>NC_136924.1:92941929-94141929 GCF_949752795.1 Hyperoodon ampullatus
ATTAGACCTGCCTTTTTCATGAAGATAGCTTGTTCATAAAGATATCATGCTAGATGCAAACTATTATATATAGAATGGATAAACAACAAGGTCCTACTGTATAGCACCGGGAACCACATTCAGTATCCTGTGGTAAACCATAATGGAAAAGAATATGAAGACAAATATATAGACGTATAATTGAATCATGTTGCTGTGCAGCAGAAATTAACACAGCATTGTAAATCAACTATACTTCAATTTAAAAATTTTTTTTAAAGATACCTGCTAAAACAATGTATGCTTTCTATTTCAATTTCTTGTGGGTAAAAAAATAGTTGATCTGGAATTATTCCTCCTTAAGAGAAAGGAAGTAGCTTTACATAATCACAGGGTATGGTGCTAACTTCTACCACCATGTCCCAGAGCTCAGGGCATAGCTACATGGGTTTCTCAGAGCTTTTTAAATTGAGTTGATAAAAATCCAGCAGGTTTGGTTGATCATATTATGGAAGGGGATCTGACTCAAAGCAGCTGGTAACCAAATTTCATTCAAGTTTCATCTTCTTGGGCTTCCCTGGTGGCGCAGTGGTTGAGAGTCCGCCTGCCGGTGCAGGGGACACAGGTTCGTGCCCCGGTCCGGGAAGATCCCACATGCCGTGGAGCGGCTTGGCCCGTGAGCCGTGGCCACTGAGCCTGTGCTCCGCAACGGGAGAAGCCACAGCGGTGAGAGGCCCGCGTACCACCAAAAAAAAAAAAAAAAAAAAAAAAAATTTCATCTTCTTTTCTGTTGAAGATCATGGTTGGATCTGGTGCTTGAGATCCCCTACACACACAACAGCTCCTTGCAAAGTTTTCCTAAGGACTGCCTCCGAAATCTGCCATCAGAAACCGCCTAGGGTGGTGATCATTTTGTAATGAATATAAATATGGAATCACTATGTCGCACGCCTGAGACGAATATATTGTAAGTCAATTATACTTCCATCTGAAAAAAAGAAAAAGAAATCGCACAGGGAGTGAGAGATTGCCAAGGGGATCTATAGCTCCAGGCAAAGGAAAAGAACAGGGGCTGGGTATGGGTTTTTGACACAGGCTGGGACTCAAGGAAGTGGAAGGATTATTGCAGCAACTGGGAAAATGAACTGCTGCCTTTCCCTTGCAGGCCCTCCTTTGACAGAAGGAGGCTCGTGTGGCTTGGAGGTTGCGGAGGAGTGACCTGAGGTGACCCAGAAAATGTCAGTCCTCACCCGGCCCCTCTCCCCACAGCTTGCATGCCCCGGGGGAGGGATGCCTGGAGGAGAAATCCGGGGGCAGGAAAAGCATCTGGGGAGGCAAAGGAAGATGAGAGGAGAGCTTAAAATATAGGCTGACCACAGTCATTTTGTCTGATTCTTTCCTCAAACACCCCCTTTGGGAAAAAAAGTGTCTAAAACGGACCACACAAGTGTTGACAGTAGAAGGAGCACGGTACCAGAAATCTGAGCCCAGTTGTCTTAAGTCCCTCAGGACTGAATTCCCTCCTCTGTAAAATGAGGGCTGTGGTTACCAACTACGGAAGTTCTGTGACCTTCTCAAATGCTAACGTTTTAGGCAGTGGAGTGTCCCACTCTGAAGGGTCAGGGAAGTGGTGGTAATCAGGAGGTTGCAGAAATTGGGGTCAGGCACCCATCCTCTGCCACACAGACTCCTCTGCATATCTGGAAAACCTGAAGCCAAGGAGGCAAAGCATTATCTGTCCCCATGGAAGGGATGCCAGAAAATGACCACAGGTGGACCACAGAATTTCCAAAGGCAGCTGGCTATACCCTGGAGGCCAAGTTCCCAGATCCGGGATCTCAGCAATCGACACCTGAGAAAGATTTTTCTGAAGCTGCCACCTCCAGTTCTAAAGTAATCCCATGTTTCAGGTTGGGGCTGGAACAGTGGCAAACCTGCAAACCCGGTAGCAACAGGAGGAAGTGGACAAGGAGGGGAAGATTGGCGGGGCGCAGTTCAGTTCTCAGGGATGATGACAAGTCTAGAAATGACGGGAGAAACCCCAGAACGCATGGGGAGGGGATTTCACCGCTGCATTTCTGGGGCCAGACTGTACTCTTGGTTTTGGCAAACTTTCCCTGACAAAAGCCAATGTTCTCACCACATAAATACTCGACATTAATAACAACAGCCTATGAGACCAATATCTGTAAAGATGCCAGGTTGCATGCAGATGAGCTGGAAATACCTCGGAGAGTTTCACAAAAATGAGACACAGGGCAGTGAAGCTCCGGGAAAGGAGATGGAGCGGGGATTCTTTAAAGAAGGTGGGAGGGAGGATGCAAACAGCTCACACGTTCAAGCCTTTTAAAATGGGACACTTTTGCCTCAAGCCAGCTGAGTAGCTGCAGCCCTGCCTCATACCCTTCACAGAAGAGCAGCTGTGGACTTATGCTGAGTCCCTGAGGGCCGATACCTGAGGCGTCACCGCCATCCAGTGGAACCAGGGGGGATGGCCACTGTGCACGGCCTCAGCCTAAAGCGAGAGGCAGGGATGACACTCGGTCTATTTCTCAACTGACAGTGAAAGATGAGGGGAAGCTTGTTGAGCTTCATTTCATTATCACCCATTTAGTTACAAGGAGATGCCCCTCTGGTTTCCAGCAATCAATCAACTGGCGTCACTCAAGGACGAGGCTGGGCTAAATCTGCATATTCTATTTCAGCCCAGGTGGAGATGGAGACTTACAGGAGGGCTTTGAAACACTCTTCTCAGTAGCATAGCGATTCTCAGATTCCCAAGCCTCCAGTCCCTGAGATGTCCCTATTTTAATAAAAGCGTTTCATTATGTCCAGAAGACAGAGACCTGAAGTCAGGTTAGCATGGGTGAGGGGACAGGGGTGACAAGTGCTGTTTGAATGGGCAGCATTCTTCTGCCACCTGGAAAGAAAAAGAACTCAGCGAGGTGACGATCGACTTGTCCAAACTGTACTTCTTTCTTTTTTTAATTTTTTAATGTTTTTGGCCATGCCACATGGCACATGGGATCTTAGTTCCCCAACCAGGGATCAAACCCATGCCCCCTGCAGTGGAAGCGTGGAGGCTTCACCACGGGACTGCCAGGGAAGTCCCCAAACTGTATTTCTTGGAGGAGAAACCAGTCTCCAGCAATGGGTGCCACTTCCATGCCCTCTCCTGGTTTTTTGTTTGTTTGTTTGTTTATTTTAATTAATTTATTTATTTATTTTTGGCTGTGTTGGGTCGTCGCTGCTGTGCGCGGGCTTTCTCTAGTTGCGGCGAGTGGGGGCTACTCTTCGTTGTGGTGCGCGGGGTTCTCATTGCAGTGGATTCTCTTGTTGTGGAGCACGGGCTCTAGGCGCACAGGCTTCAGTAGCTGTGACACATGGACTCAGTAGTTGTGGCTTGCGGGCTCTTGAGCGCAGGCTCAGTAGTTGTGGCACATGGGCTTAGTTGCTCCGCAGCATGTGGGATCTTCCCGGGCCAGGGTTCGAACCCGTGTCCCTTGCATTGGCGGGCAGATTCTTAACCACTGCGCCACCAGGGAAGTCCCCCTCTCCTGTTTTTGAAGAGGCTCGAGGATGGTCATCATGGAGCTACAAAGGCCTGGCACATTCTTTCCTTAATAAGAAAGCAAATCCAGAGTATTTTGTGGCTTTACCTCTCACTCAGCCCCCTTTGCTTGGTTGACAGGCCAGAGACAGAGAAGGAAAGAAAAGAGGGAAGGAAATACATGTTTCTTGAGTATCCACACTGTGATAGACAATATCCATGAAACGGTATTGTTTTCTCTTCACAACAAACCTCACTGGGTTATGGCCTCTTTGGGAAGACTTGAATAGTCTAGAAGGATCCAAATCATCATTTGAAATTCCCCTTTTCAATACAAAGCTGGGCTAATGTGAGTGCGAAGTCATATGGGAAACAATCAACTAAATCTCTGTGGAATGTCAATATCCCTAATTCGGCAAGTCATTAATTCCTCTCCAACCTCTCCCCAGAAAACTGGGTTTTCTTTGTGATGAGAACAGGCTCTTAGGCGGTCACTCCCTAACTCAGCTATAATCTCGTCAAGGTCATTCAGTTTCTGTGCATGGAGATTTCTTTCTTCTTCACCCAAAAGCGAGTTTCAATTGCCCTGCCCCACAAAGCCGTTTCTGGGATTAAGCAAATGATCATTGTTAGGTGCCCTTGTCTTTTCCGAGAGATATTATGAACCAATTCTGTCAAATTAGGGATCTGGATTTATCCCCTCCTACCATTAAACCTCAGATGAAACCAGAAACTGCCTTTGAGGTCTCTTCCCTGTCTGACCCGGGCTGCCAAACCCCATTCTGAAGTTGCCACTTCTCTGTTTCCTGGAGCAAAACCTCAGGTCCGTGACCCTTCCCAGCTTCCCCCTCACCTTTGCCGCTCACCCCCGAAACTGGGGAACACACATTTGTCGTAGACGTAAGGAGGAGGAAAGACAGGTCAAGTCCACACCCAGTGGGACTGAACCTTGAACTTCAGCTCCCACGTGAAGACGAGGGCTGGCCTGCGACTCTCCCCGTGTCCGGTGTCCACCGCTCACACTGCCACAGCAACAGTCCAAGAGCTGCCACCACACCTTTATTGCATCTCCAGTGAAGAACGGTGAGTAACTTATTTTACAAGGCACACTCCCCCGTGAGTGGACAATACCCACTTCCAGAACGCAGGGGGTGAACACGGTCTGAGGAGCGAAGGGATGGGAGAAGAATCAGTGCTTAGAGCACCGAGCAGAACTTAGAGCAACCCAGTGCACACATTCTCCTGGCAGAGAGAGACTGGGCTTGTCCATGCTGGTGAGGGCTGGAGGGAGATCTCCCGGTGAAGCACAGGGCAGGGAGGTGAGTCTGGGGACCAACGGTGAGTCTGGGAATGAATTGGCGCTGGGGACCCTGGTTAGGCAGCATCACAGAGGTTAGCAATTTTCGGGTGACTTTTAGCCTCTGCCATCCGGGCATGAAGGGAGGTGTGGGTAAGTTGGCTTCCAGTGTAGATGTGGGCGGGATGATCTGAGAGACAGGCCTTTGCTGGTTTGCCCAGATTTGCAGCTCTGCTCTGAGCCAAGTGATTCTCACAGAATCAGCCCACAGTTGGAAAAGTTGGCTTCTGAGGCTGATTGAGCCAGTGTGTGGTCAGATGACCAGAGCCTGAGTCATGTGTAAGATGGCAGGGATGGTTAGCCTGAGTCATGTGTAAGATGGCAGGGATGGTTAAGGGCCACCCTGAGTTGCCCGAGACTCCCACTCGAGAGAAGTAGCCTAACTATGGGACAAAGGAAACAACTACAGCGCTGCTGAGAACTGCGGTCCCGTCGGCCCTCATTAACCCCAGAACAGAAGAATCACGGCTGAAGGCTGCAGGGAGGTGAGGTCTTCCTGTGATGTTCTGTACAGCTTCCTGGGAAGACTCGGGACTCAGCCCACATCCCATGAACTCCCCGCTGGCTCTGCTGACTTGCTGTGTTCATCCCACCCTTCGGGACGTGTTAACTGACATCTTTCCTTCCTTCATAGTCACTGTAAGGGCTAACCCGACTCTGGGCCCGCGGAATGGAGAAATCCTTTGGGGAGTTCCGATTCTGAAAAGAAAACACTCATATTGTTCAACCCACTCCACTTCCCGGCCATTTCCACAGCACTCTGCACTCCAACCTGGGCAGGAGTCTAACTTTCCTTCCCTTCCTCTAAGCCCTCCCCTGCCCTGCACTCCAGTCTCCTGTCCCAATCCCATGAGGCAGATTACAGGAAAGTAGACCCGCGATCCTTTCTAGGAGGCATCTAGGGGCCATCAGAGTGGCAACATCATCTATTCCCAAAGAACAAATGCTCCTGGGGTGCTAACACTGCTGATGAAAAAAGAGAAAGAGCTCACTTACCTGCAGCGGGAAATGGGTGGAGTACAGGGCATAGAACGTGTCACCCGTCTCTTCAGTACCTGAAACAGACAATGCGGATTAGGTAAATGTCAGGGTTGCCTCCTTGACAGCCCCCACTTGTGCTCGCCCCAGTTGAGTTATTTATAAAGCATGATGCTTTATCCCTTTAATCCTCTGTCTCCCTGGTAGATGGTCAGTTTCATGTGGAGGAGACTGCGTCCTCAAGCCCAGGCACAGTCAGCCCAAAACTGGTTGAACAAATGAATAACTAGCCACGTATAATCACTAGGGAAATGCTTTCCAAAACCTCTCCAGAGCCCTCCTCATCCTAGGACCAGTCCAAAAGCACTTTTTTTTTTTTTTTTGCGGTACGCGGGCCTCTCACTGCTGTGGCCTCTCCCGTTGCGGAGCACAGGCTCCAGACGCACAGGCTCAGCGGCCATGGCTCATGGGCCCAGCCGCTCCGTGGCACGTGGGATCCTCCCGGACCGAGGCATGAACCCGTGTCCCCTGCATCGGCAGGCAGACTCTCAACCACTGCGCCACCAGGGAAGCCCTCCAAAAGCACATTTGACACCAGTCTTTTCAGACATAGATCTGGCTGGAGGTGTACCTAGAGAGAATCTCACTGGAGATTTACCCACTTCCTTACCTGCCCAACCAGGGGGAGGAAAAGTCATGATTTTCTTTATGAAGGGATAGAACCTGTGAGTAATTGTTTTCTGTGTATTTAGGGGAAATCAGAGGGATTTTTTCTTTTCACCACACCACGCAGCATGCGGGATGTTATTTCCCCAACCAGGGATGGAAGCCATGCCCCTTGCAGTGGAAGTACCGAGTCCTAACCACTGGACCACCAGGGAAGTCCAAAATCAGAGGGATTTAAACTCAGGAACAGACGAGTAAACACATACGCTCATCATGAATACAATTTAGGGAATTCCCTGGCAGTCCAGTGGTTAGGACTCGGCGCTTTCACTGTCATGGCCTGGGCTCGGTTCGATCCCTGGTTGGGGAACTAAGATCCCACATGCCACAGGGCACGGCTAAATAAATAAATAAATACAATGTAAAGCAATCCATTTATTTCCCACCAAATTTACCTGCTCAGTTTACTCAATAAATACCTAAACACCTTCTGTCTGTAAGCTACTGTGAGGAATAGAAGGATTAATCAGAATGACTCCTGCCCTGAGGGTGCCGCTGGACAGTCTGGAATATATGACAGCTACACAAGTAACTATGCAATGAGACAGACTCTGATAAGGTCATCTCAAAGGTCTAGAGTTAGGCGGGTGGAGCAAAGACTGAGGGAGATTGGGGAATAGGGACTCTGCAAAAGGGCAAGAATACGGAGGGACGCGTCAGGCAGAGGACAGACGCTCTCTGAGCCCAGACACGCAGGCAGGAAATTGCAGGGACTTGGTTTGTTTGAACTGACAGCACAGCTTCAGGGGTGGTGGGTTGGAGCTGTGAAAAGCCTCACCAAGGATTCAGGAAATGCAGTGGATGCTGGGGTGCCAGTGAGGCGTGTGGGCAGGAAGGGGTGGTGGCCAGAGAAGTATTTTAGGGAGGGGAGGCCAGCAATGGCCAATGGAATGAGGGGAAAGAAGCATTAAAGGACGGGAGACTGGGGACCTCCCTGGTGGTCCAGTGGGTAAGACTCCAAGCTCCCAATGCAGGGGGCCTGGGTTCGATCCCCGGTCGGGGAACTGGATCCCGCATGCCGCAACTAAAGATCCCACGTGCCGCAACTAAAGATCCCATGTGCCGCAACTAAGACCCTGCACAGCCTAAATTAATTAATTAATTAATAATAAGGGAAGGAAGACTAGTTAGGGACCAATCACACAGAGTCCAAGCGTGAGGTGACAGAGTGAGAGTGTCCACTGGGAAGGCACAGGAGGGGGTGGGTGGTAAAATCTCCCCTCCGGCCCTCCCCCTCCCTTCACTCTTCCCACGGCACAGGACCAGGGCTGCCGAGAGAAACACCAGCAAGCTTTGCACTGAAGGCTTCAAGCGCAAAGAAATTTACTAGCTGGAGCTACGAACCTGGCCTTGGAGGTCCCTCACTCCTGTCCCATACCCACTCCCCTCCCCTGATTAGGCCCAGAGGTTGATGTAAACCCAAGAGATCAATAGTTTCTGGCTATCAGTGCAGCCTGGCTGCTCAGGACTCCAGACAAGAGCAAAACTCCCTCCTGTGGGCCCCAGATGGGCAGTAAAATGTATCTCTTCAGGCTACATCGAAATCCTCAGTAAATTTATGGAGATTCCCACGGGTTGATGATAAAAGAGCTTTCTCCCCACTCTGTGCTCTGTGGTCACTGCACGGCTGGGTTTTGTGCACTCAAATCTACAAAGGCTCCACATTTCTGGAAGGATTGCCTAGTTGACATTTATAAAGAACACTGTCTCACCCACTTGTCTCTGGGAATTTATCTAACCATTCTTTTTCCATTCCTTTGCTCCATCTTGTTTTGATTCAGAGAAATCTACATGGTATTGGGTAGAACATACTAGATAAAGACCACCAAGGCCAGCTTCTAGTTCTACTTGTCTCTAACTCGCTGGATGAGTTTTTCTTTTTTTAATTTTTATTCGTTTATTTGTTTATTTTTTGGCTGCATTGGGTCTTTGTTGCTGCACGCAGGCTTTCTCTAATTGCAGCAAGCGGAGGCTACTCTTCATTGCAGTGTGCAGACTTATTGCGGTGGCTTCTCTTGTTGCAGAGCATGGGCTCTAGGTGTGCAGGCATCAGTAGTTGTGGCTCGCGGGCTCTAGAGTGCAGGCTCAGTAGTTGTGACACACGGGCTTAGTTGCTTGCTCCGTGGCATGTGGGATCTTCCCAGACCAGGGCTTGAACCTGTGTCCCCTGCATGGGCAGGTGGATTCTTAACCACTGCACCACCAGGTAGGTCCCTCTAGCTGGATGATTTTAAGTAAGATCTGAGCCTTGGGGACCTTATCTGTTCTATCGGGAGTATGACCTGATAATCTTGCATGTTCCTTACAGTAATAATATCTTATGATTCTCCCCCATTTTCCCACAAGGGATTCTCTACCCAGCCAGGCTCTGTACCTTGAGTGATTCCCTCTTGAGAATAAGCTATGTTCTCCACACCATAGCTCTGCTTCATGAGCTGAGGTTTACAGAAAGCATCCTCCACAGGGTAATCCATGGGGTTCCGTTGCTTTGTGAGCAGCTGAAGCTCGGGTGCAATATAAGCCAACAGGAAGACCCAGCCATTGGCCACCAAGGCTGAACTGAGGATGGTGTCATCCCACTGGGGGCCAGGGGTAGGAACAAAGAGCAGGGTGATCCACGTCACCCAGATGGCAATGGAGAGGAGCGTAGTGAGGTAGATGTGGGCCCCGTGTCTCTTCCAGCCAGAGAAGGATCCCCGAAAGGTGAAAGAGGCCGTGAAGAGGGTCAGCATCATCAGGAACAAGACGTAGATGAGCAGCATGACAAAGTCCTCGTTGCGCCGATGAGGAGAAAGCTCAGAGAAGATGTTGACGTTGGTCCTGTTCATGGTGAGGACCACATACTCGATGGCAATGACATCCTGCACCAGGCTGAAGCCCAGGGCCAGGCCCAGCATCGCCAGCATGGAGAGGGGCTGCCTCCCTTGGACCAGCTTTGTCAGGTTGAAGGCGTGAACCAGGAGGCAGGAGAAGCAGAGGGCAAAGAGGATGCCGAAGAGGAAGAAGCGTGTGGGCCCCGTGCTGCCGTCGAGGCTGATGATGAAGGCAAAGGGGAGGCCAAAGATCCCCAGCACACCCAGGAGAAAGAGGAACTGGGTGGGGAGCACTTTGCGCCTGTTGGAGTCCTGCACCTTACAGATGAAGACCAGGAGGGCGATCATGAAGGCCACCGAGGTCACAGCGCCCACTGCAGCCAAGGCCTCTAAGACGATGCCCCAGACTGCCTTCTTATCACAGAGCCTGTGGTACCTGGGGTTCAGGTCCGAGCGGCAACCATCAGGGGCAACTGTGCCCATTCTCGTCCTGCAAGAAAGCAAAGTTGCAGGTGGGGGTGAATCTCCCCACAAACTCAGGCACAGAGGACCAAACACGATTCAGAAGCTATTTTTGTATATTTAGCCAGGGTTTTGCCCCTGAACTTACGTTAGATCAAGCTACTAGCTGTTCTCCACCTCTCATGGCAAATTCTAAAGGTTGATGAAGGGAAGAAACAATCTCAGACCTTCCTCCCCGCAATTTAACTATATTAATATTTACCCTGAAGCCAGAGGGCCCAGGGCTCTGATGAGGTGTTTCAGAGTCACATCTCAAAAAATACGTCACAAATAACTTGCCAGGGTTCCTGATATGTTTGGCTAGTGTTTCCTTAAGAACTGGTGAACATGGAAATATGTAACCATAAAGTTAACACTTGGGGAATTCCCTGGCAGTCCAGTGGTTAGCACTCAGGGCTCTCACGAGTGGGGTCCGGATTGGATCCCTGGTCAGGCAACTAAGATCCCACAAGCAGGGCAGTGTGGCCAAAAAATTAAAAAAGTAAACACTTTAAACATAATTTGTCAGTCTCCAGTTTTTTTCCACCTTGGGCCCAGCCTCAGATATTATTTGTAAGCATCCCATTCTCCCATGGACAAGAGGAGTTATCTGAACTGTAGATTTCTCTGCGGAAGGCCAGCCTTCCCCTCTCAGCCACTGCGTCCTCTTCTTCAGCTCTGCTGTCACATATTATTTTCCCTTCTTAATTAAGGCTTGTAAGGATGGCTCTGCTAATCCAGAAAAGCAATGGAAGGGGTCTTCCCTGTCATAGGGTTGGCCACTCATTGCGGCTTGTTGGATCTTAATTCCCCAGCTAGGGATCGAACCCATGCCCTCGGCAATGAAAGTGTGGAGTCCTAACCACTGGACCGCCAGGGAATTCCCCATAGTGAGCTCTTAATTAGCTACCTGTTAGGAGGGATGGCCTGGATGACACAAAAACAGTGGGTGACCCAACAAAAAATATTACCAATAGCTAATGCTCATTTCTACTATGAATCAGAAACCCTTCTAATCACTTCTCATAGATATATATTTATTAGTTTAATTTGATAGCAATCCTATTAGGTAAAAATGATTATCCCTATTTGACAGATGAGGAGACTGAGGCAGGGAGAGATCAAGTTACTTGCCCAACATCACACAGCCAGGAAATGGCAGATGCAGGATTTGAATCCAGTTTATCTGGCTCTAGTTGAGGATCCCTGGTCTTAACTACTATAGGTGCTACCTCTCCAGGGAGTTCTAATTGGCCTTAGAATGCAATCTGAGATATTCCCTCCACCTTCTTTCCCTCATCAGATGCCCCATAAACCAGCTACTTGTGGTCCTAATTCTACTCTCTTAGTTCAGCTCCACGAAGGATAGGTGCTCCCAGGTGACAGATGATCCACAAAGCAGGTAATCTACTCACCCACTCAGGGATAATCAGAAATCGACTTGAGCAGCTTACTTCCTATACATCTGTCCTTAATCTCCTAGATCTGCTGCCTTTTTTCCTTCCACAACCTCCATGTCAATTTTAGACCCAGCTGATTTCCCAAACCCCATGAAATCGAATTCCTAGGGATTCAGGGCACACGTGGGAAGATGAGTTGGGAAATGGGAAGGGAAAGGAGTTTGTATATTTCCTCAAAATGGATGATTCTCAAATTCCAAAGTCAGTGTCAGATAAGATGTTGAAATTCAGGACCGCTGTGGTTTTAACAGCTTCTCAACAAAACTATAATTTTTTTCTGAATTATATTACTGTTTACAAGTTTCTATGGCACGATTCTTTTTTATTTGTTGTATACAATTTATGCATGTAATCTTTTTTTTTTTTGCTCTAGTTTTTCTTTTTCTGATAGGATTGCTCACTCAACAGAGAAATCTTTTGAATTGACTAGAAGACAAATATTGGGGGGGCGGGGAGCGGGGCCAGAGTTAAAAGAAGGGAAGGCTCATTGAGACCCCCTCCATAGAAAAGCACAAGTGAAAGCTCTTGGTCTCTCCTAGTGCCAAATTGGGAGAACATGTGCATAAAGAAATCAGCAAGAAGAAGACAGCTAGGATTGAGAAGCAGGAAAAAGCAAAAAATATCCAGAGTCCTGCCTCTTTCCTTATAGCAGAAAAAACAGCTCAGAATTTCTGCACCACATACCCATAAATGTTTACAAACAAGATTTCTCGGGCCCCTCACAGTACTGCAGGGGTGCTGTGATCAACCCAAGATGAAAAAGAACGCCCTCCCCTCCCCTTCCATTTTGTCTCTTCAAAACCAAATCACAAAATATGACACAAATGAACTTATCCATGAAACAGAAACAGACTCACAGACATAAAGAACAGACTTGTGGTTGCCAAGAGGGAGGGGGTGGGGGAGGGATGGATTGGGAGTTTGGGTTAGCTGATGTAAACTATTATATGTAAAATGGATAGACAAGGTCCTACTGCATAACACAGGGAACTATATTCAATATCCTGTAATAAATCACAATGGAAAAGAATTTTTTCAAAAAAGATCAAGGACTTCCCCGGTGGCACAGTGGTTGAGAATCTGCCTGCCAATGCAGGGGACACGGGTTCGATCCCTCGTCCAGGAAGATCCCACATGCCGCGGAGCAACTCAGCCTGTGTGCCACAACTACTGAGCCTGCGTTCTAGAGCCCACAAGCCACAACTACTGAAACCTGTGTGCCTAGAGCCCATGGTCCACAACAAGAGAAGCCCGTGCACTGCAACGAAGAACCAACGCAGTCAAAAATAAATAAATAAATTTATTTTAAAAAAAAGATCAAATCACAAGACGGAGCACAGCGAGGTGGGACACATAATGAGCAATTGCTGGCTGACTCTGCAGAGCAAACGAGCATCCTCCTCCACGTAGACAGAATTCAAACACCTGCTTCCCTTAAAGATGCAAAATATGGACTTCCCTGGTGGTCCAGTGGGTAAGACTCCACTCTCCCAATGCAGGGGTCCTGGGTTCAATCCCTGGTCGAGGAACTAGATCCCACACGCCACAACTAAGAGCCCACATGCAGCAACTAAGAGTTCCCATGCTGCCAACGAAGATCCCATGTGCTGCAACTAAGACCCGGCTCAGCCAAAACAAATAAATAAATTTTAAAATAATAATAATAAATAAATAAAGATGCAAAATCATCTCTTCAGTTCAATGAGATAGTTGTGTCCCAGCATTGTTTTATTCCCATAGCCATTAGGAAAAAATTATATATATGTATATGCCATATAACACATACATACATATATGAATGACTATTATGTAGATGCAAGAATTTTATATGTGTGGTGTGTTTGAATAAAATAAATAACTTAAATAATTGATGGCTTAAATCCATCTTCCATACTTTGTAATGAAATTTGCCTCTCCAAGCTTAACTTTTTTCTTTTCTGGCCACGCTGGGTGGCATGCAGGATCTTAGTTCCCAGACCAGGGATCGAACTCGTGTACCCTGGAGGGGAAGCACAAAGTCTTAACCACTGGACCTCCAGGGAAGTCCCTGCAAGCTTCACTTTGCAATATAGCCATTCATTCAACCAGCGCCACTATGTGTCAATCATGTCCATCACTCTCCTAGATGCTCAATGGTAAAGGGGAAAACAGACATCAGACATGATCCTAGCTGTAGAAGAAATGGACAGATGGACGTAATCTGCCACCACCACCACGACCTTCCTGTGGCCTTCCCTGGCCAGGGGTCTGTTACCTGCAGTCCACTCCAGGGAAATGACACCCTGGTCATCCCAACTGCATGCAGAACACGGAACAAAGAGTGGGTTACGTTCCACCTCCCCAGGGCAGTGCAGAATGAGACACAGGAGGAAAAAGAAAGGCAAAATGCACTTCAGATACAGGCAACCCCTGAAATACAAGGCCCCCCAAAGCCTGATACACTTCGCCCTGGGTGGAACCGGACAGGGAGGGGGGACGCGTCCCCTTGTCTATGTTGAGGATGCAGAAGAGGAAGAGCTGGGTCTAATTTAAGGGCAGCGTCACAGGGGAAGGGACCAGGCTCCAGCATTCTCTTCACTCCCCACCTCCCCACCTCACTCCCTCTCAGATTAATCATAAGGGCAGTGTCCAGCTGGAAAGGTATTTCTCTCACCTCCCTGCCCCTCCCTGGAAACTGCTCCTTCCCCACCCCTCAGGGCAGTGCTGTTTGTTGACAGGTAGTTGTTATCATAATTACAAAGGACTCTGAACCTGATGACTGTCAGTCTTGAGAGATTGATGAGGTTTTCACCTACAGGAAGGTTCTGGTGCTGCACAGAGGGATGGTAGGGCAGAGACTTCCTGCTCCCAACTTGGACCTCTAGGCCCCTCCCATCTGTGCAGCTGTGCAGGAAGTGTTGTGTCTTGGGACCTCCTGGTGCCCACAGACCAGGGTCTGACACTGTAAGCACATGAGGTAAGTGGTCCCTGGAGAAAGAGAACCAGGCATGGCTTTCTTGACATAAGAGATGCCATTTTTGGCTAAGTTGTTTTGTGATCTAAGCCTGGTCACAGTGCTTGCCCATGAACAGGTCTCAGAAATTAATGATCTTTTTTTTTTTTAAGATTTTTTTTTGATGTGGACCATTTTTTTAAAGTCTTTGTTGAATTTGTTACAATATTGCTTCTGTTTTACATTTTGGCTTTTTGGCCAGGAGGCATGTGGGATCTTAGCTCCCTGACCAGGTATCAAACCCGCACCCACTGCATTGGAAGACGAAGTTTTAACCACTGGACCACCAGGGAAGTCCCAGCAATTAATGATCTTAAGGGAACAAAAGAATGCAGAAATAAGCAACCGTGACCAGGCAAGAGAAGTACCAACAGCAAAGATAATAGATCAGTTGTAAAGACTCCCAGTTCTGCTCAAAGATTAGCCTGAAGTGCTCAACCACCAGATCAACTGGAGTCTAAGGGGTGATGGTGTTGACCTTTTCTGACCCTTATGACTGCAGTCAACAAAAGCTTGGACTCTGTGGATGCCCAAGCCCCTTCATGAATATGCATGGAGCCTTTGCTTAAAACTTCCCCAATTTTGCCATTTGGGGAGACACTGCTTTGGGAAAGATCCCCGGTGTCCTTACTTGCTACAAGTAATAATAAATCCTTCCTTCTCCTGATCTTTGGCTTTGTTGTGTCTTTTGGCTCAACACTCACCAAGAAGTGAATCCAGTTTTCCAAGTAACACCACGAGCAATTGACAGTGGGTATGTAGAGAAGAACCCCACTTCCCCCAATTTCACCTCCACCTCCCACCCCCAATCATGCAAGGGAGATGGAGAAACAGTCCCTGAATTACCTTTAAAATGCTTTTTTTAAACTAAAAATAGAACTACCATATGACCCAGCAATCCCAGTACTGGGCATATACCCTGAGAAAACCATAATTCAGAAAGAGTCATGTACCACAACGTTCATTGCAGCACTATTTACAATAGCCAGGACATGGAAGCAACTTAAATGTCCATTGACAGATGAATGGGTAAAGAAGATGTGGCACATATATACAATGGAATATTACTCAGCCATAAAAAGAAACGAAGTTGAGCTATTTGTAATGAGGTGGATGGACCTAGAGTCTGTCATACAGAGTGAAGTAAGTCAGAAAGAGAAAGACAAATACCGTAGGCTAACACATATATATGGAGTTTAAGGAAAAAAATGTCATGAAGAACCTAGGGGCAAGACAGGAATAAAGACACAGACCTACTAGAGAATGGACTTGAGGATATGGGGAGGGGGAAGGGTAAGCTGTGACAAAGCGAGAGAGTGGCATGGACATATATACACTACCAAACGTAAGGCAGATAGCTAGTGGGAAGCAGCTGCACAGCACAGGGAGATCAGCTCGATGCTTTGTGACCACCTAGAGGGGTGGGATAGGGAGGGTGGGAGGGAGACGCAAGAGGGAGGAGATATGGGGATATGTGTATATGTATAGCTGATTCACTTTGTTATAAAGCAGAAACTAACACACCATTGTAAAGCAATTATACTCCAATAAGGATGTTAAAAAAAAAAAAAGAATATGTGCCGCAAACTCCTAACCAAACCCCAGACCAGGGCTGGAGGTGAGGTTGAAGGGTCTCAGCACGAGCTGGACTCAAGACGCAGGGTGAACGCTCACCTGCCAGACAGAGCCACAGGGGTGCTAGAGCAGGACTGGCCCTAGACTGGCCTTGACACACGGCATTGACTGGGATGCAGGGACAAATGCCAGCATGTGAAGGGTCTCTCAGCTTCTCCTTTGCAACCTCTGAGACTCCTCTTTCCCCAGAGAGGTGGGGAGGTGTCTGGAGTTACTTACGTCCAGACCTAGTAGGTTGCCGAGCTGACTGCTTGCGGCCCACCCCAGAGTATCTGAGCAGGAATTACCCGCGACCCTGAATCTTGCCCAGAGCTGATCTTATGTTCCTCCTTATGAGATCTGTCTCCTTCTGTCGTCTAAAAAGAAGAAGATGATACATGTATAACTGATTCACTCTGCTGTACACCTGAAACTAACACAACATTGTAAATCAACTATATCCAATAAAAAATATTTTTAATAAAAATAAATAAAAATAAAAAGAAGAGGACGATCCTGACCTCTTAGGACAACTGCCTGGGAAATGATATCAAATAACTCAAATGTTTGTTAAAGCTGGGCCTTCACACCACCCCAAGCCAGGCAAATTGGCAATTTTCTAGCATTTTAATTTTCTCTCTATTCTTGGAATTGCCACATTCAATCAGTAGTAATAACAATAGTCACAATATAAGTATGATTAAAACTAATGACAACTACTGTCACATACTGAGTCCTCTTATGAGCCAGGCTCGATGCTGAGTGTTTCTATGTTTTTCTATGTGTTCACTCATTTACATGATTTACATCTATTTTCTTATTTATTATTCCTACAACCCATTTTATTCGTGATAAGACTGACTCTTGGAGAGATGAAGTTACACATCCAGTGTGAATTAGTTAGGAAGGATATCCCTTTATGAGTAGTCTTAATTAGAATTTAATCTTTTGTTTCATCTCTAAATCACTATTATGCTCTCTGAAGCTTTTCTCCCTGACTCCAGCTTCACTCTATTTTTTTTTTGAAATTGAAGTATAGTTGATTTACAGTGCTGTGTTAGGTCCTGGTGTACAGCAAAGTGATTCAGTTATACATATGTATATATTCTTTTTCATATTCTTTTCCATTATGGTTTATTACAGTATATTGAATTTAGTTCCCTGTGCTATACAATAGGACCTTGTTTTTATCCATTCTCTGTATAATAGTTTGCATCTGCTAACCTCAAACTCCCAATCCATCCCTCCCTTACACCTCTCCCCTTGGCAACCACAAGTCTGTTCAAGCCTCTCTCTATTTAAACCACATCCAAGAAGTCGCCAAAATAAGCAATCCTGCATTTGGTCAATCTCCCTGCATTTGCTGTGCAGACCCGCAGACAGAAAGTGTGGCCGCTACCCCTAGGAGCACCAACAGAATCACACTGACATACAAATAAGGGTTGCAGAGTGTGCAGGGAATGCTGAGGGTACACGGAAAACAGTGACCCACTCTACCTAAAGCGGTGAAAAAAAAAAAAGGCTTTAGAGAGGAGACCAGGGGGAGATGAGGCCTGAAAGATGGGCAGGGAATGGTGGGAGATTTTAAGAAGGTAGAACCAAATGGAACTTAGAAATACAGGCTCGTGAGGAGAGATATCCAGTTTAACTTTGTTAAATCTAAGATGAACTGGGAGGACTTCCCTGGCAGTTCAGTGGTTAAGACTCCATGCTTCCACCACAGGGGGCACAGGTTCGATCCCTGGTCGGGGAACTAAGATCTTTTTTTTATTGGAGTATAGTTGATTTACAATGTTGGGTTAGTTTCAGGTGTACAGCTAAGTGATTCAATTATACATATATATATATATTCATTCTTTTTTAGATTCTTTTCTCATATAGGTTATCAGAGTATTGAGTAGAATTCCCTGTGCTATACAATAGGTCCTTGTTGGTGTTGGTGATCTATCTCATATATAGTGAGGGGTGTGTGTGTGTTCATGCCAGATTATGCCCTCTTTTTACAGTGGAGGAAACAGAGGAACAGAGACATTAAATAACTTGCCCAAGATCACCTGGCTCTTAGAAGCCAGGCTCCTGGGAGTTCCCTGGTGGCCCAGTGGTTAGGACTCAGCACTTTCACCACCACGGCCGGGGTTCAATCCCTGGTCAGGGAACTGAGATCCTGCAAGCCGAGTGGCACAGCCAATTTTAAATAAAAAATAAATAAAAGCCAGGCTCCACGGCACCAGATTGTGCCGACCCTGCATGCTTGAACATGTGAGTCTGAGGCTCAGGAGAGGTTTGGGCTATGAGCACAGATGGGGGGTCACGGGCTCATAGCAGGTATCGGAAGGCTTTGGAGGAGACCAATCACACAGGGAGCATGCACGGCAGCAAGAGAGCCAAGGACAGAACCCTGGGACACCGTCTCATGGAAGCAGGAGTCAGCAAAAGTTGTTCAAAAGAAATTGCCAGGGTTAGTACAAGAAATAAGCCTGGCTGGTTTCCTAGAAGTCAAGGAGCAGTTTCCCAAAGAGTGGTTGATGGAGTTAAATGCTACAAGGGCAGCAAAGAAGAGAAGGCGTGGGAAGGAATCTTTGGGTTTAGCAATTTTAAAGCATATCAAAAGAAAAATAAATAAATAATTAAAAGCATATCAGCTCCTTTTTGCCTGTTATAACAGATTCAGCCTCAGTGTAAGCTTCAAGGCTATTCTCCAACTGGTCCTCCCACCCACATTTTCCTGGTTTCCTAACTCCCCTCCCCACATCTATGCAAGGTAAACGAAACTTCCAAGAGTATTTTCTATCTGGAAGGGAACTGGGGCTCATCTAAGACCCTCTCTTACAAAGTCTCTCTTTGCCTCATCACGTGCATTATTCTCCTTGCCAGAAAGACCCTTCTCCTAGTCACAATTCATGTACCATGTTTCTTAGAAACTTGACCCAAAACTTACCTCTACCTTGAGAGTTTTTTAATGATTAGTCCCATCTCATTCTAAATTTGTAGATCTCTTCATAGTTTTTACAATTAAGTATTTCTCGGTGCTCAAGTTTTTCCATATATATGTCATATATTATACATTAATATCAGTGCTAACTCGCCTATCAGATAACAAGCTTCTTAAGGAAATAGAGCAAGTCTTCTATTTGTTGGTATCTCCCTATGTGCTCTGCACAGTGGTTGTTGAGCAAATGTTTTGGAGTAACACTGAGCGTGAATGTAACTCAAAACAAGTTATTCATTAGCAAGTATGAGTAATGGGGAGGAAGAATTTGGGGAGCTGAATATGTGCTGATGCTAATGCTTATATTTTTATATAGGCTGAGCTCTAAGATGAGGCTGGAGTCCCACAGAAATTTCTCTGCCCTAGGTGAAGGATTAGCTGTAAATGGAAGGTGTCTACAGGGAAATCTCCAGGATCCCCTCTTCTGGGTAAGCCATCCGTATTCTGATGACATAAAAGTGATGCATCATGGCAACAGCTTATGAATAACATCTGAATTACATCACTGAGTTGAATTTCTATGTAGTAACTGGGAGAAAATAAATCATCATTCCACCACAGGCAGATATAAACAAGTATAACAGCAGTGTTCATCCCAATTTATTCACTTTTGGAGGTATTACCATCTTCCTCTGTTCTAAACAATGCATGTGAACTTTAGATAAATTACTGAAATATAAAATAAAATACTGGAAATTCCCTTTTTTAACTTAAGATTTTGAGTGAAACTACTAAATCTCTTAGGCCCAGAATTTAAAGATATGAAATTTCCAGGAAATAGGTGGATAAAGTGAAGGCCTCTACTCGTATACCACCTCAAAGCTCTCAAAGACACCTTCTTTCAAGTATTTTATTTCAACATATGAAGGTAACATATTTATGTTCCCAAGCTAAACTTATCTCTCCTTACAAACCTTTATTTCTAAACCCTGAGAATGGTACTACCATACACTCAGTGTATCTAAAAATACAATATAGACTATCTAATGTGGGAGAAGATAGAGAGAGCAGACCACATGGCCAAAAATTAGATGACAATAGCAAGCAACTATTATTACAATAAATGTAAATGGTAATTTATTATTTTGAAAAGACTAAATTAAACCATATTATACCTATAAGAACCTCATCTAAAACAACGAGATTCAGAAAAGTTGAAAGCAAAAGAAAGGAAAAAATGAAAATAAGTGCAAAAAAAAGCAACAATAACAGATATGTTTATTTAGCAAGTATTATGTATCAGGTACAAAGTTAAATAATAGCTTGCTCAAGGTAAGAAAATTAAGTAAGAGTTGAGTTATTAATATCACACAAAGTTTAGTCAAGACAAAAAGCTATTATATTAACCTCAAATCTTTTTTAATAATAATTAAGAATACTCCACATTGAAGATACAACCATCATAAACTTTTATGCACTGAATAATATAGCACCAAAATACCTAAAACAAAAGCTACCAGAAATACAAGGAGAAATCAAAAGAAGTACTATAGTTACAGAAACTTTAATACTTCTTTATCAGTCTTCAGCAGATGAAATAGAAAAAGCAAATAGTAACATGGTAAATTTTTATAAATGTTCTATGGATCCTTTAATATGCCCTATCTTCATATTTTATTAGATCCCTACTATTAATCATGTAATTCAGATCCTCTATATCTGTGATCAGCAAACATTTTTTGTAAAGGACCAGCTAATAAGGAACTTAAAAAATGGCTTTGCAGGCCATTTGTTTGCAGCTGAGAGCAGTCATAGATGATTCATAGACAATGAGCATAACTGAGTTCCAATAAAACTTTATTTACAAAAACAGACTGTGGGAAGTGTTTAGCCAGGAATGTAGTTTACCAGCCCTCTCTATATGATTCCTTTTATTGAAGTGGTCATGGAATGTTTATAAAAACAGCATATTTGGGCTTCCCTGGTGGCACAGTGGTTGAGAGTCCGCCTGCCGATGCAGGGGACACGGGTTCGTGCCCCGGTCCGGGAGGATCCCACATGCCGCAGAGCGGCTGCGCTCGTGAGCCATGGCCGCTGAGCCTGCACGTCCAGAGCCTGTGCTCCGCAACGGGAGAGGTCACAACAGTGAGAGGCCCGCGTACTGCAAAAAAAAAAAAAAAAACAAAAAAAAAAAAACAGCATATTCTAGACCACACCAAAAAAAAAGTCTGAAATAAGAAATGTACAGGAATGTACATAATGCACAGAAATGTATATAATCTGACCACAGGCGATAAAAATAGGAATATAAGTAGAAGCAAAAACACCAAACTACTCAGAAAATTTGAGACTCCTCAAGCAAAATTATTATTCGATTCATTGTTTTTAAAGGCCCTATCATACCAACACATCATTTCCTACCCATTTCCTCAGCTCAGTCTGTGGATTTTTAAATAGCAGTGGACCTGAAGACAAACCCCCAGAATGAGAATAAAATCACAGTCAAAACTTCTTCACACCCTCTTGCCTGCAATTCCCACTAAGGAGTGGAATACAAAGAAGCAGACTCCAATGAGGACGCCCAAAGAGACACATACAGATAGAGAAGGGCTAGAATCCCAGCCCTGGGAAGGAGCTGGGGGCCTTTCCAAGACCCCTTAGGAGGAACTCAAGGCCCAGCCCAGGCCTCCTCACAGCTACATGGCCTGCAGAGCTGGGATGAGAAATCAGGCTTCCTGACTCAAGGCTAAGAGCACTTCCCAGGAATGTTAGCTCATTCTGAGCTCTGCTCATTCCCATCTGCCCTTGGAGCACCCACCTACCTCTCCACACCCCAGAGCAGCCTCTTTCCTGGGTGACACCTCTGCTGACCCTCCTTCCCCCACCCCACCCATTTCTTCCCTCTCCTAGGAGAAGCCAGCACACAGACCAGAGGGCGGAGTTCTGAACCCCCATCCTCACCCCTCCCCAGGCCCCTCGTATCTGAAGTGGCCCAAGTATTCCCTTTCAGGAATGAGCTCACAGGCCTGGCTGATTCAACCAAACCCTTCAACAGGTGTGGCGTTTACAAAACCCTCAGAGGCAAAAATCAGTCTGGAAAGAAGTCAGGAATGGAAAGTCCTTCAAATTCCTTGAACCGGAGCTGCTTCTCCTTCCTTCCCTCATGGATGTTTAAGGGACCATCTTGGACAGTTTGGGCTCATTCCCGAGTCCCATCTGGTTGGTGCCTTAAGGTGGGCTACTACTGGACATTCAAATGGACATTCAACCCAGGGATCCAGAGCAACGCAAGGGACAGCAGAGGAGGGAATGCTGCGGAGCGGAGGGCCACACTCACGTCAAGAGAAGGGATGGCTTCTAGAATCTACTTCCCAAAATTCAGAAAGGCACACTTGTCGTGGAAAGACAAAATAAATGGACACTTCACAGTACCTGGGTAAAGTAGCAGGGGTCACCATCTCCTTCTTCCGGCCCACCCACGCAATCTCCTGCCATTCCTCTAAGATCTTCCTCCTACTTTTCTCTTCCCCTGGACTGACCCCAGAACCGCTCACCTGCCTGGCCAGGGTTCCACCTACTCAGTTTGTTCAGTGTGTCTGAGCAGAAACTATGTATCCTGATTATCTTTTTGCTCTCTGCCTCGTAGCCTGGGAAGCCCGGGAAGGGGGTGTGGGATCTGAATTGAATTAAACTACAGGAATTCCTTTCCTGGGATTGTTTTTTGCTCCGAGCCAGCTGCAGTCCATTACCAGGGTTTCTTTCCTCTTGTATCCCGCACCCCCCCACCCCGCTCCCAGCGCCGCTCTCCCCACCGCGCGTCCCCCCCGGAGGATTTCAGTCCCGAGGCCGGGCGCGTTCTGTGCTCAGTGCGCCTCACTTACCCTGGTACCTTGGCTTTGGCGAGTGAAGTTGGCGCTGCTTCCCGCGCACAGAGGCAGCACAGGAGCCCCTCGGTGGTGCTAGCGGAGCCCGCGGGCAGCAATCCCGCCCTCCCGGCGCGGAGCAGTTATAAAGGCGGCTGTCGCCGGAGGGAGGAGGGAGAGAGCGGGTGAGCAGACACACAAGGGGCGGGGGAGGGTCAGGGTGGGGTGGGGTAGAGGACACGCCTATTCCAGTTCCACGGCACCGCGTGCTGTTATGAAAATAAAGTCCCCGTGCCAGGGAATGAGCCAAAAGCCTCCTGACGTCAGCGGCACAGCCACCCTTGAAATAGGTGGTGGTGGTGATGGAAGGGGGCCCCCAAGGCACCCATCCCGCCCCGACCCGGCGCATCAGCAGCTCAGGACGTCCCAGGACGGTGGCGGGGGGTGGGTGGGTAAAGAAAGGAGTCAGAGGGGACTGCTCAGTATCTGTCCTGCCAGCTGTCACCTCCAGGAGGGAGCCACACCTGCCCTTGCTCCGGGCACTCCTGTGCGCCCAGGGTAAGGGCTAGACAGCTCGCAGCGCCTGAGTGACTCCTGGGTCCTGGGGCCCCTGGGAAGCTAGGCCTGGGACAGGAGGAGCTGGCCACCCTCTCGGATCTCCTCAGCCAAGGCAGGTGAAGCCAAGGAAAAGCCTCCTTCCTGGGCCCAGAGTCAGCTCTGCAATTCCGCCGGTCAGAGCTGTCCCCAGACGGGCACCGTGAAGGCTGCCCCAGTGCGGAGAGATGGGGAGATGTCTCCCTCTCTACTTTCCTACCTCTCTTAAAGCCTTGACGACGCAGGTGGAGGAGAATGTGGATGCCAGATAAAATTATGAAATAAAGGAATTTGCCTTTGGTGTCTGGCGCCCCCTCCCTCCGCTGCCCACTCCTTGGCCATGATCAAGCCAGTCCCACTGAAACCTGCCTTTATTGACTTGTCAGACAGTCCCTGAGCGGCTGCCTCCTGGGTGCTGGCCTCAGGCAAGGCTCTACCCCACTGCCTGGCAGGAGGGCGCTGTGCGCTTTTAAGGTGCTGCTTAGTTAGCACACTGGTCAGCTACCTGGGATAGTGTGCATATAATGAACGGGGAGGCCTAGGGCTCCCCGGCTTTCTCCCCACGTCTCCTCACACCCCAAGCTTCCAGTCTTTTTAAAGGTGACTTTTTGGAGACAGTGCCTCCACCTTTGTTAGGTTTTTATTTCTCTCTCTCAAGAAACCACAGCCAACGTCTTGAGTCCTGGAGCACTTCCCTTGAGGCCTGCAGCTCAAGTCCACGGGCTCCTCTCCCAGGCTCCTAGGCGTGCGTGTGCGTGTGTTTGTGTGTGTGTGTGTGTGTGTGTGTGATTGTCACGGACTGGAAATGACAGTGCTTTTCAGTGTGTGCCATCTGCTAAATCAGGTCTCCTCTCCTGACCACAGTTTTCTCATCTGTTGAAGGAGGAAGTTGAACTAGTTCAGCTTTGTCCCATAGGTATGTCAATCAAGCCACGGAGGTCAGCCACATGTGTAATTTAAACTTTCTAGCAGCCACATTAAAAGAAATAAAAAGAAACAGGAGGAATTAATTTTAATGATGTATTTTATGTAACCCAAGAGACCCCAGACATTATCATTTCAACAAGTAATCAATATTTTTAAAAATATTAGTGAGCTACTTTACATTCTTTTTTTTTCAAACTACATCCTCAAATGCCCAGTATGTGTTTCATGCTTCCAGCCCTGACCAGATTGGACCAGCCACAGTTCAAGTGCTCAAAAGCCCTGGACCAGCCGTTGCTAAGGGCTCTTCGGGCACTGGCATTTTAGGGGTCTGGATCACCAAGGCTAGGGTGAGGTTCATGACAGCAAGAAAACGATGTCAGGGCTTCCCTGGGAGCGCAGTGGTTGAGAGTCCGCCTGCCGATGCAGGGCACACGGGTTCGTGTCCCGGTCTGGGTAGATCCCACATGCCGCGGAGCGGCTGGGCCCGTGAGCCATGGCCGCTGAGCCTGCGCGTCCGCATCCCCCTACCTCCAACATCCACAAGAAACTCGGAGAAACCTAATGAGAAAGAGGTGCGTGTGTTTTGTTTTTCCTATTGCTGCTCCTTCCCTAGTGCCGGCTGGCTGGATGGCTGGCGGGTCCAGGGCTGCGTGCAGGACAGCTTTGTGGGGATGCCTGTTTTGAAGCCCTGCCCTCGGTCGCCTGTGCCCATTAGTCTCCGCCTTTCTGTTGACTTCAGGTTTCCCACCGTGTCCTCTTAACACTCTCCCTTCTACCCTCCTTTTAACCTGCTTTCCTCCTCCCATCCCAGCCCAGCGCCAAGCCAGGACTGGGGTGAGGCACTCAGGGCACAGAATTTAAGGTGACACTAACAGAGCCCTAAGGGCGGGCGCCCTCTTAAAATCTGAGCCCTGGGTGCCTTGCGCTGCCCCAGAATCCTTGCGGGTCCAGCTGTCTGAGAGATGGGGTAGGGCTGGGAGGTAGGCTGAGGAGGGCGGGGTAGCTGAGTAATCGTGAGACGCCCCCAAGGAAGGCAGGGAGGGACCCAGGAGCTGAAATAATTCATTTGCTGATGGTCCAGAGAACAAGGTTGAGGCCCTTGGAAATCAGTGGGAGAAAGACCATAAGGGGAGTCTGGAGACCCAGGTACAATCCAACTCAAGTTCTCCTCCTCTGAGTGTTACCTGGCTTCGAGTGACAGGTGGCATTGTTGAGGGACACAGAAGGGAAGCTCAAGTGACTGGAAATGAGGAGAGAGAGGCTCACAATAAGGGCGCTTGTTCCAGAGGCTGGAGGGCACCTTCATTCAGCTGCAAGGCCGGCAGAGGTCACTTTCCATGAGGAGGGGCCTGGGTCTGGGAGCCCCAGAACCAGTCCTCACTGACGCTTCCCTTTCCTGCCCAACCATCGCCTCCAGGACCCCATCCTTGATTGCAGGACTGAACCAGGAATGCGGTGGCTCTCCCAATGCCCTGGTGCTCTGACCCCTTCACCAAGGCCACCTCAGCATCTGGGGCTGTAGAACCTCAGGGCAGGGGCTGCCCCTTTCTCTCCCCACACTTCCTCACCAGCAAGATGGAAGGTGCCACCTGCTCGCCCCCCGCCCCCCGACCTCCATGAAATCCCATTTAAGAAGTGCAGTGGACTTCCCTGGTGGTGCAGTGGATAAGTCTCTGAGCTCCCAATGCAGGGGGCCCAGGTTCGATCCCTGGTCGGGGAACTAGATCCCACATGCATGCCGCAACTGAGAGTCCTCATGCCACAACTAAGGAGCCCATGTGCTACAGCTAAGGAGCGGGCAAGCCGCAACTAAGACCCAGTGCAACCAAATAAATAAATAAATATTTTTTAAAAAAACAAATAAGCCTGCTCCCTTGGGAAACCTGTAAGCGAGTAGACCCTTGTGGAAACGCCAGGTGAGGTTGAAGTGGCCTTTTATTTTATTATTATTATTTTTTGCGGTATGCGGGCCTCTCACTGCCGTGGCCTCTCCCGTTGCGGAGCACAGGCTCCGGACGCGCAGGCTCAGCGGCCATGGCTCACGGGCCCAGCCGCTCCGCGGCATGTGGGATCTCCCCGGACCGGGGCACGAACCCGTGTCCCCTGCATCGGCAGGCGGACTCTCAACCACTGCACCACCAGGGAAGCCCAAAAGTGGCCTTTTAAAACAAAAAAAAAGAAGCATCTGAGGAATTCCCTGGCAGTCCAGCAGCTAGGACTCCGATTTTCCACTGCAGAGGGCACAGGCTGATCCCTGGTCAGGGAATCCCACATGCCATGCCGCGAGGCACAGCCGAAAAAAAAGAAGCATCTGAGTTGGAGGAGAAAAACACAGGGTCATTTTCTGTCCTCAGGTCATTACACTCATGGAGTGGAGGGGACCACTGAAGCTCAGCTCCGGCCAGCTTCCTGCTACTCGTGGCTTCTCCACCCAATCACTAAACTGAACAGGAAGCAGCTGAGAGCCAGCTACATACCAAGCATTGCAGGGAACGTAACACACGTATGAGAAAGATGCTACTCCGTCTCTATGCCTGAAAGGAATCTCAATGTTTTTTACAGCCAGTTAGCAGCTGGGGATGAACTTCTATATAACATCCTAGGGACTCATAAGAAAACTGCCTCGAAGGAGCTCAGTCTGGAGGAGAGATGGATGTAACGAAACAAATGTATGCATTGTGTTACATGTTATGCTGAAGGAAGGAGCACACGGGGCCACAGCTGGGCATGAAAGGCCGCAGCGTTCAGGGTAGCCCTCCCCCGGGGGGTGAGGCTTCAAGGAAGAGTAAGTTTTTCAGCTGGAACAGCAGGAGGGCGAGTGACAGCCTGGAGGGCCTTCCAGGCTGAGAGGACAGACTTTGCAAAGGCACAGAGGTTGTGACAGCCCTGCCCGTCAGTACAGCGTGGACACCGAGTGTGGACAGCGGGAGATGAAACCGGACAAGTAGACAGTGGCCAGCTGGAGTGTGGAGTCCCTGACTCATCCTGGAAGCAGAAGGGCACTGCAGCAGGAAGCCAGTGGCCCACCTGACCTTTGAGAATGTGTGAGATGGGCAGCCCCTCCGGCGACCGGTGTCTTTTTTTATTTCTTGGCCGCTCTGCATGGCATGCGGCATGTGGGAGCTTAGTTCCCCGACCAGGGATCGAACCTGCACCCTCTGCAATGGAAGCGCGGATTCTTATCCAACGGACCGCCAGGGAAGTCCCAGCAACTGGTGTCCTTATATGAAGAGGACACGGAGAGATGCACAGGCACAGAGGAGGCAGAGACACAGAGGAGGAGGCCCCAGGAAAGCAGAGGCAGAGATTGGAGTTATGCTGCCACCAGCCAAGGAGCACCAAGGATAGACGACAGCCACCAGAAGCTTCTCTCTCAGAGCTCCAGAAGGAACCAGCCCTGCCCAACGTGGGCTTCAGAGTTCCAGCTTCCAGAACCCTGAGAGAGTAAACTTCTGTTGTTCTGGTCTGACAGACTTCATTACACAGCCCTAGGAAAGTAAAACACGCTGAAATGGAGATGATTTTGCATCAGCCAGCAGGTCCTGTGAGCTGCTAAGAAGAGCCCGCCTAGTGCAGCAGGAGTCCCAGGCCTTCATCTTGACGTGGCCTTGGTTCCATCCTCCCACCTCCAGGAGATGGAAGCAAAGAAGTGGAACACACAGAGGGTAAACACTTGTAGCACGGGAGACACAACACTTGAGGCCCTGGCATGCAGCCTGTGGGGAACCTGAGCTTGCAGTCAGCACGCTGGCCGAACACCAGCCCTGCCTGTCCCTGCCTGTCCTCTGCCTCGTGTGGTCGGGCCATTAAAAATGCCGGGGTTACAGCTCACACTTGCCCACCTGTTCTGGGACTGACTTTAAGACTGTGCTCATACTCAGGGTCTTGATTCCAAGGAGAGTTATGAGCTAAAGCTGCCATGCGCACCCGAGAGGTGCCACCAGTGACCCCAAGGCTGGAGTAGAGAATCCCATTCAGTGCCCAGACGGGTTCGGTGACTGAGAAACCCAATGCAGCTGGCAGTCTCCTCTTTCAGCTCCCTTGCACCTGCCCAGTGGATCTGCCCTGACCTCTCTCTCTCTCTCTCTCTCTGGTTGTACTCAGCCCAGGGCAGGGAGGCAGTGACCAGGGGGGTTCACAGTGCAATGAATTTGAATGGCGACCCTTGGGGTCAGGAAGATCTGCTCTGAATCCTACAAACAGCTCCAAGGTCTATTTCCTCATCCGAAAGAAGGAAGTTCATTACATTGAATTCACAACGTTCACAAGCATCATTTAGAGTTACGCAAGGCGTGTAGGAGACATTCAGTAATATGCATCCACTGGCTCATGGATTTCCGACACTGAAGGCAGGAAGGCAGCTTCCCGAGTCTGTACATGACAGACAAGTAAAACGGTGAAGCTGGCAAAATTGTCCTTCAGTATCTTGCCCTTGGCAGTCCTCTCCCTCATGTCCAGTTACCCGAACGCCCTTATATTTTCCATCAGCTGCTCAATCAAAAAAACTCATTCGAACCACAGTGTCCAAGGACTGAAAGGATTGCCTTTTGCCCCTCCTGGGAGTATTTTCTATTAAAAGAAAGGCTTTACCAACTCCATTCAGCAGTAAAGAGAAACGAACCACTGGTACATACCACAACACGGATGAATCTCAAGAACAACATACCAGGGAAGAGGAGGAAAGAATACAGACTGTATGCTTCCAGTTCTATAGAATTCTAGAACAGGCAGAATTTATCTATGATGACAGAAAGCAGATCAGTGATTGTCCAGGGCC
Source organism: Hyperoodon ampullatus (assembly GCF_949752795.1). Classification (NCBI taxonomy): domain Eukaryota; kingdom Metazoa; phylum Chordata; class Mammalia; order Artiodactyla; family Ziphiidae; genus Hyperoodon; species Hyperoodon ampullatus. The sequence continues at coordinate 92,970,990 of NC_136924.1, forward strand.
AGGGGTGAGGGCTGAGGATTTCCTGCCCACTTTTTTTGGGGTGATGGAAATGTTCTAGATCTTCATTGTAATGGTTGTTACACAGCAGTATGCATTTGTCAAAACTCAACAAACCACACCTTAAACATGGATGCATATATGTAAATTATACAGGTATGAAAATGATTTTAAAAGAAAAAAGGAGTCTGTTAAAGAGGTTGATTTTTTTTTTTTTTAATATTTCTTTCTTTCTTTCTTTGGTTGCACCAGGTCTTAGCTGCAGCAGGCGGGCTCCTTAGTTGAGAGGTTGATCTTAACACTAAAAACAATGAATCTCTCAGAATAGAATTTTAAGGAAAGTGAAGGATGACGGAGCCAGGCCGAAGAGGGCATTTCAGGAGAACGTTCTGGTGAGACCAAATTATTCGGTGTCCCTTCCAGGCAAAAGAAGCTATTTGGGGAATGCGGTTAAGACACTGAATATTTACGATGCAATGATCAACCAGACTCCTACCTGTTCGTTTTTCCCTCCCTGGCTTGAGGTTAGGATATTGCATCATTCAATAAATATGTATTGAATAACTCTACGTGCCAGGAACCGTTCCAGAAGGTGGGGATTCCATCCTGAACAAGACGAAGTCTCTGTGCTCATGGAGCTGACATTTTAGCAGAGGGAAGAAAACAGTAAGCAAGTGAATATGTTATGTTCAGCAGAGTTGGGAGGTAGGGTTGGAAGGAGGGGATAGATGCTGTTATACACAGGGGGCCAGGACAGCCCTCTGGGAGAAGGCAACATTTAGGCAGAGACCTGAATGCAGTCAGGGAGTGAGCCTTGCGGATCTCTAGGAAAGCATCCCAGGCAGAGGGAACAGCTAGGCAGGGCCCTGAGCTTGGCACGTTCATGGAACAGTAGGGAGGCTGGAGAAAGGTGCAAGGGAGAGAGTGGGGCAGGAAGAAGGCAGATCAAGTCCAGCCTTGGAATCACTGTGAGGTCTCTGGCTTTCACCCTGAATGAGACGGGAAGCCGGTGGCGGTGAGGAGGGACATTTTACGAGGGTCACCCTCTCTGTGCTGAGAATGTGCGTGGTGGGGGTGGGGGGCTGGGGGCAGGGCTGGACAGTGCGAGGCCACTGCTAGGCAAGGAGGCTGCTTGGAGCAGGCGTAGCAGTGGGATTAGTAAGAAGTGGCCAGATCCTGGATACATTCTGAGGATAAAGCCAACAGGCCTTGCTAGTGAACTGAATGTGGGATGTGAAAGAAAGGAAAGGAATCAAGCATGATTCCAAGGTTTGAAGCTTTGGATATAATTGAAAAGAAATTCCTTTTGTTCTATGTGTTATCAGGAAACAACTAGAGTCCTAGGACCTTTTCCTCTGAACCAGGGAAAGAGCTGGGCCTGTACCAGAATGACCCAGCCCTTCTCCCTGGTCCTGTCTACTCCTCATTCCTTCTGACTTCCTTCTCTGAGGGCACTTGGCATCATTCTCAAGTGGTATAAAGGTTTCAGAGCTGCTGATTCTGAAGGGTGGAAAGTAGAAGGGGAAAAAAAAAAAAAAAAAGAAACAACTAGGACCCTTATTACTAAATTCTTCTTTAAAGGACCATCTTTTCAAAATAAGAAATGGAACAATGCAGACAACTGAATGCTTTGTGGGTTTTTTTCTCATTTCTCTTCTATTTTTTTTTAACATCTTTATTGGAGTATAATTGCTTTACAGTGTTGTGTTTGTTGCTGCTGTAAAACAAAGTGAATCAGCTATACATATACATATATCCCCATATCCCCTCTCTCTTGTGTCTCCCTCCCACTCTCCCTATCCCACCCCTCTAGGTGGTCTCACAGCACCGAGCTGATCTCTCTGTGCTATGAAGCTGTTTCCCACTAGCTAGCTATTTTACATTTGGTAGTGTATATATGTTACTGCCACTCTCTCACTTCATCCCAGCTTACCCTTCCTCCTCCCTGTGTCCGCAAGTCCATTCTCTACATCTGCATCTTTATTCCTGTCCTGCCCCTAGGTTCATCAGAACCATTTCTTTTTTATTCCATATATATGTGTTAGCATACGGTATTTTTTTTTCTTTCTGACTTATTTCACTCTCTATGACAGAGTCTATGTCCATCCACCTCACTACAAAAAACTCAATTTTGTTTCTTTTTATGGCTGAGTAATATTCCATTGTATATACATGCCACATCTTCTTTAGCCATTCATCTGTCAGTGGACACTTAGGTTGCTTCCATGTCCTGGCTATTTTAAATAGAGCTGCAATGAACACTGTGGTACATGACTCTTCTTTTTTTTTTCTTTTTTTTGTGGTACGCGGGCCTCTCACTGTTGTGGCCTCTCCCATTGTGGAGCACAGGCTCCGGACGCACAGGCCCAGTGGTCATGGCTCACGGGCCTAGCCGCTCCACGGCATGTGGGATCTTCCTGGACCAGGGCACGAACCCGTGTCCCCCGCATCGGCAGGCGGACCCTCAACAACTGCGCCACCAGGGAAGCCCTCCCATAGGTTTTTGGTCGTCATGTTTTCATTGTCATTTGTTTCTAGGTATTTTTTGATTTCCTCTTTTATTTCTTCAGTGATCTCTTGGTTTTTTAGTAGCGTATTGTTTAGCCTCCATGTGTTTGTATTTTTTACAGTTATTTCCTGTAATTGATATCTAGTCTCATAGCGCTGTGGTCAGAAAAGATACTTGTTGCGATTTCAATTTTCTTATATTTACCAAGGCTTGATTTGTGACCCAGATATGGTCTATCCTGGTGAATGTTCCATGAGCACTTGAGAAGAAAGTGTATTCTGTTGTTTTTTGATGGAATGTTCTATAAATATCAATTAAGTCCATCTTGTTTAGTGTGTCATTTAAAGCTTGTGTTTCCTTATTTATTTTCAATTTGGATGATCTGTCCATTGGTGAAAGTGGGGTGTTAAAGTCCCCTACTATTATTGTGTTACTGTCAATTTCCCCTTTTATGGCTGTTAGCATTTGCCTTATGTATTGAGGTGCTCCTATGTTGGATGCATAAAGATTTACAATTGTTATATCTTCTTCTTGGATTGATCCCTTGACCATTATGTAGTGGCCTTCTTTGTCTCTTGTAATAGTTTTTATTTTAAAGTCTATTTTGTCTGATATGAGAATTGCTACTCCAGCTTTCTTTTGATTTCCATTTGCATGGAATATCTTTTTCCATCCCCTCACTTTCAGACTGTATGTGTCTCTAGGTCTGAAGTGGGTCTCTTGTAGACAGCATACGTATGGGTCTTGTTTTTGTATCCATTCAGTCAGTCTATGTCTTTTGGATGGAGCATTTAATCCATTTACATTTAAGGTAATTATCGATATGTATGTTCCTCTTACCATTTTCTTAATTGTTTTGGGTTTACATTTGTAGGTCTTTTCCTTCTCTTGTGTTTCCTGCCTAGAGAAGTTCCTTTATCATTTGTTGTAAAGGTGGTTTGGTGGTGCTGAATTCTCTTAACTTTTGCTTATCTGTGAAGGTTTCCATTCTCCATCAAATCTGAATGAGATCCTTGCTGGGTAGAGTAATCTTGGTTGTAGGTTTTTTCCTTTCATCACTTTAAATATGTCCTGCCACTCCCTCTGGCTTGCAGTTTCTGCTGAAAGATCAGCTGTTAACCTTATGGGGATTCCCTTGTATGTTATTTGTTGCTTTTGCCTTGCTGCTTTTAATATTTTTTCTTTGTTTTTAATTTTTGATAGTTTGATTAATATGTGTTTTAGCGTGTTTCTCTTTGGGTTTATCCTGTATGGTACTCTCTGTACTTCCTGGCCTTGATTAACTATTTCCTTTCCCATGTTAGGAAAGTTTTCAACTATAATCTCTTCAAATATTTCTCAGACCCTTTCTTTTTCTCTTCTTCTTTTGGTACCCCTATAATTCGAATGTTGGTGCATTTAATGCTGGTGCATTTAATGTTTTCCCAGAAGTCTCTGAGACTGTCCTCAATTCTTTTCATTCTTTTTTCTTTATTCTGTTCCCTGACAATTATTTCCACAATTTTATCTTCCAGCTCACTTATCCATTCTTCTGCCTCAGTTATTCTGTTATTGATTCCTTCTAGTGTATTTTTAATTTCAGTAATTGTGTTGTTCATCACTGTTTGTTTGCTCCTTAGTTCTTCTAGTTCCTTGTTAAATGTTTCTTATATTTTCTCCATTCTGTTTCCGAGATTTTGGATCATCTTTACTATCTTTACTCTGAATTCTTTTTCAGGTAGGTTGCCTATTTCATCTTCATTTATTCTGTCTTGTGGTTTTTACCTTGCTCCTTCATCTGTAACATTTTTTTTTTGTCATTTCATTTTTTTTTTTTTTTTTTTTGATGGGTGGTGCTGTATTCCTGTCTTACTGGTTGTTTGACAAGAGACATCCAGCACTGGAGTTTGCAGGCAGTTGGATAGAGCTGGGTCTTGGTGCTGAGATGAGGACCTCCAGGAGCCCTCACTCTGACTGATATTCCCTGGGGTCTGAGGTTCTCTGTTAGTCCAGCAGTTTGGACTCGGAGCTCCCACCACAGGAGCTTGGGACTGACCTCCGGCCTGGGAACCAAGATCCCGCAAGCTTCATGGTGTGGTAAAAAAAAAAAAAAAAAAAAAAAAAGGAAGAAAGAAAGAAAAAAAGAAAGGAGCAGTACAATATCAAAGACTAAAAAAACAAAATAAAATTAGAAAGATAAAAAATATGTTAGGAAAAATAAAACTGTAATTGAAACAACTGGTCGCTGGAGTTCCTCCCGTCCCCTTAGGTGTCTCTGGTCCCCCACTGGTGCCTAATAGGTGACATAGTTGTGAGGAGATGCAAATTCTGCATCCTCCTAGTATGCCGTCTTGACGCCACCCCCTACCAAATGGTTTTGATGCCACACACAAAGTGCAAGAGGCAGTTTCAAAAATATAAAGACCTAAATATTGAAATTTCTAAGATAGTTTAATGGTTTATGGGGTCAGTTGTGGGATGAATATTTGAAACTGGGATGATCCTATAAAACCTTATAACCGCCAACTTTCCCCAACAGAATGATGCTTTCTCAAATGCTTTCTCATTGATTTTCAAAAGAATCATGAAATTAGAAGTTATTTCATGGTCAAGTCACTTGCACCAATGCAGCTGAGTTGGATGGATTGGAACATTTTCATGGTGAAGCAGGAGTTTGGTAACACAATCAGATGTAAGATTTAGGATTTTTTTAAATTAATCAATTAGTTAATTTATTTATTTTGGCTGCTCCAGGTCTTAGTTGTGGCATGCAGGATCTTCGTTGCGGCGTGAGAGATCTGTAGTTGTGGCATGCGGACTTCTTAGCTGAGGCATGCGAACTCTTAGGTTGTGGCATGCAGGATCTAGTTCCCCGACCAGGGATCAAACCTGGGCTCCCTGCATTGGAAGCGTGGAGTTTTACCCACTGGACCACCAGGGAAGTCCCAAGATTTAGAAATTAACATAAACTTTGTCAGTCCCTAGAGTGGTTTAAAATAAGTCATTCATCATTTAGCCAAAGGGTGAAAATATCAGAGGAGCATAAATGGTAACTTTTCCATCTTGTTTTTATCCTCTTTGGTACCATCTTCCAAACGTTTACCGTCTTAGGGTTTTTTTCACAATTGTTCACAGTGTTGATTCATTTAGATTCTTATGGAACCACAAATTTCTTCCTCTGCCTTCAATCCATAACATTTATCTCCTAGCAAATTAAATAAGATGAGAAGAATGAAAACATTTTTACTGACATCGATTGAGGCACTCCAGAGTTTCTACCTGGACAGACACAGAAGGCCCTCACTTCTAAAACTGTTTTCAAATAAACTAACTCCCCAAATGCCCAGATTTACCTTTGTCCCTAAAGGCTTGGCTAAGACCCATAGAAGAAAAGTGACTTGTCCAAAATTTACTTGATGAGACAATGGAACACTATCCCTAGCAAGATAAGAAGGTCAGTAAATGAAGTTAATTCTCCCTTGAGTGCAGAGGCAATATTTGGCTTTCCAATACAGACTGGCCTGAAGTTTTTAAATATACATAAGTTCTTTACTGCAGCCTCCATCATGATTTCCTGAGTTATCAAGAGAAGAATGAAGTACCTGAGGGGAGAAAGAGATAAGAACCAGCTATTGATCGAAGGCCTATTTTGTGCCAGCTCTTTTTTCAGTGCAAAAGGACTAAGGAGAACTATCCATGTATCCTCTGTATAAACTTGTACAAAACATCTACTATGTGCCAGGTATGTATAGTGTTTCAGATGAAATGGAATCAACGAGTAAGAGGGCTTCACCCAGATCAATAAATCACCTCTACATCAAAATGTTGTTATGGGTTGGAAAAATAGCAGATTATCACCTTGTGTTGCCTGTCCTTTGGTTGCTAAGTGTATTCAGTGTGTTGGAGGGGGACTGCAAGGAATATGGCCCAAAGGGCTAATGTTCCACGGGGCTGGAATGAGAGGGGTCCCCAGTCTGCTTTCCAGCCCCCAGGCCACACATCCCCGTCTGGTTCTGGCCTCATCCCAGAGATGGGCAATGGCTAATTCCCAGAACAACACAAACCCAAACCAGAGTGAAACTCCTGTGGAAAGATTCTGGGCTGGTACTTGGGCAACAACCCAGGGCCCCCAGCAGCAGAGACACACTGCTATGGCACCTCTAAACCACCCTGGCCCACGTCAGGTGTAGAGCAAAATAAGGGTGCTATTGGACCTGCTACCTACCTGCCAGCCACTTCCTTATTTCTCTGGTGCTATGCCAAACCATGACTGCTTGAAACGTCTTTTCAAGAAAATGATGGGTGTGACCCTGCGAGGGAACCGTGTAAATAGGTACCTACAAAGGAGAGTATTGAGAAAAGAAGACGATTTTAACAGAAAATGGAAGAAGACCAAGCTGCCTTCATCTTGGTAAGGATGAAGGCCCCAGGTATTTCTGGGTATGACTACTCAGTTTCCCAGAACCAAGGCTTGTCTTGGATCCCTTGAGAAAGAACTTCTGAATTGAGACCTAAGGAAATTTTATTTTCCCATTGTAAAGAAACTTGGCTCTCCTCCAACAGAATAATAACCATACTGTGTGCATGTGATATACATATATATACACATGCTTTGCAATGTTGAACTGTTAGTTAATAATATTTGGGGGTGAGGAGAACACTTAGCATTATGTGTCTGGCCCATGATATAGCATCAGTAATTAGCAGCTCTAGGTGGGAATAAGCTTAACCAATAATAGGACTGAAGTTCAGAGAATGAGAGACATATCTTAAGTCCCAAATCTAGTGAACTGGAGAGTCACAACTAGAACCTAGGTCACCAGACTCCTGTTCCAGGCATCCAGCTGTTGTATCGCCCTAATTCCCATCTCATGACTTATTTAAGGAGAACAACTTAGATAGCAAACTCTTTTGCATCTTGCATTTTTAAAAATCTTGCATTTTTACTCCCATCCACCAAAAAAGTGGAAGAAATTCCTTGATATTCTCAAGGACCACCAACATTTCCTATTTTCAGTAGTGCAGGGGTTCATGGTCCATGGACTGTATACACACAGACACACACCAGGGATCCAAAGATGGATTTCAAGCTGAGAACCCCTCTCCACTGTCAGAAATACATGTGCATTTTCCTTGAGAAAGTGCCATAGGGAATTCCCTGGTGGTCCAGTGGTTAGGACTTCGTGCTTTCACTGCCTAGGGCGCGGGTTTGATCCCTGGTCCGGGAACTAAGATTAAGACTCCATGCTTCCACTGCAGGTGGCACAGGTTCGATTCCTGGTCAGGGAACTAAGATCCCGGGCATGCCGAGCAGCACGACCAAAAATTAAAAAAAAAAAAAAAAGAGTACGGTAGTGATATACCAACAAGGGCCTGGCTAGGAAATGCAGGATCAGCCCAGGGGATAAGCATTTTCCCTACTTGGGGATTTTATTTAAAGCCTATCTGTTTACTACCCGGGATCTTTTCACTAAAATACACAACATCATGGAATATACATAAGAAGGAATGGTTTCTTTTTAACCAGTGTAATGGACTTGATGTTTGTGTCCCCCCCAGATCCCTATGTTGAAGCCGTAACACTCAATGATGGTGTTTGGAGGTGGAGCCTTTGAGGAGTAATTAGGGTTAGGGTCATGAGAGTGGGGCCATCATGGTGGGAATAGTGCCCTTATAAAAAGAGACACCAGAGGGACTTCCCTGGAGGTCCAGGGGCTAGGACTCTGCACTTCCACTACAGGGGGCATGGGGGATTCCACCCCTGGTCAGGGAACTAAGATACTAAGATCTCGCATGCCACACGGTGCAACCAAAAAAAAAAAAAAAAAAAAAAACTGAGGTCATGTGAGCACACAACGAGATGGTAGTCACCTGCGGTCCAAGAGAAGCAGCCTCGGGATGAAATGACCTTGCCGGCACCTTGATCTTGGACTTGCAGCCTCCAGAAGCATGAGAAAATAAATCTCTGTTGTTTAAGTCTCCCTGGGTATGGTATTTTGTTAAGGCCACCCGAGCAGACTCAGACAACCAGTTTAGGGGCTTCCCTGGTGGCGCAGTGGTTGAGAGTCTGCCTGCTAATGCAGGGGACACGGGTTCGAGCCCTGGTCTGGGAAGATCCCACATGCCGCGGAGCAACTAGGCCCGTGAGCCACAACTACTGAGCCTGCGCGTCTGGAGCCTGTGCTCCGCAACAAGAGAGGCCGCGATAGTGAGAGGCCCGCGCACCGCGATGAAGAGTGGCCCCCGCTTGCCACAACTAGAGAAAGACCTCGCACAGAAATGAAGACCCAACACAGCAAAAATAAATAAATAAATAAATAAACTCCTACCCCCAACATCTTTAAAAAAAAAAAAACGACAACCAGTTTACTTTCTTTTTCACGATCAGGACACCTGCTCTCCAGAGTTTTCCGTTTCCGCAGCACTTGTGTTTTCTGTCTCATGTTCTATCTTTCCAGAAACTCTTCAACGCGGGTGTTATCATCCTCAATTTACAGATGAGGAAATCGAGGCTCAGAGAGGCAAGCGGCCTGCACATGGTTCAACCTTCAGAATGTGACGCCACGTCCACACAGCTGGGCCCTCCTCACTCCAGAGTCAGGCCGTCTTTGGGGCCTCCCTTTGCCCTTGGCCTCCTCGTCCCCCTGCGGCTGACTCTGCGGGGACCTCAGGGCTGTGTCTCTACCGTGTTTTCCCTAGAGCTCTGGCGGCCTCCCTGCTGGTCTCGCCCTGCTGAGCTCATTTGCAGCTGGTGCTGCCCTGCGGCCTTCAACAGCCTGCTTTTCCACAGTTTAGGTTTGGCAGGAACTGCGGCTCCTCCCTTCTCTTTCCCAAGTGAAAAGAGCTGACAAACTGACTTCGCTGGGGCCAGGCTGACATCTCTGAGCAAACACCTCCATTCACCACTTGTTTTCCGTGACTCGGATATTTGGTACTACTGCTGTCTTTCTACACATTCTGAGATACATCACTGGGCATTAGTCAGGGACTTTACCTCATTTCCTGGTTGCAGCTCACCTGGAATCTTAGGGGCTTCTAAAACAAGCTAGGAAGGGGAGGCTCCCTGTCCTGGGTCTCCTGTCCCCGCCCCACCCCACCCCCACTAATTCCACGTCCTTCCCCATAGCTCTCTGTGTGCCAGCACCTTCCCTGTCTAACCTGCTCTTTTGTTTTGTTTGTTTTCTGTTTTCAGCTTACATCTCTTGGGAACCTTCTTATGCCAGACACAGCATTATCTCAGTCCTTCACATCCATTACCTCAGTCCTTTCCCCACTCCCAGGAAGAAGCTGATAAACACATTTACGGCAAGGAAATAGGACAGATAAGTTTTAATGGGTTAACCCTGGGACACTTTAGCGGAAAAACAGAACTTCCACCAAAGCTGTCTGTCGCTGTAAATACAAAAGTATTTACAGTTAAGGAAGGCAGTGCATGCTTTGATTTAGTTTGATAGACAGGAGGTACCTTCCTTTAAGAGCGTGAGTCATGTTATCAGGTGCTCAGTCACTTGTGGCCTTTTTTGCAAGGCTGTTTCCTTGGCATGTATCATTACTCAGTAGATTCAACACAATGGTACTTATTAAGCACCTGCTGTGTGAGGGGATTATATTACTCTGGGAACACAAAGGAGGCTGCTGAACTCTTTTTCTTTTACTTAATTTTATTTTTGGCTGCGTGGGGTCTTCATGCTGCGCTCAGGCTTTCTCTAGTTGCAGCGAGCGGGGGCTCCTCTTCGTTGTGGTACACGGGCTTCTCATGGTGGTGGCTTCTCTTGTTGCAGAGCGCGGGCTCCAGGCGCGTGGGCTCAGTAGTTGTGGCTCACGGACTGTAGAGGACAGGCTCAGTAGTTGTGGCACACGGGCTTCGTTGCTCCATGGCATGTGGGATCTTCCCAGACCAGGGGTCGAACCCGTGTCCCCTGCGTTGGCAGGCAGAGTCTTAACCACTGTGCACCCTTGCCAAACTCTTGAAACTACAGAAAGTTCATGACTGTCCCTTTACACCTCTCAGGGGAGAAGTGTCATATCTTTCTGAGATTTTCAAGGACCTTCAAGTCACTTGTGGTTCAGAATGACTGCTTTACAGATTTCAGTTATAAGCCCCCAGGTGTTAAGATACTTTGTAAAAAGAATGAACGTGGAAGCAGAACTAATACGTAAACACATAGAAAAATGGAGTCCCCTCTCTCTGTTACCATCTGTCATGGAGGCATGCTGTGACCTTGGGGAACAGAAGGACCCTCTCCTCACTTGCACTCTCTCTTCTGCTCATGGAGCATCCATCTGGACTCAAACAAAAGGAGCAGTTATCCAAGCTACTCCATCTAAGACACTTGACTGAGTCGGAAAGGCCCATGAACTGACCAATCTCTTCTTTAACCTCATCCATGTGGTACTGTTACTCCTTATACATCTACTTTTCTTGGCTAGATTTGCCCTGAGTGAAGGGAGTCATCAAGAAAAGCAAATTTTTTTTTTTTTTTTTTTTTTTTTTTGCGGTACGCGGGCCACTGTGTGGCCTCTCCCGTTGCGGAGCACAGGCTCCGGATGCGCAGGCCCAGCGGCCATGGCTCACGGGCCCCGCCGCTCCACGGCATGTGGGATCTTCCCGGACCAGGGCATGAACCCGTGTCCCCTGCATTGGCAGGCGGACTCTCAACCACTGCGCCACCAGGGAAGCCCAAGAAAAGCAATTTTTTAAGTTCATGCACACAAACACACACACCGACACCCGTGTACATATTTATATTGTAATTTAGGTCAACAGACACCCTGCTTAGCCAACCGGTTCATTCATTCATTCATTAAATAATCAACCTGTATCGTCCTACCTGGAACCAGGCTCTGGAGTTAAGGACAGAGTAAAGTAGGTTCCATACTTAAGGTTCTCACAGTCTAATGAGAGACAGACATCTAAGCACTTGATTACAAGACAGTGAGTTAAATGCCAAGAAGTAAATAATTGGAAATTCTAAAGAGAGAGGGCAATTTCTCCGGGAAGGATAAAGAAGGCAGGAAAGGTTTCACAGGAAAAGTGACTTATGAGCTGAAGAATAAGTGAAGACCAGACTAATAAACAAGACACAGTGCATGCGGCCCCTCCAGGGGGCCACCTCATTCCTGTAAAGCACTCACCCAACACACACGAATCCAACACCCATGCAGGCTAAGCACTGACCACACAACCTTCAACTCTGCGAGGGCAACAACACACAGTCAAAGCACCCATGGCCTCTTCCCCTTTCTCCTTTCCCCACGGAGTGAGAAAAACTATTTGCATTGCAAACATCTTGGCTGGGGTGGCAGACACTTTACAGCAGGGGTTGGTGAGCCCAGGCACTTTATAAGTCCAATTCAAGCCTACTCCCATTTCTGACTAAGTGAAAGCCAGACTTTGACATAAGCTGTGTCAGGAAGGCCCATCTAACCCCCAAATCTCCTGCCAGAAAGAATCTTGTCATCTGCCTAAAGGTGGACCATGAACATTAGTAAGAGTCTTACTTCGGTTTTGGGGTTTTTTTTTAATTTTTGAATTTTATTTTACGTATTTTTTACACAGCAGGTTCTTATTAGTCATCCATTTTATACACATCAGTGTACACATGTCCATCCCAATCGCCCAATTCATCACACCACCACCCCCATCCCCCCGCCGCTTTCCCCCACCTTGGTGTCCATACATTTGTTCCCAAGAGTCTTATTTTGAGATGCCAGGGTGCCATGAAACACCAGTAGTTTTTTTTCATTAAAAAAAAATTTTTTATTTTTTTATGTCTTTATTGGAGTATAATTGCTTTACAATGTTGTGTTAGCTTCTGTTATACAACAAAGTGAATCACCTATATGTACATATGTCCCCATATCCCCTCCTTCTTGAGCCTCCCTCCCACGCTCCCTATCCCACCCTCCTATGTCATCACAAAGCATTAAGCTGATCTCTCTGTGCTACGCAACAGCTTCCCACTAGCCATCCATATTACAGTTAGCTGTGTATACATGCCAATGCTACTTTCTCACTTCTTCCTAGCTTCCCCTTCCCCCTCTGTGTCCTCAAGTCCGTTCTCTGCGTCTGATGAAACATCAGTATATTAATCTGGTCATTAGATGATTATTATTCATACCTTGTGTGTAAATTATAATTCAATTCTCCTCTCCTTTTTTTTTAATTCTTTAATTTTTGGCCTCACGGCGTGGCACGTGGGATCTTAGTTCCCCAACCAGGGATGGAACCCATGCCCCCTGCATTGGAAGGGCAGAGTCTTAACCACTGGACCGCCAGGGAAGTCCTCTCCTCTCCTCATAGTTGCTAGATATCATCCCCCTTTGGAGCCCACTCTGCCTGCACCTGTGAAGAGACGGCAGAATCTGGGCACTGATGCCTCTCCACAGCCCTGAACCCAGGCCTGCCTGTCTGTTGGAACAGCAGTTTGAAAGTCCGGGTCGGTCCAGTCTCCTCAGCCCTCACTCCCAGGCAGACTGGCAGGGCCCCACCTTGCCTGGAGCCTTCCTTTGCCCCGTGCGGCTGTCCCCCATCCCCCCTGAGAGCACTTCCTTAGGGATCCTGACCTCAGGTAGCTGCACCAGGAGCTGAAGAGGGAAGAGGGAGAGGCCTGGACAATACATTCCCACTGTTGACAGTGTTTCCCGGGGAGGCCCTCTGGGAGGGAACACGGGGGACTGAGACACAGTCTGTGGAGAGTCATGGGCAGGGACTTTCCTGGCGGTCCAGTGGTTAGGGCTCCGCACTTTCACTGCTGAGGACGCAGGTTCAATTCCCAGTGGGGGAACTAATATCCCGCCAGCCGTGCTGTGCAGCCAAAAAAAAGGGATGGGCAAAGTATCCCAGGGCCCCATGTTGTTTTGTTTTTTTAAACTTTTCTTTTTGTTTGCCCTGTATATTTTAATTCACCTTTTTTCTTTCAGCTTTTTGAGTTTCGTTGTTTTATTTATTTATTTGATATTAATTAAAAAAATTTTTTGTCACTCCACGCAGCTTGCGGGATCTTCCCTGACCAGGGATTGAACCCAGGCCGTGGCAGTGAAAGCTCCGGATCCTAATCACTAGGCCACCGGGGAAGTCCACCAACGTTGTTACTGGTCCTCATTCACGTTCCTGTCTCAGGCCTTTAAACAGCCCACAACCATGGCTGCCGTCCACCGCATGCCTGGGGGAGGGCCATATGCACACGTTTTCACTGAACCCGCACCCTCGGCGGGGAGAGCGTGGAGTCCTAACCACTGCACGGCCGGGGAAGTCCCCAGCACACGTTTTCTCATTTAATCCTCACCACAGCCCCAGGAGGCAGGCGTTACGTGTCTCCCCACTTTACAGGGACAAAATGGAGGCTTCCTAAGGTTCAGTGACCACAAACCCGGCCAGGAGGAGAACCAGGACCCACCCCAAGTCGCCCTGACCAGAGACGGGGCTTTTCTTCCCCACCGTTGAGGTGAGTGGTCACTCTCTGCAAGCATTTCTGTGGATTGAAACTAGACCTCTAACCCCGGAAGGGAGGCCCAGCCCAGCAGGTCTGAAGGCTCCTGCTGTCCCCAGGGGAGCTTCCTGTGCACCTCAGTCCCAGCCTCCCCGCCACGGGGCCTTCAGAGGAAACCAGGAAGGAAGAGGTTTCTGATGGCGCCACCTGGAGGGGAGTACAGGCTCCCGTGAGGTCCTCCTCTGAAGGGGGCGGACAGAGAAAGCTTTCGCATCGGCTCTTACTCAGCATTTACTGAACAATATCTTACTGGACATCAACTAGGTCTCACGTTCTGTGCTAGGCCCTGGGGTCACCGAGATTTAAATGAAAACCAAAGCATAGGCCCTGCCCTCAGAAAAGGTCATGGTCTCACCTGTAGAGGGGACAACTAGGTACACAGGTGCTACGAGGCAGGAAGTGATGACCCAGGAAGCAGCTGGGAGCCAGACCAGCTGGGTTTTAGCTCCGGGTGTGTTCGGTACACGAGTGCGGTGGGCCTTTTTGAACACCTGTGCGTTTCTGTTTCCCTGGCGGTAAAATGTGGATACGAGGACCTACCTCTTAGGGTTGTCGGAAAGATTAAAGACAAATGTAAGGGAACTGTTTAACTGGGGACCCTTCCCACTTGGCTCCTGAACAAATGCCAGCCTTCACAAGCTTGGGCAGGGGACTTAACCCTTTCCCCCCCAGCTTCCCAATCTGTAAGTTAGGGCTAACACATCCTCCAAACTTCTAGATCTGTCCCTTAACAGAGGTTGCCTGAAAACTCTGAGACGTGTTGTGGCCACAATGGAGGGAAAACCATCAACCCTCAGAGGGCTTCCAGTAAAGCTGGGAGATGCTCGGAGTAGCGTCCTGTTGGGGGAAGGACATACACAGCATGTGAGGAAGGGCGGAGTTATATGGCGCCTACACTTCCTCTGGGGTTCTTTAAATGTTGGTGGGGGGGACATAGGTGTGGGGCAGTGACCCACAGGGGCTAAAAGAGCAAAGAGAGGTTCCCACAAACGTGGGACCTGAGCTGTGCCTTGAAGGATGTGTAAGACCCTATCGATCAAGGCCCCATGTGGAATCAGGAGCAAGCATGGGGTGTTCTTGGGCAAGAGGTTAGAGTGGCTCCTGTCAGAGGCTATTTATTTATTTTATTTATTTATTTTTTAAATAGACACCTAGCCATTTTATTTTATTTTATTTTGCCACACCACGCAGCATGCGGGATCTTAGTTTCCCACCCAGAGATTGAACACGTGCCCCCTGCAGTGGAAGCGTTGAGTCTTAACCACTGGACCGCCAGGGAAGTCCCTGTCAGAGGTTATTTGAAACATAATCTTAGACCTTCAGGGTCCCCTAGTTCAGTGGATGAGACACCATGGGGCTCATTCTTTGCCCAAGGTCCCCTTTGCTGCCACTGGGGTCCCCTGTTCCCAGCTGTTCTCAGACCTTCTAAGAACTGTGGGCTCTACAGCCAACTTTTGTGTCTACAAAGAATATTTGAGAATCACAGCTTGAAAGGCCAAGGAGGCCCCAGCAGAGTAGCCAATCAGACCTTCCTAGTGTTTTACACACCAAATAAACCAGAAAAAGCAAATAAACACTGTCAGTCTGACCCAAAGGAGAACAGGTGAGGCAGTTATGAAAGATGGGGTGTGACCCTTCCAATACAGCTGGGAAAAAGCGTCTCCTTCAAAGAGATTCACTCACCTTGCTCAGTCTCCCTTGAGGGCAGTGGCACCTGAGGCAATCTATATATTATTAGCAATTGCAGGTGTAAGCCATGGAAATGGGACCCATACCTCCCAGCTAAACCATCTCTGCCCATTTACTTGTAGCTACTTATCTGTCTCCATCAAATTATACACATTAAACTGGTGCCTAAATAAACAAGGGAAAAATGTTAATGTCCTGGCAGGAAATTCCTGTGTAATTAGTCAACAGCTCCAGTTCCTGCTGTGTCATTAACCAGCACGGTGACCTTTAGCAGGGCCACCTCTCTCCAGCCCTGTAATCATCACCTTAGGCCAGGCCACTTTGTCCCTCTCCTGGACCACACAGCTTCCTACTGATCTCTGTCTCTAGTTTTTCTCCTCCCCCTAGTCTTTCCCACTCTGGAGATCTTTAGTATAAAGATCTTCCTAAATCCCAAATCTCATCAACTCCCCCCTCCTTAAAATCTCTTCATTGACTCTTGGACAAAATTCACACACCTCTGCACAACTTACAAAGCCGTGCTCTGGCCCCTGCTTATCATTCCAGACTCCTGTCTCCCCCGTCCCCTTTTGGAGTCCTATGTTCCAGCCGTGTTTAACCTCCCACGTTCCCCTTTACGGTACTAACAATAACCAATGTATTGAGTGTTTTCTATGTACCAGATATTGCTCTAAACAACTCTTCATGCATGAACTAACTTAATCTTTAGAACACTACTGGATAATGCTGTGATCATCTCCATTTCACAGATGAGGAAACCGGGATGCGGAAAGGTTAGATAATTATCCAAAGTCACCCGGCAATTAAGTGGTAGAACATGAGTGCCCCATGCTTACCGTCCCCTCGTCCCCTCTTCTTATCTCCATGTCTTTGTACACAGGGTCCCTTCCACCTGGAAGACTTCTCTTCCTACCCTTTCTCTTCCCCAGCCTTTCACCACTTGGCTAACTCCTACTCTTCATCTGAGATTCCCCATGTATGTATCTCCTCCTCTGAGCTTTCCCTCCCCAGACTGCCCTCTCCCCAAAGAAGGCCCCCCACAAATGATGTCTCCTGACACTCATGCCCTGACATAGTCCTCTCACATATTCAATCTCAGCTGGCCCTGTGACTCACAACAGGATATGGTAGACGTGATGCTAACTTCTGGGCCTAGGTCATAAGAAGCCTGGCAGCTTCCACCCGAACCTTCTGGATCACTCACTGTGAGATAAATCAGACACTATGTAAGACGTACCTCATGCTCTGGGGAAGCCAAGGTAGCCACATGGAGATAGAGAGATAACCAGCCAATCCTCCGCTGTTCCAGCCATCCAAGGCCATGCACCAGATGGGTGATAAAGCAAGTGTCTTGGATGTCCAGCTTGGTTGAGCCTTCAGATGACACCATCCTCAGCCACCAACTGACTACTACTGTATAAAAGACCCCAAGAGAGGGACTTCCCTGGTGGCGCAGTGGTTGAGAGTCCGCCTGCTGATACAGGGGACGCGGGTTCGTGCCCCGGTCCGGGAAGATCCCACATGCCGCGGAGTGGCTGGGCCCATGAGCCATGGCCGCTTAGCCTGCACGTCCGGAGCCTGTGCTCCGCAACGGGAGAGGCCACAACAGTGAGAGGCCCGCGTACCACACACACACACAAAAAAAAGACCCCAAGAGGGAGCCACAGAGCAAGTCCAGTCAACCCACTGAACTATGATTTGTTATTTTAAGCCACTGATCTTTGGGGTGGTTTTGTTAAGCAGTAATAGATAATCAGAATGATGGGGGTACAGTGGTGAACAATAGATTGTGTCTATCCTCAAGGAAGTGTTAGTCTAATGGCAAAGTCAAGCAAACAGGCAAGTACAGTACAATGTGATGAGTCTGAGTGGTGGGGTGAGAGCAAGGGGATGACTGTCTAGTCCTCAGCACCACCAAGCTGAAAACCAACAGAAGAATGCAGAATGGTGTGGGTGATAAAAGCATGGGCTTTTGAGTCAAAAGGAGGTCTTTGAATTCTGGCCCTGTACTTGCTTTTGGAGTGACTATATTACATATATATCACATGTGATTAAATATAGTTAAAGTTAATTACAGAAAAAGAATATGGTCCAGCACTAATCCAGCCTTGTCAAAGTTCACATCAAACTAACACAGCGGAAAATTCCCTCTAGACATGTGACCGTATCTCCAGGCTGTACATTTTATGACTAAATCATTCATTCTGTTCCATTTACTGGAAAACCCATATCTTTAGGAGAGCATGAAGAGGGGGATTATTCCTTAGACTTTGGTGCATACTAAACAGGAGACTGGACTGGTCACTGTTTCAGGGCGAGAACTGAATCTTGTTCATCCTCGTTTCTCTGATGCTGATAACGGCATCTGGTACATGGTAGCTGCTTACTAAGGGTAAGTTGAATGAATGAATGAGTGAATGAATGAACAAATGAATAAAGGAGAAGGAGAACTCACAATATGAAGTGCAAGATCTAGGCTGAGAATTTTACCTAGAATATCTCACCTACTTCTCATAACCACCCCTATGATATAGGTTATATGGCTACTTCTGATTGAAACCACTCTCCAGCATTCAACACCTTGCTTTATATTACTTGTACCATGGACTCAGGGATGACCTTTTTCATCTATTTGTTTTGGCTGCACCACGTGGCATGTGGATCTTAGTTCCCCAACCAGGGATCAAAGCCTCAACCCCTACATTGGAAGCGCAGAGTCAACCACTGGACTGCCAGGGAAGTCCCCAGGGATGATCTTTTTCAGAAAGGAAAAGTGTGGCTTGACTTAACTAGCTAGAGAGGACTTTCACTGCCACACAGAGTTTATCTTCAAATCAATACATGAATATGTAAATAACCTTTGAAAGGTAAGATAAGTTGGTGAAGGCAATCTAGCTGAGATAACTGTCCAATAACTGGAGCAGAATGAGGGCCAGGCATGTAGATACCCTCAGAATCATAACTGAATATTTGCAATTCATGGATGAAAGGAATCCCAGTCTGGGAGATCAAATAAGATATCAGGAGACAAAGAACCTCTCTAGTAAAACAGAAGGCTCTGCATTTTAGCTTCCTGTCAAAGAGGGGATGTACCTATATCAGTCTGGGTCCAATCAGGAGGCAAAAACTACACAGTAATTTAACAGGGAAAGTTTAACATAAAGAATTATGAGGCTAAGATAGGAGCATAACTATAAGATGTAAAGAGAACTCTAAAGGGTACTTTAGGGAATTCCCTGGCAGACCAGCGGTTAGGACTCAGGGCTATTACTGCCAAGAGCCTGGGTTCGATTCCTGGTCGGGGAACTAAGATCCCGCATGCCACATGGCGTGGCCAAAAAAAAAAAAAAAAAAAAGGAAATGTAGTTTTTATTTGTCCAGCTAAAAATTAGAGGATTTATTACCAAGAAAGAATGGATGGAACAAATATTGGAGTACAATTAGCTGTCTCTGTCACAAGGATTATCAAAAAAAGGATTTGATTAGATAATACATGCAAAAGATTTGGCATACAATAAGCACTCAGTAAATATTAGTTATATTTTGACACAGAGTTTTCTCAGTGTATGTATTCTTGGGAGCTACTTGTCCTCTGCCTTGAAATCCTTCCTCTCACCTCTGCAACTCTTTTCTATCATTAGGCCCCTCCATGTTCTAGCTGCAATGTGGAATCTTCCTTAACTTATCCTTCAACTCATTCCACAAATATTCATTGAGTGCCCATTATGTGCTAGGCATGTTACTTGGTGCTGAAAGTACAATGATGGGTAAAAACATATTCCGTCTTACCTCTCATTGTGCTTATAAAGTAGTGAGAGAAATAGATACCAATCAAATAACCAGGCAAATATAATACATGACAAGTGTTAGTTACCAAGTTACCAAGAGATGATACTAGGAGGATTTAACCTAGTCAGTGTTGTCAAGCAAGACTTTCCTGAGGAAGGGTATGCCTGAGCTGGGATCTGAAGGATGAGTAGAAGTTGCATAGGTGAAGAGAGCAGAAGAGGAGAGCAGGTAGAGAAAACAGCATGTGCAAAGGCCCTGTGGCAGGCAAGAGCTTTGGGACTGAAAAAAGGCCCATGGGGGAGGAAGGACAAGTGAAAGAGTTGCTGGAGAGGTCAGTGGGGCCATGTAGAGCCTTGTAGGCCATGCTAAGTGGCTTTGTATTTATTCTTTCTCCAAAGAGCAATGGAAAGACAATGAAGGGTAGATGGGTGGGTGGGTTAGTTGTTGGTTTGTCTTTTTGAGGGTTGAGAAGCATTGCTTCACCTAGCAAAGAACTCTGGGAAAATACCAGAATTATTGACAAACCTCTACTTGGGCTGACATTGTCTGCCTCCTCTGGACTCATTTACTCTGTGTTGTTTTTGTGCCCCCTTCCCTGTGCAACCTTGAGCAAGTTATTTGTTTGAGCTTTAGCTTCCTCTTCTGAAAAGAAAGATACTGACAGTAGCTACCTTTGAGAATTTTTGTGTAAATTAGATTAAATTAAATCATGCATATAAAGCACTTAGAAAAGCATCTGGTAATAGCATGGGCTCAGAAATATTAGCTGTTGTTATTTTACTATTACAATGTAAGCATTATATTATTTATTGATCCATTCTTTAATTATATGCCATATAACCAGCACTCCATTTTAATTTTCTTGAATCATCCTTTAACTGTATACTTAATTTTAAGTATACAATTTAAGACTGAAAGCTCCTTAGAGGTAAAAGCTATTAGCTCTCTCATCATCTGACATGCTGCTGACCTAAATATTTGTTGATTGATTAGTTTTTCAGTTTGATCTGCATCTACTCCCATTTATTTATTTATTTTATTTAACATCTTTATTGCAGTATAATTGCTTTACAATGGTGTGTTAGTTTCTGCTGTATAACAAAGTGAATCAGCGATACATATACATTTATCCCCATATCTCCTCCCTCTTGCGTCTCCCTCCCACCCTCCCTATCCCACCCCTCTAGGTGGTCACAAAACACTGAGCTGATCTCCGTGTGCTATGCAGCTGCTTCCCACTAGCTATTTTACATTTTGGTAGCGTGTATATGTCAATGCTACTGTCTCACATCGTCCCAGCTTACCCTTCCCCTCCCCGTGTCCTCAAGTCCATTCTCTACCTTTACGTCTTTATTCCTGTCCTGCCCCTAGGTCCTTCAGAACCTTTTTTTTTTTTTTTTTTTAGATACCATATATATGTGTTAGCATACGGTATTTGTTTTTCTCTTTCTGACTTACTTCACTCTGTATGACAGTCTCCAGGTCCATCCACCTCACTGCAACCTTCTTGGTTTGGAAGAATCAACATTGTGAAAATGACTATACTACCCAAAGCCATCTACAGGTTCAATGCAATCCCTATCAAACTACCAATGGCATTTTTCACAGAACTAGAACAAAAAATTTCACAATTTGTATGGAAACACAAACGACCCCGAATAGCCACTCCCATTTATTTTGAATGATGGAGGCAGCATAGGAAAGTGGAAGAATGATGTGGGCAGGTGAAAAGAGGTCGGAGAAGGGAATTAGGTTCTGATTATGAACATTGATCTTCAGAGTTGAGTGGTCCAAAGTGCACATGCCAGGGTGCACTTAGAAACTGCTCAGGACCCAGAAACAGAAATCATCATCGTCATGATGATTACCATCATCATTAATATTTACTGAGTGTCTACTATTAGTACATGTAGTGTCTACAGTACATGTAGTGTATTAGTAGTGTCTACGATTAGTACATGAATTAATTCTTTTAATGCTCACAGTAACCCTGTGAGGGTGGTATCGTTACTGCTACCCCCATTCTACAAGAAGGAAGGTACAGCAGTGCAGAGAGCTTACATACCCCGTGTGTTACAGCCCACACGTAGCACAGCCATGTCACGGAAGTACCGAGGACTCGAGGTTTCTGCCACCACCCTGGGTCAGTGCAGGCCTCCCTTTGCCGTCCCTATTCCTTCACAGTCCCTCCTGCATCGGGCCTGCACCGCAGGCAGCAGGGTGCCGCCCAGGCCAATCCTGGTTGTGTGCTGCTCCGCCTAGTTAGAGGCTTAAGGCAAATCACCTGAATTCTCCATTTGCCGTTTCCTAATTTGAAAAGCAAGAGGTGAAAAGTAGGGCCTCTCATCAGAAATCCACACTTCCACAGTGTAGATGTGAGCTGTAGCTGTTCTCCACATTTACCTCTCAGCCATTGGGATAAGGTCAGACACGCTTCTGTGCCATACATTTTCCTGAGTTTTCCTGGCCTCCGTAATCCCACTGCACCCCCTGTAGCTAGGGACTTGGTTTAATGCTGTGCTTTGTACAGTACTTTGTGCATTTTGGCATCTGATAAAAGTTAAATTAGAAAAACTTATGTGGCATTACTGCGTTTATTTTGGCTTTTTTTAAATTTTAATTATTTATTTTTTAAAGTTTATTTAATTTATTTTTGGCTGGATTTGGTCTTCGTTGCTGCACGCAGGCTCTCTCTAATTGTGGCAAGTGGGGGCTAGTCTTCGTTGTGGTGCGCGGGCTTCTCATTGTAGTGGCTTCTCTTGTTGCAGAGCACAGGTTCTAGGCGCGCAGGCTTCAGTAGTTGCAGCACACAGGCTCAGTAGTTGCAGCACGCAGGCCCTAGAGTTTGTGGGCTTCAGTAGTTGTGGCGTGTAGGCTCAGAAGTTGTGGCTTGTGGGCTCTAGAGCGCAGGCTCAGTAGTTGTGGTTAGTTGCTCCGCGGCATGTGGGATCTTCCTGGGCCAGGGCTTGAGCCTGTGTCCCCTGCATTGGCAGGTGGATTCTTAACCACTGCGCCACCAGAGAAACCCTATTTTGGCTTCTAACTTGCAGAAGAGACCCTCATTTTATTTTTCCAAAATCAGGTGATGAAGGGGAAAATGAGCCAAGCCACTCCAAGTTGAATTGACAGAGAGCTGAAGGCAGAGATGAATGAGTATTTTTATCACCCACTTAGGTAGCTCTTCCAAAGGAAAGTGGGAGAGTCATGCACCATTTAACATGGCGGCGATCCTAGGTTTAGGTTCAACACCAACCAAACCTGTCTCTGATTCACAAGGTGTGGCAAAAGAAGATGCTGCCTACAGGGCAACCTGAGTTGAAAATAACAGTACAAATTCATAATTTTTTCCTCTTGAAAAAAATATACAAGGAACGGCAAAACAATAGGAACAGAAAACAAATGAGTATTAGGAAATCTTCGGGGGTTATAAGTGTTCTAAAACTGAATTATGGTGATGATTGCACAAATTACCAGACCAGAAAGGGTAAGGGTGAGGTAGGATGGTAGGTAGGGGGGAAGGGAAGGGGTGTCTGGAGCAGAGCCAGGCTCAGCCTAGGACCCTGAATCTGCTAATCAACAAAAGTTAAATGTCCCAAACCATTAGGAAATGGGTCATATAACTAACGAGAAACCACTTGTGAGACATTGTCTTCCATAGTTTTTCATCTCCCTTTGATATAGCAATTATCACTGCATCAATTACGTTACAGTAATGTGCATGTTTATCTTTTCACTCCCACTAGGTTATAATCCCCTTAAGTGTAGGCACTGGGATTAACTGTTTATGAACCCCACAGTGCCCAGCTAATTGAGGATATTCATTTAATAAGTTATATTTACATGTTACTTATTTTTATTTGTTTTTAATAGGTATTCACATGGTTCAAAACTCAAGTTACTTAAGGGCATATATGGTGATTTTGCCTTCCTCAGCAACCCCTGATCTACTGGCAACAAATTTCCTCCATGTTGTCTGAGAAAGTCTTTGTTTCTCCTTCATTTTTGAAGGATAATCTCACAGAATTCTAGGTTGGTGGGATTTTTTTTCTCTTAACATTTTAAATATTTCTCTCCATTTTCTTCTTGCTTGCATGGTTTCTGAAGAAAAGTTGGATGAAATTCTTATCTTTGTTCCTCTATAGGTGAGGTATTTTTTTCCTCTAGCTTCTTTCAGGATTTTTTCTTTATCTTTGAACTTCTATAATTTGAATATGATATGCCTAGGTGTATGATTTTTGGCATTTATCTGCTTGGTGTTTTCTGAACTTCTTGCATCTGTGGTTTGGTGTCTGACATTAATTTGGGGAAAATATTAATAAAGAGAGAAAACCTAAAAAGAAACCAAAAACAAATTCTAGAACTGAAAAGTTCAATAACTGAAATGAAAAAATTCACTAGAGGAATTCAAA
The DNA here is from genome assembly GCF_949752795.1 of Hyperoodon ampullatus. Taxonomy (NCBI): domain Eukaryota; kingdom Metazoa; phylum Chordata; class Mammalia; order Artiodactyla; family Ziphiidae; genus Hyperoodon; species Hyperoodon ampullatus. The sequence continues at coordinate 92,994,854 of NC_136924.1, forward strand.
GGCAGATTTGAGCAGGCGGAAGAGTTAGTGAATTTGAAGGAAGGACAATGGAAATTATCAAATCTGAGGAAAAGATCGATGAAAAGTAAACAGAGCCTAAGGGACCTGTGAGATACCATCAAGAAGACCTGCATACACATAGGAGGAGTCCCAGAAGGAGAAGAGAGAGAAAAGAGGGCAGAGAGAATAGTTGAAGAAATAACAGCTGAAAAACTTCCCAAATTTGATGAAAGACATGAGTATAAACATCTAAGAAGCTTAATGAACTCCAAGTAAGATAAACTCAAAGAGATCCTCACTGAGACACATTATAACCAAACTCAAAAGGCATAGACAAAGAGAGAATATTGAAAGCAGCAAGAGAGAAGTGAATCATCACATACAATAAGAGTATTAATATTATTGAACCTCAATAAAATAAGATTATCAGCATAGTTCTCATCAGAAACTTGGAGGCCAGAAGCCAGTGGGCTGATATACTCAAAATGCTAAAAGGACAACAACAGAAAACCTGTCAACTATGAATCCTAAGTGGCAACTGTCCTTCAAAAGTGAGGGATAAATTAAGACATTCCCAGATAAACAAAAGTTAAGGGACATTGTGGCCACTAGACCTGCCCTGCAAGAAATGCTCAACAGATTCCTTCAAGGTGAAATGAAAGGACACTAGATATTAGCTAGAAGCCATATGAAGAAATAAGGACCTCAATAAAGGTAAATACATGGGCAATTATAAAAGCTAGTATTATTATAACAATGTTTTGTAACTGTACTTTTTGTTTTCTACATGATTTAAGAGACTAATACATTTAAAGAAAAAAAATTATTTGTGTAAAAGCTATTATTACTATAACTTTGGTTTGCAACTCCAAATCTTGCTTTCTACATAACTTAAGAAACAAATGCATTTAAAAGAATTATTAGCTCATGTTTTAGGGCACACAATGTATAAAAGTCCAGTTTCATGGCATCAACAGCAGAAATGACTGGGGACAGAACTGTAAAGAAGCAGAGTTTTTGTATGTTATTGAAATTAAGCTGGCATAAATTCAAATTAGAGTGTTATAACTAGGATTTTAAATGTAATCCCCATGGTAACCACAAAGACAACAGCTAAAAGGAAATGAAAAAGGAAAGGTAAACACTTCATTACAAAAAATCAACTAAACACAAAAGAAGACAGCAATGCAGAAATGAGGGACCAGAAAAAGCCATAAGGCATATAGAAAACAAATAACAAAATGACAGAAGTCCCTCCTTATCAGTAATTACTTTAAATGTAAATGAGTTAAACCCTCCAATCACATGACAGAGATTGGCAGAATGGATAAAAACACATGATCCAATCATATACTGTCTACAAGAGACACACTTCAGCTACAGAGACACAAACAGATTGAAAGTAAAAGGATGGAAAAGATATTCCATGCAAATAGTAACCAAAAGAGAGCAGAGATGCTATACTAATATCAGACAAAATAGACTTTATTTATTTATTTATTTATTTATTTATTTATTTAGGCTGAACAAGGTCTCAGTTGCGTCATGCAGGATCTTCGTTGCGGCATGTGGGATCTTTAGTTGCGGCATGCGGACTCTTAGTTGCGGCATGTGGGCTTCTTAGTTGCAGCATGTGGGCTTCTTAGTTGTGGCATGTGGGCTTCTTCGTTGTGACATGTGAACTTTTAGTTGCAGCATGCATGTGGGATCTAGTTCCCCGAACAGGGATTGAACCCGGGCCCACTGCATTGGGAATGTGGAGTCTTACCCACTGGACCACCCGGGAAGTTCCAACTTTAAAACAAATAAGTTTACAAGAGACAAAGAAAAGTGTTATATATTATAAAATGTTCAGTACAGCAAGATGATGTAACAACTATAAACATTCACGTACCTAATGATAGACCATCAAAATATATGAAGCAAAACCTGGCAGAATTGAAGGGAGAAAAACTTCTACAATAATAGTTGGAGACTTCAATACCCCACTCACAGTAATGGACAGAACAATGAGACAGAAGTAAGGAAATAGAGGACTTAAGCAACAAAATAATCCAACTAGCTCTAGCAGACAAACACAGAACATCCTACCCAACAACAGCAACATACACATTCTTCTCAAGTGCATGTGGGACATTGTCCAGGATAGTCCACAAATTAAGTCTCAGTAGACTTTTAAAAACAGATGTCATACAAAGTATGATCTCTGATCATAACCAGATGAAGTTACAAATCAATAACAAAAGGAAAGCTGGAAATTGACAAAATTGTTGAGAAACTAAACAACACATTTTTAAACAACCAATGGATCAAGGAAGAAGTCACAAGGAAAATTAGAAAATGCTTACAAGGTAGTGAAAATGAAAATACAACTTACCAAAACTTATGGAATGTGGCAAAAGTGATGCTATGGGGAAAATGTACAGCTATAAACACATTAAAAAACAAAAACAAAAAGGGAGGAAAGAGGAAGATAAAAATAGGATCAAAAAACAAGTGCAATGATAAGAAAATAGTTACACATGGTAAATGTTCATCTAGCTATATTAATAATCACTTTAAATGTGAATGGTCTAAACATACCAATTTAAAGACAGAGAATGCCAGAGTGGACCAAAAAACAAGACCTAGTAATATGTTGTCTACAAGAAATCCACTTTAAATATAAAGACACAGGTAGATTAAAAGAAAAGTGATAAAGAGAGGAAAAGTAAAAATAAAACCAACAAAGACCTCAAATCAACAACATAATTTTACAACTTAAGAAACCAGAAAAAGGAGAAACTAAACTCAAAGCTAGCAGAGGAAGGAAATAATAAAGATTAGAGCAGAGAGAAACAAATATAGAATAGACAACAATAGAGAAAATCAATGAAACCAAAAATTGTTGCTTTAAAAAGATCAACAAAATTGACAAACTTTTAGCTAGATGGACTAAGAAAAAAGAAGGCTCAAATTACTAAAATCAGAAATGAAAGTAGAGGGACTTCCCTGATGGCACAGTGGTTAAGAATCTGCCTGCCAATGCAGGGAACACAAGTTCGATCCCTGGTCCAGGAAGATCCCACATGCTGCGGAGCAACTAAGCCATTGCACCACAACTACTGAGCCTGTGCTCTAGAGCCCAAGCACCACAACTTCTGAGCCTACACACCACAACTACTGAAGCCCACAAGCTCTAGGGCCTGCATGCTGCAACTACTGAGCCTGCATGCTGCAATTACTGAAGCCTGTGCACCTAGAGCCTGTGCTCTGCAACAAGAGAAGCCACCGCAATGAGAAGCCCGCACACAGTGATAAAGAGTAGCCCCTGCTCACCACAACTATAGAAAGCCTGCATGCAGCAATGAACACCCAATGCAACCAAAAATTACAAAATAAAATAAAATAAAAAGAAATGAAAGTGGAAACATTACTCCTGATTCTTCAGAGATAAGAAGGGTTGTAAGAGGTACTATGAACAACTGTATGTCAACAAATTGGATAACCTCAATGAAAGGGACAAATTCCTAGAAACACAAGACCTTACCAAGACTAAATCATGAAGAAATAGAAAATCTAAACAGATCTATAACTAGCAAGGAAAGTAAATCAGTAATAAAAATCTCTCAACAAAGAAAAGCCCTGGACCTGATGGTTTCACTTATGAATTCTACCAAATATTCTTTAAGTGACTTTAAACCTCTTTAAAGAACTGATACCAATCCTTCTCAAACTTTTTCAAAAAACTGAAAAGGAAGGAATACTTTTTTTTTTTTTGCCATGCTGTGCAGCTTGTGGGATCTTAGTTCCCCAACCAGGTATTGAACCCGGGCCACAGCAGTGAAAGCACCAAGTCCTAACCACTGGACTGCCAGGGAATTCCCAGGAAGGAATACTTTCTAAGTGATTATCTGAGGCCTGGATTACCCTGATACCAAAGCTAGACAAAAACACTACAAGAAAACCACAACAATATTCCCCATGAACATTTATACAAAAATCCTCAACAAAATAGTAGGAAACAGAATTCAGCAGCATATTAAAAGGATTACAAGTGACCAACTGGGATTTACTCCTGGAATGCAGGAATGGTTCAACATTGGAAAATTGATTGATATAATGTGCGACATCAACAGAATGAAGGGGAAAAGACACGTGATCATATAATTAATGTAGAAAAAGAATCTGATACCCTTTCACGATAAAAACATTCAGTAAACTAGGAGTAGAGGAAACTACTTCAACATAATAAAAGCCATATATTAAAAAGCCATAGCAAACCTCATATACAATGATAAAAGACTGAAAGCTTTTCCTCTAAGACTGGGAACAAGGTAAAGATGTCCACTTTCACCCTGTCTATTTAACATAGTACTAGAAGTGCTAGCCGGAACGATTAGGCAAGAAAAAAGAAGTAAAAGGCACCCAAATTGGAAAGGAATACATTATCCCTGTTTGCAGCTGATTCAAAACTGAGCAAAGGACTTGAATACTTTTCTCCAAAGAAGATATACGAGTGGCCAGTAAGCACATGAAAAGATATTCAACATCACCTAGGGAAATTCAAATCAAAACTACAATGAGATTCCACCTCACACAAATTAGGATGGCAGCTAACAAGAAACAAACAAAAAACAGAAAAAAACAGCTTTTGGTGAGGATGTAGAAATTGGAACGCTTGTGCACTGTTTGTGGAAATGTAAAATGGTACAGCTTCTGTGGAAAATAGTTTGGTGCTTCCTCAAAAAATTAAAAATAGAATTACCTATGACCCAACAATTTCCCTTCTGGGTATATATACCCAAAAGAATTGCAAGCAGGGTCTCAAAGAGATATTTGTACACCCACGTTCATAGCAGCCTTATTCACAACAGCTAAAACATGAAAGCAATCCAAGTGCGCACTTAACAGATGAATGCATAAGCAAAATGTGGCTATACATACAAGTGGTCTATACATACAACTCTTTATTGCCTTCTTTAATGGAAAGCAATTCTGCAATATGCTATAACATGGATGAACCTTGAGGACATTATGCTGAAATAAACCAGTCACAAAAAGATAAACACGGTATGATTCTACCTACATGAGGTACTTAGTCAAATCATAAGGATGGATAGTATAATGGTGGTTGCCAGGGGTTGAGGGGAGGGGAGAAATGGGGGTTATTGTTTAATGGGTAGAGTTTCAATTCTGCAAGATGAAAAGAGCCATGGGGATGGATGGCGGTAGTGGATGGATGGCGGTAGTGGTTGCACAACAATGTGTATGTATTTAATACCACTGAACTGTACACTTTAAAATGGTCAAGATGGTAAATTTTATGGTATGTGTATTTTACCACATTAAAAGAGAAGTGGGGGGAAGAAAAACCTGCACAGGAATGTTTTTAGCAACTTTATTCATCATTGCCAAAACTTGAAAGCAACCAAGATGTCCTTCAGTAGGTGAATGGATAAACTATGATACATCCAGGCAATGGAATATTATTCAGCGCTTAAAAGAAATGAGCTATAATGCGATGGAAGCTAATCGGAAAGGCTATATATATACTGTATGATTCCAACCATATGACATCCTGGAAAAGACAAAACTATGGAGACTGTAAAAATATCAGTGGTTGCCAGGGTTTCAGGGCACAGGGAGGGACAAACAGGTGGAGCACAGAGGATTTACTCTGAAAATACTCTCTGATACTACAATGGTAGATACACATCATTATACATTTGTCCAAACCCACAGAAGGTACAACACCAAGAGTGAACCCTAAGGTAAACTAAGGACTTCAGGTGATTATGATGGGTCAATGTGGGTTCAGTGGTTGTTAATTAATGTACCACTCTGGTAGGGGATGTTGATAATGGGGGAGGCTATACAAACATGGGGACAGCAGGGTATATGGGAAATCTCTGTACCTTCCTCTCAATGTTGCTGTGAACCTAAAACTTCTCTTTAAAAAACAATTTTTTAAACTATAAGGATATATCAGAGCTTTGTCTGAAAATTAATTTCAGAATGAAACATAATTCTTCTAAAGGACTGTTGTCAGAATAATTTCCTAGGGCTTTAGTCTCCAACTTTCCCAATAGTGCACCCCTATTTAACATTTTTAAGATACTTCCATACTTATGTAGAAGTTGTCATTAAAATAATACTTTATGTGCATTATAAAAAATATACAAGAATAGAAATTCAAAAAGGATGAGTTAAAAATAAATATAAGTAAAAATTCTAGTAGCTTCTTCTCATACTCCGATAAACTGTCATACACTCCCCTGGATGTCTGTGCCCCACTGTGGCCACGGCTCCTCGAGGTCAGAGGAGAAAGAAATGAGTCCTGGCCACGGGCCACTGACCAGTGAGTGACTCAGGGAGTCTGCAGAGTGAAGGAGAAGAGGCAGGAAATGACGGTACTCCTGCCCGGTACCATAAACTCCGCAGCCTACGTCAGGCTATCGATCTCAGGAGACACGCTGTCTCCTTCTTTCCTCTCCCTCCCCAAACCAGGTAATCAGCCCAGAGGTGGCTCTTCTCTCTTTCCCACGTAAACTGCTGGCCTGAACCTTGTCCTTTTGGGGCTTTTGGCCTCCTTCCAGGCCGCCCTTGGTGATCACATCAATTGCAGGTCACCTGGGCAAAGATGTTAAAGAGGTGAGCTATGAAATATGACTTACCCGTACTCCTCCCAAGAAAGCACCTGGAACCTGGTTGGGGACAACACTGGCATTTGTTAGGAAAATTAGGCTAACCAGAGCCATCTAAAACACATATTTGTGCCTCAACATCTTCCACCACGTTTCTCAAAAAGGAGACTTCAGTCTTAAGCTATTATCCTGAAAAGCAAGCATTTTTTCCCCTTTAGTCAGGTATTATGAACAAAATTCCATCAGAGCTTTTTTTTTTTTTTTTTGGCTGGGCTGCATGGCTGGTGGGATCTTAGTTCCCGAAACTAGGGGTCAAACCCAGGACCTCAGCAGTGAGTAGAACTTTTTTGAAGAATAGTGTCTCTCTTTAAATTGCTATAACCTTGTGAGCATGTTATAAAACAAACACAAACTTACACATTGTAAAACACATACAAACTTACAAAGATACACATACTGCCTTTAAGTATCCTCAAAGGAAAAATGAACAATCTGGTTGATCACCAAGGTCCTCTCAACCCTAAAATTCTGGTTTGGGGTGAGGTTTCACATGAATATTATGACAGAGTCCAAACATCAAATTTATTATTTTATAGAGACTTGGTGAAAATATAAAACTATGGTGAAGAGAGGCATCTCTTCCACTCCCCCACTCACCCTCAGGCCTTTGGATTCTACCCAGATCAACGAAATGGACACAGAAGTCACAGATTATCTATGATGTGATCAAATCTCTATTTCATTTTGTCAGCATCAGCTCACCATGCTAATTTCCTGAACCGCTTTGGATGAATTTAAGAAATCATGGACGATAAAGAATAAGGAGTGACCAGGTTGTGATTTTAAAATATCACAAACAAGCTTTTCTGTTTCCTCAAGAAATGACTCATTATCTCCAGTAAATGAAACAGCATATGCCAAGCACCTAGCAAATGCCTAGCACACAGCAGGCTCTCCACACATCCTTATGTAAAGAGCAACAAACAAGCCATTACAAATATACAAGTAGAAATATGTCAAATAAGACCCCTTCTCCTGGTCCCTACGGTTTTGACCCACCCAGAAAACACAATAAGGATGTTGGTGTGAAGTCGGCACGGGATGGAACGGCTTGGGTTGGAGAGTTTCTAAGAGGTCAGGTATTGGGCAGGAGTCACCGGTGGACTCCTCCCCCAAAAGGAATGTGTGAAGAATGAGCCGGCACAGAAATCAGTGACGGTGGAGTTTGCTCCGTCATTTCTGACCACCACACCTGAAGGCTGCTACCATTCTTTTGGAACCAGAGGGACAATGCCCCATCACTTGGAGCTGAAAGATACGTCTTTAGGGCAGAATGAAGTGGCTCTCCAGCTAACCAGCACCAGGCTTATTTGACAGGAGCGAGGGCTATGGACAAAGCTTACTAGACGGAGATGCAGTCAAAGAGAAGGTACAACAGGAGGGGGATTCATGGCTCGGCAAATTTACACTCAGAAACACGAACATGTAGTGGGAGTAGGCAGTGATGTTGGGGGGAGAATAACAGTACTCTGAGGTCACAGACGGGGGTGGGAGTTGGAGGGGGCATAGACGGAGGACAAGGGACTTAAAATCCCAGGAGGGAAGGGCAGATTTTTCAAAAGAACAAAGCTGCTTGCGGGCTGAACAGTAGGGAATGCAGGCTGGGAATGTGAGGAAGAGATAGCAGTGGAATGCAACTTCTTCTTCTTACTACCTCTGAGCCTCAGTTTACTTCTATCCCCAGTCCCCATCTTCTGGGTCAACCTGGTAGACCTTCTTGAAGGCTGACACCTTCAGATACCTGAAGGTAGTTCTCATACCCACCCTGACCCCCGGGCCCTCAGCCACTGTGGGCCAAACATTAGACAAAGAGTCCTTTTAATCAGCCGCTGTGAAAACTCCTCCTATTTAGGGGCATCTTTTCTCCCTTCTGCCATCTACTGGTGGAAATGAAAATGTCATATTCTCCCACCTGGCCGTTCCAATCTGCAAATATTGAACAGGCTGGAGTCGGAAAGCTCATTTGTGTCCTACTTGTTTGTTATGTGGAATGCATTTTTCCAAAGGAAGAAATGACAAATGATGGCTCAATCTTCATGCAATAAGCACTTGCTGAATGAATAATATGGAATTATACACACACACTTCACACGTAGCGTACTTAGCATAAAGGGTAGAGGCTTGAAATCAAACGTGGTCCAACACCCGCTGTATGACAAGCTGTACGGACAAGCTACTTAGCCACTCTTCATCTGTAATAATAGCAATAATAATGACAATCACAATGGCTAACATTTATTGATCATTATGAGGACAGCCACAGTAGAGTTCATTTAAACCTCACAAGGTAGGTTTATTACTATCTGTGTTTCTTCAGATAAGGAGATTGAAACAAGAAAAGGTTGAATACTTTGCCCAAGGTCTCACAGCTGGTAAGAAGCAGATTGGATAGTCCGGCTCCTTAGCTTATAATGGGAACAACAGCATCCACCTTTCAGGATTGAAGGGAACTAAAGACACGTGTGAAGATGCCAATACACAGTTATGTTTCAGAAAAGGACAGATACTGAACCTTCACTGTGTGCTGGGCCCTGCAAGATGTTAGAGTCACACCCACGAATAGGCCGTGGGCCCTGCCCCCTGGGCAAGCACGACCACAATACCACGCTTAGACTGAGTTCGTCCAAGACAGCGTCTGACTTTTCTCTTCAGTATGGTCTTCCTGGTACCTGGCACAGTAGCTGGGAGAGAGCAGACGCTGGAAGGGAGAGAGGGAGGGAACAGAATTTAAAAATAAATGAAACCAGCTTCAAGACTCTGAGGCAGATTGGCGAGATGCTCTTATTTCCGTATTAACAAGTGAGAGAAATCGAGGTTCAGTAACTCTCAAGAGGTCACAGAGCTACAGCGTAAGCAAGACTAACACTTGCCCCACACTTCGCTGTGCTCCGCATCCCTCCAGTTTCTTCCAGTCCCTAGATGGCATCCACAGGTTAATGAAGAATTATAGTTTTGGAAGGTATTGGGTGGACTACAAACAGATAAAAACTTCAAGAATATGAAGACATCAGGGCCCACCAACTAGAGATTACATAGTCTCTACACGAGCCCATTTTTCCCCGTCTCTCTTCCACTGGGCACAAATCAACTCTTTCTTCTAGGTGAGACTGTTCAGTGTGATTTCCCAGAGTTCAAGTTTCTGCAGTTATTTTTAGTGCATACCTGGGACAGGTGAGGCATGAAAAAGAATGTGGGTGTGGGTAGCCTTTGAGTCTCTAGTGCCAGGGTCTGGGTCTCTCGTCATTCCTACTAAAGAGGGGTGACTCACACCCTGATTTATTATCAGCCCTGAGGCTAGATTTCACCTTGAGAACTATGTGGATTAAAACTTCTTGTATACTCTCTAATTCTGCATTCAAGTCTTTGGAGCATACGTGCTTGCTGTTATTTTGTTACCTGCTTTTGATAACTTGGACGCCTTCATTTTCTGTAACCAATACCGCAGCCTGTGGTTCTTTCTGGTCTCATTTCCCAGGGCTTTGAGGGACCTGGGGTAGACAGAGTCTTTGATTTGGATGTTTGGATATATCTGCAGGTAGGAAGCTACCTGGAAAACACTCTGGCTGTAAGCCAGATGTCTTTATAGAATCAGCCAAGTTCTAGGATATTCATCACATTTCTGAGGGACTAAGAAAAGAATAATCAAGATCTAGTTGAGTCTAGACCCCTCCGGGTGACTCCTAGAATCCCGAGTGCCCTTAAATTCCAGAGAGCCTGGAATTCTGGGCTGCTTTTAAGCCTAGAATAGCCTGCTCAGCTGAAATCCCATCACTGGGATCCTAAGACCCCTTCATAAGGTAGAGATATTTTCCTCATCTCACTTTCGCTCTGTACAGAGGAAGTAAAACCACGCTAGCTAGTATCATGAAGCCATGATACAATGAATACTGTATAAAGTGGTTTTATGATTCAGATGAGATATAACGGAGAATTTTCTCTGGGCCAGCATTACTAATGACTATTGCAAGATACTCCCTTTAAGTCATAAAAGTTAGGCGTGGCAATTGTTTGCAATTGGGAGGGGGGAGAGGTTGGTTGGTTGTTGTGAAGCCCTCAGTTTCTTTTTTTTTTTTTTAAGAAGATGTTGGGGGTAGGAGTTTATTAATTAATTTTTTATTTATTTTTGCTGTGTTGGGTCTTCGTTTCTGTGCGAGGGCTTCCCCTAGTTGTGGCAAGTGGGGACCATTCTTCATCGCGGTGCGCAGGCCTCTCACTATCGTGGCCTTTCTTGTTGCGGAGCACAAGCTCCAGACGCGCAGGCTCAGTAGTTGTGGCTCACAGGCCTAGTTGCTCCGCGGCATGTGGGATCCTCCCAGACCAGGGCTCGAACCCGTGTCCCCTGCATTGGCAGGCAGATTCTCAACCACTGCACCACCAGGGAAGCCCAGCCCTCAGTTTCTTAAATCAGGAAAGCAGAACTAAGGAATTACACTAAGATGGAACTAGAAGAAAGGCTGGAGACCTCCTTCTCCACTTCTAAAACGAGACCCTTTGGGACGCTGACTACAAAACGATTTACATTTCATTTCAGAGGATGTCACTGTACATTTCTCTACTTCTACCCATCCTGCTTCTGAAGACCTAGCTCCTGTCTTTTCTCTACTTTCTTTGTAATTAACTCTACCACTTGTATTCCACAACACAATCTTAAACCCCCCAAAACACAACAGTCCAGAAAGACGGTTTGTACTGGGCTAAATGGTGTCCCCCCCAAAATTCATGTCTACGTGGAACCCCACAATGTGACCTTATTTGGAAATGGGGCCTTTGTGGAGATAAGGAGTCAAGGCGAGGTCATACTGCATTAGGGTGTGCCCTAATCCAATGATCGCATCCTTGTAAGAAGGCCATGTGAAGGCAGACACACAGGGAAGAAGGTTATGTGAAGACGTGGAGGCAGAGACTGGAGCTACGTTGCCACAAGCCAAGGACCGCTGGCCACCACCAGACGCTAGGGGGCAGCAAGGACACACCCTTCCCGAGACGCTTCGGATGGAACCTGCTGCTAACTCGGTCTTGGACATCTAGACTCCAGAACTGTGATCCAACAAATTGCTGTCTTAAGCCCCCCGGTTTCTGGTACTTTGTTTCAGCAGCCCCAGGAAACTCATACACACCTCGATGAGGGTTTCAGCCTCAAGACTCCTGCAGTCTTGCCTTTGCGGACAGGGAGCAGGAAGAACAGTTCAGCAGCTCTGCCCTCCTTTACTACTAGGTCGCGTTCGTTTATTTCTGTGCCTCCTGCCCTTCACAATGACACCTTTACCTGTTCTGCCTGGGACTCTAGTTTATGGTCTGGGCCTACTAATATGCCTGAAGACACATCATCCACCTTTCTTCCCCTAGAGTCCTGTCTTCCCATCCTAGCAAAGCATAATACGTATATACTTCAGAAACAACAGATAAGCTTTAGAAGGGGTTTTTAACCTTTTTAGTCTCCCCAGAAATATGCATAGACCTCAGGGGTCCACAGACCCTAAGTTAGAGATCCTGCCCTTTTAGAAAGTTCAGACTCCTTCAGGATAATTCCAATCCCTTCTTACCCACCACCCATAACCCGATTCAAATTCAGCTTGCTTCTGAAGTCTTCCACTGAGCTGAAACAGCAACCATCCACTGGCTTTTACCCACCGGCCCAGAGGGAGAGAGAGTTGCTATTAGCTAAGCCACTCTGGAGAGTCCCATCAGGGAACAAGATAATGGAGAATTAGCCCCCCAGAGGTAGGCACCCCACCCCCTATTTTTATAAAGATCTTCCTGCAATCAACATCCACACTTGACTCCCACAGAGAATTTATTTTTTTTAATTTATTTATTTTTGGCTGCGTTGGGTCTTCATTACTGTGCGCGGGCTTTCTCTAGTTGCGGCAAGCAGGGGCTACTCTTTGTTGCGGTGCATGGGCTTCTCACTGTGGTGGCTTCTCTTGTTGCAGAGCACGGGCTCTAGGCACGTGGGCTTCAGTAGTTGTGGCTCGCGGGCTCTAGAGCACAGGCTCAGTAGTTGTGGTGCACGGGCTTAGTTGCTCCGCGGCACGTGGGATCTTCCTGGACCAGGGCTCGAACCCGTATCCCCTGCACTGGCAGGCGGATTCTTAACCACTGTGCCTCCAGAGACGCCCCCCACAGAGGATTTTAATCCAAGGAGCCAGGGATGTGAATCTATTCAGGGATCTAAGAGACCCTACTCCGTCCCCAAGAAAAACACAACCTCCTTTCAGCAGGACTTCCCTTTCAAAGCCATCCATCTTCTTGTTTCTTTGTTGATTTTTTTAAAGTCATAAATAATGTTTACCTCAAATTAAGGACAACCAATGAATCTGCCATGGAATCACCACTGTCAGTTTCTTACCTATTAGAAAGATCTTACTAAATCTGTAAAGTCTGTAACCCAAAAAGGTCCTCAAGGAGTTTGAATTTTTAAAAAATAATATTTAAATTTATTATTTCCCATTTGGTCTCATGAAACACGAGCTGAGACTGCGGAAGTACCACTGTTTTTAGATCTAGAAGCTCCTTTCCTTTACAATTACGGGTCAAGGGCTTCATTAGCCCAGTCCTCGACGTGCAGCTGAGAAAAGCACAGGTCTGGGTGAAGGGATAGGAGAGCACATCTTACTAGTGTCAGGAGCAAGGAACCAAAGCTGAAGAACAGTCCGAGTCTTGACATCAGCACTTCAAAAATATTCTGCAGGCAACGATGTTCTAACACACGGAAAGGGGGATGAGCACTGAGTGAGCGGGGCAGATTCTGGACACAATTCTGATGGATTTCTGCCTGCAGAACTCTGGAGGGAGAGGTCTCATTCTCTCCTTCAATCCTCTTTACAGAACAGAAAGCAGAAATCAAGTCTTTATAAAAGAGATTAATGGCCTTTCCGTTTCTTCATTTTTCCTCCAGCCACCTTGTTCCTGACACCGATTGCACCCTCCGTGTCATCATTGTCCCCAGCAACCCCCCACGAGCGCTTCTTCTTCTCTCCATGCTCCCTTAACTCCTGCAAGAGACGCAAAGGATGGGATTGAAAATGAAGGACTGTCACTGAGAGTGACACATCCTGGTCTCTGCTCCTTAAAATCAAACACTAAGTAACTCCCTAACACCTCACATCAGCAAAGGAGTAAGACCAAAATCCCAAGATACAAAAATGTTAATCTTACTAGTAATCAAAGACAGGAAGATTAAAACAATAAGCTATTATTATTATTCTGGCAAAGATTTAAGAGAATGGTAATACCTAGACCTGGTCAGGTGTGGGGACAGTCACATACACTGTCGCTCATCATGTAAAAGTGCTTTAGCTTTCCTAGGGGGGCAGTTTGACATTACGTATGAATTCGAATTTTAACTGTGTATTCTCCTCCACCCAACAATTGATTCTACTTCTAGGAATTTATTCTAAGGAAACAAGACAAGTGTGCAAGCTGTACATATCAGGATGTTCAACAGAGTCCTAATTAAAATACAAAAAACTGGGAAAAGCATAAACACACATCAATGTAAATCACATTATATATTCATGACAGAATTCTCTGCAGCCATTAAGAAATGATCCCATGAGAATTCTAAGTGCTAGCGTCTAAGATATCAGTTTCTAAACTTGCAAGCAGTGCTATTTTTAACAAACTGCATTCTCTCTCCTCAGATTACCAATTTTCAAAACACTGGAAAGTAATAAAATATGCCTAATGCAAAGTCTAGAAGACCCGATTTGGTTTCCCTTGACGAGTCAGAAGGCTGTTAAGGACCTTGCAACAACTCCAAGAGCTTACTCCTGCCACTGGTGTTTAGGAAAGTTTGGTAACTGAATCGATTCAGGGCTAAGACACAGCCTAGATGACACTTTTTGAATAAAGTTTAAATGTGAAAAAAAGAAAAGTGATCGCATGAATCTCTGCTAGTTCAAACAGAAAAATGATATACATTTAGATAAAGTCATATACAATTAGATAAAGTCTAATTATGGCTAAAGAAAGAAAAATAGCCAACTGTTATCAATGGTTTTCTGTGGGGGGTGGCTTATGTGTTTCACTTACTATTTTAATCCTTTGTGTATTTTCTAAAAATGTTTCCCAATGCACATGTAATATTTTTATGAACAAAAATACCAAACAAAGAATTCCATGTGGGCAGAAAAACAAAAACAAGCCCACACCTGAGCTACTCAGAAAGCACCCCATGGGTGAAGTTTCTTCACCCCTCAGACCAGCACCCCGGGGAGCAGACAGCACTTGGAAGGGGCTCCTTTAGAACCTTCTCATCGCCACTCCTACCGCCACCGCTACTATCAGTACCTACGCTGTTTACATCAGCTTGACTGATGCTCATAAAACCCTGTATTCAAGGTAACTATTATTCCTAATCTATAAATGAGGAACTGATTCTGAGAGGTTAGACACCTTGTCCAAGCTCACAGTTCACAGCTGCACCTCCCGATCTCAAGTCCAAAGGTTTTTTTTTTGCCTCATGTGAAACATGAACAGTGGCTGGGAATGTGGTCACTGTGGTCACACTGAGTCCAAACCCTGATTCAACCGTTTAGTTGTACAGTCGAAAGCAAATTGCCTACATCTGCACTTTAGTATGCTCATCTTAAATTTGGAATAAAATATTCCAAGTTGAGGATTAACACAATAAAGTGTCTTGCATGTAAGTTAACTTCCTTTGCTGGTGAGAAAATGCGTCGCTTACCATTCGGGCAAATCTTTGGGCCTCAGTCACACGTTCTGTCAGCATCATAACCTCGTCATCCTGGGTTGGAAAGACAGGCAATTTCTTCCCAATTAAGTGTTCTATGCGCTGGAAGAGTTCCACGTCGTATCTGAAAAAGGAAGACCGCCATGGCTCTGTCTGGCTGACAATGCACGTGTCTGTCCATTCCAAAACTACGATGCAACAGGGGCCACGGTTTTCAACAATATCAAACCTATTATTCCTTTTCAGAATAATAACTACATGCAATCTTCTGTGCACAGCCCAGAAGAAAACCACCCAACATATCCCTTACTCCCAGAAAAGCCCTGGGTACGTAACAATTTGTTCCCTGGAAAACAAAATCAGAAATAGTTATTGTAATACTGTGAGTTGAGGGAATGGTCACTGTTCTCTGGCTCCAGCATTTAAAAGAAATACCAGGGTTTTCTGTGTGTGTGCGTCTATATGCCAAGTACTCTACTACACATATGTAGTAGAGTATATGTTCTTTACATATACATCTCCAGTCTTCATTAAAACCCTGCTAGGTCGGTATTATTATTTCTATTTTACAAACGATGAAGGCGGGGATGAGGGAGGCTAAGTGACTGTTACAGTAAGTGGTGGAGTCAGGTTGCAAGTCTGTCTGCCCCATAGTTCTGCTCTCTTCTCTACATTGCTTTGCCCCAAAGCCGGGTCACTTACTGTGTGACAAAAGTAATAGCCTTTCCAGAGCGCCCTGCTCGAGCGGTTCGACCTACTCGATGGATGTAATCCTGAAACGAAAACGGTAAGTAACTTTGAGTTAGCTGGAATATAAATTAAAAGCTGTCTGTAAATTCTTCCTGCAAACCTTTGAAAGAAAACAGATTTGTGTTGGAACATGGAGAGATGAACTGGCAATCTGTTACAGAGATACATCTACTTCACTTTTCTTATTCTCCTCACAGCACAAAACTGACCCCCTTTTTCCTTTCTTTTATAGAAAGACAAATCTACAAAGCAAATCTCCATGGACATAGCACAGGCAGAGGAAAATGGCACTAGATCTAGAGGCAGACCTGGGTCACAGATCTGCTTTTGCCACCGACCAGCGACACAAGTGTCTCCAAGTCCAGAACTTCTCTGAACCCTGGTTTGTATCTATAAAACAGGGACACAAATACATGGCCAAACTCACACAGAGTTACTGTGAAAATCATGAGACAGGACCCTGCCTACAGCAGTTTAATACGAAGTCGAGACACACTAGCTGTTCTCAACTGGGGTCAGTTTCATCCTCCCCAGCGGGCATTTGGAAATGTCTGGAAACATATATGGTTGTCACAATGTCACCTGTGAGTAGAAGCCAGGAATTCTGCTAAGCATCCTACAATGCAAAGGACAGCCCTGCAACGAAGAATTCCCAGACCAAGATGTTAACAGTGCCGAGGCTGAGAAACCCTGGGATACACTGAGGACCACAGGCTGCCATTTCTCATCAGCTAGACCGACAGAGGTGAGCACGTGGTGCGACTGTGCCTCCGACGGTGAGCCTCTAACCCCTCTCCTGGGCTCCTTCATTCACATTCATTAATATCACATCCACAGGCATGTGCAAGATGAGGAGAATGAAAAGATCTAGAGCTTTCCCTGTTTTTGACACTTAACTAATCAAGGACACACACACACACACCAAAAAAACCTCCAATACTGTAACTAAGGAAAGACAGAAAACATTCCATTAAGAAATACACTCTGGATACAGTGGAATAGTATTCAGCCATAAAAAAGAATGACATCTTTCTATTTGTGACAACATGGATAGACCTTGAGGGTATTCAGCTAAGTGAAATAAGTTAGACAGAGACAAATACTGAGATCTCACTTATATGTGGAATCTAAAACAGAAACAAAAAAAACTGAGCTCACAGATACAGAGAACAGATTTGGTGGTTGCCAGAGGCAGGGATGGGTGTGTGTGAAATGGGTGAAGGGGGCGAAAGGTACAAATTTCAGTTACAAAATAAATAAGTCATGGGGACGTAATGCACAACATGCTGACTAGAGTTAAGAATACTGGACTGCATATTTGAAAGTTGCTAAGGGAAAATGCTAAGGGAAAATTCTCATCACAAGAGAAGAAATGCATAACTATGAATGGTGACAGATGTTAACTAGACTTACTATGACCAATCTGCAATATATACGAATATTAAATCATTACATTTTACACCTGAAACTAATATAATGTTATATGTCAATTACATCTCAATTTTAAAAAAAAGAAAAGAAAAGGAGGAAGAAGGAGGTGGGTGAGAGAGAGAGAAAGAGGAAGGAAGGGAGGGAGGGAGGGAGGGAGGAAAGGACAGGAAAAGAAAGAAAGGGAAGGAAAGGGAAGGGGAAAAGAAAAAAGAGAAAAGAAAAACACTTTGGGGCTAGAAAGTCAGGTTGGCAACAGGACTCACCTTGGAATGGGTAGGAATGTCAAAGTTAACAACTACATCCACATGAGGTATGTCCAAACCACGGCTTGCAACATCAGTTGCTAAAAGAATGGAACGAGCCTTTGCCTTAAATTTATTAAGCGATCCTAGGCGCTTGCTCTGAGACGATGAAACGAAGAAATGGAAAGAATTTTAATCTTGAAAAACTTGGAATCCAAGACACACAAACTAGACACACTAAATAAATACAAGAACCAAGAGAGAAATTTTTAAAAGGATGTTTCCCCCTTAGTCTGAACTAGGCTTCACAGGTCCAAAGGA
This sequence comes from Hyperoodon ampullatus, assembly GCF_949752795.1. NCBI lineage: Eukaryota > Metazoa > Chordata > Mammalia > Artiodactyla > Ziphiidae > Hyperoodon > Hyperoodon ampullatus. Next base: position 93,012,979 of record NC_136924.1, read on the forward strand.
AACATGGAAGCAATAAAAAGATATTTAAGACTAAAGCTAGAAAATACTAACATGAAACAGAGTTTGTTAAACATGACAGAAAGATAATTGGGAAATAATTTATTGAAAGTCTTTAGAGACGAGAGAGTCACTATTAACATGAGGGCTGAATAAATCAACTCAGTAGCTTCCATCCCAGACAACTACCTGTGGAATATTCTAATTTGAGCCTCTTGCTATCCTGAAAGGAGGAAGTAGCATCCAAAGCAACTTTAATGCCCATAAAATCAGGACAACTATGGGAAGATGCATTAGTGTCATGTGTTGCTATTGCAGAAATCTCCTGCTACAAGGTTTAGCTTTCTCATGCCCCCAGTTCACCACTAATGATTCCAAAGAATAGTTACCTGACTCATCTGTCCATTGAGGGGAATGGCAGTGAATCCAAGATTTCGGAGTAGCAAAGCTGTCCTCTGAGTATTGTTACAGGTGCTGCAGAATATCATAAAGGAGTTTCCAGCCAATTCATTTAGAATATAAACCAGGTAGGTATCCTAAGTCACAAAGCCAAAACAATATATGTAACTGAACCTGGAAGAAGGTTGGCGTCCTGGGCATATAAGTTATGTAAAAGACTAAGCCCATAGCTGCTTCTCAGTTATCCAGACCCCCAGCCGCCAGCTTTGCACTCCTTAACTGGCATTATCATTATCATCTCTGTGAACCATGAGTTTCACACACAGCCTGAAGCCAAGCACAAGGAGATCTGTACTCAGCAAGCACGCAAAGCCCTGACATCAAAGCACAAAACTAGGGTCCCTTGTCCATAAAAAAGCCACATAATAAGCAGGCAAAAGAAAAACTACCTCAAGGATGGGGTTAGGAAGGGATTGTATCATGACTTCATTACTGTGGTTTAATATGTTGTGAATTCCCGGAATGTTTGACTTTATCAGTGATAAATATAAGCATGGCATGAGCTCTAAAACAAACAGAAAGGACTCCAATCTGTAGCACAGCTCTTAGCTAATCAAGAGTTGACACATTTTCAGATGTCTTGGTGAAGAAGGAGAGGGAGAGGCAGGAATGATCAAAGCAAACACTTTACCTTGAACTTAGAAGGAATAAAAAGATAATATTGCTGTAACTTCTCAACCGTCTGGTATTTAGAGGAAACGGCACATTTCACAGGATTCTTCAGCGCTGCTCGCTGAAGTTTTTGCACCTGAAGAAAGAAAACCTAGAATAGTACACTGATTCCTAAATACTCTATTTTTATTATTGTCACTGTTGACTGTTTCTATTTATCAATTCTTATAAAGAAGAAAAGAGAAGTCCTAGTAAAGTTCACCTTCTTGGTCATCGTAGCAGAGAAGAGAAATGTTTTCCGATCTCGGGGAATCACTTTCAGGATCTTGTCAACCTAAGGCAGAAAGAGCAAAGGAAACCAACATGACGTTTAGACGGGACACCTGCAAATGCTGCTTGTGAAGGAGATGACGGGTACCAAACTACGTACATCACTGTGGGGATGTGGGGACTCAGAACGTTGATTCAGTTCAGCGAAAACTGACTGAATAGTTACTATTTGATACCATACCAGATGCTATCAAAAAACAACGCCAGTCAGAGAAAAGAACAGCTTAAATCAGCAGAGTAGAGCTAATCTGAGAGAAAAGTCAAGAATAAGCATGAATCAACTAAATAAGCTATGATGAATGGGTCATCAAAGAAAAGATGGAAGAGGTTGAAATCAAATGAAATGGAAAAAGAAAATCTGGTTTTGGTATTTCTCATCTCTGAAATCAAAGTCAGTCTATATGTATGTATGTATGTATGTATGTATGCATATATATATATATGTTTTTTCCCCAACGGTCTTTTTTAATTGACGTATAGTTGATTTACAGTGTTTCAGGTGTACAGCAAAGTGATTCAGTTACACATACATACATATTTACACTTTTTCAGATTCTTTTCCATTATAGGTTATTACAAGATATTGAATATAGCTCCCTGTGCTATACAGTAGGTCCTTGTTATTTATCTATTTTATATATAGGAGTGTGTGTATGTTAATCCCATATTCCTAACTTATCCCTCACCCCCCAAGTCAGACTATATTTGAAAGAGGATGCTGAGACTACTTACAATATCCAAGAGATGGAAGCAACCTAAATGTCCATAGACAGATGAATGGATAAAGAAGATGTGGTATATATACATAATGGAATACTACTCAGCCATAAAAAAGAATGAAATAATGCCATTTGCAGCCACATGGATGGACCTAGAGATTATCATACTAAGTGAAGTCAGACAAAGACAAATATCACATATCACTTATATGTGGAATCTAAAATATGATACAAATGAACTTATTTACAAAACAGAAACACATTCACAGACATAGAAAACAAACTTATGGTTACCAAAGGGGAAAAGAGGGAAGGATAAATTAGGAGTTTGTGTAGGTATATGTATATACACACATACACACACACATATATATGTATATATATACACATATTTATATATGTATGTATAACTGAATCACTTTGCTGTACACCAGAAACACAACATTGTAAATTAACTATACTTCAGTAAAAAATTAATTAAATTTAATTTAATTTAAAAGCAACAAAGGGGCTTCCCTGGTGGCGCAGTGGTTGAGAGTCCGCCTGCCGATGCAGGGAAGACGGGTTCGTGCCCCGGTCTGGGAGGATCCCACATGCCGCGGAGCGGCTGGGCCCGTGAGCCATGGCCGCTGGGCCTGTGTGTCCGGAGCCTGTGCTCCGCAACGAGAGAGGCCACAACAGTGAGAGGCCCACATACCGCAAAAAAAAAAAAAAAAAGCAACAAGGATATATTGTACAGCACAGGGAAATATAGCCATTATTTTGTAATAATTTTAAATGGAGTATAATCTACAGAAATATTGAATCACTACGTTGCATACCTAAAAATAATATATTATAAATCAACTATCCTTCAATAAAAAAGAAAGAAAAAATAAAAATAAAGAGGATGCTGAGGCAGTGACAGTGTAAAGAGCATCAAGAATGAAAAAAGCAGAGAGATGTTAAATTAACCAACAATGGTACGTGCCCCACAAAAGCAGGTATGTAATGAACCAGATTTTGAACAGATTTTGAGATGCTCTAGGAAGAGGAAAGATGTTGAGAGCTCACCTCTGTCTCAAAATCCATATTCAATATTCGGTCTGCTTCATCCATGACCAAATACTTGAGAGCTCTTAAGTTGAAACCTTTTGTATTTTCCAAGTGGTCAATCAGCCGACCAGGAGTTGCTAACAAGAAAAGTTGAGGAGAGAGGGCAATGTTTAAGAAAAAGGACAGAAAGAAAGTGACCACCCCCTCCCAACCAGAATTTCAGAAATTAAAAAAAATTAAACAAAAAATTAAATCCATTCTTTGAACTCTTTCCGCACAAAGAAGTTACACCCAATATCAGTAGATTTTCTCCAATTCATCATCACCACTGTCTTTTACCATTGTCATTACTCACCTATTACTATATGTGGCTTTTTGGCCAGGGCCAGAGATTGAGACATTGAATCAATTCCACCTACAATCACAGCTACAGAAAGAAAAAGTATATTGAAAAGAGATCCTTAATTTTTTTCCATAGTTTACCGTAAAGCCAATGACACATTTCCACTTTGATTTTTCTTCCCTTACAATTACAACTTTCCCCGAAGCTAGGTCAATGAACTTATGTTAATGACACTTCCTTCCATTCTCCTTTCACACTCATTCTCTCTCTCTCTTTTTTTTTTTTTTTTTTTTGTTTTTGCGGTACGCGGGCCTCTCACTGCTGTGGCCCCTCCCGTTGCGGAGCACAGGCTCCGGACGCGCAGGCTCAGTGGTCATGGCTCACGGGCCCAGCCGCTCCGCGGCATGTGGGATCTTCCCGGACCGGGGCACGAACCCGTGTCCCCTGCATTGGCAGACGGACTCTCAACCACTGTGCCACCAGGGAAGCCCCCCACACTCATTCTCAAACTGTGAAGAAATTCTGAAGATTCCTTTCCTCTCCACACTTACCACATTGCACCCCAATAGAAGACCCCAGGGCTTCAAACTGCTCTGAGATCTGAAAGGCTAGCTCCCGAGTGGGGGTGAGAACTAAGGCAAACAAACGCTGGGGCGTCTCCAGCAGCACATTCAGGATGGGCAGAGCAAAGGCCCCCGTCTTCCCAGAGCCGGTTTCCGCCAGCCCAATAATATCGCGACCTAGAAGACAAAGAAAACACCTAAGAGCAAAGAAATGCCCTCTGCACCATTTCCACATTATTCCACAAGGACCCAATGCTGGCACAAAGTAGACCATGAATAAATATTGGATGAATTCAGGGGAGGGGGAGGTTGATGAGACAGAAGACACAGTCTCTGTCTTAAATTAGCTCAAAATCCAGGGGTGAAATACGCAAATATGTTCTAATACGATAGGTCCCTACAGGATACAGTGAGAACAAAAAGGAACGAGCAACCTACTGCCAGGAGGAGTCAGGAAAGGTTAACAGAGGTGATGAGTAAATTAAATCTGGAAGGAAGCAAAGCAGGAAAGGAAGGGCAGTCCCATATGAGGAAAGACGCTTTAAAGAACACAGCATGTGGCTTTCCTGGTGGCGCAGTGATTAAGAATCCGCCTGCCGATGCAGGGGACCCGGGTTCGAGCCCTGGTCCGGGAAGATCCCAAATGCCGTAGAGCAACTAAGCCCGTGCGCCACAACTACTGAGCCTGAGCTCTAGAGCCCATGCTCCGCAACAAGAGGAGCCGCCGCAATGTGAAGCTTGCGCACCGCAACGAAGAGTAGCCCCTGCTCTCCACAACTAGAGAAAGCCCGCGCACGGCAACGAAGACCCAATGCAGCCAAAAATAAATAAATTAAATAAATAAATTAAAAAAAAAAAAGAACACAGCATGAGTTCAGAGAGGGAGAAGTACAACGTGGCCAGAACACAGAAGTCAAGGGGGAAAGGGAGAAGAAAAAGGAAACCCACAGCCATGCTAAGGAGTTTTGACATCTTCCTATAAGAGAGAGGAACTGAAGGATGTTAAGCAGGGAATATCGTGACCAATGTTATTCGTTAAGAAGATAAACCCTAGGCCTGATGGCATAAGAAGGACCCAAGGAGCTTAACAGTACAGCCATTTACACTGCTCCTTCTGAGGGAAGAATGCCAGAAGTAATACCTTAAGAATGGGTCCCCATGGTTTGTTATCACCAATCAAGCCAAAACTGAGAAGATTTGGCAATCAATTTCCAAGCCAAGACCACCGCCTCTATGCTGGCTGCAGCCCCCAAAGTAGCTGAGCACTAGGACAGCACCCAGTGGGAAGCCTTCCTGTCGAGTAATGACTTCCACAGTTGACTGCTGAGGCTTCCTTACATAGAGAATAACCCTGCAATAACCTCCTTTCCCTGAGGTAACCTGAATATGACTCTCTTCCCTACAACTTAAAATGAACTAAAGGGCAGAATGGGGAACACACAGGAAAATGAGAGCGCAGTTAGGGTACCAGGGGAGCTATGATGGTGGCCTGAATGGAGGCCAGCCGAAGTGAGAATTACAAAGTAAAGAAAGAGGTCCGTGGAACCAGAGAGTTGGCACCACAGGCAACACCTTTGGTATTTATGCGTTGGGTCTTTTTCGCACCTTAGTTCACTGGCAAGCATCCCTCGTACCAAGTTGAGCCATGTGGCTAAGAGGGTCTTGGTGCTCCGGCCAGATGTCAGGCCTGAGCCTCTGAGGTGGGAGAGCTGAGTTCAGGACATTGGTCCACCAGAGACCTCCCAGCTCCACGTAATATCAATCGGTGAGAGCTCTCCCAGAGATCTCTGTCTCAACGCTAAGACGCAGCTCCACTCAACGACCAGCAAGCTCCAGTGCTGGATAGCTCATGCCAAACAACTAGCAAGACAGGAACACAACACCACCCATTAGCAGAGAGGCTGCCTAAAATCATAATAAGTTCACAGACACCCCAAAACACACCACTGGATGTGGACCTGCCCACCAGAAAGACAAGATCCAACCCCATCCACCAGAACACAGGCACCAGTCCCCTCCACCAGGAAGCCTACACAACCCAGTGAACCAACCTCACCCACTGGGGTTAGACACCAAAAACAACGGGAACTACGAACCTACAGCCTGCGAAAAGGAGACCCCAAACACAGTAAGTTAAGCAAAATGAGAAGACAGAGAAACACACAGCAGATGAAGGAGCAAGGTAAAAACCCACCAGACCAAACACATGAAGAGGAAATAGGCAGTCTACCTGAAAAAGAAGTCAGAGTAATGATAGTAAAAATGATCCAAAATCTTGGAAATAGAATGGAGAAAATAAAAGACACATTTAACAAAGATGTAGAAGAACTAAAGAGAAAACAAACAATGATGAACAACACAACAAATGAAATTAAAAATTCTCTAGAAGGAATCAATAGCAGAATAACAGGCAGAAGAACGGATAAGTGACCTGGAAGATAAAATAGTGGAAATAACTACCACAGAGCAGAATAAAGCAAGAAAAGAATTGAGGACAGTCTCAGAGACCTCTGGAACAACATTAAACGCACCAACATTCAAATAATAGGGGTCCCATGGAAGAAGAGAAAAAGGAAGGGATGCGGAAAATATTTGAAGAGATTATAGTTGAAAACTTCCCAAACATGGGAAAGGCAATAGTCAATCAAGTCCAGGAAGCAGAGAGTCCCATACAGGATAAATCCAAGGAGAAATTCACCAAGACACATATTAATCAAACTATCAGAAATTAAAGACAAAGAAAAAATATTAAAAGCAGCAAGGGAAAAGCAACAAATAACATACAAGGGAATCCCCATAAGGTTAACAGCTGATCTTTCAGCAGGAACTCTGCAAGCCAGAGGGAGTGGCAGGACATATTTAAAGTGATGAAAGGGAAAAACCTACAACCAACGTTACTCTACCCAGCAAGGATCTCATTCAGATTCGATGGAGAAATCAAAAGCTTTATATTCAAGCAAAAGTTAAGAGAACTGAGCACCAAGAAACCAGCTTTACAGCAAATGCTAAAGGAACTTCTCTAGGCAGGAAACACAAGAGAAGGAAAAAACGTACAATAACAAACCCAAAACAATTAAGAAAATGGTAACAGGAACATACATACTGATAATTACCTTAAATGTAAATGGATTAAATGCTCCATCCAAAAGACACAGACTGACTGAATGGATACAAAAACAAGACCCATATATATGCTGTCTACAAGAGACTCACTTCAGACTTAGGGACACATACAGAATGAAAGTGAGGGGATGGAAAAAGATATTCCATGCAAATGGAAAGCTGGAGTAGCAATTCTCATATCAGACAAAATAGTCTTTAAAATAAAGACTAGGGCTTCCCTGGTGGCGCAGTGGTTGAGAGTCCGCCTGCCGATGCAGGGGACATGGGTTCGTGTCCCGGTCTGGGAAGATCCCACATGCCGCGGAGTGGCTGGGTCTGTGAGCCATGGCCGCTGAGCCTTGCGCATCCGGAGCCTGTGCTCCGCAACGGGAGAGGCCACAACAGTGAGAGGCCCGCGTACCACAAAAAAAAATAATAATAATAAATAAAATAAAGACTATTACAAGAGACAAACAAGGACACTACATAATGATCAAGGGATCAATCCAAGAAGATACAACAATTGTAAATATTTATGCACCCAACATAGGAGCACCTCAATACATAAGGCTAATGCTAACAGCCATAAAAGGGGAAACTGACAGTAACACAATAATAGTAGGGGACTTTTAACACCCCACTTTCACCAATGGACAGATCAACCAAAATGAAAATAAATAAGGAAACACAAGCTTTAAATGATACACTAAACAAGAGGGACTTAATTGATACTTATGACATTCCATCCAAAATCAACAGAATATACTTTCTTCTCAAGTGCTCATGGAACATTCTCCAGGAGAGATCATATCTTGAGTCACAAATCAAGCCATGGTAAATTTAAGAAAATTGAAATCATATCAAGTATCTTTTCTGACCACAACGCTATGAGACTAGATATCAATTACAGGAAAAAACCTGTAAAAAATATAAACACATAGAGGCTAAAAAATATGCTACTGGGCTTCCCTGGTGGCGCAGTGGTTGAGAGTCCGCCTGCCGATGCAGGGGACGCGGGTTCGTGTCCCGGTCCGGGAGGATCCCACGTGCCGCGGAGCGGCTGGGCCCGTGAGCCATGGCCGCTGAGCCTGCGCGTCCGGGGCCTGTGCTCCGCAACGGAAGAGGCCACGGCAGTGAGGGGCCCGCATACCACAAAAAAAAAAAAAAAAATGCTACTAAATAACCAAGAGATCACTGAAGAAATCAAAGAGGAAATCAAAAAATACCTAGAAACAAATGACAATGAAAACATGATGGACCAAAACCTATGGGATGCAGCAAAAGCAGTTCTAAGAGGGAAGTTTATAGCAATACAATCCTACCTCAAGAAACAAGAAAAATCTCAAATAAACAACCTAACCTTACACCTAGAGCAATGAGAGAAAGAAGAACAACAACAACAAAAAAAACCCCCAAAAGTTAGCAGAAGGAAAGAAATCATAAAGATCAGATCAGAAATAAATGAAAAAGAAATGAAGGAAATGAGAGCAAAGATCAAAAAATCTAAAAGCTGGTTCTTTGAGAAGATAAACAAAATTTATAAACCATTAGCCAGACTCATCAAGAAAAAAAGGGAGAAGACTCAAATCAATACAATTAGAAATGAAAAAGGAGAAGTAACAACTGACACTGCAGAAATACAAAGGCTCATGAGAGATTACTACAAGCAACTCTATGCCAATAAAATGGACAACCTGGAAGAAATGGACAAATTCTTAGAAAAGCACAACTTTCTGAGACTGAACTAGGAAGAAAGAGAAAATATAAACAGGTCAATCACAAGCACTGAAATTGAAACTGTGATTAAAAATCTTCCAACAAACAAAAGACCAGGACCAGATGGATTCACAGGTGAATTCTATCAAACATTTAGAGAAGAGCTAACACCTATGCTTCTCAAACTCTTCCAAAATATAACAGAGGGAGGGACACTCCCAAACTCATTCTACGAGGGCACCATCACCTTGATACCAAAACCAGACAAAGATGTTACAAAAAAAGAAAACTACAGGCCAATGTCACTGATAAACATAGATGCAAAAATCATCAACAAAATACTAGCAAACAGAATCCAGCAACACATTAAAAGGATCATACACCATGATGAAGTGGGGTTTATCCCAGGAATGCAAGGATTCTTCAATATATGCAAATTAATCAATGTGATAAACCATATTAACAAATTGAAGGATAAAAACCATATGATCATCAATAGATGCAGAGAAAGCTTTTGACAAAATTCAACACCCATTTATGATAAAAACTCTCCAGAAAGTAGGCATAGAGGGACCTTACCCTTTAATAAAGGCCATATATGACAAATCCAAAGCCAACATCATTCTCAATGGTGAAAAACTGAAACCATTTCCACTAAGATCAGGAACAAGACAAGGTTGCCCACTCTCACCACTCTTATTCAACATAGTTTTGGGAGTTTTAGCCAGACCAAATAGAGAAGAAAAAGAAATAAAAGGAATCCAAATCGGAAAAGAAGAAGTAAAACTGTCACTGTTTGCAGATGACATGATACTATACATAGAGATTCCTAAAGATACTAACAGAAAACTACTAGAGCTAATCAATGAATTTGGTAAAGTAGCAGGATACAAAATTAATGCACAGAAATCTCTTGCATTCCTACAGACTAATGATGAAAAATGTGAAAGAGAAATTAAGGAAACACTCCCATTCACTACTGCAACAAAAAGAATAAAATACCTAGGAATAAACCTACCTAAGGAGACAAAAGACCTGTATGCAGAAAACTATAAGACACTGATGAAAGAAATTAGAGGTGATACAAACAGATGGAGAGATATACCATGTTCTTGGACTGGAAGAATCAACGCTCTGAAAATGACTATATTACCCAAAGCAATCTACAGATTCAGTGCAATCCCTATCAAACTACCAATGGCATTTTTCACAGAACTAGAACAAAAAATTCACAATTTGTATGGAAACACAAAAGACCCCGAATAGCCAAAGCAATCCTGAGAAAGAAAAACGGAGCTGGAGGAATCAGGCTCCCAGACTTTAGACTATACTACAAAGCTACAGTAATCAAGACAGTATGGTACTGGCACAAAAATAAGTATATAGCTCAATGGAAAAGGGTAGAAAGCCCAGAGATAAACCCATGTACATATGGTTACCTTATCTTTGATAAAGGAGGCAAGAATGTACAATGGAGAAAAGACAGCCTCTTCAATAAGTGGTGCTGGGAAAATTTGACAGCTACATGTAAAAGAATGAAATTAGAACACTCCCTAACACCATATATAAAAATAAACACAAAATGGATTAAAGACCTAAATGTAAGCCCAGACACTATAAAACTCTTACAGGAAAACATAGGCAGAACACTCTACGACAGCAAGATCCTTTTGGACCCACCTCCTAGAGAAATGGAAATAAAAACAAAAATAAACAAATGGGACCTAATGAAACTTCAAAGCTTTTGCACATCAAAGGAAACCATAAACAAGATGAAAAGACACCCCTCAGAATGGGAGAAAATATTTGCAAATGAAGCATTAACAAAGGATTAATCTCCAAAATATACAAGCAGCTCATGCAGCTCAATATCAAAAAAACAACAACCCAATCCAAAAATGGGCAGAAGACCTAAATAGACATTTCTCCACAGAAGATATACAGATTGCCAACAAACACATGAAAAGATGCTCAACATCACTAATCATTAGAGAAATGCAAATCAAAACTACAATGAGGTATCACCTCACACCGGTCAGAATCAAAACATCTACAAAAAATAAATGCTGGAGAGGGTGTGAAGAAGAGGGAACCCTCTTGCACTGCTGGTGGGAATGTAAACTGATACAGCCACTATGGAGAACAGTATGGAGGTTCCTTAAAAAACTAAAAATAGAACTACCATATGACCCAGCAATCCCACTACTGGGCATATACCCTGAGAAAACCATAATTCAAGAAGAGTCATGTACCACAATGTTCACTGCAGCACTATTTACAATAGCCAGGACATGGAAGCAACCTAAGTGTCCACTGACAGATGAATGGCTAAAGAAGATGTGGCACATATATACAATGGAATATTACTCAGCCATAAAAAGAAATGAAATTGAATTATTTGTAATGAGGTGGATGGACCTAGAATCTGTCCTTCAGAGTGAAGTAAGTCAGGAAGAGAAAAATAAATACCATATACTAACACATATATATGGAATCTAAAAAAAAAAAAAAAAAACAGTTCTAAGAATCTAGGGACAGGACAGGAATAAAGATGCAGACATACAAAATGGACTTGAGGACACGGGGAGGGGGAAGGGTAAGCTGAGATGAAGTGAGAGAGTGGCATTGACATATATACACTACCAAATGTAAAACAGATAGCTAGTGGGAAGCAGCTGCATAGCACAAGGAGATCAGGCCATGCTTTGTGACCACCTAGAGGGGTGGGATAGGGAGGGTGGGAGGGAGACACAAGAGGGAGGGGATATGGGGATATGTGTATATGTATAGCTGATTCACTTTGTTATACAGCAGAAACTAACACAACAATGTAAAGCAATTATACTCCAATAAAGATGTTAAAAAAAGTCATAGATAAAACTTATTGAAATTATTTCTTACAATTCTTTAAACAGGCATTTAAAATTGTTACTGTTGATTATATTCAGAGAAATAGGACAGATACTCGATTTGCATAACTTTTGCTCTCAGTTTAGAACATGAACAAGATGCCGTGATTAATGATTTTTACTATTCTTTTTGTTTTCCTGCAGATAGTTGGCATAAAAATGGGCTATCGAGCACATCAAGTTGAAGTAAGTAGGAATAAAATAAATCGAAATCCTTAAGTTGAGTCAACTACAGAGTCAGAATATGATACTCCACTGGACAAATTTGCATCCAATTTTGGGGGGTAATTTTTGGTCATCAAAATAAGTGCATTTCCCATTAAGTTGGCAATAAAGCTTGAGGCAGAAAGATCACATTGTTTACTGTAAAACTGATACGATAAAGATTATATGAGATCACATGTATAGATACAGATATGTAAACTGTGATGGGATTTCAAATAACAGAATAATTATGAATTTCAAATTTTCATTTATATACAATAAAAGTTAATAGTACAGTATAGATTCAAATCTCTAGGCCATAGGCAGATAACCTGCTGTTAACATTAGTGATTGGAATTTTGTTCAAATAATAGCTATATAATTAGGACCACATTGCCTGACAAATGTTTGGCACATACAGCTTCCTAGGTTTCATACACCTTGGAGAGAAAGAAGGAAACATCTAACAAAAGTTGATAATAGCCAAAACAATGTGGAACAATCAGACCTTCCTCCCTCCCTCCCTCCCTTCCTTCCTTCCATTCTTCCATTTATTTTTTTGTCTTTATGTTGGAGAATATGCGTTAAGTGAGCTCTCTGATGTCTTGCCTTGAGGCTCATTTTATGCTTCTAAAACTGAATAATGGGATGGCACACCAGACTGCAGTGGGGAATTTTCCTTTGTAATCAGAGTTCTGAGGAGACATGTTATACTGTATCATATTAGAAAAATTAAAAAGGTCATCCATGCCTTTCCTGACTATTCTGTTCTCCCTTAGTGGGCAAGAGCAGAATTTCCTGAGGAAGGATGCTCTCTGTCAGGCAGACAACCCAATCCCCAACCAAAATAAATGAATAAATAGATTAGCTAATTAATTAATTTAAAATAAAGAAATAAATCAAAGGCTCAACTTTGCTACTTTATCACAGACTGCCTTTCAACCTTAAACACCAGGCTCTGCCTGGGGATCTCAAGCCCTCTTTAAGTGGTTTTCCAAGAGCTGCTTCCGTAACACTAGGCCTGACGTTAAATGTTACGTGGCTTGTTAGAGACTTGAAAAATCATCAAGCTGTAAAAGTCTGCGTTGTTGCTGAGACTCCAAAGGACTAAGCAGTGTTGGATAATAAACTCAAGTTGTATGAGAATTGGAACATTACAGACAAAGCATTACAACATGAAATTCTAATTTATTTGAATCAACACATATATGATTATTAACAAAATAACCTCTCTTGTGAGTGTTATTTTGTTTCTATAGACCTTTGGAATCATTCTTACGTAGAAAGTTCATAGGTGTGATGTACACAATTTATTGTTTGTGCTGGTGTTAGTACTGTTGACCTGTTATTTATTCTCATCATACTTTCCATGTACATTTTTGCAAATATAAACGTAAAGTTCATGTATTCTCAAAATTGTTAAAAATATATTGAATACATTTTCTTTCTTCATGCGACTTCCCAAAAAAAAAAGGAAAGAGAAATTAACACAACATTGTAAATCAACTATACTTCAAGAAAATAAAGAAATAAAAGAAAGTAACAAAAGAAAATGTGATTGACACAGAGGTTTCTAGCTTGGGAAACTCAAAAGCCTTAAACTGAGATAAAGGAAACAGAGAAATTAGTTCTGGTGGGAAAAATAAGGACTCTGTTTTGGACATAGGGAACTTGAGATTCCTGCATTAAGCTTAGAGAAAAATATCTAAAAACCAGTTGGACATACTTGTTTGGAGCTCAGTGAAGAAGTGTGGGCTAGAAATATAGACATGGGAGCCATGAGCATCTGACCAGTGCTCATGTGTGCTCCCCCAGGGGCAGACCAATTAGAATAAACAATTATGTTTTTTTTAAATTAATTATTATTATTATTTTTTTTTTTTTTAACTTTTGGCTGCACTGGGCCTTCATTGCTGTGCACAGGCTTTCTCTAGTTACGGCAAGCAGGGGTTACCCTTTGTTGCAGTGCACAGGCTTCTCTTGCTGTAGGCTCTAGGCACGCAGGCTTCAGTAGTTGTGGCACGTGGGCTCTAGAGTGCAGGCTCAGTAGTTGTGGTGCACGGGCTTAGTTGCTCCACGGCATGTGGGATCTTCCCGGACCAGGGCTCAAACCCATGCCCCCTGCACTGGCAGGAGGATTCTTAACCACTGGACCACCAGGGAAGTCCCAGAACTATTAAGTTTTGTATCTGTACAAAACTATCTATATATGCCTAGGTCCCATGCCTGGAAATTCCAATTCAGAAGGTCTAGGTTGGAGCCCAGAAATCGCTAGTGTTTTAAAAGTTCCACAGGTGATTCTAATGAGCATTGGCTGAAACTCACTGATGCAGACAGTATTAAAGCTTCAGAACTGGATGAGAAATCTTAGTTAACATTTTAGAGTGAGAAAAAAGGATAAAGACAGAATTAACACCGCAAGGCAAAGGGAAAAGAGCCAAAAGAAACTGAGAAAGAAAAAGCTAGAAAAACAGGAGAAGACAATAAACCCCCTCGTAGAAAGTAAGCTCCGTAAAACTGGAGAATTACTGTTTCAAAATCCAATAGGCCACAAACTTTTTATCTTTAGGGGCCGTATTTTATTTCACTTGACGTATGCAAAGCAATAGCTCTCAAAAGTGGTATTTAATTGAATATGTGTAACTTCATACTGAATCTGAAACAGGCCACATACTTAATTTCAACCTACCCTGTAAGGCCAAAGGAATAGCTTCAATCTGGATCTTTGTTGGCTTTGTCCATCCCAACTGGTCACAAGCTTCACACAACACATCTGTCACACCCTTAGAATTCAGAAAAACACAGTTTAGCAAAGAAAAACACACACTCACCTCCCACACAATTAAATGACTGTTAGGGCCGCCTTGCTGGTGACATGTGCGTCCCCTACGCTTTGATTCAAGAGGTTTTTATTGTGAGTCTACTCAGTCTTCTCCTTAACTCTGAGAACTGGGACAGGAACTTAAGACTTAGCAATCACTCTCCACTCGCCCGGGACAAAACCAAGTTCTTTGCTGTGTCACTTCATTTAATCTTCACAACTCTATACGGTACTTATCATAATCCCCAATTTACAGATGTGGAAAGTGAGGCAACGAGATAACTTGCCTCTAGTCAGTGACTGGGTCAGAATTCAATACCGGTTCATCTGAATCCAAAGCCCAAGATGCACAAAAATCGGATTCGCCGCATGGACAACATCCTGCACAGACACAACACTGCCACACCAAGGTGGAGTTCAAAAGGGCAAATGGGGGCTCTCGGGCACCGGCCGCCCTCCCACCACCCAAACTCAGAGCAGAGGGAGCTCGTCCGGAACCCGAGCTTTGGACATCCCGGGGTAAACCTGAGCTAGGCCCCGGCTGTTTTTTGCACACCAGCAGCCGGTATCGAAGGCAACCGGACCCTGACCGCGCCTGGCGCCAGCAGGAAAAAGGGAAACCGGCGTCATCACTCTTACCAGGTCTTTAAATGTCTTCGTTTCCGCCTCCTCCACCGCCATCTGGGGCACCTCAGCCGGTGAATCGCACTCCTCGGACGCCGCCATGTTATCCGCGGGCTCCGGAAGTGGGTCGGCGGCGCGCGGGATGCTGGGAAATGTAGTTCTCGTTCTCCCGGGTGGCGTGTTGTGGGCGCCCCCTGCGGGCTTGGCGGGGTTTCGCGGAAAAGCAGTAAAAAAAAAAAATTAGGTGTGGGTATAAGCGTTTGGAGTTGTGGAGCTGAGCCAAGTGCAGAAGGGCCTGATGACCAGGACCACTAATCTGCCCTTTAGGTCCCTTTAGAAAGTTTTCCCCACCTTTCACAACCGCTGTGTTCCTCCCTCTTCTAACCATAGAGTTTTGAACATGTTCATATTACAGTACTATTTATTTATTATAAATATTATTTCATTCATTTATTCAATAATATCTTGAGAGGGCTTCCCTGGTGGCGCAGTGGTTGAGAGTCCGCCTGCCAATGCAGGGGACACGGGTTCGTGCCCCAGTCCGGGAAGATCCCACATGCCGCGGAGTGGCTGGGCCCGTGAGCCATGGCCGCTGAGCCTGCGCGTCTGGAGCCTGTGCTCCGCAACGGGAGAGGCCACAGCAGTGAGAGGCCCGCGTTAAAAAAAAAAACAAACAAACAAAGAGAGAAGGACTTACTTTGCTTCCCTTAGGCTCACACTCCGATTTCGTGTAGGAGAGTGGAATGGGAATTACAAGTGCTGGGAAAAGGTGAAAGACTCAATCGTAAAACTGAGGGAAGCAGAGTGAAGAGGCCTGGAAAAGGGGACCCAGATGGAAACAATTGGTAGGACTATAAAACTGTGTATAATACCGGGTCTAAAGTTACCTAAGTTTTGGTCAAATGAGTTACAGGAGCGAAAAAAAATTAAGCCTAAGATTTCTGGGGCTCTGGGCCTGCTCTAAAGGGAAACTGATTTAAACCACCAAGCTGCTATTATAATAGCAAACTCTGCTCATTTTAGCCAGGAAAAAGTTCTTCTGTGTGTTCTTGGATAATCAGACATGGGCTCTTTTTGAAACTTCCTCTGGTGCCAGTGCCCACCTCGATGACAGGATTCGCGTCAGACCAGCAGGGTAAGCACAGGCGGATTCCAGCCGAGAGGACTGTCTGCTTTTGACTCTTCCTACCAAGTCTGGAGTAGTTTGGATATTTACGTTCTGGTCGTGGAAATAATAGAGGTCCATTCTAGTAACTGAACCATGTCATATCCTGTACTTGCAGAACAATGAGAAAGGTTACAGAGGAAATCGAAACAAACACTCAAAATAAGGGGCAAAGCAGGCCTGAAACAATACACGGGCCCCAGAAGGAAGGGTCAAAGTGACTGACCCCATCTCCCTCTGCAAGATTTTTTTTTTTTTTTTTTTGCGGCACGCGGGCCTCTCACTGTTGTGGCCTCTCCCGTTGCGGAGCACAGGCTCCGGACGCGCAGGCTCAGCGGCATGTGGGATCCTCCCAGACCAGGGCACGAACCCGCGTCCCCTGCATCGGCAGGCGGACTCTCAACCACTGCGCCACCAGGGAGGCCCCCAAGGTTTTTTTTTTTAATTTCAATTTTATTATTGAAGTACAGTTGATTTACAATGTTGTATTAGTTTCAGGTGTACAACAAAGTGATTCATTTATACATATCATATTCCTTTTCAGATTCTTTTCCATTATAGGTTATTACAAGATACTGAATATAGTTCCCTGTGCTATACAGTAGGTCCTTGTTTGTCTATCTTATATATAGTAGTGTGTATCCATTAATCCCAAAGTCTTGGTTTATCCCTCTCCCTGCGAAAGGTTTTCATAGGCCTTCATGTGCCCCTTCCTCCAAACGCACAAAAATATCTAGTAAAAATTATAGTTTATGACTGCCTTAATATAAAGATAAATATATTAACATATATTAAAATATTTTCTTGGACTTAAAAGTTTATCTTTTTCTTTTGATTTTTTTAAAAGAAATTAAACCTTGGGGCTTCCCTGGTGGCGCAGTGGTTGGGAGCTTGCCTGCCAATGCAGGGGACACGGGTTCGAGCCCTGGTCCGGAAGGATCCCACATGCCGTGGAGCAGCTAAGCCTGCAAGCCACAACCGCTGAAGCCTGCGCGCCTAGAGCATGTGCTCCACAACAGGAGAGGCCACTGCAATGAGAAGCCCGTGCACCGCAACAAAGACCTAATGCAGCCAAAAATAAATAATAAATTTAAAAAAAAGAAATTAAACCTTAATGTGGGCCTCTAAAAGTGTGGTGGTCTCCCAGGCACCGTGGCTCCCGGCCCTAGTGGTTGAGGGAAGGGCGTGAGGACCACAGGGAAGCCTTCAACAAGCCAGTGACACAGGCTGCTGTGGGGTGAGAGCATGTGAGGATAGAGGTGGCTCCTGGACCAAAAGTAACATGAGCCCAAAATTACGGACAAGAGTTCTGTGGAACTGATTCAGATAAGAACCAATTCTTAATCAGTTTCTGCTCAAGATCCTCCCAGAAGCTGCATACCCTGTACCCTGTAGTTTTGGAGAGAGCTCCCTCTAACAAAGTGTTCTATACTCATCATGAAGGAAGCAATGCAAAATTTAATCCATCCAAAAATTATCTTTGGGCTTCCCTGGTGGCACAGTGGTTGAGGGTCCGCTTGCCGATGCAGGGGACACGGGTTCGTGCCCCGGTCCGGGAGGATCCCACATGCCACGGAGCGGCTGGGCCCGTGAGCCATGGCCGCTGGGCCTGCGCGTCCGGAGCCTGTGCTCTGCAATGGGAGAGGCCACGGCGGTGGGAGGCCCGCGTACCGTAAAAAAAAAAAATCATCTTTAACTTATGAATTCTTTTTTATTTCCTTTGGCTGCCCCGCACAGCCTCTTAGTTCCCCGACCAGGGATCGAACCTGTGCCCCCTGCAGTGGAAACACAGAGTCCTAACCACTGGACTGCCAGGGAATTCCCCATAATTTATGAATTCTAATCTATTATGAGTAGGTATGTCCAAGGGGAGAAAGGAGGTAGATGATGTAATAATGAGGGCAGAGAGAGAAGAGGACAGGCTCCAAGGAATCTAGAAAAAGAGAGATGATGTACAAAATACTTCATTATTGAACCGATTTGTGACTAGGGAAAAGAAGATAACTAGCTCTGGTTACTTGTTGATTTCTTTCCTCTTTTTTTTTTTTTTTTTTTTTGTCTTTAGTTTGGAAAGTTTTTTAAAATACAGAAAATCTGTATGTTTCTTTTTTTATTCAACAAACATTCTCAAACACTATGGCAGGCCATGGACCACACATTAGGAACAAGAAGTAAGCATGGAATTTATGTTCCAGTTGCGGGGGCGGGGGCAGCCTATGTTTTAAATAACAATAAATAAATAAATCCTCACAATCAAGTGGGACACAAAAAAGTAATCACAAGTGAGATGCATGGTAAAAAGGAAAAAAGCAAGATGCTATAGCAACGTATGATGGGGTGACCTGGCCTTTCTCTGCACATCGGGGACATTTTCCCCGTGGAAGGGACTTTTAAACTGAGACCTGGAATATGAGCACCACTTACGGGCTGTGTAGGGAGTAGGGAGCGATTTACAGACGGCAAGAACATTCCCAGTTAAGCCTTGCAGTGGGGAAAATCAAATGAAGCTTTTAAAGATTATAAAATGGTGATTTATGATGAAACTGGACATATAGTTAGGGACCTGGATATTTAGGACATTATAGGTCATGTAAATGACCTGGGGATTTGGGACTTTATTCCAAGGTCAACGGGAAACTTGAAGAGATTTCATCAGAGATGCATTTGAAAAGGACACTCGGCTACAGTGAAGAATGGATTCGGTCAGGGAGAGGGATGCAGGAAGATCAGTTAGCAGTTGTTTAAGCAAAAGATGATGGCGTTTTTTTAAATTAATTAATTTTATTTATTTTTGGCTACTTTGGGTCTCTGTTGCTGCAAGTGGGCTTTCTTTAGTTGCAGTGAGTGGGGACTATTGTTCATTGAGGTGCGCGGGCTTCTCATTGCGGTGGCTTCTCTTGTTGCGGAGCACAGGCTCTAGGCGCGCGGGCTTCAGTAGTTGTGGCACGAGGGCTCAGTAGTTGTGGCTCACAGGCTCTAGAGCGAGCCTGCCTTGGCAGGCAGATTCTTAACCACTGCGCCACCAGGGAAGTCCGATGATGGCATTTTGGACCAGATAGGGGCAGTGGGTTTGGGGAGAACTGGACAAAGTTCAAGGGTGTGTAGAGGTAGATAAATTCTCATGACTGATTTAACACGGAGGATGAAGGTCAGGGATGTGTCTGTGATTTCTAGGTTTCTGGCTTGAGCAAGTAGAGACTTGGTGGAAACTTTACAAAGCTAGAAAACACCAGAAGAGGGGCAACTACGTGGGAGGATAGGGAAACAAGGTCATGTTCAGAAGGTAATGGTTACTGTAGAAACAAAGACTTGCACCCAAGCAGACTGGCTTGAGATCCCACACTCTTACCACCATAGTGTATTGTCACTGTGTTTTCCCTAGTGTGGCAAAGGGAGATGGAAATATAAGTAATATGCCCTTAAATTTTTCAGTTAGCTTAAGCCAAATATTGTGTCCTGTGTAGTTACACACCCCAAAGGGTATCTCTTCTGTGGATAGCTTTGAGTCTCAACTTGGCCTTGTCTTCCAATGAACATTAAGACACGAGCATCTGGATTTCTCCCCCGCACTTGTTTCTCTCTGTATCTCTTCGTCTCACCTCTTCCTTTCCTCCAGCCTCCACATCAGCAAGTCCTGTAGGCTCAGCTGCCTAAATTTATCTTGAGTTCCTCTAGTTCCCCTCCCTTTCCATCACTACCACCTAGTCCAGAATGAACTTCACTATTGTCTGATTTCCTAGCAGACTATAAGCACTCCATTCCCGGTACCTTGCACAAAGCAGGCATTCAGCAAATTTTTGTTCAATGAATATGAGAATGGTTTGTAAATTAGTCTCCTGTGAGCGTGCTTGGCACGAATAAATCCCCAGAGCCTATTTATTTGCTAACTATATGAACAGGGAATTTCTGAATCTCGGGAAAAAAATGGAGACACTGACCTTGGAGTGTGGTCATTTAACAAGGCAGGTTGCAGCCACTCCCATGGCAGACATCACCCCATAGGCAGTGGCCAGAAGCAGCTCAGCATGGCAGTAAAGCCACTTCTCTACCAAACTTGCCCCTTGGGCCCTGGAACAGTGGTCAGAAACCCTTGTCTACTACCATCCTTGGATTTTTAGGATGAAAGATTTTTATGTCCAGTACCTGAAAAAACCTGATGTCTCAGACTGAGAATTACAATGAAGAGATCAAAGATACTCTGAGATGTAAATAAAATATGAAAGGAATGGGTTTAACCTGAAGTCAACAGCAAGCAGGAAGCTCAAATGTTATTTTATAAACCACAGAGGCTAGAGTTTCAAGGTCACTTCATACTATGGGGTAGCTAATAAAGGAAAGGCAGCTTTGACTCATTTCCTGATTTCCTGGTTGTTTCGTATTCCTTTCATACGAGTATTATTTTAAATGAGGATACAATTTTTTAGAAAACAACTTGCTAGAAATGGAGGTAGTTAAAAAATTCCTTGGCAATGCAGATACCATTGCCACAATGAAATAGTAAGTATAATACACAGCAGCTTCCAGCCACACTTTCAAATGGAAGCATATGAATTTAAGTAGAAGTTAATGTCTAAGTGTTTGAAATAAACAGATAAAATAAAACATTAACTGCTGTCCTGGACAATTTCTCATGCTTGGTCATAGCCCCAAATCTTTTGAACAATTTTCCAATGATGTGCAAAGTTCTCCCCGTACAAGTCCTTCTCCAGTAGAAACCAGAAATTCACTCTCCCACTCTCCCCTGCACCCAGGGCACAGACACGTGCCCTCTACCAAGCAGACACACCCCTCCAGAGCTTAGTTCAGAAAAGAGCAATGGGGCTTCCCTGGTGGCGCAGTGGTTGAGAGTCCGCCTGCCGATTCAGGGGACACGGGTTCGTGCCCCGGTGCGGGAAGATCCCACATGCCGCGGAGCGGCTGGGCCCGTGAGCCATGGCCACTGAGCCTGCGCGTCCGGAGCCTGTGCTCCGCAACGGGAGAGGCCACAACAATGAGAGGCCCGCGTACCGCGAAAAAAAAGAAAAAAGAAAAAAAAGAAAAGAGCAACGTAAGCACAGGTGTCCAGCTTAAGGGGGCAGCAGTAGCAAAGGTTCTGGTGTCCAGAGCGTTTGTGGGACATGCAGTCTGAGGTATCCTAGCTTAGTGACAGTGGCAGTGGAGTTTCTGCTGGAGCAGTGATCTCCAGCTTGGGGCATTGTTTCTGGCTGCATTGCCCCCAAACCTGACTTTCACCTTCTTGGAGATTCCTCCTCGTTATGCTTTAATGCATTAACAAGTAATATATAACGTCTAAACATAAATTAATAAGTTCCTTTTCTGCTTAACTAGTTGGAAGAGCTTCTGCTCTGTGAATCTAAGGACCCTAACTAGCCAACTTTCTGAGGGAAAAGAACTATGCTTCCCCGATGATACATCCTTAAAACACACTCACCACACTGTCCCTCTGCAAGTGGCCCTTCATGCTTCCTGGCAAGCTTAGTGCATTTCCTCAGCCCATCCTCTCCTAAACGACCTGTCAACCATCCCGTATTCCTCTCCCATTGTCACTCTCATCCCATGACCTCACTTCCTATTTCAAGGGAAAATGAAGAAAACCTCAAGTTTTCCGCTACAAGTTCCCACACCCATCTAATCGCCTGCCCACCTTCCCTCTGATTCGGAGGATGTGCTTTTTTTTGTGTGTGTGTGGCATCCGGGATCTTAGTATCTTAGTTCCCCGACCAGGTATCAGCACCCAGGCACCCTGCAGAGGAAGCTCGGAGTCTTAACCGCTGGACCGCCAGGGAAGTCCCGGGTGTGCTTTCAATGCTCCTACCAAACGAAGGCCACGCCTCCACCTGTGCTCTGGGGCTAAATCCCACCCCCTCTTACTCCTTCCAGGACGTTCCTCTCAAGTCTCCCTTTTCCCTCCCGCACTATCAATTCTTCCCTGTCCACTGGATCATCCCCATAGCCTACAGACGTGCTATTATTTCTCCTCATCTTGAAAAATATATCTCATGACCCCACATCCCCCTCCAACTAAGGCCCACTTCTCTGTTCCCCTTGACAGCAAAACTCTTCAAGAGAGAGGTCCACCTGTGCTGCCTCCAATTCTTGTCTCTCAAAACCACTTTCGGGGCTTCCCTGGTGGCGCAGTGGTTGAGAGTCCGTCTGCCGATGCTGGGGACACGGGTTCGTGCCCCGGTCCGGGAGGATCCCACATGCCGCGGAGAGGCTGGGCCCGTGAGCCATGGCCGCTGAGCCTGCACGTCCGGAGCCTGTGCTCCGCAACGGGAGAGGCCACAATAGTGAGAGGCCCGCGTACCGCAAAAAAAAAAAAAAAAAACCACTTTCGCCTCTGTCTTCCCACTTGGCAGGTCAGGAGTGACATCACTGCTGCTAAACCCAACGGCCGATTCTCATCCGTCATTTGACTTGACCCTTCAGCACCATTTAGCTCTGTCCTCCGTGCAAAATCCTTTTCACTTGGCTTCCAAGATACCAGAGACGCCTGATTTGTCTCCTGCCTTGCCGGCTACTCCTTCTCGGTCTTCCCAGTTAGCCCCCTTCATCTCCACTGGCTCCTCACTCAACGGTGGAGGACCAGCTGGGGCTCGAACCTAGTCTCTCTATTCTCTAGTTGCACTTATTCCCATAGTGGTCACATGGATGTGATCTCATGGCTTGAAATGTCTCCTGTTTGCTAAGAATCCTCAAGTTCATAGCTCCCCCTACCTCCTTCCTTGAACTGCAGACTCATCTATTCAACTGTCTCATCATCTGTCCTCCTGGATACATCAGGTAGCTCAAACTTGACTCTAAAACTGAACTCCTGATTCCACTTCCCCATGACTCGCATCTCCCAGTCCTCTCCGTGGGAGGTAGTAGCAGCGTCACCCTTCTAAATGACTCAGGCTCAAACTCTTCTCTCTCTCCCCCCTCCCACATCCAATCCATCAACAAGTCCTGTTGGTCCACCTTCATCATATATCTGGAATCTGACTATTTTTCTCCACTCCCAGCCACCAAGAGCTCTCACCTGGATTACTGTAATAGCCTCCTAACTAGTCTGCTTGCCTCCTAACTAGTCCACTTGCCTCCTATCTAGTCTGCTAACCAACCTCCTAACTAGTTCGCTTGCCACTACTCACATTCCCTCAACTGTGAATTCTCAACATAGCAGCAAGGGCATCTTTTTAAAACATAAGTCTGATCAGATCACTGCTCTGCTCAAAACTTTCCAAAGGTTTCCCATCTCAGAGGAAAAGTCAAAGTCCTCACAACTGTCCGTAAAGCCCTACATGTTCCAGCTGACATCCCTCTGAACTCATTCCCTCACTACACGTCCCCTCCCCTACACTCTCACTGTTCCTTAAACACATCGGGCATGCATCTGCCTCAGAGTCTTTGTCCTTTCTGTCCCCTTCACCTGGCATGCTCTGTCCTCAGATACCCTCTTGGCTCTCTCCCCCACCAACTTCAGGTCTTCACTCAAGTGTCACCTTGTCATCAAGGTCTTGCAAACCACCCCCTCCCCATACTCTCTCTCCCTCCCTGTTTTGTTTTTCTTCGTGGCACTTGTTGCCAATGGTAAGCAGAATAATGACCCCAAAGATGCACACATCCCAATCCCTAGAATCTGTGAACATGTTATGTTACATGGCAAAAGGGAATTAGGTTACAGATGGAATAAAGGTCACTAATCAGCTGACCTTAAAATAGGGAGATAATCTTGGATTGTCCAGGTGGCCCCAAAGTAATCAAAGGGCCCTGGAAGTGGAAGAAAAGGCAGAAGTTCAGAGTGGCACAGTGGGGGAGGACTCAATCCATCATTGCAGGCTTTGAAGAGGGTGGAAGAGGGTCATAAGCTGAGGAAAGCAGCAGCCTCTAGAAGGTGGAAAAGGCCAGAAAACAGATCCTCCCTGAGATCCTCCAGATAGGATCATAGCCCTGTCAACTACTTTATGTTAGCTCAGTGAGACCCACATCAGACTTCTGCCTGTAAGAAAATTAGTTTGTGTTATTTTAAGCCACTAAGTTTGCAATAACTTGTTACAGCAGCAATCGCAAACAAATACACACCATCTTGCAAACCAGACGTTTATTTCTTTATGTCTGTGCCCCCTGTCATCACTAGAATCAAAGTCCATGATGGTCAAGACATTTGACTGTTTTTGTTCACTACTCTATGCTCAGTGCCTAGAAATATACCAAGCAAATAGTAGGCACTCAATAACTATTTTGTTGAGTCAATGAATATCCGAGTGTCTGCAGGTGTGTAGTGTATATGGGAGGGGATGAGGAAGGAGAGACGAAGCAGCCATTGTGATGTGGAAAGGCCATATCCTTGTGTGTAAAAGATGTCGTGAACTAAGTTGAGCTTCTGGAGGCAGGTTATTGCCCTGAGCCAAGACTGGTCATTCCTGGTGAGGACAGAAACCCAACAGCTTTCCATGTGTAAAGGCAGTGGTATGGGGACAGGGTCCAATGTGATGGTGGTACACAGAGGAAGAATCTCACTTAGCAGCTCCTGCACACCGGTGTCCTCCTCTCCTGTTCAGAGAGGCGAATGTGGATCAGCAACTTCAAGACAGAGCTGACAGAACTGGTCACATTGCAGAGGAGGGACATGGACCCCCCAGGTCACTCTGAAGTCTTCTCTTCTTTGGATAACACGCCTTTAAAAGGAGGCCTCTCTGGGGAGGAAAGGTTTCAGAGGTCAGGAAGTTCATTGTCAGCTCCATAGATTGATGATTCAGCTACAAAATAGTGCTGACCTAGAGCTGGGCGTGTAGTTTCTTTTTATGCCAACTGCACAGGTTTAAGAGCCTGTGGAGGTGAGACATCGATTTCAACTACCTTTCCTCTCTGCTCCTGTTTCTCACCATCGAAGGTCCTGCAAACAGTTTGTTTTGTTGGCATGTGGTGATCTGATTCTTCCCTCCAGGTCACTCAAAACCAGGACACCCGCAGCTTCATGGAGGATATTCCCCTAGGGATGGCCCAACCCTGCCTCTCCCAGCTGCTTGCCCTCTGCTTTCCACCTTCATACCCCTCCTAAGGCTCCTCCCCCCTTGGACTTGTTCTTCCAGATTCGGCCCTTTTTGCAAAGTCCATAAAGTACTTTATTGTTTTTTTCCATTAAAACCACAAGATTGGGACTTCCCTGGTGGTCCGGGGGTAAGACTCTGCACTCCCAATGCAGGGGGCCCGGGTTCGATCCCTGGTCAGGGAACTAGGTCCCACGTGCATGCCCCAACTAAGACCTGGAGCAACCAAAATAAATAAATAAATAAATAAAAATGAAAAAAAACCCCACAGGATTAAGTTCGTCTTAGTCCTTCTCAACATCACCCATCATAATCCACTGTTAAAATATAACAAACATCGCAGGAACCCTCTCTGGGGTGTGTATTCAAATTCAGAGTCAAGTTTTAGGTAAGGTGACGTTCCATTAAATTGTAATATGAGGAAATCCATGATTTATGTCAATGAATCAAGGATTGGAGTATAGCATGAATTTGAGCGGAAAGAACCTGGAATCGGGAAAACCAGTTTGAAGGTTGTTGGAAGCGTTAGGAGGTAAAAGCCTACATGGGTTAGGGTAGCAGTGGAATGGATCAGAATGCACTAGAGAGACATTTAAGGGGAAGGATACACCTTGGCAAAGGTACATCAGAGAAATAAGGGAGGGGAAGACTGGGAGATAAGAATGAGATTTCAAGGTAGGCAGCTGGGATACTGATGTTGCCTTTTTTTTTTTTTTTTGCGGTACGCGGGCCTCTCACTGTTGTGGCCTCTCCCGTCGCGGAGCACAGGCTCCGGGCGCGCAGGCTCAGCGGCCATGGCTCACGGGCCCAGCCGCTCCGCGGCATGTGGGATCCTCCCAGACCAGGGCACGAACCCGTGTCCCCTGCACTGGCAGGCGGACTCTCAACCACTGCGCCACCAGGGAAGCCCTGATGTTGCCTTTGACAGAAGTAGGAGGGTTGTGAAACTGGGCCCGTTTTGCAGAGGAGAAGGAAGATGTGTTTAGCTTTAGATGTGCTGAGAAGCAATGCCCATATACCCATGTGGATGAAGAGTGCTTGTTCATTGGTTCATTCAGTCGACAAATGCTTATGGAGCATCTCCTGGTGCACAAGCTGGAGAGACACTGTGGGGAGGCTTAATGATATCTGAGATATTGTTTCTGTCCTAAAGAGCCTTCGAGTAGGCACAAATACCTCTAATAAAAGGTACCATGTGACAAGTGTGTTTGAGACAGAAACAGATTGCTTTTAGATATCCAGATAAGTACAAGACCACATCTGGCTGAAATCAAAGTGTAGCACTCCGATGAGGAGAACAGGGTAGGAGGAAACAGCTTGGACTGTCTTTTTCATACATGCTCCCTGCACCTGCTTTACTCAGTCAGGGATCTTCACCTTTGTTTTGATCTCATCTGATACCCAACAAATTCAAACTGACACAAGAGAATCCTTTAGCACTGCTTTCACTCATACCAACATCCAACCTAAGACTAGTGAAACACTGGATGTGGAAGACTCAGACTACATGATGGAAGAGGGAGGGTAGCAGGCTGGTATGAAGTTTAGGAATAGAAGAGAAAGAAAACAATAAAAGAAGCTAAACAGAGAGAAACACAAGAAAGGTGTTACAGAATTCAAGACAGAAGAGTCTTCTAAGAACTGGGTAGTCAACAATGTCAAAACTGCAGAAAAGTTAGAAAGAATGAAAGTCCTATTTATTGACCATCTGCACATGTTTTTCTTTTTTTATATTGTCTGCTAATGTCTTTGTTTGTTATCCTTTTGGGGTACACAATTTTAGAGAAGACTGAATCCTTTCATAATATATAAATAAATGTGAAACAAATGAAAGATAAAATCATTGTTTATACTATTTCACCTTTTTACAATGTCACCCAAAATATTCAATATACTCTAAAACTCTACTTAGGGGAAGAAAGTCTTAAACATAAATTAAATTGTAGTTTAAAAGGTTAGTAATTTGTTTTCATATAGCTACATCAATCTTAACATATCTGCTTCAGATTTTCCAAGATTTCATGCCCAATCTTGCTCCAGTGATTTTTTTTTTTCTGGCCATGCCACACGGCTTATAGGATCTTAGTTCCCTGACCAGGGATCGAACCTGGGCCCCTGGCAGTGGAAGCACGGAGTCCTAACCACGGGACTGCCAGGGAATTCCCTCCAGTGATAATTAGATGATGGTAGAGTGTGAATTGCCAGAGATGCTCAAACATCAAAGAAAGGTCCTTTGAGTAACAGAGAAATCAACAGAAATGCTTTCCTTGAGGTCTTGAAAATTAATAACTTGTTGATGGTAAAAAAAAAAAAAAAAAGAATGAAAGTCCAACAATTAATAGTGTTCGCCATGCAAAAGCTCAGGGAGCGATGTTAAAAACAAATCATCCAGAGACAAAGCATTATTATTTTGAATAATTTTATGATTATTAGAATCTTATTCCTATTCACACCTGTCTACTCACCCACAAGTGTCCAGCAGATTTAGTTCATAGCTCCCATACTGAAATTGAATACACACCCATAACAGGAAGAAAACTGACAAGCAGGTTCAGTGGTAGTTTCGATGGAATGACCCCAAGAAGTTTCATTTTCAGAGGTCTTTATGCAAGATCTGGAAAGGCCTGTTGAACCAGTAATTCCTTTATTCATGTCTGTGTGGGCTTTTTCCATACCTTTGTCCCAACACATCAACAGTTAGCAAACCTCTCTTATTAATCACATCCTTCCGTTTCACGTGTTTTGTTCACAAGAATGTTGCCACGTTTGGGACGTCTGGGGCAGCATTACAAAATACCTATGCACAAGTTTTTACAATCCAAACTGAAGTTTCGTCATTCTCAAATTGCACCTATATTGCTGTTTGCACATCCTAGCCATTTGCAAAACTGCATTCTAATTTCTTATCAATTAACCTACTGGTATCAGAGTATACCCTACCTGAATGACTAGATTGTTGGGGCCATAAGATCTAGAACCTTGTCTGCATTGCTCACAAATGACAGTAGGTGATGCAAGGTGAGCACTCAATAAATGTTTTCTGGATGAATGAATCTGTTGTCACTCTTGTGGGCCATTATTTTACATTAGGAATATACTTGGTCTCAGAAGAACTAAGGGCATAACTCTGGAGTCAGGCTACCAGGATTCAAATCCTGGGGCAGCTCTTGCTAGCTGTACAACCTTTCAGTTCTTTACTTTCTTTATCTAATAATATGCGGTAATTATAGTGTCTACCTCATAAGATGTTTGTAAGTGTGATAACACATGTCAAATTGTACTTAGAACGATACCTAGTAAGTTTTCCATAAATGTTAACTATCATTATCATCTTTAAATATCCACATTTATTTTCTAACTTTATTATCTAAATGTCATTTCATTTAAGCATTTAGAAAAGTATTGTTCTGTAATGAAATTTTGACAGTACCGTTTTTTTAATTTTAATTTTATTGGAGGGTAGTTGATTTACAATGTTGTGTTAGTTTCAAGTGTACAGCATAGTGATTCAGTTATGCATATACATATATTCATTCTTTTTTAGATTCTTTTCTCATATAGGTTATTCCAGAATATTGAGTAGAGTTCCCTGTGCTACACAGTAGGTCCTCATTGGTTACCTGTCTTATATATAGTGTGTGTGTGTGTTCATGCCAATCTCCTGATTCATCCCTCCCCCACCACCCACGTTTCCCCTTTGGTAACCATAAGTTTGTTTTTGATATCTGTAAGTCTGTTTCTGTTTTGTAAATAAGTTCAGTGCAGTTTGAATAACAAGATCAGTTTTAATAAATGTCCCCATGTCAACCAGGGAAACTGGCACAAGAAATTTGGAGCATAAAAGAAAGATTTTAGATATCACTGCCTTTCCCCAACTCCCTTTACACAAAAAGCTTCTCCCAATTACAACTGTTTTATTAATTTAGCAACTGGATGTGAACAAATGCTGGAACAAGTCCTGCTGTGGCTGCCCTATGCTCTTGAGAGTGAGAGACCTTGGCCATGACTCATTGCTGAAGTTCTGGGGCAAATCAGGTTGCAGACCTGCCTGCACTCGCATCCCTGGGGTTACAATGGAAATACAGAATGGGATTAAACATCATTCTCTGCAAGCGTAGCTTCGTATGGACAAGCTTTACCTGTACAGGCAAGACCACACTGGAGGGACTTCTCTCCACAACCCAGTGCTAATGCCAGTCAGAACTGGGGGATGCTGAGGGTCCCTAAGGTTCATCCCTGCCCCTTAGGGGTCTCGCTTCAACAGCACAATTTCCCCTCTTCTAACAACTCTCTGGTTGCTAAGGGATTATTTCCAGATCTTAGGGCTCAGTCTTTGTCCTAGTCCAGACCACAGCAGGGTTTACTTTCCTCTTATGAATTTGCCAGGAGCAAAAAGTAACAATTTTCCAACCTCCTGTCAACTCAACAAGGAGAGATTTATTGCAATTAACTAAAAGGTTACTTCTTATGACAGGAATACCATATGCTTTAGCAAAGATATGGTCCCAGCTTGTGGCTGGCCTTTGCAAACAGCCAGGATTCTGCCAGCACAGCCTTTTTTTTTTTTTTCTTTTTTCGGTTGCACAGTCATTAACAGTGCAACATCCAGGGATATTTCCAAGATGCGGACTCAGGCTGGCACTCAGATAACGAGATTACCTCCAGATTACCTTCAGCAGAAGTTCTCAACTCACTGCAGCAACCACTGTAGGCTCTTTGTTTGGACTGCTGGCCCCTCGACCCAATGTCCATCCTCCTTTTTGTCCTTACAAACAGAACCCTAGGTATTTTGGGAACAGCTAGTTCTTAGCTAAAAGTACATTTAGCTAAAACTACATTTCCCAGCTTGCTTTGCACGGTTAAGATCAGTGACCTGCCAGGTGAAGTCCCTTGGAGACTCCTGGGAAAGTTCTTCCTTCCTAATAGAGATGCCGCCCCTTGCCTCCCCTCTCTGCCTCTCTCTAGTGTTTGGGTTTTGTGAAGCCTAATTTGGCTGATTCTGGGATTCTTTTCAATTACTTCTCAGTTTGTAATTGTGTTCAAAGGTTTGAAACTGCTGGAAGTCTGATTTCTAGATAATAAGAGAATTCCTATACATGATTTGATAACTCTTTAAAAATTGATCTATACAGTTTGGTGCTGAATATTCTAAGTAAAAATAATTAAACCTCTGCCCTTTTTCAAAGTTACTAATTTATACACAGGCAAACATGAGGTTAGGTAATTAATTCCAAGAAGACTGAGAAGTTTGAGTAAATCAATACTTTAGTAAAATTTTTTTTTAATTTTAAAGAATCAGAAAATATTTTTTTAAAAAAAAAGAAGTTGGGAATTCCCTGGCGGTCCAGGGGTTAGGACTCGGTGCTTTCACTGACGGGCCCAGGTTTGATCCCTGGTCGGGGAAATAAGATCTCACAAGCCAGCATAGCAGTGCCAAAAAAAAGAAGAAGAAGAAGATGTTTGAGGACTGGGCAATTTATTTCAATAAAGGGAAGGACTGATTTTGCTACAGTGGGAAAAAAATGTGGAATTCAAAATTTGCTGCATTTAATGGTATCCCCATTTATCTCTGCACAATGTCTTTCTCTCAACATCTCCATTCCTTCTACTTTCTTTTCACGCCAAGGCTTTGAGTGAGAAATATATCAAGTTGACAAATTGTTTGACATATCTGATCTAGAGTGCCTTCTACACCACGCTTCTCTCTCTTTTTTCTCCCAGTAAATACTTTTGACTTTGACATTTACCACATTGGAAATGACAGGTGCCTGAGGACAAATGCATCAAAGTGATTAGAATCAGAAATGTCTGGTAAGGATTATCTTTTTAATAGAGTAGAATGTAGCTTTATTGAATCCTTGCAATGCAGAACCAAATGAATCTCCTTTATTGTGAAAGAAAACAATCCAAATGATGGTAAACCCCAGAAACCAACAGAAGCACTTAAACCTTCAATATGAACATATTTATTTTTCGAACTCGGATATTTTTCTGAAGTACACTTGTAATCTAAATACCCCTTTCTCTTCTTCCCTTTACAACATACCATTTCAATCTGTTTTATAGAACGAAGGCCTTAAGGAAAAGCCTTATTCACATTCCCACAAAAGAAATAAAGAAAATGATTGTCTCTAGGATCCATTTAACTGAACTTGACTTAAATCCTGGTAGAGGCTTCCATAACAGACACATAAGAGGATAGATGCTCTTTCATTATCAACAAATTCCTCTTAATATGGTTAAGCAGTTCATTAAATCATTCAAATGCATTTACTGAGCTCCTATAACATGCAAAGTATTGTTCCAAAGTAGACACCCTGCCTTAGATGTACAGTGGGTCACTGAAATTATAACTTCAAGAGTTTAAGACTTTGATACATGCAAAATACCCTAATAATATGAAATGGTTGCTGTTGCTCCTGCTGAGGCTGGGGCTTCCAAAAGTGCCCAGTTTATTTCTAGGAAACAGCTCAGACACTGGAAGAATATAATTTAAACTTAAGCATTAATAAAAGATGAGGTTAGGCAGTGATTGTACCTTTATAACATAACATAACCCTGTGAAGTACATTCTGGTCATCTAAAATGCTAGCATCTGTGCAAGGCAATCTAGGAAATGACACCAGTTTAAAAAAAACACAACTGGTACCAACTTCAAAATAAACCAGGATAAAGATCCATTGCCATTTATAGGAAAAATAAAAATATAGAAACATCAACCCCTCTCCCCAGCACTGAAATTACGCTTCCTCAGACACCCTGCCATCATTGGGAAGCATGGGGGGTCAACTGGGTCAATTTGAAGCATATTAGATAATTAAATAATACAGCCAAGTTTTATTGTGCGTGTGGTCCCAAAGACTTTTCAACAATACGTTTGTAGGAATGGAAATTGAAGAAATTGGAAGTATTTTCTAAGAGACAGTTTACAGATTTCTTACAGCTCCCAAAGTGAAAATATAACACATCACCATCATAACACAAGCTAATTTGTCTATCACCCATAAAACCCAACTTCACAGGACATCAGGCTTCCAAGTGCTTCCTTCATATGCCTCTAATTGGTTTTTTTCCCCCCTGAACTAAATAGGGAAGGCTTTTCAGGTCAAGTGTTATCTGCTGGCAAATTCTTGTACCTTCAGGATAGATATGCTTGCATCATCTGTATATTGACAAGTCAAGCCTCCATTTGTATGCTTAAATTCAGCTCCTGGTCTCTCTATTCAGAACTTCCCACATTTACTTAAAAGGATCATTTAAAACACTGGGGGAAAAAATTCCCCTCTGAAGGAGAGAGACTTATTCAAGGAAAGCAATGCTATTTTCAGCTCATGGCCCAGCTTAGAAAGGCAAACTCAACTTCATCTCCCAGAAAGAAGCTCAGTAGTCTCCCATTCAGCAACTTGATATTCCTATTATTTTCTAATGTTGTGGTTAAATAAAATTAAATGTTAATAATAAACAGTAATTAAATAAGAAACTTAAAATAAATAATTTAAAAATGGTCTGGAGATTTTCAGAGAAGGTAATAAAGGTCAATTTCCATTAAATTCACATTCCTTTCTGTACCAGTTTTTACAACGAGTGGGCAACACTGCCCTCTAAAGGGCTGATTCTGTTACATCCCTTAGTTCACCTGGCAGGAAATTGCCCCAGGAAGCATTGACACAGCCGTCCCCACGCACCTTCTTTCTTTTATTTCTGGGACACTGTTCTTGACCTTTTGTGAATGACTCTGAAGACCACGGAGCCCAGAGAGGCTACAGACTTCGTGAAAGCTCATCAGAGGATCAGAAACCAACATCCCTTGCAGCGGTTTTCAAACCTTATCAGGCATCAAATCACCCCAAGAGCTTGTTTAAACACAGGTTGCTGCGCCCCACCTCCAGAATTTCTGACTCCTTAAGTCTAGAGTTGAGGCCAAGAATTTGCCTTTCTAGCAAGTCCCCAGGTGATGCTGCCAGCCCAGGGGCCACACTTTGTGACCCAGACACTGTGCTTGGCACTTTATCTCACTTAATACCTCCCAGCAGGGTGAGGTTTTAGCATCCATTTTACAGACCAGTAAGCCAAGTCTTAGACAGTAAACCCAGGACTAACTCAAAAGCCATTGCTCCCTTCTCTATGCTATGATGTCAGTAAATGAAACTGTTAGTCATTTCCTCTTCCTTGGCCTCAGTGTCTTCTGCAAGGGAGCGGGACTTAGGTGACCGTTTAGTTGGTTTCCGCTCTCAGAGTACCTTGGAGGTCTGGATATGAAGACACCCAGGAAGGTCCACTCCATCCCCAGGCTGGATCTATGAGTGGGCACGCTGAGAGGGGAGGGAACAGGTGTTAGCGGGAGGTGCCTCTCTTGGGTTCTGAGCCCTCCTACACAGCTCTGAGAGGGTCTGATTTGCTCTGGATTCTGGATTTCTTTGTACTCAGGAACTCTGGCAGAGAGGTTTTAAAGCTAGTGTCTCCTCTTAGAGGTATTTTGAGGACTTCAAAGCCTAGTGGGGCTTGGGGAAGACCCAAAGGGTGGCAATGTCTGCAACCCTCTCCAGCCTCGGCTCAAACCACTGTTCTCAAACTGTTGAAGAACAGTTTTTCTCATCCTTTGCATTCAGCTCCTAACCCAACTTGGTATTTTCCTGAGGGGCTACAAATCTGGAGCATCCCATGGGGATGGTTTCTGGCCTCGGTCATTAGGGGGGAAAAGATATTCTCAGAAAAACAGCCCAGCGGACTGGTTAGCAGAAATCTTGACGTCGTGGCCACGGCTGCTCTTTGTGTAGAGCTGGACTCTGGACTCCAGTTGCTCGCTGAGCTTGTCCAGAGCCCCGGTGCAGGACTCCAGGCTCTCGGCCAGTTTCTGAATCTTGGCCTTCAGCACGGCCTGGCTAATCCTGGTGGCACCCTCGGCCCGCCTGGGGATGAGGAAACCGCGGGAGCCAAAGAAGACGATGAAGTAGACCGAGTTGTACAGCGCGATGGAGGCGTTCCTCCCGCTCTGCAGCAGCTGGCGGTCCCCGCGGCCCTGCCCGCGAAGGAAGAAGTCGAGGCAGCTCAGGAGCTCGCGCATCTGGTCCTGGCAGGTGGCCGCGATCTCCTGCACCCGCCGCAGCTCCCGGGAGTTGCAGAAGATCAGGGAGAGGTCGGACGTGATGGTGACGGCCCCTCCGGCGGTGGCCACCCCCAGCCCCACGGCCGACGCCATCAGAGAGACCCCCAGGGTGACGGGGCTGAGAGAGAGTCCCACGATGGCTGCGACCGCGCCCGCCGCGCTCAGCGAGCTGCCCGCCACGTTGGCCGCCAGGGAACGCCGGCGGAGGCGCTCGAGGCGCCGGGCCACCTCGCGCAGGCGCAGCAGCTGCCCGTGCAGCATGCCGCGGCGGTCCAGCAACAGGCCTTGGAAGCGGCGCAGCGCATCCGCGCCCTGCAGCTCCCGGGCCTCCGGCCCCTCCATGCCCTGCGGGGACACGACACGCGATTAGCCCGGAGTCAAGCACAACAGCTGCTTCCACCCAAGGGGAAACAGGTCATTTTCCAGTGAGTCATGTGTCAAGTTCTCAAAGACCCGTTCTATAATCTGGGACAAGTCCTCCAGTTCTCAGGACCTTAAATCCGAGTAAGTCAATAGGAATAATGCTCTTGTCCGCTTTTTCTCCCAGGATATGCCAAGGATGGATTTTCTTATCTGTTAAATAAGGGAGTGGTGGTATTAGAAGTCTACTGCAATATTGAGGCCTCTTCTCTGAAAGGTGACACTTTGCAAGCCGTATGTTGTACCCCTTTACAAGGCCCTTTCCTTACACCAAGACTGGGATCCTAAGAGTTTTGCAATACTCTTATTGCAAAAGGGTTGTTTTTTTTCTTTTTCTCTCTGATGAGTGAAAAACACAAGCCGCCAAAAACTCAAAAATCACACCGTCTATCAAGTGTAAGAAAACTAATCTTTCTAAGTTAAATGCTCGCCTGAAGCAACTCTTCTGCTTGTTTTTTTTCCCCCGGCTCTTATCTTAGAATCAAGCCTAAGATGTGGTTTGTGCCACTTCTTCTAATTAGAGCTCATCGGGTCTTCAGAAATTTCATTCTTTGATGTGTGCTTCATTAAAAATACATAACATTAAATTAACACCACTATGTCCCTTTATTATGAAAGCTTCCTTTAAAAGCGAGGAACGTTTTTTAAAGTGGCCAAAAATTTTTTAACAACTCACTGAGGGCTACCTGTACCAAGTTGAAATGAAGCCAATTGAAGACTGACAGAGAGAACTGTACATCCTGGGTAAAAGTACATCTTTCCTAGTTGCCAAAAATCCCTCCCTTCATATGCACTGTATTCCTTATCATCAGGAACTTCTTGGAAGAGGCACAGAAGCCACAGAAATGGAAGCTTTCACTACTGTGAGATATCAGGGCAGAAATCATTATTCTCAACTGGAAGATGAGGAAATCGAAACACAGACACATTCTAGATGCAGCTGATTCTTCAGAGCCCAGTCTAGAATCTTGGTCTCCTGGCTCCTAAGTCTTAACTTTACTTGCATGCCTCCATAATTCCACCCACCACTGACAAATTTACAGATAAAGACACCTCTGAGCAAAATGAGACAAAGTTACTCAAAATATATAACAGACCAAGGATATAACCCCAGTATTACAAGTCCAATGGCTATTTTTCAGACAGCATCCCTCTGGCCTCCCCACTTACCATTCACTTCGGGCTAACTCCGGGAAAGAAAAATCTGAGGCTGTTTCTGGATGAGCATGCTTTATAGTTCCAGAGAGCCAATGACTGCACTGGGAAAGCCTTGTCTCATTCTGAGAATTTGCCATTTCCTGTCCTGGCCCCTGCTGCCTTCATCCAGAAGGATGTGACATGGTGGAAAATGACACACCAGCCTCGCAGCACATCCCGTAGTTAGGAAATGAACATTGTGTGTTCGCTTTCCCCCAAACGCAGGAAAAGAGCCACAGGCTCTTCCCCAACTTGAAACAAGTGTTGTCATTGTCCCAGGGGGCATACCCTGCCTTTCCTCTCCTGAGAATAGCTAATGACGTTATCTGGTAGGACATCTAACGCACCCCAGGCTGACCAATTACAGTGTTTCTTGAGAGGCTACCATTACAAAATCACTTTTTAAAAAAAAAAAGGAAGGAGGGGATTCTCTTTATGTCTAACAGAGCCACTCACAACCCACTCCTGTGTTTTAAAAGAAGCACCGTGAATCTGTGAGCGTTTGAAACACGTGATTCACTCTGCGCGCAGCCCTCAGAATGCAAAACCACGCCCACAGGAAGTGCTGCGTGCAGTTTGGGGCATCTCCAGCTGTGAAGATATTGGAGGTCCCAGAAAGGGCACACCTCAAGCCAAATGCGTCAGAAGAATCAGTGGGGTCAGGCTGCACAAGGAGCTAATTATACACTTCCAACAGCAGCAGGGATTCGGCTTCCTGGGTTTTCATCTGAAGCAGCAATTGTAGCCCAAGCAATAGTTATATGAATGCATTCTACCCCACGTAATGAAGCATGGGCTGAAGGGCAATTTTCTGGATCATTCGGGAGAGGAAAACCTGTATAGCATCTGTGGATGCTTTCTGGGGCAATCACATAGGTGGTGGCAGTTCAGCCTGGAAGCTTCCTACCACAGGGTCCCAGATATATCATCCTTCTTCTAACACTCTTACCTTCAAATAAGGAAGGCCAAAGTGGATTTAAACTTAAATAATTATTGTCTCAGCTCTCTGGTTCATCTGGAAAACCTTAACAGCCATATCTTTCTGGAACACAATTAAATCCGCCACCACTATAACTAGACATTGTATTGATCAACACCATGCCATTTGCCGCTCTCACAATCATGGTCCTTTTGAACTTGATTTTTCTGAATTTGATCCAAGTCCAAATATTCTGGTAACAGCTCCTCAAAGGATAAACATAACCCTTAGTCAGATGCCTTCAGTGTCTGTCTGCGCTTTTGAGGTAAGAAGTAGGAAAATGTCTTCCTCTGACCCCATAGACATAATCACTCCAAAGGGAATGTAAGGTAGGGTGAATGGGGTAGGCAGGAAGTGAGGCAATGTAACCCTGATTCTCAGTTCCCATGTGCTCCTCTAACTACCCTGGACATTTTCTTGTGTGTTTTGGGTTTCGATGAGCACAAATAAATCTTTATTTCATGGATGGTGAATGTTGCTGGGACACAGAGAGGGTCATCATCTCCAGAGCATCAGTAATCATAGTACAGAGCCAGGAAGAAGAGGAGAAGGTACAGGAGAATGGACAGCACGTGCACTGACCTCAGCCCACATCCTGGAATTTGTTTTTCTCTGTGTTATAAACCCATATTCTTCAGGTTTGTGGGGTTTTTTTGTTTGTTTGTTTTTTGCAGTACACGGGCCTCTCACTGTTGTGGCCTCTCCCATTGCGGAGCACAGGCTCCGGATGCGCAGGCTCAGCGGCCATGGCTCACGGGCCCAGCCGCTCCGCGGCATGTGGGATCTTCCCGGACCGGGGCACGAACCCGTGTCCCCTGCATCGGCAGGCAGATTCTCAAGCACTGCGCCACCAGGGAAGCCCCAGGTTTGTGTTTTTATGAAGCAAAAAGAATTCAGTCATTTGACAGTTTGGGCTTGTTGTGGTTTTACTGCTTATAAAAACCTGCTACTTCACTTCATTTCTAAGAATGGACACTTGAACATAACACTTAGATTCAGTATTTATTTACTTTCATATATTTAAGCACAATAAGAAATTTGAGGAATAATTGAAGGTATTTTGATTAAAAATGTTACGTAGGCAGTTCCTCCCAAAATCTGTGGACCGCACCCTCAAACTTCTTTTCTAAATTGTTTTTTGGGCCCTTATAACACATCACCCCAGAGAGGTTCCATTGAAAATGGTGATTGACCTTCAGATTAGCCTTCAGATCTGTTAAACCTATGATGCAGCTAAACCATACAATTAACAGTACTAGCTTGAATTCTGAGTCCTGGAACTGTAAGGAAATACAGTGCAGGAAAGAAAAAAGGAAGAAAGCTTTTTAAGCATAGGAATCTCTAGACTTCAGCCCTGGAGAACCTAGGTCCTGGAGTGGGGTCTGAAAAAACATAGGTGATTCTGACCTGCCACCAGGGCTGTGAACCACCTCTGTAAAAGCTGTGACTTTTCTGACCACTGGTTACATGGCAGCAGAAACAGTACGTACAGCTAGTAGATAGCAGTTTGTAAGTTAGGTGTTTACATAGCTAAGTTATTAACAACCCATTAGTTTGGGGCCCCTAGTTAAAACTATCACATTTTAAAGATAAAGTGATAATTACATTCTGGGCCTCCCAGAGATCTAGAGAAGCCTGAGCCACCTCCATTTTTTAAGGTCTCAGTGAATTTTTTTAAAAAAGAAGAAATTTTATAAACAACAAGGTCCTACTGTATAGGACAGAGAACTATATTCAGTATCCTATGATAAACCATAATGGAAAAGAATATTAAAGAAAAGAATGTATATAACTGAATCACTTTGCTGTACAGCAGAAAGTTTTTAAATTAATTTTTAACAGAGTATAGTTGATTTCCAATGTTGTGTTAGTTTCTGCTGTACAGCAAAGTGAATCAGTTATACATATACATATATCCGCTCTTTTTTAGATTCATTTCCCATATAGGTCATTACAGAGTATTGAGTAGAGTTCCCTGTGCTATACAGTAGGTCCTTAGTTATCTATTTATATGTAGTAGTGTGTATATGTCAATCTCAATCTCCCAATTTATCCCTCCTCCACTTCCCCCTTGGTAACCATAAATTTGTTTTCTACACCTGTGACTCTATTTCTGTGGGTTTTTTTTCACATCTTTATTGGAGTATACTTGCTTTACCATGTTGTTAGTTTCTGCTGTACAACAAAGTGAATCAGCTATATGTATACATATATCCCCATATCCCTTCCCTCTTAAGCCTCTATTTCTGTTTTGTAAATAAGTTCATTTGTACCATTTTTTAAGATTCCACATATAAGCAAGATCACACGGTATTTGTGTTTCTCTGTCTGACTTACCTAGTATGACAATCCATCCTGGTCGCTACAGCAGGAATTAACACAACATTGTAAGTCAACTATACTTCAATAAAAAATGAAAAAGAAGAAATTTTAAAACAAGATATAAACATTTGTGGTTTATTTCATTTAATTGCAATGTAATATATCTTACAATGTCAATATTCTGCTATTCACAAGATAATCACAGATTTATAAAAACAGTGCACTACATTGGCAGTGTGACACAAGTTTAAAGTGATGTGATGATGGCTTTTTCCTTTTAACCTTTCTCAGTATATCTCAGTGACTGTACATAGAACCCTTTTTGGAGACAATATCAAAAGTGTAAAATTGAGAAAATTTGTGAATGTGTGATTTAGGCCAAAGATCTTTCAGACTTTCTTTTATACTAGGTCCTAATGTGTACAGTCCCAAATAAACAAAAATAAGTTAAAATAATAACACACATCCACCTGAGGATCTTTGCCCATGTTTTTTTAAATTTCATGAGCATGTAAGTGCTCTAGCACATAGTTAAACTCAGATTTGCTTGTTGAATTAAAGTATTTTGTTCCCTTGAAGAAGTGTCTTTATTTTCATAATAATTT
Organism: Hyperoodon ampullatus; assembly: GCF_949752795.1. Taxonomy (NCBI): domain Eukaryota; kingdom Metazoa; phylum Chordata; class Mammalia; order Artiodactyla; family Ziphiidae; genus Hyperoodon; species Hyperoodon ampullatus. The sequence continues at coordinate 93,053,239 of NC_136924.1, forward strand.
GATGAACCTGGTAGGAAATTTAGAGCTCGTATTCTTTTTTTTTAATTAATTAATTAATTTATTTATTTATGGCTGCATTGGGTCTTTGCTGGAGTGGGGGCGGGTCTTCACTGGAGCGGGAGCTGCTCTTCGTTGTGGTGCACGGGCTTATTGCAGTGGCTTCTCTTGTTGCAGAGCACGGGCTCTGGGCACACGGGCTTCAGTAGTTATGGCACACGGGCTCAGTAGTTGTGGCTCACGGGCTCTAGAGTGCAGGCTCAGTAGTTGTGGCACACGGGCTTAGTTGCTGCACGGCATGTGGGATCTGCACGGACCAGGGCTTGAACCCATGTCCCCTGCACTGGCAGGCAGATTCTTAACCACTGTGCCACCAGGGAAGTCCCTAGAGCCCTTATTCTGCAAGATATCTATGTTGCATGAGATCTCAACTATTATTGTCATAAACTCATGGAGCTGCACAGGAAAGAAAAGACCCAGTGAATATTGAACGCCATCCATTTTCATTTCTCCAAATTGGCCTCTGATCTTCGTTAATGTACCCACACATCCTTAACCACTAGTGTTTAAACACTGGTCTGTGTTCTTTTTTTCATTTAACATTCCTGCAGATACACACTTCTCCATGATGACATAGTCCTCACCCCTGTCATTTTTAATAGCTATGTTATAATCCCATTGTTTGCTTAGTCATTTCCCTGTTAGACACTTGGATTGCTTCCAGTTTTTTTCACTATTTTAACTAGAGTTGCCGGGAACATCTGCATAAATTTTCCCTGTTTGGATTATTTCTTTGGGGAGTATTCACAAACAGGAAAATGCCAAGTGAAGGAGATGAATATTTTCATGGTTTTTGTTGTATGTTGTCATACTGCTTTCCAGAAGAACCAATTTATAATGTTTTTAGCTTTGTAAGAATCCCAGCTGCTATGACACTACTCACAGTTTTCTTATACTCATGGCTAATTTTTTTGGTTTATTTCAGCTCCACAAACATGTATTGAATACCTACATGTGCCAGACATCATGCTAGATTCTGAGGATAAAGAGCTGAATAAGATATCGTGTCTGCCATCCAGAATGGAGGCAATCCATTGGAAAGAAGGATACAGGACAAATAATTTCAATACCATGTGGAAAGTGCCAGGGGTGTATGCACCAAGGAAGCACAGGGAAAGTGCATGCCTACAAAGCACTGGGTACAACCTTCTAGAAGCACTGATACTGAGCTGAACCTTGAGAGTTGAACAGAAGTGATTATTTGGACAAAAATTAGGAGGAAGCAGAGGGCAAGCTAAGAGAACAGAATGGACAAAGGCATGGTGCAGTGTTCGGGATGCTTTAGGCAGTTTCCTATTGCTCAGCATAAAGTGGGAAGCTGGGGGTGTCCAGGGATGAGGCTGAAGGGATAGGTAGCAGGCAAGTCATGATGGCTCTCAAATGCCATGTCGGAGATAGGAAACTATCAAAGGCTTTTAATCTGTGGCTAAGGTTAGATTTGACATCCCTGACAGATGTGTGAGGGGTGGATTTCAGAAGCACACAGCTAAAAGCCAGGAGGTAGTTAGAAGGCTGTTGAAGTGGATGAACAAGATCAGCATGGGTTTGGACAGTGTTGGTAGAAGAATGGAATGGATAATGTAAAATATATATATTTTGGAAGCAAAATTTGGCAAATCATTCTTAAAGCTTCTGCTCAGACATGATACCCATCATATCCACTTACATTCTATTGGTCAGTCAAGTCACATGGCCAAGACAAGGTCAATGGGTTAGAGAAGTATACCTCTCCCGTAGGAGGAGGCAAGAGGAAGAAATGCAAACCATCGGACCATTTACCAGAGTGCTTTCCTTGTAAAGGAGATATGGCGAGATGAGCTGTGACACCACCAACCATTTCGTGTTGTCTTTTCTTTCATCAGTTATTTCTTTGGAATTGCAGTCTCCACATGGGTATGGAAAGAATCTCACCCCGGCCAGTATAAACAAACTATTGCTGTGAGTCTGAGGGAACATGCTTGAGATTGGGAAAGGATCAAGGAGCTCTGTAGTACCAGAGCTGGAAGAACAGCAGCTGTTCTGTAGTTGGAATGACCTGTTCGGGCGTCACTGACCAACCACTGTTCTTTCTTGTCCTTGCATCAGAATCAAAGTTCGAGGAGTGACCACTGGATTGGCTGAGCTTAGGTCAAAGGCCCATCCCCTGGCTGTACTGGGTGGTTAGAGAAAGGGTAAATCACCTTCAGCTTCCAAATGGAAAATAGTAACAGAACTTTACCCTCCCACCAACACTACATATGGTCAGACAGAAAAAAATTCACACTAGGAAATTATGGTTGGGGTGGTATATTAGGGAGAGGGAAACTGATGCTTGGAGGAAAAAAAGAAAAAGAAAACATCTTTGTTTTTTATCTAATTTGACCCACCTGGAGTTCATTATAGTACATGGTGGAAGTTAAGCTATTCTTGCCCAGAATGATCACTTTTATAAAATAGTAATATGCTTTTCTACAGATGTGTTATTGCTGTCTTTGTCTTTTATTGATTTGTTACTGTTGTTTACATCTACTTCTAGAAACTCTATTCTATTTTACTGATAAGTTTACCTGTTTTTAATTCAATATAATATAATTTTGAAAATCACTGCTTGATAATAGGATTTTTATTTTTAAAGAGAGAATCTATCATAATCGCCTCTTCCTGGAAAATCTTGCTTGTTCTGCACAAATCTGACACTGGGAGCTCTTCAATTGCCCCAGCCTCCCTAATGTGATAAACTGAAGCCAGTTTAAGTTTGTTCCACTTTCTCTTCCACAGGTGTGCACACCTGCACAGGATACCTGGGATCATGTGGGTGAAACATACATTACATTATTAATACAGATGCGTTGGCCCCATGGGCCCTATTATAGTAACATCTTTACCACATGCCTTTTCCTCTGGTGCCAGAAAGACTGCAGCTGAGTCCACATCCCTTCGATAGCCGTAAAGATTCTCTTATCTCCCAGGACACCGGGAAACAATTATCTTTGTCTCTTCCTTTCCCAGGTTTACTCATTTTCTCCCGGGTTAGACATATGCAACAATCATTGCAACCTGGATTATAACACCTGGTTGTTCTGTATGTAGAGAAGCATAATAAATCTTAAGTGCTCCCTCAAATCTCAGATATTTGAATAGTTTCATTTTTAGCATGTCTCTTATAGACAAGAGAATGTTAGATATTGGTTTTCTTTTTTAACTTTGTTTAAAGCCTATTTTTAATAAGAAGAATTCAGTCATTCCACATTAAACATTATAGTGAAGCGAGGGTGTATATTCCAACACCCTGAAAGGTGATTGTTCATGTTCTAGTTTTTGCTTTTTAAAAAATAAATGGTTATTATAGTGGGTTTTCGACTCTATTTGCTTTTGAGTTAGATGAGAAAATAACTTTTCGTAATCTACTTTTCCCCTAAAAATTTAGCACTTTAAAAATTATTTCTGTCTTTACTTTCTATGCTAAAAAAAAAGTTTAAACCACCTTTGAAAACGAGGGAAAGCAGATTCCTGTAAGGTAGACCTCTATGTATACAGTGAAAACACGGGGCTTGAATCCTGAGTCTGTGGTTCCTGTGTGACTTTAGGCAAATCACTTAACCTCCCTGAGCCTCAATTGCCTTTACAGAGTTTTTGTGTTTAAATTAGAAATTGAATGTGGAATCCTTTTGAGATCTAGAAATTTGGGTGCAAATATAAGTTATTGGTACCTTTCCCCAAACCAGTGACTATTTGTGATTTCTGATGACCTTGTAGCCTTTTATTTATTTACTTTTAATTTTTATTTATTTATTTGTTTGTTTGTTTGTTTGTTTAGGCTGCATTGGGTCTTCATTGCTGCATGCGGGCTTTCTCTAGCTGCGGTGAGCAGGGGCTGCTCTTCGTTGCGGTGCGCAGGCTTCTCATTGCGGTGGCTTCTCTTGTTGCAGAACACGGGCTCTAGAAGCACGGTCTTCAGTAGTTGTGGTACGTGGGCTCAGTAGTTGTAGCTCGAGGGCTCTAGAGCACAAGCTCAGTAGTTGTGGCTCACAGGCTTAGTTGCTCCACGGCATGTGGGATCTTCCTGGATCAGGGCTCGAACCCATGTCCCCTGCATTAGCAGGCAGATTCTTAACCACCGTGCTACCAGGGAAGTCCTAGCCTTTTAAATAGTTCAACATTTGTACTTTATTATTCTGATAAGATATTATTTGATTTATCAGCTGATTTTATTTTTTTTATCAGTATGTTACCATTGCCTTTCTGTGGCTCCCTCAGAAATATCTTTATTTTTCAGCTATGGGGCAATTCAAAAGTGATTTTTAGCTTATCAATTTATAATGTTCTCACCCTTTTTGCAACTGTCGTAAGTGGCTTGGGAACATATGCCCTACCCTTGATTTAACAATATCTCTTTAGCTCCATCCAGAGAATTCCAGGATCTGTGTCTGTATTGTGTTACATGGTCCTTCTCCACTGACTGTAGCCAGATAGACCAGAGGTGGACATCAGAACCAAACTTGGCCAGTCAGAGTCTTTCTCGTGGGATTTTGGAATTTGGACCTAGAGAGACTTAAGTTAGTCTTCTCAGTGGCTGGAACTGAAATATCAAGATCTGTGGGGAAGCTACATTTTGCCCATTATGTGCCCCCAGAGCAGAGATAGTTTGTTTGCTGAGAAAAATAAGGAGACAGGACCTGAAAGGCAAACGGAAGGAAGTCTTAATCTTTATTTCTTTTATTTAACTTTTATTTCGCTGTTCCATGAGCCATCCTATAGCCTTATTTTTTATTTTTTTATTTATTTTGCAGTACGCAGGCCTCTCACTGTCGTGGCCTCTCCCGTTGCGGTGCACAGGCTCCGGACGCGCAGGCTCAGCGGCCATGGCTCACGGGCCCAGCCGCTCCGCGGCACATGGGATCTTCCCAGACCGGGGCACGAACTCACGTCCCCTGCATCGACAGGAGGACTCTCAACCACTGTGCCACCAGGGAAGCCCTATAGCCTTAGTTTTTTAACTCCACCTTTATTATTTGAATAATCTTGATTGCTTTCTGATCTTTGCAACAGAGAACTATAACCAACACCAGAGCGGATAAGATTGACTCTTTTACTTTAACATTAAAAAATAATAATAACAGATTTTTGGGGGTGTTCATGCAGTGCCCTTAAGTGAATTAACTGTTTAACAACCATTTAGGGGTTTCTCCTACCTTTGTCTTCATATTAGGCATAACAGTGCTTTCTTTTCATGGAAAATGTAGTTTATTTTCCTAACCACAATAGAAATACTTCTTGTAATAAATTCATATAGTATAAAAATGTCAAAAAGTTAGAAAGTTTTCCCCTCCATCTGTTTTCATCCTCCAGAAGTAATATGAAGGTTTATAGTTTGCTATGTGTTCTTCATAATGTCTACAATTATACAAATATGTGGCTGTGATTTTCTTTTACAAAATAGCATAGTGTTTATGGATTGCTGTGCAAATTTTTTTCCACTGAGAAAATATGACCTAAATATTGTGCTAGTCATTCTCTATCTCCACAGATTATTTTTTGCCCTTTCCCTCTGCCTGCTCTGTGCCCCAGCAGCCTGTCTCCTGTGTACTGCCTCACTCAGCTTCCACTGCCAGACGCTTCTGACTGGGTCCAGCCCATGGGACATACCAGCAACAGATCAGAGCCTAAGAGGAAAGAAGTCAGAGTATTCCTTCCCTGCTTTCCCTTGTTTCAGCTCTGTCTTTTGCAACACAGTCGGCCCTCCATACCCACAGGTTCCACATATATCCCTGTGAATACAGAGGACCAACTGAAAGGGACTAGAGCATCCACAGATTTTGGTATCCGTAGGGGGTCCTGAAACCAATCTCCCATGGATACTGAGGGATGACTGTAGCTGAATCCCTCGTTGGCTATAGTTCCACTGGGTGGCCCTGCCCCTATGCTCCAAATTTCACTGTACTCCTATTATTTTTTAATTTTATGTTTTCATTGAAGTAGAGTTGATTTACAACGTTGTGGCAATCTCTGCTGTACAGAAAAGTGACTCAGTTGTACACATAGAGACATTCTTCTTTTTTTAATTTATTTATTTTATTTATTTATGTTTGGCTGCGTTGGGTCTTCAATGCTGTGCACGGGCTTTTCTCTAGTTGCGGCGAGCAGGGGCTCCTCTTCATTGCAGTGTGCGGGCTTCTCACTGCGGTGGCTTCTCTTGTTGCGGAGCATGGGCTCTAGGCACACGGGCTCAGTAGTTGTGGTGCGAGGGCTCAGTAGTTGTGGCTCATGGGCTCTAGAGCGCAGGCTCAGTAGCTGTGGCACATGGGCTTAGTTGCTCCTCCACGGCATGTGGGATCTTCCTGGACCAGGGCTCAAACCCATGTCCCCTGCATTGGCAGGCAGATTCTTAACTACTGCACCAACAGGGAAGCCCTAGACATTCTTTTTTTAATATTCTTTTCCATTATGGTTTATCACAGGATACTGAATATAGTTCCCTGTGCTATACAGTAGGACCTTGTTGTTTATCCATCCTCTATAAAATAGTTTGCCTCTGCTAATCCCAAACTCCCAATCCTTCCCTCCCCCACACTCCCTCCCCCTTGGCAACCACAAGTTTGTTCTCTATGTCTATGAATCTGTTTCTGGTGTTTATGTCCTCTCTTATGTACCTTAAGGCCTCTCTTAAGCCCTAGAATGGTAATAGCTTTCCACTATTGCTAGTCTGTAGGTACGTCCTCATCCTTTCTTCGTTTGCTTAACACTGCTCAATGTTTGTAAGTAAACCGTTACTTAAAATTTCTTCTTTTGACCCATCTGGGAGTGAGTTCTGTTTCCTCCTGGGACCCTCTCTTATACAAACATTTTTCTAAGGTGATACACGTAGCTGTCGCTCATCCTATGGACAGGTCATGATTTATTTAACCATTCTTTTATTGATGGACATTTATCATATTTTCAATTGCATTGTTTATTACAAACAATGGTTCAGCCACCATCCTTGTGTGTGGGTATGTGTATGTGTGTGCAAACTCTTGGTGACTATTTTTGTAGGAGAGATTCCTAAAACTGGAATTGCTGAAACAAAAACATACTAATTTTAAATTTGATAAATATTTTCTCTCCCTCCTGGGCAGAGAGTCAACAGTTTCCTCTCCCTGAAACATACTTACATTTAATGAGCAACAAACAAGCTATAGCTATGATGAATGAAAAAGTAAGGCTCTGGTAAAACATGCATGTTTAGACCATTAATCCAAAAGAAATCATGGATATTTTAAAACCTAAAAATAAAGTAAGTCTTTGTAAAGGAGTTTCTGAATCCTACAGCTATTCATACAACGTAATCCTTCAATCAGCTTTATTTCAAGGAAAGAGAACAATTTCTGACTGTTTGAACTAATCTGACCAGAAAAAGTTCCTGTAGTCCCTAAGTGCATTAGATTAAGCCCATGATTAAGAATAAAATCCAAAGAACATTCTGATGGTAAGTTTCAGCATACATTCACATAATATGCAGCTTCCATTTGGGGCCCAGATACCAAGATGTTTGCTGCTACATTCTAGGTTTAAGTTTACAAGATTGAATATCTCAAAAGCAGAGATAGATTCAAGAATCCAAGACAGGGGCTTCCCTGGTGGCCCAGTGGTTAAGAATCAGCCCGTCATTGCAGGGGACACGGGATGTCCAGGAAGATCCCACATGCTGTGGAGCAACTAAGCCCGTGAGCCACAACTACTGAGCCTGTGCTCTAGAGCCCGCGAGCCACAACTACTGAGCCCACGTGCCACAACTACTGAAGCCCGTGTGCCTAGAGCTCGTGCTCCACAACAAGAGAGGCCACCGCAATGAGAAGCCCATGCACGGAAAGGAAGAGTAGCCCCCGCTTGCCACACCTAGAGAAACCCGCACTCAGCAACAAAGACCCAACCCAACCAAAAATAAATTAATTAAATTTAATTAAGCAATTAAGAAAAAAATTTCTTTTTTAAGAAAAAAAAAAAAGAAACCAAGACAGAGACGTTCATTGAGCATTGTATGTAATAAATTAAAAATAATCTAAATTTCCACCAGTCTGGAAATGGTTAAATTTCAGTACATCCATACTATGGAATTTTATACTGCAGTTTTAAAATGTACTCCCTTGATTATGAGCACATTTGAGCACCTTTCATATACTTAGGGTGGGTTTTTGTTTTTCATTGAAAGTGAATATTTTAAAGTTTATTGACTATAAAATGCAATTTTGAAGATGATTGTAGGCAATTTTGTGGGGGAAAAAAACAAGAAAACAAACAAATCAGTAAAAGCATATTAGAAAAATTACATCAGTTAGAAAAATACCAGTGACCCAATATTAGAAGATATGGCTAAGAAACTGATTAAAGCATGCGAATGCATATGAAGACTACTGAATTGGGCTTCCCTGGTGGCGCAGTGGTTGCGAGTCCACCTGCTGATGCAGGGGACACAGGTTCGTGCCCCGGTCCGGGAAGATCCCACATGCCGCGGAGCGGCTGGGCCCGTGAGCCATGGCCGCTGAGCCTGCGCGTCCGGAGCCTGTGCTCCGCAACGGGAGAGGACACAACAATGAGAGGCCCCCGTACCGCAAAAAAAAAAAAAAAAAGACTACTGAATTATTCTGCTTATCGTATTTTTAAATATTCAGATAATTAATATGAAGATTTTTAAAATATTTGTATACATACATTATTTTTTAGAAAGAAATAAAATTTTTTTAAAAAGCTATTTGTCAATAAGTAAATATTCCAAAAATTATACAACTTTAATTACTTTAGTGACCTCTTTCACTCTCAAGAGTGCTAGTTTGGATGATGAATTATATGGTCACACACAATATTGGTGTGAACTCCAGTAAGTGATTCCATAATCAAAGAAAAGTCCTTTGGTCCTCATTTCACAGATTGGTGAAAAATTGTACAATTCTATTTCTAAACAAGTATACAACATTTAATATATCTATGCATCCTTCTTTTTGCTTGTAATTATCTGTTTCATTGATTAACGGGCTCAGCTGGGATTAGTTTTAGTTACGTAGAACAAAACCAGTTAGAAGAAACTAGATAGAAGTTTATTTCAATCACAATATAAAACGTAATACGTGGTAAAGCTAGGATTTGATTCAAAATCTGTGCTCTTATTCACTGCATGGTGTATAGCAGTTACAATGTGTTCAACTGTAAGTAACTGTAAGGCATGTTATCACACATGCAAAATGAGTCTTCTATGGGAACATATACAGTTGTGTTTGAGCTTCTTTTCAAAATAGTTTCAGTTCTCTTGGATAAGTTAGATACATGCTCTACTTCCATACTGTTAACTTAAATAAGTATTATTGAATACCTAATATATGAAAAGTAATCCATGAATTGTAGTAGGATATAGAATGAATAAAGTATGATTTCTGTCTTTAAGTATCTTAGATTATAATAAGCTTAAAGATAATTATCATCCTTTAAACCTGTGACATAATTTTATTTTGTAAGTAGAATAAGTTTCAAGAAGCACCTAGATCTATCAGCCAGTAATTCTCCTATGGAGAAAAACAGCAATTGCATCAAAATTTAAAATTTTCCAGTAGTGTATGTCCTTTTTTACACTTAAAATAAAAACCCAGTCCAAGTTTATTTAGTAAAGATGCTGTCCTAATTGGCAATCTGTGTGGAAGAAAACAAAGTTAGATCCCTTCCTCACAACGTGTATCAAATTCCAGATGGACCAAAATTTTAAAAAGAAATATTAAAGAAAACAGGAAACATGGCAGAAAACACGATAGAAAACTTAAGAGCCTAAAGGAAAAGACAAATGTAATTCATCATAGAAAAATAAATATAAGTTAATATGACAAAAGACACCAGTAATGAAGTCAAAACACAAATGATAGTGTGAAAGAGCAATAATGGAAATCACAGATCAAGGGTTATATCCCTTAGGGTAGTTTTTGTTTTGCCTTCCCCCCGCCATATCCTTATATATGGATTATCTGTTCATTACCTCCTCTGCCTATATTTCTATTGGGTTGCCATTTTTTCTTATCTATATATAGAAGGTTTATTATGACATGGATACTAATTATTGTTATGTATGTAGCAAATATTTACTCCCATTAAGTTGCTTGTCTTTTTAATTAATTTATTTTTTATTTATTTATTTTTGGCTGTGTTGGTCTTTGTTGCTGCACACAGGCTTTCTCTAGTTGCAGCGAACGGGGGCTACTCTTCGTTGTGGTGCGCAGGCTTCTCATTGCGGTGGCTTCTCTTGTTGCAGAGCATGGTCTCTAGGCACACAGGCTTCCGTAGTTGTGGCTTGTGGGCTCTAGAGTGCAGGCTCAGTAGTTGTGGCTCATGGACTTAGTTGCTCTGCAGCATGTGGGATCTTTCCAGACCAGGAATCGAACCCGTGTCCCCTGCATTGGCAGGTGGATTCTTAATAACCACTGCGCCACCAGGGAAGTCCCTAAGTTGCTTGTCTTTTAATTTTACTCATGATGTTTTGTAATCCTGACATCATGTAATCAAATTATCAACCTATCAGTATGGCTTTTGCCTTTCTGTGTCTTCTAATAATAATAGACTCTTCTAGGTTCTTAATACGACCTTAATTAATATTTGTGAATAGTAAGAAGTAGAAATTTAATATCTCCTTCCCAAAGGAAGGTTAATTATCCTGACATCTTTCCCAGAAGCCACAGTGAGTGAATGTCTTGTCTTTTATAGACTCTGGTCATGCTGATCTCTAAACTAGTCACTGTGGGCTGGGTGACTGGATACGCTGATTGGCTTAAGTTAATCAAGTCAGCAACGGAGCTGAAGATGAGGTCTGTCCATCTCAACACACTTCAATAAGGCTCAGTGAGTGAGGAATGATAGTCAAAATAAATTTTGGGAAACTGTTCCTAGTAGAAATGTTACCATGCATGTTAGTCTCAGACTCTAACCCCCACTTCCCTGAGGGAATATAAGCTGTGAGGAAGTGTTATCTTTGTCTCACAGGAAACCACCAGAAGAGAAAAACAGGAGGCCACCAGAACTGGTTACAACACGCTAAACCCAAGATGGTGGAAGACCTGATCTCCAATAGGCCTTGAGCTCCATTAGCATACATTAGCATGCTAAATGACATACCCACCTGCTGCCATGACAGGAAGTAGTGGACCATAGAAGGTAGAAAAAGAGGTGGCACCTCAGTTCCAGGAAGAACCCCACCTATTTCCAGAAAACCAATGCTTATGCTTCCCCCTCATTAACCCTACCTTTAAAAATCTTGCCTTGATCACCCCTGATGAGAAGTTGATTTGCAAGCTAAGTTCCCAGTTTTTCATTCTATGGTCATTGAATAAAGCTTGTGCTGTTTCAGTCTCCCAGAGAGTGTCCTTCAATATAGGTCTTCACCACCGGGTCAGCTTCGTCTGAGAGCAGATATTTTCATGCTTTTCCATTCAGAGTCTCCCATTTGCTCTCAGAGTTCATTCTTCTGCCTTGTGTTTCAGTTCTGCAGAGAAACAGAACCAGTAGGATATATATAGAGAGAAAGAGTTAAGGAATTTTAAGGAAGTGACTCACAGGATTCTAGGTGCTGGCAAGTCTGAAATTTGTAGAAGAGGCTGGCAGGCTAGAAATTCAGAGAAGAATTGATGTTGCAATTTTCAGTGTGAAATGTGCAAGCAGGAAAGTCAGACAGGGGTAGACACTGCAATCTTGAGGCAGATTTGCCTCTTCTTTGGAAAACTTCATTCTTTGCTTTTTAGGCCTTCAACTGATTGGATGAGGCCCACCCACATTATGGAGAGTAATCTGCTCTACTCAAAGTCTATCGATTTAAATGTAAATCACATCTAAAACATACCTTCACAGCAACATCTAGACTGGTATTTGACCAAACAACTGGGCACCAGAGCCTAGTCAGGTTGACCCATAAAATTAACCATCACATGCCTCATTCTCTAATTTGTGGTCCCTTGCTGCCAGCAGGTCCAAGGGGACCTCTTTTTCCTCCTGCTTCTCCAGAAATCATGTATGGACCACGCCAGAATCCTTCCCACCAAAGGACTTTTCCCTGGCCTACCATATCTTTCAGCAGCGATGAGACATACCCGTCCACCAAATGTTTGCCTCCTTTTACTCCCCCATATACTGTATCACTGCACTATCTCTTTATTCTGACAGAGTGGGTGCCCTTCCAGGCTGATGCAGCTTTTAATCAAACCTCCTACTGAACTAGAGACTTTTTTTTTAAATCTCTTTTCAAAATTAATTTTGAACTGTGGCTCATTTTTAATTTAGGAAATTGCTGTTACTTAAGTGATTATATTTTTACCCAAATGGAAAAGTTATAGAATTGTGATTCTTACAGTAGTGTTTTTGTAAACAAAGTTGATTTAAATTAAAAAAAAAAAAAAAAGGTTGTTGGTTTACTGCTGTTTTCCCAGCTCCCAGCACTGTGCCTTGCATGTAATAGGAGCTCAATAAGCATCTGTTGAATGAATCTGTTAACATAGTGAATTAGTCACATTCTCATTTAGACTCTTCTTGCATTCTAAGATAAATTCTCATCAGTCACGATGCATTATTCATTCAGAATACATCTAAATTAAATCTAGTTCTTGAGTGATTGATTCTTCTGTGTTCCATACGTGATTGGGCCTGTTTCTTTTCTTATGCCGTCTTTGTCCTTGCTGGTATCAGAGTTAAGTCGGGCTTATAAAATGAATCACATAGCTTTCCATTTCATTCTGTGCTCTGGAAAGACTTGGAGAGGATGGGAATTATCTGTTCCTTGACTACTTGGGAAAACTCATTGTAAAACATTTGGTCCATATGCCTTTTTGGTGGGTATTTCTTAGACAACCATTCCATTTCTTCTGTGGTTATTGGCCTGGTCAGGTTTCCACTTCTTGCGGATTCAGTTTTGAAAATTTAGGTAGTCTTCAATAATTGTTCACTTTTTAAAATATATTGTTATACATTATATATAACATTCTTTAAATTCTCCTCTATATCAGTATTATGTCTGTTTTTTAATCCCAGCGTTAATTTTATCTTTTCCTTTCTCTTGATTAAACTTCACAAAATTTATCTAATTGCTTTTTCTTCTCAAAAAACCTGTTCTTCGTTTTTATTCATTTAGGGTTGCCAGATTTAGCTAATAAAAATATAGAATATAAGTATGTGCCCTCATTAGTTTCCCATTTTATCTTTTATTTTCTTTTCCTTTTGTTGTTTTTTTTGGTTCTGTTTTGTTTTGTTTTTCCTAGCTTCTTGGGTTAAAAGCCTAGGCATTTATTTTCCGTCTTTCTCATTTTCTAAAACTCTGTTTAAACCTACAGAGATTTTCTTCTTTCATCCCATTCCACGGGTTTTTGTTCAATTCTAAATAATTTGTAACTTCTATCATTGCTTTCTCTTTAATCCAAGATTTATTTAGATGTCTCTTTTTATTTTTAATTGTTAAGTGTGTATATAGCTTTGGGGATGGTTCTTTTTATCCTCAGTTTCTGATTTTAGTACATTGTAATCATTGCATGTGGCCTGAAATCTGTCAAGATTTTCTTTATGGTCAAGTACCTGCTTTCCAGATTTTTTGGTATTGTGACACATGTGGAAAACCATATTTGTGCATGTAATTGGGGTAAACCAAAAGGAATTGAGAGTCCCAGATAAGAATGCTAGTGGGGGACTCTCCTGACAGTCCAGTGGTTAAGAATCCACACTTCCGGGCTTCCCTGGTGGCGCAGTGGTTGAGAGTCCGCCTGCCGATGCAGGGGACACGGGTTCGTGCCCCGATCCCGGAAGATCCCACATGCCGCGGAGCGGCTGGGCCCGCGAGCCATGGCCGCGGAGCCTGTGTGTGTCCGGAGCCTGTGCTCCGCAACGGGAGAGGCCACAGCAGTGAGAGGCCCACGTACAGAAAAAAAAAAAAAAAAAAAAAAAGAATCCACACTTCCACTGCAGGGGGCAGGGGTTCAATCCCTGGTCAGGGAACTAAGACCTCGCATGTCCCATGGTGCAGCCAAAAAAAAAAAAAAAATGCCAGTGGGAGTCAGGCCACAGTCCCCAAAAGCCTCTGGCCCATCCTGGATCCCATTCAGTCACCCATGGTATACAACTTGAAAAACGTGCTCAGTTTTTGTGAATGTTTTATGTGTATTTGAAAAGAATGCTGTTTCTCTTCTTGCTGATATGTGCATATATATGTATATATTTGCATATATGTTTAAGATTTCAATGGTCTGACTCAAATCCTCTATAGTTACTTCTTTTGATCTGTTTTCCTGGTGATCACATCCTCCTCTTTTACCACTAGTGGTAAACACTATCCTGCATTTGGTGCTTATCATTCTATGCATTTTATTATGCTTTAAGTACTACATATTTAATGTGAATCAGTATATAGTATTCAACTGCCTGTTTTAAATTTTATATAAACACTATCTTACTGAATATCTTTTTTAGCAATTTGCTTTTTTCATTCAATATATTTGCAAAAGCCATCCCTATACTGAATGTGTAGCTCAAGTTTAATCATAATCTAATCAGATTCTATTGTAGTAATCTTTATTAATGAATCCAATTTAACTACTCATTTTCCTATTGATGTATATTTCTAATATATGTTTCTATTTTTTTTTTACTTTTACTATGCTGCTCTGAACATTCTTGTCCAAGTCTACTGACTTACTATGGCAAGAGTTTCTCTAGAGTACATGCCTCAGAGTGAAATCCTAGGCCCTAGATTATGTGCATTAATAACTCTTCTAGACATTACCAAATTGTTCTCCAAAGTGGATATAACAATTTATATTCCTTCCAGGGGTGCATAATAGGTCCTATGGCTCCATACTCTCACCAGCAATCGGTATCTTCACATTTATATTTATTTTTGCCAAACTGGTTAAAAATTGAACTTGGTTTTTATTTTCATTTTTATAATTCCTAGTAAGGTTCATCATCCTATGACTTGTGATTTGGTTTTTCTTTTCTGTGAATTTTTTAACTTTTGTCTCTTTTTTCCCAATAGGTTACTTGTATTTTATTGATTTGTAGGAGTTCTTTATGTAATCTGGATACTAATCCTTGTGTAACATTATATATATTACAAGTATCTTCTTTCAGATTGTAAGTTTTTGTAACAATCAATTTTTATGATGTCGTTTAATAAACAACTTTTTTTTTTCATTTTAATGTAGTGGAAATTATCAACCTCTTCCTTGGTGATTTGGGTTTTTGGCTTTCTTTCACCTTAAAAGGCAAGACCATAAAAATATTCTCTAGTTTTTTCTTCTAAACATTGCTTTTCACTTTGGGTTCTTATCTGAAATTCATTTTGGGTGTATGGTCTGAGCTAGGGATATAATTTTGTATAATGGGTTATCCCAGCATCTCGGATATAATAGTTCATCTTTTCCCTATAGATCCAGAGTGTCAGTTTTATATGTCATGTTTTCATAGATAGATGGGTCTGCTCTGTTCCTAATTGTCCAATGGTTCCTTCATGCACTAATATCACACTGTTTCAATAACCATAGCTTCATGTTAAAGGTGGAAGCCTGGTAGGAAAAGTTTCTCCATCTCTTTCTCCTGTTTGATTGGGCCGAATTGAATCCTAAATTAAGTTACTGTCTCTTAAAACTGTGAAGATAATAGTGCACTTTTACTTTTAATTCAGTGTTTCTGATGAGAAGTCTGGTGTCAATTTGATGCTCCTTCCTTTGTAGGCAGTCTATCTGCTTTGGGGTTTTTTTTTCTGGAAGATTTTAAGATTTATCTTTTTATCTTTTCTATCACACATCTCACACTATTTGTAGGGATTTTGTAGGGACCTTTCGATCTGAGGACAGAATTATCTTATTTAAATGTTCTGCTTCCCTTCCCTACTCTATATTCTTTCTTTCTAGAACTCTTATTAAATGAAAGTTAGAATTCTGGATCTATCTTCCAACATCTCTTGATTTTTCTTTCATATATTTTATCTTTTTCCTATTTGGTCTATGTTCCGGGAGAATTTTATAGCTCTGTCTTCCAGTTCATTAATTTGTTCCTCAGCAAATTAATTTAGCCTTTCTATTAAATTATCTCAACAATTGACTCCCACGATCCTTGTTTATTCTTATCGATATGTGTATTAAGTTTTCCCATTTGATGACACAAATCACACTACTTCAAAGCCTTAATCTTCTTGCCCTATTAACTCTATTTTGTCAGATAGAAGTTTTATCATCTGTTGGGTTTCTTATCTCTCTTTCATGGTGGCTTTCTTTAAAGTTTGGCCACTCTTGATTTTTCACTCATCTCTTTAGTGGACATTTCCTGTTAGATCTATGTTGCATCTGTTTTCTTAGCCTTTTCTAAAGAAGCACGGAATTTACCACTGGGTATACCTTGAAGGCTAATGTTCTGATATGGGTGTTCCCCACTCCTCCAGGTATTGCCAGACACTGGGGGTGGGGCACTGCCTTATCTTTCTTGCTGCCACACTCCTACCCATTTTTCTTCACTGAAGATAGAAACCACCATCACTGTTGTTTGACTGAAGGGATAGAAAAGTAGTGGTGAGCAGCAATCCAACTATCTAGATATTCCTGCTGTGGTACCTGAATTGATCGATTTATTGGTTATCTTTGAACTTCTTCCTGCTGCTAGCATCCATCACTTTAGGGCAAGGAACATTCTTGGTGTCCCTACTACATTTTGCAGCAATAGCCACTGTTCTAGTTTTTTTTTGTTTTTGTTTTTGTTTTTTTGGCTGTACTGCGTCTTCGTTACTGCACGTGGGCTTTCTCTAGTTGAGGTGAGTGGGGGCTACTTTTCATTGTGGTGTGCAGGTTTCTCATTGCGGCAGCTTCTCTTGTTGCAAAGCATGGGCTCTAGGAGCGCAGGCTTCAGTAGTTGTGGCGCACAGGCCCAGTAGTTGTGGTGCATGGGCTTAGCTGCTCCACAGCATGTGGGATCTTCCTGGACCAGGGCTTGAACCTGTGTCCCCTGCATTGGCAAGCGGATTCTTAACCACTGCACCACCAGGGAAGTCCCACTGTTCTAGTTTTAGCTCTGGTTTATCTCCACTGGATTCTGTGTCATGCAGGGATATGTCACAGTGTCTGGTCCCTAGAAATTTCCTCTCTTATTTCCCATGCAGTTGTGATTTTCTTCATTTATCTTTTCCATTACTTATAGAAATTTGGAGCTGAAGAGAAGATTGTATCATTTTTTTCAATCCATTATGTTCAAATTCACTTTTTCACCACACTTAAGTTATGTATAATGAGAGAAATAAGACAAAGAAGTGGTCTGTGGAGGCCAAAATATCACCTTATTCTGATACAGCTACTGGGGAACGTAGCTTAGCATGAAAGCCAGATGAGCTTACTAATACTGAACCACAGAATCATATAAACTTAACCAGCCTGGCCCAGCAGCACCGACTGGGGCAGGTCTCATCATATGGATGGCATTCTGTCCTGCAAGAAATAGAACTGTGCTTTCTCTGGCTGACTGGCTCCCAAAGAGGAAGAAGAATGAAGCTAATTGTGCTCTGTTTATTATTCCGGAATTCACCAATCAGATTAAGTCACCCTCTCCAAAAAACACAAGAGGTGTACTAAACTTTGTCCCATGGAAGATGTATTCATGTACTATTGCCACTGTAACAAATTACCACAAACACAGTTGCTTGAAACAACACAAATTTATTCTCTTATAGTTCTGGAGGTCAGAAGTCCAAAATCCATTTCACTGAGCTAAAGTCAAGGTGCTGGTAGGGCTGGTTCCTTCTGGAGACCCTAAGGGGAAAATCTGCTTTCTTGCTTTTTTTAGGTTCTATGCCCACCTGTATTTCTTGACTCGTGGCTCCTTCTTCCATCTCCAAAGCTCATCACTCCCATCTCTGCTTCTGTCATCACATCACCCTCTTCTCCAACTCTTACTCCTCCTGTGTCCCTCTTATAAGGACCCTTGTGATTACATTGGGACAACCAGGTTATCCAGGGTCTTTTAGCAACTTAAGCTACATCTCACTAGAATGGGGGTAGTTCCTACAGGGCCTCCCAATTAGAAAATAATAATACCAACCAAGTCTGTTCCATTACATTGGGACAACCTCAAGATCCTTAACTTAAGCATGTCTGCAAAGTCTTTTTTGCTGTACAAGGTAACATACTCACAGGTTCTGGGGATTAGGATGTGGACATGTTTGGGAAAACATTTCAGCCTAGGACAGAGGTAGTATCAATAGCTGGTTAAGAATGATTCCCCACTGATATTCCCTTGATTCTTGTTCCCTTAAACCATTGGTTTAGCCATTAAGCCTATGTCAACCAGAAGTGTGTCTCACATCTTCAAGAGAGAATCTCGGCAGCCTATCAGAACAGTCCTGCCCTATTTTCTTGAGGCTACCTTTCCCTCTTGTGTCAACCAACTTTGTACCCTCCCAGGGACACTGGTAGGAAAGAGAGATTTTGCTCATGAAAAGTTCCAAAAGAGTTCCCTAGTAGGCATTAATTAAATAGTTCAATGCCATTCTGTACCCAAGGCTAAAATTTCACTCATTTTTCTATTACTTTTTTATTATGCCTATCCATATAGTCCATGTAGCATATCAGAGGATCAGCAATGAGATTAAATGACAAAATTACACTAGTCTAATAATAATATGCACAGAGAAACCTGGAAATAATCATCAGGGAAATGCAAATCAAAACCACAATGAAATACCACTTCACACCTGTTAGAATAGCTATTATCAAGAAGACAAGAAATAACAAGCATTGGTGAGGATGCAGAAGAAAGGGAACCCTTGTGCCCTGTTGGTGGGAATGTAAACTGATGCAACCACTATGGGAAACAGTATGGAGGTTCCCCCCAAAATTAAAAATAGAACTACCATATGATACAGTAATTTCATTCCTGGGTATTTATCTGAAGGAAGCGAAACACTAACCTGAAAAGATACATGCACTTCATGTTCACTGCAACATTACTTCCAATAGCCAAGGCGTGGAAGCAACCTAAATGCCTATCGATGGATGAATGAATAAAGAAAATGTGAGATACATAGATTATATACTATACTAAGTGAAATAACTCAAATACCATATGATCTCACTTATATGTGGAATTTTTCAAAAATGAATTCGTAGACACAGAGAACAGATTGGTAGTTGCCAAAGGCAGGGGTGGTGGTGTGGTGAAATGGGTGAAGGTGGTCAAAGGTACAAAATTCCACTTATAAAATAAATAAGTCTCAGGGATGTATGTACAATATGGTGACTATAGTTAATAATACTGTACTGCATATTTGAAAGTTGCTAAGAGAATAGATCTTAAAAGTTCTCATCCCAATAAAAAATTTTGTAACTACGTGTGGAAGTGTGGTACACACTTCCCTGGTGGTGCAGTGGTTGAGAGTCCGCCTGCCGGTGCGGGGGACACGGGTTCATGCCCCGGTCCGGGAGGATCCCACATGCTGCGGAGCGGCTGGGCCCGTGAGCCATGGCCGCTGAGCCTGCGCGTCCGGAGCCTGTGCTCCACAACGGGAGAGGCCACAACAGTGAGAGGCCCGTGTACCGCAAAAAAAAAAAAAAAAAAAAAAAGAAAAACCTTTTCATTTTCACATCCTTTTTGAACTTGAGGTGCCGGCACTGCAGTGTTGTCGTGAAGGTGAATTCTGTCTAACAGAACTCCCACAATAACCAGCAAACACTTTTCTTCCTGTGCTGCAATGGCTCTTTCCACTGCCTCCTTCTGTGGAATTCCTTAGGCCTAAGAAAACCATCACCTGGGGACGATTTCTCCCTCACATCTGAATAACCGGTTTCTAGCAGCCTTGAGGACAAAAATAGAGGGAGTAATTCTTGAGCCACATGAATTCAGACTTAGTCCATCTACCCGGCCCTCTTTTGCCCTTGAAGATGGTTCAAAACAACATAAAAGCGGAATTTAAAGTCGGGCTGTTTGTTTATCTTACCTACCTAGGCTTAGCACTAGCACATTGAAAACTAATCTCTCACTAATGCTCTGTGGTCCAGAGAGAACCCAGCTGCCCCATGGTTTAAAAACAGCAAATATTTTCTTGCTCCTTTAATATCTAAAAGGACGGTATATGAAAAGACTGTTTCTTTCTCCTTATAATTGAATCCTTGCCCCAGCTGTAACTGCTTATTAAGGCCTCTTCAGCCCGCTGGCCCCTGCTACGTTCCTCTCCTGGTCCCTGTACTCATGCCAAGGCCCTCTTACAACCTCTGAGTGGCTTTTCCAAGGTCTTTTTCCCCAGCCACATCTCTTAAGAGCCAACTGCACCATCAGAGAAAACTACCTGGTCCAATATAAGCCTATACAAACTGCCAAGATCAAAATGTCCTTGGAGAACAGACTAGTGGTTGCCAAGAGGGAGAGGGCTGGGGAAGGGATGCAGTGGGAGGCTGAGGTTAGCAGATGTAAGCTTTTATATATAGAATGGATAAACAACAAAGTCTTAGTGTATAGCACAGGGAACTATATTCAACATCCTGTAATAAACCATAATGAATATTTCACAAAAGAATGTATATGTATGTATAACTGAATCACTTCACTGTACAGCAGTAATTAACACAACACTGTAAATCAACTATACTTCAATTAAAAAAAAAAAGATCAAAATGTCCTGCACACACACTCAAGAACAAGACCCCAGGGCCAATGCCAATCCTTTGCCACTCTAGAAGCCTCGATCACTCTACATGTACTCGTTTGCTTCTCCCTGACTGTTCTCCTTATTCCTCACATACCAATTTTCTGGCCAATGCATCAAAAGTGGGTATCCAATCGAAGGCACCCTTCCTCCTTTTCTGAGTTCAAAACACATTAAGAAATAAGATAACGGAATGGAAAAAGAAAACCAAATGATTAATTCCTAATAAAGCTGGGTTGCAGGATTCGGTTTACTATGAGACAAGAACTTCCTGACACGAGGCCCCAGAATAAGATCCAGCAACTCTGATCCAAAGTAGACCTGCCTCACTGAGGGTGGGAGCGTCAGCTGCTCCTAGAGCGGACCTCATGCTAGCTGGGTGCCAAAGAGGAAGTGGGCAGGAATGAGCTAAGCAAGCCCACTTTACTTCCCCCAAATTTGCCAATTAAATCATGCCCTGCTTCAGTTCAGGGCAGAGTTAAGAAAGGGACAAAAAAAGCCAGGTGTCACACTAATGCAACTGCCTTCCCCTGAAAGGCAGTGTTTGAATTTCTTTTACTAGTAAAATATATGTATGTATGACTTGGGTAATTAGATAAATGGATTTTTAAAAAATTTTTATTGGAGTATAGTTGCTTTACAATGTTGTGTTAGTTTCAGCTGTACAGCAAAGTGAATCAGTTATACGTATACATGTATCCCCTCATTTTTGGATATCCTTCCCATTTAGGTCACCACAGAGCATTGAGTAGAGTTCCCTGTGCTATACAGTAGGTTCTCATTAGTTATCTATTTTATACATAGTATCAATGACATAGTGTATATATGTCACTCCCAATCTCCCAGTTCATCCCACCCCCCCGCTGCTTTCCCCTCTTGGTGTCCATACGTTTGTTCTCTACATCTATGTCTCTATTTCTGCTTTGCAAATAGGTTCACCTATACCGTTTTTCTAGATTCCACATATATGCGTTAATATACGATATTTGTTTTTCTTTTTCTGACTTACTTCACTCTGTATACAATGGAATAACTTGATTAAAAAAAAAAAAAGAAGAAGTGCTGGTAGAAGCCGCTACCTGGTGGGACTGAGGTGCCAAGGTTATAATCTGAAAGTCTAAAGCTTAGATTTCTCCGGCATTATCAATTAGCATTAGGAAATGATTTCCTACTCTTTCAAATAGTTTTCCATATGTCTTTATGAAAACACTTTAGTTCATACATTTATTAGCGATGTACTTAAAAACATTTACAGTTTGCAGCAAGATTTAAATACAAGTTTTTCTCAATTACAGAGACAAACGTTTTTGGCCTTCTCAGCTTCCTTCCATTACCCCTTCTGTTCTTTCTTTTCATCCCCACCATGTGACTCACTCCTCACTCCCAGACTTGAATGAAATTGCCACACCACAAGGTGTGAAATTAATTTCCCAAATGGTCACAGAGTGGCCAGATGATGCCACCTGGGAGTTCAGAGGACTTAGCTCCGCACAGGGTGACCTGTGGCCAAGGGAAAGGGAAGCAGGAGGAAGCAGGCAGATAGATGCCCTCTTCTTGCTCTTTTTCTTGGACTCCTCTGAGGTGTAGCTTCTTCCTGAAACCTTTCTGAAGAATTCCTGAGTCCTGAGCAAATACACCTAATGAAAGACCTGCTATTCAAAGACTACTTTGCACCCTGTCTTCCCTTTTTCCTAACTCTTACCACCTGAAACCACTCGGGTTATTTAGGGTCATCTTGCCCTTGCCGAAAAGCCAACTCAGGGCTTCATGCATCCTGTCTGCCACAAACCCAGCGCTTACTCAGTATTTCTTAGGGAAGCAAAGAGAAGATTGCTTTACATACTACGTAGGAAACCTTCCTTTGAAATATCTTCGAGTTTCTTTCCTCAAAAGTTCCACAGCTTAGAGCTCACCCAACTCTACTTCCTCTTCTCTTCAAGATTCTAATAAAATTTTCTTCCTCATTCTGTGGTGGGTAGAATAATTCTGTCTCCTCTCAGCATTTTAATTTTCCTCACTGCCAATCACCCTGCTTATTTCAACAAAGGCCCTCTAGTGAGCCGAATGCACAAAGCATTCATTCTTCCTTGTAGACAAGAAGGGAGGTATTGCCAGGACATGCTTTTAATATGTGTTCCCCATGTCACACAGGCATAAAGCAAAATTCCAAGCTGGCAAGAAGTGGAGGGAAGAAAAAGTTACGTCAGGGTGAAGCAAGCATGGGTCTAGGTAGGTACAAGTTTGTAGTGATGTCTGGTGGAGGGAAAGATCCAGATCAGGAACGTGAATCTTGAGGCAGGGGCAGACATGACCTAAAACTGGGTTCAAACGAGGCCACATCACCTGTGAAGGGGAGGCCAGGAGCTGGGAAAGGATTTTCAGTCATACTGGGAACAGGCATAGTTCAGTTTAATACTCAGTAAATCTTATACTCAATAAACATCCTGTAAGTTTGCCGCCAGGATCAGAACAGATTCCTGGGGCAAGGAGACTGATTCGGAAAGTGGACAAATAGATCTCCTGCCTAGAGTCGAGGGTTGAGGGACCAGGAAACCAAGTCGTTTCCTACTCTTAATATTTTCTCCTCATGCTTAAGAATAACACATTTTCTATTGATGCTGTTAACACATTATCACAGGGACTTCCCTGGAGGTCCAATGGCTAGGACATCGCCTTCCAGTGCAGGGGGTGCGGGTTCGATCCCTGGTTGGGGAGCTAAGATCCCACATGCCTCATGGCTAAAAGGCCAAAACATAAAACAGAAGCAATATTGTAACAAATTCAATCAAGACTTTAAAAATGGTCCACATTAAAAAAAAAAAAAGAAATCTTTAAAAAAAATTACTACAAACTTGGTGGCTTGAAACAACACAAACAGTCTCTTGCAGTGCCATGGGCTAGGAGTCTGACACGTGTCTCACTGGGCTGACATCCAGGTGTTGACAGGGGAGAATCCTTTTCCCTGCCTTTTCCATCTTCCAGAGGCTGCCGCCTTCCTTGGCTCGTGGGCCCTTCCATCATTTTCACAGCCAACGAGGGCAAACTGAGTCCTCTCATCACTTCACTCTGACCTCTTCTGCCTTCCTCTTCCACTTTTCAGGATCCATGTGATTACATTGGGTCCACTTGGATTACACAAAATAATCTTCCTACTCGAAGGTCAGCAAATTAGCAAACTTAATTCCATCTGCAACCTGAACTCCCCTTTGCCATGTGATAAAACATAAGCACAGAATCTGGGGATTAGGATGTGTGCATCTTTGGGGAGCCATTATTCTACCTACGACATGGTGATAAGTACTGTGGAGAAAAACAGAGCAAGGATGGGAAAGAGGGAGGGACCACTCTTCCATAGTTGTGCTGCCCTCTGACCACAGCTGGAAAGGTTCTCTGGTTTTGTTTTTAAGGATTCTTGTTTTTGTTTTTGTTTTGTTTTGCGGTATGCGGGCCTCTCACTGTTGTGGCCTCTCCCATTGCGGAGCACAGGCTCCGGACGCGCAGGCTCAGTGGCCATGGCTCACGGGCCCAGCCGCTCCGCGGCATGCGGAATCCTCCCGGACCGGGGCACAAACCCGTGTCCCCTGCATTGGCAGGCAGACTCTCCACCACTGCGCCACCAGGGAAGCCCTTAAGGATTCATTTGATTAGACTGAGCCGACCTGGATAATCCGAGATCTTCTCCCCATCTCAAGGTCCTTAACATTAATCATTAAGACCCTTTTGTCATTTAAGGTAACATATTCACAGGTTCCAGGGATTAGGATGTGGACATATTTGGGGAACCATTATTCTACATGCCACATCTTACCTATGATGGAATTTTCTAGGTGTCTAGGCTTGTTGATGACTCTGAATTTCCAACTTGTACTCAAAAAGGTCAAAAGCCTTTGGAGAGAATTTAACTGGTAGGTATGATATTTCAATTTAGTCAAAAAGCAGAAATTAAGATTTCTCACTATTAGCTCCCTAGACTGGAAAAATGTGTGCATATTTTCTCTTGACTCAGAAGTGAAGCAGCAGTGTGATGCCTCCATCACCACCAAGGTACAAAAGAGTTACATCAGCCCAAATAATCCCCTGGTGCTGCCTCTATGTATCCAGCACACCTTCTCACCCCAAGCCCGCAGCAATCACTGATCCAGTCTCCATCTCTTTGCTTTTGCCTTTCTGAGAATGTTACATAAATGGAATCATATGATCTGCAGTCTTTTGGGTCTGGCTCCTTTCACTGAGCAAAATGCATTTGCTATTCACCCATGTTGTTGTATGTACCAATAGTTCTTCCATTTTTATTGCTGAGTAGCATTCCATTGTATGGATGTGCCACAGTTTGTTTATCCATTCAATTGTAGATAGACATGTGGGTTTCCAGTTTTGGTGATTATGAATAAAGCTGCAATAAACATTCATGTACAATTTTTTGGTGTGAATTTAAGTGTTTATTTCTCTTGGGCAAACACCTAGGATTACTGGGTCATATGGTAAATGTATGTTTATCTTTAAAAGAAACTGCAAAGGTCTCTCCCAAAGTGGCTGTACCATTTTGCACTCCTACCAGGAATGTATGAGAGTTCCAGTTGCTCTACATCCTTGCCAGCATTTAGTATTGTCAGTTTTTTGTTTTGTTTCAGTTTGGTTTGGTTTGGGTTGGGTTTTTATCCATTCTAATATGTGTGGTATTATCTCACTGTGGTTTTAATTTCCCTAATTACTAATGATGTTGAGCATATTTTCATGTGCTTATTCCCCATTCATGAAGTATCTGTTCAAAATCTTTTGCCAATGTTAATTGGGTTGTTTGTTCTCTTATTGGTAAGTCTTGAAAGTTCTCATATATTCTGCATGTAAGTCTTTTGTCAGGTATGTGACTTTAAAATATTTCTCCTAGTCTGTGACTTGTCTCTTCTTTCTCTTAATGGTGTATTTCACACATCAAAAGTTTTTAATTTTGATGAAGTCCAATTTACGAATTTTTTTCTTTCATGGATCATGCTTTCAGCGTCATATTTAAGAATCCTTTCCCTCATCCAAGGTCACGATTTTCTCCTGTGTTTTCTTCTAGAAGCTTTATAGTTTTACATTTTGCATTTAGATATATGATCCATTTTGAGGTGATTTTTGCATAAGATAAAAGGTATGGGTTGAGATTCTTTTCCTCTTCCTCCTCTTCCTCCTTCCCCTTCCTCTGCTTTGTTTTCTTTTCTTTTTTTTTTTTTTTTTTGCATATGGTTGTTATTTGTTCAACACCATTTATTGCAAAGACTATCCTTCCTGCATAAAATTGGTTTTGTTTTTTTGTCAAAAACAGACTGACAATACATGGGTGGATCTATTTCTGGACTCTGTATACTGTCCCATTGATCTTTGTATCTATCCTTTCAACAAACACCACTGTCTTGATTACTATAGCTTTGGTGAATAGGTAAATATATTTTTTTAATCCAAAAATCTCCATCACTCAAAATATGTCACCTTGAGCAAGTTACATAACTTCTCTTAACTTCAGTTTTCTCAACTGTAAAAAGAGGATATTCATAGGACCTCTGTGAAAGAGCCACTGACTAGACAAGGCATGGGGGGGCGGGATTGTGGTGGATGTTGCCTGTTTTGTTTGTCCAACTCTCCTCCTTTCTTCCAGGGTCGTCATCTCCTTCTTTTACGGAACAACTCTTCTTACTCACTTTAGAATATATATCCCAAGCATAGTAACACCAGCCTATACGTCATATTTCCCAATCATGTTCCTACATGATTTCATAGATTATGTTCAGCCTCATGGACAGTTCTACTTTTTTGTTTGTTGATTTTTGATCGGTAGGCAAATTCCTACCAATCCTTCAATACTTAAAATCACATTTCCTCAGCAAAACTTTCCCAGAGTTGCCTTTGTCCGTGTGTACCCTCCCAGCAGTTTGTTCAAATCTATTTTATTGTTTCTAACTCATTATACTATGATTTCACACACACACACACACACACACACACACACACACACACACACACACACTACACACACACACCCCTTGGAGCTCCTTGAGGGCTTGAGGGCTTGAATAATGTTTTTTATACCTAATGCTTAGCATACAGTAGGTGCTCAATACATTTTTATTGGGAGGAAAAAGGAAAGGAAAAAAGAAAACCGATTGATACAGATTCCTTCCCTGATAGATATTTGCCTGAACTTTGTGCAAATGGGCCTCCTTGCAGCGCGTATGAGCACCACGGGCATACGTTATTTTAGCTCTTTTAATGACTCGGCCAGATGACCACAGAATAGATTATGCCAAGCATTAATGCAGTTACATCATACCAGCATGGACTGGTTCTCATTTGGTTAATTAAGATATATTGTGCTGAGGAATGAGGCACTGGCCCTAGGAAGCAGGTCTAGCACACCAGCCATGAAGAAAACATGCTTATTATCCCAAGCATGGGCCATGTTACATCAGATTATTAAGTAGCGTTCCAACATGCCCTTAGTTTTGAATTGTTCTCAGTGTTCCCCAAGTAAAGAATAATGTGTAGTGTCCACTCAGAACAGAACAACCGAGGAAAACAAATACAATGCTCCAGATGCTAAAACTGAACGGAAGAATGGACTTCTATGAATATACTGTGCAAACTGAGAGACAGCAAGGAGTGATGGGAATAGATGCTGAGGAATATCAGTGAACAGGGAAGGGAAGGATGTATTTTGAAAAGGTGCCACATGTGTGAATAAATCAGCTTCCTCCCATTAGGGGTGTGATATTGTGATATATCATAAGAAATATATATTTGGTCTTCATCTCCTTTTCTGGCACAGAACTCTTAAAACCCTTAAAATTTCCTAGATAATGAGTGAGCAAGGTGTCTTATTTTATGTTAATGAGGTGACTCTTGGAAAGCATCTAAGGGGTGGGGTTGGTTGCCAGAGGAACCAACCCTGTGATTAGAGAGTTGGAACTTTCAGTCCCACCCCCTGTCCTATGGGGAGAGGAGAGGCTCCCCTCTATTCACACACCACCCCCCACCCCAGGCTGAATCAATCGCCAATGGCCAATGATTTAATCAGTCATGCCCAGGTAATGAAGTCTCCATAAAAAGCCAAAAGGATGGGGTTCAAAGAGCTTCCAGGTTGGTGAACCTCTGGAGATTTGGGGAGAGTAGCACAGTGGGAGAAGGCATGGAAGCTCCGCCCCCTTTCCTCAGACCTTGCCCTCTGCACCTCTTCCATCTGGCTGCACCTGAGTTATATCTTTTTATAATAAACAGGCAATGTAGTAAGTAAAAGGTTTCCCTGAGTTCTGTGAGCCACTCTAGCAAATCAGTAGAACCCAAGATGGGGTCACTGGAACCTCCGATCTGTAGCCAGTCGGTTAGAAGCACAGGTAATAACAGTGTCACTGGCGTCTGAAGTTAGGATGGGGGGTGGGGGAGCAGTCTTGTGGGACGGAGCCCTTAAGCCGTGGAATCTGATGCTGTCTCCGGGTAGACAGAGCCAGAACTGAGTAGAACTCTAGGACACCCAACTGGTGTCACAGACCACTCGGAGGTGTGGGAACCACTGCCCCACACCACACATCCAAGTTGGTCCCAGAACCTTATAGGCATAATATTAACTTGCCTTCCTGGTAACTTTGGCTGGCATTTCGTAGCACAGCCATTAGCCACCATTTTCACACATTATAATAAGAGATTTTCAAAGCACTTTCAGATGCATTATTTCAGTTGATCATGACAACCACCGCATGAAGAGAAGTTATTAGTTTCCCTCGTAAGCTTAGAGACGGTAGGCTAGGCATCCTACACACAAATAATGACCCAGCTTACAAGTTGGTCACGCCACTGAGGAGGCCTGCCAACTAATCAGATCCACCTCCAACCGGCCCCCACTCCCCATGCCCAGCGCTGGGTATATCCCATCTGAAAAGCAGTTGGCCTTTCCAGGGCTTAAACCCTGGGGGCCCAAATGACAGGCTGAAATTTAGACCTAGGGCTTAATTATTCTTTATAGAATCCCCTCCAAAACAGGAACTGAAAAGCAGATGATGAGAAAATTTCCCTAGGGGCTCTTTAATCACCCAGAGGAAATGACTTTTTAATGAGACCCCTCACTAAATAAACAAATGAGCCAACATCACTTGGCTACTGTTATCTACCAACACCTCCCCCAAAGGAAGCTGGACACCCCCTCCCAGGCAAATGAGGCAGGAGGGAAGAAACCTACCCAAACAAGTTTAGCAAAGATAAAGCTTTCGATCAGCTCCTTACCTACTTTAGAAGGTGGCGGCCTTTGAGAAACACCTGAATCTATTTGGAGCTAAAAAACAAGAGGTTCAGAGGCCGGCTCATAGTAAAGGTCCTTCCTATCTCAAGTTAGTCAATCAACCAATCAAGCAGTCAACCAATCGCCTTCCTTGGGCCTTCTCTGGTTCTCCTACCATAAAATGGCCTTCATCCCTTAAGGGGCTTCCAAACCTTAAAATGTTCAGTGGTTGGTGTAGCCTGCCCCCAAAAGTGTCTACGAATCATAACGAAGTAGTATCCCCTGTTTGTCTTCTTCCCAGAGCAACTTTGGAAACTGATACTGTTCTTCCATCTTGCCTGAGGAGAGACAGGTAACAGAGAAATACAGAGGTATTCCTGTAGTCATTCCGAGGAGCTTTGTTTTTATGTCTAATGAAACAATTATTAAAGATTTGGGAATATCAGTTTTCCGTAGATGGCAAGACATTGCTGGCCAGAAATATTTAATCACAAGACCGTCTTCCAATCTGGCAGAAAGTGAAAGAGAACGATTGGGGATCGCGTGTCACCCTGAGCCAGTTGGCTGTGTTCTCACTGAGATTATTTACAAGAATAACAGGACAGTCTCTAAAGGCGGCCTGAGAGTCAGCAGGACCTAAATTTGAGCCCTTTTGCAGCGGCTTAACGTGACCTCGAGCAATAGCTCCCAGGCTCCGTTTCCTCATCGATACAGCTACTTCTCAGAATTTCATCAGGATTAAAAGAAATAACGTAGATAAATGCCTCAGCACACACTGTGTGTTCCATAAATGTTGGCCACTGTTATAATTTATTTAACTGTAGAGAGAAAACATCTGCTTATCAGACTATTGGGGTTTTTTTCCTGCGTGCAGACTGTAGCAAAATGCAACCCAGGCACTTCAGGGAGGTGTAACTCAAAACCTAACATTTGGAATCATTTTTTATATTTCTTCTCACTATAAACTGGAAATAATCCTATGTGACTATTAAAACTGAGTTGGTAGAAAAAGTATAGAAGTTTGCAACAGATGGTCCAGGCTACAACCTAATATCTATTCAGTTACTTGCATTCTAGTTGTATTTTTTCCAAATGAGGGGAAATGGTGGTAGGACATAATTAATGAGCAAGAATTTCCAGGTAATACCGGGCACATCTGCCCTTCCACGTGAGGAGTGGGGAGAAAGGCTGAAGGCCACTGCCCTAAGGGACCTTGACATTTGTAGTTGCATTAAGACTTCTAATTCCCTGTTCAAGCCAGATTTAGAAGGAACTCTGGAACTGCCAACCCATTTTTAAGGAAACAGAGATTGCGATATTAAGTTAGTACATCTAGTTCAGAGGGAAGTTATGTTATATTATAGCTACATCATCACGTTTTTATAAGCCATTTAAATAATAGTAAAATGTCTTCTAACCTAAGAGGTATGAAATTACCTACCCAACCTCAAGATGAAAAGTTTACTATGAAGAGACAGCTGCTACTCAGTGTGATTACATGAAGCTTAGAGTAAGTTTTTTTTTCTTTTTTTGGCTACACGCCATGGGGGATCTTAGTTCCCCCACCAGGGTTCGAACCCACGCCCCCTGCACTGGAAGCACAGCATCTTAACCACTGGACCGCAAGGGAAGTCCTAGAGTAAGTTAATAAAATAAAATTTTCCCCTTTTAGAAAGTTTTAGCACATAAAATTATCTTTACTCTGAAAAGTACTCCAAGATATATTTTTAAAGTATTATTTACAGTTGCTATGCACTAGTGGATACATTTCAAATGTATCTTGATTAGACAATCACATGTAACAAAAGTTCCTATCCTTGAAAATGCCTGCAGGAGTTCTGAAAACATAATAACTTCACTTTACTGTAACACTGATACTCTTTTCCTGTTCCAGCTTTTGCCTGCTTCTTTTTAAGATACAAAGAGTACCCATCTTCTCAGTCTCCAGAGCTTTCAGGCCACTGGACAAGAACAGAATGCAAATTACTCAGTAACTACATATTTAAGCAACCACCGTATAATTGGAGTTGAGCAGAGGTGTTCTGGGGAAAAGAAAAACAAAATCAATGACCTTGTGCAAGATGTGTATTCTCCTCATTCAAAGTCTCCCCCCACTATCTGTCCCACCTGCCAAGCCAACTTTATCTCTTTGTATGCCCTGGAACACCCCCCTCCCCGAATCAAGTCTCTTGCATAGCTACCAATCAGAATAGTCCCTTGCTCAAAAATCCTCAAGGACTTCTGTATCAGTTAAGATTCGCATTTGGCAGCTAGTAACAGAGCCCAGAAATAATAGTGGCTTAAACAAGATAAAAGTTTATTTTTCTTTTCTTTTAAAGGAATTCTGGAGATAAGCAATGCAGAGCTGGTACGGCATCGCCTAGAGTTCCTGTATCTTTCTACTCCACAATGCACCTTCTATGCTCAGGAACAAAGGATACCTCCTCAAGTTGCATCCATCTTATCCACCTTCTAGGCAGCCAGAAGGAGACAGACAGGCAGATGTCAAACTTCGTTTCAAACGCCTTCGGGGCCTAACACAGTCCAGCATACTTCATGAACCCTCTTTAATAACTGCTAGATCCACAAATGAATTAATTTGGCAGCAGTACTGAAGCAGGGCGATGTATCATTTACAAAACTTTAGCAGATTTTAACAGTACACCCAGGGCCTCATATTAGAAACTATAAGGTGTAAATTGCGACTCTTAAACTGACACCCTGCTTTAAAATATCTCTATAATTCGCTTGCCACAGTACCTGAAATTCCCAGAGTTAGAGATTTATTCTGGGTTGTTTTCTTTATTTTTTTATTTGAAGTATAGTTAATGTACAATGTTGTGTTAGTTTCAAGTGGACAGCAAAATGATTCAGATATATATATATAAATATATATATATGTACTTTTTCAGATTCTTTTCTCTTATAGGTTATTACAAGGTATTGAATACAGTGCCTTTGGCTAAACAGTAGGTCCTTGTTGTTTACCTATCTTTGTATATCATAGCATGTCTATGTTAATCCCAAACGCCTAATTTATAGAGAGTTATTCTGTTAAGAGACTATATTTGCAGTAAAAGGAAATATGCTGAGGGAGCAGGGAGAGTTCAAATACGTATAAGGCAACTTCTAACATATGGAAAAAAAAATACTTAACACTATCAAGCAGCACAGAAATGCCAAGATCAGGAGGCATTTCAGAGAAGGATAAAAGTCTACAAACATCTTTTGGTAAATGTGTGAGTCAAGTGATGTGTCAGTGCCCTGCCAAGGCCCGAACAGAATAAGTAAGTTGAGGAGAAGGAGGAAGGGCTGTCCCGGGCTGGTCAGAGAAGCTGCCTAGTGGCTGTGCTGACAGACCTGGGTGCCCTGTGTGCAGCAGGGAGGAGTGAGGGCCTTAGAAAACGGGACAATAGGCAACCTGAGAAGGCGAGCAGAAGGTGCAAGTAAAAAGCATCTCTTGCCCAATGCAGAACAAGGAGAGTGCAGGTGTCATACAGGGAAGGCCGAATCCGGGAGATCTGGGTTCCAGCCCTGCCTCAGCCACCCGCTGGTAGGGTCACCTTGAGCCACTGACAACCTCTCTGGACCTCAGTTTTCTCAGAGGAGTGGTTTGGGCGAGATGAGCTTAGCGTTAATGAGCATTAAAATGATTATCACTTGATACATTAACATTAGTATATAACAGGATAATAATATAACTTGATACTGACCCTCATGCGTCAGTCAATCCGGAAGAGGTTGCTGAAAAGTATGAGAATGAAGGGACTTCTCTGGCCGTCCAGTGGTTAGACTCCGGTGCTTGCACTGCAGGGGGTGTGGGTTAGATCCCTGGTCGGCATGCATGCCAGGCTGCGTGGCCAAAAAAATGTATGAGAATAAATAAAGGAGTGAGAGTGGGTTAGGTCTGGGAAGACAGGAAATGCAGGCCATTGTGTGGAAGCAACGTGCCAAACCAGAGGCATCTCTGCTCCAGAGGGCCGGAGATGCTATTCTAGCCGTGAGCTTAGGACTTACTCTAGCAGCACAGAAAGGCCACTGCTCGTGTGCAGGGGTGGTGGCATATTCCAGAGTAAAAATATAATGATAAAATAGCAAATACACACATAATTATTATTTCTATGCAGGCCTTGTTTGAAGTTCTTCCCAAATACTATTTTTTTTTTTCCATAGAAAAGTGTTCTTAGGATTGTCAATAGAGAGAAAAAGCAAGAAACAGAATTAAGGTGCGTCACAGGCTTGGCTCAGGGCTTCGCACACAGTCGGCACAGATCTTTTGTTTTCTAATAGTATCTTTTTTTAAAATATAAATTTATTCATTTATTTTTGGCTGCATTGGGTCTCCGTTGCTGCATGTGGACTTTCTCTAGTTGCGGCGAGCGGGGGTTACTCTTCATTGCGGTGGGCGGGCTTCTCATTGCGGTGGCTTCTCTTGTTGCAGAGCACGGTCTCTAAAGCACAGGCCCAGCAGTTGTGGCTCATGGGCTCTAGAGCACAGGCTCAGCACTTGTGGTGCACGGGCTTAGTTGCTCCGCGGCATGGGGGATCTTCCCGGACCAGGGCTCAAACCCGTGTCCCCTGCATTGGCAGGTGGATTCATAACCACTGCACCACCAGGGAAGCCCCCGATCATTGTTTTTATTGTTGACAAACAAAAGGTCTCATGAAGACATTCCACTTTCTCCTCGCATGTAACCACCCTCTACATTCTGCAGTGTCCTCGGTCTCCCATTCACCAAATCTCACATTCCCACGGTCACACAAATCCATCAGAAGATGCTAATGGGATTCACAGCTCTTCTCAGGTATATAACTCCAACCCTGGGCCCCAGGCCTCCAGAGCCAGGTGAGGGATTCACAGCTCTTCTCAGGTATATAACTCCAACCCTGGGCCCCAGGCCTCCAGAGCCAGGTGAGGATATGCTAGAGATAAGGGTTTTGTTCCCTCCTTCTCACTTTCCATCAGCAGTTCTCTCTTTTGAGTGAAGACGTGTTTTATTTTATTTTACTGGCAAGAGGAGGAAGGGAGATGGAGGGCAGAAGAGTGAAAGGAAACAGAGAAGATAAGATACAGGAGGTATTTCAGGTCTGGGTTTTGGCTGCGGCTGACAGGTAGGGCTATTATTTTTAAGAAATTTGAAAGCCTAACACCAAAGACTGAAGCAGAAACAACTGTGATTGGAGCTGGGAATTACGGGTCACTTAGACCAGCTCCAAAAGAAGCTGAGTTGATAGCAGAGATAATGAACAAACTGTGAGCAATCAATTTGCCAACACCACCTGTGAAAGCTTAACGGACATGGACCAATGCTAGGTCACTATAACAGTTTAGCCAGCAGAGGTCTCTCTTTTACTAATCTTCAACTGAAAAAAACCAAACAGCAACAAAAATCCCCGTGGGTTGTCCATTTTTATTATTCCTCTTTTGAAGTCACTTTCCAAAACCAAACGTGTAAATAATGAATCATTTGGCCAAAGTATTCGTGAACCCTGAATCCAATTGCTCAGTCAAGATGAAAGACTAAAATGCTGAGCTTCTTTGAAGAAAATGATTCCATATTCACCCCTAAGCTGTTCACTAGCTTAGAAGCTTCACACCAACTGTACCGGCAAAGGACAAAATGTGGACTGGTCCATAAAATGACACAAGCAGCCAGCTCATTGTGACAATGAAGAGAATGCAAGCTGAATCCGTAGCAGAAGGAGCAGAAGTCAATCAGTTGGCCGATTCAGCAGACCAACACCAGGCCATGGGACTTGCTTGGGTCCTCCTTCAAAACCTGAAATACATCAGCCGTGACTGGCATCTGCTCTGATGGTCCAAGAACCTCACATCTCCTTCACTCACTGAGGCCAGAGTTTTAAAATGCTTTTTATATTGTGTATGTTGAGCAGCATCTCAAAGGTGTGTGCCTGGACTTTCTTTCCCACACCCTATTGGAATGATCCCAATATGAGACTAAGGGTTTTGAAAAAAATTAGACAAAAGGAGGAAATGAGAGAATTTAATTTAAGCTTAATTGAAGTCACTCTCTTCAGTTATCCAATGGTTTCCCATTGCACCTTGACGTAGAGTCCAACATTCCTTACGTGGTTTTAAAACCATTGTTGTATGGACTTGCCGCTCTAGTCGGAGCCCTGATCAGCCCTGCTTAGCCCCGTTTGCTGCATCCCAGCCACAAGCACCTTCTTTCACTTCCTCAAAGGCCTTCCCAGACTTGGGGCCTTGGGCAGGGCTCTGCCTGGATCACTCTTCTTCCAACTGGTCCCCACCGCTAGGTGAGACCCTGTGTCCCAAATTCTTGCAGCATCCTGCAGGGCAGCCACTACAACATGGGGGACTGCAGAAGGCACCACAGAGAGGGATGGATTTTTATTTTATTTTATTATTTATTTATTTATTTATTTTTTGAGGGATGGATTTTTTTAAAGGCTTGTTTCTTTTTGGTGAACACAGGCTGGCCTGGGGTTGGCGTTCGGACTTCAGCCCCTGCCTGATACCTCAGCTGGACACCTTGTGTAGGGCCCAAACTGTTGGAGCACAAAGCAGAAGCTCCGAGGTTCCTTCATAGCACTCATCGTTCAGAACGCTCATTAGCAATCATTAGCAATCAATTACGATTCCTTGTCCGTCTCCTCCAATGGCCTGTGGCTTCATGAGGGCAGTGCTCCTGTCTGCCATGTTGAAGACACAGAGCTTGGCCCCTAGAAGGGGCTCCATGATATTCAGGCAACAGTGAAGCAGTGTTTGGCACCGCTGAGCAACCATGAAGTTATACCTTCAAATGCCTTTTTCTGGTAAGATAATACATGTTAACGGTTCAGCCTATACTCTTGTACTATCATCTTCCTTCGACTCCTGTGAATATGTGGTTTGTGGCCAAAAATCAGGAATCTAGCTTCCCTGGAAAATAACCTGATCCACAGGGATGGAATGTGTGATCTAGACTAGGAAACAGGAATCCCAGAATTGTAAGCCAGAAGGAACCTATAAATCATCTTATTTAACTTATCCACGTTACAGGAAATCATGGATTCGAATTTTCTCACCTGTCAAATGAAGACTGGATGCAGTGATCTCCCATTCTGGGTACTGTGAGGTTTCTAAGTTTTGCCCCAGGTCAGTCCCATGGAGCGTGACAGCTCAAGACTGGCCTACTAACTAGAAATTTAAAACGATCTCCCCAGCGCTAGGTCCTAAGTAACTAAACTATGGCAGGGAGTTGATGCCAAATGCCAAAGATCAAGGAATGTGAGGTTCGGGATAATATTACCAATGGGATCCCATGTGGCAAAAAAGATGGAACAGGCTCAATTTTCCATGGTTTGTTAAGATATCCCTGAGTTAGTGGGGATGATATTTACACCTCTCTTATGTGCCCTGGAAGCAAAACTGTATACCCAAACACACACACTCCTCAGAACTCATATATGTATTTAACGATATCTGAAACTAAATAGAAAAATGGAGAGGAAATGAATTCTAGAAATGCCTTGTTCTTTGCTAATGTCTGAAAAGAGACTGTATGAGACACAAAGAGAAACTTATTCTGTGTTCAAGAGTTATCAGGATAATTATGTTTCAAATTTGAAATATCTTTATGTTTTTTTTCTTGTTAAAATCCATTATAAAAAATACAAGGACTTCCCTGGTGGTCCAGTGGTAAAGAATCTGCCTTCCAATGCAGGGGATGCGGGTTCCATCCTTGGTCACGGAACTAAGACTCCACATGCCGCGGGGCAACTAAGCCCGTGCGCCACAACTACTGAGCTCGCGTGCCTCATCTAGAGAGCCCGCGAGCCGCAAACTACAGAGCCCATGCGCCCTGGAGCCCACGCACCACAACTAGAGAGAGGAAAAAAAAAACCCGCACACCACAACTAGAGAGAAGCCCACGCACCGCAATGAGAGCCCACGTGCCACAACTAAGACCCGATGCAGCCAAAAAAATTAAAGAAAAAAATTAATTAATTAAAAAAATAAATATTAAAGGGGCTTCCCTGGTGGCGCAGTGGTTGAGAGTCCGCCTGCCGATGCAGGGGACACGGGTTCGTGCCTCGGTCCAGGAAGATCCCACATGCCGTGGAGCGGCAGGGCCTGTGAGCCATGGCCGCTGGGCCTGCGCGTCCGGAGCCTGTGCTCCGCAACGGGAGAGGCCACGGCAGTGAGAGGCCCGCATACCGCAAAAAAAATATATATATATATATTAAAAAAAAATACAACCAATAATGAAATGTATAAAGTTAAAGTGTCTTCATACTCCCCCTCTCAGAAATTGGAGAGGTAACCTTTCAGGCCGGGACCATGCATATATATGAATTAAAAAAATTTTTTTTACAAAAATGGGATCATACCATAAATATTGTTCTGTGCCTGGCTTAATATTATGGACTTTTCCTATTCATACATATAAAGCTATCTGGGGTGTTTTAATAGCTGCGATCTGTGTCATTCTTGTATATTCTACAGTTGGTTCAATCAAATAATCAATCCTGTAATCCTATAGCAAAGGGGAGGTTGTTTGGTCATTTACTTGTTTGTTTCCTTTTAAACAAACAGGGATCATTCTGGTAAATATATATTTAGTCATATATGTGATTATTTTCCGAAATTTGTAGAACTGCTAAATGAAAGACTAAACCCACAGTACATAACATAAAATACAATCTGTGTGTATATGTGTGTGTAGGAGGGATTTAACATTTTTCCCACATGATAAGCTATAACCTAACACCAATTATTCCATAATATTGTCTCTCTCTACTGATTTGACATTTCATGTTTATCATATAATAAATTCTGCTTGAAGCCTTTTAAAAGAATAGAGAATCTGAAGGGAAAGCCAGAATAAGGCAATGATTTTGTAGAAACTCAGGTTATCCAACGATATACAGGCATTAAAAGCAGGAATGGATGAGATGTATTGAGAAAGGTCGTTGTACTTGTTTTAAGAGGCTGATTCTGGGAGTTTCTATGGGCAAAGTAAGGTGATGCCAATAAGCCAAAAATTAGACAGTTTGGATGAAAGGGATTTCACACTGAACTTGAAAGGTGGTCATGGCTTCCACATATGCAAACTCCTTGCTTCTCTGGTCATCATTGAAGCTAGAAAAAATCACTCAGCTTTGGATAGAAGGGAGGGAAGCAAATGTTACACTATCAAGAAAAGATAATGGCCAACTTTGTATCAGAGTGAGGCTAACTGTAACTCTACCTAAACTTATATATTCTGTATATAACTTTTATCCCATAGTCTCACATTACAACTGAGCATGTTCTCACATTTTAAGAGCCTTTTGTGTTTCCTTTTCTGATAATTGTGGTCACAACCTTTGCTTACTTTTCTACTGTTTTGTTTGCTTTTACTCATTGATTTGTAGAAACTCTTTATTTATCAGGGAAATTAGCCCTTTGATATATGTGTTGCCAACATTTTTTCCAGTTTGCCATCATCTTTGTGTATGGGTGTGAGTGTTATTGATTTAGTACCACAAACAAATCTATACGAGATCCTTTCTAAGATAATTAGATATGGCCCTAGAGTCAACAAAAGCTTTTTTTTTTTTCTTTTTTTTTTTTTGACAACACCATGTGGCTTGTGGAATCTCAGTTACTTGACCAGGGATTGAACCCAGGCCACAGCAGTGAAAGCTTGGAATTCTAACCACTAGGCCACCAGGGAACTCCCACAAATGCCCTATTTTTTAAACTTTAAAAAAAAATTGTGATAAAATATACATTAAACTTACCGTTTCGACCAGTTTTTGCAGTATATTCATTCTGTTTATTAAATTACCACCCGCCTCCAAAATTATTTGTTCTTCTTAAGGGTAACAATAGCAGTAATTAAAAATGAGAAAATATGTTTACAAGGTTAGTATAGTGCTGGTTGTGGTTACTTGAGAATCCAAAATAAGAACTGGATGTCTCGGGGAATTCCCTGGAGGTCCAGTGCTTAGGACTCCGAGCTTCCACTGCAGGGGGCACAGGGTCAATCCTTGGTCAGGGAACTAAGATCCTGCATGCTACGTGGCATGGCCAAAAAAAACCCCTGGATGTCCCTATTAATTATGTATATAATGGTTATTATTTATTATATACCAGGTACTGTGCTAAGTACTGCACACACATTATCCACCAAACAGTATTAATAACCCTCTGAGAGAGCTATAAGCATCCTCATTATATAGCTAAAGAAATAGAAACTATAAAAGGTGAAGTAACTTGCAAAAGGGTCTCACAGGCAATAAGTTAGGTAAATAGGACTCTACCCCAAGCAGTCTCATTCCAGAGCCTCAAAAAGGATGGGATCCAGAATCCTGTGAGATTCTTTTAGATGGAACATGGATGAACTTTAAAATTCTTCCAGTACAGTAGTTTCTCCTTATCCGAGTTTTTGATTTTCTGTTTCAGTTACCCGCCGTTAACCGGCATCCAGATATATTACAAGGAAAATTCCAGAATTAAACAATTCATAGGTTTTAAATTGCAGGACCTTCTGAGTAGCATGATGAAATCTCTCAATAGTCTGGCTCCTTCCCACCCAGGACAAAACTCATCCCTTTGTCCAGCATATCCATCCTGTATATGCTACCTGCTCCTTAGTTTAGGATAAAACACGGTATATATAGGTTTCGGTATTATCCTCAGTTTCAGACATCCACTGTAAGGGGGGAC
Organism: Hyperoodon ampullatus; assembly: GCF_949752795.1. Classification (NCBI taxonomy): domain Eukaryota; kingdom Metazoa; phylum Chordata; class Mammalia; order Artiodactyla; family Ziphiidae; genus Hyperoodon; species Hyperoodon ampullatus. The sequence continues at coordinate 93,092,863 of NC_136924.1, forward strand.
CACTGTAGCTGCATATTTATTTATTTACTATTATAGTTAATTACAACATAACATAAAATTTCCCATTTTAACCGTTTTTAAATGTACAGTTCAGTGGCATTAAGTACATTCACATTGTTGTGCAACTCTCACCACCATGTCACTGTCTTTTGACTTTCTATGGCGGGTTTTCCATGCAGAATATTTTTATGTCATTGAATTTATGAATATGAAGGGAAAGCCAGAATAAGGTAATGATTTTGGAGAGACTCAGATTATGGATTTTATGTGTTGTGTCATACTTAGAAAGACCTTCCTCACTCTGAGATTATATCTTTAAAAATTCTCTGAGGGCTTCCCTGGTGGCGCAGTGGTTGAGAATCTGCCTGCCAATGCAGGGCACACGGGTTCGAGCCCTGGTCTGGGAAGATCCCACATGCCGCAGAGCAAATGGGCCCCCGTGAGCCACAGCTACTGAGCCTGCGCATCTGGAGCCTGTGCTCCGCAACAAGAGAGGCCGCAACAGTGAGAGGCCCGCGCACCGCGATGAAGAGTGGCCCCGCTCGCCGCAACTAGAGAAAGTCCTCGCACAGAAATGAAGACCCAACACAGCCTAAATAAATAAATAAATAAATTTATAAATAATAATAAAAAAAATTCTCTGAGATCTCTTCTCGTATGTCTATGCCTTTTTTTTTTTTTAATTTCACTCTTTAATTCTTGAGGAATTTATCTGGTATGAAGTGGGAGATAAGGATCCCACTTTATTTATTTATTTTAACACAACAGGAATTTGCAACTAGACAAAATTCATTTTAAATCCATCGGGGTCGGGGGGTGGGGGGGTGGGGGGGTGAGGGGTGAGGGGAGGCAAGCAAAGAAGCCAGGAAAATTCTGAAAAAGAGAAGAGTAAGGGTACTGGTTGGGGTGTGGAGGGTTAGTGCTATGAGTAATTATAACTATTCTAAACTTACAGTAATTAAAGTAAATGGTCCTCAGTGTTTAAACCGATTGAACAATGGAACGAAATAGGATGATCAGACTTAGAATTTAGTGCAAAGGTACAAATTTAACTTAAAAGGTATAAATTTATTGCCATTTTTATCATTTTGCATATACCTATCCAAAAACATGGCACACCGTTTCATTCGTTCCAATCTTCTGATAGAGGCGCAATCACAGAATGAGAACACTGCTCCATCTCCCCCCACCACCTACCTCTCTGCTGACAAGTGCTACTGAAAAGTTACTCGTGGAGACTTTGTTTGGGATCTACATTTTTTTTCCAGAGTCATTCCTAACATATTGGCTCTGCCAGGTTCTCTACATAAATGTGGAAAGCTGTGATCAAGTCTGATTTAATCAGACAGAGCTGTACCATATTTCCATGGGCTGGGTTCAAAACAAGTACTGTGTGTTATAGATTAAACCGTAGGTGTTAGGTGTTGGTAGAATTCTTTAAGGGTTCCTGAGGCTGAGTTTGGGCCTTGATTTAACTTGAGAACTTAAGACGGCAACTAGAAGTTATCAGCTACTCCTCAGTATTATCAGCCACCAATCTCAAAGATGGGGCTTCGAGTTACCATGGGTGTTGGTCTAGGACAGCAACGTCCAAATAGAAATATATAATGCGAGTCACATCTATAAATTAAAACTGTCTAGGGACTTCCCTGGAGGTTCAGTGGTTAAGACTCTGAGCTTCCACTGCAGGGGGCATGGGTTCAATCCCTGGTTGGGGAACTAAGATCTCACATGCTGGAAGGCAGGGCAAAAAAATTTAAAAAATAAAATCATGTTTGAGTTTTTTTTTTAATTGTCTAGTAACCACACTAAAAAAAAGTTAAAAAGAAACAGATGAAATTAAATTTAATATTTTTAACCCAATAACCAAAAATATGATTATTTCAACATGTAATCAATATAAAAATTATTAATGAGATATTTAACACTTTTTCATACTAATTCTTGGAAACCCTGAGTATATTTCACACGTAGCACATCTCAATTTGGACTAGTCACATTCAAGTGCTCGACAGCCACATATGGCTTCAGGCTACCATATTGGATAGCACAACTCTAGAAAATGGTAATGAGCAAGGCAAATGGCTTGACTTAGTAGATATCCAGAAACTCCAAGTTTGGAAATACAGTATCTCAAGGGTCTGGAACAGACTTTCAAAATCACTAGTCCTAATATTCACCTGATATTTGAATCTTTTCTACAATGTCCCTATTAAGGGGTCATCCAGACTAGTGCTTGACTGGCATTTCCAGGAATGAGGAGATCACTGCTTCCTGAAGCTAGCCAGTCCATTGGGGGACAATCTTAACTCCCAAAAGTCCTTGCTAAGGGCACAAGCAGGTTGGTTTATGGTGGTCTGAGGAGTCTGGTTGGTCTGGGCTAACCTTAAGGGGTTAGTTGGGTTAGGAAGTATTGGGGGAGTTTAGTACTAAAAAATTGACTGTAGGTTAGACAGGATAGGAACCGTTAGACTGAAGGCTGGGTCTGGACATCTGGTTAAAATCGTCAGCCACACTGCAACAAGAGTAACGGACCCAAAACAACTGTACATATGCTAATTTCACTAATCTGGAGATTCAGTGATTTGGAGAATAATTCGAATTACCATAAACTTTAAAAAATTTCACAGTAAAGTAAAACATAACTGGGTTATAAATTAAGGAAGGCTATCACTTGTATAAGACCTGTATTACAAATAACATTATCCTAAATGGTAAAGTACTTTATCAAAAGAATTAATTTCAGACCCAGAAATCAGAGGCAATTTCAAAGTCTTAATCCCTATCTCGATTTTATTTTAACATGCTCCTTACTCAAAAACACCCTGGAAATCAGAGACAGAAAACTTTTTTTTTTTTTAATTCAGTAAAAATGATACTGACTGCCTGAATTTTGAAGGATTCTGACTGGGTGACCTTTGAAATAATACATTGTTGCTATAATTGTATTTCTTCTGTTTCTTTTTTCCCTTGGAAATGAGAAAGTGTTCTTTTCCGGGCTACCTTCACCCTCCCGCCCTGCCCAGTTCTACCTTTCCAAGGCAGGGGAAAGGTGCATCCTCGCCAGGGCTCCTGCCAGCGACTCCTAGTACCTCTGGCCAGCAGCCGGTGAAGCGACGCGCCCTGGACGTCCAGTAACGTTTTATACTACACTCTGGCCCCGCCGGAGCTTCTCCAGATTGTACACCGAGGCCCCAGGCCCCCCCACAAGCCCGCACACTGTCTACCGCTCTTCGGGATAAAATTTGGGAACGGAAGCCCCACCCACCCTCCTCCCTCCTGCCTTCACAAAACCAGCTACAACACCGCACCTCGGGCCGCCGAAGTAGGTTTCGCCACACGAGCTGGGGCACCGTCTTTTTTTACGAGAAAACAAGCATCCAAAGGAAAAAAAAAAAATTCAAACTGCTCTCGCGGGCCAATGGGGAAGAAGCGGGAGGGGGCGGAGCCAGCGCGCGACAGGCTGGGCGGGCGCGGGGGCTGGTACCGCAGGGGATTCGTAAAAACGCGGCGGGCGCACGGTTTAGGGTTTTTTTTTTTTTTTTTTCCTCCAAAACTAGCTAAAGCTCGAGACTCCGCCTGAAGCTGCAGCTTCTCGGATCCACCTTAAATCTTCAGTGGACTCGGCGCAGGGGTCAGTGGGTGCAGCCAATGCCAATCAAGTTTACAACCACCAGCACGGGAGGGAAAAAAGAGAGGAAAAAAAAAAAGAAATCTTCAAGTTCTCTGGTCCGCGCACACACTCACACGGACGCACGCATACACACACGTCCACAAGCACACAAAAGGAAGGAGGGGTGGGGGACAGGCGTTCGAGAGAGAAGGGGGACATGTTTGCAGAACTCTCGCTCGAGGCTCGGTGCCCGTGGCCAGAGCGCTCGGGGAAGGCGCACGGGAAGCGCGGCCCGGCCCGAGCGCCATGATGGTGGCCGCGGTTCGGAGCCCATTTTCTGGAGGGGGAGCTGCAATGATGCAATCCCCCGGCCCCGCGTCCCGGCTGCGCGCCCTTCTCCCTGTCTTTTCTTCACGTTCGTTTTGAGGCGCGTCGACGTTTGGCTCCCAGCACGCCTCGATTCCTTTTTGTATTTTTCACTTGGGGATTCCTGCCTCCTCTGTGTGTGTCCCCACGCGAGACAGGCCCGGGACGCGGATGGCCGCACGGGGGCTTGAGTGTACGTGTAAATGCTACACTTTCGGTTCTGCGGGGTCTGGCTGGCGCTGACCCACCCCGCCCTACCCCGCCCGCGCGCCGAGATCCAGGGGGTGCCACCAACCCCCACTTCCCCGGCGGAGGAGAGGGTCTAGCGTGACCGTGGACCCTCTGACCCAGCCCCACGCCCAGCTCTGCTCGCAGGATTTTTACCTTAATTTTGGCCGGGAGGGAGGGGAGCAAACGTAGGGTGTGGCCCAGGTGAAAGAGATGGCAAACTTAAAAAAAAAAAGAAATTCGTACTCTGAAAAACAGATCGCAGATCCTAGACGAGCTTCTAAAACACCTTTCTTTCAATTCAAAAAAGCTTCGGAAGAGCAAGTGTCTACGCTAACGAGGGTGAAGATGAAATGGCGAAGGCAGCGTTCCTCGGCAGCCCGGAAAGGTCCCGGCGCGCGGCCGGTGGGCACACCGTGGCCTGAAAGGCCGCCCGCCCCGCTCCCCTCCTGTTGATTTCCACGGTCCCCTCTGTCCCCAGTTATGCCTCTGGACCCACAATTTCCTAGTTCTTCCCTGCCCTGGCCCCCCGCACTGGGCAGTGGGGATGCAACCGGGGGACTTGGCAGAGCGGGTGTAAGGGAGGAAGCGACCCCCGCGAGCGGCAGTGGCGCGCGGCCCCTCCTGCGCACGGCTGCGGCCCTCCTGGGCCGCCGGCGAGCCGAAAAGCCTTTCGAAATGCGCGGGGCTGCGGATCATTGGAGCCTGGGGTGGGGGTGGGAGCGGGCTGCTGCCCTGGAGGGTCCACGAATTCGGAAAGGTTCTCCCCTCCGCTCAAATCTCCCCAGCGCCCTGGAGTTGGCGGGGTACTGATGTGCAGGGTCTGATTGTGGAGAGGAATGGGGTTTTTCGCTTCTTTCTTAGCCCAGAGGAGAGATGATGAGGGAGGCAAGTTTCGGAGAAACCGCCCAGCCCAGCTGCGGGGGCCGAGGCGCAGCCGCCCTCCATGGCCTGCGGGCGCCCGGGGCGCGGGAACTGCGCGCAGCGATCCGGGCGGTGCGGGAGCCGCCAGTTGCAGACGAGGAGCTAGACTTGATAGCCTTCTCGTCCCGAGGCTCCAGCCAGCCTGACCCCGCAACTGCCGCGGCGGGCCGGCGCGGGGCTGCGGGGCAGGGTGGAGAGACGACGGCGCAGTGGCCGGGGTAGCGGGGTAGGGGGTGGCTGGCGCCGGCAGCCGCATCCCCTTGGAGGGACGCCCGCGGCGGACCTTGCAGTCCGGGGTCGGGGAGAGGACGCTCCGAATCCCGGGGACACGTTTGGAGACTTGACATAGAACGCGTGAAGGACCGACACGGTGACTTTAGGGGCTGCGTTCCTGTGAACGTGCCTGGCGCGGCGAGCATCCACTTCTTCCTGGCCCAGCACTCCTAAAACGCAATCTCTAAAAATTCACATTAAAGATGGCTCTTTGGGAAAGAAACAGGGGTTATAAAAGCAGCAATTAGAAGAGGACTTTTCCCCCTATCTGTTAGAGACACTTTTTAAAGTATCCTTTTTGGCTCAGTGAGAATTTATTTCATTATTTCCTGATTCTCCACTCCTTCCTCCCCATTTTGAATTGTTTTTCTTGCTTTCTCAGTCTCTTCCTGAAAAACACCCTGCCTTCGTGTTTTGAATAGAATCACAAAAACACCTTTAGTCTTTAATTAAAATAATACCAACTTGGAAGATGTGGCCCAGCCACCAAAGGACCTACTTTTCCCTTCCTGGCAGTCGAAGAGACTCAACCCTGTTTGTTTTTTTTTTTTTTTTTTTTGATAAACAATTTCGGGTCAAAATAAGCTGAACTTATCTTGTTTAGAGCCCCTTTTGGGGTGCAATAAATTAAATGCAAGTATTTGAGAGAAACAATTCAACCCAAATCCAGATTTTTGCATTTAACCATTTGCAGATTCCCAGAAAAAATAATTTAATCTTACACCTTAGCCACATTTTATGAGAATTTCAAATTGCAGGGATTATCCTAATAAATCTGACTTTAAAATGCCGTGTTTAATTTTTTTTCTTATTTAAATAAAAAATATCTTTGCTCTGTGGATATGGGATCCTCAAACTCTCAGATCCGGTATTCAGATTAACCAGTGTTAGGTTGTGTAGATTATAACCAGGAAATTTAGAAATTGAGGAGTTCGTGTGTGATGACCAGTTCAATTTGAAGAATACCTGTTCTACATAAATTAGTGTGGAATGCACACCCATTTCTAAAGGACCTATATATCAATATTTTGGATGAGAGGTGTAGATTAGATAGTCTGAAAAATCGCTAATTCCTCACAATACTGCATGTGTAAATACAGAATTTAGAGAAATCACCATGTTAGTTTCATTTTCAATCCTGCAAACGTGTGATCGGTCTACACTTATGTAACAATTTTTGGTTCTGACACATTCATATCCTAGAGACATAAATATTTGAACTAATGGAGACTTTGACCATCTTATTAATATGAAAATGTGGCTTGCCTACTTTCCACTTGTAAAGCTTTGTCCACCCATACAGAACTAAGTGGAAAAGAGTGACTACTACATTCGGACCTACATAAACATCATCTGAGTGGTGGGCCTGAATTATCTAGGTGTTTGCCACTTCATATTATATTTGTGGAAATATGACTACAAAGCTAGGTCAAATACCTCAAGCTTACTAATAAGGTACATTACATACAGTTCAAGTCAACAAATAGCTATGGAAGTTTTCTTTATTGACTACTTGATGTGTAACAATAATTGCCATCTTTTTCACACATTACAAAAAATTATACCTGGCTCAGTATGCAACCTTTTAAGCACAGCCATATTATTTAAAAGAAGAAGGGGGAAAACCTAGTCTACACAATACAGCATTTACAAATGCACAAAACATGCCGCTTTGGCTTGTATATTGTCTAGATTAAAAAAAAAAAATCTCTTTTTAACATAAATAAGTTAGTATAATTTTCAGTGTCTTTACAGAGTTATGTACACAGGTACACTTCAAATGGTTTTGTTTCATACACATACACAGGCAGTGTAAAAATACTGTTTAAAGATGTAGTATCCATTTCACCTATCCACGGGTACTTTTCTCTATAGGCACTTTCCTTTAATAACACCACTTTCCTTTGGGCAAATTAACAAATACAATGAGAAGCTGTAAATTAAACATTATTTCATTATTTTTTATGTCAAGTTACTTACAGATCTTTATAAATATCCAAGGATTTAGAATTATTTTGACTGTGTCTACACACCCTGAAGTGAAAAGAAAATTAAGAAATTTTCTCAACAAATCTGATAAAAATTAAATGGTCAATTCTGAGCATTCAGAACTCCCCCCATACATGCCAGATTTTTGCCCAGAGGTACCTGGAGTGATTACCAAGCAGCTGAATACTTTAACTGGTAAATTCCAATTTTAAGGGAGACTGGGGAAGCCAGGGAGCACTGAGTAGAGTTTTGTTTAAAAAAAAAAAAAAAAAAAAGCCACTTGCTGCTACATAACGGAATCATCAGAGCTCCTAGATGAGAAAAACTTCATGTAAAAATAAGTATCAATTATCTGCAGCCAGTGTTCAAATTTGGATGATTTTTTAAATGAAGTATCAGTTCTCACTGAAAAGGACATTACATCTTTAAAGAAAACAAAACCTTCCCCCAAACTGCTTCTCTTAGTGCAAGTCAAATATTTTTCTCCTTGCTCTAAATCAAAGCAAGCTCTTCATACCACCCCCCCATGCCAATTCCTCAGCCCCACCCTGCCCTCCCTTCCCCAAAGTTTATGTGCTACATAAAAAGTAAAAACTATATACACAGGTAGTACAATGAAGCAAATAAGGAAAAACCTAATTGCACAATGCTACATCCAATGCTTTTAGAGGCAGATGATTTAAGAGTGCCTAAAACTTTAGTGTTATTGGGTTGTTGCTGTTCAGTGCTTATAAGGGATGTCCACTCCGTGGAGTCAGCGATATGTATTCAAAATTTTTAATTTATATCTTCCTTGCTTCATCAAGCAGTGATGTATCGGATAAACAAGGAAACATACTCTCAATTCTGCAAAAGAAACAAGAAGAAAGAATTAGGAGAAAAGCACTGAGAACAACATTGCTAATATATTACGGGAATTATTTTGTTACAGTCTTTGTTGGGAAATACCTGAGCAATAGCAAAGAAAGAACGTACTAAAAGTTGGTGCTGAGAGTCCTCTCCATCCAACATTTCCTTCACTGGATTTTTACTCTCCCCTGCGCTGTGGACTTTTGTCTAGAGCAGTGGTTCTCAACAGTGGGTAATTCTGCCTCCCCCTCCACCCCCGGGGGACATTTGGCAATGTTTGGAGACATTTTTGGTTGTCACACTGGGTGGGGAGGGGGTGCTACTGTCATCTGCTGGGAGAGGTCAGGGATGCTGCCAAAACATTCTACAATGCGCAGGACCGCCTCCCACGACAAAGAATTATTCGGCCCCAAATGTCAACAGTACAGAGGTTGAGAAACCCTGGTCTAGAGAATCGGGGGTCAAAGATAGTGAGAAAGGACAGACACAGGAAAATTCAGAAAGTATAACACTTAAGAGTAGCCAAATTTTCTAAGTTTGAAAAATAACTGGAAATCACACTTAAAAAGACTATCCAAAGAAAATTCTATTCACTTTTTTTTTCTCAAAATATTTTAGTCTTAGTCATATGTAGAATATACACACGAATGTTTATGAATAGGTCCTTACTACTATTTCCTGTATTCTCTGAACTGGCAATATTTACTAACAAATGCTTCTCTGTATGTCAGAATGGGGCCAGATGAAAATCCAGTAGGTCTGATTTGCTGTGGCTCATCTGATGAGCTAGGCCACAAGTCACAAACCAACAAGAGCTTCAGGTGGTAAGGTTGCTTCAGAAAATTTTTTCAACCAATTTACCCACTTCATACATAAGCTGTGATGGAGAAGTTCAATAGCGCCGTTTTGTATAAGCTCTGAAAAATATGTATGTAATGAAATCCTATATATGACACTGATTTAAAAATACAACAACTTGAACCCCACCTTCATCCCTTTTTCTTTTAATTTTTATAGATGAGGATTTTAAAAGTTAATATCAACATCTCTTAGGATCTCTTTATATGCTAGGCTATGAGGGTGTTTTGGAAAAAAAAAAGAGGACACGGTCGTTGTCTGTAAGAAGTTTACAAACTATTAATACATGTAGTTTGATCATTATGGAGACCAATCCACGTAAAGCTGGGGGCTGAATTATTCAAATTAGCTTTTCATGTTGATCACATTTTAGTAGATGGCAAAAATCTCCACTTCCCTTGTTTGGGGTACACCTACCCCTGTCAGCCCTGATATCTACTATCCATTTCCCCTACAAGTATCTAAATTCCCCTGTTATAGCACGACTGGCATACACATGCTGACGTGTTCCTGGACTGCTTACTCTGGCAGTTACTTTAACTTTTGCTTTGCAACTTCAGTGTTATCAGAAATTCCGTCGGAACCTTAGGATTTTTGAGCCTTCCATTTTGGTTTTTTTAAATACACACGTTCCTTCTCCATCCCCCAAACTTATCAGAAGACAGGGAAAGTGAGAGTTTGTGAAAATGATAAAAACCAAAGGAAGCCACATGCCTCTCTTGTCACGTTTCTAACCATTTGAACAACCAGCTATGAGCCATTTGTGCCTCACTTTTCCCTCAAAGTTTGAATTAAATCATTTATTTGAATTAAATCATTCTTCCACGTATGGCTCAAAATCTGAGTCAACCTGGTCTTCCGGAAGATGAATTCTCATGAAGTGGGATGGAGGCAGACCCCCGCTCTTGTTCAGATGGAAAAAGAACCTATTGTTTCCAACATGTTCTGATGGAACTCTCAGAGTACTGACCTTCCTCCCCACAGGGCCTTGGTTACAAGTACTTGCCTGGGACCCTTGCTCTAATCATTTGGTACTTCAAAGGAAAATGATCTCAGGACGTAGAAACTGGGAAGAATCACAGTACCTCCACACTAATTCTCAGTCTTCCCCATTCCTACTTTTTTTGACCTCCAAAATATAAACCAAACAAAAACCCACAAGCTCTAATCTGCCAGCCACCACTGAGATCGGGTTATCCCGGGGCTTGAAAGCCCACGAGTTCCTGCAGCCCAATTCGGGGGTCACTTCTTTGCTCGTAGTAATCAACCTACCGAGTACTTTACGTTTGACGCCTTCTGAGGCCGGGCTTCTTGGGCGTCTGCTCCACTGAACCCGCGTTCGGGGAACCGTCTGAAACATTTTCTTCTGTTCTGTTTGCTCTTTTGTTTTGAGGAGAGGAATCTAAGGGCAGGAGGGAATTTGAAAAAGAACACACACAAACAATCTTTATTAGAAAAAACAATGGCTGACAGAAGTGGACCCAAGAATCAGGAGACGAAAAACCCACCACCTACACCCACAATCCTGGATCCGTCATTCCCAGTGGCCTTTAAGGGCACAAAATAAGGTTGTTTTCACATAACAGAAAGTATATTCTACGCCCCCAAAGCTCTCTCTCCAAAGCGAAGAGGGAGGCCGCTGATAAACATCCCAACGTTGTCACATACCTACCACTGGCGAGCGGGGAGGAGCCGCGATGTTTTCAGTTAGAAAAATTACCAGATAACACAGTCTCAGGCTTCTGACTTAAAAGTCATAAACAGACAAGCAGTCAGCTAAATAAATAGTATTTAAAACCTAAGATTAAGAAAGTGTGCTCCTCCAAAGCTAAATCAGAATGCGCTGAAAACAAAGGTGAGTTTAAAGACCCTCAGGCAGGCAAAGCAGTGCCGCTAACACAGACACACAGAAAGACATTTCACTCATTTGAAAGGGTCATTACCGTCTGTGGCAGGTCGCTTCCTTATCCCAGTGCACTGCTCTGCTAACCCCGTCTGGCTGTCCGGTGCATCAGTCTTCTGGTCTACCAAATGCGTGTCCTCTGAGTTTGCCTGAGACCCAATTAAAGGCACCGCCTGGCGGGTCCCGCTGACATCCTGGCCCTCCTGCGCCGGCACCTTGCAGGCGCCTTTGGGTGGCCGCGGGGGTCTGTAGTAGAACTCGGGCAAGTTGCCCTTTTCCACCTCTTGCCACTCGTATTTGCCCTCCAAGGGCTTGTGATTCTGAAAATCAAAATTCCACTTGCGCTGGCTGGCCTCTTCCATGTCTCTACAGTGCTTCTCCAAGTCCCGGGTTAACTCTTCGTGATTGACCGGACCAAAGAGGTTTCTGCAGGCCGAGGGCTTGGGGTACTCCGCCTGTCTGGCGTCCATCCGCTCCAGGCTCGGGCTCCCGTTAGACACTCGCACGTTTGACATCTTCCTCCCCGGGCTCGGCGACCGCCTCTCTTGCGCTCTCGCAAAACAAAACGAACAAAACAAAACGCCCCGACCCAGCCCGAGCCCCTCTTATAAGCCCTGCGACTGCCCTCCGAGCCAAGAGAAACAAACACGGACGAGTAAGTGCCCGAGCGTCAGGAGCGCGCGGGGCTGGGGGAGGGGGCGAGGGGCAGCCCCAGCCAGGCAGCCCCGAGTCCCCGCCGATCAAGTGGACTGGCGAGCGGGAGGCGGGGAGGGGAGGGGAGAGGAGCGCCGCGGAGAGAGGAGGGGGCAGAGCCAGTCCGAGTCCGGGCAGCTGCGAGCCCGCGGGTCCCGCCGACCGAGCGGCTCTCCAAACCTTGCCGGCGTCGGAGTCCCGGAGCGGCGAGAGACTGGGGACAGGGGAGGGGGAGAAAAACACCCCGAAAAGACGAGCCCCCTTTTTTTAGTTGCCCAATATGGCGGTGGAAGGGAGGCTGACGAAGAAGAAGATGATTGACACCGCAAGTCTATTTAAACAGAGGAGGAGATCATTGGTCGCGGCGCCGGGAGCCGCCCCGCCGAGGCTGGCGAGCGCGGCCTTAAGGTGGCCCCGGGGCGGCCGCGGCGCCTCCCCGCCTCCCGAGCGCGCCGCCGCCGAGCGCGCGCCCCGGAGATGGGCTGGTCGCGTGACTGCTGGAGGCGCACGGCTGCCAGCAAACCTGCTCCGGCTGGCCTCGGAGAAATTAAAAATAAGACAAACAAGCTCGCCAAACGGCCGGGGAGCCGGGGAGGGGCCTGTGCAGCGGGGCCGGCGGGGCGGCGGGTTCTGGTCCCGGCGCTGCGCCGGCCGGCGCGCGGCTACTCCGGAACCCCGACCTCCCGCTCCTCGCCCGGGAAAGCTGGGGAGCTCGAAGGTTGCCGGCAGCTGGTTGTGCTCCTCGCCGGCGATCTTGTTTTCCCCGCACTCGCCCAGCGAGGGATGGGGGCGGGGGCGGGGGTGGGCAGCTGGGGGGCGGAGGCGGACGGTGGGAGCTCGGCCCCCAGCTGAGCTCTCCCCCGGGGCCCCAGCCGCTCGCACAGCGCGGGAGGCGGGGAGCTCCTCGGCCTGGGTGCCTTACTTAGGTGGGGGTGAGCAGTGGTTAGCTCACCCTTAACCTAGAAGTCTGTGCTAGTCCTGGGGGGGGGGGGGCATGGGGCTTAAGGGAGAAGCCACGGCGAACGGCTTTCTATAAATTAGCCTGGAAGAGACGCAGCACTTATAATGTATTCTGAACCCAAGCTCTCCCTCAGTAAAAAATAAGAAAGGATTTCCAGATCAAAAAGTCGACTGGTCTCCCAAGTCCCCAGTAAGCTTTGTTAACTGTCTCAGACACATTTAGTTAAAAAAAAGGCGAGATTACACCCCTGGCCCACGTTCTTGCTTCCCAGTCACAGTTAAGGCCACTGACACGGGCTGCGTGTGGGAACTCGTCTCCTCTTTGTATTTTTCAATTCTTTGCCGGGTTGTAGCAGTTTCCTCACCCTGAGTCCCGTCGCCAAATACAACAGTTCCTTCCTTCCTCCACCTTTCTCTCCCACCAGACTCACTTCTCGGAACCCACCCAGAACACCATTCAGATGCAAGTGACGCCTTCAGAGGGCTGCAGGTCGTCGAAGAGTGAAAGTAGCCGGAAAGTCCGGATTGTGAAGTGATGTATAAAACCACCACCACCGTGTTCTCACGTCTGATATGATTACTTGGGCATTTCTCTGCTCCCCTTTGCAACTTGAAATTTACCTAAGCAATATGATCTTGAGCAAGGTGATGGACGTTAAAACAGGATGGACAGGGCTGTCATATCTGAAACAGAGCTCAGAGTCTTTAACTGCCTCCCCCCAGCCCCGTATATGATCTTGGTCTGGGTCAAAGTTACACATTTTACTGGAAACTAATTTCCAGTTCTAACACTACACAATGGCAATTGTACACAACAGTTTTCTTGGACGTCTATGCTACAAATGAGTTTGACTTTTAACTTGTTTTCTTAACCACGTATTATTCGTCCACTTTGTGTCCCTGCCTTGCTTCATACACTCCAGAATGTAAGAGCTGGGAGGGACCTTGGGAACCCTGTGGTTCAACCCTCTCTTTTTTACCACTGAGGAAATAGACACCGAGAGGATTCCTGTACAGGGACACATAACCAGTTGGTAGCAGACTAGAGGCAGGTCTCCTGACTCGAAAGCTGGTTCATTTTCTGTTCCTTTCCCTCCTGATGACCCCAACTGGTTTGGGGATTTCGTCTGGATTCGCCTATGTCCCTCTCCTACAAATGATTCAAAATGGCTCCTTCTCATGACCTGGGCTGCCTGCAGATGTTTCCTTGACGTGGCCTGTGGTCCCTGATATTTTAATACAGCTGTCACTGGCCTTTGGTATGACCTTGGCACTAATTTGACTAAAATGCAGATGCCAAAAGGGCAGGGTGAGACCCAGAGAGCAGTGAGGGAGGTAGTGCCCAAAAGTTGTTTCAAGGTCGGGACTTCCTACCTGACTGACAGAAAATATTTCACCTGGGATCAAAGTAAAAGGTCTCCTCTTCTTTATTTTTTTACATTGAATGCCTCACTTAGTTTGCTGAGTTGGAGAAGAGGGGGAGAGGGACAGGAAAATTAGGGTAGGTCTCAGTACCATAATTTATACCCTATTCCTGAAATTAGATCATTGTTGTTGAAATTTTTACACAATTGCTAGACTACACCGGAATTCTATATTATATATAAGCATCAATTCAGATGCATAAATACACCAACTACCACATATATGTAAATGGAGATATTCTAGAGTATTGCACCTTGCCACAGATGTTTGATTTTATTCGTGGAATTAATATCTTACAGAAAAGTTAAAAATGAATACTTCTATCCCCTCCACACCCTGAATATTTCTTCAACTAATATGTAGGACCACCATTTTGTCGCTTTGTTAATCTTGAAAAGTAAACGAGTCACAGTCACGCCACCTTAAGACGTCTGGCTGCCAGCAGAAAGGCTGTGCTTACTCCGACCTTGCTATGATCTAAAGTGGTTTGTTTACAGTCAAGGCACCGGAGATCTGCACAGCAAATAATGAGAAGGCAGGCGTCTGCTGTAGTAGCGACGAAGCGTGAAAAAATACTATGGAGTCCCCGGGGGAAGAGGGAACTGGGAGCTCAGAGCGCCATCCTCCTGCGGAAAGTAGGCGGCGGCTTTAAAAGACTGAGCGGGGGAGAAGAATTTCCAATAAACAGCGTAAAGGCGGAGCCTGGGGGGAAGACAGAAAGTTCCACTGGCACTGCTCTAAAACGGGCTCTGCTGGCCCAAGACCCAGAATCTAGTCCTGGGTGATGTTTTTGCTGTCATTTTCACTCCTGGTAGTTTTCTCCTTAGAGCTGAGAAGTGTCCCATAAGCCACCCAAGATTGCGTGTCCTTCACCAGCTGAGGAGAGAGAGGAAGACCAAAATAACTTAAAAGAAAACACCTGTGTGGTAGCCAAGTGTCCCGGCGGGGCGGCAGGGCAAGCTCGCCTCCCAGGTGTGGTCCTTTCAGGGGGGAAGTCAGGCAGCCCCAAATTTCTGCGAAGGCGCAGGTTTCCTTGCTCTGTTGCCCCTCCCACCACAAGCACACAATGTTAATCCTTCCTCCAGGATGTTTATGGTGAGGCAACGTTAACTCAATTTCACTTTTCTTCTAAACCGACATATTTTTAGAGTTTGGAAATGTCACATTCGTCTGTTTCTGACACTTTTCATTCAATTTAATAAATATTTATTGAGCATCTTCTATTAATTTGCTTATTCTTTCTTTCAACAAATAATTGTTGAGTGCCTTTGATATTCGAGGCCCTGGGGATACAGAAGTAAACAAACAGATTTAAACTAGGATGAAGTTTACACTCTAGTAGGGGGAGAGGAGACATGATACACAATAATACATGAGTGAAATATATACACTGTGTAAGGAAGTGATACATGCTATGGAGAAACAACAAGCAGGGGAGGGAGAAGGAGTGTCGTGAGGTCCCAGTGGGACTGGAGTGGTGGTCGGGGAAGGCTTCATTGAGGAAGTGGCCTTGGAGAGATGCCCCGAGGACTCAAGAGAGAACAGCCATGCAGATACCTGGGGAGAGTGTCCGATAAAGGGAACAGCAAACACAAAAGCTCCGAAGTGTGGTCTTCTGTGATGTGTTCAAGGAACTTCGAGGAGCAAGGGGAGAGTAGCAGCCGGAACATCTGCTCATACAAGGCCACGCAGGCCTCTGGAGGGTTTTTATCAATGACTGAGTGATAGGGGAAGCCACTGAAGCATTAGGAGGTTCTAAGCAGTGGAATGATGCGCTCTTACCATGGGTAAGGTATTCCCCTAGGCGGTATTCTCAGCAGCCTAAGGATGACGAAGTCACAGTCCCTGCCTTTGGGGAGTATACCTCCTAGATGGGGAGACCACCATGTGCACAAAAACTCCAGAGACAGAAAGCAAAACCTGGAAGAATGCGGTCCAAAGATAGACTACAAAGGAGGGAGAAAGAGGAAGCCTTCAAGGAGGTGATATGAGTCAGGTCTTGAAGAATGAGAAAATGTCCAGAAGATTATAAAGATGTATTGGCAGGGGTGTTAATTGGCGGATGGGATCAGACAGTGGCAGGTGTATGGATGACATGCTAAAAAAAAAATGTTTTATTCAGTAAGCAATGGAGCGTTTGGTGAAAAGAATATCGTGATCACTGTCCAAACTTGTCTCCTGACCCGGAGCAAGCCTGGGCCCTGAGAGACAGTGTCTAGGGACAGAGCCGAATGAAAGCTGGGTGGACTGTCCCATTATGGTCTTAATCTAAAGGGAGCTGGTTGTTGGACAGAGTACGGGTGTGAGGCAAGAGGGGAGAAGCACAAGCCATGAGACCACAATAAGAGAGTTTGGAACAGAGAATAGGAGGCTGTCTTGTGTGAGCCACTGAGCTATGAAGGCACAGCTGCACATGCTTTGTATGTGGTGCGCACAGCCTTGACGGGAAGCGGAGGCAACTGTTAAGAAGCCCACGCCGTCTTGGACAATCAGATGTTTGTGTTCGGTAGTGGCATCTGACAGCAGAGTAGAGGATGGGTGTGATGAGCCTGGAGGGGCTGACACGGGGAGGTGACTTTGCAGGCTGACTGCAGTTGCTCAAGCAAGAGATACAATGGCCTTAAGCTGTACTACTGCAGAGGAGGGAATGGAAAACTAGGAATGAATGTGTGCTTGCTTAGGTAGTCAGAACAGATACGGGGGCTGGAGAAATGGAGGATGGCTTTAAGGACTCACGCTTGGGTATTTGAGAGAATAATGCCATTAATTAAGAGAAGTAACACAGAGAGATGATGTAATAGAGAATGCTAGTTGTCCACCAAATTCCATTCTCACCTTCTTCCTCAGTATCAAAATTGTAACTGGGCATACAGCTGCCCAGCTACTCTGAATTTCCCAGCCTCCTTTACAGTTGGATGTGGCCTGGTGCTAGGTGTTTTCCAACAGAATGTAAGCAAAAGTGATATGTGTCTTTCAGGCCTAGTGCATAAAACCTATCACATGACTCCTTCCCTTCTGCTTCTCTCTTCCCCCTCCCATGGGCTGTAAAGGTGAATATTACTGTAACCTTGGAAGCCACATGTTGAAGGTGATAGGGCCACCATCAACCTGAGTCCCTGACCTGACCCAAGAGAAAAAATGAATTTCTATTTTGTTAAACTGTGATATTTTGGAGGTCCATTTGTTATATCATTTTATAGTCAATCCGAACTAATACAGAGGGAAAAGTTTGGGAGATGGGGAATAGGGAAGATTAAGACTTTGATTTGATGCAGACAGTATGTGCATTGAAATTAGCTGGATCCCTGAGGAAAAAAAGAATAAGAGGTTATGTTCCTTAAGAGGGCAACTGAGACAATGTTGGAGACATGAATCTGATACATAATGTAAAAGGATGCTATGGTTGGCGGGGCTCTCTGAGACCTGTCCATATTTACGAATGTGCCAGTAATCATATGGCCAGATCAGATCCTGAGTAGATTAAAGCTTTCAAACGTGTGGGAATAAGGATGTGTGTGGTGTTCTCAATATTTTTCATCACACTTGAGCTGTGTAACACTCATTGTTTCTTCATTGTCCCACCCTCCCTTCTCAGAAAGTCTGCTCCCTTAGGCTCTTCTGCTGAGAGATTATATCCCATTGTTCCCATTCTCTAGATTTTTTTTTTTTTTTTTTTGCCAAGCCACGTGGCTTGCAGGATCTCAGTTCCCAGACCAGGGTTTGAACCTGGGTCACGGCAGTGAAAGCACAGAATCCTAACCACTAGGCCGCCAGGGAACTCCCCCCATTCTCTTTCTGAAGGTGACCAGAGGAGGGGAGAGGCTGTATCTATCTGACCCGAATTTGGCCAAATTCTCTCTCCTGAAAATTTGAAACCAGGTCTCAGAAACTTCAATTAGTAAACTGTAAATTAGAGATTAATAAGGTAATGTAGATTTGGAATTCAAAGAGCAGTTTTAAGAAAGCTATCTTTGGCACATGTGTGATGGAGATGCAGATTAAGATTGCCTGCAGTGTCAGAAGAAAGAAAGGGACATTCAAAGAGGGGTAGAGAAGAGAGACCACGGGTTTTAGAAAGACTGATAACACTTAGCACCCCCAAACTCCCCAGTTTCTGGATCCTGCAGCTCAGGAGGTCCAACACCCTGGATTTCAGTTCTGTGGGACAGCCTGTGTTTGTAAAACAATTCCTCTCATTTTGCTCCAAGCTAGTTTGTTATTGGTTTCTATTAGAACCCAAGACATCCCTGATTAACACGATACTTTACATACTTGAAAGCAGCTTCTCAGGTGTCATCACATTTGACCCTCATAAGACCACGGTTTCCAGACGAATGCTATTATCCTCTCTTGCAGATGAGGTCCTGAGATAGAGAAGGCTGAGGGCTCCAAAGCCACAAAAAAGAGCAGACAAGGCGCTAGGACCAGTATGCCTGCTCTTCGGAAGCTGAGTCCAGGGTCCACTGTGATGACTCTTGAAGATGTAATGACTTGGTGGGTTTGTAAATTTTATCACGGAGGCTCATTGGCTTAAATTACCTACAGTGCACTATTCATAAAAAGAAGGTTCTGGGGAAAATGAGATTCAAATTCCTAAAAAGAAAAATAGCATCTTCGAAAGAAACTGGACTCAGAAAGGGTTTGAAACTGATCCAGTGGGGTCAGACTTTAAAGAAAAAATGCATCAGGCAATTTTAATTAGAGAAAAATCTTCATTTTCAAGTAAAATGTAGTAAGCAAATGCAGTATTACTGGTTTCATAAGAATGGGAAATAAATGGCAAACCCTGGATCCATGACCTTAATTTCCATGACTGAAACATAAGTGGACAACCTCTGTGAGTAGAATATGGAATTTGGAACAAAAAAACATATTCACCACCAACTCACCATTTTCAACTACAGTCATTGAGAAGATACAAAGGAGAAAACCTCCCTCAATTATGATCTCAGTCTTCAGTTTACGCAAACTTATACCTAAAAAGAAAAAACTGGAAAGTGCTCATTTTTTGCTCCTGACCACTCTCTGAATAACTGTTCACATGAATATTTGTTCATTCCTTCATTCACTAAATTTTTTTTTTTTTTTGCGGTAGGCGGGCCTCTCACTGTTGCGGCCTCTCCCGTTGCGGAGCACAGGCTCCAGACGCACAGGCTCAGCGGCCATGGCTCACGGGCCCAGCCGATCCGTGGCATGTGGGATCTTCCCAGACCGGGGCACGAACCCGCGTCCCCTGCATCGGCAGGCGGACTCTCAACCACTGCGCCACCAGGGAAGCCCCATTCACTAAATTTTTTTTTTTTTTTTATAATTAAAACACAGTTTTTATTTTTCAATCCCATCCAACAATTATCCAATCTTTTTTTCTGAAATTCAGGTAATACATTTCCATCTTCCATAATTTCAATCAGTTGTTCTTGTGAACTAACTAAAAGGCATTACATTTTAATATTTTTTTAACAGAAAGAGCCCCACTGAAACCCTTTATTTACAAAATTTGATAATGTTAGAAAATCATTTTTGTGCTTTTAAGTGTGCAGGTGTGAGAACGACACTTTCACATTGTTTTTTGGTGATGAAATTGCATAATAATGGAAACAGTGCCATTTCAAATATGCTCTGTCCATGCATGTTTCTTTCGAAAAACAGTTGCTTTCTCACTCATGGTTAAACTCTCATCTTTATTCTGAAAGGACAGATTAAGTCTAATTATTAAAGACAATTTTTCTGCAGCAGTTTTAGGTTTATAACAAAATTGAGAGGAAGGTATAGAGAGTCCCCATATACCCTCTACACGTGCCACCTTCATTATCAACATCATTTTCCAGACGGTACACTTTTTACCAAAAACGAACCTACACTGATACATCATCATCTGCCAAATTCCACAGTTTACCTTAGGGTTCCCTGTTGATGCTGTACAGTCTATGGGTTTTGACAAATGTATAATAATATATATCCATCATTCTAATATCATACAGAGTATTTTCACTGCTCTAAAAATCCTCTTTGTTCTGCCTATTAATCTCTCTCCCATCCTCCACCCCAGGCAACCACTGATCTTTTTATTGTCTCCATAGTTTTATCTTTACCAGAATGTCATGTAGTTGGAATCATACAGTATGTAGCTTTTTCAGTTTAGCTTCTTTTTTTTTTTTTTTTCGCCTCCACATTTTTTTTTTTTAATTTTTATTTTTATTTTTATTTTTTGCTTTATCACAAATTTAATCAGTTATATGTATACATATGTTCCCATATCCCCTCCCTTTTGCGTCTCCCTCCCACCCTCCCTATCCCACCCCTCCAGGCGGTCACAAAGCACCGAGCTGATCTCCCTGTGCTATGCGGCTGCTTCCCACTAGCTATCTACCTTACGTTTGGTAGTGTATATATGTCCATGCCGCTCTTTCACTTTGTCACAGCTTACCCTTCCCCCTCCCCATATCCTCAAGTCCATTCTCTAGTAGGTCTGTGTCTTTATTCCTGTCTTACCCCTATGTTCTTCATGACCTTTTTTTTTCTTAAATTCCATATATATGTGTCAGCATACAGTATTTGTCTTTCTCTTTCTGACTTACTTCACTCTGTATGACAGACTCTAGGTCCATCCACCTCATTACAAATAGTTCAATTTCATTTCTTTTTATGGCTGAGTAATATTCCATTGTATGTATGTGCCACATCTTCTTTACCCATTCATCCGATGATGGACACTTAGGTTGTTTCCATCTCCGGGCTATTGTAAATAGGGCTGCTATGAACATTTTGGTACATGTCTCTTTTTGAATTATGGTTTTCTCAGGGTATATGCCCAGTAGTGGGATTGCAGGGTCATATGGTAGTTCTATTTGTAGTTTTTTAAGGAACCTCCATACCGTTCTCCATAGTGGCTGTACCAATTCACATTCCCACCAGCAGTGCAAGAGTGTTCCCTTTTTTCCACACCCTCTCCAGCATTTATTGTTTCTAGATTTTTTGATGATGGCCATTCTGACTGGTGTGAGATGATATCTCATTGTAGTTTTGATTTGCATTTCTCTAATTAGTAAAGATGTTGAGCATCCTTTCATGTGTTTGTTGGCAGTCTGTATATCTTCTGTGGAGAAATGTCTATTTAGGTCTTCTGCCCATTTTTGGATTGGGTTGTTTGTTTTTTTGTTATTGAGCTGCATGAGCTGCTTATAAATTTTGGAGATTAATCCTTTGTCAGTTGCTTCATTTGCAAATATTTTCTCCCATTCTGAGGGTTGTCTTTTGGTCTTGTTTATGGTTTCCTTTGCTGTGCAAAAGCTTTTAAGTTTCATTAGGTCCCATGTGTTTATTTTTGTCTTTATTTCCATTTCTCTAGGAGGTGGGTCAAAAAGGATCTTGCTGTGATTTATGTCATAGAGTGTTCTGCCTATGTTGTCCTCTAAGAGTTTGATAGTGTCTGGCCTTACATTTAGGTCTTTAATCCATTTTGAGCTTATTTTTGTGTATGGTGTTAGGGAGTGATCGAATCTCATACTTTTACATGTCCCTGTCCAGTTTTCCCAACACCACTTATTGAAGAGACTGTCCTTTCTCCACTGTACATTCCTGCCTCCTTTATCAAAGATAAGGTGACCATATGTCCGTGGGTTTATCTCTGGGCTTTCTATCCTGTTCCATTGATCTATCTTTCTGTTTCTGTGCCAGTACCATACTGTCTTGATTACTGCAGCTTTGTAGTATAGTCTGAAGTCAGGGAGCCTGATTCCTCCAGCTCCATTTTTCGTTCTCAAGATTGCTTTGGCTATTCGGGGTCTTTTGTGTTTCCATACAAATTGTGAAATTTTTTGTTCTAGTTCTGTGAAAAATGCCAGTGGTATTTTGATAGGGATTGCATTGAATCTGTAGATTGCTTTGGGTAGTAGAGTCATTTTCACAATGTTGATTCTTCCAATCCAAGAACATGGTACATCTCTCCATCTATTTGTATCATCTTTAATTTCTTTCATAAGTGTCTTATAATTTTCTGCATACAGGTCTTTTGTCTCCTTAGGTAGGTTTATTCCTAGATATTTTATTCTTTTTGTTGCAATGGTAAATGGGAGTGTTTCCTTGATTTCACTTTCAGATTTTTCATCATTAGTATATAGGAATGCCAGAGATTTCTGTGCATTAATTTTGTATCCTGCAACTTTACCAAATTCATTGATTAGCTCTAGTAGTTTTCTGGTAGCATCTTTAGGATTCTCTATGTATAGTATCATGTCATCTGCAAACAGTGACAGCTTTACTTCTTCTTTTCCAATTTGGATTCCTTTTATTTGCTTTTCTTCTCTGATTGCTGTGGCTAAAACTTCCAAAACTATGTTGAATAACAGTGGTGAGAGTGGGCAACCTTGTCTTGTTCCTGATCTTAGTGGAAATGGTTTCAGTTTTTCACCATTGAGGACGATGCTGGCTGTGGGTTTGTCATATATGGCCTTTATTATGTTGAGGAAAGTTCCCTCTATGCCTACTTTCTGCAGGGTTTTTATCATGAATGGGTGTTGAATTTTGTCGAAAGCTTTCTCTGCATCTATTGAGATGATCATATGGTTTTTCTCCTTCAATTTGTTAATATGGTGTATCACGTTGATTGATTTGCGTATATTGAAGAATCCTTGCATTCCTGGGATAAACCCCACTTGATCATGGTGTATGATCCTTTTAATGTGCTGTTGGATTCTGTTTGCTAGTATTTTGTTGAGGATTTTTGCATCTATGTTCATCAGTGATATTGGCCTGTAGTTTTCTTTCTTTGTGACATCCTTGTCTGGTTTTGGTATCAAGGTGATGGTGGCCTCGTAGAATGAGTTTGGGAGTGTTCCTCCCTCTGCTATATTTTGGAAGAGTTTGAGAAGGATAGGCGTTAGCTCTTCTCTAAATGCTTGATAGAATTCGCCTGTGAAGCCATCTGGTCCTGGGCTTTTGTTTGTTGGAAGATTTTTTATCACAGTTTCAATTTCAGTGCTTGTGATTGGTCTGTTCATATGTTCTATTTCTTCCTGATTCAGTCTTGGCAGGTTGTGCATTTCTAAGAATTTGTCCATTTCTTCCAGGTTGTCCATTTTATTGGCATAGAGTTGCTTATAGTAATCTCTCACGATCTTTTGTATTTCTGCAGTGTCAGTTGTTACTTCTCCTTTTTCATTTCTAATTCTATTGATTTGAGTCTTCTCCCTTTTTTTCTTGATGAGTCTGGCTAATGGTTTATCAATTTTGTTTATCTTCTCAAAGAACCAGCTTTTAGTTTTATTGATCTTTGCTATTGTTTCCTTCATTTCTTTTTCATTTATTTCTGATCTGATTTTTATGATTTCTTTCCTTCTGCTAACTTTGGGATGTTTTTGTTCTTCTTTCTCTAATTGCTTTAGGTGCAAGGTTAGGTTGTTTAGTCGAGATATTTCCTGTTTCTTAAGGTGGGATTGTATTGCTATAAACTTCCCTCTTAGAACTGCTTTTGCTGCATCCCATAGGTTTTGGGTCGTCGTGTCTCCATTGTCATTTGTTTCTAGGTATTTTTTTATTTCCTCTTTGATTTCTTCAGTGATCACTTCGTTATTAAGTAATGTATTGTTTAGCCTCCATGTGTTTGTATTTTTTATAGCTCTTTTCCTGTAATTGATATCTAGTCTCATAGCATTGTGGTCGGAAAAGATACTTGATACAATTTCAATTTTCTTAAATTTACCAAGGCTTGATTTGTGACCCAAGATATGATCTATCCTGGAGAATGTTCCATGAGCACTTGAGAAAAATGTGTATTCTGTTGTTTTTGGATGGAATGTCCTATAAATATCAATTAAGTCCATCTTGTTTAATGTATCATTTAAAGCTTGTGTTTCCTTATTTATTTTCATTTTGGATGATCTGTCCATTGGTGAAAGTGGGGTGTTAAAGTGCCCTACTATGATTGTGTTACTGTCGATTTCTCCTTTTATGGCTGTTAGTGTTTGCCTTATGTATTGAGGTGCTCCTATGTTGGGTGCATAAATATTTACAATTGTTATATCTTCTTCTTGGATCGATCCCTTGATCATTATGTAGTGTCCTTCTTTGTCTCTTCTAGTAGTCTTTATTTTAAAGTCTATTTTGTCTGATATGAGAATTGCTACTCCAGCTTTCTTTTGGTTTCCATTTGCATGGAATATCTTTTTCCATCCCCTTACTTTCAGTCTGTATGTGTCTCTAGGTCTGAAGTGGGTCTCTTGTAGACAGCATATATATGGGTCTTGTTTTTGTATCCATTCAGCCAATCTGTGTCTTTTGGTGGGAGCGTTTAGTCCATTTACATTTAAGGTAATTATCGATATGTATGTTCCTATTCCCATTTTCTTAATTGTTTTGGGTTCGTTATTGTAGGTCTTTTCCTTCTGTTGTGTTTCTTGCCTAGAGAAGTTCCTTTAGCATTTGTTGTAAAGCTGGTTTGGTGGTGCTGAACTCTCTCAGCTTTTGCTTGTCTGTAAACGTTTTAATTTCTCCATCAAATCTGAATGAGATCCTTGCTGGGTAGAGTAATCTTGGTTGCAGGTTTCTCTCCTTCATCACTTTAATTATGTCCTGCCACTCCCTTCTGGCTTGTAGAGTTTCTGCTGAGAGATCAGCTGTTATCCTGATGGGGATTCCCTTGTGTGTTATTTGTTGTTTTTGCCTTGCTGCTTTTAATATGATTTCTTTGTGTTTAATTTTTGACAGTTTGATTAATATGTGTCTTGGCGTATTTCTCCTTGGATTTATTCTGTATGGGACTCTCTGTGCTTCTTGGACTTGATTAACTATTTCCTTTCCCATATTAGGGAAGTTTTCAACTATAATCTCTTCAAATATTTTCTCAGTCCCTTTCTTTTTCTCTTCTTCTTCTGGAACCCCTATAATTCGAATGTTGGTGCGTTTAATGTTGTCCCAGAGGTCTCTGATATTGTCCTCTGTTCTTTTCATTCTTTTCTCTTTATTTTGCTCTGCATTAGTTATTTCCACTATTTTATCTTCCACCTCACTTATCCGTTCTTCTGCCTCAGTTATTCTGCTATTGATCCCATCTAGAGTATTTTTCATTTCATTTATTGTGTTTTTAATCGATGCTTGATTCATCTTTAGTTCTACTAGGTCCTTGTTAACTGTTTCTTGCATTTTGTCTATTCTATTTCCAAGATTTTGGATCATCTTTACTATCATTATTCTGAATTCTTTTTCAGATAGACTGCCTATTACCTCTTCATTTGTTAGGTCTGGTGGGTTTTTATCTTGCTCCTTCTCCTGCTGTGTGTTTTTCTGTCTTCTCATTTTGCTTATGTTACTGTGTTTGGGGTCTCCTTTTTGCCGGCTGCAGGTTCGTAGTTCCTGTTGTTTTTGGTGTCTGTCCCCAGTGGCTAAGGTTGGTTTAGTGGGTTGTGTAGGTTTCCTGGTCGAGGGGACTAGTGCCTGTGTTCTGGTGGATGAGGCTGGATCTTGTCTTTCTGGTGGGCAGGTCCACGTCTGGTGGTGTGTTTTGGGGTGTCTGCAGACTTTTTATGATTTTAGGCCACCTCTCTGCTAATGGGTGGCGTTGTGTTCCTGTCTTGCTAGTTGTTTGGCATAGGGTGTCCAGCACTGTAGCTTGCTGGTCGTTGAGTGAAGCTGGGTGCTGGTGTTGAGATGGAGATCTCTGGAAGATTTTCGCCGTTTGATATTATGTGGAGCTGGGAGGTCTCTTGTGGACCAGTGTCCTGAAGTTGGCTCTCCCACCTCAGAGGCACAGTACTGACTCCTGGCTCCTCAATTTGGGATGATTTGTTGTCTATTCATGTATTCCACAGATGCAGGGTACATCAAGTTGATTGTGGAGCTTTAATCCGCTGCTTCTGAGGCTGCTGGGAGAGGTTTCCCTTTCTCTTCTTTGTTCTCACAGCTCCCGGGTCTCAGCTTTGGATTTGGCCCCGCCTCTGCGTGTAGGTCGCCGGAGGGCGTCTGTTCTTCGCTCAGACAGGAAAGGGTTAAAGGAGCAGCCTCTTCGGGAACTCTGGCTCACTCAGGCCGGGCGGGAGGGAGGGGCACGGAGTGCGGGGCGAGCCTTTTGGGAGGTCTGGGGTCTTCTGCCAGCGTTCAGTAGGTGTTCTGTAGGAGTTGTTCCACGTGTAGCTGTATTTCTGGTGTATCCGTGAGGAGGAAGGTGATCTCCGCGTCTTACTCTTCCGCCATCTTACCCGGAAGTCCTCCATTCACTAAATTTTTAATGAGCTCTTAGCAGATGCCAGACACTCTGGGGACATAGCAGAAAAAAAAGATAGCCAAAGTCCTGCTTTATGGAATGGAGTTTACACTCAAGTGTGGAAGGCAGACAAGACACAAATAAATAAGCATAGTATGTCATTTTGTTATAGGTGCTAAAAGAAAAAAAAAACTATTGTAGTTGAGGACGCAGAGAGTAATGAAGGCAGATGCTGTATTAACAAGGAAGGACTCTTTGATTAACTGACATTTGAATAGAGACTTGAATGAAATGAGGGCATGGACTATGTCATTTTCTGTGTTCCAGGCAGAGGAAATAGCAAATCCAAGAGCCCTGAGGAATGTGCCTGGAATGGCTAAAGGGTAATAAGGGAACTAGTAAGCCAGACACAGTATGTAGGGGCTGGGAGGTAGGAGATGAGATCAGAGAGAAAGTAGAGGTCTGGATCATGTATATTATATAAGACATGATAAAGACGTTTGATTTTATTCCAAATGAAGTAAGCCACCTTTGAGCAGAGAGTTTTGATCAGCTAACTTTGGTCACTTTCCTGAGTGGGAAGTACTTCAGAAAAGTGAGAGAGAAGTAGGGAGACCAGTTAGCAGACCATTGCAGTAATCCAAAAAGAGGTCATACTAGTTCAGACCAGGGTGGTAGCAATGTACGTAGAAAAAGGGGTAGAGTTATTAATAGATGTGTTTTTAAAGATACAGCCAACAGGATTTGCTGAAGGATTGGAAGTGGAATGTGTGTATGGGAGAGAGGGGTCCGTAGTGATTCCAAGGCTTTTTCGCCTAAGCAGCTGAAGAAAGTTTAGCCATTTACTGAAATGGGGTTGACTGAGGGAGGAACAAATTTTGCTTTGAATGTGTTAAGTTTGAGATATCCATGGACATCCAAGTGGAGTTGCTGAGTGAGCAGTTGTATATATGAGTCTCTCTTAGGGGAGAGAGGTTTGTGCTGGAGATACAAATTTGTAAATTTTCAGCATTTAGATGATATTAAAGCCATGGGACTAGATAAGATCACAAAGGGAATGAGTTTAGACAGGGAAGAGGCCTGAGCATTACAACTTTTAGAAATCAAAAAGATGGAAAGGCTCTAGACAAAGGAGAATATAAAGGCGCCGCTGATGGAGTGAAGGAGAGCCAAGGAGAGATGACTCAGAGGCCAAGTAAAAGAAAGTATTTCAAGGACAAGAAGAGATCAGATGGTTCAAATGCTGCTGATAAGTCAAGTAAGATGAGGACTGAAAACTGACTATTGGATTTGGCCATGAAGGTCATTGGTGATCTGGATAAGAGTAGTATTGGCCAAGTAGAGGATATGAAATCCTGACTGGAGTGGACTAAAAGGAAAGTCATGTACATACATGCTGTAAACCCACATGAACAAAATATGCACACATATACCTTGTCTAAGCAGAGGGTGGCTAGGTTCTAATATCAGGGAGCCAGTCTGGAAGCAGGCCTGGGGTGGGGTCTGTGTACTGGCAGATGAGGAAGTAAGCACGTGAAGAAGGTGCCACCCACTGACTACCTTAACTTGTTTCATTGTATGCTTTCGCATTCTATGGTTCCTTCAATATCTTTTCTTAACTTTCCTAAGAATTGTCATGTTGACAAATTATCTTAAAGCTCTTTGAAAGGAATCCCTTTTGGAGACGATGCTAAGAGAGTTAGCACAGAATGAGCTTTGCTTGTGAGCCTCATATTTCACCCAGCTAAGAAATAGAAAATCAAGAGTGTAAGGCTTTATTGTAAATTCGTAGCATAATAAAAGGACATTGAGTTGCGTTTCTATTTATTCTTGACAAAAAGCCTTTGCTGACGTTGTCATAATGGTATTCTTCTCCGAACCTCAGTAATCTCCTTAAGACCTTCCTGTATCAGTGGATCAATTATACAACAAGTGTCTAATGCAGTTTGAAATTTGTTGCCTTTTGCCTTAACTTGGGATTTGATTTTCTGACCTAGAATGTTTCAGAGTAGTTTTCCGTCTCTTCCTTTACCGAAGAAACAGAAACATCCAGAATAGTTAGGCCCTCTGTGGCCACATGAGGACAGAAGAGGGTAAGTAATAAGATAGAATTCCCCCGCAGAGCATTCATGAAGCAGGAATGTAATCGACCTGCTGAGCTGTTTAAACAGCACAGGAGGGCAGCACAAGGCCAGAACTGTTGGCCCCAATCCGGCAAATATTCCAAACCACAACCATACTTATGGTCTACTTTTCCGAATGCATACACAAGAGTTTTAATCCCCACCAAATTTAACTGAACTCTAAATCTGCATAGACTCTACCCATTAAACATTTTCAGATCATTTTCATACATTATTCACATAATAATCTGAATTTAACATTTATGTATTTTACCGTAGCAGAGAGTTTTAATAATTGTCTGTGCAGTCAAGGTAAGTGTTATAACCCTTAACAAGTGAGGAAGTAGAAATAAAGATAAAAGGTGATTTGCCTATGGTCATCACAATTAGGTGTAAAGATAACAAGCTTAGCCTGATCCTTTTCCACTAAACTCAGCTCTTCAGAAAGATACCCCTCCATCCCCCAAACACACACAGATACATTCCACTGCCTCGTGACATATTCACTTTGACTTCAGATATAAATCTACAGTCTTTAACCTTTTCTGTATCCTCCAATGAGGCCAATTTCCATCCTCTAAACAAAATAAATACAGAGTAGGTAGCACCTAATAGATATTACTGGCAAATATACACAGTTGCAGTGAAGCTCAAAGAGATATCCCCTAGTGAATTCTGTTAGGTCCTCGATATGGCAGTCATGGAATCCATCAAATCTACAGCTCCTTCCAAGAGCAAATGCCCCACCCCTAGCATGGGCCACGGCATGGGCTCCTGACCAAGAATTGTGTTTTATGATGGGGCCTGGCACGGACACCCCTGCCCAAAAGGAAGATGGTTATTAGCTAATCCAATCTTATACTCTTACTCAGGAATTAGAACTGGGAAGTATAGTAAAAACCAGAAGGTCACAGTGAAAAGAGCATAGACTGATGCAGAGAGAAGACATGTAGGGACATAGAGTCACTATGTGCTGGACTCACAGGCCATGGACTTCCATGGCAAAGATGTCTAGAGCTCCCAACATTCCAAATGAACTTATAATTCCTGTTTACATGTGACTCTTTCAAGGCCCCGTGGTTTGGGTGTCCGTGTTCTAAGGACTTGGCAGTATGGCTAAGATTCCCGTCACACACGTGAACACACATTCACACACTACTCAAGGGAACAAATGAGACTGTTCCTTACAACCAAAAGAACTTAGCCAACCACCACCCATAGATAATGCTCCATAACCAAAATAAGCAACATTTAATCACAACCAAGCTCACATGGAACATATGATTGCTTGATCAAAGCTGTACTTCATTCACTCATTATGTATCTATTGATTACATGTGTCAGGCATTAGGTGAGAGCTGGAGTTATAGAGACAAATAAGCAAGAGACAAATAAGACAAGGTCTCTGTATTTGAGGGGTTCCCACCTCAGTGGGAAAGGCATCATACAAGAATGGAAACAAATTGAGAAAATTTAGGGAAACTGTATGTATACTGATTGCATAAATGGTAGATCTTTTTTGCTTGTAAGTCATTCTAAAAGGGCTCTTCTAGTCAAGTCCAGTTTATCAGTCAACATGAGATTTGTGTCAGTATACTGTATACCCAAGTGAAAAGATGAGAACAGAATCATATCATCATTCTTGAGTGCCCTGATGACTGGGATGTACAATGGTGTAATTAGATGGACAGGGTTAATAATTACCACTTTCATCATGACCACTGCTTCATGCTGGCTTCTCAAGACTTTAAATGTGGTTATGATGTTTTAGACTGAAAAGTTAGACATTACTTACTGATTCCTTGATTTGAGCGATTATCAAGACAGATAATTAAAGAAAACATAAGGAATTTAAAGAAGAGGAGAAAAGGGGAAAGGCCCTGAGAAAAGGGAGAAGGAGGGAGATCTAAAATACCAATCTTTTAAAACATGTCATCAATATGTGGATCCAGATTTATCATAGGTCTATGTTAACTGTGGATTGTCTTAATCACTTAAAATATTAAAAAAAAATCCACCAGTACATACTCTAATATGTTTGGTTTGATTTTCTAATATGCAGAGGGTCCTCTTGTAGTTTTTTTAAGCACTAGAGATGTAAGTCAAATACCAACTCATACTTTAAATTTTAGAAATATTCTATTAAATAGTAGAACCATAAGGCCAATCGCTAGAGAAATTTTTTTTTTTTTTTTTTTTTGCGGCACGCGGGCCTCTCGCTGTTGTGGCCTCTCCCGTTGCAGAGCACAGGCTCCGGATGCGCAAGCTCAGTGGCCATGGCTCACGGGCCCAGCCGCTCCGCGGCATGTGGGATCTTCCCAGACCGGGGCACGAACCCGTGTCCCCTGCATCGGCAGGCAGATTCTCAACCACTGAGCCACCAGGGAAGCCCGCTAGAGAAAATTTGAAAAGTAAGATACAATTACCATCTTCCATGACAGGAACTTTATTCTATATATAAAAGTTAAACAAAGAGACAATAACATTAATGTATGGCCAAATATATGTGCTTTAAAAAGATGGTACAAGCAAAGTGCTGTGAAGTTTCTAGAGGTGAGATCAGGGAAGGATTCAGAGGTTGCTTTTGAAAGGGTCTTGAGAATTCAATGGAGTTAAGTTGGGAGAGGCAGAGAACTGCATTAATTAAATGGGAAATTTTACTAAATGTAAACTTGGTAACGAGAAGAATTATCTTATTCCCCTGTTATTGTTCACTGACACTGTCCAAGATAGCTCATAAATGTATACCACCCCTTTGAAAATATAAGATTGGAATTCTCTGTCCCTTTTGCCTACCGGCAGTCCTATCTCCCACAGTACGAGCTCTGTATGCCAGATATAGTCATTTTTAGCTCATATGCAATTGATACAAGGGGAAATAATGTCAATATAATTCAGAAATCACATTGGTTCTTTCATTATTTTTCCCAGCACATTTACATTTTGAAGTGATCAGGGGCAAGTCTTCTTACAATTAAATACAAAACCTTAGCAATATAAACACTTTAAGAAAAAAAGCAGGAAATTCTTCAGGAATGCCTTCCTTTAGTACAAATAGAGGCTTGTTTTTGGCTTCAAAAACCTTTAAGATTTTTATGACATTGTTATGTGGTAAAGCTACACAGTGTAAATGAAGGTGTGAAACTGTTTTGTCCTGTGTGTGGGGTTGGGGGTTGGGGGACTGATTGATCAAGAGGGCTAAATACTGGCTCAGACTCTTCTTTTTCATTAGCTTAGTTTTTTGTTTTGTTTTTTTTAAAGAGAGGCTGTCATTATGGTAATTCTAGTGGATTTTTAAAAAATTGAAGTATAGTTGATTTACGACGATGTGTTAGTTTCTGGTGTACAGCAAAGTGATTCAGTTGTAGATAGATATACATATTCTCTTCCATTATGGTTTATTACAGGATATTGAATATAGTTCCCTGTGTTATACAGTAGGCCCTTGTTTATCTATTTTATATACAGTAGCTTGTATCTGCTAATCCCAAACTCCTACTTTATCCCTCCCTCACCCCCTTTCCCCTTTGGTAATCATAAGTTTATATTTTATGTCTGTTTCTGTTTTGTAAATAAGTTAATTTTTGTCATATTTTATTTTATTTTTATTTTTTATTTTTTTGCGGTACGTGGGCCTCTCACTGTTGTGGCCTCTCCCGTTGCGGAGCACAGGCTCCGGACGTGCAGGCTCCAGACGCGCAGGCTCAGCGGCCATGGCTCACGGGCCCAGCCGCTCCACGGCATGTGGGATCTTCCCGGACCAGGGCACGAACCCATGTCCCCTGCATCGGCAGGCGGACTCTCAACCACTGCGCCACCAGGGAAGCCCTGTCATATTTTAGATTCCACATATAAGTGATATCATATGGTACTTGTCTTTCTCTTTCTGATTTACTTCACTTAGTGTGATAATCTCTAGGTCCATCCATGTTGCTGAAAATGTCATTATTTCATTCTTTTTTATGGCTAATATTCCATTTTATATACATATAAATATATACATATATATATATGTATATATATATATACATATATATATGTATATATATATATATACATACCACGTCTTCTTTATCCATTCATCTGTTGATGGACATTTAGGTTGTTTCCATATCTTGGCTATTGTGAGTAGTGCTGCTATGAACATAGGGGTGCATGTATCTTTTTGAATTATAGCTTTGTCTGTGTGTATGCCCAGGAGTGGGATTGCTGGATCATATAGCAACTCTATTTTTAGTTTTTTAAGGAACCTCCATACTGTTTTCCACAGTGGCTACACCAATTTACATTTCCAGCAACAGTGTAAGATAGTTCCCTTTTCTCCACACCCTCTCCAACATGTGTTATGTGTAGACTTTTTAATGAGGGCCATTCTGACTGCTGTGAGGTGGTACCTCATTGTAGTTTTGATTTGCATTTCTCTAATAATTAGCGATGATGAGCATCTTTTCATGTGCCTATTGGCCATCTTTATATCTTCTTTGGTGAAATGTCTATTTAGGTCTTCTGCCCATTTCTTGATTGGGCTGTTTGGTTTTTTGTTGTTATTGAGTTGTATGAACTGTTTGTACATTTTGGAAATTAAGCCCTTGTTGGTAGCATCATTTGCAAATATTTTCTCCCAATCCATAGGTTGTCTTTTTGTTTTGTTATGGTTTCCTTTGCTGTGCAAAAGCTTGTAAGTTTGATTAGGTTCCATTTGTTTATTTTTGCTTTTATTTCTATTGCCTTGGAAGACTGACCTAAGAAAACATTAGTACGATTTATGTCAGAGAACGTTTTGCCTATGTTCTCTTCTAGGAGTTTTATGGTATCAGGTCTTATATTTAAGTCTTTAAGTCATTTTGAGTTTACTTTTGTGTATGGTGTGAGGATGTGTTCTAACTTCACTGATTTACATGAGGCTGTCCAGCTTTACCAGCACCACTTGCTGAAGAGACTGTCTTTTCTCCTTTGTATATTCTTGCCTCCTTGTCAAAGATTAATTGCCCATAGGTGTGTGGGTTTATTTCTGGCCTCTGTATTCTGTTTCATTGATCTGTATGTCTGTTTTTGTGCCAATACTATACTTTTTGTTTACTGTAGCTTTGTAGTAGTGCCTGAAATCTGGGAGGGTTATGCTTCAAGCTTTGTTCTTTTTCCTCAGGATTGCTTTAGCAATTCTGCATTTTTTATGGTTCCATGTAAGTTTTAGGATTATTTGTTCTAATTCTGTGAAAAATATCATGGGTAACTTGATAGGGATCACATTAAATCTGCAGATGGCTTTAGGTAGTATGGCCATTCTAACAATATTAATTCTTCCAATCCAAGAGCATGAGATAGTAGATCAGATTTTTAATTTTGACAAAACTGCTTTCAGTTGGAATCAAATGCCCTCAAGGACGTATATGTCCAAGGAGAAAGCACATGTCCCAGGTTTAAAGGTTCTAAAGCAGCATTGTCTGATAGAAATACGAGAAACACATGCAATTTTAAGCTTTCTCATAGCTATATTTTTAAAAGGTAAAAAGAAACAGGTGAAATATTTCAACATATAATCAATATAAAAACTATTAATGAGATATTTACATTATTTTTTCATACGAAGTCTTTGAAATCTGCTGTGTATTTTACATTTACATCACATCTCAATTTGGATTGGTACATTGAAATGCTCAAGAGCCACACTTGGCTAGTGGCTACCATATTGGACAGCATAGCTCCAAAAGATGACTGTGATGTTGAGTACAAATGCCAGTGGAGGTTTAATTGTGTTAGTATTTTTTATTAGCCTGGTAACTTTTATGGTCCTAGGGTAACAAAACTGCATAGGCTTTCAGTGGTCTGCTCCTAAGCTTGTATTTTCTATAAGTCCTATTATTTTTCGTGCACCACTTTTTAAAAAAATACTTGTTTCTTCTGTACATATTTTCCTACCCTTCCTCCCAGCTAGAGGTAGTCATGTGACAAGGTTCTGAGCAATGAAATGTGAAGGGAAGCCTGTTAAATCATATGGGAAAGATGTTTCACCCTGATAAGAAGGGAGGCCACAAAGAAAAAGCATTTTTCTTTTTCTTCTCCCTCTGTCTCTTCCTGTCTGTTTGAACATTTCACATGAGAACATGACTTCTGGTGCTGTGGCAGCCATTCTGTGACTATGACAGAAGACTCTGGTACGTTGAAGATGGCAGAAAAGAAAGGCATCTTTCCTTACAGAGATGTAAATGCAACGAAGAAGCCAGCCAGGCAAAGATGGGGGTCGGAGGGAGGCAGGAGAGGAGTTCCCTAGCAGCAGGAAGAGTGCTTCAGCAGATACGTCCTTAATGGGCATTGCTTAATATTCACAATCAAAGTCACCCTTTCTTCTCCCATATGCCCCCACCCCCTTGCTAATGATTCCCTTCCATCTGACTGGAACATTCTTTCTTCAGGTGTGACAAGAGTGCTGGAATTACTCCCAACACTTGCAAGAGAGCAGAGCTAGAAGCAGGAGCACAGTTTTCTTGAAGTCCCTTGTTTATCATTAAGGATTCATGCACAAACACTGCAATTTGGCGATAACATGTTTAATACTTTAAAAAATGTTTAAAATTATCTATCTTGAAAAAAGTTCTATCACTCAGTTAATAAGTAAGATTATATTGTGTTGATTCAACCAATTTTGGGTAATTGGGAATGCATATAAGATTCACTGATCAGCAATTTCTTATCTTGGGGTCACAATAATTCAAGAACCCAGGTTTACATAAATATGTGGACACAAATGGCAGCAGTTTTTTTCACTGCTTTACAATGTCAGGGTAATTACAGGAGAGCATGCTCAGAATGCTGCTAAAGAAATGGTATGGATAACTTTTTTAGCTACTGATTGTGGAAATTCTGGAAGTCTATTTCCTGAGTCGTATAACAGACTGAATGGATAACCAATTCAGTAGTGAGTTTCTTTTACTCATCAAAGGATTTTTTTTTTCAGTGAACAAAGACGAAGTTTTATTTGACCACTTACCAGTGTTACACTAACATTTTCATCACATGTAAATGAACCAGTAGTCTCAAAGGATTCATAGTTCTATATCAACTCTTCATCCAATTCCCATTCTCTATTTCCATTAGAACCATCTCATCATGTGCAATAAAAGCATTCAGTTTCTTTTACAGTTGTTGATTGCCTTGACAAAGTAAGCAGTGTTTATGAGTCAGTCTTAATCACCTTAGTAGGCGAACAAAGAATCAATTCAGCTTATCTACGTTTCTTTTCCTTCAGGAAGAAAATGTCAATTCAGTCCTGGCTTAGAAAACTGGCTATCACCTTACTTCAACCAAACGAGTGTACCTCTAGATAACGGAGCAGGATTTTAAAGTTCCTTGTGACTTTGGTACAAATTGTTGCCTTAAAGGGTAAGTATCCAAATTGCTACATTTTCTAAATTTTACTATCATATCGAACATAATGAGAAAAACCCAGAGGCTGATTTTTTAAGGTGAAGGCTCTGTGAACCATGCTGGAAGTGTCCAGAGCCTTCAAAATCTGGCCCCATCTGCACACATGTCCATACTTTTCCTCTACTTAATTTCATGCTACCTAAAAATTTCACCTTCCTTTAGTAGAAAGTTTCTTCTATTACAAATTAGTCTTCAAATTCATCATTTAAAACCTAACAGAGTCCAACAAAATTTCCAAATTGTTAACATCTATGCTATTATCCAACTTAAGATAAACATCTAGGTTTAGCTGAATCTATCAGTTACTTAAGGCTGTTTTGAGCACATTAAAACGCATCACTGGAAATTCTTCCATAAGGATAGTTTTTAAAAATCAGCTTGCCTGCTTTTTCTGTTTTCAAACAGATCCAGTCATATCTATAACACAAAGTTTCACCAGATCTTCTCATTTTGTAAGTATCATAGCCTTCTAAGCCATCTGAAACTGATTCTGAAGGGAACTTAAAACCATTTTCAAAAATTTGCTTGTTGGTTTGTGCTTTTTCTGGCTATTGCTTCTAGAGTCATCTGTTTTTAGTTTCAAAATTTGCATGGCTCCCTTTTTGACTCCGCTTCGAGAGTCATTCTTTTTTTTTTTTTTTTTTTTTTAATAGTCATTCTTAACGATGCAGGTATTGCTCGAAATTTGAGCAAGATGGGCTTAGGATTAGTGTTATTTGCATCTTTTCCATTACAGGAGTCCATATTCTTAACAGGTACCTAAATACGACCTACGCTTTTGGGTTTAGTACTGTTGCTGCTTACCACTTCTTAGTTATGGTTAGAGTGGTGCTACCACCTTCATTACGTTCATAATGAAGTTCTTCCACTACAGATCTGAAAAGGCAACGATTTCTGAGTGATCAAGATTGGTTTTCATTACGGCTCGTATTTTCACTGGTTTCAGGTTTACACTTAACCTGTCCTGTTATTAACCTCCCACCCGTGTTCCCGGCTGAAAACGCGACTTTCATCATAAACTACACACCAAGACCTTAGACTCCGGACTCTGAAGTGGGTACCCAGCGGCCGCCCGAGGTAGTAAACAAAGCCCCGCGCAGGCGCAGTAGCAGCAGAAGGGGGAAACTTGGTGTTGTCAGCCAATGGGATTTTTCGTACAGTGAAAAGTGGAAAAACAACAACAAAAATCCCCACACCGCATTCTAAGGTGATAAACTGGTTGGCTTTTTTCCATTTTTTTTACAAACTTCTGGCTTTTGTTTCTGAAGAACTTGTGCGGCCTTCGGGGCCTCGTAGAGAAGCCCTTCCTCGGCCCCGGAGACCTGCCGCTGGCGTGTCGCCTACTTCTAGCCTCGTTTGTTCTCGCCGCGGAGTCTTGATCTTTTTTATTTGACGACAGCATTAATCCATCGGGGCTGGAGGAGGGTGGGGGCGTAAAAAGGCCTCAAAGTACCCCAAAAAACATTACGACGCTCCGGGCTGGCCCAAACATCGCGAGATCTGCCTGCGCGAACAGCGGACGCCCCCTCACTCTCCGGGCGTTTGCTCATGCGCTTGACTGATCATTTTTAGCGCGAAAACATTTAGAAACGTTTTGGCTGGTAATAGTCAACCAAATTTGACCCTCGAGAAAGGTCGGAGGTTAATTCACGTGGACGCGATGGATTCGAGCACACAACACTACATTCTTCGAGATTTTCCAGTCACAACTCCACATGCTTATACGGTCGTCACTCCTTTCCGCTGCTCTGTTTCGGCCGTGAACTCTGTGAGGAGGTTTCCGCGAGTCGAGTAGTAAAGGCGTGGGCGTGGGAGAGCCGTCCAGGCTTTAAACCAGAGTGGTAAGCTTTCTGTGTTTGGAAAGATAACCCTGGGAGCGACATAGAGGAATAAATCTGAGGGGCCAAGAAAGAAAACCTTGTGTTTTCTTTGTATTTTTTTTTCCGGAGACCAAGAGAGAATGTGAGTGTGAATAAGGTAGTGCAGTGGGAGGGAGAAGGTGGGAAAATTGAAGCGGTGCTTGAAGGCAGCACAGTGGAGAGGGGAAACTGGGAAAACAGAACTCTTGGCAGTAGAGCACGTCTTGCTTCAAATAGTGTGACCCTGTGCGTGTTGGTAAACAGAAAGGCAGAAATGCTCCACATTTAGTCCCTCGTGGGTAAGGTGGACATCGGGGAGTCCCTAAGTGAGTGGGACAAGGTGGATTCTAAAAGCCAGAGTCGTGAGCAAGGGCTGAGGTTGGGATGAGGAAGGACAGTTAGGGTAACGGGAGTCAGGAATTCTGCAAGTGTCTTGAGAGAACTGACCCATCTGACCTCTTTCTCTCTCAGGGTATGTGGGACACCTGCGCAAGCACTGGAGTTTGCCCTGCAGCGTCTGAAAGGTACCACCCGCAGTGTCCTCTCCCGGTGGGTCCCCTGGCCCCTCGAAGCATCCCTCAGGCGGAATGCAATGTGGATTGCATGGAGTGAAGCGGTGGAATTGAGCTACCAAGACACTGGCGCGTAACAAAAGTACCGACTTGTCGCCGCTGGCCTCCCAGGTCACTAGGTATGAGAGCCCCATATTTTTTTTTTTTTTTTTTTTTGCGGTACGCGGGCCTCTCACTGTTGTGGCCTCTCCCGTTACCGAGCACAGGCTCCGGACGCGCAGGCTCAGCGGCCATGGCTCACGGGCCCCGCCGCTCCGCGGCATGTGGGATCTTTCTGGACCGGGGCACGAACCCGTGTCCCCTGCATCGGCAGGCAGACTCTCAACCACTGCGCCACCAGGGAAGCCCAGAGAGCCCCATCTTGATGTTAGCAGGAGTCGTATGCAGCTTAGCCAGTATATTTTGATGCTCTGTGTACTGTCTGGAGTACAAGGCAGAGGAATGGTGGAATACATGGTTTTAGTAGACCAGCAAAGGAATGGCTTGTAGGTAAGCAATATAGCTTCATCTGTAAGAAAAACAGTATAGAAAGCCGCAGGGTTTAAGTTAGCAGTGAGGGAGAAGCATCCAGGTATCGGTCAATAGAGTGGAAGTACTTCCACTGGCCCAGTACTGATAAAGGCCCAGACCTAGTAGTTCCCTATCGAGAAGTTCTGCCTGGAGCACTTCACCTCATTTTGGCAGCCTAAAGTATAGCCTAGTAACTGGGCTGTATGTGTGGAGTTCATGGGAAAATGTTCCAGGAAAAAAATATATATATATCCATGGATGCAATAGACTAGGGTTTCTGCGCTGGAGCCTGTTTTTGGGGGGAGTGGGATTGTTACCGCAACGCAAGTCCTGTGTGCCCGACGCACAGTGAGGCCACACAATACCCAAATGCTGGAGTTTGGAACACAGAAATGTTTATTGCAGGGCCATGCAAGGAGATGGGTGGCTCACGCCTTAAAACACCCCAGACTCCCTGAAAGCCATCAGCGAAGCCCTTTTATAGGAAAGGCGAGGGAGGGGCGTCATTGGTTGGTGTCAGAGCTTGAGGTCAGGTCACGGTCAGGTCACGATATTCCTGTGAATCTCCACCAAAACAAATGGTACTCTCTGTTCCGACAAGAAAAGGGGAAGGTCCCAAGGCACGACTTTCGCCCTCCGAGGTCCAGGCCTGGCGGAGAGAAGGGAGGCGGTCACCCTAACCCCGGAGCGTCCGTCCAGCGCCCAGTCTGGCTCCTCCCACCAGCGCCCAGGCTGAAGAGGCAGATCTCAGACGGAGGCTCCCTCCGGGCCAGGTCCCCAGACCCTGCCCAGCTGTCATCGCTGAGGGAGCCAGGCGCCCGGGGCCCAGCTGGCCCTCAGGCTCCTCAGGCCGCGTAAACAGTGGGGGCCAGGTCTCCCAGACTGTGTGTGTCCCATGCAGACTGCCGCTGCCATTCGGTCGCCGAGGCGGGGATAGGAGAGAGGGTCACCGCAGCCTCAGGGCCTGGGCCCGGCCCGTGGGCGGTCCTGGCGAGGCTCTGGAGCCTCCCCTGCAGGGCACACCCCCAGCCTGTTCCCTGGGTCCCCCAGCTCGTCTGCCAGCCCGAGGCCGGGTGAGCTGGAGGGCGCCGGGGAGAAGGCTGGGATCGGCCTCCTACCTCACTCTCCAAGTGGAAGACCACCGCTCCGCCGACCGTGGGCTCAAAAACGCCCCTCAAACGGTGGCGCCTTGACAGTTGCTCGCTTGGGGGCGGGGCCCACGGCAGCGCCGACCAATGGCTGAAGGGGGCCCTCTGTGGTGCCGACCAATGGCTGAGCAAGACCTCTCGCTGAGGCTCCAACCCCCGGCATTAATGATCTCCCGGTAACCGTTGCCTGGTAACGGGGTGCGGGGTGAGGGCGGGCAGCAACGGCGGAGGGCTAAGGGCTGCGCCCTGCGGCGCTCCGTTCCAGGGTCGTCCAGCTGTACGAGGCGTGACCTCTTCAGGATGGCGTCACAGAAAGGGTTTGACCCTTGAGCATACCAGTCACTCTGTGTGCCCTCTCTGGGCCTCGGTTTCCCTGTGTGTCAAATAAGGACAATAGTGCCTACCTCATAGGATGACTGTAAAGAGGAAATGAGGTACACTTGAAAAGACTGCATGAGTTACTAGCGTAGAACTTGATATGTAGTGTACGATCAACAAATAAGAGTTTCTGCCTTGAGCCTCCCACCACATTTACGTGTGCCATCTCCTCACCAAAATGTGGGTGTTCTGTGTAGCATGGATGCATCCGTATTCAGAGAGCCTTAAGACAGAGTCTTCACCTTGCCTCCACAGTAGACTCAGCTGGGGAGCTTTAGAAAGTCCTAATGCCCAGGCTTCACCCTAGACCAATTCAATCAGAATCTCTGGGAGTGGAAACTGGGCATCAGTATTTTTTAAAGCTCTTCATTTTGCTGCTAAAATTGAGAACCACTGCTTTAAGCAGGAGGAGAAAAGAAGTTAGGCCTGTGGTTTAAGACCACTTGTCTGGATAGCTATATATTTGGAAAATTTCTAGAGGTATAAGGGCTAGAGCTTGAGATGGGCAGATGAGTAGGGCATAGTGAGCTCCATTCAGGAGAGAGGGCACTATGATAAGAAGGTGGTAAGCATCGTGATTTGGGAAAGGTCAGTGATGAGGCCATTAATACAGGCCCCAGGAATACACAGGATTTACTGTGGAGATGGAAGACTTTGAGCCTCCTAAGTTGGGCCTTTGATTAGCACAGGTGACACAATTCTGGCTGGTTAGCTCAGTTGGTTAGAGCGTGGTGCTAATTTAACAGCTTTGACACAGAAGGTGATGTCTTTATTGCTTTACCGCATTGTGGATCTTGGGCCATGAGCGTGGCGGACTGCAGTAGTGGGCTGTGGGGACCTTTTACAGTTGCTCCATTGGTTGGGGAGGGACATCGAGTCATCGTTGACCTGTATGTACGTGAGTGTTCTCCAGTGGAAAGGCCATTGATAAGGAAGCCTCTTCCCAGAGCCTCATAGGGTTGATGTGGCTGCTCTGACTACACAAGTGGTCCTGTCAGTACTAACAGGTGAGAAAGGTGAGGATCAAGTCTGTTTTGTAGACTTTCAGTGAGTAGAGAATCAGTTAGAATAGGAGGGACGGCGTGTCTGGGTCAAGAATTTGAGGTTCTAAGAGACAAGGTACTTTCTTTTAGGATGACTCTGGTTTCTAGAGATACAAGTAATTTAGAAGTTGAGACCACCATACTACTTCAGTCACTGATGCCAAGACCCAAACATAGCAGTAATGGCCAGGAGTATCTTCTGCCAAAAGGGGAGGGGGTAATCTGTCTTTCACTGGGTCCCTTTTCTTGAGAAGCACATTAGTTTAATCCCTAGCAAGAGCGTTGGTGAAATGGCCAAACATTGTTGCCTAGGTAAGAAGACAGGATTCAGAGACTCTGCAGGGGTCAGTAACTAGAGCTTATGGAAGTGGGTGGATGCAGAAGTGAGGAGTGGAATGGGATAGAAGGATAGGAGACTTGGGGTGAGGAGGGAGACCTATTGAAAGTTCGAAGCAGAAAAATCCCAAGTGCTGACAGTTTAGTTAAACGGTTATAAAAGTATGTCAGAACAGGAGTGCTTCCTGAGACCCTGTGACAAGAAATACCAGAGACAGACCGCTCTGTAGGACTCTGCAAGATGTAGGAGGCTGAGAACTGATTAGACTGCTCTTAAACTCTCGCCCATATCAGGGGCATAAAGGAGTCACGAGGAAGACTGGGAAAGGCTTCTGCAGAGGATATTTGAGTGGAGTTGTTGGAGTGCCAGTAGACAGAGAAACCAGGGAGAGAGGGACGTGGCTCCACTCTTTGCCTGAACGTCAGCTTTCCCGGGTACAGCAGCTGCAAACTGGCGGGAAGGGGAAAGCCTTAACTGTTAAGTCAGGGGGCAAATTTCGACCCTGATACTGGACTGGAAATTTTAATTACTAACTTTTCTTACCTAGAAATGACCATAAAAAGGAATGGGGCAGCTCAGGTTTTCATTCAGGGATGGGAGTACGAAGCACTACAGAGTGTTTTCACTGGGACAGTGGGAAATAAAAATTAAGTTGCTTTAAGTTAGTCCCTGAAACCATGCTTGTTCAGTGTGCTGGAACACTGTTGTTGAGAACCTACTTTGTTTTTGAGATCCTAGAGGTCTAAAGATGAATTAAATGACATTGCTCCCTATAGGAATCTATGAACACAATGCAATATAATGTATGCAATAAAGGAAGTAATATATGTGAAAATTAAAGAAGTACTGTAGTAAGAAAGAAGGTGGGAGTAACTTATTTTGGAGGGGGTGGGGCTAAGAGGAACCTAGAACCTCAGAGAAGATGAAAGGCAGCAGGGTTTGAGGTGGGAATAGGTGTTCCCCAGGTGGACACGGCAGAGGAAACTGCCTCAGGTCTAACCTGTGGGAGCGTGACACAGCATGGTGTCCATGTGGGAGAACTCAGGCAGTGTGAAGGGTATGCGTATTCAGGTGGGTGATTCAAACGGAGGTGATATGGAGGCCAAAGGTGTTGTGCCTGTTGGCAGGCTCACCAGTGGAGAGGTCATGGAATTTTAAAAACACATACACACACACGCGAAGATGCCAGTCATTTCCTCTGTCAATCACTTCCTCCCTCTCCTTGTCCTTCCCCTTTCTAAAATTTGCCAAATTTGTTAGAGAGTGTTGAGGGGTAGCACAGGAACTCT
Source organism: Hyperoodon ampullatus (assembly GCF_949752795.1). Lineage (NCBI taxonomy): Eukaryota > Metazoa > Chordata > Mammalia > Artiodactyla > Ziphiidae > Hyperoodon > Hyperoodon ampullatus. Next base: position 93,135,824 of record NC_136924.1, read on the forward strand.
TCTCCATCCCAGTGCCTACAGCTGGTTGGATCCGCTCTATATCCGACTTAAGCTGAGTCAAACAGACTCTGCCTCCTGAGAGTTTAGATCAGAGCATTGAGAGCCTGGGTCATATGTTTTCTCCCCAGCTTTACTGAAATATGATTGACAAATAAAAATTGTGTATATTTAAAGTATATGATGTTTTGATATACATATACATTGTGAAACGATGACCACAATCAAGCTAACACCCCATCTCACATAGTGACCATTTTTGTATGTGGGGTGAGAACACTTGAAATCTCTCAGTAAATTTTGAGTATACAACTATTATTAACTATAGTCACCATGCTGTATGTATATTAGGTCTCCAGAACTTATTTATCTTATCATTGAAAGTTTGTACCCTTTGACCAGTATCTCCCCCATTTCCCGCAATCCCCCAGCCCTGGTAACCACCATTCTACTCTCTGTGACTGTGAATTCAACTTTTTTAGATTCCACATATAAGTGAGACCATGCAGTATCTGTCTCTCTGTGTCTGGCTTATTTCACTTAATATCATGTCCTCCAGGTTCATCCACCCTGTCACAAATGGCAGGATTTCCTTCTTTTTTAAGGCTGAATAATACTCCATTATGTGTGTGCATGCGTGTGAAGTGTATTTGTATATCCCATTTTCTTTATTCGTTCATCGGTCGACAGACACTTAGATTGTTTCCATATCTTGGCTATTGTGAATGATGCTTCGATGAACATGGGAATGCAGATATCTCTTCAAGACAGTGATTTTATTTCCTTTAGGTATATACCCAGAGGTTGGATTGCTAGATCATATGGTAGTTCTATTTTTAATTGAGACTGGGTCCTTTAAATAGGAGCATTGAACTTGTAAGGTCATGTAACTTTCAGAGCCAAGGCCACCATTTGGGGGCCAGTAATCAGAACCAGCTGATCGCAAAAGAGAAGCAGGTGGATGCAGCTAATTAAGAGAGAGAAAATAGGGGACAATTGGTCCCGTAGCCTGAGAGAGAAGGAGATGGAGTCAGTGTCTCTTGGCTCTGACAGCTTTCTGTCCCTTCCTGCAGTCCCATCTGTGGTCTAACTGCCACTTCCTGTTCTTGGGTTCCCTGCACTTCTTCTGAGTCTTTATAATAAATCCACCTCCACCTCAGTGGCTTTCTTTTTTCCCCTTAGACAGCACTCTGATGTGGCTAGTTGTGCTCTCCCCTTCCTCGTGTTCTTGGCCTAATGAAACCACATGCTTTCCACAAGAGGAACACACATACGCAGCATGGACACATATGTAACTCACTGCAGCTCGAATATGCCAAGAAAAGGTAGTTCTCATCATTGTTTTCTATAGTTTTCACCTGTGTGTAAGTTACCTGCATAACAAAATCCCCCCCCAAACTTAGCAACTTAATAATAAACATTATCTCCTAATTTCTGTCGGTCAGGAAGTTGGGAGCAGCTTAGCTGGGCAGTTCTGGCCTGGGGCCTCACAAAGTGAGGTCAAGATGTTGTCTGGACTGCAGTCGCTTGATAGGGCCAGAGGATCTGTTGCCAGGTGGCTCACTGCCCTGTTGCTAGTTGGTGCTGGTTGGTGAGAGGCCTCAGCTTTACCTGTGTGGGCCTCTTCACAAGATGGCTTTAGTGTCCCTACGACATGGGGGCTGAACAATCCAAGAGGCAGAGAGCCAGGCAGAAACTGTCCTTATGATAATCTCACCTCAGGCGTTACAGAGAATCACTCCTGCCACATTCTCTTCACTGGAAGCAGGTTATGAGTCTGGCCCATGTTCAAGGGAAGTAGTATTAGGTGTCACCATTTGAAGGGAGGCATATCAAAAATTTGTGGACATATTTTAAAACCATCACAACTGTTAGAGTACAGAGAAAAAGAACAGGCAAAGTGTCCAATTCAGTCTCAGGTATAGTTCAATTTCATTTCTTAAGTGGTTTCTTTAAATAGTATAAGTCTCCTTTGGGTAAAAATGTTTTCTCTTTCATAATGCCTCCCAAGGAGGTCCTGTCATCCTCTCTGAAGATAACATCCATGTGAATGGAGGGTGGGGAGGGGTAACATACACATCCTTGTGGAATTGCTGAGAGGGGGGTATCCCCGACTTCATTCTGGACCTAGAGTGTGCACTGGCAGGGTTCCGGCATGATGCCCCTTGCTGGCCTGAGCCCTGGGGAACCTGCCGGCCTGCGATGCTGAAGCCTGCAGCTGGTGAATTCATGGCCCATTTTTGGCTTCAGGCAAATCTCCACAGGGAGAATCGGCCTCCTCCCCTTGGGGACTCTGTTTCCCCTTGGCCCCGGCTGTGGAGTCCCCTCACCTGACCACACCAGGCCCCCAGCTGTTAGTTGAACATCCATGCTTCAAGGGAACAGGAAACACTTGGGATAGTTGACTGCTCTGTACGCCTGCGTACACTGTGAGAAACTTGCCATTGGCCCGAAAGGCCATGCAGAGTGCAGAGGATGAAGTATGAGGGGCCTAGGCAGTGGTCCCCAGAGGGCAGCAAAGGCAGAGAGCTCTTGCCCTGAGTGCCCCTCTCAGCATGGAGGTAACTTACTGTGGTACGCAGAGTCAGGACCCCTGAAGATATTCACCTAACACCCGGAACCTGTGACTGTGTTACCTTACAGGGCAAATGGGACTTTGTAGATGTGACTAAGTTAAGGGCCTTGAGAGGGGAGATTATCCTGGATTATCTGGGCAGGCCCAATCAAGTGACTTTCCAGTCTGAGGTCAGACAAAGGGAGATGTGACTGTGGAATAACGGTTAGAGAGATACAAGGTTGTTGGTTTTGAAGATGGAGTTAGGGGGCTATGAGCCAAGGAATGTGGGTGGCAAGGAAACAGATTCTCCCTCTGTAGCCTTCAGAAAAGAACACAGCCCTGCTGTCACCATAATCTTAGCCCAGTAAGACCCATGTTAGATTTCTGACCTATAGTACTGTAAGATAATAGATTTGTGTTGTTTTAAGCTACTGTTTGTGGTAATTTGAAACAGCCACAAGAGAAAATGAATACACTCATATCCGCCTTTGGTCTAGAAAGAGGTCAGGCCCAGTGACTGGCTGCTTTATTCTCCTCTATTTCTCTCTGAACCTGAGACCTAGAGGGAGAGACTCTTACTTTCCCTGTGACATGTCCTTGTCCACCACAGAGCAGAATTTATTACTTTTTAAATTTTCATTCAGACAACAGATTTGAAAGTAAGTAAACACCCATACACTCTTCACCCAGATATGCCAGTTAATGTTTTGCCGTATTTACTTTCCCTTTCTTATTATGTGCATACATATTTTTTGTTGTTGTTGAACCATTTGTGGGTAACTTGCATTCATCTCGACGCTTTATCCTTAATACTTCAGCATCTCCTAAGAATAAGGAAATCCACCTATTAACCACAATTCGTTTCTCACACCTAATAGAAATAATAATTCCATGACACCATCTAAAATCCAGTTCACAAGACAAATTTCCCCAATTTCCGCAAAATATTTTAGAGCTTTTTTATACCAACTCTCCCTCCCTCCCCAGTCAGCATCTCATCAAATTACATGCTTTGCAGTTGGTTTTCTTTAGTCTCTTTAATAATAGCTCACCCTTCTTATTTCACAACATTGACTTTCTGATAAGTCCAGACTAGTTCTCTTGTAGAATATTCTGTTTTCTCAGTTTGGTCGATTATTTTCTCATGATGTCTTTAATCTGTTTCTCCAACCCCTGCCTTTCCCCCCCCCCCGCAACTGAGCACTCTGTCTAGAAGTTTGATTAGATTCAGGTTAAATGCTTTTAGAAAGAATACTTCATTAGTAATGTTGGGTAGGTCACCTTGCTTTATGTTAGGCACTAATTTCAGGTTGTCCCACTGTTAGGTTAGTGATGCTAAATTTGGTCACTTGGTTAAGATGGTGAGCCCCTGCCAGTCTCACCCTTGAAAAAGTACACATTTCCCTTTGCAGTTTGTAAATAACGTACAAACAACCTGTTCCCAACAACTTTTCATCTCATAGTTTGAACACCTGATGTGGTCCTTGCCTGAATCAGTTATTTCACTGGGGCCTGTAAAGATGGTGTTCTAACTATTGTATTCTGCCTTTATTAGCTGTCATTCTTTTGTAAAAAGAGCTTTCCTTTTTTTTTTTTTTTTTTTAATGTGGTACGCAGGCCTCTCACTGTTGTGGCCTCCCCCATTGCGGAGCACAGGCTCCGGACGCGCAGGCTCAGCGGCCATGGCTCACGGGCCCAGCCGCTCCGCGGCATGTGGGATCCCCCCGGACCAGGGCACGAACCTGTGTCCCCTGCATTGGCAGGCAGACTCTCAACCACTGCACCACCAGGGAAGCCCAAGAGCTTTCTTTTAAGAGAACTGTTGTGATGACTCTCTCAGTGGACAATTGGATAGTGGTTTGCTTTCAGTTTTGTTTAAAGCAATTGGAAAGTTCTTATTTCTTAAAAGGATGCGTTAACTCAATTATTGAGTTCACTAATATCTCAAAAGCATCCTCAATATTTCCAGTTGTTTCTTTGCTTGTTTCCCAGGGCTTTTTAAAATCCAGGCAGTTCACCATTGTAGGATTTGAGGTAGAGGTGGGTGAGAGGTTCACCAATCTATGGTAAAAGGGAAGAAAAACTACTAGATGGGAACCAAGAACCAGCATGGCATCTTGACTGCACCAGTTCTCAGGAAAGTCAGCTTGTGGAAGTTGAGAATCTAAAAATTCCATTAGAACTGCCTGCAGGCTCTGGGACCCCTTGGAAAGTTTTTGCCTGCCCCAGTGTGAAGGCCTGCTCTATGGTACCAAACAGTCCGAGCAAAGTCTTCCATATTTGGTTGATGACAAATAAAGGAATTTTGAGAATGGCTTTCAAAACGGTAGCTTGGATTTCAAGCCTATTGTCTTGCTGTACGCTCCTGTTTTGAATTTCAGAAGCTGAATATTATTTCCTTCTTTCTTTCCATTACTTTTATAATTTCTGAACAGTGCCACACTCCCTATCCCCAAGGCAAATCGATTCCCCAGGCAGGCAGAGGGGAAAAGAATCACATAAATTATTTTCAAAATATTACCCTAGCTACACAGTATTATGTGATTTTTATGGGTTTGGATAGAAGACAGCTGTCTGTTTTCTTCCAAATGGCCGGGAATAAGTTTGGTGATTATAAATTTAATATTTTTAACAGAATTAGTATATTACATAACATGTTTTGTATCCATCCTTAATAATATTTCAGATTATGATTCCTTATAAAATCGTTTTTATTATTTTATCACTAAGCTGTGATGTACACATGCAATCATCCTAAAAAGAATGAATAATTTGGTCTTTTTTTTTTGTATCTCAAATGATTTAAAGAAATCTTTTTGATTTCTTCTGTCAGAGGCCCATAGTAATGGATCACATCAGTCACATTAAATTGACAAATTATTTTGATCGAGTCCATTATCCATGATACAGATTCGTATCATATAATATGCCTTCTCTGGAGTCATATTAAATACTCCCCAATCCTAGCTCCCACACTAACTAGTGGTGTGGTTTTGGGCACGTTACTTATCTTCTCTAAGTTTCCTCGTCTGTAAAACAGGAATGTTAATAACAGTACCTGTTTCATGGTTTGATAGGAGGATTAAATGACATCATGTACTAAATACCTGGTGCATGATAAATATTAGCCGGTTTTGTTGTTGTTGTTGCTGTTATTATTCACTAAAAGAAGAGAGGTGAGATCTAAGTAACCATCTGGCTGGCTCTCTAAAAATTTCTTCAAACACATATCCAGCTTTCCTGATAAATGAATTTTCTGAAAGTGGCAAATATTAGAATGAACAGAGTTGAATTTCTCTGTGAGTCTTACATAGAAAAACTAGAATTAACTTGATTCTTATCCCAAAATAAAAGACGTAAGCGTGTCTTAAGCTGTGGATGTTGGACCAGGAAGGCGCTTCAGTTTCCTGAAATTATACTCCAACTCCTGTATGCTACCTCTTTTCTTACAGAGTTTGCATTATTGCACATTGAAAGTCAGCATTTCTGTCCCTCAAAATAAATATTCAGAATTGCCATGCTTAGGATTCTGAGTTAGAAACAGTCAGCTATATGCATGCCTAATGAGACAAGTGTATAGCTAGCTTAAGTTCCTGACTTGGGATAGTCCAAAGGCTATCCAAGGGATTGACCTTATTATTCAAATTTATTTTTATTCAAAATAATCCAGCAAGGCACGTTAAACCATATTTATCTTTTCTGCTGTAAAGTTGTAAAGCATTCACAAATTGTTCCTGGTTCAGGTGTGGTTCTAAAGTACCTCCCTAAAATTAAGACTGTTAGATAAATGGCCTCATAAAAGTCAGAAGCCTCAGCCTGAGAAGAAATACGTTTCCTGTGTTCTTCCCTATGCTGTGATGGCATACCACAGTCATTCTGTGAAGCTGGCATTTTCATTTAGTTGCACCTAAATAGATTTTTAAGGAAAGAAGCAGTGGAGGATGGAGGGAGTTACCACTGCAGTGTCCATACTAATTCCTAGAATCCTTTCAAGATTTAGGGTCAACAACAATTCAGTAAAGAAAGGGCCCATTAGGTAAATTTGACTCTGCAAATGCTAATTGAAAGTCCTCCTCTGCAATTCAGTCCTGTTCCCTCTTCCTTTCTTTAGTCAGCAGGGTCCCATGGTGACTGGTTCTGAACGAAATCATCCCCTTCAACAGTTACCATGGCAACCGGGACGTCAGTGAAGCAGGAAAGACCCTGCACAAAACTGCTCCTGCCGGGCTCCCTCTCTGAGTTGGAGGACTCAGCCCTGCCTGAGGCCTAGGGATGGGACTAAAGACATCTGGACGTGCACACTCAAGAAGTCTTACGTTTGTCTGTCGTTGTGCCTGTGAGCGTAGATAGATGGGCATATGGTAAACTGTGTAGTGAGAATTTCCCCTCCCCCCCAAAACATGGAGCATGTTTAAAGGGTGGGGATGGGTGGTGGGATGGGGCCTGGGAGATAGACATGGGATAGTCTTTTTAGGTTTAATGATATGTAAAAATTATATTTGTGTTTATAAGGTTACAGTAAGTTGACAGTAGGAGGGAGGTTGGAGCCTTACATATATAAAGCCTGATGTATATTTAGACACAAGACCTCAGGGGAAATATTTTTAAAATATTTTTATTTACCTGAGAGTAAAATAGACAAATGGCTTTAAGGAGCTCTGAAGGGGGTGTAATGCTGTCCGTGGTGCTGAACACTTGTTTGTCTCAGATGTGCCAAAGGGGTTCCGGAGGGAGGTTAGGGAACACCTTGCCATGTTAGGGTACTGATGATAAGAAAGAAAGAGGCGGCCTGGGGAGAAAACATTCTTTCCTTCCCTTCCAAGCAATTCTGAATGCCCAGGAAAAATGTTCAGATGAAAAATAAAACAAAAAAGAAAGTGGAGAAGGCTGGAGGTTTGGATGGTGGAATCTTCCCCTTTTCATGTGGAGATTTTTGGTCCGAGCCAATCAGGTCGGAGATTTCTGCTGCTGTGCTCCTGAAAGGAAAAGTGGGGGAAGGGAGAGAGAAGCCGGCCACATTCTCCCCTGGAGCCACATGATCCATTTCCCATGTGACACATTCCAGAGCCCTGGAAAGGAGAAGGGAGGGGTACCAAGAGAGTGGGGCTGGGGGCGGGAAGATGGTTTAACAGTCAGCCCTGCACAGCGTCATCTTGTCTTCCTACCAGGAAGCAGGCTCTGAGCCAAGGGGAAGGCAGAGGACAGACATGGATGTGTTCCCAAGCTTCCCTGGTGGTTTATGGCATTCTCCAAACTCCTCTGCAAGAGCTGTTCCTGACCAAGAAGACCCAAGGAGACCGTCTCTGAAATAAAGTCCGGATGGAGGTATGTGCTAGAGATCCCGCGGTTTCGTGGCTGAAATTTGGCTCAGAGGACATAATACCTTCTGTTTTCCAGACAATTTGGAGATTTAGTCCCGGCTTAGACGCTGGTTCGGGGCTTTAGATTTGTCACAGGTCCAGAAAAGATGCCTAGGTAGTTCTGTAAAATGAACAATTCACCACAGTCACTGCCTATTGAAGAAAAATGAGATGGAAATTATATATAGTGATAATTAATAAAACAAAGCACTCATTGCCGAAAAGGATATTTTTCATTGAATCCTGGAAAGAGGGAAAAAGATAATATGACTGGCACCAGCCAGATTTCATTGTCACTGCAATAAAATCCTGTTTCATCCTTTTTCAGCTGCTTATTCTGTGCCCGTGTTCCCCGAGGTTATTGGCAGTGGCTTAGGGAGCCTGAGTGGGCTGGCGTGCTGTTTCTTTGTGCTGTGTGATCGTCTTCCTTCTGATGTTCCTGATACCAGGAGTGCTTATGATTGTTTCCAGCTCTCTTAGGGACAGTAGACTGTCACCAAATTCCATATCTTTCAGAATAGCTACCAAGAAGGCTTCCAGGAAGTTCTCAAAGGAATCTTCCAAAGTTACAGGCTAAAAGAACCTGCCATGCACATTTCAAATCTTGATATCTTTGACTATTTCTATCCAGCACAAAGAGACGAGCTAGCAGATTTACATTTTATTTTGTCTTTATTTAACGAATACTTGTAAAGTTCTTGTTATGTGTAAAGCATCATTCTAAGCACAATCAGTTATTTAATCCTTATATAACCCTCTGGGGGAGTTATTATTAGTACCCACATTTTGGAGACGAAGAAACTAAGGCACAGAGAAGTTAGGGAATTTTCCCAAGGCCACACAGCTAGCAAATAGGAGAAACAGGGTTTGGACCCAAGAAACTTGACCCTAGAGTCCATGATCTTAACCACTGAACTATGCTGCTTCCCTGCTCCTGTTATTTCAAATGATGTCAACAGTTGATTTGGCTACAAATTTTGTTCAGCTGATGCTACTAGAACATTGAATCAGCTTTCCTGGCTAAAACAGACCCCCAGTGAAATCTATAGTAATCTTGAATTATCCCAGTAGTCACATTCTGTACCCCCAAATAACCCAGTAAGTAATTACCTGTTCTTCTCTTCCCCTTGTACTGTATAGATATCTGGTAGTAAAACACTGTATTGCAGTGGTGACCAAATGATGTCTAAAGGAAAAAGAGAAATCTAAAATTACATCATGGTTCTTTTTTTTTTTTTAATCAAACCTAGAAACATTCTTCCATCCTCAGGACCTAGTAATAAGACCAGCCTAAGCATATTAACACTACTTACCTGGTTTTCAAAATAAAATAAATAGATTAAAAACTTCTGAAATTATAAACACAAACTATGTTATCAAACTGACTAGATTTATTGCTTTAAAATACTATTATCATACTTTAAAATAGGGAACAGATTTCTCCCTTTTTGCAAATTAATTTAGGTTTTTAAGGGGAAAAGAGGAATTTTTTTTAACTTCTGGAAATACCTGAAATATAAGGGTTACCTCCTTTTGGTCTGTGTAGTTTCCCTTTTGACCCTTGACAAGAAAAGATGACTGATCTCATTCTTATATGCTGTGGGAAAACTTAGAGAAGTTACTAGGTCAGAGATACAAAGAGGAAGAAAAGGGGGGTAGGAATCCAAAATTTGGAAATTCCTCACTCTATGAAGTGTTTCCTTCACGGTTTCAGTTGAAGAATACTTTGAGAGGAAGGAGTCCCCTTGACACCTTAAACTTTATTGAACTTTAGTTCTTAGATTTGATCCCTGCTGAAATCAGCATTTCCCTGGAACAGGTACACTTAACGCTAGCTACTGTAGTCATCCGAAGTCAGCTTCTGGACAGAAGGGACCATCTCCTTCCATCTCTGGATTTCTAGCACTTAGCACCCAGCCCGTTTATGGTATCATCTCAGTGTACCCTTGTGAATGAAGAATGGGAAGACTGAAGACTGACAGCATTCTGGGGGCCCGTGCCTAGTTTGTTTTGCACGCTTTTATGGGGAGGATAGTGAGGAGGTAAACGTGTACTAGGAGAGAACTTGGCAACAGTCACTATTATGTCTGAAATGTACATATGCTAGTCAGACAGACCCTGGAGCAATAGCAGACTAGAGTTCCAGAAGGATCCATAAATTATTTCCTGGGTATTACCAATCCCCCTGACATTTTATTTATATTTAGAATGAAGTTCTCCTGATATTTTTATTTACATCTAGATGGGGGCACCCTAAATACTCTCATTTTCCTCTGCTGTTTTGCCTGACACCGTCTCCCCGTGTTGAAATAGTTCATCTTGGGTTGAGAGTGAATGTCGTGAGAAGGTCAGTTCCTGCCCCAGGCGATCCTGCCCTCATCAGCTGTGCCTCCCAGTCGCTAGAACACTGCACCAAGAGCCCACCCGGTAGGACTACAAGACTCCTCCCTGGAGAACCATGGGGTCTTCAGAGTCAGAGTGGGTTGAGCCAGACTGCCTTTTCCACACCGTGGCAGTTAGGACCTGAGTACGAAGGATTGTCTCAGGGCATCTTGAAAGGTTGCTTTGGATTTGAATTTAAGTTAGCAGGCTAACCTGGCTTAAAATAGTCACCCCTGCTGATAATATACACAAATATAACCTAGTCTATTCTTTTTCCATCTGATTAAGTCATTAAGGAGCATTAAGAGTGGGGTTTGTGGTTACGGTTTGGGTCCTTGAATCCTGTCTACTCATCCTCCTGGTCTTCAGTGTGACCTGGAGAGAATGAGGGGTGGAAAAGAAACGGCCCTGCTGGAAGCACAGTACAGCCAGGCCAGTGCTGCCTGCCCACCGCACGCTTGCCGGCCTTCTCAGATGAGCCAGGCTAGTGCACACAAGAGGCTTAGATCTGGAAGCCTCTCTGGGCTTCCTACTCATCCCTCTCAAAACTGAAAGGGGGCAGTGCTCTCTACCAGCTGAACAGGAGAAGATAGAATGGAGAGAAAGTGGAGCGGTTCCTCTGGAGGAGAGGCCTTGCCAAGAATGCTTTCAGCTTGGAGGCTAGGGATGAAAGAAGAAACAAGAACAAAGACAATGAACATGTCCCTCAGTGGGCATGTGAAAGTGATGCCTGGGTCCTGCTTTTCACTCTTAGTAACTTCCCGCTGCCAGTAAGCCCTGCCTGCTGAATTATCAGGTCCTTTCCTAGGATGTATATGTGGGGAGGTGGAAAGAATAGAGAGAAGGACCAAAGTGTGGATGCAGTTTCTCCTCTGAACCCAGGCAAACAGTGGGTGAGATGGGAGGTGGCTTCTCCAAGAGGACAGTTTAAAAAGCAAGAGGGGAGTTACCATCATGACTATATTTCCCTGTTTATAGAGTCACTTTTCCTGGGCCAAACTTTGAAAGCACCCGTCTCTTGGAGCCTGTCATTCAGCATATTTCCAAGGCACTGGATGTCTGTCATGTTTAATCCTGATGGAAGCTCTCTGATATGCATTGTTAGCCCCAGTTTCTGATCAGGAAACTGAAGCTCAGAGTAACTAATCTGCCCGAAGTCACACACAACAAATAAAGCCAGGATCTGAATCCAGGTCTTTCTGATTCTGTGCTCTTTCTACTATGTCACAAAGTAAAGTTCTTTCCTCTACATTCTTTAAAAAAACAATGTTTTTGGATATTAGGGTAATACAAATACAGTTCTAGAAAATTTGGAAAATATAAAGAAATATAAAAGTGTAATGAACATAAAAACCAGTCATGGTCTGGCCACCTAGAAACAACTTATTTTAAAATTTTGGTGTTTTTCCTCTCAGTCTTTTTCGATGCATATAATGGTAATGAAAGTACACATTTGTTAAACACTAGCTTTTTTCCAGACATTGTTCTTAGCTCCTGTCTGTGTCATTTATTTTATTCTCACAACAAATCAAGAAGGTGGACACTGTTTTTATCCTAATTTTACTGGTAAAGACACTCAATAAACACATAGATGTTTAGTAACTTATATAGGTAACAGGTGATTTGAAACCCAGGCAGGTTGGCTTGAGAGCAGGGTTTCTCAATCTCAGCACTATTGGCCTCTTGGATCGGATAATTCTCTGTTGGGGGGTGGGGGGAAGCTGTCCTCTTCATTGTGGAATGTTTAGCAGCATCCCTGGCCTCTACCAGATGTCAACACTTTCCTCCCCGAGTTGTGACAACCAAGAATGTCTCCTGATATTGCCAGATGCCCCCTGGGAGGCAAAATGACCTCTGAACCACTAGTCTAAGAGCCCGTGCTGTCAACCACGCATCATGGTCGAGATAACATAGCCTCTTCACATTTTAAATACGTTCAGAGTTATTTTCTTCTACATCTAAAGAAGGGAATACACCTTTGAATTTGGAGGCAGGCTATGAAGACTCCCTGGGATGTCAGTGGCTTTAAAGAGCATAGGTAGGAAATTAATTATTTCCAGGGAAATGCTAGACTTTTGTAACAGGTTTGTCATATCCCACCATTGCCCAGTGTGGAGAATAGCCATGTTTCTCTCTCTTATTACCTTTTCCGTGGTTCTATGTGTCAGGCACCCTTACCCTTCAAGAATTCAGATTTCAGTTCTATACTTACGGTATAGCAGGGCAGTGCTTATCAACCAAAGTGTCAAAATATGTCCCAAACAAAAAATGTCTATTGCAAATAATTTCTAGCTTTTAAAATACCAAAGTTTGCTGGTGGTTCATTTTTTTAAAAACTAATTAGAATAAATGTAAGGATATCTACATAATTATTTTCTTTTCAACGTGACTTCTTAGGTTGAAGATTGTAGGCTGCGCTCTTGGTGTTACATGTAATTCTGGATGTGTCTGTAGGAGTGTATCACATGTATGGACACATTTGTCACATCTGCCTCTGAAGAAGAGGTTGAAAATTGCTGGTGTTGGTGATTTTGGTCAATCATTGCTGATATGCAGAGAGGATTAAAATAAGAAGCACTGAGAAGTGATAGCAGTAGCATTTTAACTTATAAAATGTCTAAAAATATATGGCACTAAAAAATATATTAACCATGTGAAACATATGCAAATACATGTTCAGCCATATTTTCAGTCACATCTGACCACATATATAGTTGCATAATTTGTCCATGAAAAATACATGTTACTGCAAATTCAAATCTAACTTCTGCTCCATGAACCTGAAGGTTGCTTTCTTGGAAAACCCTGATTGAAGACAGTGGTGCAGATCAAAATTTCCCCAGAGTGTTGATGTGAACTTGATGTGAGACAATGTAAATGCTTCTGAAAAACGGAAGTCCTTAGTAACTCCCTGTTCGGTGCTTACACCCGGTTCTTAACGAATCCTTCACCTTCTTTTCAAATAGCTATAAATCATATCTACTGTACAGCTCTTTGCTTTGAGTGTAATGAGTCTGGTCTTTGCCCACCCCGTGTCCTATTTCAGTCGTACAACTAAAGATGTTGATACTGAAATCAGAGATTAGACATAAAACTGAACATCTCCCTCCCAAACTTGGACCCAGTGAGCACACGGCAACTATTCAAAAAATGTTTGTTGTAATAAATTAAATTGAATTTGGCGAGGTGCAAATTCTGGGGCCAAATTGTTTTCTTCAAAATTTGAAAGATCCCTTACGAGGAGGACAGGTGTGGAAAGTCGGTCGAGGACAGTCAGGGGTTCTAGCAAGTGTTTCTCCCTGCTGAGAAGTTTGGTGTTACATGGGATGGGAAGCAAACACAGGTGGCAGGTCTTCTTAGACCAGACCGCTTCTTGCAAGGAATCTTCGGTAAGACATTACTGGCACATCCAGGATAATTAGTGAGGAGGGCTTGGCTGGCCCCTCTGTACAATTCAGCTCTCCTTTGGAGACCCAGACTACCAGGCTTGGACAGCAGAGGCTCAAGAACTGGGCCCCAGCAGCCCTACACAGCTTCCCTGTCCTCCCATCACAGTGCACTTTCAGGATGCACTCTCCGCCAGGTGAAAGCGGTGGATTATAAGTTAAATGCAAGTGTGTTGCTCGTCACAATGTCTACCTATCAGTTGTAGTTCAGAGAGCAAAAATGATCCTAGAAATCATCTAGACCAACTCATTCATGTTGTAGATATGGAAATAGAGATTCAGGGAGATTAATTTACGTAAGGTCCTTACACCGATGTAAAAATAAGACCTGGGCCTCTTGACTTGCTGTTCAGTGCTTATAATCATAATTATAACTTAGGTTTCTTAGTCTCCAGTCTAACATTTAAGGTGAAGTAGAAAGTACTACATTCTTTAAGCTTTTGGGGGTTTCTAATATTCTAGATGATGGTGGGGTAGTGGAAAGTGATAGAATGGCTGGTATGAGTTTCAGTTTTCACACTCAGTTATATAACAGATGCTATATTGAATTAGTTTCTCTGGCTGCTGTCACAAATTAACACAAACTTAGTGGCTTACAATAATGGCCATTTATTACATCACAGTTCTGCGGGTCAGGAGTCTGCGTGGGCTTGGCCAGTTTCTCTGCTTAGAGTCTCACAAGGCTTCAAGGTGTTGGCAGGACCATGCTCCTTTTTAGAGGCTCCAGGGACGATTCCCCTTCCAAGCTCATTTCGGTGGTTGGCAGAATCCAGTGCCTCGTGCTTTAGGACCAAGGCCACGTTTCTTTGATGGCTCTCAGTTGGGGGCCACTGGTAACTCCCAGAGGCCTCTCCCTGGTTCTTGCATGTGGGCCCCGGCATCTCAGAGCCAGAACAGCACGTTGATTCCTTCTCACTCTTGGAATGTCTCTCTGGCTTCTGCCGCATCTCTCTGCTACTAGCCGAGAAAGTTCTCTCTTTGTAAGGGCTCATTAGTTTGGGTCCCCCTGGATAATCCAGGATAATCTTCCCATTTTAAGCTCCATTACCTTAATTGTATATGCCGAGTCCCTTTTACTATATAATGTAACATATTCACAGGTTCCAGGATTGGGGCATGGGCATCTTTGGGGGGCCATTCTGCCTACTTCACACATTATTTCCTTTAAATAATAGCAAGGCTCCATCCTACCAGGATAATGGGAAAGTCGGTGACAAACACTACTGGGACTCTCTTCCTCTTTCTAGGTCCTGGGGCTCTTACACACAACACAGTGTATAGGGTGGTCCCTCTAGGCTTGGATCTCCTCTGATTATAGCAGAGATGTAATTATGGCCTGAGCTGGTGTGTGTCCTTGAAGGCTGATGGACCTGCTGCTTCGGGGCACCTCCACCCCCACCCTGGAGCAGTGGCCTCTTCTCCAGCTGGGGAACTCTATTCCTTGGACACGCCTCCATCACCACCAGTCCCTTACCTGGAGCACAGTGTGTAAGTGAGGCAAGGGTCCCAGGCCTACCTTTTCTTTATAACTGCTTTATTTACATACCATTAAATTCACTCATTTTAAGGGTACAGTTCAGTGACTTTTGTTCCATTTAAAGAGTTGTACAACCATCACATAATCCAATTTCAGAACATTTTCATCATCCTCAAAAGCTCCCTTGTGCTCATCCAGGACTCCCCTTTGCAGGGCTCCACAGGGGTACAGCCACATTCCTGGTTCAGAGGTCCTTGTTTCTCTCTCCTCCCCTCTACAGAAATCCCCCCAGAGAACCCAGCTTCCAGAAGACAAGAGCCAAGGAAACAGGTTTGTCTCAGGCCCAGTGAGACAACTCTCCTCTAAGACAAGACAGTACTTTGGGCCTGGGTTCATCCTCAGAAGGGGATAGGAAAACAGTCCTAGCAAGGAGCACAGCGCATGCACATCAGTATCTCAACAACTTACCCTGTCTCTGTACCAGGCGGTGGAGTCTCCCAACTGCAGTTATCAGTGGGCAGCCGCTGACCCCATGGAGCAATGACCTGCGGGGGAGTGAGTCAGACCTCCTCTCTCCCCCCTTTCTTCCTCTCTAAGCAGAAAGAAGGTGTTCTTTGCTCACAGCTTAAATGACCTGATGGGCACATAGTGCAGAGTGGGGAGGGAGAACCGGGGAGCCAATCTGTGGCACAAGAGTGAAAGGAATTTCCCAGAGGCACCTTGTCCCTCCAGGCCCCACTTACCCCGCTTTCTCTCTTCCCTCCCCCCATGGGATAGGTTCTTTTCACTGCAGAGAATTCTCAGCCAACTTACGAACAACAGCCTATCACAAGAGCCGTCCTAAGGCCAGGCCTCAAGGAGCCTGAAACATTGTTCAGGATCTGGAAGGAGGCTGGGGATCCAGGGCAGCGTGGTGACCAGATTTCCTTGTCCTGTCGTCTGTCTGCAGCAGGAGTCCTGGCGAGTCTACTGTAGATGACCCTGTTCTCTGTCCCTGCTTCTCCTGCCTCCATGGCTTCCAGAACCTCCCAGCCCAAGAGAGGGGCCTCCTGCCAAGCTCTCTTATAACACGTCTTTTGTAGAACTTATTACAACTTACCGTCTTTATTTGTGCTTATTTCTTACTCTTCTCTCCACTCCTCCACAACTAATTAGACTATGACCTTCATAAGGGTAGGGACAGTTTTGTTTGCCATTGTACATCCAGTTCTTAGCAGAGTACGTCCTGGCACATAGTATGATCTTAAAATATGTTTATGGAATGATGAGTGAATTAATAAAAATGGGCAAAGAATCTGAAGAGACATTTCTCCAAACTTCTATATTCAGCGGCTAACTGGATAGCTCTGCTTGGATATCTAATAGGAATTTAACTCAGCCAAAATAGAATTGTTGATTTCCAGCTCCCCAGACTTTTTCTTGCCCCATCTCAGACCCTCAAACCTAGGAGTCATCCCCATCCCCTAACATCAGCAAATCTTGGTGGCTCTGTGGTCTCCTAAATAGTTTCAATATCCATCTACTTTTTTTCCACCTACACTGCTACTGCCCTGGTCTGAGCCACCATCATCATGTACCTAGGTTATTGTAAGAGCCTCTTAGCTGGTCTCCCTTCTACTCTCAGCCACCTATACAGCAACTAAAGTTGTATTTTTAAAGCACAAATCAGGTCATACTCATATCCCTCTGTTGCTTAAAACCTGCAATGGATTTCACTGCAATAAGAATAACACTGGTGCCCTACAGTGCCGTATGTGATCTGACCCCTGCCTACATTTCTGATTATCTCATTTTCTTCCACATTCATATGCTCCAGCCACATAACAAGCTCGTTCCTGCCCCAGGACTTTTGCACTCATTGTTCCTTCTGCCTAGAATTCTATTCTAATTTCCACATGGCTGGCTTCCTGTCATTGGGATTTCAGCTCTAGTATCACTTCTTCAGAGAATCCTTCTCTGGTGACTCTATCTGAAGTAAGACCCTGTATCTGTCAGGATGCATTTAGAGGCAAATAACTGAAAACTCAAAAAGGGCTTAAGCCATAAAGGAACCTACTACTTATTTAACAAGTTGTCTGGAGGCAGGTGTCCTAGCAGTACCACAGTGTCAGGGCACTGGATGATATCTTTGTGAGTCTTAGGACCTCCCTTGACCTCGTAACATCCCACCCAGTGCCCTGACATCATCACGTGACAGTTTACAAAGGCAGGAGGTGAGGGGCAGCCAGGTCCGTAAGAGAGAACACTCCCCACACGCACTTTTCCTTTTATTAAGAAAGATTTTCCCAAGAGCCTTCCAGCACCCTGCCAGGAGACCTTCTCTTGTCTCAGTAGCCAGAAGCAGGTGATGTTGATGTGACCACCCCTAGCTGCAAGGAATCGTGGGAAGTGATTATCTTTCCTTTACAGCCTCTGGAGAGAGGAAGGCAAGGAAGGAGTTGGGAATGGCCATTGGGTAACCAACCAACCATCCGCCATCCATTTTGGTTCCCCATTCTGCTTTATTTTTCTCCATAGCACTAACCATTTCTTTATTAATTGGGTAGTTTTTCTTATTTAGCTGTGTAATATTGTTTCTCCCACTAGAGGAAAGCTCCATAAAAGCAGAGACCTTGTCTGTCTAGTTAACTTCTGTATCTCCGGCATTTAGCACAATCCTGGCTCATACTAAGTGATAAAAATTTGGATATTTTGTGTGATTGAGGACTACTTTGAATATACCATCATAACAAATTAGTCATTTCTTATGGTGAAGTTTCTTGGTGTTTCTTTTTCTTTTTCCCATTTTATCTGACCACCGACTTTGTGAGAACAGGAGGGAGGGAAGTTCTGTGTTATTAAACCATTCCACACAGAACCCGACTAAGTGGCCATTAGGGTGGGAAATACTGGATAGTGTCCTTTATATATTCTCCCAAAGAGGAGCCAGTATGACCTAACATTTTCTCCTGCAACTTGGTTTGCAGAGAATTTGGGGAGGATTGCAGCTCATGGTCAATATAAACCTCCACATGGGGTGAAGCTCGGGCTCCTTTCTGAGATCATAGATCTCAGAGATAGACGGAGTCTCAGAGATCACTGCTCTACTGATAATATGTAAAAAAATTTATCTTTAAGTAGTAGTTACATTTTAAATGGAACTTTGGTGCTCACTTCGGCAGCACATATACTAAAACAGGACTTTGACTTTAAAAGAATGATGCTCTGATGGTTCTGAAACATTGAAATTATTGAAACATTGAAATTGAAACATTGAAACACTGAAACATTGAAATTATTCCAGAAGCCTCCCTAGTTTCTGGAAATCACACCAAGGATGCTGACTTTGTTTATTTCTAATATTTTAGAATTCATGTAAAGAACAAAGAAAGGTAAAGGTGATAGAAGAGGAATAGTTCCTTAAATCTAGATATCTAGAATTTCTCACCCAGAAATGTCATTATGGGTAATTTTGTGATGTTAGAAGAGGCTGTTCTGAAAATCCTTCTCTGTTCAAAAAATCATGTTCTCCTTGAAAGCATAGCCAATATTCAAACAAAAAGAAAATATGCCAAGTCCGATCTCAGGAAACTGCTTGATCCCAGTTGGGAAACAGACTGAAAGGCATAGACCTGGAAATATTATGGAGGAATATTTATATATCTTATATAACAGGAGGAAAGGGAAAAGGGCATTAGGGAAAATTCCAGGCTTATTAAGTCATGATGCTAGTGGTCTCAGATGGTGGAGAAGAAACTTGGTTTTCACTGAAAGTATGAGGTTCTTTTGCAATTATTCAAAATTATCTAAAGGAAATAATTTAAGCAGGATAGACTCTATATGCTTTTGAGAAAGACATAGTCAATCCAGTTATATTACATCTTTTGGTTTAGGGTATAGAAAAAGGTTTTATCTGGCTAACATGTCACTATAAAATCATCCCCAACTTGGAGAAAGGTTATGTTTATTTATTTGGACCCCAATGACTTTCCCCTTAAAAACAATGTTGTGAATGATGATTAGGTACCCAGGCCCCTTCACAAAAGCCATTCATCCTTAACAGTGCTAAATTATGTGACTAATGTTAGTATTATCACTATAGTATGTGATGTGGTTACTAAAATTTGCTGGTCATATGGCTTAGAAGACTTTTATGGGCTGACAGTAGTAAGAGTGCTAATTTTTTCAGCACTTGCTATGTGCCAGACACCAAGCTAGGTGTGTTTTAGAACTACAGTAGGATAACACTGATTGAGTGTTTTTCTCGTACCAGACAGACTGACTTGTAATAACTCATTTAACTCCTGTTATCTCATTTAATCCTCATAATAATCAAATGAGATAGGGACTAATTGTCCCCATTTTACAGATGAGAACACTGGAATCAAGAGGGTTAGATAACTTGTTTTGGATCACACAACTAGTTAGTGAGTGACAGAGGAAGGACGCACACTTCAGCTGTCTGCTTCAAAGCCTGCACACATAACCACTTTGCAATATTCCTGTATTGTGAGATGAAAAATAAATGTTTTTCAGCAGAAGATTATGTTCTGGGTGTGTAGGTTTGTCAGATTTAGCTAATAAAAATACAGGACACCATTTAAATATTGCAGGGGATATTACATGGGACATACTTATGCTAAAAAATTATGTGTTATTTATCTGAAATTCACATTTAACTGGGCATCCTGTATTTTGTCTGGCAAGCCTATCTGGGTGGCACATTATGAGAACATGTCTCTGTCTCTCTGGTTTTCCTGTTCCCCACCACAGTCATGCTGGTGGCTACCTGGGCCTTAACGTAGTTCTGTAAAGCACACAGCTCAGTGTCCACACCAGAGCCGTAGCTCAGAGCCAGAAAGCAAGATACGAACTCAGGAAGCTTCTGAAGAGCCTATGGGACCTCCTTAGCCATTTGTAAATTCAGGGATGTGTGTAAGTTCAGGACTTCGGGATAGGTTACCCTGTTAAACTCTGCCCTACTGGAAGCGGTGGGCTGGTCAACGTTTAACAACTGGCTCTTCAGGGAAAAAACCTATTTGTGATGTTCGTCAGTTTCATGGTGTGACTATTCCTACCATGGCTGATTCATGATACCAACATGATGTCACTGAACTTGGAGTTGGGAAGGAATGTGCACAGCTGTCTCTTAGGAGCCCCATGCAAGCCAGTCCCAGTCCACCTCTGTTCCATTCTTATTTCATATATAGGTAAATCAAGCCTACATAACAGTGAAATATTTAAGAAAAATATCTACCACCATTATATTTCCTAAATTACAACAATTAAAATTTAAAAGGGAATTTCCTACTCAGGGAAATACTATTGATCAAACTTTTTCTGCACTTTAATCAAACTGAAGTCTAGAGTTCTGCTTTCATTCCGCATTTAAAAGGCAACAAGTTAATCATCTGCGATAAGGAATTTCCAATATTCTCACATTCTTTATTCTGAAGAAAGGCTGTATTTCTAGACCAACATTTCTACTGCACTTTTGATGCTAAGCCTCTGTGCAGTATATAGTGGGAGTGATTTTTTTTCCCCCAAATGTTCACTGTGTCACATATTTCTCAGCTAGCATACTGAACAGATGTATCTGTGGGTAGCAAGAGGCTGTGGGGGAATAACTTCATATTCCTATGTTTGATTGAGAAGTCCATGTACAGCCAGTTTGACTGTCTGAATTCACATCCAGCCCATTGTGGCTTTCCAACAGTATGACCTTGGGGAAGAACTTCAGTTTTTCCCATAGGCTAATCATGTTACCTACCTCGAAGGGCTATGCATATGAAGTACCAGACACATAGTAAGCACAAAATAAATACTAACTCTTGGTAGTAGTAATGTTATAAGTACTGTCATCATTGTAATTAATCTCACTGCTCATTAGTAAACAGCCAATGTATCTGCTTAGGTGCAGCAGATACTTTCCATTCTACAAAAAATGTTTCCGTTCACTTTTTTTCCCCAACCAAATCATATAAATATTCAACATCATAAAATTCTAATTTGCCATTAAATTTTTAAACAAATGTCAGAAAAAAATGGTCTTCCTATATTATGAGAACATCTGTGGATCTTTATAATTTCAGGAGGGAAAAAGAATCCGTTGTTAGGGTTTTTTGAGTCTAGAAGAAACCTAACCAGCAAGGATATGCTTATCCAGGAATAGCCACTGGCAGACTGTGAAGTAAACACAGTTTCTCATCTGTGCCCCTCTATTCCTCTTTGTGGTCCTCTCATTAGTTTCTAATCATTCATACATTCAGCCATCCATCAAAATAAGATTTTCAAAAAGTTAAAATCATGACTGTCATTCATCATGACTCTCCTTCAAATATAGAATGAACACCATGTCAAAGATTTATTAACTTATTACTGAAGGAACTGATCAGATAATAAGTTTGCTTCCAAGAGCATTTGAATAAATGGATATTTATAGGGTTTTTTGTCATTGCTCTCGTTTGTTTCCTTAAATAATGTGAGCATAAGATTGCCAGGAGGCACAGAGCTGGTTACTGTCCTACAGGGCAATAAGTCTATAACCTTTGGGGTTATTTTTTCTACTAGACAGAAATTTCCATGTTAGCGTGTAATATCTGGGCGCTAGTCATATAGTAATAGCAAAATCAAGCACAGATACATTCTTCCAGGGAATTAAATAATCCTTGGGGAAGCCCATTTAACAATGTTGTAGCATGACATTAAAATGTTATGCTATGGGGACCTCCCTGGCGGTCCAGTGGTTAAGACTGCACGCTTCCAATGCAGGGGCTTGGGTTCGATCCCTGGACAGGGTGCAGCCAAAAAAAAAAAAAAAAAAAAACTTATGCTATGCTCTCTGCCTTATTTTCAAGTATTGGATAATTTTTCTTAACACCTCTATCCATTTTTTTATTTAGTAAACCTTTATTAATATCTGAATGCCCCAGGGATATAAGGACACAGTCACTGTCCTTAAGGAACTCATAATGCAACAAGGGAGACAATGTTCAAAATAAAAATTACAGTATAAAATGATAGACATATCATTTTATATCTAGACCCAGACCTCTGTAATGATGGGACTCTCCAGGGTCCCATTATTTCAGAGGTCCCCCAGTCCCTAGCTCTACACCATGTCAACCCATCCACCATTTTCCCCACCTATATATTAAAACCCATCTCTTAGAACCCAATAGATGAATAATTCCTCTCAGATAATATATAGATAGAGATATATTTTAAAATAGGGGCCCTCAATATCAACCCAATGGAGTGTGTCATGTGGCAGTCTCTGAGTTGGTTGGGAACAGACAGGTTGAGCAGGAAAGAGGTGAAGAAGTCTTTCTTGTTGCTGCTGTAATTACTGAATATGATGACCCAGACATAATTATGAATTCCGCAGCCCTTGTATTTCAGAAACACTCCCTTGAAGATGTATTTATTTCCAAATTAATGGATCAGGGGAGACCTTTCTGAACTTTTACTTCGGGACCCTAGAATTTAGTTATAATATGGCAGACCATGTTTTCTGGGAGGGGGTGCAGGAGGCTGGCTGCGGTCACCTAAACTACCTTGAGTGTCCCTTAAATGAGAGTTGACCTGGGTGACTTCAGTTTCACCTGCCCTGCTCTGCTCTGGAGCCATGTCTTCCCCTGTCTCCATGGTCACCAGCGTTTCGGCTCTCTGAGAACACACGGTGATTTTCTGTCTCTGCATTTAATTCTCCTAGCAGAGCCACCTAGAGTAGGAGGCCTGTATTTCAGTTCTCTGTACTTATGGAGTCAATTCAGTAAATAGCTAACAAGCGATTATTAATGTAAAGAACTTCAGTGGAAGCTGCAGAGCACGGACAAAGAATAATGCCCTTTTCCCAGGACCCCACAGTTAATGAGAGAAGACGGAAACATGGAAGCCATTCTAAAGCAGGGATTGTTAGTCTGGGCTGCACGTTGGGATCACCTGGGGAACTCTGAAACATCCCGATGCCCAGGCTGCACTCCAGAGCAATTAAATCAGAATCCCTGAGCGGGGCTTCCCTGGTGGTGCAGTGGTTGAGAATCTGCCTGCCAATGCAGGGCACACGGGTTCGAGCCCTGGTCTGGGACGATCCCACATGCCGCGGAGCAACTAGGCCCGTGTGCCACAACTGCTGAGCCTGCGCGTCTGGAGCCTGTGCTCCGCAGCAAGAGAGGCCGCGACAGTGAGAGGCCCGCACACCGCGATGAAGAGTGGCCCCCGCTCGCCGCAACTAGAGAAAGCCCTCGCACAGAAACGAAGACCCAAAACAGTCATAAATAAATAAATAAATATCTAGATAGATAGATAGATAGATAGATAGAATCCCTGAGGGTAGGACCCAGGCATCAGTATTTTTTTTTAAAGCTCCCTGGGAGAGTTCAGTGTGTTGCTAAGCTAGAGAACCATGGCTCTAAAGCAAAACAAACTGGGAAAAGGAGTAACAACATGCTCTATGAACAAGGGATCCACAGCCACTCTGTATATTCTTATCCACTGTGTGACCACATTTCAGCCCATGAATGTGGAAAATGTAACTTCTCATTATAACCATGGGGAAAATGTAGGTCAGTTTGATTGTAGGGCATTTAGAGACTGTATAGTCTGGGAGGTGTGGTCTGCAGAAGACTATACCTCTAAGGGGAAAAGGGCCCAAAAAAGATCAGCCATAGAAGGATGACCCCCAAATCATTCCACATGCTTTCTCCCTCCCTTGGAATGTTTGGGGCTTTTTAAAAAACCCCTTGTGTTCCTGAAGAAAGGACCTTCATCCTCCAGGTCCCCGGCTTACACCTCACCTCCTTTGTGAAGCCTTTCCTTTCCTTCCCCCTATCCCAAGAAGAATCGGGTCCCTATTTTTCTCTGTCACTTAGCTCCTTATCTACTAATTATAATTATTATAGAATTTAGTTATACTATGGCAGACAGCTCAGTTATACATTTACCCTTTTATGAGCCTTACTTTTCGTTGTTCTCCTAGTACCTAGCATAGTTTCTTGGTGTATTGAATGAGTAAACAGAGCTGCAGCACTTTTAGGTCCAGTCAGAAAAGTCATGCCATCAAGCAGGGGAGACCTAGACTCGAGAACTCCTCAGGCTCCGTCGTCCCATTTCTGAGCAGTGGGATCCTGCGCTTCCAGGCAGGAGTGTGTGGGGCGGGGGCGGGACGTCAGAGGAATTGGTGGACACACTAGTTGATGTAAAGCAGCTGGGGGAAAGGATGGATGAAGGCCTCGCAGCGCTTTGGTGGTAGTGGAGATCTTGAGTTTCATCTGCAGAGTTTTGCTGTGAGAGGAAGAAAGAAACAGAAGGAAGTTCACAGGTTTCAAAGTGTGTGTGGAGCTATGGGAAAGTGCCTGTGCTATCAGCTCCTGTTGTATTTAGGCCACAGGCATCCCCAAAGAGTTTAGAACAGCTCTTTCTGTCTGGGAAAATAGCTCATCTGTTTTATTTTTAAACTTTAAATCTTTTTTTAAAATTGTAGGGGTTTTTTGGGGGTTTTGGGTGTGTTTTTTTTTGAATTTTGTAGGTTTTACACATATAAAGGTGAAAAGATTATTTCAATTTTGTAAGGATAACAGTCATGCATTTCAGATTTTCTACGACAGTGCTAATTTTAGATCTTATGTCCTGTCTTCAGACCGTGTATCCTAATTTTTTATATGGAAATTATGGTAGCTAGTCTTACAATTTACTATCAACCAGTCAGCCATGCTTAAAGGTCTTTTAGTTATTAAAATGGCTAATTACCTTACATTTCTCTTTGAGAAATTAAGTAGGGCTGTTTCATGGACCAAAAAAAAGCCTTGAAGGGAACCTGGACCTGGCCTTTAGTGCGTTGCCCTAAGCCCCAGACTTTTGTTGAATGTGGTTTCTTGGTGAGGACAATATCTATTAACACCCTCTCCCTACCACAAGTCATTGGGAAAACCCTTCAAGGAAAAATGGGTCATTAAGAACTGTTCTTTCATCTCACCTCTAAACCCCAGAAACGTTTCTCTGTGAGGTGTAGTGACAGGAGCCCCGGAGAGGGCTGGGAGGCCCTGCTGAGCCTGTTGCTGGTGTGCCCTCCCCTGCACCACCGGCCAGGTGGAATCGCTCTGGTTATTATGGATTCAGTCGCCGTGCTTTCTCTTTCTGCTTAATAGATTCAGACCAAATTAAACCCTAATGATCGGACTGCAACCAGTCACCTCAATTTTAATTGAATGGCCCACAATGATACAGGCTTTTTCCCTATTAAAAAGTATACCTTTTTTTTCCCCCCTCACTGAATAGTAGGGGAAAAAAATGTTAAAATAAAGGCTGGGTAAAGTTAGAGTTGGTTGCTTATAATCATCTGAATGCCATAAGGTTTCTAGTAACCTGGTTACACATTCATTAGAGGACATCTTGTATATTCCTCAGTCAGGGTCATTTTGTGAAACACTAACAACAGAATAGCATCAAAATATATCACTGATAGGTGGCCTATCATCTTTTGGAAAAAAACAGGCTATGTTTATGTGTCATTAAATGAGCTACTTCTGGCTCACGTGAAAGTGTTATGTTTGCTCCATGTGCTCCCATGATGCTTTTGTAATGGAAATTCTAGAGTAAGTAAGGACAGGGTCATTCCCAGTAGCCAGTCAGTCTGTATTCACAGGTTTCTGTTAGCTTTTTCCGTAGCTGACTCCTGTGTGTGTTTCCACCTGCCCAAGTTTTCCTCCCTTGCAGCCTCGTTACTTTAGTGTTACGACATTCAGGAACTTCTCACGTACCTCCCAGGATTCCAGCAGCACTTCATTTGGGGGTAACACCCTTACCATGAGCCAGATTTGGGCTCTCTAACCCTCCGTGATCCCCAGCGTATGAAGGGAACAAGGTTCAGTGTAGGAGTGGGGCTTGCTATGAGTTCCACCACATTTGACTAAGGGTCAGGAGAGGGGGAGGCCAGGGAAAGCCTGAGCTGGGATCAGCTGAAACCATCCTGAAATGAAAGAGAAACGGGGCCAGAGCTTTTTCTGGGTAGTAGTTATGTTTTCCTGCCAACACACAAGTCCTACTCGTTGACAGATGACAACCGATCTAAGCGTCAAATAAGATTGTTAGTCTTAGGAATCAATCCGTGTAACACCGTTTTAACAGGAGCCCTCATTCTTCTTTTCTTATCCAGAACTAAGAGGGAAAAAATGAATATGGTTTTTGCTCACAGAATGGATAACAGCAAGCCGCCTTTGGTTGTTCCTACACTTCTGGTGCCCCTCCAAAACCACAGTTGCACGGAAATGGCCTCCCCTCTGCTGAGCCGAGACCTGACGGAGCTCTATGAGGAGCACGGCTGGAGGAGCAATGGAACAGACCTGCACTACAGACCAAACCCCGGGGAAGTGGCCACAGCCAGCATTTTCTTTGGGGCCCTGTGGTTGTTTTCTGTCTTTGGCAATTCCCTGGTGTGTTTGGTCATCCACCGGAGCAGGAGGACTCAGTCCACCACCAACTACTTTGTGGTGTCCCTGGCGTGTGCCGACCTGCTCATCAGCTTGGCCGGCATGCCTTTCGTCCTGCTGCAGTTCACCACCGGCCGGTGGGCCCTGGGCAGCGCCACGTGCAAGGCCGTGCGCTACTTTCAGTATCTCACCCCGGGCGTCCAGGTCTACGTTCTCCTCTCCATCTGCATAGACCGGTTCTACACCATCGTCTACCCTCTGAGCTTCAAGGTGTCCAGAGAAAAAGCCAAGAAGATGATTGCAGCATCCTGGATCTTTGAGGCGGCCTTTGTGACCCCCGTGTTCTTTTTCTATGGCTCCAACTGGGACAGTCATTGTAACTATTTCCTCCCCTCCTCTTGGGAAGGAACTGCCTATGCCGTCATCCATTTCTTGGTGAGCTTTGTGATTCCATCTGTCCTCATAATCTTATTTTACCAGAAGGTCATAAAATACATTTGGAGAATCGGCACCGATGGTCGAACAGTGAGGAGGACAATGAACATCGTCCCAAGGACAAAAGTGAAAACTATCAAGATGTTCCTCATTTTAAATCTTCTGTTTTTGCTCTCCTGGCTGCCTTTTCATGTTGCTCAGCTGTGGCACCCCCATGAACGAGACTATAAGAAAAGTTCCCTTGTCTTTACAGCTATCACATGGATATCCTTTAGTTCCTCAGCCTCTAAACCTACTCTGTATTCCATTTATAATGCCAATTTTAGGAGAGGAATGAAAGAGACTTTCTGCATGTCCTCGATGAAGTGTTACCGAAGCAATGCCTACACTATCACCACCAGTTCAAGGATGGCCAAAAAAAACTATGTCGGCATCTCAGAAATCCTCCCCACGGCCAAAGCTGTAGCCAAAGACTCAAGCTATGGTTCATTTGACAGGGAAGCCAAGGAAAAAAAGCTTGCTTGGCCCATTAATTCAAATCTGCCGAATACTTTTGTCTGATTTCTCAGAATTCTTTCAATTACTGTTATGCGCCAGAGATTAAAAAGTTTAACTGTAAAAACAGAAGCTATTTACATATTTTTTTCAATCAACTTTCTGTGGGAAATGTTTGATTTTGTAAAATGCACTCACTATTGATTTTAGTTTCTGTGTTTTTTATTTTAGTTGCTTTTTGTTTTCGAGGACGCTTTCACCTTGAGCTTATGGTCAACAGTCCCTTTACTGTATTAGTCACATGCATTAAAAAGAAGAATGCTTTCCTACTTTTTATTTACCATTAGGTCCAAAAAGCATAAACCATATACACAGTCTTTGATTAATGATTCAACCTGGTTTTATTCTGTTTCCTTTTTCTCCTCCCTACTGAAATTTTGTTAACTATGGGCTTCTGTTCCAAATGAAATCTCCTGTGTGACCCATTTCAGAGACTTGAATTTCTCTACTAAGCAACATTTAGAAAGTCTTAATATTGTATATGTTTTTACATTACCTTCTGTCCGGATCCGTTCTGGAGAGCACTTCATATATTGGAATATATTGGAACTTGCTGGGTAGTCTTCTGTGATCGAATTATAATCAGGATTCTTAGGGAAAGAAAGCTTATAGAGTTGCCTAATTTTGGTCTCTGTCTCTTTTTCTGTCTCTCTTTCATTCTCCCTTAACCTAACCAGCTGATGATGCCCTGAAGCATTTGAAGTGGCCGTGCTGTTTTCCTCAC
The DNA here is from genome assembly GCF_949752795.1 of Hyperoodon ampullatus. NCBI lineage: Eukaryota > Metazoa > Chordata > Mammalia > Artiodactyla > Ziphiidae > Hyperoodon > Hyperoodon ampullatus. Next base: position 93,164,165 of record NC_136924.1, read on the forward strand.
ATCTGTGTCCCATCTAGGCTGTGTCCAGGATGTTTACGTCTCTTCTGAGTTAAACTCAAGAAAATGAGCAGGGACCCTGGCTGGGCAAGCCCAGAAAATGCCAAAGGGAGAAGTGCAGATGGGATCTCCCTGCGCTCTGCAGTTCAGGCAGACACCTTTGGCTGCCGGGCGCTGCCCCTATACCCTAGGACAGCAAGGGCAAGGAGCACTTTCTTCTTTCTCCTGGACACTCAGACATGAGGCCGTTTCTCCAGCCAGCACTTCCTACCCCTCATCTCTCTCCAGGATGTGTCATCATACCCTCACCAAGCTCAGACTCTTCTTTGGCTGTGGTAACTCGAGATTTTCTTCTCTGGTTGCCAGGTCTCCATTATTTCAAATCTAGGACTAGCACATTTTAAAGATGTACTTATTCAAACAATAACGGGTTTACAGACAAGACTGGTGTGCATTTTCACACCCTAGTTAACAAGAATTGCAAATAATAATAGTTGTTCAGTGATTTTACCTGTATTATCTCACTTTATCCTCTCAAGTATTCTGTGATGTTCATATTATCATGTCTACGTGACTTGCCCAAGTTGGAGTGTGACCGAGCTGTTTTTCACACTCAGGTCCCCTAACTGCAAGTCTGTTGCTCTTTCCTTGACATGACAGGTTTCTCTCTAGGGAATACATGAGTAGCCAAACTCATCCAGACCTCTGTGGGCTTAATGGCTGCTGCCTGCGTGGAAATCTTGAGGTCTGGGAGAACGTGGCATTCTTAACAGGAGAGTCTAGAAATTCAGTGAGCTGGCCCTCACCTTTTCCTTGGCTGTGGCAAGGTTCCTGGGCTGGTGGTGCTAAATGTATGAAATGGGAAAGAAGCTGTACATCCCACCTCACAGACACAGGGAAACAAGACAAGATTAGGCTTGGTATTTGGGGCAAAGAATGAGAACAACAAAGTATTCCATCCACAAAACATCTACAGAGCTGATGCATTTAAGTGGAGGTACTTTCTTTAATCAAAGTCAAAAGATAAAAAGTGTCTTGTATTTTCTTCCTTTTCTTTCTCCTCCACATATTCTTCCTTATCCTATCAGCCAATGACTGACCAGACAAAATGAGCCAGATGTTTATGTCACATGGCCCTTGTATTTTGTGGTTCAGAGTTGTTAAAAAATAGAAGAGACCCTGCAGTACTTTTTATTTCAATTTATTTTTAAAGTCAGATTGTAACAAGTAAAATTTCATTTACTTTAATTTTATTTATATATGTATTTTAGGTCTCAGTTTAAACCAAAAAAGACTAGATGATTACAAAGCTCCATTCTGTCTTTAATGTTCTGTGAGTTTACCCCAGTGGGTGGAAATTCAGTGAGACAACGTCTTACAAACTTGTTATCGAGATTAGTTTATTTTTTAAATCCCCCCCAAAAATGACAAATTAAGAGTGTTAATGAAATCACAATGGAGAGAGCTCTAAAGTCTTCTGACCTATGATAATTCAGCTACATTTTCTCAGCATGTGGATAATTCATTGTATTTTTTTTTTTTTAGTTTAGTTTAATATTTAGGATTCCTGTTTTCTCACTTGATCCTGAATTTGGAAGAAACTGGATGTAACGCACAGATTGATGAAGATTTGCATAAGTCCCAGCAGTACAGGAGCAACATTCACCATACCTCACGTTTACCTGCCAAGCACAGGGAGGCAGGCTATTGGGGGGAATAAGAAAACGACTCCGGTCTCCTTACCAGGCACATGACGAGGTGCATCACAAATGTGGATTCATGTAGCCTCCAAACAGGAGTTCAGGAAAGCTAACGGGGAGCAGGGTTCTGAGGAGAGCAATTCCCCTCCCTGTCTCCAGGTGCCCACAGACCATCAGAGGAAGGGCAGGGTCGCATCCTTTGAGGTGGAATTCGAATTTCTCCTGCTAATCTTCAGTGAAATCATCAGTGCCACCAGCCTGCTGCCCAGAGTCCATCAGCACATCCTGCTCAGGTACACTTCCCTGTGGACCTTCTGTCACAGGTTTCCCCAGGGTGCCTGGGACCAATGAATGCCCTGGGCCAGAGTTCTCAGCAAGGGCAATTTCATCCAGGGGGACCTCCACCAAGCGTGTGGGGAGCAGAATCATTTGCCAGATAAGGTTGGCACTCTTGCCTCTCCTGGTGGGCGCAGTGCTTCCCTTCACCCTCCAGCCTTGCTGCCACCTGCCAAACTTGCTTTGAAGCAACAGAAGCAAGATCTGTTGGAGCTGCTGGACCAGGATCGGCTTCAAGGTTATGCTCCTTATAAAAACCACACGTAACAGAAGCAAAGAAGTAGACTTTTAGAGTAGAAGGAATGGGACGTTGAGAGACCTAACCCAAGCCCCTCACTGTTTAGAAGAGCAAATTATGTCCAAGAGAGGTCAAAGTAGGGGTAAACAAAAATGCCTTCGGCCAACAAGTCCAACATTCTTTAAATTTGCCGTGCTGCTGGCATGATGCCTTCACTGGAGTGAAAAAATCCTCACTGTGTTGGGAAGAATATGAAAAGAATAAACAATTCCCCATTGCTTAGTGAACCTGCTAATTCATCTGGAGCAGAGACGACCTTAGGGGGCCGTGATTAGACAGCCATGGAAACGAACCAGCTTGGTGCCACTGTTTTGCAGAACGACCGCTTGGTGGCACTGTGGCCAATAGGCAGACCCCACCAGCTCTTCACAGGGCCTGGCACACTGGCGATTTGGGGGAAAGTCCTCGTTGCATAGCAACAAGACAGTGAAAATTGCTGAGCACCCAGAGCAGCAGCTGCAGATTAACTAATCAGTGTGTTCAAAACACAAAGCATCTAAACATAGGAGGAAATCCCAAAATAATTAATACCCTTTACAGACATGAAATCACTAGTCAAAATATTATTTTAAACCCATTTTACGAATGGTAGCATTTTCGAAAAACCCCATCATCTCACCAAACACGCAGTTGTGCCACCCACACTTACCAGGGCCTGTCTCTTTTCTCCTTTTGTTATTTGACTCTCAGAATTTATGGATTCCATAGCAGTGTAATCTAGACTTCCCCTAAAAGTAAATGTTCCTGTGTTCCTGGCTGGTAGGCAGTTAAATTTATTTTAGGTTAAATTTATTTTTGACCCGTCTCATTTCCCTCAGACCCTCTTTAATTTTTTGAGCCCCTACCTACAATCTGGGCCATTCTGAATTGTTTGCTCAACTGAACACTTCTGTTCAAAAGCTCTGTCTTCTTAGGAGAAGCCTCCTTATTATTATTTTTTAATTGAAGTATAGTTGATTTATAATGTTGTGTTAGTTTAAGGTGTAAACTGGACACCTGAAGGTAAAAGTATATATTCTTTTTTAGATTCTTTTCTATTATCAGATAGGTTATTACAAGATATTGAATATAGTTCCCTGTGCTATACAGGTCGTTGTTTATTTATTTTATATATAGTAGTGTGTATCTGTTAATTCCAAAGTCCTAATTTATCCCTCCCCCTCCTTTCCCCTTTGGTAACCATGAGTTTGTTTTCTATGTCTGTGAATCTGTTTCTGTTTTTTTTTAATTTTTAATTTTATATTGGAGTATAGTTGATTTACAATGTTGTTAGTTTCTGCTGTACAGCAGAGTGATTCAGTTATACATATACAAATACCCTTTTTCAGATTCTTTTCCCATATAGGTTATTACAGAATATTGAGTAGAGTTCCCTGTGCTATACAGTAGGACCTTGTTGTTCATCTATTTTGTATATAGTAGTTTGCATCTGCTAATCCCAAACTCCTAATTTATCCCTCCCCACATTTCCCCTTTGGTAAGCATAAATTTGTTTTCTATGTCTGTGAGTCTGTTTCTGTTTTGTAAATGAGTTCATTTCTACCATTTTTTTAGATTCCACATGTGAATGATATCATATGATATTTGTCTTTTTCTGTTTGACTTACTAGAAGAAGCCTCTTTAAAAGTATTGCTTTTTAAAAACTCTCATCAACCCTAATTGAGTTATACAATTAGGATTCACCTATAATTTGAAGAATGTGTGGTTTTAATTCTTCAGGAAAATGACCCCCAGAAATGCTGGGTGTGTGTATCTCGTTTCAGGGTTATGATGCAGCTCTGGAAGCTTGAGAAAACATCATCTGGTTTTCAGTGGCAGACAGTCAATATAGCAGTTTCAGCTGTTTGCCCACAACAGCTAGATATGGGAAATGAAAACTATAAGGGAATTCTGAATGCCCCAGAAATGCTGGGTGTGTGTGTCTGGTTTCAGGGTTATGATGCAGGTCTAGAAGCTTGAGAACATCATCTGGTTTTCAGTGGCAGACAGTCAATATAGCAGTTTCAGCTGTTTGCCCACAACAGCTAGATATGGGAAATGAAAACTATAAGGGAATTCTGAGTGAATCCTCTCTATTCTGCTTCCCTGCAGTACCTTCCAAAGAGTGCTCTGGTTTAGGAGACTATATTCTGCTAGTAGGACCCTGAATGTGCTACACGGACCATGGCATGGATACCTGGGCAGCAACAGAGTTGTGAAGAGTTTTATGGTGGAGAGGGTAGGGAGCACAGTGTCTGAGAAGAATGGATTTGTACTCTATTCATCAGTCCAGATTCATTAAAATTCTGGGCTGATTCTCCAGGTAGATGGACTATATATACTTGAATGACCCTTTAAAAATTAGTAAAAATTGGGCACAAGACTCCAGTGACACCTCCAGCCAGCAAAGTTTTCCTTAATCACAAGTATGATGGTTGTTTTCAAGGGCTCTGGAATCAACTTCTGTGTTGAAGCTCAGGTTCTGCTTACCACCTATTTAACCAGCAAATTCTCAAACCCCAGCTTCTCTATTTTTAAAATGGGGAAAATAACATGCCTACCTATATTAGGGTTCTCCAGGAAGAGCAGAACCAATAGGACATAGATGACAGATAGATAGATGGATAGATGACAGTATTTTAAGAAACTGGTTCTTGCAATTAAGGGGGTCAGCCAGCTTGAAGTTTGTAGGGTGGGTGGCAGGCTGGAAACTCAAGTAGTTGCTGTAGTCTTCAGTTTGAAATCTAGGGCAGGCCAGCAGGCAGGATTTGATGCTACAGTCTTGAGGCAGAATTTCTTCTTAGGGAAACCTCATTTTTTTTTGGCCTTTTGGCCTTAAGGCCTTTAACCGATTAGATAACCATATTATCAAGGATAATCTTCTTAAAGTCAGTTGGTTGTAGCTGTTGAGCACATCTACAAAATACCTTCTCTGCAACACCTAGGTTAGTGTTGATTAAATAACTTGGTATTCTACCGTAGCTGACATGTAAGACTATCATACCACCTTATAGGATTGTAATAAAATGAGCCCAGACCCATGTAAATCATTCATTCAGTGCATTACCAAACACACGGGAAGCCCTCAAAAAAAGTTTTCTATTGTTGTTATTTAAATTTAGTTGTTGCTAACCCAATGGATTTTTCCATTTTCAAGTTATTCAGCTATGTGCTATTGCTATTGCTATTGCTATAGCACCTATTGCTATGTGCTAACTAGTAGAAACAGGTTTTTAATACCATTCTCAAATTGTGGCATTGTTTTCCTTCTTTAGCTTTTTCTTTTCTTTTCTTTCTTTTTTAGTTCCGCTAATATTTTGCAGACTCAGGGGGAAGGAACAACTGGGAACAGGAACTTGCATGGGAGGTAGGTGACAGAGCTACTTCTATTCACTCACTCCAAAGGGGATTTTTTTGAACTATTAGGAAGGCATGGTCTAAATTCAGGATATGAAAACACTTGAGAATGTAGCCTTTACCATCATTCTTGTGTTGCGATTTCCACATGTACAATAGAAAGAACTGATGGAGGGAAATCAGTTTCAACTGTTAATTTAACCGTTCTAGTCGAATATAAAAAAACCCAGTGAAACGGGACTTAAGTCACTCTTGGCCATAGTTAATTGTAGGCAACTCTGTAGCTAAAAACATGTAACCATTATATATTTTCAGTTGAACCATAAGTGAATTGTACTGTAACTAGAAACAAATCTAAGTGAAATTGAAGTCAAGATAGTTTTTTTTGTTTGTTTTTTTAAAGCTATTTGATAATTGGAGTGAAAGGGCAAAGAAGCACAATGAAAATCCAGACTCAAACTTACAAACACAAATATTGTAAGGAACTTTTAAGTTTATTTTGAAGAAAAATTTAAAACAGCTAAATGGTTTATGGCTTTTTTGTTTCTTTAAGAAAGGATATGTGAGTATACTGTTTGGAGGACAAAGGGGAAAAACACTGCCTATGTTTATCGGTTTTGTGGTTTAAAGAAACCCTCAACTAAAACAGGCCACATATTAAAACTCAATGTAATTTCATAGACTAGGTAGAGATCTCCAATAGCACCTGTTTCCGTTTTTTGGTTTATATGAGCTGTCACACCTTGTGGAAGGTGAAAGTGAGACCTTGCCCTTTGGCAGCTAAGATCACCTGCAGGCTGGACGCACGCAGGCTGGGTGGTGCGGCATTCATCACCTGGCCTCAGGAAACTGCTAGTGATTTTAGTAGTATTATCCCAACCTGGCTCCACCTGTCCCAGAACTGACCCCACAGACTAAGGTTGACTCTCCACTCCCTAGTCACCCTCACAGGAGACTGAAGTATATTAACCAGAGGCCAGTGTATTGATTTTCAAGGGGGTATATTCCTTTTCAATGACCAGAATGCTTAGATGACTTATTCAGGGCACATTCTTACTGATTTTGGAATAATTGGGAATCTGGAAGTATAATCTGGAAGTTGCTTGGTGAATATGGGATCTGACAAAAAGGAGTATGGTTATTTTTTTGTTTGTTATTATTTGGAAGATATTTTAAACTAGTTTATTTTTATAAGTTGAATATGAAATCTATATTTCACATGGAAAAAAATGGAACAATTGTATTAGTTATCTATTATTGCATATTACCCCAAAATTTGACAGATTAAAATAACCCACATTTTTTTAATCTCATAACTTCTGTGAGCAGGAATCTGGATACAGCTTAACTGTGTCCTCTGATACACAAGGCTGCAATCACAGGGTTAGGGTCAGGGTCTCATCTGAAGGTTCAGTGGAGGTAGCATCTGCTTCCAGGATCACGTGGTGGTTGTTGGAATTCATTTCCTTAAGGGCCTGAGGTTTGAGGGGATTATTTACTTTTTGTCATTAACCCTATACCTTCTTTTCCTGTGCTATCGGCAAGCATGGTGTTCACTCCACTAAAGTGGTTAAAATCCAGAACTCAGTGTGGGCTTTTGGCGTGCCGGTTCGGGGTTATCCAAGGCTACCTAGTGGAGGCACGGGAGTCGTCATTTCTAGCCTGCTGACTTGACCAGGTTCGGGGCTGTAAAGTGCTTGTCAGGCACTGTTTGCCTCTCAGGAAAGGGGCACTGAGGCATGGAAGGATTGAATTGGGTTCTGTTGGATCTCAGGAGATTTTTCCTGCTCAAATACTTATCTAACTGCAGAGTCAAAATGGCCTGTAAGCCAAAGCTGACTGTGCAACTGCAGCCCAACCCCCAGCCCAGGAGTGTTGGGAGCACTGTGTCACAAAGCGATAGGTAAGTTAGTTGTACCCACTCTGACCCCAAGGCTTGCTTTAAGAATTCAGCTGATCTGCCTCCCGGTCATTTCTAGAGTTCACCCGGGTAGTTCTCTGTAACCCATAACCGTTTCTGAGTCACGACCACCATCTGTCTTGTGAAGTAATCTGAATTTGACATGGATGCCTCCAAACTTCCTAGAGACTTACAAAGAGTCCTTCCAGCTCCATGTGTCCTCCAGTCAGATACGTGGGGCCTCAAATATGGCTGCTCAGGTCAGGGCCATGCTGGCCTACACTAGGCCTTTACAGTGGTCGGCTGGAAACCAACTCTCTGGCAGGGGAGGGAAATCCCTGATTTGTAGCATTTACTGATTTCTGTGGTGTCAGTACTCCCATCACTGCTGATTAAAAGCTACCAATCTGATGTCACTCAGCATGGAGTTGGGACAGATGCACGATTGGCTTTCCTCTGGGGCCAGCAATACACCAGCTGCAGCACACTGTTGTTTTGCACGTTTTATGAAAGGCACCCTCCAGTTAGAGAGATTACGAAAGTCTCCTCTCCGGGCAGACCTGCACCACACATGTGCCCTGGTGAGCAATGGCAGGCACCTTTCCTCCTCACGCGGCTTGCTGAAAGGAACGTGAGGTCGATGTTAGGCCTCCTCAACTGGGTGCCTTTGTGCAATGCACATTCAGCACAACCTCACACAGCAGTCCCGCTTCGACTCATGATACTGAGTAATTAAGTAAAATGGATGGAATAAGGGAAAAGTGAGCCAGGTTACCTAGCAGCCTGAAAACCTGCTTTATACAGATGATAGGATTACTGCCAGGTGGAACATTAACTGTTCTTAAAATTAATCTAGTTAATAGAAGGCTATTATTGCTAAGAAGAGCTCCCAACGATGCACCATTCCAGGGATAGACATAATGATATAGCTAAAGACTTCAAAAACATGAGGCCTGCAACACTACATATTTAGATTCCAGCCCATTAAATATATTTATCGTTAGTGATTTAAATCTTAATAGTCCAACCCAGGCACACATGAATATTTAAAATTTAATGTAATTCTTTACTGCTTAAGAAGCAGTTTCTCATAACTCTATTTAGCCTACCAATTACTCTGGAAAGTTATCCTCCCACTTTTTTACAGATGAGGAAGTAAGCCGAGAGAGTACATAATTCAAGGTGACGCAAAAAATGGATTCAAGACCAGTTCTGCCTAAATCTCATACTCTTTTTACTATGCCTATACAGACATACTTCAGTATTGTGAAACAGACAACTTAAAATGGCTCCGGTGAAGATATTTTATTTTTCATAAAAATATAATTGTACAATGCTCTTCAGAGAAAGAAAAATTCCTTCAATGCCCCCAAATACCATGTGTTTAGTAGTAATTTTCCTCTCTTTTAAAACTAAAAATGTAATTGATAATATGCAACTGATTTCTTGTGAAACATCGCATTTACGTTTTTAAATTTTATTTGCCTTTATTTTAACTAAGTCCAGTTTAAACCTATACTTTTTGGAACAACCCAAATCAAGCCTGTCAATTCAAAGATGATAAAATAAAATGCTAAATGGTGATGCTGATAAATACTGTCAGTTAGCTGGTAAACAGTGATATGAATTTGCTGCAGCGTGAAAGATTGTGATTCAGATATATTAGAAAGATTTTAGATAAAATAGAAAAAAATTTAAGAACTTCAACTATATCCTAAAATTTGATCTAGTCAAACTTATTCCATATTATACTCAGTTGCTCTAATATACAACGGATCTATGCTAAATTAACAACAGAATATGACTGGTCTAAATACGTAAATTTATCTTCCCCCTTACCTTCCTTTCTTTGGGAAAAGGAAAAAGGAAATATTACTCTGTCTACTCAGAGAGCAAGGAGAACAGCAGAACAGATGAAGGGGGGACTGAGCTCACTGACTCTTCCACCCGCTTCTGTTCTCTCTCAGCCTGTATGTTGTCCTTATAGGTGAGTGAGAGATGCTAGGATTTCAGCATGCTGCTCCTTAACTGGAATGGGGCAAGAAATGTTCCGGCGGTTTTAATCAGTGACGTTTATTAACATGCTTCACGTGGCCAAAGCGTGCAACCAGCACAATACCCAAAGCAATCAGAATATTCCTTTTCAAGACCAAGGAATTTTTCTCTCAGTTTGATCTACTCCAAAAGACCAAATAGATAGGTTTAGGATTAAACTGAAATAAACTGTAATTTACTTTCACCCAAAATTACACATCGGCTACCTGAGGACAAAGTCACTGCTCTTGTAAAGATGCTGGAGGGAAGCGGAGTAGCTCAGTTGAGCCTCTAATTGAAAATCACAACCAGAGGAGAAACACTTCAAGCACAACGGGGACATTCCATTGAAGAGCCCCGTTCATTTGGAATGTTTGTTTTGAAAACAGCTCTTCTGGGGAATTCAAAAGGTACTGAACAAAGCAACGTAGAGTAAGTCTTGGGCTGTTTTGCAAAATAAAAATATACATTTGAGTAGACCAGATGGCAAAAACATACCCATTACAATCTGAACACTATATTTAAAAAACTTAAATTCTGAAGGCCTGAATATTAACAATCTTTAATCTATCTATATTTGTGATCCTAAAAGGACATTAAATACTCTTAAACCCCCAGTCCTCCAAAACACAGAGAGGCCCAACAGACTGGGCTAGTGGTATATCAGTTGTCACACAGTACTAGACTAGAGATCTGAGTCTGCGACCTAAGCACAAGAGATCTTCGGGAACTCAGGCTAAGGGGAAGCACTTGATTCAAATGCATGGCCTCAGAGAAGGAGGGAGGTACCTCATCACCTGAAACCACGTGGTCCATCTCATGTTCCCCCTCACAGACAAGCTAGACTATTAAACTACTTCGTAACAAAACGCATATTGTTTGGAAGCCAAATGTTTGCTTCATTAGAGCAAAGAACAATTACAATTTAGCAGCAACAGAGAACACAACTCCTGATTTAACGATGGGAAGGAGAAGAGAGAGTGTTACAGTGCCCCAGTCGGGACATCAAAAGATTCCCAGGTCTGAGTGTATCATGTTATGAGTGTGATTCCTCAACCATCACTCCATTTGGTAGCCAGGAAGAAAGCAAAGGTCGCTGTGATGGGAACTGGAGGGAACTCCTCTGCCTCCTGCCCCTCCTGACAGGCCCCCTGGCGACTCTGGCTTCAGTGCTTCACTCCAGAGTGGAGGCACGGCCAGGGCTGCATCGGATGCACACCCACAGTGTGTTTCTCTCTGGCTCAGAATACATTCGTAAGGAAACTCAAATCAGGGAAGAAACTAAGTGTTCTGGTTATGGCTACCGCCATTAGATCCACCAGCAATGTGTCCCTCATTTCGTTCCAGATCTCTTGAGGCAGAAACTCCATCTCAGCAGCTAATTTCATCCTATTTTCTTTAGAAAAATTCTCCAAATATGGTGATTACCCAACGAAATGTGTGTGAACATTCACTCCTGCCCTCCCCATATACATATATAGACATACAATAGAAACACACTGTATGGGTTGTCAAGACAATGTATGTTACTGAAATGCCTAACAGGTTACTTCTTATTTAAAAATAAAGTTTGACTAATTATTCTCCAAGTACAGATTAGGCCCTAGCAAACCTGTATAAATACAGTTTGAGAAGACAGCAACAAAAGTTTTATTTAGGGGCTATCTTAAGGGCTTTCTTGATGGATTTTGTTAATGTGTACATTATTTAAAACGGGCATACCATTATGGATTATAAAAATAGAAATGTATATATTTGTTAATACATATTCACAGCTTATGCTGGAATGGCTCACAGGAGAAATGGTTCATGCAGAAAATAAACATTACTCAAGTAAATATAAAGAAATAAGATTAGGTCCATAAAGGCTGAGAAATTATAGTCAGTAATCAGCCCATTTGTTTTCTCTTTGTAGGGCAATCAAAAACATGAAAGGAAGTGACACCTAAACACACATACACATACAATTACATGAATTACATGGAAAGAATATAAATTAACCAATAAAGCAATGTGGAGTTGAGGTGCAAAAAATATAATCTTCACTCATTCTCTCTACTGTGCTTTCAAGCATTGCAACATGTTAAATGCCATGGGTGGCAATACCAACCAGAACAGGTCTGAATGTCTGTAAATTTTCTAAGTGTTGAAAACTAAAGCAAAATCCTTTGAGATCTATGATCACACATTTTGGTAGAAATTGCAAATTTACAGAGATGACTGAGCAGTAGGTAGTAAATGGAGCCAAGAAGTACAATCTTGCCTATTCATCCTCCATAAGAATCAGAATATTGGCTTCAATCACTGACTCATCATTTTATATGCTCTTCACCCTGAAAAATAAAGTTACCAACGTAAGAATGCTTTTTTTTTTTTTTTTTTTTTTAAATAAATTTATTTATTTATTTTGGGCTGCGTTGGGTCCTCGTTGCTGAGCGCAGGCTTTCTCTAGTTGCGGTGAGCGGGGCCTACTCTTCCTTGCAGTACGCAGGCTTCTCATCACAGTGGCTTCTCTTGTTGCGGAGCACGGGCTCCAGGTGCGCAGGCTTCAGTAGTGGCATGGGGGCTCAGTAGTTGTGGCTTGTGGGCTCTAGAGCGCAGGCTCAGTAGTTGTGACGCATGGGCTTAGTTGCTCCGTAGCATGTGGGATCTTCCCAGACCAGGGCTCGAACCCGTGTCCCCTGCACTGGCAGTTGGATTCTTAACCACTGCACCACCAGGCACAGGGAAGTCTCAAGAATGCTTTTAAAGTCAATGAAGTTTGGTTAACCTGTTTCAAAATGCATGCTTTTTTTTTTTAATTTAGTATCTACGGGAAGGCTATTTTCAAATACAGACTGAAAGAAAACTGAACTGATTTGGCTTTTTTTCATTAATTGAATTTAGATTAAGGCAAATGTTACCTCATCTAAAAAAAGCTATAAAAAGCCAATCCTTCAGTTTTATAAAAAATTTTTTAAAAGATAAAAAGTTTGTAAATTTCCTTATAACTACTTTCAAGTGCTCCCAAAGCAATCACAATGATGAAGGAATCAACATATGGCATCTTCATTCTAAAACCTTAACAGTCTCTCCAACAAATGGTGCTGAGACAACTGTATATTCACATGCAAAAGAATTAAGCTGGACTTCTATCGCACACCATATTGAAAAATTAACTCAATAGATCAATGATCTAAATATAAGGCCTAAAACCATAGAACTCTTAGGAGACAACACAGGGCAAATCCTCATGACCTTCGATTTGGCAATGGATTGTTAGATACGGTACCCAAAGCATGAACAACAAAATTAAAAATAGATAAAATGGTCTTCCTCCAAATTAAAGTCTTTTGTACACCAAAGGACACTATCAAGAAAGTGAAAAAATCTACAGAATGGGAGAAATATGTGTAATCATATATCTGATAAAGTTCTAGAATCCAGAATATATAAACAACTCTTACAATTCAACAACATAATGAAAGACAACTCAATTAAAACACAGGGAAGGGACATAAAGAGACAATTTTTCAAAGAAGACATATACAAATGGCCAACAAGCACATGAAAAGTTGCTCAATGTCATTAGTCATTAGGGAAATGTAAATCAAAACCACAATCAGATGCCACTTCACTAGGAAGGCTACAGTTTTCAAAAATGGAAAATAAAAAGTGTTGGCAAGACACAGAGAAATGGGAAACTTCATATACTATGGTGGTAATGTAAAATATTTCAGCCACTGTGGGAAACAATTTGTGGTTCCTCTAAAAGTTAAATATAGGGCCTTCCCTGGTGGTCGAGTGGGTAAGACTCCGTGCTCCCAATGCAGGGGGCCTGGGTTTGATCCCTGGTCAGGGAACTAGATCCCACATACATGATGCAGCTAAGGAAGTCAGCATGCCACAACTAAGACCCGGCAACTAAGACCCGGCACAGCCGAAATAAAAATAAATAAATAAATAAATAATTTTAAAAATAAATAAAAGTTAAATATAGAATTACCATATGACCCGCAATTCCACTTCTAGGTATATACCCAAAACAACTGAAAACAGGTACTCAAATACATACTTGTACATGCATGTTTATAGTAGCACTGTTTGCAACAGCGAAAGGTAGAAACAAATATCCATCAATGGATAAATGGATAACAAATTGTGGTATACATATACAATGGAATATTATGCAATCATAAAATGGAATGAAGTACTGATACATGCTACAAGGTGGATGAACCTTGCAAACATTATGCTAGGTCAAAGAAGCCAGACACAAGAAGTCACACACTGTGTGATTCCATTTATACGAAATATCCAGAGGAGGTAAATCCATAGAGACAGAATGCAGATTCATAGTTAACAGGGGCTGGTGGGAGGGGGTAATAGCGAGCAACCTGCTAATGCATTTGGAGTTTTCTTTTGGGGTGATAAAATGTTTTCTAACCAGACGGAGGTGGTAGTTTTACAACACTGTGAATGTACTAAATGCCTCTGAATTCTGACTTTAAAATGATTAATTTTATGTTATGTGAATTTCTCCTTAATTAAAAAAAAATCCTTACAGGTGATGGGCTACTGTACTAGATAGAGCCTGAACTAGGTGAGGACAGGTTCTACCATTATAGCTGTGTGACCTTGGGCACCTTACCAAGCAGCACCTGTGCTATTTCTTCATCTATAAAATAAAAAGTACAATGATACTTAATACAATTACTGGAGGAAATAATTACGATAAACATAAGTGAAAGTACTTTGTAAATCAAAATCAAAATAAAAGGTATTGTTGTTATTAACAGTAACTAGGGAATTCCCTGGCGGTCCGGGGGTTAGGACTTCGCGCTTTCACTGCCGAGGGTGCAGGTTCAATCCCTGGTCGGGGAACTAAGATCCCGCAAGCCGTGCAGTGCGGCCAAAAAAATAACTAGACTGGTACACTCTCACTTATTGACTGGATCTACTTTAAAATTTTTCCATGAATTTATCAGTTGCTCTTTATAGACCCCATGTATAATGCATTTCAATATTTAGAATCTAATGCCAGTGCACTTGCTTATTAGTGTATTACAAATGACATAAACATTTTATTTTATTTGAAGACACAGGAAGGAAAGTGGTCAACAGAAAGTCTACTTTAAGTCACTCTTCTAAAGATAAACTCTCCCATGTACTGTACTCACAGGAATTGCTGTTAGTGTCTGTCTTCCCAGCTTTCATGTGCCTGCTTGAGTTCTGCTGAGATTTGTTCTGCTCTTCTCCAGTGAGTAGGGCCTTTATTTCAGAAGGGATTTTCCCTTGGTCCATTGCCATGCACCACTGCTTGTACTGAAATATGTAAAATATATTTAAATAAAATTTTACTAGTCAGAGTTCAGCAGCCACAGGTGGAAATCCTAGACATAAGAACTCCCATAACTAGAGGTCAAAGTGGCTGCAGGGAATCGCACCTTCTGTTGTATTCCTGTTTATAACCTGGGGCATGGATGAGGCCTGCTATGTTCAGAAGAGGGTGAAAAACTACTGCTGAATCTTCTTGTGATGTGCTGGAGTAGTGCTCAGATTAAAAAGGGCCCTCTGGCTAAAAGAATATCTCCCCATGGAGTGCCACTCATTAGAATTCATCTCTTTTTGCTGACAGTCACATTATTATTTCTACTCCTAAAATAAATAATTTTGTAACTTCCTTTCTCTATTTCATAAATATTCACTAAACATCTACTTTCTACCAGAGTGTGTACTATGGACTTTGGGGGTATAAAAGACTAATCAGTCCAAAGATTATGTCCTCCAGTGGCTTACAGTGCAGAAGGTGAAAAATAATTTACAAGTCAAATTCAACGTATTAAAAAAAGTCTACTGAATAGTGTACATTTGGACTCTCTTCATGACCCAACTTACTTTTCTTACCTTCTAAAAAGCTGGGGGTAGCCTGTCCCAGTTTTGTAATGATCATGTTAGTATTAGCTCTCTCTTTTCCAACCTGTCACCTCTTCCCCTGAGCTCACAGTACTAATGGGGTTTCTATTCCCTTTTACCTATTCTTTTATGTGTCTACAGCTACTACCTAAAGTCTGAATGAATGAATAAAACCAGGCCAAATAGTATCATACTATGCATATTGCTATATACTGTTATACTGCTTTTTCCACTTAGCAATATCTTGTGTCTTTCTACATCAGTAAATATACATGTGCACTGTGATTTTCATGGGCTGCAAAGTAGTCCAATACATGAATGTAGTATAATTTAACCAATCCCCTACTGTTGAATATTTTGGTTATTTTCAATTTATTTTTTCTGTCATAAACAATCCCTTAAAGAAATAGTCACTTTCCACTCCCACCAGCAATGTATGAAAATGCTTATTTGCCTATGTGCTGGCTAACAGATTAATATGCTTTCCCATGTTCGTCAACTGGATAGCTAAAAACTGGTATCTTCATGTTTTAATATAGCTTAGGTTGATTGTTTCATGCGTTTATTGACAGACTTTCTTACCATTTCCAGTTCCTCTCTGAGGGCACAAATGGCTCTTTCCCGACTGGATACCAACTCTTCCAAATACTGATATCTCAGTTTTTTTCTGGCCCGGCATTCTCTTGCACTCTGCCGGCTCCTCTCGAGTTTTGCCTTCAAGTCAATTTTGGCTGGCTTTCGACCACGTTTGCCGGGCTTCTTCACTTTACCTCCAACCACCTTCAGCAAGAGAGAGAAGCAGTTAATTTTGTTCCTAGTTCTGGGTCTAGGAAAGTGACTGCAGCTGCATATTAGCAAGGAAAACATTTACAAATAACAAATAAATGGAGCCTGTGGAACTAAGAAAGCATAATCCCATCAAATGCCTTATGATTCTTTGCTTCATAATTTCTTTTTCTGATACTTTTGATACCATGAATGTGAGAGAAGAAATAGTGTAAGTTTTCATTATTTCTTCAATAATAAACTTTTTTTAATAATAAACTTTACAGAGCTTAACAGTAAACTTTATGAACCATATGTAGCTAGATAGTAAAAAACTAAAAGATTGCCATTAAATATTTTGTTCACATAGAATTTTTATTGACTTAATAAGTAAAAAAAAAAATTGAAAATTGTAAGTTCAGTATGATCTCAATCTTATAAAACAACACATAGAAGAAAGGATCATAAAAGGTCAGTGGCGGGGAGGAATCAAGATGGCAGTGTGGGAAGACGCGGAGTTAGCATCTCCCCACAACTAGGGCACCTGATGGCCGCTGGTGGGGGGAGGCTCTGACCCCCAAGGAGACGGGAGGAACCCCAAAGTGAACCGGTAGGACATAGGGGGACCGAGGAGGTAGGAGAAGTGGAGGCCAGACAGGATCAGCGCCACTGAGGCCAGGGAGATCAGGAGAGGCAGGTGGGAGGGACTCTTCCAAGAAAAGCAGGAGAGGAGTGGAGGGCCATCACCCGGCCCACTCAGGCCCAGGGAGCCTGCTGGGCTCCCAGGTGAGGTCCCCTGCCCTCTGAGACTGGGGTGGGGGGTATGCCTGGGCCCTTTCTGTTCCTTGAGCCTAAGCCCCACTCCCAACAGCACCCAGGGCCTTTTCCAGCCCTGTGGGTCCTGAGCATTGGCCCCGCCTACCACCCAAAACTCACCCTTGTTTAGGCCCCGCCCTCCACAGCCAAGGCCTCCCCCCCCTTTTTTTTCCTTTCCCTCCTCCTCTCTTTTACTATTGTGGTACTGATATACCTACTGGTTATTGACATATCTAAATTTTTATTTTTACATTCTTTCTAACATATCTGTTAGTTTCTTAGTCTAATTTTATTTTTTACTTTATTATTTTTCTTTTTTTGTTTTCTTGCCACCCCACATGGCTTGCGGGATCTTGATTCGCGAGCCCGGGGTCAGGGGGAAGCTCCTGCGGTGGGAGCTCCGAGTCCAAACCACTGGACTAACAGAGAACCTCAGACCCCAGGGAATACTCATTGGAGTGAGGTCTCACAGAGTTCCTCATCTCAGCACCAAGACCCAGCTCTACCCAATAGCCTACAAACTCCAGTGTTGGAAGCCTCAGGCCAAACAACCAGTAAGATAAGAACACAATCCCGCACCTTAAAAAAAAAAAAATGAGTTGGCACAAAAATATGTCACAGATGAAGGAGCAAGGTAAAAACCTACAAGACCAAATAAATGAAGAGGAAATAGGCAATCTACCTGAAACAAAATTCAGAGTAACAATAGTAAAGATGATCCAGAATCTTGGAAATAGAATGGAAGCACAGATTGAGAAAATACAAGAAATGATTAACAAAGATCTAGAAGAACTAAAGAACAAACACAGATGAACAACACAATAACTGAAATGAAAAATGCACTAGAAGGAATCAATAACAGAATAACTGAGGCAGAAGAACGAATAAATGAGCTGGAAGACAAAATGGTAGAAATAACTGCCGAGGAGCAGAATAAAGAAAAAAGAATGAAAAGAATTGAAGACAATCTCAGAGACCTCTGGGATAACACTAAATGCACCAACATTCGAATTATAGGGGTCCCAGAAGAAGAAGAGAAAAAGAAAGGGTCTAAGAAAATATTTGAAGAGATTATAGTTGAAAACTTCCCTAACATGGGAAAGGAAATGGTCACCCAAGTCCAGGAAGTACAGAGAGTCCCATACAGGATAAACCCTAGGAAAAATACACCAAGACACAAATTAATTGCAAAAACAAAAATTAAATTCAAAGAAAAAATATTAAAAGCAGCAAGGGAAAAACAAAAAAATAACACACAAAGGAATCCCCATAAGGTTATCAGCTGATTTTTTAGCAGAAACTCTGCAGGCCAGAGGGAGTGGCAGGATATACTTAAAGTGATGAAAGAGAAAAATATACAACCAAGATTACTCTACCCAGCAAGGATCTCATTCAGATTCGATGGAGAAGACAAAAGCTTTTCAGACAAGCAAAAGCTAAGAGAATTCAGCACCACCAAACCAGCTTTACAACAAATGCTGAAGAAACTTCTCTAAGCAGGAAACACAAGAGAAGAAAAAGACCCACAAAAACAAACCCAAAACAATTAAGTAAATGGTAATAGGAACGTACATATCAATAATAACCTTGAATGTAAATGGATTAAATGCCCCAACCAAAAGACACAGACTGGCTGAATGGATACAAAAACAAAAACCATATATATGCTGTTTACAAGAGACTCACTTCAGACCTAGGGACACATACAGACTGAAAGTGAACGGTTGGAAAAAGATATTCCAAGCAAATGGAAATCAAAAGAAAGCTGGAGTAGCAATACTTGTATCAGATAAAATAGACTTTAAAAAAGACTGTTACAAGAGATAAGGAGGGACACTACATAATGATCAAAGGATTAATCCAAGAAGATATAACAATTATAAATGTTTATGCACCCAACACAGGAGCACGCCAATACATAAGGCAAATGCTAACAACCATGAAAGGAGAAATCGACAGTAACACAATAATAGTAGGGGACTTTAAAACCCCACTTACACCAATGGACAGATCATCCAAACAGAAAATAAATACAGAAACACAAGCTTTAAATGACACAACAGACCAGACAGATCTAATTGATACTAAATAACCAAGAGATCACTGAAGAAATCAAAGAAGAAATTTAAAAATACATAGAAACAAATGACAACAAAAACACGACTCCCCAAAACCTACGGGATGCAGCAAAAGCAGTTCTAAGAGGGAAGTTGATAGCAATTCAGTCTCACCTCAAGAAACAAGAAAGATCTCAAATAAACAATCTAACCCTACACTTAAAACAACTAGAGAAAGAAGAACAAAGAAAATGCAAAGTCAGTAGAAGGAAAGAAACCGTAAAGATCAGAGCAGAAGTAAATGAAACAGAAATGAAAGCAATAGCAAAGATCAATAAAACTAAAAGCTGGTTCTTTGAGAAGATAAACAAAGCTGATAAACCCTTAACCAAACTCATCAAGAAAAAAACGGGAGAGGATGCAAATCAATAAAATTAGAAATGAAAAAGGAAAAATCACAGCTAACACTTCAGAAATACAAAGGATTATAAGAGACTACTACAAACAAATATATGCCAATAAAATCGACAAACATGAAGAAATGGACAAATTCTTGGAAAGGTGCAATTTTCCAAGAGTGAACCAGGAAGAATTAGAAAATATAAACAGACCTATCACAAGTAATGAAATTGAAACTGTAATTAAAAATCTTCCAACAAACAAAAGTCCAGGACCAGATGGCTTCACAGGCGAATTCTATCAGACATTTAGAGAAGAGCTAACACCGATCCTTCTCAAACTCTTCCAAAAAATTGCAGAGGGAGAAACACTCCCAAATTCATTCTATGAAGCCACCATCACCCTGATACCCAAACCAGAAAAAGATACCACAAAAAACCACAAAAAAAATTATAGACCAATATCACTGGTGAACATAGATGCAAAAATCCTGAACAAGATACTAGCAAACAGAATCCAACAGCACATTAAAAGGATCACACACCATGATCAAGTGGGATTTATCTCAGGGATGCAAGGATTCTTCCGTATATGCAAATCAATCAATGTGATGCACCACATGAACAAATTAAGGAATAAAAACCACATGATCATCTCAATAGATGCAGAAAAAGCTTTTGACAAAATTCAACACCCATTTATGATAAAAACTCTCCAGAAAATGGGCATAGAAAGACCCTATCTCAATATAATAAAGGCCATATATGACAAACCCACAGCAAGCATCATACTCAATGGTGAAAAACTGAAAGCATTTCCACTAGGATCGGGAACAAGACAAGGATATCCATCTCGCCACTCTTATTCAACATAGTTTTGGAAGACCCAGCCACAGCAGTCAGAGAAGAAAAAGAAATAAAGGAATACAAATTGGAAAAGAAGACGTAAAACTGTCACTGTTTGCTGATGACATGATTCTATACATAGAAAATCCTAAAGATGCCACCAGAAAACTACTAGAACTAATCAATGAATTTGGTAAGGTTGCAGGATACAAAATTAATGCAAAGAAA
This sequence comes from Hyperoodon ampullatus, assembly GCF_949752795.1. Lineage (NCBI taxonomy): Eukaryota > Metazoa > Chordata > Mammalia > Artiodactyla > Ziphiidae > Hyperoodon > Hyperoodon ampullatus. Next base: position 93,184,772 of record NC_136924.1, read on the forward strand.
TCTCTGGTATTCCTATACACCAGCAACAAAAAATCAGAAAGAGAAATTAAGGAAACACTCCCATTTACCACTGCAACAAAAAGAATAATATATCTAGGAATAAACCTGCTTAAGGAGGCGAAAGATTTGTACTCAGAAAACTATAAAACACTGATGAAAGAAATCAAAGATGACATAAACAGATGGAGAAATATACCATGTTCTTGGGTTGGAAGAATCAATATTATGAAAATGACTACATTACCCAAAGCAATCTACAGATTCAATGCAATCCCTATCAAACTACCAATGGCATTCTTCACAGAATTAGAACAAAAAATCTTACAATTTGTATGGAAACACAAAAGACCCCGAATAGCCAAAGCAATCTCGAGAAAGAAAAATGGAGTTGGAGGACTCCCTGACTTCAAACCATACCACAAAGCTACAGTAATCAAGACAGTATGGTACTGGCACAAAAACAGAAATATAGATCAATGGTACAGGACAGAATACCCAGAGATAAACCCATGCACATATATGGGCACCTAATTTACAACAAAGGAGGCAAGAACATACAATGGAGAAAAAGACAGCCTCTTCAGTAAGTGGTGCTGGGAAAACTGGACAGCTACATGTAAAAGAATGAAATTAGAACACTCCCTAACACCATACACAAAAATGAACTCCAAATGGATTAAAGACTTAAATGTAAGACAAGGCACTATAATACTTTTAGAGGAAAACATAGGAAAAACGCTCTTTGACATAAACCACAGCAAGACCTTTTTTGACCCACCTCCTAGAGTTATGGAAATAAAAACAAAAATAAACAAATGGGACTTAATTAAACTTAAAAGCTTTTGCACAGCAAAGGAAACCATAAACAAGACAGAAAGACAACCCTCAGAATGGGAGAAAATATTTGCAAATGAAACAGACAAAGGATTAATCTCCACAATATACAAACAGCTCATGGAACTCAATATAAAAAAAAAAATCCAGTTAAAAATGGAGGAATATCTAAATAGACATTTTACCAAGGAAGACAGACAGATGGCCAAGAGGCACATGAAAAGATGCTCAACATCACTAATTATTAGAGAAATGCAAATCAAAACTACAATGAGGTATCACCTCACGCCGGTCAGAATGGCCATTATCAAAAAAGCTAGAAACGATAAATGCTGGAAAGGGTGTGGTGAAAAGGGAACCCTCCTACAGTGTTGGTGGGAATGTAAGCTGATACAGCCACTATGGAGAACAGTATGGAGGTTCCTTAAAAAACTAAGAATAGGGGCTTCCCTGGTGGCGCAGTGGTTGAGAGTCTGCCTGCCGATGCAGGGGACACGAGTTCGTGCCCCGGGCCGGGAAGATCCCACGTGCCGCAGAGCGGCTAGGCCTGTGAGCCATGGCTGCTGAGCCTGCGCGTCCGCGTCCGGAGCTTGTGCTCCGCAGTGGGAGAGGCCACAACAGTGAGAGGCCCGCATACCACAAAAAAAAACAAAAACAAACAAACAAAAAAACTAAAAATAGAACTACCATACGACCCAGCAATTCCACCCCTGGGCATATACTCTGAGAAAACTGTAATTCAAAAAGAGACATGCACCACAATGTTCACTGCAGCACTACTTACAATAGCCAGGACATGGAACCAACCTAGATATGCATCAACAGATGAATGGATGAAGAAGATGTGGCACATATATACAATGGAATGTTACTCAGCCAGAAAAAGAAATGAAACTGAGTTATTTGTAGTGAAGTGGATGGACCTAGAGTCTGTCATACAGAGTGAAGTAAGTCAGAAAAGAGAAAAACAAATACCGTACGCTAACACATATATATGGAATCTAAAAACAAAAAAAACAAAAAAAACGAGTGGTACTGATGAACCTAGTTGCAGGGCAGGAATGAAGAGGTAGACATAGAGAATAGACTTGATGACATGGGGTGGGAGGGCGAAGTGAGAGCAGCATCGACATATATACACTACCGAATGTAAAATAGTTGGCTGGTGGGAAGCAGCAGCATAGCACAGGGAGATCGGCTCCGTTCTTTGCAATGACCTAGAGGGGTGGGATAGGAAGGATGGGAGGGAGGCTCAAGAGGGAGGGGATATGGAGACATGTGTATGCATGTGGCTGATTTGCTTTGTTGTGCAACAGAAAGTAACACGGTATTGGGAAGCAATTATACTCCAATAAAGATTAAAAAAAAAAAAAGGTCAGTGAGGATTTCTCTGATAGGTGTGATCATAAAAAGCTTTTTTCTCATCTGTATTTTTTAATGATTTTTAAATATTTACAATTAGAAAAACATAAAATTTGTATATAAAATTATGTGTATAAATAAGTAAATAAGAATCCTAAACAATTGGGCTATCAATTCCCTCTTCAAATTTGTTGAGCCCAAGGGAACACAAAGAAGTCCCTGAAATCTTCAGGATAACTGTCTCCTGCCTTTAGAAGTCTATAATTATAACCCTAGACTGTCTCAGGAGATTTCTACCTGCTCCCACTGGTGTCATAGACATCCTCTCAATATCCCTGTTACTCATTTACCTGCATAGGCACAGTTTTTTGGTGACTGCCAGAGTAATTTAATCTTCTTCACTGTTTAGCTTTGGAACCTCCCCAAGTTCTTATATAAGATGTAACTATGAGATAAAGATGATGAATTTTAAAATACATGAAACTGAACTTATACAGCAAATGAATTTCCTTTAAAGGAGTCACTTTGAAAGGGGTAAATTTATTCCAATGAATAAGCTTTCCTGGAAGCTGCTTTTGGAGCCAGTTTCTTACAAGCCACAACACAATATTACTTTCACCGTATTATTTTTGAATGATATGTTATTCTTTAAATTCCCAATCTGATGGTCCGCTTTGTTTATCTGACGAGGTTCCAAATGATGTCTAGGTCTTTCTGAAAATTACCCTCAGAGAATAAAAATGTCACTACTTTAGTATACTGAAAGGAATATTGTTGAGGCTTTAAAAGGCAATTCTAAAAGAGAAGATGCAAAACTCAAACACTGGCAAATCATTGGAATAAATGTAGAAGTCTTACCAGGTAACAAAACTAAAAGGATCAAATCTCCATTTGGATATAAAAACTCTAATTTGTTCGTGTGTTTGGAATCACTATTAAGACCATAAACCAACAATGCCCAGTACCCTATAAAGATCAGATCTTTACTCGGTATCATAGTTAGGTCAGGAAAACCAAACTTCAAATGTTAATCAGCTACCTTTACCAGAAACTGTGTCATAACAAGACGGCTAACCACTGCATCTAGCATTTTATAGGATGGCTCTGAAATGAGACTGAATACTCTGAGGCTCTGGAAAAAAATCCTTTCCACCACCATCTTCAACGCTAGCTGCTTCAGTACTACTCCCAAATTAGTTTTAATTTTCAAAAACTGGTCTTTCAAAGCTTTCCTATTCTGTATCATCACGTTTTGATTCCAATATAATAATATATACCTCAGGAAACTTTTTCAAAATCAAATATATGATTAGCACTTGAAGGATAACTAGTTGATCCAAATATTACTATGGGCTAAATTTTAAATTATGCCTATATTATATCAACTGCACAATTTCAATAAAGTATTTTGAAATCACCCTAGATTAAAACAAAGTGTATTTGCTATTGATACAGTCTTTAAAAAGCAATATATTTATAGCCTAAACTCACATCTATAGTGAAATAAATGGTAATCACATCTATTATGTAGTAAAATGAGTCATCAGTCACATACCACTCACTATAATCCAATACCTTATATATTGCTGTTTTTAATTAATTCAGGAATGGAATTCAGGAATGGCTGCCTTTGAGAAGCCAGCAAGAGGACAGAGTGTACTGCACAGACTTCACTGATTTTTTACACAAAGCTAGAAGTGTCATAAAAATCAAACAAAAGGTATAACCCTTTGTTTAGTTTTCATGGTAGCAAAATATTTAAACTGGAATTATTCTATTCCTTTTTTTAAATTAGAAAGGCACAGTAAATGAATCCAGGGTTCCTGCATTTTATGTCATCTGTAAAATTATATTTAAGACCACATAACCACCACTTCTCTAGCTTAATTTTTCCTCAGTAATAGACTGAATTATTGGCTTTTGGTGTCAGCTAAAATCTGATTAGTGTGCCAGTTTTCAAGAGAGTGAAACACATCACAGGATTATTATAAATCTTAAGTAAAATAATGTATGAGAGCACTTTGTTAGGAAAAAAAAAAGGGTATTATACAAATATAGGTTAGTATACTAGTTGCCTTAACAACTGAACTTTACATAAACCATAAAGACTGGGAAACGGATAAGGGAAGTTAATAAGAAATGAGGAACCAGGGGACTTCCCTGGTAGTCCAGTGGCTAAGACTCCACACTCCCAATGCAGGGGGCCCAGGTTCGATCCCTGGTCAGGGCACTAGATCCCACATGCATGCCACAACTAAGAGTTCGCATGCCACAACTAAAGATCCTGCGTGCCGCAACTAAGACTCAGCACAGCCAAAATACGTTAATTAGTTAATTTAAAAAAAAAAGAAATACATGCTGTATTTTAAAAAAAGAAAAAAAAAAGAAATGAGGAACCAGAAACTAAAACTGAAATCAACCCCACAAATTCCTTAAATGTGCTGAGCCAAAAATTAGTCTTACCAATGTTTCTTAGAATTTTCATAAACTCAGTGATAACCACATTGTCCCCTTGCTCTCTCTTATTCTGTGAGGAAGTACATTAATGTGGCTAAATAAAAGTACTGATTTTTATGCACCAACACAAACGCCAAAAAGAAAACTATGAAAATAACCCCCCAACTTAACTTTTTTTCTGTTGTAGTTTTCTTTCTACCGACATAGGGCCACGTGAAAATTTAAATAGCTGTTTTTGTAACATGGTACCTCTTTATCGGCTATCTATTTTACCTCCTCTTCCTCCCCAAAACACATTTGTGAGCTGCAGAGAAAAGGTCCTAAGGGAAACACTCACAAGGCCTGTCTCCCTAACCCACACCACCAAGAAAAGCAACCTGCCAGCCATTGATTTTGTCTTGCCCTGCACAGGGAACTTATTTCACAAAGGTAGGATATTAGAGATGTTAGATTTCAGCAGGGCCTCTGCAATTCTAAGTCTGTCTTCATTATATGTTAAAAAGGTCCTACTTCTCTGTTAACTATCTGTTTTTAACACTTTCTCCTTTGAGATAAGCTAAAACTAAAGGTCATGATTTTTAGAAAGTAAGCACCAAGGACTCTGTCATATTTTACCTTAGTACACAATAAGTCTTTAATAAATATGACAGATAAAACACAAAAGACATTCCTAAGTAGCCAATGAGTCATAGAAGACATCACAAGGGAAATAAGAAAAATACTTTGAGATGAATGAAAATGAAAACACAGTATACCAAAACTTTATGAGATACAGCTTAAGCAGTGCTCAGAAGTAGCCATAAACACCTAAATGAAGAAAGATTTTAAAATCAATAACCTAACTTTCTACCCTAAGAAACTAGAAAAAGAAGAGTAAATTAAACCTAAAACAAGTAGATGGAAAGAAATAATAAATATCAGACTAGAGATAAATAAAACAGAGAATGGAAAAACAACAGGGAAAAAAATATCAATAAAACCAAAAGTTGGTTCTTCAAAAAGACCGACAAAATTGACACACCATTAGCTAGACTGACCAAGAGAAAACATTCAAAATCCTAAACTCAAGACTGAAAGGGAAGACATCACTATTACCTTTACCAAAGTAAAAATGGTTTCACGGGAATATTATGAAAAATTGCCAAAAAACTAGATAACCTAGTTGAAATGGACAAATGAAATGGACAAATTTCTAGAAAGACACAAAGTAGCAAGACTGACTCAAGAAGAAATAGAAAATCTAAAAAGACCTATGACAAATAAAGAGACTGAAAGAGTAATCAAAAAATTTCCCATAAAGACAAGTCCAGGTGACTTCACTGGTAAATTACCAAACATTTAATAAATTAACACTAATTCTTTAAAATCTCTTCCAAAAAGTGGAAGAGGAAAGAACATTTCCCAATTCATCCTATGAGCCAGTATTAGCCTAATACCCAAACCAAAGATATCATAAGAAAACTATAGACCAGTATGCCTCACGAATATAGATGGAAAAATCTTCAATAAAATACTAGCAGACTAAATCTAACAGCATATAAAGAGGACTATCTACCATAACTATGTGATTTATCCCAGGAATAAAGGTTGGTCTAACAACTGAAAATCAATTACTGTAATACACCACATCAAAAGGAAAAAGGACAAAGATTACATGTTCATCTCAATAGACTCAGAAAAAGCACTTGACAAAATCCAACACCCTGGGGTTTCCCTGGTGGCACAGTGGTTAAGAATCTGCCTGCCAATGCAGGGGACATAGGTTCGAGTCCTGGGGTCCGGGATGATCCCACATGCCGCGGAGCAACTAAGCCCATGTGCCACAACTACTGAAGCCCGCATGCCTAGAGTCCATGCTCTGCAACAGGAGAAGATACCACAATGAGAAGCCCACGCACCACAACGAAGAGTAACCCCCACTTGCCGCAACTAGAGAAAGCCTGCGCGCAGCAACGAAGACCCAATGCCAATTAAAAAAAAAAATCCAACACCCTTATATGATTTTAAAAAAAAACCAAAACACTTGAAAAACTAGGAATAGAAGGGAAACTCTTCAACCTGGTAAAGGGCATCTATGAAAAAAAACACAGGGTTTCCCTGGTGGCGCAGCGGTTGAGAGTCTGCCTGCCGATGCAGGGGACGCGGGTTTGAGCCCTTGTCTTGGAAGATCCCACATGCCGCGGAGCAACTGGCCCCGTGAGCCACAGCTACTGAGCCTGCGTGTCGGGAGCCTGTGCTCCGCAATAAGAGAGGCCACGATAGTGAGAGGCCCGCGCATCGCGATGAGGAGTGGCCCCCGCTTGCCGAAACTAGAGAAAGCCCTCGCACAGAAACGAAGACCCAACACTGCCAAAAGTAAATAAATAAATAACATTTAAAAAAAAAAAAAAAACACAGCTAACATCATTTAAAGGTGAAAGATTGAATACTTTCCCTCAAAGATCAGAAACAAAACAAGGATTTTTGTCTTCTCTTGTCACTTCTATTCAACATTGTACTGGAGGTTCTAGCCACAGCAATTAGGCAAGAAAAAGAAAGAGAAGGCATTCAGATTACAAAGGAAAAAGTAAAACTATTTATATTTGAAGATGATATGATCTTATATATAAAAAACCCTAAGGAATCCACAAAAAAACTATTAGCGCTCATAAATGAGTTGAACAAAGTTGCAAGACACAAGGTCAATATACAAAAATCAGTTGTGTTTCTATATACAATGAACAAGCTGAAAATGAAATTATGAAAACATTCCATTTAGAATATCATCAAAAAGAATAAAATACTTAGGAATAAACTTAATAAAAGAAGTGCAGGGACTTCCCTGGTGGTCCAGTGGTTAAGAATCTGCCTTCCAATGCAGTGAACATGGGTTTGATTCCTGGTCAGGGAACTAAGATCCCAAATGCTACGGGGCAGCTAAGCCCGCACGCCTCAACTACAGAGCCCATGCGCTCTGGAGCCTGCACACCACAACTAGAGAGCCTGCGTGCCACAACTAGAGAAAAGCCCATGCACCGCAACGAATACTGCATGCCGCAACAAAGATCCCACGTGCCACAACTAAGACCCAACTCAGCCTAAAATTTAAAAAAAAAAAAAGTGCAAGACATATACTGAAAGCCACAAAAATCACTGTAAGAAATTAAAGAAGACCTAATAAAAAGAAAGACATTCCATGTTAATGGATTGGTAGACTTAATATTGTTAAGATGACAATATTCCCCAAATTGAGCTACAGATTCAACACAATTCCTATCAAAATTCCAGCTGACGTTTTGCAGAAATTGACAAGATAATCCTAAAATTCATATGGAAATACAATGGACCCAAAAAAGCCAAAGCAATCTTGAAAAAGATGAAGGACTCACACTTTCTGATTTCAAAACTTATTAGCTACACTAATCAAGATAGTGTGGTACTGGCACAAGGACTGACATACAATACAGATCAATGGAAAAGAATTGAGAATCCAGAAATAAACCTTTACATTTACGGTCAGTTGATTTTCAACAAGGTGCCAAAACAATAGAGAAATGAGGAAAGAATAGTCATTTCAATAAACAGTGCTGGAACAACTGGATATCTACAAAGAAGAATTAAGTTGCACTCCAACAACATGCCATACACAAAGACTAACTCAAAACAGAACAAAGGTCTGAATGTAAGAGAGACAACTATAAAACTCTTAGAGGAAAACACACGAATAAATCTTTGTGACCTTGGATTAGGCAATGGTTTCTTAGGTATGACCTCACAAGCAACAAAAGAAAAATTAACTTTGACTTCACAAAATTAAAAATGTTCTGCTTCAAAGGACACCATCAAGGTGAAAAGACAATCCACTGAATGGGAGAAAATATTTGTAAATCATAGATATGATAAGGGACTTACATCCAGAATATATAAAGAACACTCACAACTCAACAATAAAAAGATAAATAATCCAATTAGAATGTGGGCAAAGTATCTGAATAGACATTTCTCCAAAGAAGATATACAAATGGCCAATAAGCATATGAAAAAATGCTTAACATCATTAGTCATTAGGGAAATGTGAATCAGAATCATGAGATACCACTTTAAACCCACTAGGATGGCTATATAATCAAAAAGACAGCCAAGAACAAGAACTGGTATAGATGTGGAGAAATGGAACCCTCATACATTGCTGTTGGGAATGTAAAATGGTGGCCACTTTGGAAAACAGTTTGGCAGTTCCTCCAAAATATTAAACACAGAATTACCATATGACTCAGCAATTCTAATTCTAGGTGTATCCCCAAAAGAAATGAAAACATATGTCGCATAAGAACTTGTACACAGATGTTCAGAGCACCATTGTTCATGATAGCTAAAAAATGGAAACAACCCAAATATCTATCAACTGATGAATGGATAACAAAATGCGGTATATCCATACAATGGAATATTATTCAGCCATAAAAAGGAATGGAGTACTGATACATGGTACAACATGGATGAACCTTGAAAACATTATGCCAAGTGAAAGAAGCCAAATACAAAAGGCCACATACTATATGATTCCATGTACATGGAATGTCTAGAATAGGCAATCTATAGCAACAGAAAGTAGATTAGTGGTTGCTTAAGGCTGGAAGGAGAAGGAGATAATAGGGAGTGACTGCTAAAGTTTTTGTTTTGTTTTTAATTAATAGACTTTGTTTTTTAGAGCTGTTTTCAGTTCACAGGAAAATTCAGCAGAAAGTACAGAGTTCCCATATATCCCCTCTCTCTCTGCCTGCACAGTTTCACCTATTAACATCTTGCATTAGTGTGGTACATTTGTTACAATTGATGAACCCCATGTTGATATATTATTAAGAAGTCAAGTCCATAGTTTACTTAAGGGTTCACTCTTTGTGTTGCACAATTGTATGGGTTTTGACAAAGGCATCGTGTCATATATCTACCATTAGAGTATAATACAGAGTATTTTCACTGCCCTAAAAATCCCCTGCTCTCTACCTATTCCTCCCTCCCTCTCCCGTGAAACCTTGGCAACCACTGACCTTTATTACTCTACAGTTTTGCCTTTTCCAGAATGTCATATAGTTGGAGTCATATAGTACGTAGCCTTTTCAAACTGGCTTCTTTCACTTAGCAATATGCATTTAAGTTCCCTCACACCTTTTTGTAGCTTAATAGCTCGTTTCTTTCTATTGCTAAATAATATGAATAACATTCCATTATATAACAGTTTGTTTATAAGGGTTTCTTTTGGGGTGATGAAAATGTTCTGGAATTAGATAGTGGTGATCATTGTACAACTGTGTGAATACACTAAAAAATCACAGAATTATATACTTGCAAAGGATGAATTTTATGGTATGGGCTATTTTAAAAAATGACATGAACCTTAGAGAGCAGAAAGAATAGCAGCAAAGGAAGAATCAAGGTGGCACAGAGACACAAGCAGATGAGAAAGGACACGAGGGAGGGGAGGGGTCAGGCATAAAGCTCCTAATTTATGAGTTTCAAACGGCTGAGAATTAAGATAAAACTACTGCATTTAGCCAAGAGGGAGTTCCTGATGCCACAGGCTCCCCAGTCAACGGGTTGAACGTCTGTGGAAAGAAGAGGTGTGACTGTAGATGCACGGCCCTTTAGGGGCTTCTTCAAATGAGGAGGACTCCAGTGTCCAGATGAAATCCTATTCCAAAGATTCTTGGATTTTACTTCGGCTTTTTAGGAACAAACAACAAAAACAAATTCAGAGCTAAACCTGGGCGTGCAGGGAGCAAGCACTCACTGTGGGCGAGGCCTCGAGCGAGGCCTCCACGTGTCAGGCTCATGTTATTTCACACCAGCGGAGGTAAACACTGTTGTCCTCATCTTCTTCAGGTAAAGAGGGGAAAATTAATTTCTTTATTTAACAACCATTTATTGAACACTCACTTTGCCCCAAACACTGTCAAACTCTAGGAATATTAATGTAAGAAGGTAGGGTCCTTCTCTTTAATATATTTATTAGATTTCTGAAATGCAGCAGACATGAAATAAACACCATTATAAAGGGCAGGACATCAGTACATACAGGAGTGCTGCTGGGAGAGGGATGGATGCGCGCGCGCACACACACACACACACACACACACACACAGATAAGCATAGTGATCTCTTTATTTCATGGATATAAAATCTAGATAGAACCCAAGTCCCCTGATGAGCATCACAGCAACTGACTCAAGATGCTCAGTTGTCACAAGATGACTCACTATCATCAAGCGTGACTATTTCCCTTCTAGATTCCTAGGTAGGACTCATTAACCTGAACATATAACTCCCTGAAAAGGCTCTAAAACTGACAGATGCTTTAAATGCAGTGCTATATTAATGCTATATAGTCATTCGTTTAATGACTGGATTCATTTAATCCAGCTCACTGTGACATCAGTCACTTGATGGAGGGCAGCGGTGAGGAGGCTAACTAACAAATGTTTTCATTTTATGCATCTCTGAAATTTCCCTCTGCTCTTGCGACCCTCTGTGCCCACCCACTGAAGTCATGCCAGTTTGTTCCTTTACAACAGGTCTGATTTAGCTCTTCTTCTCTATTCCTACTACCTACGTTACTACCCTACTTACAGAGTATTGCCGTGGGTTTCCCAGTGGGTCTCCCTCCCATCCCTCCTTTTCCATCCTTACTTCCCTGGTTAATCTATCTTGCAAAGAACTGCCAAGTTAGCCTTTCTTTTCAGCTTATTAAAATAACTTTAGTGTATTTTTCTTTTCATTGTGAAAAAGTAATACCTGATCATTATAGAAAGAACAAACTGTAACGGCCCTTTGGCCATGTCACGCTCCAGCTCAAGGGAAGGCCTCTGGCTCAGCACTGCTTACCAGGTCACCAAATCCAGAATACTGACTTCCTGTAGCTGCTGTAACAACCACCACGAAGTTGGTGGCTTAAAACAACAGAAATGTACTCTCTCTGTTCTGGAGGCCAGAAAGCTGGCAGGGCTGCTGCACTCCCTCCAGAGGCCCTAGGGGAGAAGCCATCCTTTGCCTCTTCCGGCTGCTGGCAGCTGTGAGCATTCCTTCCTTTGTGGCCACGTGGATCCAACCTCTGCCTCTGTGGTCACACTGCCTCCACAACTGTCTGTCAAATCCCCCTCTGCCTCACTCTTAGGAGGACACTTGCCATTGGATTTAGGGCTCACCCAGAGAACCCAGGATAAATTCCTCCTCTCAAATACTTAACTAAATCACATTTTGGGCCATATAATATTCACTCTTTTACCATATAAGGGGATATTTACCGGTTCCATTAGCACATGGATGTATCTTTTTAGCGGCCACCATTCAGCCCACTACATCCACGCTCCTGCTCACCGAGCCAATTTTCTCTTTCGTTTTTCCCAACAAGTCATGCCTGTGTCCTTGGGGAGCTCACCCCACGCCCTGCACTCCTCCCTATACTCACCATTTCTCTAAACGCTCCCTCTCCACCCCCGCCCCTGCCGCCCGATCCAAACCTGCAAATATTATGCTCCCTTTGGTTAGGGCCAGCCCTGGCCCTCTTTCTGTGAAGCTCTTGCTGACAGTCACCTTCTGTCCACACATTATTTTTCGTCTCCGAATCTCTGGAACATATTGTCACCATCACGCTGAATTTACACGGTATACTGGTTATTTTTAGTGGCCTCACAGATTTAAGTTCTATCTCCTCCAAGTGATGTGCACACCGCAGGCACAGAAGCTGTGTTTTCTATTCCAATCCCCACTGTATCTGGCCCAGAGCCAGGCATTTAAAAGGCATTTATTAAAAGACTGATAATTGGATGAATAAATGCAAAGAAAAATTAGCAATATTTTGCAATTTAATTTAAATTGGTATTACTATGACCACCACTACCACCAGCTTATAGAAGTTGATAAAAATAAAAAGAAAACCAAACCTCTCTCATAAGGGATATAAAATCTCAAAAACCAATCAATAACTCTTATTATTTTACCACCCTTTTAGCACTTATTTACATCCTAATGCTCTAATTCTTTTTTTAAAAAATATATTTATTTATTTATGGCTGTGTTGGGTCTTCATTGCTGGGCGCAGGCTTTCTCTAGTCACAGCGAGTGGGGGCTACTCTTCGTTGCGGTGCGCGGGCTTCTCATTGTGATGGCTTCTCTTGTTGTGGAGCACGGGCTCTAGGCGCGCGGGCTTCAGCAGTTGTGGCACGTGGGCTCAGTAGTTGTGGCTCGTGGGCTCTAGAGTGCACGCTCAGCAGTGGCACACGGGCTTAGTTGCTCTGTGGCATGTGGGATCTTCCCGGACCAGGGCTCAAACCCATGTCCCCTGCATTGGCAGGCGGATTCTTAACCACTGCGCCACCAGGGAGATCCCCTAATGCTCTAATTCTTAAGGCAACCCATAAAAGTTTCAAGTTGTTAAGTCTAAGAGAATTACTGCATTTACATGAAGTGGCAGCATCAGCCCCAGCTAAGAAGGAAAATAGCAGGAAAGCTTTTTTCACTTTTCTTTTGAAAACATAAAGTGAAACGTTATCTGCCATCGATTAAAGAAAAATAAGATAGATATGAATGCGGCCAGCCACTGCTCTTTACCACTTTAAAGAAAAGAAACAAGCAGCTATACTTTCATTTGGTGTTAAGGCTCCCGTAACTTCCTTCACAGCTGTTGGTTAGGCTTCTTCTCTTTTCTTATTTACCAGATCTTCAGAAAGAGAGAAAGTCCAATCACATCTTCCTGCTGCTAACCCTTCTGCCAGTTTTTCTCATCAACAGAGGAGAAACAAGATAAAGCAGGCATTTCTGACCGTTAACTCCTGCCTCTCCTCTCCCAACCCCTAATCCTCCCTTTCCCCAGCTATTACTGTTTGAAGCTAAATATAATACTACATGTATTTTAGCAATGCCCCAAACTGTTACAAACTGACTCAGTAAGAGTGGCCTACAGGCATATCTCATTTTATCGTGCTTCACTTTACTGCATTTTTTTACAAACTGAAGGTTTATGGCAACCCTGCATTGTCAGATGATGGCTAGCATTTTTTTGCAGTAAAGTATTATTTAAGTAGGGTATGCACTTTTTTTTAGACATAATGCTATTGTATACTTCATCGACTACAGTATAATGTAGACATAACTTTTATATGTACTAGGAAACCAAAACATTCATGTGACTTGCTTTATTACATACTTGCTTTACTGCAGTAGTCTGGAAATGAACCCACAGTATCTCTGAGAGGTCGGCCTGTCTACTTACCTGTCTCTGCTTCTTACCACCCACTCTTCCTCGACCACTACATTTTGGCTTCTGCTCCATCACTCTGTTGAAACTTCTCATGCGAGATTCATAAACAATCTCCTGTTTTTGAAGTCCAATGGATACTTTTTCACTACTTACTTTAGGTGGAATAACAACCTTTTTTTTCTGGTTCTCCTGTATCACTAACCTCTCCTTTTCAGTTTATTTTGCTGAGTCATATTCCTTGGCCTCTTCTGATCATTTTAAAGTTTTCCAGGGTTCTGTCTCTTTAGCTCTCTCTTCTGTCCACCTTCTTCATCCTTCAAGGATTTTATGCATGCTGCATCAACCACAACCTACCTTGTAATGGTCTCTAGCATGGTCTTCAGCTCAGACCTTTCTTCTGAGCAATCTAACCAAGCTGGTGAGGAGTCACAGAGGACCAGCATTTATTTTGAACCCATTATGTACTAATTTTTTTAATACATATATAATGTTTAATTCTCACACTAACTCAATAAGGCTTTATTAACACATCCAACTTATAGGTAAAGAAATACAGTTCTGAAAAGATTAAAATAATTGGCCAACATAAACCATAGCAATATTTTCTTAGGTTGGTCTCCCAAGGCAAAAGAAATAAAAGCAAAAATAAACAAATGGCACCTAATCAAACTTTAAAGCTTTTGCACAGCAAAGGAAACCATCAACAAAAAAGACAACCTACAAAATGGGAGAAAATATTTGCAAACAATGCGAATGACAAGGGGTTAATATCCAAAATATTAAACAGCTCATACAACTCAATACCGAAAAAACAAAAACCCAATTAAGAAGTGGGCAGAAGACCTAAATAGACATTTCTCCAAAGAAGACATACAGATGGCCAACAAGCACATGAAAAGATGTTCAACATCGCTTATTATTAGAGAAATGCAAATCAAAACCACAATGAGGTATCACCCCACATCTGTCAGAATGGCTATCATCAAAAAGTCTACAAATAGTAAATACTGGAGAGGGTGTGGAGAAAAGGAAATCCTCCTACACTGTTGGTGGGAATGTAAATTGATACAGCCACTATGGAGAACAGTATGGAGGTTCCTTAAAAAAACAAAAATAGAAGTACCATATGATCTGGCAACCCCCCTCCTGGGTATATATCTGGAAAAGAGGAAAACTCTAATTCAAAAAGATATAGGCACCCCAGTGTTCACAGCAGTACTATGGCAGTCCACAGCCAAGACATGGAAACAACCCATGTGCCCATTAACAGATTACTGGCTTAAGAAGATGCAGTGTATATATATACATACAATGGGATATTACTCAGCCATAAAAAAGAATGAAATATTGCCATTTGCAGCAACATGGATGGACCTAGAGAATATTATACTTAGCGAAGTAAGTCAGACCAAGACAAATATTATATGATATCACTTAATGTGGAATCAAAAAATAATACAAATTAACCTATATACAAAACAGAAACAGACTCACAGACATAGAAAACAAATTTATGATTACCAAATGGGAAAGCAAGGGGGGTAGGGATAAATTAGGATTATGGGATTATCAGATACATGCTACTATACACAAAACAGATAAGCAACAGGGATTTACTGTATAGCACAGGGAACCATATTCAATACCTGGTAATAACCTAGAATGTAAAATAACCTGAAATATATATATAACTAAATCACTGTGCTGTACACCTGAAACTAATACAGTACTGTAAATCAACTATACTTCAATAAAAAAATAATAATCTGTCCAAAATCATAATAGCTTAAAGTGGTGGAAATCAGATTTGAACTCTGGTTATATGCCAAAATCTATGTTCCTTCCTAACTGGACCATCTGCCTCTAGCCTTGTTCCAGTTCCTACATCTTTACCCTAATCCAGTCTCCAAATAGCCATGAACATATTTTTGAAAACACAAATCTGATATTATCACCTTTGCTTTAAAATCCTTTAATAGCTCCTCAACAACTATGGTGCCTTGGTTTTCAAACAAAATTCAAATTCCCAGGCCCTGTTCCCCAAAATTCTGATTCAGTCTTCTTTATTTCACACTTTGAAAAATACTGGCCCAAATTTCTGAGCTTAACTTGCCAAGCAAATCATGATCTGGCTCCTGATTATCCTTCCATCCTTATCTCTGCCCACACCTCTACTTGTGCCTTATGCTCTAGCTCAGGGATCAGTAAACTCCAGCCCAACTGGCAAGCCAAAGCCAGCCTGTTGCCTGTTTGGGGAAATAAAGTTTTATCAGAACACAACCACATCCATTCATTACATTCTGCCTACAGTTGCTTTCACGCTGCAGTGGTAGAGTTAATTGCAACAGAGATCGATCACATGGCCCACAAATATTTACTATCTGCCCCTTTAAAGAAAATTCCCCAATTCCTGCTCTAGCTTGTACCAAAATACTTATTTCCCAGTGCAATATGCTTTAGTATAGGATATTCCCTCTTTCCCATTTTCTGAGGGACTCCTATTCTTCCTTACAGATTCATTCCTACTGTGTGAACCCATGTCTGACATACCCAGTTAGGCATCCATTCCTAGTGCCCCCAAAGCACTTTGCCATGACTGCCCTCATTTCTTACCTCACCACGTTGTAATTATTTTTCTGTATGTCTGTCTAGCCCACTGACACACAAGCTCCTGAGAATACTTATAAACTCTTACCTGTCTTTGTATCTCTAGCACAGTGCCTCGTATTACATACATATTAGGTGTGCAACAAATGTCTGACGATGAATGAATAAATGAACAAACTTTTAGGAAAACCTTAAAGAGCAAAACATTCTGAATAAGGTTATTTAAACTTAGATTTCAGCTGATATCTGTAGAGGTACCCTAGTTAAAAGGTACCCGTAGCCTGCGCAGGTAAGGAAGGCACATTTAAACCATGACTATCTACTGTCTGGTTTGGTAAACGAGCTGGCTCTTCTGTCTTGCTATCATGGAAAGCATGGGCAGAGCAGGAGGACAGAAAAGGCAGAAAGTCTCTGGGTTCCGTGGCACTGCCCAAGGAGGGTAGTTCCAACTATAGCAAAGGATGGCTAAGGGGCCAACAGGAGGGACTTTGGGGGCCAAAGGACAGCTCTGGGAATGTCAAAGAGATTTTTGGCCAGGTTAAAATTTTTGTGAGAACCAGCAGTACTCAGAACAACTGAATGGAACAAATGACCTAAGGGGTGAGGAAGGTATGAGAAACCTCATTTTCAAATAATCACGTGGAGCACAGGTGGAAAGGAAGTATGCAGGAGGAGGGCAGCCCATATTAGCATCCTGTGGCCAGTGGCTGACCCGCTCTCTCACCAGTCCCTCAGCTGGAACTTGGGGCCCTAAACTGTCAGGCTGGGCAATACAGAATGGTGGTCTTTTCCCAGCTTAGTCTGCGGCAGGAACACAGCTGGTCTAGGAGGTTTCAAGTTACTCATTCATTCATTCGATAAACGTGAAAGTCAAATAGAAAATAAGAAACCCTCTGCCTATGATCAAAGCCTCTGAAAATAACACATTTCAATTTTCTTTGTAATTGAATGCAGCACGTTAGGGAGAAGAGGTTTTCATAAAAACAAGCTCTTTTTCTTAGCGGTGGACAAGCAGGTAGGCTCAGGAGACTACCTTTCTCCCACAATCTGACAGTTAAGGGCACAGTTTAAGGTCGTTTCATGCCCCACCCCGTTGTCCCTGTCCCACTGGGAGCATAGTTAGAAGCAGAGGGTAGCGTGGGGGAAACACAGCTGCAAATGTCATGCAACAGCGCGCACTTAAAAATTACTAAAATGAGCATCTCTGGTGCCGACTGTACTGTGTTAAAGACAGAGGAAGTCACTGACAGGTAATATGATAAGGATAATATTTTCTGAGTGCCTATCATGTGTTAGACTCTGTATTCGATGCTTCATATGCATGATCTCTAATCCTCAACAAAGCCTGGGAAGAAGGTATTGACCATCTAACAGATAGAATGGAAGCTCAAAAAGGTTAAATAACTTAGCCAAGATTTTTTCCTTCCCAACTAGCCTAAGTAGAAATCTATTCAATCAGAATTTGAGATCTGCTACTTAGCACTTCCCCAAGCCCCCCTTTTAGATGCCCAGTCTGTCTCTTGCTTTATTTTTCCCATTAGCTGTAGTCTGTATACTCTGGCTGGCTGGCTCAATAGAGCAAACTCATTAATAAAGCCCAGGTACATCTAGGGCAGTCTCCTTAATGCCACTCTGTTCCAATTCAATTCAATCACTATTAACCAGTACTCCATGATGTAACATAACAGGCACATTGCTACCTACCTGGAAGGCAAAGCTGCACTCCCATTCAAAACTGTCCTGCCCTGACTCCAGGAAACTAGACGGCAGAAGGTGGAAAGCTCTTGGCAAACTCATTCACCACCACTGATGAAAACAACTCAGAATACAGAATCTTTATAAAGGGAGGTCATCACATCATCATCATGTTTCCTGACCTGCTCATTCAAATACTGCCTCTCTGTAACTGCTGCTCCTGCCCACTTTGTCCTCTTCCTGTTTGTTTGTCATCTTTTATGCTCTCACCAGCACAACCACCATATACTTCCAAGCTTCAATTTTCCCCTTATACAGGGGAAAACGGAACCTGAGACTCCATCACCCATACATAATGTGAGGGAAAAGTGTGTTTTGTGTGTGAGTATGTAGGTATCTACTAGGAGGAGAATACAATTTTGCAGGACTGTAACTAGAGCACAGGGAAAGACAGGCCTAGGAGCCTTTTTAAAAGACTGTTTCATACCACCCGACTGCTGAAAGAGCAGTCCAGTCTTGCTGTACGTGGCATTTAAATATTACTCAACCACAGCTACGACATGTATTCAAAGTGAAAGTAGTGTATTCACAGAGGCACTATCCATCCACAGACATCTGAAGTGGTTTTTCTTTTCCGTAATCATTAAAGATTGAAGAAACTGCTGGTTTTTAAATACCGTCACAATACAATGAATTAATAAAGAATGAGTACTGAATTCGTTTTGCTTAGCTATGAACCTCCTAAGAAGTTATGCAAAGCCTACCCCCCAAAATTAACTTCACTCTTTAGGCAAAACCATAACACTTTATACCTTCCACTAGAGCTTGCCTGTTTCTAGAAATAAGTCCTATGTTATTTTATAGGTAAATAAGGTAACTCAAAATCCTATGTATTTTTCTTGAATTTATTTGAGATTACTGAAGACTCTGAGAAAGTTATTACATGTCTCAAGGTTCAAAAAAGAAACAACTGAAAATTATGTAGAATATACTGTGAGAGTCTCAAACCGAGGACATAGAATATGTTGCTTTAGCATCATTTCCCAGCCATATCTAGGAAAGATAGTGGATACAGTATTTGGACTTAATTTCAAAATTAACACTGAAAGATCAAGCTAGCAAAGGTTGTCATGGAAAATTATCTTCTGATTTTTCTGGAAAACTTTCAGAACTCCTCCTTTCTGTCTGGGAAATACCGCTTCCTATTAGGAGGGGTTTGCTACTTCACAAATAAGCTTCCTCTAGGTGAGTCCTGATTCCAGAGTACTGCCTTGGGCTTTCCCTGCTTGCATTTCTCTCGGAGCCTTCTGCAGGAACAGGAAGAGGAGATAAGGTAGAATAACATGAGCAGCACAGAGAAGATGGAAATTTTTTCAATCTCTCTGAGGATGGGTGAAACAAAAACTTGATAGCAGCAAAATGTTACTGGTTAGGTGGAGGGGGAAAGGGTACCCAAACGAAGGAAAAAGCTATCACAAGCGGCATGCCAGAGAGTATGGAAAGTAAGACCTCTGGAAAGCACAGGGAAGAGTGTCTATTTTGAAAACTGGCAAACTCTAGAGTCTGATTCCTTAAAAAAAAAAAAAAAATCCAACTTCCTAAACACTCTAAAACATCGATAAGCTGATGATGAATAAACTGACCATCACTATCTTCATGACATATAACTAGACAACACTAACGCGGATAGACAAAGGTTATACATAAACTATATGAATTAACCAATAATGAATACTGTCGATCATCTTATCATCATAGGGATAAGTGATCTGGATAGGGAAAGGGGGATGGGGGTGGAATATTAAGATAGATGAACAAGAAGGAATTCATTCCTTTTCTTGGAGAAGGCTTTCTAGAGGAGGTTAGATTCCAGACTCTGGACGAATAGCAACAGGAGCTTAGCAGAACAGCTCAGAGGGGGAGTGAACCGATTATATGAATGGGGCATTGAGTAAGGGAGCCTGGGAGAAGAAAGGGGGACCGTCAGGGGGAACAGGGCCGGTTCAGGGTGCCCTAGTTAAGGTCTCCAACGTGGAGAAAGGCTGGGTGGGGGCAAAGGAAGGCAAAAAGAAAAAGCACAGTAGTTTCTTCACTTATCTCGGGAGGACTAGGGTTTACACTACCTGGAAAAGCTGACCAACAGGCTTGCCCTGGGTGTGATTTTCCAAAGGAGTGGGCCCTTGCTGGAAGAACGCAGCGCCCTGTTCCCTCAATTCCTGTCTGGGTAGCTGGGGTCACAGCTGGAGGCGCAGAGATGTCTAAGGCCGGTGTCTCTTGGGTGCTGCGTGGGTTACGGGGCTGGGGCTCAGCGGCGGGACGGGCACTTAGCGACAAGCAGGCGGCGGCGGCAGCAGCTGCGCGTGCAAACCCCGGGACTTACCTTACTGTCATCCATCTCGGCAGACAGGCCGGCCCGGCCGGGCGCTCCCTCCCCCGGCCCTCCCCCGGCTCAGCCGGCCTGACCCGGCCCGGCCCCAGCCCCGGGGGAAGAACGGGATAAGGTTCTGACTGCCTCCTCCTCTCGCCTAACAGTTCGCTCCCCTGATGCCACAGTCACGGGGACGAGGGACCAGTTCAGGGATGGCAGAGCGGACCCTGGAGGCGGCGCAGAACGCCTCCTTTCGCTGCAGCTGCCTCCTCCTCCCCCTCCATGACAGGCTCCGGCTGTGTTTACAAACGCCCTGGAGAGAGGCCCGGACCGGAGAGAGGGCGGCAGCGCGGCGCGCGGATTGGCCGCTTCGGCCGCCGTAGCACCGCGGCATTCTGGGGATTGTAGTTCTCGTTACCGCGGTCTCTGCGCAGCGAACCAAAAAGGAAACTACAATGTCCACAGAGCCTCAGAAAGGCGTCCGTTTTCCTGCCGGCGAGCGCTACGCAGGAGGAGCCGAAACTACGTTTCCCACAATGTTTTGGTCCCTGGGTTTCAGCGGTCTGGGCGTGGGGAGGGTACCCTAGGAGCCCCGCAGAGGCGGACCTGAAGGAGGGGCCTTGGGAGCAGGCCCTCCTTATAGACACCGAGGAAACCCTGAAGGTTGTTTATTTAAAAAATTCAACCCCCCCCGAACAAAACAAAACAAACAAACAAAACACCTAAGAATGCACAATGGTGCAGCTGCTTCTGGAAACCATTTGACAGTTCCTCCCGATATTAGACAGAGTTACCATATGGCCAGCAATCCCACCGGAAATGACACCGTGTGTCCCCACGAAAACTTGTGCAGTAAGGTTCTGTCCTAAAGGCGTTATTCTTAGTGGTCAAAAAGTGGAAACAACCCAAGTGTTCAACAGTGGATGAATGGCTGGCCAATTGTGGTATTTATATTCAAAGGAGTATTATTTCTCAATGAAAAGGTATGAGGTAATGATACATGCTGCAATGTGGATGCGCGCGGATGAGCCTTGAAAACACACTGAGTGAAAGAAGCCAGACCCAGAAGACCACATATCGCGGATTCCATTTATAATGAAATGTCCAGAATGGGTACATTTAAAGAAACAAAAACCTGGTGAGGGCTTCCCTGGTGGCGCAGTGGTTGGGAGTCCACCTGCCGATGCAGGGCACACAGGTTCGTGCCCCGGTCCGGGAAGATCCCACATGCCGCAGAGCAGCTGGGCCCGTGAGCCATGGCCGCTGAGCCTGCGCGTCCGGAGCCTGTGCTCCGCAACGAGAGAGGCCACAACAGTGAGGGGCCCGCATATAGCCAAAAAAAAAAAAAAAAAAAAAAAAAAAGCTGGTGAGTGGCTGCAGGGGGCTGGGGTTGGGGAACAGCAGGGAGGGAGGGAGGGAGGAGGGCCAGGAATGGGGAGTGGTTTTTAATAGATACTGGGTTTCTTTTGAGGTGATGAAGCTGTTCTAAAATTGATTTAGGGATGGCTGCACAACTCTGAATATACTAAAAACCACTGAATTGTATACTTTAAATGAGTGAATATTATGGTATGTGAATTACATCTCAATAGTAAATAACAAAGAATGTCTTGGCATCCTCCTGATTTAGTAAAGTCAGTGAGCTTGTTGTTTTGGCCTGTGTTAGGCCATTGAGAATTTGACAAAGATTGTCTTCATTAATGTTATTCTGGAGAGCCCTTTGACTCACTCCTTTTCAGACTCCTACAGCGCTTTGCTAAACCCTTCCAAAGTTCAAATGAGGTAGAGTCCCCAGATTTAGCAATAAATATAGAGGACACTCACATTTGAATTTCAGATAAACAAGTACCTTTTTAGTATAAGTATGTCCCATACAATACTTGAGACACACTTTTACTAAAAAAAGCATTCATTGCTTATCTGAAAGTCAGGTTTAACTATGTGTCTTCTATTTTATCTGACAACTCCAAATTGAGGAAGAGTAATAATAGAAAAGCAGAATTGTCTCTGTCCGATCTGTACAACGCTTCAGAGGAACTAAAGCAGGTCAGTCCCTCAGAAGTAAATGCCACCTAACCAGGTCATCACGTGGGGTTGCAACTTTCGGCCCAGCCAGGGTAGGGGGGCATCTGTAACCTCCAAACCGCGTTCCAGGCAGTCTCAGAGACGTCTAGCCGCATCCTCTCTGATGATCAGGGGAGCAAAGCCTGTGCTCCTTGCAGGTTCTTCTCCTCTTTCCTCACCTAATACCCCTTTTCCACGCCCAGTAAGGCCTCAGTCCTCCTCTCCAGCTATGCCCTTGCCGCTGCTAAGCCCTCCTCTTCGGGGTGGAACTGCCTTTCCCCTGGGGTTAGTCCTCTGTCACTCTGTCTGCATCCCTGTCTGCGCACAAAAGTGCGCCGGGCCCTCGGGAAAGAGGACTAAGACCTTTTGAACCAGGTGATGGAAATTTAAACACGTGCTAGGGAAGTAGTATGTACACCAACTTCAGGAGAGGGGTTTTCTCTAGGGAGGGAGAGAGAGAAATGGGATGGAGAGGGTCTTGCGGTGGTTAGGTGTAGATTTAACTTTTATTTTTTTTAAAGAATGGTAACATTTTTTTTAATTAATTTATTTATTTATTTATTTATTTATTTATTTTTGGCTGTGTTGGGTCTTCGTTTCTGTGCGTGGGCTTTCTCTCGTTGCGGCGAGCAGCGGCCATTCTTCATCGCGGTGCTCTGGCCTCTCACTATCGCGGCCTCTTTTGTTGCGGAGCACAGGCTCCAGACGCGCAGGCTCAGTAGTTGTGGCGCACGGGCTTAGTTGTTCTGCGGCATGTGGGATCTTCCCAGACCAGGGCTCGAACCCGTGTCCTCTGCATTGGCAAGCAGACTCTCAACCACTGCACCACCAGGGAAGCCCTAGATTTAACTTTTAAAGAGACGAAGCAAATACGTGAAATCTCGTGGTGGAGAGTACGGTGTATTGTTTTCTTTGTATTTCTGTACATTGAGAAACCATAAACATGCTCACTTGAGAAAGTGTGGAAATACTTTAAATTATTTACTAAAAATTTAATTTATAGAAACAAACAATCACATCATAAAATAAGACTTGGTAAAGGGAAGAAAATCTTATGAAGAAGTATTGTATAGTCATATGTTAAACATTTGCTGAGAAGTACCCAGGATTGGTAACAAAGGGGTGAGGAAGAACAGAAGAAAAGTATTTGCTTCTGTAAATTTAAATCCTCAAGGAGCCTATAATCCAGGAAGGAGAAATTCACACATACAGGAGACTAAGAACAATCACTAAACGATACAGACGAAGTGTAATATCTATGTGCTAAGTTGTTCAGAGTGGGTAGGGAGAGCCAAGCATCAGGCTGATTCATGGGAAAGGAAAAGTGAACACAGTAATTTTTTTTTTTAAAGGAGTGGGAGGAAGCTTGGATGAAGAATGTAATCTCAGGGTCCTGTACATATTTTGTATCCATGGTTTTCAATCTTTTCTTCCTATATTGCCTTCTCGAAGGGAACCTCCAAAGCATTCAGTTCCTTTAAAAAATGCATATAATTGTCTCCTCCCTCCCCTCCCCACCTTTCCTCCCCAGCACACACAAACATGTTTCATGTGCTCTCAGACACCCCACATAGAGGCACTGTTGGCCTGTGATGCGTCAAGTCTGCTGTTGCTGTGGAGTTTCTTGTAGTGAATTCCTAAGCAGCATGGCACACACCCACTCCTACTTGATCTGCATGCCTTCCATGCCCTCATCTCTCTCTTTCTCCTGCTCCCCTTACTGCTTGGCTAAAAGAGCACAGGTGTCTAAACAGAGCCAAGATGATCATGTTACTCCCTGGGCCACATGGGTCTGCTTGGCACTAGCCCCTGGGGAACATCAGAGAGAAAGGAAGCTCATTAAAATAGCTTGTTAGGCTCCAGCGGGCTTTCCATTAAGTTTGACACATAAAAGTCGAAGAATTTAAAAATTATCCAGCCCTTTCCAAACGTTCAATGGAAATGAAAATTGGTTGATTCAATTCTGCCATGCAAATTTGTGCTAGACTCATCTCCAATCTAGAAATAGCAATAATGAACAACAAAACCTTCCAAGAAAGAAACAAAGGTGGCCGTGAAATCAACCATGGTAACTTCTGACCCACCTTAACACACACCATACATTTGGGGAAGAAGGTATTCCAGAGTCACCCCAGAAGTGACCCGTCGGTACTTCTCTGCCCCTGACTGTCTTCTCAAAGAGTTGATCATCTGTGGCTGAGTGATAAAAGATTTTAAAAACACAGCATGGTTGTACAGTGAATTTGTGGATAGTCCCGATTATGACACAGAGACGGGGAAAGAAAAAGAGGAAAACTATTCAAAGAAAAACAAACAAACCACTGATTGAAGAGAGGTAGGGGGTGGCATAAGATTAAGAGAGGAGGGTAAGGGAACAAAAATTAACCTTATTTAGAAACCACAAACAAGGGGAACAGTACAATATTCTACATTCAGGAATGCCATGGCTACATTGATATGTAAATCTGGCACTAGAACAACAGAGTATTATTGCCGCTGATATGGTAATCTTCAGAGGTACAGAGAAAAAGTGGGTGGGTCATGTGAAATTCATGAAATGCTTGAGGTGAACTCACTGTTGAAGTATTAGTCCTGTTTTGTTTTGTGTGTGTGTTTTTTCCAACGTACTTTATAGATAAGTATTCCTCTGTCCTTTTTTTCCGAAAAGTTTAGCTTATTGTCATGAGGCTATAAAATATTCCATCTCAAAAGTCTGGTTCTGTTCTAAAGGCATTTTGCAAAATGCTCCCCCCCCCACCTTTGCCTACACGGACAAATATGCCTACATTTGCATACAGCACAGTACCTATTTACTGTGCATTGGCTAGAAAGTTCAGAAGCAAGAGCCTAAAGGAACATTTTCAGAATGAGCACATAATTCAGCCTCCAGCTTGTCAGCAGGAGCAAAAGAAATAAATGATGCCACAAAGGACTGAAACAGTCTGTTGCCGAGGAAGGAAAAAAGATCCGATCAGCATAAAAATAAGGAAGAGAAAATGAAGCTCAAGGAACCAAAACCTTCCACGTTCAAACTTTCCCTTACCTCTTCCCCTTCACCAACGTACTGAAAGTGTCACCTCCAGCTCAGCAACAGCTTTTCTCAGTATCCTCCCAGCTACCGTTTCTACTGAAAATACTAAGCCTTATGTACCTCACACTGTAGGAAAGAATGAAGTGTGCCCTTGTTTAAGGAAAAAAATGGGAAATTATTTGGCCAATAAGCAACTGTTTAAAACTAAACCACCCTTTATAAGAGATGGCTTGCTAAGCATCACTATTAGTCATTTACACTTTAGTATGAATGTGCTTTTTTTTTTTTCCTCCTTGTATTTGCTACCTGACGATTAGGTTTAGGTTTGGGAGAAAAGAGGAATACACATATGTGTTTGAAGGACAGGTGTTCTAAGAAGGGGAGAGATCTGTGTAGATCTGATTGCTGTGCGGGAGCTTTGAGCATTTAAAGAGCAGCCCAGTAAACAGTGGATGCCCATGAAGGTTAGGGCAGGGGAGACAGGAGACAGATGAAGAACCAACAAGTGACCAGGTACCGTCTTTCACAATTCTCCTGAGGGTTTACCCAACAGACACACGTAAGACAGGCACATTTATTCTACTGACTCAGACCTGAAGAAGCTTAAACTTACCATGGCACTTGTGATGGAGGAAGTAAAAAAAACTCAGCCTGCATGTTTGCTTAGGAACATTTTTTTTCAAAAACCAGCTTCCTTTCATCAAAGTTCACTTTTGAGGTTTTTTCCAGTGTAAGTTTTGGTAAACCCAGAGTTGTTTGCTGAGTGGAAATCTGACAGGGCTCATCTTCCAGATCTTACATTGTTAAGGAACAGAAGACTGGAATCCTGGGTTATGCAGGAGAAAGCATGGGTTTGGTACCTGTGACTTCAGGAGAGCAGCAGGGGACCTATTTCTTATTTTATGAATAGCCTTAACTCCTCCAAATTTTGCTTCAATATTCACCATTTCTAAGAAGAAAAATGCAACCTAAAATTTACTATTGGGACTCTATCAGACTTACTTACGACCGTCAAGATGTTTTCAGAAAGCTCCAAACAATATTTATGAGAATCTAAGTGTTAATATTTCCTGTCTCTAGGTGTTATCTACTGCTAAATGTAAACACCTTTGACTCTTTCTGGCATTACTTTTAATATTATGGATATTCTGATTTTTCTATTTGGTATCACATATCTTCATTTATTTTTTGACTTGTTTACATATTTAAGAATTTTTACAGCATATTTTCAATTCCCTTAAAGGCTTCCTCATCTGCATAAGAAGCCTTCCATTCCCGATATACCTTTAAACCATTTTGCTTATACATTAGAATTGTTTCCAAAAACATTTAAGCCTGAATATGGTTAATGTCAGGCTTCTTTGGTCAGTACAATGGTACTTGAATGGTATAGCGCCTCATATTTTGTGAGATAAAATATAATATTAGTAGTAGTAACACCACTCAGTTTCCAAAAATGTTTGCATGAAATTTATCACATAGGAATTAAAGGATTGCCACATGGAATGTGACCGATTGTGCTAAGGGTATTTTTGTCACCAACAGCAGTCCTTTGGCAGAACAGCATGGTTATCCTTAAAAGTTAGATAGCATCGTTCTGCTGAACAGCCATCTCTGTCTCTGTCATTCATAAATGTGTCCAAGTCATTAAAGATTTTTTTTCTGCTTGCTATGTGAAATAGTTCTTTAAAAATATGTATTATAAACGTATCTCAAACAAGTTTCACAGGACATCCTTTTTTTTTTTTTTTTTTTTTTTTTTTAGCGGTACGCGGGCCTCTCACTGTTGTGGCCTCTCCCGTTGCGGAGCACAGGCTCCGGACGCGCAGGCTCAGCGCCCATGGCTCACGGGCCCCGCCGCTCCGTGGCATGTGGGATCTTCCCGGACCGGGGCACGAACCCGCGTCCCCTGCCTTGGCAGGTGGATTCCCAACCACTGCGCCACCAGGGAAGCCCCACAGGACATCCTTTGATCCTTGTAAACAAGCCATGGTGATTGTGCCCTCACTGTTTCTGGTCTTTAGAGAGTCACACCATGCTATTGCTCAGCTGTCACATATTCAAATGAAATATACTGCTTTAAAAAGTCTTTCCCCCCGCCTGAGCCCTGTCAAGTTTTGCAGTGGACTTTTCTGAGTGGTTTCTGACACCATCACCTCTCTTTCCAGGGACAGTCACAGAACTGCCTCAGTACCATCTCCCATGGGTGTGGATGTGTGTGGAGCAACCACGGTTCTGCTTGTCTGTGTTTTAATCTGAGTGAAAGAATTATTCTCTTTTCATTTCTGTTCCAGACTTTTTGCTGCTCAACATTTTCTGGGGCCTTCTACTAGAAATTTCAGGGGATGGATTAACCACAGCGATCTACAGGAACTTTGTATAAGCATATACATATTTTCCATGCAATGACTAAGCTCTTTGTGCCTTTCATCTTTTCCCTTTAAGTCAGATCTTTAAACAGCCACTCTGTCTCCCTAACAAGATAAACCGTATTATCAGAACTGAGAGTTTATACGACTAGCTAGTTTTGTTACAGGGCTCATTTTAGAGTGCAGTGTAGGCATGTAAGCGTCTAGTTTGTTGTTGCACCTCTCCCGACACACCTGCTGCTCTCACGATTATGAGATTCAAAACACGAGTAGCAACCCTCTCCTTCCTCTTTCTACCAGGAGTACATACATGTCATTTCGAATTTTACAGATTCACTTTACATTTCATCTCTAGTCTCTAGATGTTTTTCTAAACCAGAAAAGAAAGTTATTTTGTCTTCAGTGATGCTGCCTGCCTCAGACAAGCCTCTCGCATGGTACCATGGCCAGTTCAGGATGGCCTTGCGCTGGCTGATGCACACGTCATTAGAGGTTGTGCAAGAAATGTCCCTTTTGCCTCAGTGTCTGGCACCTCTGACATCACCGTGGACTCTCTGACCCTCTCCTCTGTGCCTCACCCTTTCCCTTTTTTCACACGGTTCTTGCTTGTGCTCTGTTCTTCTTGTTGTTTTGTGTTTTCAGACAGCAAGTCCTGGGAGGTGGTTATCCTTTCCCTAAACCTGGAGGATTTTCTCCAGTTTGTTTTGTCTTAGAAAACTTCAGGCCTTCTGCCGTGTTTCGCTTTGATAGCCTCCTTTCCCACTCAGCACAGAATGTGTCTGTTGATCAGCTCTGTTCTGGCTGCTGCAGGTGAGACTCAAATAGAGGCCAGCTCCCTTCCTGCTCGTCACAGCTTCCAGAGAGGATCACACCTCCCCTTCCCCTAGCCTCCCATGTCCCCCGCAGGGTCCCAGAGGTAAGGGGGGAGTGGTCCTGGCTGCACTTGCCCGGTTTCCTGCCCTACAGTTGTGTTTCCTCCTCACTTCCCATCCCTTCTCTCATGCGTGTTCCTTTTCTTCCTTGTTTCTACTCCTAAATCAAGATGCACTTCTCTTGTCCCCTCTGAAGCAGCGCTTGACACCCTCGCCAGCTCTGCCCTCCTTCTAGCCAAGCGAAATGCTGAGGTACCCGCACTGCTATTCTCTTGTTTCCACAGGTGCTATTGCCAAGCTTAGAAGAGGCAGTTTCTTGTGGGAGTGGAGGCTGGTGATGGAATCCCTCGGGGGGGCTGCCTCCCCAGATTTCCCTCTTTAATGTTTCCAGCAAACAGGTGGTCACTCTACTGGTAGTAAATTCCTGGGTATTTTTACCCAACACCCCATAAACAAAATGGCAATGTTACTGGACATGTCATACAACCAGGCCTATTGAATAATGTCTCCATTAATCAATTTGCCAAAGAAAGCAGGTTGTTATCTCAGCTTGTTCGGAGAGAGGCTAGCTATGGGAAGGAAGAAGAACTCAGGCATCAGGCTTACAAGTACGCAGTCAAGATTTAAATGATACCTAATCGGTGACTTGGTGTGCTGTGAAGCGAATCTTTCCCTACGCAGAACTGCACTGGCAGTACAGTTGATTCTCTCGTAATTGCTACAGGAACCTCACTAGAGTGACTCAGGGACAGCCTGTTGCCCTGGGACTGAAGTAGCGAGGAGATAGAGCCCAAGAGAGATGCAAGTTTTACCAGATTTGTTTCAATATTAAGAAATGTTGTACTACAAAGAAATCCTTCGGCTGGAGGATAACTGATTCACTTTTTGATCCATCCATTCATTCATAAAACACCTTGAGCAGCTCCTTCTCCCCAGGCATTGTGCTGTATGCAGAGGCAGGGTCTCTGTTCTCAGGGAGCTTACACACTGATGGGGGATTCACGGGCATACCTCTCTAAGTATGCGCAGGATAGCGTGTAAAGTGTGATAATAAAGCTACACGTAAAATACAGAGGGGATCTAGGGGAAGTCTTTCCTGAAGGGCTGATTTCTGTGCCAGGTCTCAAGGGATGAGTACAAGTTTTTCAAGCAGGCAAGAAAAGAAATGTTTTCAAAGGCAGCCTGGTGTGAAATTACAATGGGAAACCGCAAATAATTTGGTTTGGGTGTAACACAGGCAACTCAGGAGATGAGAAGAGCAGCATCGAGAGCTAAGGCCAAAGACATACACAGGAGCTAGATGATGAAGTGCATTGAATTCAAGAGGGGACTTAATTTGAAGCTGCTTGGGAGCCACTGAGAGTTTAAGCAGGAGAGTAACAATTAAATCTGGGGGAACTTGGCTCTTTCACATGCAGTTGGCAGCTCCTCAATAACTTTTCCTTTATTTGTAATGTTTTATTATATTATGGCATGCTTGTAATATACGTATGCTGTACAATGGTATGGTATATGGGATTTACCATTGTAGTCTAAGGGCCTGGCGTCTAGTACGCTCTTACTAATACCTGATGACTGATATAGTTTCTGACATAGTCTCTGACCCTTGCTTAGATGTCGGTGGTAGCGGCAGGTGGTACCGGCCCCACCTCTGAGCTCCCTTTCTCTCCAGGCTCTTTCTATCACCCACAAGCAACAAGTGACAGAAGAATGGTTGGGATGTCTCCATGGGGGTGCATTGCTGCTGCATGACGGTGCCCAATACATATTCCAGAAATTATCTAATCCCTCCGTCATCCAGAATTTTCATTCAACCAATTGTGACATCTCTGGGAAAGGACATTAAGTTTCAAAAGGTTAGTGAGACGTGGAACTCACTCTGGAGTGAGCTTTTATTTTCAACTTTCTTGAGCTATGTCCCTTTTGCAAGGTGACAGACTAAAATTTCTCAGTGCCCTTCATTTTCCCCATGCCATGCCTGTAACAAATATCACCAAGAAGAGATGGATGGGCAGATGGAGTGAATGTTAGACAAAGAGACTGAATTTAGAATCTTCCATTTATTCAATAAAATTGAAAATATGTTATTTAAGAGAGGTGAAAAAAAAACCTCAATGTTGTCTACAGAAACTTTCCTTAAACAGATAGAATTTCTCTTTTTGATTTGTAAAAGTAACAACAACAACAATAAAAAAAAAAAAACGGTACTTTTTATTTCAGAAGTAATATGTGCCCATGGTAAAACATTCCAACAGCAAAGAGGTTCATAAAGTAAAACCTCCGGACTCACTCTCCAGAGTTAACCACTGTATAACCTTCCAGAAATGTTGGACACACTACAAGGAGTATGGGTATCTCCCTCTCATTTTTTTTTTTTGTTTTTTTGTTTTTTTGTTTTGCGATACGCGGGCCTTTAACTGCTGTGGCCTCTTCCGTTGCGGAGCACAGGTTTCGGACACGCAGGCTCAGCGGCCATGGCTCACGGGCCCCGCCGCTCCGCGGCATGTGGGATCTTCCCGGACCGGGGCACGAACCCGTGTCCCCTGCATCGGCAGGCGGACTCTCAACCACTGCGCCACCAGGGAAGCCCTTTCCTTTCTTTCAGAATCTACTATTTGCTTTGCTTTTTATTTTGACTAGCTAAACAATGCAAAAATATTCACACAACTTTGGTTTTACATCTTTTGATTCTTGTTTAACTTTATCTATAGGACAGATTCCTAGAAGGAGACCCTCTGGATGAAGTACATACACCCTTGAATTTTGGCAGATACTGCCAAGCTTTCCTCCAAAAGAGTTACAAAATATATATTTCCACCAGTAGTGTATGTTTCCCTAGTTGCCAGACAGCATGGTTTGTTACCAAACTTTTAAAGCTTGGTATGCTAAAAATGGTATCTGGGGCTTCCCTGGTGGCGCAGTGGTTGAGAGTCCGCCTGCCGATGCAGGGGACACGGGTTCGTGCCCCGGTCTGGGAAGATCCCACATGCCGCAGAGCGGCTAGGCCCGTGAGCCATGGCCGCTGAGCCTGCGCGTCCGGAGCCTGTGCTCCGCAAGGGGAGAGGCCACAACAGTGAGAGGCCCGCCTACCGCAAAAAAAAAAAAAATTAAATAAAATAAATAAAAATGGTATCTGGTTGATATTTCAATTTGCACTTACTGAATTAGCAGTGAGATGGGGTATTCTTTGCATATGTGGTGGGGATTTCTTTTTTTTTTTTTTCTGAACTACCAGTTCATATTCTTTGCTCATTCTTTTATAGGTGGTTGGTTTTTTTCTTACAGATTTCTAAAAGCTCCATATATATTAAAGGAATTAGTGCTCTTATCATATATGTTAACCATTTTTTGCCCAGATTGTTGTCTTTGACTTTGTTGATTGTATTTTTTATTCAGAAAATTCCATTTTTCAGTAGTCATATGTATCAATCTTTTCTTTATGACTTCTGGATTTTATGTCATACTTAGGAAAAGCTTTCTCCATGACAAGATTGTACAAAGATTCATTGTTTTATCCTAGTACTTTTATAATTTCATTTTTGTATCTAAGTCTTTTGTCCACCTTGGATTTATTTTTGATGTTCAGAGAAAAATAGAGCTCTGCTTTTATTTATTTTTTCTAAAAGACTAAAC
Organism: Hyperoodon ampullatus; assembly: GCF_949752795.1. Lineage (NCBI taxonomy): Eukaryota > Metazoa > Chordata > Mammalia > Artiodactyla > Ziphiidae > Hyperoodon > Hyperoodon ampullatus. Next base: position 93,217,299 of record NC_136924.1, read on the forward strand.
ATTTATCCCAACATTGTTTACTGAATATTTTTCCTACTGATTTGGAATGCTCCTTTTTATCATAAACTTACTTTGTTTGCACTTGAGTCCATATCTGGACTGTCTACCTTTCCCCATTGACCTGCCTATTTCAGCACTATACTATTAATTAGTGTGGCTTTAGAATGCATTTTAAAAATCTGTTGGCTTTGGGCTTCCCTGGTGGTGCAGTGGTTAAGAATCTGCCTGCCAATGTAGGGGACATGGGTTCGAGCCCTGGTCCGCGAAGATCCCACATGCTGTGGAGCAACTAAGCCCGTGAGCCACAACTACTGAAGCCCGTGCACCTAGAGCCCGTGCTCTGCAACAAGAGAAACCACCGTAATGAGAAGCCCGCACACGGCAACGAAGAGTAGCCCCCGCTCGCGGCAACTAGAGAAAGCCCACACGCAGCAACGAAGACCCAACACAGCCAAAAATAAATATATAAAAATAAATAAATAAAATTTAAAAAATCTATTGGCTTTAAGGCAGTGGAAATACTCTACATGATATTATAATGATGGATATATGTCATTATACATTTTCCAAACTTGTGTAAAGGTGAACCCTAAGGTAAAGTGTGGATGTTGAGTGATTATGATGTGTCAATGTAGGTTCATCCCTGGTTAAAAAAAGAACCGTTCCAATGAGCAATGTTGATAATGGGGGAGGCTATGCATGAGTGGATGCACGGATATATAGGAAATCTCTGTACCTCCCTTTCTTTTTTTTTTTTTTTCGCTATATGCTGGCCTCTCACTATTGTGGCCTCTCCCGCTGCGGAGCACAGGCTCCGGATGCGCAGGCCCAGCGGCCATGGCTCACGGGCCCAACCGCTCCGCGGCATGTGGGATCTTCCCGGACCGGGGCACGAACCCGTGTCCCCTGCATCAGCAGGCGGACTCTCAACCACTGCGCCACCAGGGAAGCCCCTATACCTCCCTTTCAAGTTATAAACCTAAAGCTGCTCTAGAAAAACAAAATCTTTTTAAAAATAAAATAAAAGAATTTTAAAACTAATAGCACTGGGCTTCCCTGGTGGCGCAGTGGTTGAGAGTCCGCCTGCCGATGCAGGGCACACGGGTTCATGCCCCGGTCCGGGAGGATCCCACATGCCACGGAACAGCTGGGCCCGTGAGCCATGGCCGCTGAGCCTGCGCGTCCAGAGCCTGTGCTCCGCAACGGGAGAGGCCACAGCAGTGAGAGGCCCTCATACCGCAAAAACAAAAAAAAACAAAAAACAAAAAAAAACCTAATAGCACTAATTTCCCTTCATCACTCTACTCTCATTCTTTTTTAAACAATTTTATTGAAGTATAGTTGATTTACAATGTTGTGTTAATTTATTCTGTATAGCAAAGGGACTCAGTTATACACATACATACATATACAATCTTTTTCAAATTCTTTTCCATTACGGTTTGTCACAGGACATTGAATATAGTTCCCTGTACTGTAGGACCTTGTTGTTTATCCATCCTATATATAACAGTTTGCCTCTGCTAATCCCAAACTCCCAATCCTTCCCTCCCCTCCCCACCTCCCCCTTGGCAAACACAAGTCTGTCCTCTATTATCTGTGAGTCTGTTTCTGTTTTGTAGATATGTTGATTTGTATCATATTTATTTATTTATTTTTAAAGGGTTTTTTTTGATATGGACCATTTTAAAGTCTTTATTGAACTTGTTATAACATTGCTTCTGTCCTATGTTTTTTGGCTCCTTGGCCACGAGGCATGTGGGATCCCATCTCCCCAACCAGGGATTGAACCTGCACTCCCTGCATTGGAAGGCAAAGTCCCAACCACTGCACCGCCAGAGAAGTGTTTACTCAGTCACTATACTGAACCCTTTAAAATGCACAGAAACAGGGAATGCTTATTGAAAGCCGAAAACACTAGGCCTGTGCTAGAGTGTAGGTAAAGAAAGTTCATGTTCATCCTACCTCTTCTCCCACAATCCCAATAAGGGCAGGATCCCAGAATAAGCCTTTACTATCTTTTCCTCCATACCAGGTGTCTCCCATCTATGTATTTAGAGATGTAACTTTTCAGTCTTGGAAAAAGAGAGATTTGCCAAAAGCATTAAGGATGCATTTGGAATCTTAGTAACTGTAGTCACGGTGGCTGAATTCTAACCCATATGTGGTTTACCAGAGAGGGTACATCTTCCCTCTATCTGTGTCTCCTCCTCCTTGAAGTCCACAGGCATTCTGAAGGTCTCTCGAAACTTCTGTGAGTCACAGGTAGAGGGTTTAAAAATGAAAAGTCAGAAAGTTTGGAAATTAAATCCATAAGGAAGGAAATGACCACTGGCTTGTTGGTAAGCTCTGTCCTTCCCCATCATCATTTTCATCACCACCCCCCCTCTCTGACAAGATCTGAAAGTTCAAAGCTAGACATCACCTCTACAGAACCTGCCAAGAGAATTTCTCAGTTAAGCTCCCAACTTCTAACTCTCCGTCTTGAAGCTGCAGGTGTATTATTTTAACCACCATTCACAGAAAACCTGGGGAAACAGGAACTGACAGACTCCCTCATGAAACAGAATAATAAGGGGCTTTGACTGGTTTATGTGACCATAGAAAAGTTCAGAGCTGGTTACCTTGTGAAGACGTGGGCTCTTCCTTTGATGACCTTCTACCAGGAGGCCTTAGATAGACTTCCTGCATTGGGCTAGATGTTGGACTAAATGATCTTGAGTTGGGCTGTGTATGAGTCATGGAAAGCTTCCCCAAGGAGGTGGCAGCTGAGCCAAATCTAAAATGAGATTAAAGAGACACAAAAGGGAGAGGAGAAGAAGAGAAAGCAGCATTCCAGGTAGAGGGAAGAGTATAAACAAAGGCATGGAGATGCGATGATACAGCATAGCAGGAGATATATACAAATAATTTAGTACAGTGTTTTCACAGTATGAAATGCCAGGTAACAGGTGGCAGGGGTGATGTTGGGGAAGTAGGGAGTAGCCAGGTCCTGGGGGTCCTGGTGTCCCATGATGAGAAGCTTGGATCTTATAAGTGTTTGAAGGGCTTTGAAGTAGATGAATGACATATGGTAACTGGGATAGCCCCATATATAAATATCATAGTGATGACCTTACCAAAAAGACTACAAGACAATTTTGAATTTAACCTAATTGGTGAAAGCTGGTGAGAATCTTGTTATTTATATGCTATGGGATCATCACACCTATATTCTAAGTTTGACAAAGGTCATCTCTATCTAGCTTCTTAAACTGGATTATGACATAGTTGGACTTACATATTGGAAAGATCATCCTGCTAGTGTTGCAGGAAATCATTTTAAGGGTATTGAGACTGAAAGAAGAGAAAGAAGTTAAAGTGCTTTTGGAATTGTCTAGGTGAACGATGACAGAGGCTTGAACTAGGGCTGTAGGTAGAGACAGCTGTTGAAGACAAAATCAGCAGATTTGCTAAAAGAGTTGGTTATATAATGTGGCAGCAATGAAAAGGTACCTCTCAGAATGGGTCACAATTGACTGATAACCCCAGCTTCTCTGCTCTGAAATCCATCCCTGATTCTTACTGAGGTCATGCTTCCCAAAGGCTGCTTCATGGCTGAATGTGTGTGGCAGGGTTGATGGGGGTGTTGGTTGCTAAGAAAGGCCCACTCCTGGGAGATGTGGCACTTCTCCGATGGACAGCTTTAGCTCCAAGATGTTCCATCAGCTTTGCTGGACTTCCTTAGAACTGCACTGCAGTCTAAGATTCTTCCACTCCACCAACCTTCTCCCCTCCCTCCCTCCCTCCCTTCCTCCCTTCCTCCCTTCCTCCCTTCCTTCCTTCCTTCCTTTCCTCCCTCCCTCCCTTCCTTTCCTCCCTCCCTCCCTCCCTTCCTTTCCTCCTTTCCTTCCTTCCTTCCTTTCATCTTCCCTCCCTCCCTTCCTCCCTTCCTTCCTTCCTTCTTTCCTCCCTCCCTCCCTTCCTTTCCTCCCTCCCTCCCTCCCTTCCTTTCCTCCCTTCCTTCCTTCCTTTCATCTTCCCTCCCTCCCTCCCTTCCTTCCTTCCTCCCTTCCTTCCTTCTTTACTCCCTCCCTCCCTTGCTTCCTTCCTTCCTCCCTTCTTTCCTTCCTTTCCTCCCTCCCTCTCTCCCTCCCTTCCTTCCTTCCTTCTTTCCTTTATCCTCCCTCCCTCCCTTCCTTCCTTCCTCCCTCCCTTCCTTTCCTTCCTTCCTTCCTTCCTTTCATCTTCCCTCCCTCCCTTCCTTCCTTCCTTCCTCCCTTCCTTTCCTCCCTCCCTCCCTCCCTTCCATGATTCCTAAGGATCAGACCCGCCGCATGGTCTGACGGCTCTCGCAGAGAACCTGGACTGAGTAAGCTCTGGGGCTCTGGACTCACAATAACCTCTGTGCACATCTGGCCCCACCACTCCTAGATATGGAAGTTCAAGCAAGTAATTTAATCTCTTGGAAGTGTCAGTCCTCTCATCTGTAAAATCATGATACTTGTTGTGAGGATTAAATCAGTCAGGTTTATAAAGTATGAAGCACAGTATGTGGCACATAAAAAGTGCCTGATAAATGTTAGCAATTCTTATTATTAAATATGGGAGATGAAGGAGAGAAAGAAATCAGGGGCGATTCTTAGGTTTCTATTTACAATATATAAAGTAATCATAAGTATCTCACTCAAGTTAATTCTCCTTTTGCGTACAGCAGATAGCCTTTTGAGTACAAAAGAGATTAGGAGAGCCTTCCTTTCTTTGCTCCCCCTCCTACATTTCTTGACCCCTCTAGCTTTCATGGCTAATGGAGGATAAACTATAAGATGATCCATCAAAATAGACATAAAGAAGCCTCCCCGACTCTGTGGTTTAGAGGGTGGCCTTTCACCACATTACTTCAGGCTCACCAGCTTCCAGCAGGAGACAAGCTCTGAGAATATTCTTCTGCCCTGTGGAGGATAGGCCCATGCTAGAGCTCCTTCCTGTAACAAGGGAGAAAAGTTATCAACCTTCCCCGAGGATCTGAAAAACTGGGTGGAGGTATTCCAAATTAAATGCTTCTTATAGAGTTTTATTTAGAACAATTTAGCTGTTAAATATGAGCTAGCAAGCACACTGCAAAGTGTGTCCTAACGCGTGATCTTCCCCGTTCCCAAACACACAGAGCTTAAGGCAGAACCAAAATCCAAACCATAGAATGGAATATGGAGGTATAAAACTAGCAAAATGGCATAGAAAGGGAAAATGTAAATGCCTGAACAAAATTTTAGGAAATTTGTACAATAAACCTGGGATGAGGAAAATCTAGCTGAAGCGCTTTATATGAAAAATACCGTGGGTTTTAGGTGAACTGCCAGCTCCCTGGACTCAACAGTGCAATTCTTGGCTTGTAGAGACACGGGTGTGATCTCAGGCTGCACAGTAGAAGTGCAATATCCAAGTAATGGGAAACCTCAGTTTCCTCATCTGCACGTTTAGGGCCTGGATGAGATGATTTCCAAGTCCCATACAGCTCTAAGATTTTATGAGTCTATGACTCTATGACTTTAAAGTTCTAAACTTGAATTCCTGCATTTTCAGGAAATGACCACGGACAAGATATATAGGCTTGATGAAAGCAGATAATTCATTTCTATGCTTAACGCTATAGGCTGAATTCTCTCCAGTGCGGGAAAATCTTTTTGTGTGCTGATGTGCCTCACGGAGACCTCCTGAAGCGCACGTGACATAGGAGCAAAATTGTGTCTGTCTGTTTCTCACCAGGTCAGGCTTTGCACAAAACTACTTCTCTCAAGGTGGCAAGCTTGAGCAACCAGTTTTTCCTGATAAATATGTTTATGATGAGCTGTACTGTCATTCTTCTATCTTGCCATAGCCTTGGAGGGCCCCTCCCAAGCTGACTGGCTGTTCAGTGACATTGGTAGTCAAGGATTTTGGATGCAGAGATCAAGGTCAACAGGGAACCATGACGGAAAGGACTAGAGAGCCCTAGGATGCAGGCCCCTTACTAGGCTCTCCTGCCTTTGGGCTGAGGGAGGGCATGGATCCCAGTGTAATGGGCAGCCTGTGATGGTTTTGTGGGCAACCAGTGAGATTGCCCCCTCCATCACTGTGGCTGCCTTTCTCTTCTGGACCCCCTCATCTGGCATTTTCCAGCATTTTCAACATCTTTTGAGACAAGGACAGCAAAAGAGAATGATCATGGGGAAAGCCAAGCTTTAATAAAAATAGAATTCCAAATATTTCAGCTGGGATCTCTTTGTCTAGCTAAAAGAGATTTAGAGAGTGGATCAAAAGACCTGCATCTCCTTCTCGTGCTGCAGTTACCCAGGTGTATGCCTTCGGGCGAGCCACTCAATAATCCTGGGCCCTTGTTTCCTCACTTGTAAAATGAGGAGAAACCCCACCTGGCTACTTTCAAGAGTGGAGGAATCCTTTTAGCCGGCCCTGGTTCACGGAGGACCCCTGACTGAGGACCAGGTCATATACCGAGCAGGGAAGGAGTTGTGTATAGGCTTGCAGGTGAACTTCATGTAGCCCATTAGAAGGACCCTAGAACAGAAGTGTTTGAAGGGCAATAAGAAAGCACTGAAATCCCAGGACTGCCGGGCTCCTGCCTCAGGTAAGTCCCTCCCAGGTAGTGGTTGAGTTTGTCCAAGTCTCACTTTCTTCATTCTGTCGGGCAGAAGAGGCCACAGAGAGGGGGACTATGGCCACTAGACCATGTTCTGTAAAAAGAGAGAGGTAGCAGAAAGGCCAGAAGAAGAGTAACCCCACAAATGGACCACAGCTGACTACCCCATTCTCTTCTCAGATGGGAAGAGGCCTGGGAGCCAGGGGCATCCCTGGCTGCCTGGGTACTTTCCTCTCCTAGGCAACACAGCTACGAACTGGGGCAAGGAAATCAAAACCTTGGACAAAAAGGGTAAGTCTAGGAAATGCTAAATTAGATGGGCTTTTGGAGGTTTTTGTGGGATCTGTAGGCATTTATATTTTCAGGGGAGAGTTCTTCCTATTTTATTCTGGTACAATATACAAAACCTAACATTTACCATCGTAACCACTTTTAAATGTATAATTCAGTGGAGAGGCCCATTTTGATGACTTCAGCTCTCTCCCTGTGTTCAGGTAGATTGTGTACTCTCTGCTGGCAAAATTCTTGGTTGGCCTGTGGGGTCAGACTGCAGGGTCCTAACGGTTAAGGTGGGTCTGGCTCCTGCAATAAGGAAACACCCCAAAATACCACATACACGACGGGAAATTATTCAGTGGTCATTTCTCCTTGATATGGGTGAGATCTCATTTGCTACTGTGTCTCTTTCATTTTTATCTCTGTCTTGGCCCTAAGAACTTGTCCAGACCCATGGCTTGCCTTTGGGCCTGTTTTCTTTTGTTAGGCTACGTTTTTGTTCTCCGCAGACTCCTGGCTTATTCTGGCTGTGAAAAACCTCTTCTCCCTGGGATCTGACTTGTCTGTCCCTTCAGGGGTCCTGCACTGCTTCTGCGTCAGATGTGATGCTCAGCTTCCGCTCTCTACCTGAGCTCCAGTCCCACGTCCCTGACTGCCTACTCATCATCTCCTCCGGAATGGGACGCTTATTGTTCTTCCAAGCAGATTGTAACAGGTCCAAAAACAACCTTCATTTTTTTTTTTGGCCACAAACCAGCTGTTCCTGTAACCTCTCAGCCCTTGTCAATAGGCTAAGTCATTTAGACAAGAAGCAAAGTCCTCTTTGATCTAATCTCCTTTCATTGCTCTCAGCCATTCAGTCCCTAAGAACAATCAGATTTTCTTCCAAATATTGATCGTTTCTATTCTTCCTTTCCTCCCCTGCCCCCCATGGCCTGTGCCCATTTCTAGGTCATTACCACCTCTAATGTCATCTACCGCTCATGTCCACTCTTTTCTGATTCGATTCCCTGTGCCAGGCTGATGCCAGACCTATCTTCATTCATCAAGTCATGCCTGTTCGAAACTTGAAGATCTTCCCTGACCCTATCTACAGGCTTCTTGCCCTTATCCGGCTGTTAAATTTCCCCTAATTTGATCCCAGTCTAGACAACTCCTCTGCCAGGCAGTTATATTGTAATGGAAAGTTTAATGGATTTGCGATGAGTTGACCTGCTTTCAAATCCCAGCTCTGGCCTCAGCAGAACCACCTGGAGGAACCCACTGACTCCTGGAGCCTCAGATCCCCATTTGCAAAGTGTCATAGGGAATGTCACCAGGATTTAATGAGGTGTGTGGAGGCAAGTTAGCCTTGTGCTCAGAAACCACATTTGAGCTGACTGCCTTGGCTCAAATCCAGGCTTTCTCACCTGGCAACCGTGTGACATGGAGCAAGTTCCTTCACCTCCCTGGGCCTCATCTCTTGCATCTGTAAAATGGAGATGCAACCAGTACATACCTCATAGGTCTGTAGTGACGATTCAATGAGGTAATGCATGTAAAGTGCTTAACACAGAGCCTGGCACAATGTAAGCTCTACTGGGCATAAGCTATTATTATGTGCAAGAGACCTAGAATAGTGCTTGATACCTTATCAGCACTTAATAAATATTTGCTAGGTTTGTTGATGAATTCATTTTATCCATGTGATCTCATTTCCCACTAATTCTTGCTATGCACATTCTTGTGCCACTCTTCCTCCAGACAGGCTGACTACCTTGGCTTTTCATGAATACACTTCCCACTTTTCTTGCCTTTGGTTACGGCATGTCTCTTTTCTAGATTGTCATAATTTATTTTCCCTGCCTATCCAAAGTCTTCCCACTCCTTTTTTTTTTTTTTTAAATTTATTTACTTTTGGCTGTGTTGGGTCTTTGTTGCTGTGCATGGGCTTTCTCTAGTTGTGGCGAGCGGGGGCGACTCTTTTGTTGTGGTGCGTGGACTTCTCGTTGCTGTGGCTTCTCTTGTTGCAGAGCACGGGCTCTAGGCGTGCGAGTTTCAGTAGTTACGGTGCATGGGCTCAGTAGTTACGGTGCACTGGCTCAGTGGTTGTGGCTCTAGGGCTCAGTAGTTGTGGCACGTGGGCTCAGTAGTTGTGGCCCACAGGCTCTAGCGCACAGGCTCAGTACCTGTGGTTCACGGGCTTTGCTGCTCCGCGGCATGTGGGATCTTCCCGGACCAGGGCTCAAACCCATGTCCCCTGCATTGGCAGATGGATTCTTAACACCTGCGCCACCAGGGAAGCCCTAAAGTCTTCCCACTCTCTAAGGTCCGTCCTACACCCTGCCTTTATGAAACCTTCCCTCATCACTTCGGTACGTATTGATTTCTCACTTCTCGGAGCCAGTTACCTTCAATTTAGCATCTGGTACACTTAGATGCTGTCTCCTGTGTATTTGTTTTATGTCTTCAACTCGTTTGGAAAATATTCCTCAGTCTAGCATTGTTTCAGAATACACAGTAAATGTAGTGAATATTTAAACTACTAGACGACCTTATCAATTCCGACTATCTCTTGGCATAGTTTGCGTTCCCAGATTGTATTGAGGGTGAAGTTTGGAGAAAGGGACAGAGGGTGTCTGAAGATGAGGAAGGGTCTGGAATTCTGAAACAGCTTTTCAGACCTAGAGTCTCTTTTCAACAGAGTGGCACATGAGGGTGAGGGGATGGGGGGGTAAGGGTCTCCTAGTAGGTGGGCCAAGGGCCTATGGCCTCTGGGCCAAATGTTTGGAGAAATGCTTAAGCCCAGGTGAGGCAGACCATGGCTGACACAGACAGCAAAGTGTCCCTATTCGAATCTGGTTCTTGCTATGACAGGTTTTGCCTTTACCCAGTTTCTCAAGCCTCTTACATCTTTGCACAACATTTGCCCTATTGAGAAACCGGTTTTGCATGAAACCTCCCATGGCTTGAAGCAAACACCCATGACGGTGTTTGCATACCACTGGGGTTTTACTCCTCCCCTATGTGCTAATAAGGGTGAAGTGGCATTCAGATGATGTGATATGAAGGACATCACTGCGGCCGCCAAAACTGAGAATCTTGGAACTATGTGAAAGGTTCCTACCAGGATTTCACAATGACGGAGGAGGCCAGGAAAGACTAAGTCTAGAAGGCAAGGTTAAGAACATTGTCTTTACATCAGTTTTCACGAAGCCTTCTCAGAGTACAGCAGCCACATTGATCTCCCCGCCTCTGGATCCTGTAGTCCATACCGTCTAGACTACACAGTTCAGTCCTGGTTGTATAGTGTCTTCTAGAAACTGCTTTGTGTGTTAGTTGCGAGTTCCCTGAGAATACAGACTATCTCTTATACTTCTTTGTCGGCCCGTGTGGAGCCTCTCAATACGATTTAACTCAGTGCTGGGCACAATAAGATTCTCAACAATCAGTATTGATGAATTTGTTTTTGGAAATTCAAACGCATAGAAAGTGGCTCCACAGAGGAGAATTAGAAGGCCTGTTTCTTCTTCAAGTGGTGGGTGTTGGAGCCCCATCGTCGCTGGTGTCGTTGTCAGTACCAGCAGCCTCCTTTCTCAGGTCAGGGAGTCATGACAGTACAGGCAGGACACACGTTTCCTGTGCTTTCCCACCTAGGAAAGAAAGATGTTTTACCCAGTGCCCGAGACCCCTTCCCAATTCCGCTTTCCCCTCCCAACCATGAAGACCATACAGTGAGAGCTATGAGGGGCATCAGAGATTGGCTGACTCAGTTCCTTGATTTTGTAGATGAGGAAACTTGGGGCTCAGAGAAGAGCAGTTGAGGGTGGTGGAGAGAGGATGTATAAGCTTTGGAGTCAGGTGGAACTGGACTTGAATCCCAGTGGTGTCCCTCTTCTGCTGTGTGATTGTGGGAGAGTCTCTTCACGTCTTGGAGGCTCAGTTTCCTCATCTTTAAAATGGGGATAATAGTGCCTACCTATGAAATAATGTGTGTAAATACAGTGCTTGGCAATAGAGATGCTCAGTACTTGTGGGCTCTCTCTCCTTTGCTTCTCTAGAGTGTCCTGCCCAAAGTCATCAAACAATTTAGTGCTGGCCTCTCCTGTTATTCAAGCTAAATATTCTTTCAATTACATACTAAGACTAGCCTCTTACTAGAAAATTAAGATCAACCATTAAAATTTTTAAAAATTACTTTCACTGGGGAGGACTTCCCAAGTGGCACAGTGGTTAAGAATCCGCCTGCCAATGCAGGGGACACGGGTTCGAGCCCTGGTCTGGGAAGATCCCACATGCCAAGGAGCAACTAAGCCTGTGCGCCACAACTACTGAGCCTGCGCTCTAGAGCCTGGGAGCCACAACTACTGAGCCAGTGCATCGTAACTACTGAAGCCCGCTCACCTAGAGCCTGGACTCCACAACAAAAGAGGCCACCACAATGAGAAGGCAGCGCACCTCAACGAAGAGCTGCCCCTGGTCACTGCAATGAGAGAAAACATGCACGCAGCAACGAAGACCTGACACAGCCAAAAATAAATTAATTAATTTTTTAAAATGGACAGTTTAAGGCAAAAAATCATATATTTACGAATAAATAAATAAAAATTACTTTCACTGGGGATTTGGACCAATTTATTTTGAGCTGATTTATATGCCTCAGAGATAACTTAAAAGACAGGAATACTGAATTTCAGAGTGAAATTCAAAGGTGTTGAGGTTTTAGCCATTTCCAACTACAGTGTTTGAACTCCTGGTACTCCTAAAATAGTACTGATGGCCTTTTACCCCTTTAAACAAAAAATTCCAGTCTCTGATATATATACATGCTTTACTTTGCAACCTGATATTTTTCACCTGTCTTTCTTAAGACATACTCTGCTGTCCATTCGTCATCAATTGGAGCTAAAATGAAAACAATGCTGTTAAAGTTCTTTTAAAAAAATTAAAAAATGTATTGGTAATGATCATGGGGGACTTGTGGGGTGGCTTAGTCTCAGAAATGAAACGGACATTTGTATCTTTTGTAAAATATAAGGATTGATGATAAACCTTTCTTTCCCATGCTGGAGAAGATTCACTGCGATCATTATCTCTTCGAAAATTTTTAGTTAGCTAATATTCATTGTGTTTGGCTGCAAATATATCTTTCAGTATGGAGCAGAACCAGGATTAGTCCAGAAGAAAAATCTTAGCGTGAAATACCTCCTCATTGTGACTATTTATCAGTCTCCAATTGTGGTTGACAGCTCATCATTTGGTGAATCATTTAGGTCCTGCAAGGCAGAGGGATGAAGCAGGGGCAAACCTCCCTGAAGGTTCCTTTCTGGAAGGTGTGGTAGGCAGAATAATGGTCCTTCAACGTCCTTGTCCTAATGCTCAGAACCCGTGAATGTTAGGCTACACTGCAAGGGAGGATTACAGTTGCAAATTAGCAGATTTAACAAAAGGGGAGTATTCTGTGTTATCCAGGTGGGCTCAGTGTAATCACAAAGATCCTTAATAGGGGAAGACTGGGCAGAGAAGAACCGGGGACAGGGTTGGTGATGTGAGAAGAACTCAACCCACTGTTGCTGGTTTTGAAGACAGAAGAAGGGACCATGAGTCAAGGAATGCAGGCACCTCAAGAAGCTGGAAAGGACAAGGAAATGCATTTTCCCCTAGAGCCTCCAGAGGAGAACACAGCCCGGCTGACATCTTGACTCTAGCCCAGTGACCCCCATTTTAGAATTCTAGAACTATAAGATAATAAATTTGTGTTGTTTTCAGATACTGTTTGTGGTAATTTGTTTACAGCAGCAATAGAAAACTAACACAGTCTCTCCAAACAAAGGCTAACAGACCGTCTTGCCCCAAAGTTGCTGCCTGGCATTCTGGGATTTCACGCAATCATGGGCAACAAAACTCCCAAAGGGACTGAGACACAGGGGGAGACTGAGAGCCATACTTGTTATTTATGTCACATAATTTATAAAGAGTTTCACTTAATATTTCCATTTAATCCTCCCATCAGTTCTATGAGGTGGAAATTTTTATTATTCCATTTTGTAAACAAGAAAGCTGAAGCTTAGAGAGTTAATTATTCTTTCTTTCTTTCTTTGTTTTCTTGGCCGTGACGCATGGCTTGTGGGATCTTAGTTCCCCGACCAGGGATCAATCCCGGGCCCTCAGCAGTGAAAGCGCAGAGTCCTAACCCCTGGACCACCAGGGAATTCCCTAGAGTTAATTTTTCTAAAATCAGATAATAGTAAGTAGTAGAGTTGAGATTCACAGATGTGGTTCCAAACTCTAGGTGCATCACTACTTTGATATCTGTCTTGCCCGGAGAGCCGTTCAACTAGGAAGTCAATACTTACAGAGATTGCTCATTAGTTAAGGTAATTTCTCTAATAAATGGAGGTTGTGGGGAGAGGTGCAGATAATACTTTGCAGTGGGTGTCCACTCTCCATATGTCTGCTTCTTACGAATGTGGAGTCTTCCTAGAATGTACCTGTTGTCAGAAACATCACTGGCCCGTGGTGGCTACTTGCTGAATATTTTTAATTCCCTGTCCACCATAAACCTAAATTTCACATGGCTACATTATAGCTCAACCCCACCTCCCTCAGCTCAATCTGATCTCCACCCTGACTTTCCTATTTCTTTTAAGAATTTCATCATTAACCCTGTCATCTAGATTCAGCAGCTATAAGAACAGTAACAGCTAACCCTTATTGGGAATACATTCCAGTTATTGTGCTAAGTGTTTTAGACGTCATCCATTAAATCCTCCCAACAACCCTATGAGGAAGGTACGATTATTAACCCTATTTTATAACTGAGGAAATTGAAGCTTATGTAAGTTGCCAAAGGTGACACCTTAGCATCATCTTTAATTACTCATCTCCTCCGCCCTCCAGAGCGCATGAATCACCAAGTTCTCTCAGTCCTCTCTCTGTACTATTTCTTGCAGTCGTTTCCGTGTCCATTGCCACTGTATCAACCTTGGCTCTTTTTGACTTATGCCTCAGTTATTGCTAGAGCCCAATACGGTCTCTCTTGTTCTATGATTCCCCTTCCTCAGATCTTTCTAATATGCTTTGGTCAGACTAAGCCACCTAAAATCCCACTTTTATCCCATCTTTTTCTGAGTTCAAACCTTTAAACTAAAGAAGATACATCCAAATGTCCCCAAAGGTTATCCTTGGACAGTGTGATGGTGACAATATTTTTTTGAAAAATTAAATAACTTCATTGTATTAAAATTAAAAGGAAAAACTGTTACAGCTATAGGTTGAAATTATAGGGCCAGATACATAATAAAGATAAGCAAACGTTATACCCTATAAGTTTGTAGGTCAAACTTCATTTGTTCCAGCATTGGGGAGCTCTCATTGGTCATCTGACCATTCCAAATATGCAATTCCACTTTTTAGAGGCAAATCTTTGCATTAAAAAAGGTTATGTAAATCTGCTTAGTGTTTCCATATATTTATAAACTTCATTACTAGTGGTAAGACAACAAATGTACATGGTAAAAGAAAAACTGAGTCAAAATACTACCAAAGGATATAGCAATAAAAACCTTGTATCTCTCTCCCAAGGGTAACCATTGAATAAGGTGATTTGAATTCTCTTCTTTACACTTTACATGTTTCTGTACTTCACAGACTTTTAGCAATGGACATGTATTGCTTTATGATAGAAAATAAGACTAATAAAGCATAATTTTTAAAAAGGAACCAAATTATCGATCATTCCCTGCTACTTCTGATAGAAAAGCTACTTTTTTTGGCTGAGGCCCTGTGTAATCTGGCCCCAAAACGCTTTCCAGGCTTATTATAAACTGTTGAATACAAATGTTCTGCTTCAGTTAAACTATTTTAAACACCTTTTCCCTGCTGTGTCTCCAACTGTGTGTTTTCTCTTCCTGGAATGAGCTTCCCCTTCTCTTTTAATATCCCAGTTCAATCTATTGCTCACTATCTAGGTCTGTTCTACATACAGCCCTTCCTAAAAAGGAAGGAATTGGTATGGAGTGAGTATTTACCGTGTGGAATTACGCATTATATTTGACGCTTTCCTTGGTCGTCATTTGAAACCCACAACAGCTCTGGACGGTTGGTGTTAACAGCCTTCATATTGAAGGTGAGGAAACTAAGTTTCCCACAAGTTACACAGCCAGTATGTGGCAGAGCTGGAATCTGGAGCTGGCTGTTCTGCCCCAGCTCAGACAGCCCTCATTTTTTCCAACTTCTGTAGCTTTTTTCCAACTTCATTATTTATCTAAGTTTGACCCATAATCATAAAAGTGCATTCTAAGAGAGTGGCATTGCTTGTAGTACTACTTTGAACTACTTATATTTTGTATTTTCTTGATCTTCTCCACGAAACCTCCTGTAAGAAAACTTGGGTTGAGTTCTAACTTGCGATTTCCTAGTTCTGTGTCTCTGAGCCAACTCCTTAAACTTTCTCAGCCTCAGTTTCCTCCACTGTAAAATAGAAAAGAAAATAACAATACCTAACTCTTCTGGTTGTTATGAGAGTTAAAAACCCAGTATATACCTTGTACCAAAGAGCTGATTGTTTCTGTGTTGGATTTAACATGGTGATATTAGTTTATTTTCAAATTCCATTTAATTTCTAGTTTCTTTATAGTAGTGTGTTTTTTTTAACATCTTTATTGGAGTATAATTGCTTTACAATGGTGTCTTAGTTTCTGCTTTATAACAAAGTGAATCAGCTATACATATACATATATCCCCATATCTCCTCCCTCTTGCGTCTCCCTCCCACCCTCCCTATCCCACCCCTCTAGGTGGTCACAGAACACTGAGCTGATCTCCCTGTGCTATACGGCTGCATCCCATATAGTAGTGGCTTGAGATAGTCCTAAAAACTCAGTGATCTAAAGAGAACTAGATGTTTTTCTTCAATACATTAAAACACTGACTTTACACAAATTTTAAAAAGTACTTTTTAATCAAAATAGTATTTTGCTGTTTGGTCAGAATATACTATCTTGCTGTTTAACCAACGTTGAATAAGAGGTTCTGTTACTAGTTTAAGACTATTCCTAAAGGTAATGTTTACATTTATAAACACGAATTATTATTGAACATTGTCATTTTTAGTCCAGAAAACCACTGAGCACTTCGAGCGCTACACTTACTCAGAAAATGCAAGAACCATTTAAAGATCACTGGTCTTCAAAATCAGACACCACTTTTTCATATTGTTTATATCAGAGGAAAAAAAGGACATCACTGCATTCACTCCAATTATTTTCCTTTAGAGTCAGATGAAAAGAAGTGAAATTCACAAATAGTTTTTAGCCTTGATTTACTTCCCCACCTACGACCGCCATCATTTATGAAAGAACTTTTGAAAGATAAATACATCTGATGTTAGAAATGAGAATTCTTTTATTCTTAATATTTTATTTCACAGTTATTAAAAGACTTGTCAAAGCAACCTTGACAAAACCCCCAAATGTGTGTTCTACATAACATTGAAAATCAAGTTTGGACTGTAGATAGCAAAAGTCCATCCACAACTCTCCTGAGATTGCGACTGAGAGGTTCTCATTTCTCAGGGCGCTTCCCGAATACCTGTTTGTTATGAATTGTTTGATTACAATAAAACAACCAAATAGTCTGGTTAGCAGGTCATTAGGATCTTTGTAGGACTGAAATGTCCTACATTTGCCTGAAGCTGGGCAGGATCTTTTTTTCTCCCCTTAACACGCAATCTCCTTGAAAAAATAGTTTCTATTCCACTGTTTCTCATTCCCTGGTGAACTCACTGCAATCTTGCAAGACTGTCGTTGGTGAAACCACCCTCTTCACGGTCACTTAATTGCCAAATCAAGGAAGACTTTTTAGACCCTATCTTCTCTGAGTATTAGTTCACTTGAAACACACTCTTTCCTTGCTTGAAATGCTTTTTTCTTAGCATTCTGTAACAGCCACGTCCACTGCCTTTCTTTCTGCTTACCTGTGTCTCCTCACTCTTGACTCAATCCTGGGATTACCTGTTTTTTTTTTTTGTTTGTTTAAAGAATCAATTATTTATTTATTTATTTATTTATTTTTGGCTGCGTTGGGTGTTTGTTGCTGCATGCGGGCTTTCTCTACTTGCAGCAAGCAGGGGCTACTCTTCGTTGTGGTGCACGGGCTTCTCACTGCAGTGGCTTCTCTTGTTGTGGCTCACGGGCTCTAGGCACATGGGCTCAGTAGCTGTGGAGCACGGGCTTAGTTGCTCCTCAGCATGTGGAATCTTCCTGGACCAGGGCTCGAACCCGTGTCCCCTGCATTAGCAGTAGGATTCTTGACCACTGCGCCACCAGGGAAGTCCCATACCCGTTTTAAAAATCTTTGCCTAAATGATAAATGAAAAGTCATCAAGCTTTTGTAATTTATTGTGTCTGTTTACATATTTGCCACACAAAGATCAGACATACACTGAGAACAGGGTTGTTGCCATTTATTCTTTCCTGGTTGTACATCTTAATTTGACATTGAAGCTTTTCATCTCTTTCAGAGAGGGGATTGTATGTTTTCAAACACCTTCACCTCCCTCCTTCCTTCCATTTCCTTACAAATGAGCATGTATTTGTTTAATTTAATTGAATGGAATTGAGCACTTCATTCCCATTAGACTTTTAAGCACTCTACTTGGTCCAGGTTCTTCACAAACCTTCCAGTGAGGAGCACGGAGCACTGTACTGAAAGATGGGAGAACTGTTTCTAATCCCAGTTTAGTCCCTAACTAGCTGTGCATTCTTGGGCAAGCCACTTAACCTCTCTGGACCTTTGCTCCCTTTTATGTAAAAGGGATGGCATCAGGTAACGTCTTAGGTGTCTTCTTGTTCTCACGTCACAGAGGTAATATTTTCTTCCAGGAACTTCCTCCAGAGACAAACTCTTAGAATATCGCCTCCTACTCTGCCAGAAGAGTGCCCTCCTCCAACATAGTGTCACCTCTTTGAGGCAGGACTTGCTTCCTTCCAGAGCTGTGATTCATTTGTATGGGACCACGAGCCCTAGGACAGTAGCAGCAAGTACCATCCAAAAAACACAGCCAAGACTTAAAGGTAAAGTAGGTCTTATTCGTTTTGTGTGTGTATTGAAAATGCTTTGAAAACCTGTTGAAAGCAAGGGACCCTCTCACAGGAAAACACACATAAGCATATACGTACAAAATTTTAGGGGGCTCCTAGACCGTCTGAAGCCCGTCCACGTACTCCCTGGAAGCCATGAACCCTAGGATAAGAATATTTGATTTGGGAACATTAATGGGAGCCCTGGAGATAAAACGAAATTATCAGAAATGCTTACTTCCCATTGGAAGAGGGAGCTGCTAAATTAAATATTTATAGAATACTATCAAAACTCCCATTTTAAAATGAAACTCTTATGCTTACTTGTAAATATCTTCTTCATAAACCAGGTCATGTGCTAACCTGCTTCAATCTTGCAGAGTAGAATGCAAATTCCTTACCGTGCATTGTAAGGTCCTGTATGGTCTGGCTCCTGTTTGCCATCGCCTTATACTTTTGAGCTCCACTGGCCTCCCTTTTGCCCTGGGAACATACCGACTCCCTCCCTACAAGTCATCCTGTTTCTGCTGAACAGTCTCGAGTGACCTGCTGCCCCTGCCCAGACCACATCCCGGCTCGCATTCAGGCTTCAGTTCAAGCGCCCCTTCCTCAGGAATGTCTCCGCCAACCACCTTCACCCCACCCTCAACCATGCGCTATCACAACACCCAGTTTTCTCCAGTAAAACTGATCTTGTTACAGCCCTGGCTGTTTTTGTCTTCTCTCCCCACGAGAATGTTAGTTCCATGAGGGAAGGGGCCTTGCCTCTCAGTTATAACCGCAGTCCCAGAGCCAGGGACAGATAAAAACCTTAAGGGGGACTTCCCTGGTGGCGCAGTGGTTGGGAATCCGCCTGTCAACGCAGGGGACACGGGTTCGAGCCCTGGTCCGGGAAGATCCCACATGCCGCAGAGGAACTAAGCCCGTGCGCCACAACTACTGAGCCTGCTGCGCTCTAGAGCCCGCGAGCCACAACTACCGAAGCCCTTGTGCCTAGAACCCGTGCTCCACAACAAGAGAAGCCACCGCAGTGAGAAGCCCGCGCACCGCAACGAAGAGCAGCCCCCGCTCGCCGCAAGTAGAGAAAGCCCGCGCGCAGCAACGAAATCACAGTGCAGCCAAAAATAAATACATTAAATTAATACATTAAAAAACAAACAAACAAACACCTTAAGGGGGTCTCAGCACTAAAGGTGATGGTGCTCCTCTTCCATCTTTAATTCTGGCCAAAAAATTTGGTGTGCCTCCCTCATATTAAACTCTAACTAGAAACAGTACTAAACTGTACACTTACATGTACTGAAACAAAAATAGCTTCTTTCCAGATGACCTGATTGTAAGACCTTGGAGCCCGTGCTTTGCTGGCGCCCTAAATACATGAGCCGTTTGTCTGCTTTTGGGGAACCTAGCACTCACTCAATCTTTTAAACATACTGGAAGCAGTTTTAGATTAAGCTGGCCTATGCCTACCAAAAAAACCTTGCTGGGATTACTGATAGGAATTGTGTTAAGTCTATAAATCGACTTGGGAAGAACTGACATATTTACTATATTGGGGCTTCCAAGCCAATTATCTAGGTCTTCTTTTTTTCTTTAATCAGCATTTTATAATTTTCAGCATACAAATCCTGTACATGATTTGTTAGATTTATACCTAAATACTTCATATTCTTTGGAGCAACTGTATCAATAAATGATACTGTTTTACATTTGGTCCCACCTGTTTGTTGTTGGCATATACAGAAGCTCTTTTAGTAGAACAAGGAGGAATGTACCCTTTAGTGAAGTAAACTTGTTCAGTATTTATTTGCTGGACTACTAACAAGCTATGTATCCTACCGTTCATGTACCTCTGCAGTGTGCCTGTAAATCTCAAATTCAGCCTAATTCCTGATTGCTACACCCCAATTTCTACTACTGTTAGAAGGGTCTACTCATCCCTTACCTGAATACCCCTTATGCGTTCCATCTCCATGTCTTCACTCCTGCCATTTCCCCTCTAGAATCGTCCCTCAGCTGAACCCTCTTACCCCAAACTAGATCTTAACTATCACACCCCAGCTGACATCGCTCCTTTTCTCTGCTGGACTCTTTTAACCAATATCGTATACCACTCAATCATTAATTTAGTTTTTCATTAGTTTTAATCCATGACTTGTTCCCTAGTTAGATGATATGCACTGGGAGACTCCCATAATAGCTATTATAGCACCACATACATGGAAGGCGCTCCAATTTCATTGTTGTTTAAATGAAGAAAGTCGAGAGAGGTTTCAAGACGTGTCAGAATAAGGCGCCTGGAGCTGCAGCAGCTAAAGAAGAAGTCTTCAAGATCCATGCTCTCCACCTCCAGGACAAGGATTCTCTCTCTTTTCCTTCCTTCCCCCAAATCCCAACTCCTCCAGCTAGTCAGACTGGAGATGCAGATCATCTCCAACTACCCCTTTGAAACCGTTCTAGAAACAGCAGGTCTATATGGGCAGTCGATTTCTAGAGGTTTTCTTTAAGACCATAGGCAGTAATCCCATTGGAGCTGCAGCAACAACCCCCGGCCACCAGAGGGCAGGGCGTCGCGGGAGAGATTGCTTCCCCTCTGCAGAAGTCTTAAAGAGGTCAAAGGCAGAGGCAGAAAGTCGGCTCCGCATCCATGGCCTTCAGGCTTCTTTTACTGCCTCGAGTGCTCAGCGCTCTCCCCCTCTCCAGATGGGCTCCTTTTCCTCCTGTAAAAGATGGGCCGGAAGTTCCTAGAGGCTTACCCTAATACTAACCTTAAATGATTATAATAACGAATGCACTTAAGCTGCAGGATTTAAAGGCAGAAAAGGAGTATGGAGACGTTTCATCTTTCGTTAGATGAACTCCAAACCTGCTCCTCAGTTCTTTTACCAATCAAAAACAGAACAACAACAGAAAGCCCCAGGCAGTGTCCAAACGGACATTCCCCAACAAAGATTGGCCTTTAGGGACCAATGTCCCAAATCCAGTACATTGTAAATGGAATATTTTAGGAGCTACTATTCCTACACACAAATTCTGGCTCATGGGGCAGTCCGCTCGCAGTGTGCTTTTCCGTCATTAATCACATCTTTGTTATGTGATATCCACGTGAGTACTTCTCAGTAGAAGCAGCTTCATGCTCAAATGCTCAAAGCACACTAGAATAAAGCTCCGATTGTCCTGTTCAGTGATTCCAAGTCCTGGTTTGTCACCACCTCGGGTCTCTAGTTTCCCAAAGTGTGTAACGTAGTTTCAAAACAAAGCTATTTTAATTATTCCAAATAAAAAATGCGCGAAGTGTGTGAAGTTAAATCAACGGGGTCTTGCTCTTGCACTTCGCAAGAGGCGGTGAACCTCTGGTCTGTGCTGCCCTATACAGAACATACCTGTGAAGAGCATTTTAGCCTGTTCGTGCTCATTACATTTACAAATAATAAGTAAATGTAAGCACAGTAAAGTAATGAATGCTAGGAGCATTCAGGTGAGGGTTTTCAACGACAAACACACAGAGGGAGCTGAGCGCTTGACCACCTGAGTGTGATTTTTTTCTTAAAGTACCTGTAGCTTCTCTTTCCTAAGAGACGGCAGCGCCCTGCGTTTTAGATTCGTCACTTTTTAAAGAGCGATTGTAATGCTCTCAAATCATTGTTGGCGTTTCTTCACGCTGGGGAGGCAGCTGGAAACAGCCCAAGGAGGCGGAAAAGGCTCTGCGCCTCGCTGGGGCGCCGAAGGGCGGGGGGGACACCCTGAAATACCTGTTGGGGCGCAGCACTGAAGGCGCGCGGCCGAGCCCCGGCCCCGGGGGCCGAGGGTCGGGGATCAGGGGCCCCGGGGGCGGCAGGCAGGCGCGCGGGCGCAGAAGGAGGAGGCCGCGGGGCCGCCTCCCCGGGCCGCCCGGCTCCTCCCAACGGCGCCCGCGGAACCTGTCCCGGAGCCGCCGGGCCCCGGAACGGAACGGGACCCGACCCCTCCCCGAGCGGCCGCGACCAGGCGCCGAGCCGCGCTCCGAGCTCCGGCGGGCGCACGGCCCCGCCCGGCGCCCACCGCCCTGCCCTCGCCTGTCTCCTCCTTTCCCCGGGGCTCCGCTGAGTTCATTCACTGGGATTGGTTTCAAGTGACGCCATCTCTTTATTTTTAAACCAATGACCTCATCCGCGCTTGAAGTTTCCTGACCAGCGACTCTTTCTCTTTCCCCCCAACCCCCCCACCCCCAGCCCCCCGCCTTTCCCCCTCTTTCTGGGTATCCCTGTTTGGGGGGGCTCTGAGCAGTTTTCAAACGACCACCATCACCTCTCCCAACCCCCTCCGCGTCCCCGCCGCCACCTCCACCTCCCAGGTTCCTCGCCCCTTTCGACAGTGTTTTTTCAAGGCTGATCGGGGGTGGGGGGTTTGAGAGAAAGAGCGAAGAAAAGTTGCAAACGGCTCCGCGCGTCCCGAGCCTCCCGCCCCTCCGAGCAGGAGAAGATAATATAGCGAAAAGAAGAGGAGGAGAGCGCGACGGGACGGACGCGAGCGGGAGCGCAGCCGCCCTCCCGGCTCCGTCGCGGCGCCTCGCGGGTCCGGGAGGCGAGGGGGCCCCGCGGGGAGACGCCGTGACGACTTTCGTCCCCCCCCCCCCAGGGAGCCGGGAGGTCGGCGGCCCCGAAAGTAAGTGGCCGCGCGGACTGCGGGGTGGGAGGGCGCGGGGCCGGGCTCCCGCCGCGCCGGTAGCGTGGACGCTCGTCCGCGCGCCCCGCCGGCGCTGCCCTCCCGGCGGCTGGGCCCGGGGTCCAGGGCGGGGTGGGGGTCGACCGCGGGCCGGAGCGGCGCGCGCGTGGGAAGCGGGGGCGGGGGGGCCCGGCGGGGGGGCTGCGCGGGGGGCGGGGGCCTCGGGCCGGGCGGCCGGGTCTCGCCGCCAGGAGCCGCCGCCGACGCGGTCCCTTCGCGGGCGAAGCTGCTCACTTCCAGGCGCGACTGTTACACAACACGCCTGCCAAGTGGGGCCCCGGCCTGACGGTTCCCATTATACCCAGCTCGCCTTTGGCGTAAGCCGCGCGGCCACCGGGGTGGTGACGGGGTTGCTTTCTTCAGTCAACTCGCTTTTCCTCCTGGGACCCCTGAGGCCCGGTGTTGGGGGCCCGGCCCGGTGCGCCAGTGACTTCTTTATTTACACCAGTCGTAAAAACGT
The DNA here is from genome assembly GCF_949752795.1 of Hyperoodon ampullatus. Taxonomy (NCBI): domain Eukaryota; kingdom Metazoa; phylum Chordata; class Mammalia; order Artiodactyla; family Ziphiidae; genus Hyperoodon; species Hyperoodon ampullatus. Next base: position 93,240,415 of record NC_136924.1, read on the forward strand.
GAGAAAGGAAAAAGCCCAGGGAGACGACCGAAGGTCTGTGTTATCATGTGTAGTTTCACGGAATGAAACACAGAGGAGGAAGATATTGGTGCAAAACTGAAGTTTTCAGGTGCTGCTGGGTTTATTTCCTTAAAACGACAACAGCAGCAACCCGGTAACTCGAGAAAATACAAGTATATCTTAAAATGAGTGGGTCCTGCAAAATCCTAAGGAAATGTATCAAACGTCAGCTGCAGAGATCCTAAATCAAGTCCCAGGTGCCTCAGATCGTTTGGAGAAAGCACACCTCCAACCAGCCTGTGATGAATAAAGTGGAGAGGAAAAACCTGTTACATAATCTCATTTGCCCTGGGGTTTGCAGTGCCGTCCCCTTGAATCAGGGGGAAGTGAGTTAAGATGCAGGGTTTTTAAACCTCTCTGAAGTTTTTATTTACCCAGTGCTCTGGCTGCCACTTCTGCTTTAAAAGATTGTAAGTAAATACTCTGCTCTTACGAGGGAACCAAACCTATCAAACCTGTTTAGAAAATGACCAGGTATGTTTCTTTCCTTTCCTTCCGGTGTGTGTGTGTGTGTGTGTGTGTGTGTGTGTGTGTGTGTGTGTGTGTGTGTGTGTAATTTACCATCCATGAAAGACCTTATGACTAGTATTTGGGGAACTTAGACTGTCAGAAAAATGCCTCTTTAAGCCACTCATCTTATGAGTGCACATAGGTGACAACTGTTTCCTCAAAGGATTTATACTACTCTGAAAAGAGATTTTTGAAGTCGAGGTAAATTTTTAAAAGAAGAAAAGAATTCTTACCAATTGAATTAGTCACTTGTGAATTATTTACCTTTGCTTGAGAATCATGTGTATTGGATAAACAGCTGGGGAGGCCGTAGTTAATTGAGGCTTGTGGAATTCTGTGTTTGGTGAAGGCAGCAGCCTGGAGAAGGTAAATTAAAAAACTAAAAATTTGGGGCTTTGAATGGGGATTTTAGTCAAAATGTGACTAGCCTCTGTGAAAGTTTTTTGGTTTGTTTTTTAAGTAAAGTTCTGGAATTTAACTGAGTTTGATGACTGTGTGAAAGCTGTTGTTAAAAAGGTTTTGGGGGGTTAACATTTAACATCTTATGTAAAAACTTCACCTAAAAGACACCAGCCCAAAAGTTGGCTTTTAGGTAAAATAACTTGTACTTATCAAAGTTCTACATGGCGGGGGGGAAAAGTACAAATGAGTTTATTCTTAATTCTGCTGGTAGTATGGTGAATAACATGAAAAAAAAATAGGTTCAAGCGCTATAAATGCACATTTGAATGTAAAATAATTGAAGAGCTGTAAAGTGGAAACGGTCATGTAAAATTGAGGATTAAGGATCTCTTTGACCAAAAGCTTAATGGCAGTAACTGAAAAGGGGGCAAAAGAGAAGATCCTGTTAACCTAGTTCTTTTCCTTTTTCTTAAACATTAGAAACTCATTTGTGGCAGTGAGGCTGAGATCAAGTCTGAGATTGGTGCAGAGTTTAGGCTGGGGTCAGGAGAAGGGCCAGGGTTGATGTGTGAGTTTGTTTTGATGCTCATTTCTATAAATGCCTGTATTGGGAATTTAATTCTGTGGAGTTTTTGGCCTATGGGATTATATATTGATGAAGCTGACTTACATAGCTGTTCAAAATTAATGTTTTTCTATTTTTCAGCCAATCGTAATAGCCCACTAAATATAATTTGCTAGCATTACCAGTGTAATATATCCTAGAAACCCAGCTTCTCCTGGAGTATCAAATTAAAAAACAAACAAACGGAGTTTTCTATCCAGTGTTATTTGGACTGAAAATTTCATTAGACGTGTAATGTTTTTATAATGCTTTGCATTCTCAAGCAAATGGTACTTTAAATTAAAGAAGTGAATTAATATAGGGTAAGCTGAGTTGGATCAGCAAGCCCAAGAACAGGGAAGAAATAAATCAGGGGAAACAGAAACCAGATTTTATGACAGTTTTCAACAGATTGAAAAAACTAGTTAAAAAGGCTTCATAGGAAAAACCACAGTTGATGTTTGATTGGCTTTTTTAAAGAAAATTAACTGTGTCAAAATTTAAAACCAAGACAGGTATCCACCATCATAAAAGAAAATGTTTCTAACGGTGGCATAAGCAAAAATATAATTAAGAAGGTAAATCTTGCCCAAAGCCACATATGATATATTCCAAAACCAGATGTCAAATTTTTTCTGATTATGTTGTGTTGTGGATAATCTGATATTTTTGTACATTTCATTTAGCCCAGATGACCAAGGCTTGGTTGGCTTTGTGAAAGGATATAGGGTTCATAAAGCTTGGCCAGATTTAAAGAAGCAGGCTCAGGCTTTAAGAATAGACGCCAGTCTCATACACAAACTGACTGAGAAGTTTGAAATGTAATCAAATAAATGACTGAAGGAAACAGGAGTGGCTCAAAAAGGAGGATCTGAGGCAGATTACCAAGGACAGGTACAAAGAAATAATAAAAGCTTGCCAGGGCTGTGATCAGGGAAGAAGGAAATGGGATACATTTTGACATGAAAGGAAAAAGGCATAAAAAGAAAAAATTCCCTCTAATACCTCAGCAACAGGAAGAGAGTGATGAAACTTTACCTCCGTCTTGATTGGGGTTAGATACCTCATTGTAGGTATCACCAAAAAGTCACAGGGTTTTTTTTATTACATACAAAAATTAATCTTGGGGGAGGGGGATGGAAAAGTGCACTGTGAGCAGCTATAGTTGTGTATGTGAGAATGTAAAGCTTGAAATTGACAAAGATAAATTTACAAAATAGAGGGGGACCCCCTGCAATTTCAGTTGAGTTACTGGAAAGGGAGGGCTATGTTATAACAAGTTGAAACTCTTAACGAAATTGATTTCTGGATTGACTACAGATATGAATGAGTCAAACAGAGCATTTATCAGTGGTGTACTCTTTACACATCCTGAGGTGGATACCAAAAGTTAGGGGGCACGGGTCCCTGCCCAGAATGAGGCTTATGAGAATTCTAAAGGAGCTATATACATATGCAAGGATAAACAATTATCAGACAGCTGGGAAGTGCCAAATTCACGGTATGAAGGAGAAAGAGACTGGAGGATTGGGGACCTAATCTTCCCAGGGATAGTAGAGTTTGACCCTGGCCTCAAAGGATGGTTAACAGGAGTATGGAGGAAAGGAAGTAGGGGAGGTGAAAGGGAGAGGCCGTCCATCCATCCATCCCTTCATTCAGCAGATTTGTTCAGAACCTCTGCTGTGTGCTAGACACTGTTCTCCGAACCTGGAATAGAGTGGAAAATAAGATAAGGTTTCTGCCCTTATGGAATTTGCATTCTAGTGGGAGAAGACAGAAAGGCAGTAAACAAGTAAACACTACATGGAAAATCTGATGTCAGAGAGCGATGTCTTGTGAAGATAGTAATGAACAGAGTAGAGGAAATTATACAGTGCTCTTTATAGCCCCACTTATTCTGTGAATAACCTACTTTGCCTGTGATATCCTGGTGAATAATGTTAATGATTTAACTTTTTATTATCTATTTGCAGTCCAAACCAATTTGAATAGATGTCCACACATTAATTGACTTCACCTTTAACCAATTTTTTAAAAAGAAACCTACGTAATATTTTGTAGATTGAAGCATGCACGCTTTGAGTTTTTAACTCCTTGTTAACAATTTGTATGCAATTCTTCTGCTGTGATTTGCTAAGAACCTCATGTTTTTACAGCGAGGTTAAGGTCATTCTTTACAGTTTACTTAGAGTTGTATGTATCGGGCTGTATACTTAGGTAAGATCCTCCATTAAGAACGATAATCACGGGCTTCCCTGGTGGCGCAGTGGTTGAGAGTCCGCCTGCCGATGCAGGGGACACGGGTTCGTGCCCCGATCCCGGAAGATCCCACATGCCGCGGAGCGGCTGGGCCCGCGAGCCATGGCCGCGGAGCCTGTGTGTCCGGAGCCTGTGCTCCGCAGCGGGAGAGGCCACAGCAGTGAGAGGCCCGCGTACAGCAAAAAAAAAAAAAAAAAAAAAAAAAAGAACGATAATCACAACAGTGCTATAAAGTGAAGCTAAACTCCCAGGACAGTTTGTTTTGATGGTACCTTGTATGAGAGCGCACAAAACAAAAGATGTACAGAAACTACAAGTAAGCGCTTCAGCTCAGTTACCAGAAAATGGGGTCAAGGGTGACACCCCCTCCAGGCCTCATCCACATGGTGCAGGAATCTGATGGTAAATTTGGGCTGTGTTGCGCTCTGTGTGGTTAATCATTCTCCTTACAGATTGATAGGGGAGTTAGTGGTCTCACCGGAAATATTATTTTAAACTTAGGATTTTTACTGTTTTTCTGCAAGTAGTAGACCTGATACAAAAGTGTCAGTTCTGAAATGGGGAAGTCTGGACTCTGTAGCTGTCTGACTGCCAGGTTTTACTGTTGTTGTTGACAAGATGTCCTTTGTAGTGTCAGCTAAAAATTTCTTAGTGACTCTTTCATGTTTTTGGACACATTTATGAAGTACTTCTCAAGCATTTTTTAAGAAATGTGTTCTCTCATTCTCCATTCTTTCTGTAGTTTTAAACTTAAAAATATATATATAGGTGGAACTGCAGTAAAGGATTTTCAAAAAGGATTAATATTAAGTGTATGTGCCTGTAGAACCACATCTTGAAAATTTTTCTATATGCACCTAACCAGTTTTCATCTACAATACATTCTGACACACTTGGAATAAGCCTATGGAAAATAAAACGATTTTCATAGGAAGTGGGAGATTCTTTAACATTTCCTTGATTTCCTGCTAAACTAGATACTCCATTTAGAAAAGAATTAATTGTAGTGATAAATGCTAGGAGTCTGTGATGTGTGTGATCAAAGCTAATGTGGTGTGTACTCTTCAAACATATGTGGGAAGGACAGTAGAAATCAAATTTGTTTTAATGTCTGGGGGACAGGTGGGCTAAACTGCAGTTTACAGAAAAATATAAATATAAATTGTAATGGTATATGGCAAGGTAATTAATATTAAATATCTCCATTCTTCCCCTTAAGTTAATAGGGAAAGTCATGTGTAGAGACATATATACTGCTTATTGTTTAACTGTATAAATGACCAAAAAATATAACTCATATCTTAGGATAGTGCCTAGTTGAGTTCACTTTTGACAAATGTTTGCTGAGTAAATTGAATTCTCACAAATAGTTACTTTTGATAGTGGTTGCATTCTCTCTCTAGCTTAGAGCACTGATTTTTGAGCGTTGAGTTGAAGCCTGCAGGGGGTTGCCTTCCAGCCTTGGGCTCCCGGCTTGTTTAAGCTTTATGCTCACTCTGGGACCTGGACCCTGACCTCACCTCCAGCCTGCCCGACCCTGGGGCTGACCTGACCTCATCTTTTCTGAAATGGCAGGTGGTGGCTTCTTACAATTTCTTCCCTTCCTGAGCAGCTGAGCTATGTCCTCTTCTGGTCACTTCTCAGAATACTCAAGTGTCCCCAGTCTGGCCTATTTTGTAGTGGGTTTCTCTCGTTATTTTTGTTTGTTGTTTTCTTGGAGGAGAAGCACATTTCTCAGGAAAAATAGTTCTTGACTTTGTTTTATAAACTGTACATGGTATATAAAGCATGGTATTATTTTTTCTGTCTTCTCAGCTTTAGCTGATAATCTTGTATTCACTTGTAAATTAACTGATAAGAATGATACTTTGATGCTACAAGACAACTAAAAACTAACAAAGACTTTTTTGTAGACAATCAGGAAATTAGAACATGGAGTGTGTATTAGATGATACTTAAGAATTATAACTATGAAGTTTTTATCTATATTAATGGTATTATGGTTATGTTAAAAAAATTCTCATCTGTTAAAGATACATATGGAAGTGTTTCCAGGCAAAATGAAATGATGCCTATTATTTGTTTTTAAAAACTTCAGGATAGGCACAAACACACACAAGTGGGAAATGAAACAATATTGACAAATTTTTGATAATTGTTGAGGGTACATTGGGGTTTGTTACTATTTCCTGTACTTTTGTGTGTATTTGGAAATATACATAATAGTTAACACACATTACCAATCATAACTGTACAGGATGAAATTTGATACAGTAAAATTATGTGGTTGGACGTTTGACCGAACTGACCAATCAAAAACTCTCCCTTGTGCATTTTCTGTAAGTTCTGCATTTAGTAAAAAAAAAAAAAAAAATTTTTTTTAATAGGGATAATTTCGTAGAAATATGATCACAAGATTAAAACTCTTAACTCTGAGATCTTATAATAATAGTACACCTGTAATTTGTAAGTTGTTTTCACGTATTTTGTCTTTTATCCTCTGAACAGGACATGAATTACCTGTTTCACAGATGAGGAAACTAAGACCTTAAGAGAGACTAATTTATCCAGATCCCAAAGCAAGTAAGAAGTGGCAGCAGACCTGGAGCCGAGACCTTCTGACTCATTCTCAGGTGCCCATTCTGTTATGTACACATACTTAAAAGCACTCTTTTTTGTGGTGTTAAAAACCAGAGGTTTTCTTACATTTTAGTGTCAGGACACTTCTGCATTCTTAAAAATTACTGGAACCCCAAAGATCTTTTGTTTATGTGGACTATATCTGTCAATATTTAGCATATTAGAAATTAAAACTGAGAAATGTTTAAAATACTTATTCACTTAAAAGTAACAAACACATGAAAGGTTAACATAAATAACATATTTTAATGAAAAAGGTATTCCAAAACAAAAAATGGAGTGAGACTCTCTCTAATGCATTGCTACATAGAAGATAGCTGGATTTTCATAACTGCTTTTATATTGTCTGTTGTGACATGTTGCTTTGTTTGAATACATGAAGAAACCCCTGCTATACACAGATACAGAGAAGCAAAGGGGTGGGGTATTTTAGTGTCTTTTTCATATAATTGTGAACATTCTTTGATATATCAAAACTCAGCAAGTGGTAGATTCTTAAGGGTTAGTTGCAGCGTTGAATCTGAAACCTTATCAATGAATTTTTTGTACTCTGTAATGTAAAAATCTATTGGTCCACCTTGCACTTTGGATGGATCTTTGACCTGTCTGTGATTTTATAACATCATACATTGGTCATCTGAAAAATAACAGTTGACTGAGTTCTGCAGATCTTTCAAATGTTGACACATTTGATTACACAATATTTAGCAAATCACATTCATTAATATGACCATGAATCTCATCCAAAAAGTCTTTAGGAAGTGGGAAGCAGTCAAGATTTTGGTATGCAGTTCAAGTTTTCCAAAATTCTGATTTTTTCTTGAAAGCTCAAATTTTATCATCAGCAACAGATATTGTTAGTTGTTTTCCTTGAAGCATCAGGCTCACTTTATTTACTTTAGAGAAAATACCAGGTACCTAAGTCTAAATAATTATATATAACAGTAAGTTGTCTGCCAGTCATTCTTTTAGCAAAAATGGTATTCTGTGGAAAAAGTGTATAGTTTAGCTCACAACTCAATTGCATAAATGCTTTTCCTCAAGACGGCCTATGTATTAGGTATAGGTAGAAATGCTTTTTCTACATATTTGGTATGATGAAATGCTCACATTTCATCACACAGATTATTAAAAAGAACACGTTCTCAGGAGTGAGATTTAATAAAATTAATAACTTTTACTGTTTTATCAAAGGCATATGTGGAACTGGCTTTTTAAAAATGATTGATAGTGAAGAATATAATTATTACTAGTAAAGTTTTGTACCCTTGCCGTGATTCACGCTAAAGTGCCAGCAGTTTTGCCCTCCATTGCTTTTGTACCATCAGAGGAGATATCAACATGGTCGTTTCAGGGTAAATCATGAGATTCATAAAGTTATTTAATACTTTGAGTAATTCAGCAGCGCTTGTATTTGTTGCCAAGCATTCACATAAAAGAAGCCCTTCGATGATTAGTTGGCATGGATACCGGAATAATAAAAACAAAACTAAGTCCACCCATGTTGGCAGATTTGTCCACTTACAAAGCAAAAGTACCGTGCTTAAGGAGAGGTATTAACTTGTAGATATTAACATTTAATTTGATGAGCTGCTGCATCGTTGGAAGTGCCATTGCTGTGGTTTCTTTCACTGACCCTTCATCCAGTAGACATTCAGTAATGTCAGCCGTGCAAAGCTTTCTTAGTTTCTCAGCTATCTTGTGCACCGCTCCATCCCATGCATTCTGATAATTTACTTTTATGATGCTTTTTCATTTCTAATTTGAAAACAATCTTTTGCTTCTGAAGAGCTCATCATGTCAAAATTTAAAACATTCCATTTCTTTTTCTTTAAACCCTCAGTGAATTCATTGGATGATAATGAGGTAGTGGAGATTATAGCTGATATAACCAAAGATTGCTCTTGCTAGGAACATAGAAGTACTGAGAACACACTGAAAATTTCTGAAAACATGCATATTTATACCTTAAACTTGCTACCTTAGAACATTCTAAACACAAGAATATACAAGCATATGTTTCCTTAGCTGTCAGAATGATACATTATCATCACACACTATGTATTCTCTGGATTCAATGTTGTGAAAAAGGCAGGTAACATCTTTGTATTACTAAAAAGAGTTTTGACATTGTGGATCCCCTGAAAAGGTCTCGGGGACCTTGCACCGGGGCATCTCTGGATCACACTTTGAAAATGCTGATGTAAACTGGTGCCCTGTCCTAACATATTTTTAGAGGAGTCTAACATAGACATCTGTATCAATAAAGTAATGTTTCCATCTTAGCTGATTAATTTGTCAGGAAGAGGGGAATATGTTAGTGTGTGGGACGAGCCGTGTGGTCTGGAGACCATAGTGGTGGAAGGTGGTATAACCTCAGAGAGTGGTGGGTAAAGGGTAGACAGAGGGTGGAGTTGGTAAAAAGTGCTTTACGACTTCACAAAAAATGAGCATTTGTTCTCTCTGGTTTTTTTTTTAAGCTAAAAAAGCACTGGGTCTACATATATATGTTCATACTCACTTGTATCTATGCTCAAAATCAGGGTACTCAGCCCTTTTTTCCTTGAGTGACAGCAGGGGAGAGATGCTAGCACACCTGAGAGGAGAACAGATGTTCACAGCCGTTGTCCGTTTCTTCCAACCAGGGAGGCTGTGAATGGAGTAGACATTAGTGATCACGGGCGGTGCTGCAGGCAGAACTGGGCTGTGGGCAGAGATGGAGATGAGTGATGGGGGGCAGAGGAAGACTGTGGGGTGAGCACAGGGAGAACGGGGCCCAGGGACATCCAGAGGTGGGTGCAACTGGAGTCCTGGAGATGAACGTATATTTGAAAGATTTCCATCAAAATACAGTTAAAAGAACTATTGAAATAACTGTACTGGGTAGTCTGACTTCGAATGTCTTACCAGTATTCAAATTCTGTTATTATAACCTGTGCAGGAGAAAACAGCAATGCCATGAATTGGGCGTCGTGCTGGTTTGTCTCTAAGCTTCGGTTACAGGCCTCAGTATGTGAAAATATTGACTGGGCCAGGTTTGGGGCTGCAAATTCAAGAATGAAATTTTAATATTTAATTTTTTACTAACAGGCAGTTATGATGAAAGGAGACAGAAGAATTTAGTTCAGATAGATATCATTCATCAGTTCGTTACTTATGTGGTACTCATTTCCGGAAAGGATCTGAGATGGCAGAAGGAAGGATCAAAGTCAGTAATCAAGAACAAACGTGATTCTGAGTCATGTTTTTTTCCCTTATGTTTTATCTACTGATGACGTGTATCTTAATAGGGTCATATAGTTGAGGTACTGTAACCATAAAGTAACTAAACTGGTCTCTGTTAACTATGCAGGAGACATATACTCTTGTCACTTTTTAGTTGCATATGTATAAGTACAGTATACATTTGTAATGGGAGTGCTTGGGCAGGAGACTCATAGCAGGGCACAGAAAATATCTTTTTAAATTCAGTACTGCTTTCAGCTGTAGTTAACAGAAAGCCATGAGCAGAAGCTTAAACCATAAGCTATTTATTATTATGCAGTTCACAGAAGTTCAGAGGTAGGTGGTCTCAGGAGGTCCAGCTGCTCAGCAGTGTCCTCAGGGCCCCAGGTTCTCTGCCATCTTTTGCGTGTTCCCTTACTGCCACCAGGTCACAAAATGGCTGCCTCAGCTCTAGGCATCACATCCCTTTTCAAGGCAAGAAGGAGGAAGTAGAGCAAGCAGTCCCTATTCCTGTGCTTGCCTGACAGAGAACAAAATCTTTCCCAGAAGCTTCCATCCAGTTTCTGCTGAAGTCTCTTTTACTTGAACTGTTTCACACAAGACCGCCTCCCTTCACAGGAGATACTGGGCAAATGAGCGTAGGTACAAGGGGAATGGGTACCAGGTTTGGTGTAACGCATATCGTGTATCATTCCTTAGGCTTAGACACATTGCTTGCTGCCCAGGAAAAACTGGGACTCGGCCATTAGAGGGGAGGAAATGTCTCTTGGGTGGCTGGCTGTGTGTCTGTCACAAATATGCAGAAAGGAAAGCACAGAGTATTCAGTAGCTTGCTACGTCAACTTTCCTTTAGTTCGGAGACTATTTTACGTGTTTCCTTCTCTCTTACATGTTCCCTTTTCTTTCTTATTTTCATGGAAGGTTACACAGACCTGAATCCCAGTTAGTCGTAGAGCTAATTTAGAGACAATTAGGTCTCAACTTCCTCAACTGTGAAATAAGAATATTGTATTAGATAATCTCTGAGGTACCTTCTGGTTCAAAAATTCTTATCTCTTCTTTTGTTCCTGTCTTTTGATCATTTCACATTTCTATCTTTTTAATCAAAAAAAGTGGACAGGGGAATTCCCTGGAGGTCCAGTGGTTAGGACTCTGCACTTCCACTGCTGGGGGTCCAGGATTGATCCCTGGTTGGGGAACTAAGATCCCACAAGCCACATGGTGCGGCCAAAAAAAAAGAAAAAGAAAAAAAAGTGGACAGGATTAGAGAGAGGATATAGAAGTGTTTGCTGTTTTATAGTCATCTTGATATCTGGGCAGTGTCTCTAATAAAGATCTTGATGGTATAGAAGGTTGAAGCTTAAAATTAGGTTTTGGCTTTTTTGGCAGTTAGGTAATATGATATTATTTATGCCCCAAATTTCCACTGAAAGTGGAAAACTAATAGCATTTTTATTTTAATAGGGGAACATATACATATACGTGTACAGTCTGTAATCAAAAGAGCCTCAGTACTGTGTTCTAAGAAAACGTCATCTGACCCAGCAGAGGAAGCATTTGAAGCCCTGTAGGTTAAAACCTGGTAGAACACCGCCTTTTGTTTATGGGGCATTTGTTCTTATTTGCTAATAGTGTTTGCACTGCATATTTGCCTTAGATAAAATTAGAGGACAGCTAAAGGAGAGTGATACCCTTCATGCCTTGTAACAACTGAACTTGAATGAGGCAGAACCTTTGATGTTTCAAATGTCTTGAAATGGGATTCTACTTGCGTTTCAGAGAGAGCGGTGATCTGGCTCCTCCCACAGAATCCCGTCAGGATTATATGAATTCGGATATACAGTGAGTTGAAAATCATATTCCCAATTCTAACAAATTACCAAGCAATTACACTGCTTATAAAGGAGGCTGCTGAAATGTTAACCTAAAAAGGATTAGTCTTCTATCCAACAAAAATCTTATGGAAGGATCCCAATGCAGTTTATTGTGTTTTATCAGTATTGGGAGATCCTGGAGATAAACATTATTAACTCTGGCATTCAAAGGGGCCAAAAGACATCTGCAGTTTGGAGTGTGATTTTAAGAATAAAATGGGTGTATGTATATATATTTAACAGCTGTTTTAAACAGCTTAGGGGCAGCGTCTAATTTCATTACTGCAGAATATCCAAATAACAGAAACTTTTCCTTCTACTGAAACCCTTTTAACTATATAATTAAAGCAGTTGTTTTCACTTTTCATTATGTGAGTGACTAAGAGCCTTGTTAATGTAAATATTCAGGAAGCTTGATTTTATAGCTTCTTGGTTTGATAACCAACAATAAAAATCATGTACAGTGGAAAACCCCTCTTCTCTTGAATACAGTCCTAGCTGAAAGACAAACTCACGCAATTTTTCTGGCAAACGAATGACCCATGTGGCAGGATCTTAGATGCTGCCAGTGGCTGTCTCATTATAGAATGTAATTAACGTGATGTTAATTTAAGGCGACACAGTATTTGGTGGGGGGGTTGGATTTCCAAGTACCAAGTGTTAGGCAGTGTGGTATCCACTTGCCAGGAAAAAGTAGTTTTATACAAGTTCTTAATAAAAGTTATTGTGAAATCAGTGGAGATTTTTATTGTACAAATGACCTTAGTTCATTTATTACAATGAGCACTTTGACTTCTGAGTCTGGTAGCCTTTTCTTCTGGACCAAAGATCTTCTTTTTGCTAGTGGTCATCGGCATGTCACTGTTATCAGCATGAACAGGTATCACTGAGTGATGTCTAAGAGTGAGGTATTAGAAGGGATGCAGAGAAGTGTAGCCTGTGACCTTGGTCATCCAGGAGTTTATACTTGTTGGTAGCACCTCTTGATTGATTATCTACTCTTCATGGTTTAAACAAATCACTATGAAACACGTTATTCTTTGCCCTGGGGGTTCTTCATCCAGGGGTCCAGCACATCAGTCTCCACTCTCCTAGGCTGGGGGATGAAGTCACAATCAGAAGTGGAGGTCGGTCCACCTGGAGTCCTCTCCTGGCCATTTCCCCTTCTCACCTCTGACTGCAGAGCAGCCCTGCTCGCTGCATGTAGGAGCCGAGCGCTTGTTGGCTGCTACCGTAGGCTAGTTTAGGGGAAGGAAGACAGTGTCCTGGAGCAGTTCTCGGCCCTTCAGGTATGAAAGATTGGGAGGGACACAGCAAAAAGAGGGAAGAGATTTATTGCCATTTTCTTTCTTTTCTTTTTTTAAAAAATTGTGGTTAAAAACAATGTAAAATTTATCATTGTAACCATTTTCAAGCCACAGTTCAGTACTCTTAAGAATGTCCACAGTGTTGTGAAACAGATCTTTAGAATTTCTTATGTCTTGCAGATCTGAAACTCTATATCCGTTAAACAACAAATCCCCTTTTCTCCCTCCCCCAGCTCTGGTAACAACCATTCTATGTTCTGTTTCTATGAATTTGACTATTTTAGATACCTCGTATAAGTGGAATCGTACGGCGTTTATCTTTTGGTGACTTACTTCACTTAGTATAATGTCCTCAAGGTTCATCCATGTTGTAACACGTAGCAGGATTTCCTTCCTTTTTAAAGCTGAATAATATTGTATTATTATTGTGTGTTTAATCACATTTTGTTAATCTGTTGATATTGGGGTGGCTATTGTGAATAGTGGATGTACAAATATCTCCTGGAGACCCTGCTTTTAATTCTATTGGATAAATACCCAGAAGTGGAATACCTGGGTCATATGGTAATTCTATTTTTAATTTTTTGAGGAACTGCCATACTGTTTTATACAGCAGTTGTACCAATTCACAATCCCACCAACAGTGGACAAAGGTTCTAATTTCTCCACATCCTTGCCAACACTTGTGATTTTTTTTTTTTTTTAATAATGGCCATTCTAAAGGTGTGAGGTGATACCTCATTGTGGTTTTGATTTGCATTTCTCTGGTGATTAGTAAGGATGGGTATCTTTTCATCTCCTTGTTGGCCATTTGTGTATCATCTCTGGGGAAGTATCTAAGTCCTTTGCCCATTTTTGGATCGGTTATTTAATTTTTTGTTGTTGACTTGTAAGATGCCATTTTCTCGTTAAAATATGAATTAGCAGAGTCGAACTGCTCACAGATCAGGTGGGCTATAGTGCAGGATACAGAAATGCAGTGAGCACAGCAGAGGAACTGCAGTAACTGTGGAGGAACTCCCCCATCTTTAGCCACTATCAGTGCAGCTTGTTTAATCGAGGGCTTTACTCCCAAAGAGGACTTGAGGCCTCATTCATCCTCCTCTTCCTATCCCTCCTCCTCCTTATTACCTATAAAACCAGCGGGGAGGACAAGATGATAGCTGAGGCGTCTTCCAGATCTAAAATACCGAGTTTTGAGAGTATTGCCTTTTACCAACTAACCTCTAACCTCTAAAGTTCCCTTGGAACCTCAGTAATATGTGACTCCTAGACTAAGAAGTCTTTGTTGATGGCTAGTAAGAAGCGCTCCACCAAAGTCCTATTGGATCTTTGGTTTGCTAACTTTTTATTTTATTTTTTAAATTTTTTAATGCATTTATTTATTTATTTATTTATTTTTGGCTGCATTGGGTCTTCATTGCTGTGCGTGGGCTTTCTCTAGCTGCCGTGAGCAGGAGCTACACTCTGTTGCGGTGCATGGGCTTCTCGTTGCGGTGGCCTCTCTTGTTGCAGAGCATGGGCTTTAGGAGCATGGGTTTCAGTAGTTGTGGCACGTGGGCTCAGTATTTGTGGCTCGCAGCTCTAGAGCGCAGGCTCAGTAGTTGTGGTGCACGGGATTCGCTGCTCTGTGGCATGTGGGATCTTCCTGGACTAGGGACGGAACCCTTGTCCCCTGCACTGGCAAGCGGATTCTTAACCACCGCGCCACCAGGGAAGCCCCTGGTTTGCTAACTTTTAGCTCCTTTGGCTCTTTATAGTATGGTGTAACCTCCAGATCCTGGGCCTACAGGTCAGTTCTTTAACTGCCACCTCACACGCGTCCTCACACGTGGTAGAGTGCTCGGGCTTGGACTTCGCCCTGGAGAAATATAGCAGTTGTTATTTTTTAAGCCTATTCACAGTCATGAGGAAATAGAAGCCAAAGTTCATTGGACAGTGTATTTGTTGTTTTGAACACATAGAGCAAGCAGAACTAAATTCAGTGAATTCTCATTTCTGTAAAACTAGCTATATTTTTGTGTTAAATGCTAGGTTTAAAGAAATCTTACCCAACTGATTTGTTTATTCCCTGTCCATGGCTTTCATAGTGATATTTTGGTAATAATTTTAAAGAAGTAATGTGATTGTGGTGGTTGATGTTGAAGGTTACCGTGGACTCTGATAGGATATGCTTAGAATTACTTTTAGATTTCAAGCACTTGGTAGTTTTAATTTTTTGCATCTCACAGATACCGTCTGACAGATAACCAGTCTTTAGGGAGCTCATCTTAGTTATATGGAGTTACGTTATCGCCATATGGCGCTGTGACTTAAAATGCTGTAATGCTAACGGTATTCTATGAGGTAATAAGGTAAACAAGCAGAATCCAGTAAACCCCATAGGAATAGGTGAGGAATATGCATGATGACTCAGAAAGAGTGAGCTTCTGGTCGTGCTTGCAATAGAACCCAGGATATCTAGTCCAGTGGTGTCTTTGTCCTTGGCCATCTGAGGCATCTCCATTGCCTTCTGGCCTGTTGTCAGGTCTTGATGGAATATTGCCAGTCCCTTCTTTTGCCAAAATGCTAAATATAGCCAGTGTGTGAGCAGGGGAGGGGTAATGCAGGGGCTGAGGCAACTTCAGAGAGCTACATTGTGAAAAGCTGCCAAAATGTTCAGAGCCACCTGATGTCATCCTTCATCTAGATTATACAGTCCACTCAAGGATTGAAAATGCATTTGGTAACATGATGATTTCATAGCAGAAGGTTATCTAGGCCCTGTGGGGCTCCTCGTCACCATCCCTCTGATCATAGGTTAGTCATTTAATTATGAAAAAACATAACCAGCAGAACACAGGTAAAGTGAAAAGGCAAAATTAACTTATGGTTGGTAATTAGTAGTCCAGAATTCATCAATGTCAGAAGGGTGTAAGGTTTCCCCTCCAAATGGTAGCATTTCATAAATTTTATAATATATAAAACTATCACATTTCCATTTTTCATCCATTTATTTATGTTGCATGGGAAATGTAACTTACTTCTATACATTTTGGTTTCTGGTTTCTAAAAGTATGTGAAGTTACTATTATTACAACATTAATATCATTTGTAATGGGAGTTCTTTTTCCTTTTGGGTGATTCAGAATCCAAATATTAAACATCAGAGTGGTACATAAGGCCCTCAGACTGTGATTTGGTCATCATGCCTCTGATCTGCTTTGTATTTGGGGGGAAATATTTGCTAGGAAATGTGACCAAAGGGGTCATACAGTTTTGGCTAGGTGGTAGGATTTTAGAATATCATTAGACTTCATTTATCCGTGTACCTTCTAACCTATTATTAGAGTAACAAGATTTGATCATTAAGTAAGCTTTTCTAATTAAATTGGGAATGTACATATAAAAATGTTTTGATAGTATTAAAAAATCAGTTAATATAATTCACCACATTAACTGTAAAAGGTAGAAAAATCATATGACTTGTCTCAGTAATTCAGGCAAACTATTTGTTAAAATCTGGTATCTGTTCATGATAAAAAGCTCTTAGCAAACAAAAATAGGAACTTCCTAAATGTGAACCAAGTTCTGGTGAGGATACAGAGCAAATGGAACTTTCATATGTTGCTGGTGGGAATGCAAAATGGTACGGCTATTGCGGAAAACAGTCCAACAGTTTCTTAGGAAGGTAAACGTACACTTACCATTTGACCGTCAGTCCTGCTCCTGGGTATTTACTTAAGAAAAATGAGAAGTTATGTTCACACAAAAACGTGTCCTCAAATATTTATGCAGTTTTATGAATAATCACCCAAAACTAGGAAGAACCCAAATATCCTACAACCGGTGAATGAATATACAAATGGTGGTACATTCCTACAAACTATTGATAAATGCAGCAACAGGTATGAATCTTAAAGGCAGTACGTTGAGTAAAAGAAGCCACTGTCAAAAAGTGATGCACTATCTGATTCAATTTAAGTCATATTCTAGAAAGGCAAAGCTATAGGTATGGAGAACAGGTCAGTGGTTGCCAGGGTTCAGGGTGGGGAGACGGTGCTGATGACAAAGGAGTGGCATGAAGAAATTTTCTGGAGCGATGGAAGTGTTCTGTCTTGGTTGTGGTGATGGTTACATTATACATCTGGTCAAAACTCATAGAACTATACAGCAAAAAACATGAATTTTACTTTTTATAAATTAAAAGTAATATTTAAAAAAAGCAAGTTTAGATACCAGGTCAGTATGTGAAATCTGTATTTCTGTATAGCAGTAGTAACCAGAAAATGAAGTTTTAAGAAAGATGATATGTATAATAGCATCAAAAAATATCAAATACCTAGGACTAAATCTAATGAAAGATGTCTAAAATCGTTATACAAGCTGATTCTAAAATTTATATGGAAACACAAATGGCCAATTAGTCAAGGTAATATTGAAGAAAAACAAATTGCAGAATTTACACTATTGTATATGCAGTGTAGAATAAACATAGATCAATGGAATAGAACAGAAACCAGAAACAGACTCACAATTAATATATAAAAAGTATGTGTGTATTTATAAGTAACACATGTATTTTATATATACACACACACACACGCAGTTTATGATTAAGATGGCATCATACAGCAATGTGGAAAGAAAAATCTGTTCAATAAATAATCCTGGATCAATTGCTTATCCATATTGAAAAAAACTAATTTTTCCCCCTACCTTGCATCATACACACAAAAGAATTCCAGATCAATTGTAGATCTAAATACAGGAGGTTAAAAAAGCTTCTAGAGGTGCTCAACACAGTAGTCATCAAATAATGCTCAACAAAACTAGAGTGAATTATCCCTGCACACTGACCAGAATAGCTAAAATTTAAAAACAAATACAGCAACAAAACACTTGACAATATCAAGTGTCAGCAAGCGTGCAGAGCACGCAGAACTCTCAAACACTGACGGTGAAGTTGTAAATTAGCACAGTTGCTTTGGGAAATTCGTAGCATTATATTAAAGTTCTACGCACTCATTGTGCCTCTGACCCAGCAAATCCAGTCCTAGTTGTATACCCAACAGAAACGTGTGCTTAGGTTCACCAAAAGACGTGTACGAGAATGTTCATAGCATAATTCATAATAACTCTGACCTGGAAACAACCCAAAAGGTCCATCAATAGAAGAATGGAGAAATATACATTGTTGTATATTCAGTGAAATACCATAGAAGAGCAAACAGGAAAAACTACTGCTATTGACAACAACATGGGCTCGAATATAATGTTGAGTAAAAGAGTTCAGACACAAAAGAGTTCAAAAACAAGAAAACTAGGACTTCCCTGGTGGTGCAGTGGTTAGGAATCCACCTGCCAATGCAGGGGACATGGGTTTGAGCCCTGGTCTGGGAAGGTCCCACATGCTGCAGAGTAACTAAGCCCGTGCGCCACAACTACTGAGCCTGCACTCTAGAGCCTGCGAGCCACAGCTACTGAGTCCGCGTGCCACAACTACTGAAGCTTATGTGCCTAGAACCCATGCTCTGCAACAAGAGAAGCCACCACAATGAGAGGTCTGCACACTGCAATGAAGAGTGGCCCCTGCTTGCCACAACTGGAGAGAGCCCGTGCTCAGCCACGAAGACCCAGCGCAGCCAAAAAATAAATTAATTAATTAATTAATTTAAAAAAATATATAAGCAAAACTAATATGGGTAAGGAGTCAGGATAGTGGTTACCTTTAGGGAGGGAGATTAGTTGATAGGATGGTATAAGAGGCCAACTTCTGGAATCTTCTAGTACTTGATCAGGATGGTAGTTATATGAGTATGTTAACTTTGTAAAAAGTTCTTTGTACATTCATGATTTGTATGCTTTTTGGAATATATGTTATATTTGAATAAAAAAGTTTGTTAAAAGAAATATTTTGAGTTAACCATAGGAGCGAACGGCATCCAAGATTGTAATTTTTTTCATTAGTAAAGTTCATATTATCAGTGTTGTAAGAGAGAAAATTATTTGTATCTACAGATACAAATAACTAGCTCCATAAATAAATATAGAGAACAGGTTTAAATTCTTTCCTGACTAAATCAAGACATTCCTAGGCTTCTTGAGTTTTTATTTTATTGCTTTTGTGGCTAGGGATAAACCCATTCTTCCTGTATCCCTGTTTTGTGTTTTCTTTTTCCCTTCATGAAAGAATATATTGTTGGAAACCATTCTATATCAGTACGTATAGATAGACATCTTTTTTTTTAGAGCCATGTGGAATATAATATATTTAGACCATTTATCATTCATTAACATTGAGATTGTTTCTGACTTTTTATAATTACAAAATGTTTCAGTGAACAATATTTCACATAAAATGTATTTGAGCAAGTATATTTATATAGGATAATTTATTGAAAGTAGAAGTTTTGGATCTTACAGTGTGTGTAAATTATTTTAAACTTTTTGTTTGGAAATAATTTTACACTTAGAGAAAAAAGATCAGCATCTACTATTAATAGTTTGCTCTCTTTACTTTATCACTTGCCCTCTCTCTTCACATATATACATGATTTATTTTCCCATTTGAGAATAACTTGCACACATCATGGCTCTCTGTCCCCAAGCACGCCAGTGGGTCTCCAAAGAACAAGGACATTCTCCTACCCCCAGTAGAGCTGTCAAACCCAGTAAACCTAGCCTGGATTTAATACCTCTGTTCAGTCCACCATTTGTATTCCCGTCTTGTCAGTCAATCCAACAACAGTCTTCAGAACATTGTTTCCCTCTAGCACAGGATCCAGTTGAGGATCAGATATTGCATTTACTTGTCATGTATCTTTTTAGTTTCCTTTTCTTTGGTGTAGTTCCTTGGCCTTTCTTTTTTTAAAAAAAAAATTACTGAGATATAATTCACATACCATAAAATTTATACTTTTAAAGAAATCGAGATAAAACTCACAAGTATAAAATTTATCCTTTTAAAGTATACAAATCAGTAGTTTTAGTATATCTACAGAACCGTGCAACCATCACTGCTATTGAACCATCACCCCAAACAATCCTTTTACACATTAGCAGTCACTCCCCATCTCCCTCCTCCCCCCTTTTGTGTCTGGTTTCTTTCACTTAGCTTAATGTTTTCAGAGTTTATCCATGTTGTCGCTGGTATCAAATCCGTTCCCTTTAATGGCTGAGTAATATTCTATTGTCTGGATATAGACCACATTTTGCATATCCATTCATCAGTTGAGGCACTTCGGGGCCATTATAAATAATGCTGCTGTGAACATCCTTGTACAGGTTTTCGTGTACATGTTTTTAGTATTCTCATCTCTAAATTCTCATCTAGGCTTCATATCTCACTACAGTGCTCTACAGAACTTCCTTGGCGATTGTTTCCTCTAGGGTTTGTAATGGATCATGAGTACAGTTTCCACGTGCAAACCCACAGACGTGGAGGGCTGACTGTATTCACTGTACTACGTCATTTCATTTAAGGGACTTGAGCATCCTAGGATTTTAGTGTCCATGCGGGCTCCTGTAATCTATCCCTGTGGCTACTAGGGATGACTGTAGTCAGAGAAACAATTGTTAGGGAGACGTGGACCAGGCAGTTTTGTCGTTCTCAAGTGGTGTGTAGACTAAAAAGCCTGAGGACCGTGGGTCTAGACAGCTAACTTCTGTCTACAACTATTTAGATTGCCTGGCTCCTGAGAACTTATGCCTTTTGCCTGCCTTACTGGGCCTTCCAATAAAATGGACTAATTTTAATGAGTTCCTCCTTTGTATTCTTCCTGCTTACACTTTGCAAGAGATGCTGCTGGGCAGAAGTTAAGTCAGTGTAATCTTGTCAGATAACTGTCAGCGTTGTAAAGCGAGTACCTGCCTTTCATTCTTCTCTTTTTTGTGTTTGTATTTGTGTTGGGGGAGGATACTGTGCGTACCTGGGGTCTGAAGGAAGATGAACCTCCCACCCCCCCCCCGCGCTAGGTCAGTGCCACAGTGACAACCAGCAACCTGTCTGCCTCCTGAAGATGAGTCTGTGTTAAGTGTTGCCTGGCAGGAAACAGCTACCCTTCAAGGACCAGATGAAAAGAGGTTGCCTCCAGAATTTGTAGAAGGTTTTGCTGGCTGGTGATGTCCCCGCTTCCTCCAGACTTCCCTTGGCCAGAGGTTGTTCGTGAATACAGGTTGTGTAGCATCCTCGGAGCTGGGGTAGGGGAACATCCAGAGGGACATATGTACTGGTGAGATTCATCGCCGCCCCCTCGCTGACCTCCAGACGCCACCCCTGGAAGTCCTCCTTTCTCTTACTCTTGGAGACCTCCCATCCTGCTGAGCCTGGCAGATGGCCTGGGTACGAATTTTATTTCTATGGTATTGTCTTAAATTGTGTCCTCCCGAGGTACTTGAGCAAAGAGGCTTGCACAGACTGGATGTTCAAAAACTGTTGTGCAGTGAATGAGCCACGGGGAGACCCACTGTTCGAAGGAGACAGCCTGTGAACACTTCCTAGTCTAGTTTCTTCTAGTGTATGTTAATAAGGTGTATTATGAATAAAAACTCCTGACTTTGGTTGAATGCCACCTTTTTTTTTTTTTTTAAGAAATTGCTGGCACAACCTTGAGAAGGGTGTGGATATCCTTTATTTAATATAATATAGATTGTTTGGCTGGAGGCCCAAATCTTGGTTTCCGTCATCAGCTTATTAAATGAAGTTTTATAGGATTGGACTAGAGAGAGGAATTACAAAAGATTGTCTGCCCTTGTAGTGGTGATTTGCCCGTAGTAATGGGAAATTCCTGGGCGCAGATATTTAACTTGCATTTGTTTGTACACAGGTGAAAACTGAGCTCTACTTTGTCTCCTCCCAGCCTTTAAAAGCCTTTTTTTGAATACATCTGCCTCTAAAAAACAGTGAAAACAGATTGGAAACTGGGTTGCTTCAACCATAAGCTGTTTGATTAAGCCACAGTGGGGTTCTGTGCCCCAGCATATCCTTGTGGCCTTCTGTTGGGTGTTATAAGTGAATTGTGCTCCTTTATTATTACTGGAATTAGAGAAACTATGACACTGAGAACTTGATCCATTACCTGATAATATATCCAGAACCCCAGGCTCCCAGCAGATGTTATAAAACGCCGACCTCAAGAAATAGGGCAGACGAGTTACAGCACTGTGTGCATCACCAGATTTCTCCTTTGCTCCCTTTTAAACTCTGCCTTGCAAGTGGCCTGTCTTTTGTGACCCTCGGGAGGAGGTAAAGAATCCACCTTTACCTGTTTGTGTAAAGAATACTGATGCCTGGGGCCCACTCCCCAGAGATTCTGATTTGTTGGTCTGAGGCACTTCAGGATATTTAAGAGCTCCCTGGGTGACTTCATATGCAGGCAAGGCTCAGAAATACTGTATTAGCCAAAATACTTCCCCATTCATCCTGTGTTAAGTTATTAGCTTTTTTTTTTGGTACGTGGGCCTCTCACTGTTGTGGCCTCTCCCGTTGTGGAGCACAGGCTCCGGACGCGCAGGCTCAGCGGCCACGGCTCACGGGCCCAGCCGCTCCGCGGCATGTGGGATCTTCCCAGACCGGGGCACGAACCTGCGTCCCCTGCATTGGCAGGCGGACTCTCAACCACTGCACCACCAGGGAAACCCCAAGTTATTAGCTCTTTAGTAAATGTTCCACTTTACAAAGTACCGCTCTTCCACATACTTACTGTGTTCTCACAGTGACTCGGTGAAGCAGACCAGCTTCTGCTGCCAGGGTTCCTCAGTCTTCGTGAGTGTTCTGTGAAGGCTTGTTGCCTCATCGCTTGGTTCTCTGCTTTGTACGTGGCTATTTGTAACTGCGTGGCGGGCTGGCCTTTTGATGAGGCCCCTTCTCTTCACAGCCACACGCATCAGGCGTTTAAAAGGGTGTGTTATTTTTCATCTTTTGAAATCTATTGCTTTCTGTGCCTTTCAGGAGCCTATTAAAATTTGCAAAATGTTTGGTTAAGCTCTGTAGGGTTATGGAAAGCACTGTTCATAGAAACGCTAGTCTCTGTTCCACCACTGACGAATTGTGTGACTTTGGGCAAATACTTCGCATTTTGTAAGTGGATATTATTAACCTACCAGAAGGCATGCACTAGACTAAATGGACGTCCTGCTTCAGCTGTGAGAGACGGATGGTCTCTGGCTGACTGCCCATTGCTCCATTACTGGCAGTTCCTGTTGCCATTATGTTCAGTTCAAACACAGCTTTCACACCTTTCTGTCCTCCAGGTGAGAGAGACTGAAGATCAGTAGGTCTTGACAACTCAATTGGATGTGAACAGTAAGAGACCCTATTATGTCTTTTTTTTTTAATTAATTAATTAATTTATTTTTGTCTGCGTTGGGTCCTCATTGCTGCGCGCGGGCTTTCTCTAGTTGCAGCAAGCGAGGGCTACTCTCTTGCGGTGCGCGGGCTTCTCGTTGCGGTGGCTTCTCTTTATTGCAGAGCACGGGCTCTAGGTTCGTGGGCTTCAGTAGTTGTGGCAGTTGGGCTTCAGTAGTTGTGGCTCGCGGGCTTAGTTGCTCTGCGGCATGTGGGATCTTCCCAGCCCAGGGCTTAAACCCGCGTCCCCTGCATTGGCAGTCAGACTCTTAACCACTGTACCACCAGGGAAGTCCCCCAAATGTGTCTTGAGGGCATTGTTTTTCAAGCTTAAAGATGTACTTAAAAACGATCCTAAGAAACTTCTGGAGCATTTGTCAAAAATACAAATTCACAGTCTCCACTCCATACCCTAAGAATCGATCTTCAGGGGTGGGGCCTGGGTGATTATTTTTATTATATTTTTTTATCAAGTTCCTAAGTAATTCTTGTGATTAAACGAAAGTGGGAAGTTGCTCTCTAGGGAATTGAATATAGTAGGCACTCAGTAAATGAACACATGTCTATTCTACTAACCCATTTCATCTTTCTTCCTGTAGTTTTACAGATTAAAGTCCACAATCCTAGAATTCAGAAAAACAAACACTATTTGCAGGAGAAAAAACTAAACATTGGCTGCACTGTACTTAGTGCTCTGTGATGCCTACATGTGTTGATAGCAAATGTGATAGGTTTCTTTCAAACCTATTTGGGACTCTAGGCAGAGGGATAAAACAGTAGAGCTGAATGAACATTATTCTTAGGCTCTATGCCATGGACTACATTTTAGATGAGATGGTGAAATTGGACATTTTGGTCTTTAAGTCAGTGAGTTACTTAATAGACAGTCCTGTGGTCTGCTTTATACTAAATTCACTTGTGGCAGGCATACTGTATTCGTAATCATTTTGCTTTTAATTTTAGTTTTGAATATATGGTCTTTGACACTGAAGGTTACATTTGGGAAAGGAACATTGCCCTGTATTAAACCATATATACTTATATTGCTTTGTTTGGAATGCATTCGAATGCCATGTGCCTTGGAGCATGGTTGTCACAGGGATGTGTGATTACATTTTAAAAATCTCTTTAATTTTTTCAGACTACTAAGTCACTGTTGGATAAACCCCATGATTCTGTATTAAAACTTATTTTGGTTAATGATTCCTACAGAATAATTTTTGCTTAGCTAATGCAGAGAATAGGCCCCAGTACCTCGACTTCCAAATCTTCTTTCCTTCTCTGAACAGCATGAGAATTACATGAGTTATGACTGATTAAAACTCTATACTTTAATTTTCTGTTGCAAAAGTTTTATATACATATACACTCATATATAATGGAAAATTGGGAAATTACTGAAAAATATTCAGTATATAGAAGCAAGTCACCCATAATGCCAACATCAGACTTCACCTCTGCTTACATTCTGCTTTACATAATTTTGACCTTCTACTATGTCTAATTCTTTTGGTTTCTCAACAGGCCCTGACTAGTAAAACTTGAACTTGTACATTTTGCTCATTCTCCTTGATATTGGTTCATCTGAAGCAAGAACAGAATGGGTATTGAGATATTTTCAGATGATGTTCTCATGGTGGAATAATTTAATAATGAAGTCTAAACAGCCCTTTTCATGGGCACTTTCAGTCAGGAAGTACGCTATTTAATAAAGGTGTTCTGTGCCCGGCATGCTGCCTTGGATTTTGACCATCCCAGCTTCTTGGATCTTTCTTTTCCTGGCAGATTTTACAGTCACCCTCCTAGGCAGAGCCCATCCTCAGATAACTAGAACTGTAAAGGTCATAACTGGTTCGTCTCCTTTCTCCTGTTTTCTCCTTTCAATCCATACAAGGCTCCCAGAGAGACATTCCTCCGTGATGTTCTCCTGTTCTGTTCCTGAAGCTCGCGGTGGCTTAGATGGCTGTAGACGTCCAGGTGTGTCAGCAGTGGCGCCTCCTGCTTCCGCAGCTTATTTGTTACTCGCTGATGCAGTCTGTGCTGTGGCCGGGAAAAGCTGCACGCAGCCCATCCCTCTACCTTTGCTCCTGCATTTCCTTCACCTGCAGTTTTCTTCCCTCTTCTCTCTGGCCGTTCATGTCCCTGTTTTCCTTCAAAGCCCCGGGAAGCCTTCCTCTTTGAGCTGCGGTACATCTGCCAGCACAGTATCATTTTGTGTTTGTCCAAATGTCATTTTTTAAAACTGTTTACTCAACCAGTTAACATCAGGGACCTGCCATCTCTTCTGTTGTTCCCACAGTGCCCTGCATTGGTTTAGACATCTAAGTTAATTTAACTTAAACCAATACAGACTTTGGTATTTTTCAGAGAGGGAAAGTGAGGCTTTGGTACGAAGGTGTTCCCTGCTGCATGCGGCATCCCGGAACCCGACCGGCATCCCGCCGGAATTGATGGAGGGAGTTAAGATGACAGAACAACCTATTAAAAAAGAAAAAAAAAAGCAAATAGAAACACCATCCTCTCAAACTTTCATCATAGAGCAAGTGTTTTGTGAGAAATTGCTTTTTTTTTTTTTGCACTCATGGTTATTTATTTTATTCTGTGGGTTATAATCCATTCCTATTTATTTTGCTATTCAAATTGTGCGGGAAATCCTTTTTAAAAAATTAGCCAATAGAGTCACTGGGAGCTGAAATGAGAGGCCGGCCATTGTTTAGTTCTCCTCTCTGCCTTTTCTTCTTTCGCTTGGAAGGTCCTCCGGATGGGGTTTGTGCTCACCCGAGGCTGGGGGTGGAGGAAGCAGGCAGGGTGGGCTGGGATGCTGCTGACACAGGTGCCGGCAGACTCCGGATGGAGATAGCTCTGTCCGCACGTGCAGTCCTGGTTCCTGCTTCAGACACAAGCTCTCCGTTACAAGATAATTCAGATCTTGTTAGTTTCTAAATAACCTAGTGGGAAGACACTGAGCGTTTGTATTGTCTTCCTCTGAGGTTTAGATAGGGATTTAACTTTTAGGGTCTAGATCATCAGGGCATCTGAGGGCTAGTGAAAATGTAAGATCCCGAAGTAATCATCTCTACTCAGTATGACCACGTGTGAGATACCTCACTGGAAAATTTTACCTCTCTCCTCCGAAATAAAACGTTTTATTCTAAGGTAACAAATAATCAAAAGATTTTAAAGGTTGACAAAACACCTGAATCCACGGAAGTCTGGGTCAAAGCAGTCTGGAGCAGTTATGACTGTTCACTGTAATAGCGACACATATAGGGCCTTGGCCGTTCCCCCCAAAAAAGAAAATTAATGATTAATGATAAGGGGTAAACCTTAGAAAGGAAGAGGCTCGGTTTTATTACCAAGGAGAGAAATTAAGGTGAATATGAAGGGAGAGAGGGAGTGAGAAAGAAACATCAAAGCATCTGAGCACAAGTAAGGGCACAGAAGTTGCCATTTGGTGATGTGTGTTAGAGCCAAATTATAGGACAAAGATAGAGGGTGGAAAGGACAAAGCGGAAAAAGTAACCACAGGTGAGGACGGGGCACAGTCGGACTCGCATCTCGGGAGCATCTTGGGCTGCTCTGCGGTCTCCTTCTATCTTGTGGCGCTATGATTCTTTGGCCCAGGTCCTGGCCCTGTCACCCGCTTTGCCCTGTGGTGCAGCCTCCTGACACCAGTGACTCCCCGGGCCTCGGAAGGGGAAGCGTGAAGACAGATGCAGTGACTTAAATTAGCCCGGGAGCCTGGAGGGAACAGCGACGCTGCTGCCGCTGCCCCCTCCTCTGCCCCGCCTCCAACCTCCCTCCCTTTCTTTCTTCCTTACCTGGTAGCGTAACAGTCCCAGAGGGGAATCCTGCAAATTCTGGGGCTGGCAGAGAAGCGGGAGTCATCGTCTTGGAGCAGTGGAAATCCTCCACCACAAAGGAAATTGTCTGCTCACCATGCTTTTTGCGGAGCCGTTGTCCAGGAGTTACCCGTTTTAACTCGTCTGTTGTAGGATGCGAACTCCTCAGCATGACGGCCTGATGATCAATCACATCAGCCCTGCTACTCTGTCCTCGTCAGGGCAATTTGCTAAGACCTGAGATGCGCTGACGGCGATCTCATCATATCCCTAGATAATCCTTAGATGTTACGTGATCACAGGTGAGGAAACAACAGGCTGGAGGATGTGACTCTTGCTGTGACATTTTTGCGTCTTCGTAGAGGAGCTGAACTTAGGAACAAGGTCTCCTGAGTCTTGGTCCACAGTTTTTTTTTGTTTGTTTGTTTGTTTGTTTTAGACAATACACCATAAAACCTCACTTGTTTCTAAGTTCCTAGGGTTGGTTTTGGCATCAAGGGGAAAAGAAACTGAGCCGGCCTAGGATGGAGGTGGTTGGCACAGAGAGACAGACAGGAGCCTGTGGTGGAGGATTTTGTGATTGTCGAGCTTCGTAGCTCCCGCTTTCACTGTCAGTGGAGCGGAGCAGGGGGCCGGCAGCTACCCCTGGCCTGGCTGGTGTCCCATTTTTGAGGCCCCAGGGTTATTTTTAGCCTCAGGGCCTTGGAAGCAGGTGTGGTCCAGGCTTGAAGGCCACGCCTGGAATCTGTTCAAGTCTTGTGCGCGTCTATTTAGGAGCTGAGGACAGTGACGGGCCGTTTGGCGACTTCGTTAAAAGAATTTGTGCTTTTCCAGTGAGAGGAGTAAAAGTCACACTGTGTTTCATTTGCGATGCTTTAGGTAGGTTTGTTTTGGAAACTTTATAAATTGAAATACATTTTAAGAGTGTTAGGGAATATATTAGAAAGCTAGCTACGAGTCCTTTGTATACGGGGAAAAAAAACCCTTCTGTATTAAAAGAGTTACATCTCAGCTGACCCTTTTTAAAAGTGCAGGTTTATAGTCACAAGTGTGTAATTTAAAATTTAATTTTTCTCACCCCCCAAACGTTACTGTTATTAAAATAATCCTTTGTAAGTCCTTTTCTGAAGTAGAGACTCAGCTTTTTACCTTGAGGGTAAACATCAGCTTCCCTATATTGTGTTTGTTGACATTCTTGCTTTGCCCAAACCCACACTTTTTTGTCGTTGTTGTTGGTGTGTGTGTGTGTGTGTGTGTGTGTGTATACATTTTTTTTTTTTTTTGGCCGTGCCACGCGGCTTGTGGGATCTTAGTTCCCTGACCAGGGATGGAACCTGGGCCCAAGGCAGTGGAAGCGCCGAGTCCTAACCGCTGAACTGCCAGGGAATTCCCAACCCACACTTTTCTTGACAGCGCTGTTCAGGAGGGCTAGAGCCACCAGAACCTGGGTCTGCGTGGATGTCATGCCCTTTCTCTAATTTTTTTCTGCACTTTCCAAGATTATGGGAAAGAAAAGAATATAATAAATATTACCTTTACCCAAGCAAAACTATTATGACATTTTTGAATATATATGTTTGTGTGTTTGTATATATGTGGGTGTTTGAGGTTCTGCTTTACCTACTGTTCTGTACTTTGATTTTACTCTCTTTATATATCATGATTATCTTTCACTGTTGGTCATGTTTACTTTGGTCGTAATATCTTTAGTAATTTAGCTCTTTGTCAGGAAAGTACACCTGTTATATAGTGGAATTTGGCTGTTTGGGGGTAGGTGGGCTAACTGTGGTGCATGGATAAAGATGATAAGTTTACATTAGTATTACCTACCCCCCCTGAATACAGTAACCTCTCTTACAAAGGCCTTGTGGTAAGGATTTGATACACCTTCTGACAAGGAGAGAGCTCCTTGAAAGCATTTTTCTTTATTTTAATGTAAACCTCCTTTAAATGATTTCCTTGTTGTATAGCTCTATTCAAGCATGCACCTTGTTCAACATGTCTTTGATGTTTTCCTACATTCTATGTTATAAAGCCAAGATTCTGTTATTAGGTACTACACATTTGTGGAGTTGGAAGAATTGTATTAAATTAGCATTAACAGTAATCTTTTTGTTACAGTGTTTCTTTTTATTTCTTTGCCAAGTAATGCACTAACATAGGAACCACATCTTCTTCCTTTGTAGTTTTAAGGGAGAAACTATACTAAACTTTCGTGTGTGTTTGTGTGTGTGTGTATATTTTACGCTTAAGTTAAAAGTTCAAGTGATTAAAAATGCTTCATTTCCAAAAGATATAACCATAGTTCTGAAGGAAGACTGAACACCTGCCACATCTTTTCCTGGCATTTGCCCAATTCAGCATTACCTTGGTCAACATATTCATTGGCCTCAAGCCCTGACATAGAGAACTAGTCTCCCAGGTGTCCACGTGGCCATCTTCCACCTCCCTCATGGTCTTTACTTAACCATCAGAGCAAGGGCTTCTCTGACTACTCTGTTTAAAACTTTAACCCCTCCACCTCCACTCTCCTTCTTCTTTCCCTGCTTAATTTTTTCTCCATAGCACTGATCACCATCTCTCATACAACATGTTTTGTTGTTGTTGCTGTTTATTATGCATCTCTCGTCATTCAGTTAGAAACTCCAGGAGGACAAGAGCTTTTGCCTCGTTCAATTTTGTTGCATTTCCACAGCAGTGCCTGGCACTTGTTAGGTGCCCAATGACCATTCGTTAGTTGACTGAATGAGTTGCAGTAGGCCTGACAGATGCTCAGGAAAACCAGGATGTACTAATTATTCCCCATCTAACATTCTGAATCTCTCCTCCCCTGCCTCCAGCCCAGCTTTATTGCAAATATCCTTGCACAACAGGTTCTCCTCAGCTCTCAGATTAAACCAGCCTCTGGCCACATTCCTCTCGCCAGCCACTCCATCCAGGGGTCCTTCATTCCCACCCCCTCAAGACTACTGCTTCTGGGGGCTAGAGTCCGTCGTTTTCAGGCAGGGTGCCAGGAGGAAGCTTTAAATGCAGAAGGGTAAGTGAGGGAGCCCTGGGGCAGGAGTGTGTCGGGGATGGATCACTGGTGTGGAGGCAGGACAGAGGAGGGGGGAGGGGGTGGAGTGGGGCGGAGAGCTCAGGTGGGTCAGGGAGGGGGAAGCTGGTAGAACAGGTGACCATAAACGGGAGGCTTCCGGTGAGCCAGTTCCAAGAGCGCGGTGCTCTTCCTCAGCAGAAACTTGGGGAAGGCTTCTCACAGATCTGGACTCTGCCTGGGCTGATCTGTGTCTGAAGCAAAGGCCGTGTATCGAGTCTCTGAAGGATGGCTGCTCTTCCAGCCTTTGTCTGGGGATCCTTGAGATGCGTGTAAACAACCTGAGCCTCTGATAAGAGCGGGTTCTTCCTGCAGTGCTGTGAGTTGCTGTGAGGCGGTTGTTGGATTTTTCCAGTGCTGACAAATGTTGTCTCCATGCCTAGCTCTGTCTAGACAGTGATTCAAGCAACCTCTATCCCGTTATCGCCACCACTAGTCAGGTTGCATCCTCTATGCTGGGGTAAGAAAATATGGCCAAGGCAGGAATAGGTGACTGAAAAATGCATTAAGCGCGTATTGCCTTCTTGGCTTTGGTGAGGATGGTTTTGGGGTTTGTTTTTGTTTCTTTATGGCATACTTTTTACCAAATACCAGACCTCGGAATTTCTGTCAGGGTTAACCCGCAGCACGTGAGGCAGAGAAGCTTTCATCAGTGTAGAATGAAAATGGTCAGAGTCCAAGATGCTCTTGCTTCCAGACACCATGGCCGCCTTCTTTCCCTTTTGATTTGTTCAGTTTTTCTCTTATTAATAGTCTGTGTGTAAGGCTCTGCTGAAAGCCTGTTTGGTGTATCCTGTTGCCTATTTCTTCAGTTTTACTGGAGGAAAAAAATTTAAGACTGGCTTGTAGTTTAATAGCTAAACTACAAGCCAGTCTTAAACTTCTCACCTGATTATATGCTTTCCATAAATTCTCTGAGGATCTGAGCTTGAGCTGAAGCCCAACCAAACAAGGCTCGGCCACTGTCCTCACTGAACAAAGCAGACACAGCTTTGGGGTCCTTTCCCCTCTCCTGAGAATTCCTTTGAAAAAGGAAGGTTTTAAAATGGAACTGGGGGGTGGGATGGGGGGCAGCCTGTGGGCCCTGATGTGGGCACCGGGGTAGCTGTGCCGGCAACAGCCCCAGAGGGAGAATCGTGTGCGAGAAAGGGCCTCACCTCTTTCCTGGTGGAATAGACCCAGTGCAGTGTGACCCACCGAGAAGCCAGGATCGTATCTGGGAAGTCGAAAAGAATAACGCCTCATCTGAGAAGAAGAGGGAGACGCTTACCAGTCATTTAAAAACGACCTCAATCTTTAAAAAATTTGCTGGTTGGACACTAGCTTTAAAGGCTACAAGTCAAGTAAAGGCTGTAGTCAAAACAAAACACTTTTCCTCTCAGCTAATTACTCTAATGGCAAATACTGGTTCTTAGCCAGTTGAGCTTTATTTCGTTCTTTTAATTAAATTGATCATCAAAATAGCCTTAGACTTAACAGTTCTCCCACGTAACTAATTCAGTGGTATTCTTTAGTCCATTGATACTCTTGCGAAGTTGGATGTAGAGTGAGTTTGAACAAATAACACTCTCCTAATTTCCATTATCAAGTCATAGATGCATTTCCATAGGTAACCGAATGGAATCTCAAACGTAAGTTACACAGAAAAACTTCAAACATTGTATGTTAGGGTGGAAGGTTCTTACACAGTTTATGTCAGTATTAAATGTTATAAAGCAGGAAACGTAAATTGTTTGCTGACATGTAAAATATACCACAGTTGGCCCTTCTTTAGGGGATCTGCCCACGCTGTTCCCTGATGTGTGTATTTTGTTATACTAACATATTGCCTCTGCCTTTCTCCATCTCTTCATAAATAAAGTCTTTTAAATCCTTTATTTCTGAAACTAGGATACTTTGTAAATATTTGTTTAGTGGACCTGGTTAAGGTTACTAATCTTCGGTACAATAAACACTGACCTTTTTAAAAATTTAATTTAATTTTATTTTTATTTTTTTAAC
This sequence comes from Hyperoodon ampullatus, assembly GCF_949752795.1. Classification (NCBI taxonomy): domain Eukaryota; kingdom Metazoa; phylum Chordata; class Mammalia; order Artiodactyla; family Ziphiidae; genus Hyperoodon; species Hyperoodon ampullatus. Next base: position 93,272,560 of record NC_136924.1, read on the forward strand.
ATCTTTGTTAGAGTATAATTGCTTTACAATGGTGTGTTAGTTCCTGCTTTATAACAAAGTGAATCAGTTATACATATACATATATCCCCATATCTCTTCCCTTTATTTTTTTTTTTAAATAGAAAACTCTCTTGTATGTATATAGAAGGGTTATGTCGCTGTCTTCTGAAGGCCGGCTGCCTCCTAGATTTCCTCGATGGTGGACTGGGACGTCCCATCACCCTTCTCTTGAGAAGAGAGTCTCTGCTGCCCCAGCCCCATCTCCTGGGTAGCATCGTGGTCCAGGGCTTCCTCAGCACGATCCCCAGGCAGCCCGGAGGGCGGCCCAGGTGGGAGACCTTGAACAGCGCTCTTGAGGTCTGCAGGGACGGGGTGGCAGAAGAGTGACATGGCTGAAGGCCTTGACCTTCAGCGGCCCCATGGCCTCCATACAGGGAACTTGTGATGCTGCCCTCTCTGGGCGGGAACAACCCAGGTTGCAGCAGGTTGTCCTTTAAGAGATAAATTTCGTGCTTCCTTGAACATGAGTGTCACATTTCAAATTTCTCTTGAGTCAGAGTAGTTCCAGAGGATACTCTCCCATTAGGATGCCATAAAGCAGCTTGCTGACCTTTCAAGCACATTGTCGTGAATTACTCCTCAGCCTTTTGGTCCTCAGGTAAACGGCCGATCGGGTGCAATGCTAGGGGAAAGGGGGAGCTGTCTTTTTTTTTTTTTTTTTAACATCTTTATTGGAGTATAACTGCTTTACAATGGTGTGTTAGTTTCTGCTTTATAACAAAGTGAATCAGGTATACATATACATATATCTGATATCTCTTCCCTCTTGCGTCTCCCTCCCTTCCACCCTCCCTATCCCACCCCTCTAGGTGGTCACAAAGCACCCAGCTGATCTCCCTGTGCTATGCGGCTGCTTCCCACTAGCTGTCTATTTTACATTTGGTAGTGCATATATGTCCATGCCACTCTCTCACTTCATCCCAGCTTACCCTTCCCCCTCCCCATGTCCTCAAGTCCATTCTCTACATCTGCATCTTTATTCCTGTCCTGCCCCTAGGTTCTTCAGAACCTTTTTTTTTTTTTTTTTTAGATTCCATATATATGTGTTAGCATATGGTATTTGTTTTTCTCTTTCTGACTTACTTCACTCTGTATGACAGACTCTAGGTCCATCCACCTCACTACAGGTAACTCAGTTTTGTTTCTCTTTATGGTTGAGTAATATTCCATTGTATATATGTGCCACATCTTCTTTATCCATGCATCTGTCGATGGACACTTAGGTTGATTCCATGTCCTGGCTATTGTAAATAGAGCTGCAGTGAACATTGTGGTACATGACTCTTTGAATTATGGTTGGGAGTTGTCTTTTAAGGTTAAGTATTTCTACATGTTTTATTTAGATTTCCAAAAGTGCATGTATGGGAGACCCATGGATATATAGGTTGTATTACATTCTAATTAAATTTGGAAAAAATCAAATTGGAGTATTTTAAGTGAAAGAAAAAGCAGGATGTGTAACAGTACTGTGTAACCAGTTGAACAGAGAAGGAAAAGGAAAATATATAGTGTTTTATTCTATTTTCATTTAAAAAAATCTTTGGAAGAAATCAGAAGAAGCTATTAACAGTGTTTACTAGTTAGAGGGCCAGGGAGGACCTGGGCAGGTGGAGGACGAGGGCGGGAGAAGGATTTCCAATGTGCTCATTTTCTTCACTTAAATGTATTTGTTGGACTTTGAATATAATGGCAATTTTAACAGCTTTATTGAAATATAGTGGACAAACATTGGATGGATAAAGTATACGTATTCATAGTGTGTATACAGTTTTCTTTTTTTTTTTTTTTTTGAGCCATGTGACTATACTCTGTATTAAAAATAGAAAGAAATTAATTAAAACTTTTAAAATTGTCTAAGAAAATAGGTAAATAGCAAAGCTGGCCTGCCCTGGGCCCCCGTGTTCCATCTAAAAATTCGTATGCCTTCTGACTTCTTCAAGAGATTTTGGGGTAAGATGAGCTTGTTGGGGCTGCCAACTATCAGATATTCTCCTGTCATCTCTTAAATCCTACTTGATGCAAAAGATTCCGAGAACAAAACGATCACAGATGTGTCCCTGATCTCAGCGTGTTGACCTTCTTCGGAAACAACAATGAGTGGAGAGAAATTTCTAAATTAGAGCTGTAGCCTAGGATGAGGTCTTCCCCAGAATTCTGCAGCTGCAAGCGAACGAGGTTTAAGGCTGTTGTTACCTCACCTTCCACAGCCCCTTGGCAGCCTCGGCCTCCTCCATAGCCACCTGGGACCTCAGCACATCAGACGCTGCGCATGAAGGTGCTGTCAGAGGGCTCCAACTGGCCGCAGGACAGTGTGAAAGGCGTAACTTTATCCTCAGTCACCTTCACTGTTTTCTTTCAGCTACATCCTCATGTCAGGGTCACTTTGACCAGACCTCTTCTCGGTCAGGGAAAGGGTCTTTTTCTATCCGGAACGACTGACTCTGGTTCTCTGGGGAGGAATGACCGTTTTCCTCCTGGCGGACCTGTTGGCCGCAGCCTGCCTTGGGTTTCAGTGATCTGGGCTTCTGAGAGTTGGCTGGAGGGAAGCAAAGATGAGAACTTTCTCACTCAGCTTTTGCATGTTTGCCGTCTTCTCCCTCCCTTTGTCCCTCGATCTGCTAACCCAGATAACTGCTTTGTCCGGCCCGGTTTGCACCACTGAGAGGAGCCAATGGGGCCCAGAGACTCAGGCCATTGTTGGCATCCACTCGCTCCCGTTCTCGGGTTTCCGCTTTCTGCGCTGCCCGGGCTCCCGCGTGGACAAGTCACGTCACTCTGTCTCAGTGCAGCTTCACTGTGGGGACAGGTTCTTAGGAAAACAGGGTAACCCGGGAGTGGGAGCCCCGGTGAGGGAGTCAGGCCATCTGAGCCCAGGGCCTTGCGTGGCTGTGAACTGTGTCACCGGGCAGTCAGGACTTGAGTCAGAAATACCCTGGGTAGGTGCTGTGCGAATGTGCATTGGTTGATTTAGTAGGACAAATTCTCTGCTCTGGTTTCTTCAGTCAAAGGTAGAGATGACTTTCGTGCTTCACTGCCATGAAGCTGTACTAAAAGTAATACATTCGTATAATGAAGACACGAAATGGACAAATAATGTATCATGTGGAGCTGATTTGTGAGACGTGAGGCTGGACGAGATGGCTTCTCAGGTGCCTTCTGACGCCGTGGATGTCTGGCTCCGTGAGAAGCAGCACAGCCTGGCTGAAGCTGGACTGTAGCAGGATGGCATTGCCCCGTCTTTATCTGCTGAGGGATGCCTTTCAGATTCCAGATGCAAGGCAGCTCTGTTCACCATTGGCATCTTTACAGTATTTTTCCTCCTTTCTCTGTGTGATGACTAGTTGCCTTCTGACTTACTCTCTTTAGATAACTAACATAATTTCATCCTCAAAACAAACTTTGTGAGGAGACAAGGCCAATACTATATGTACCTTTTAGAGATGAGGAAAGTGTGGTCAGCGAGGTTAATAATGGTTTGTCTGAAGTTACATAACAAGTAAAGGGCGAGGCCACTCCTCTCTCTGTCCTGTCTACTCCCACTTCTCCGTGCTTCAGTTTCTGATTTGTAAGTGTGAAATTAGGAAACGGGACCCCGTGATGTTTGAGGGGCTCTATCGTCCTAATCCAGAATCAGTTAATCACATATGAATTATTCAGTATCTTAAGTCATTTTTGGAACAAGGAGAATTTAACTAACATGTAACAGTGTAAATTGACTATCTTATGTGCAAAAACACTGTGGACGTAAGAAATACAATACAAAACGTCTGCCATCAAGTAGTTTAACCTCTAGAAGTCGAATGCCAACAGTGGGCGTCTAGTTTTACGTAGTAGGGCATTTCCTATAAGCAGAGATGGACCGGGGAGATAGGAACGTGAGAATATTGAAGGTCCGGGTGCGGGCTTAAGCTGTGGGCACAAAACTCCAACTAGTGTTAACTAGGAAATGGTCTATCTTAGGAGTTTGGCAAGAATTAAGGGCTCGCGTATGCCTGGGTTGCTGACCTAGAGTCCAAGGTTAAGGTGTGAGATTTTCTGAGGCTGGGAATCAGTGAGTCTCTTAAAAATGAGGTACAAGACAAAGAGAACTGGAAGCGGAGGACCGGCCAGGATCTTAGCTGTGAGTCTGCCTGGGGTGGAGTGGATGCCTCACAGGCCCCCAGCAGCTAGTTCAGCACTTGGTGTGACAAGCACATCAGTCATGGCCCCTCCTCTTCCTTAAAAGTCAGCCGGAATATACAGAACCTCCCATTTTCCTGCCTCTTCCTGAGGGTAGTTTCAAGGAAGGCTCACAGCACACACACTCCATTTATCATAGTAATTCTCAAGCCATCAGGAAAGATTTTTTATGTCCTGATAACGTCAGATTGCTAACCTGATCTTAGGTTGTTGTTTTTTTGTGCTATTTTCAAGAAATAAGCAAATAAAATGGAGGAAACCCATCTGGAATAAAAATACTTGGACTGGCTTTTTACAGCTCTTTTAATTTCATACTGTAAGTCAAGTAGTTCTGGGCCCCCAGGTGATTATATATAACTCATGACTATGTCTTGTTTTGTCATCTTTGAGTTTTTATATTTTGCGGTGAAAGCGAATTATCATTAGTAACGTTTTCTGAAGCCATACCTACTTGTCCTTTTTGTTTGTTTGTTCAAATGAAACAGTGCATCAAGTATGGAATTAGATTAATGGGGTAAATATTATGAATCATACACTCCCTCTAATCCGATGCTCTTTCTTTTTCTGACCCCCATGTTTTGTCTTCCGTCTGTCATTCTCTCTCCATGTAGGCTTTTCAGCCCCATGTAAAGCTGTTGGAGCGGGGGAACAGAGGTAAAGAATGATGTAATGCACTGGCTGCCCCAAAGCATCTTTTGTTGGAATGGTTATTCCAGTCATCTCTTTATGAATCAAATGTGAGGGGCTGCTTTGTGGCAGGAGGCCTCTGCGCGAGCACATCAACGGGAAGGAGAAAGAGACATTCACTTGGAGGGCTCTTGCTGGAAATGGGTTTAACTCTCCTCTTGCCAGTCGCCACCAGCCTGACCTCATACATTTCAGTACAATGGAGCGGCTGAGGCTTTGAGCACACCACCATTACATCATCGTGGCAAATTAAAGGAGGAGGTGGGAAAAGAGGACTTACTGTTGTCATGGCCCATGAGATGATTGGAACTCAAATTGTTACTGAGAGGTTGGTGGCTCTGCTGGAAAGTGGAACGGAAAAAGTGCTGCTAATTGATAGCCGGCCATTTGTGGAATACAATACGTCCCACATTTTGGAAGCCATTAATATCAACTGCTCCAAGCTTATGAAGCGAAGGTTGCAACAGGACAAAGTGTTAATTACAGAGCTCATCCAGCACTCAGCCAAACATAAGGTACATGCTTGCTTTTTTTTTTCCCCTTTTTAAAATAAATGGACATGCTGAATGGGGAATCATTTTAAATGAAGGGGAGAAAGTAATTTGAGGAAGTTTTGGTTGCTTTTTTTAAACTTTGATACCTTATGACACCTCAGGATAATTCACTAATTGTAGACACTGTCACACCTCAGAATATTTCTAAACTACACAGAAAGCTTAACTTGTTTTTATTTGATTCAGTGCTACGTTCCCCTATTAATGCTAAAAATTGTTTTATTAATTTAACACAAATAAAAAGTTATGTTTAATGTAGTATATTATAATACTCAATTATTAGCAATTATATAATAGTATATAATATTGTATGTATGTTATTAATAACTAATACATTAATACATGGTTTTATGTTGTTTACAAATGTACTGAAAGGAAATCATTCTTTTCAAGTGACTTGAAAAGAAAGTAGAACCTAATTATATTACAAGTGTTTTTTTATTTGTGGGAAGTTAAGGTAATGGTCAGAATTTAAGGATCTTCAATGAAAGTTTTTCTTAGGATACCAGAATGTCAGCTTTGTGGTAGGTAAGGCTATTTCTTTTGTTCAGGAATAAAAATGAGTTCATGCTTTAATTTTACGAAAAGCTGATTTGTTATTGAGTAGAACCATTTAAAATGTTTCTGTAGTTCGGGGGATTGGGATCGTTATGTTTATTTTGCATATTATTTTGTTGTACATGTTTTTACCCTGTTATCGTGTTAAGGATTGAAAACTAAGGAGTTTTGAGCACATTTACACAGAAATAGCATCAAGTTTGCCTTGTAAATGTTGATTTTTACAAACATTTAAACCGTGTGTATGCTTGGTTTATCCAGTAAATTGACCACATCTCATTTTTATTCAGAATATTAAGGAAAACAGGAAGCAGTTAGTTGCTTCAGCAGCAGAGGTGTATGGGATTATTTTCCTCGCTTTCCTCCCTGACAGCCTCACGTTTGCATTTTAGGTCGACATTGATTGCAGTCAGAAGGTTGTAGTTTACGATCAAAGCTCCCAAGATGTGGCCTCTCTGGCTTCAGACTGTTTCCTCACTGTACTCCTGGGTAAACTGGAGAAGAGCTTCAGCTCTGTTCACCTGCTTGCAGGTAAGGCTTGTGGTAGAACTGCGAGGACTCGGAATCTCCTCGAGCCTGTGAGTAAGCAGGTTCCCCAACGAGCTCGAAGTACACTAGGTGGACGCAACTTTGAGGTCATTGTGTAAAATGACTTACTTATAGCTTTTGATTGACGTAACTATTCTAGTTAACCTGAATACTGCTGTTCTTCCCCATTGGTCAGTATATTTTTGATTTAGCTCAAATGCCTCTTCATCTGGTATTTGTTAGCCAGAAGTGCCGTGTAGGTCCGTGTGCCCGTATAGATCTACAAACACCGAATGCTCTGCATTTCAGCTCGCTCTCAGCGCCCACCCCCAAGGAGAGGACCCGTCCAGTATTCAGTGTGAACCCCTGTTAAACATTTTTGGTTGAAGTGGACTCCAGCGATAAGATCACCCATCCTGGACATTATGTACAACGAGATAGAGAATGTGTGCAGAATATTTCTTCCAATAATTAGAGGGAAAATTGTAAAACTTACGTATTTTTGTTTTGTTTTCACAACTAAAAAAAGTCTCAACTTGCAAATGCTAAGCAACCAGATGACTTTATAAAGTGCATGGAAAGGACTAACTATTTTATATCTGCCCTAAAGGACGGTGGTGTGGGAGTTCCATCTCATGAAATTCCAAAGCAGACTGTTCATCCTTTGCTTTCCCTGTTTGGCAGACAGTACTGAAGCCCTTTCACTCACTCTGGCTCCCAGAGCAGGGAATACAGTTTGACAATGCGCAGTAACCTTTACCACAAAGCCGCTGTGTCCAGCAGATTCTGCCACAGTGATCGGCAAGATCACTTTTAAAAATCTGATCTAAGAAAAACAAAATATCGACAGATATTGTCACTTTCGCACCTCTCGTCTTTTGTTGCAAGGAGAGTCCAGTGAGCTTGATGTTACTGGCAATTGATTGTTAGACTATGGACATTTCAGTTGTAAGAGAATAGGATGAATCAGTCGTTGGTTTGTTACCACATTTAAACTCTCTGAAAGTTTAAATAAGACTTCTGTGTCTTCATTTCTCTCTCGTCAGCTTTTGCTCCTGGTTTCAAAGAATAAGCATAGTTACCTGTCCCTTTCAGGTCGTCTGCTGGCACACGTTTCATCTGTGCTGCAGTTCTGACCTAAAGGGAAGCCAGCTTGTCTCAGAACGTAGCTCTCAGAACTCTGTAACGGAGAATTATAGCATTAGGTTCTGTGTCTCTTGGTAGGCATGGTCTTTTGCTGGGAGTGTGACTGTGTTAAATCTGACAACTATTACTAGAGTTTTACTCACCTCGGTTGCTGAGTTCAGGAACGCAGTCATGCTTCTCGGAGCCACTGTGAGGGACTTTACCTTGGCATCCTATCGACGGAGCCAGGGTTTTTCTTAAAGAGGGTACACCCAGAGGGAAAGTGATCATCCCTCCTTGCTCTTGTTTGAGACGCCTTTCTCTACGGGGGCTCGGACCCGACAGCTTGGCCAGGCGGACGCTCCTGGAGGAATGAGCTCATGTCGAGTTTTAGTTGCTCAAGTAGTTTCTCCTTTTTCCCAAGGAGCTCTCCCTTGTTATGTGGAAGGTTCTTTCCAGCCGTGTGCGGCTTTGGGAGGGGTGCTCACTGGGCAGTAAGGAAGGAAAGGGACTCATTCTAACCATCGAGATCAGCCCTAGGGATACGTGGGATGGTGCTGGTCAGAACCCCTGGCATCCCCGCTTTGTACCGGAAATGGGTCCTAGGCCTAAACGCAAAAGCCCATCGAGGCAGCTCCGAGAACCACATACGTGTATTCATACAGCTCCATCTCGTCATCCACACCCCCAGAATCCTGTATTTCTTTTAGCTTAGAAGGTGGCTTCAAGGACTGAATGACCTTGTTTGGGGGTTTCTGAGCAGCGAGATTTCTTAGGACACCTCAGAGAGGGTTCTGGGTGATTAAAAGCCTCCTAGCCATCCGAAAGCTTCTGACCAGTTGGGAATTCCCTTGGTTGTTCCTCAGAGTGGACAGAAAAGAGAGTTAGTAGAAGAGAGCGCTGGGGAAGGCATGACATGAGTTCTCGGCAGTGTTTTGTTTTTTGCTTTCGTTTTTTTGTTGTTTGCCAAGGTCCAGCAGCTGCTCAGAGGACGTCCCAGGGATGTGGGGTAGAAGGACCTATCAACACGTGTTTCTTAAATATTTTGCTTCGGGGAAAATAACTGACCTTGGAAAAGCGTGCTAGCGCCCCACAGGTGCTACGGGAAATGACAGGGCTGCCGGAGACAGGTTTCACTACAAGCTGCCCCGATGCTTTCAGCAGTTACAGATGCTTGTCGGCCCTGGGGGGATGTGATAATGGAAAGACAAAGTGGTTTCTTGGAGTGATTTCTCCATTACTTTAGAGCTTTCAGTTACTTTGAGATTGACAGGAAGAAAGTATTACATATGTCAGATGGTTTTTTTATGGTCATTATATCAGTATATGGAGTGAAGAATTGTGGCCCGAATTCCATTCACCTTCACAGGGCCACCTTACCTAGAGAGCAGTGACTCTGGAGAAGGAGAAAAAGAGGACCTCCCCCAAGGAACTGATAGAGGAAGCATCTGAATAAGCCCTTTCCCTCAAGCAAGAGGAGACCCAGGCTTACCTGTGGGACCTAGTTACACGGACATTAACAATGAAGACTCCGTTTCGGGAGAGGGTTGGATTCGGGGAAGCTGCACTGGAGTGCAGTGGGCTTAATTCTTCCATATGGAACAGCAGGTTCTGCTCTGGGACAGGCTAGCCTGGTAAACTTCAGCTTCTGCCAGGGAAAGGGGTCCTGTTAAGCCACTTTGACAGCTGATTATCAGTGAGACCAGGGTGCCGAGCCTTCCAGTCCTGAAACTTAGAACCTGGTTCTGCAGTGAACTCGGCCTGTATTGGCCACATCTGTGGGCCTACTCAGCCAGCGATCTTGACCCCTGACTGATCAACTCTCCCTCTTTTTAAGCCCAGCCAGTATTCTAAACCAAGTGATTAATATTTGATAGCCATATGCCACATGCGAGTCTTTGATTAGTATCTTAAAATCTTATTTAAACTTATGTTGTCATGTATCTTTTTCATTTGTTAGCTTAAGCCCCCTCCTGGATTCTCTTTTTTTCAAGCCGAGGACTATGTCTTGTTCATCTCTGTGTTCCCCACAAGGCCTAGCACTTCTTCAGTTTTCAATAAATATCTGAAATATAAATTCGCTTACATGTAGGTTTATACCATTTGTATTTCATATGACTTATTTTATTCATTTAGTTCAGTTTGTAAGTGATTATATTAAACAGTGATGAAACTAATCTGAAAGTGTAGCAAAAACTTGAGGATATTTTGACATAAATGATTTGCAAGTTGTCTTCGTTCAGGTAGAGCAAAAATATAGCTGTTACGGGAAAACTATCTAATACGAAAATGTTTCCATCTATTTAAGCAAATTTCAACATGATTTTAAGATCTAATAACTACACTAGTACAGGGAATTCCCCCGGCGGCCCAGTGGTTAGGACTCTGAGTTCTCACTGCTGAGGGCCTGGGTTCAATCCCTGGTCGGGGAACTAAGATCCCACAAGCCACGTGGTGTGGCCAAAAACCAAAACAAAACACTAGTACAATTAAACAGGGCTTAAATCCTGAACTTTGATGAGGAGCTACAAGCTCTAGAAAACCTAGTGCCATTCATAGGAGGATACAAGCCCTTGAATCCATATGAATTGAGAACAGTTGAAATAATATTTTGTACTTTAAAAGTAAATTGAGGGACTTCCCCGATGGCACAGTAGATAGGAATCCACCTGCCAGTGCAGAGGACACGGGTTAAAGCCCTGGTCCGGGAAGATCCCACACGCCGCGGAGCAACTAAGCCTGCAAGCCACAACTACTGAAGCTTGCGCACCTAGAGCCCACGCTCTGCAACAAGAGAAGCCACCGCAATGAGAAGCCCGCGCATCACAATGAAGAGTAGCCCCTGCTCGCCGCAACTAGGGAATGCCCACGCACAGAAACCAAGACCCAACGCAGCCAAAAATAAATAAATAAATTTATATTTAAAAAAAAAAGTAAATTGCTTATCCTGCTTAGCCATTAATAAGTCTCCCAGTAGTCTCCCAATAACCAAGCCAGATTAGACCATAGCATTGTTTCACCCCCAGGGGATTAAAGGGTTTTACTATGAGTTGTAGCCTCATCTTAGCCAAAAAGAATGAACTTGGATTCCTTTGGAAAGTTGTCCCTCATCGTTGATGGATATAAACAGTTGCCAACCTTGACTTATTGATCAACTTTCTTGGTCTTGTTAACCTTCAGAAAACTAGTTCTCTCTAAAAAATAATCTTGTTTCTTGGCCTTTATTCATTATATTACTTTATTTTACTTGCCTTTGTCTATTATCATATATTTCTAAGGGTGCCAGATTGAAAATAAATATATTAGAAAAAAAGAAAAACCACCGAATCTGGACTTTTTTGGTGTGCGCTAACATAGAGAAAAGAGAATAAGTGGGTCCATTTAGTAGAAATAAAGATTGCTGTTCTATTATTTTCTTCTCTTTCCTCGCTGTTGTAACTCTGAGTAAAAGCAAAAGGGACCCACGAAAGTTTGCTAATTCTACAGCACTCATTTCTATCCTGTGATGAGGCACAGGATTGCCCTGCAGCAAAAAACCCTAATTGAATCACAGACCTCAGCCCTTTAATTTACAGCCGAGGAAAATAGCAGAGCCCTTGCGTGACTCTCCCCAGCTCTCACCATTTTCACTGAGCGCCCAGGCCCCCATCTGCAGTAATTCCTGAGTCTCCTGGAATTCCCTCAGGAGGCTAGGCTGAGAATCAGGGGTGCCCACCTCAGATCAGGCCCGTGCTTTTTGTGGTAGCTCTCTCTCAGCCTCTTTGTGGACTTCAGAGTCATATTCTTACTTCACATTTTATGGGAGAAGCAATGTATAAAAAGAGACTGTATATAAAATTTATAAGCATTAAATTTTTTCAGCTGGGGGGAATCATCAAATAAAAGCCTACTCTGTCCTGAGCTGAAATACCACTCCGGATAATGATAGAAGATACCACTGGGGTCAGTGTCAGGCGCAGTGCTGAGGGCTCTTAGAAACATTTCGTCTCTGAACACAGCTAAGGTCTTAGATTAATGTCTGCTGTGGCTAAAGGCCAAATATGTATTTCTTTGTTTTGAGTTAGAGCTGCTACTGTGGTTAGAGCTAGGAGTGAATAAAAATGTATTTGACTCTTGACACATTTTCAGTTTAACAGGAATCTAGATTCAGTCAGCAGTTCTGTGTGATAAATGTGCAGCTTTGGTTCAGTGGAGCCAGGTACCTTCCTAATGGAAGTAAGGCAGAACCCGGTCCTCCTGCTTACAGATTTGCTGCACGCGCCGTTGTCATCATCCGTTCTCTCCTCCAGTGTGGCGTTTCTTCTGTCCTTGTGTCTAGAGAAGGGAAATCTTCAGTCATCCCATTTCAGATCCTGTGGTAGCTGGTAAAAGAGATTGACGTTAATGGATTCCAGTCAAAGTACTGCAGTTATTCAGGAATTGGCTCTTCTTGTGTTTAAAGAGCTGCGGTGAGAGCCACTGAAAACAGACTAAAAATAGGTGCCGTTTCGCCCACTGGCTGTCGTGTAGCTGCTGGCTCTGCTCAGTTTGCATGAGGTTATCTAAACTGGCCCGTCTTTTCTCCAGTTCTTACCTGCCTGTGTGGTAACAAGCCAGCTCTGTCATTCCCCAGCTACCGGTGGCTAAGACATCATGCCTGAGGCTGTGTCTGTTTAACAGAGGGACTGCAGACCAGGCTCGAGACAGTTCCTCACCCTGACATTTTGCACAAGCTACACAGAAGCACCCTGGGTGACAGTGGTGACATCAGTCTTCCCCTGACCTGGTCATGTCATTTGTGTCCTGTCCATTCAGCTGGCCTCACTCACAGTGTTCGAGGGCTCCCTTGGGTGGGCCCCAGGGTGGGCCCCTGGGGGATAGGGTACTGGAAGAGTGCCCGTCTTGCCCCTGCCCTTGAGACCCCTCGGTTAATTTGGGGCAACACGTCTGGAGCGGATGAAATAGAAGCAGATGACAGTGCATCGAGCTGTGTGTCACAGTGATGAGGGGTGACTCGGTGTTGCCTGCAGGACTTGGGGAAGGTTTGAGGGCGGCGGTGGAATTTTAATCGAACCTTGAAAAATGAGTAAGATTTGGGTAGGGAGGGTCCTCTGTGGACTGACATAATTAAAAATGTCAGCAGTGAACGCAGATTTTAGGAGGCAGCCAGGAGACTGAGTGGACTTTCTGTGACTGGAGGAAGGGGAATTGAGGGGAAGTGCAGTCAGGCCATGCGGGCCCTTCAGCCTGGAAGGACGAGTCTGTGCTTTGCTGGGCTGGCCTGGGGAGCCCTCGGGGGCTCGGTGACGCCTGTCGCCTCTTGGCCACCAGACCTTTCTTCTGGCCTCGCTGCACTATGCTTCCAACTCAGGCCCACGTCAGCCCCTCAGACCTGCCCCGGGACCCTCCCCACCGCTCTCTCACCCTGTCTTGCTGCCTCCCTGCCCTTTCCTCACACTCTCGCCAGCGTTACGTCTCGCTTTGATGTTTTCAGTGTCACTGTGATTATGTCACTCCCCAGCTTAGTCTGCATCAGTGCTCTTAGGGTAAATTCCAGAATCCTTCCCTGACTCCGAAGCCCTGCAGTGGCGGCTCCTGCCTACCTCTGTGCCCTCATCTCGTGCCCCTCTCCGTCCTCAGGTTGTTGTTGTTGTTGTTGTGTGTGTGTGTGTGTGTATTTTAGCACTTTAGCCTCAGTTGCCCGAGACCTGCAGCCCAGAGGCACCCTCCTCCTCCTCGAAGTGTCCCCCCCTCCCCATGTACCTGGTGTCTCCTGCTGGCTTCACGGTGGCCGTCAAGCCCCACCCTGGCTCCCAGGCAGAGTTGGGTGTCCTCTGTCACACACACTCCTTTGGCCACCCACCATAATTAGCCAAGTATTCATCTAATTATTTGGTTGAAGTTTGTCCCACTGAACTGTCAATTCCAGAGCGGGCCTCTGTCGTGGTCACTGCTGTCCCATCGCCCAGTGCCGTGTCCGGCTTGCAGCAGTGCCCACGGCATGGCTCCGCACCCTCCTGTGGATGCCAGTGGTCTCCAGGGTTGTTTGGCTGACGAACAGGGACCCTTTCCTTCCCGCTGGTCCGCCACATCTGCTGGGAGGCGGTGCGCTTGGCCCCAGAGGAGGACGGCTGCCGGGGTGGACACACCCCAGGGGGTCCCGGGCGGGCCTGCTCGGGGTGGATTAGGAAGCCTGAGCTTCACGGGGAAAGGCCCAAGAAGTGAGCTGTGTGGTAACCCACGCGCAGTTCACACGTCAGGCAGATTGGACTCCGAAGAGTCGTCCTCTGGAGACCAGACTCCTATTCCCTTTTCCTCGGGACTCAGAGCATCATCCCCCGATGGATAGTCTCATGAGGCCTTGCCCCCGATGGTCACCAGGGGCACATCCGGCAGCCGCTTCATCCTTAGCCAGGATCTGATTATAGTTGGTCCAGTCCGTTTCCTGAGAGCTGTGCCCCTGGTTCCCTGAGCCCTGGATGTCGTACCGGACTCTAGTCCTGAGCCGCCGAGGGAACCCACCTCTCATGGAGAGTTCCCTGGACATGATAGAAGCACCCTGAGGACTCACTGGGGCTTCTGGATGATGAAAGCAGCATTTACCAGGCCTCCCTTTTTAACCTATTGTAGCAGAGAAATGTTTCTCTTGCCCTGTGCCACTTCGCTCACCCTGAGGGTCCTCTGGGGCCTTGTGGTCAAGGAGTGGGAAGCAGGTTCTGGGCTCATACCCAGGCCCAATACAGCAGAATTTTAAAAAATGCAACAGAATAGAATTGAAACTAGAGAGACTTCCCTGGTTGTTGCCAGAGGCTGGAGATGAGAATGCCCAGGTGTGCTGGGAGAACAGTAAGAAGATGAATGGGCCTGGGCCGTGGTCATGGGTACAATAGGGACAGGGAGGGTGGACAGTAGAGTGGGATCAGATGATGCAGGGCTTGAGTGTCTGATCAGGAATCTTGGATTGTATTCTGTGGGTATTTGGGGGCAGAGGATACATCCACACTTTATCTTAGGAGCTTAATCTGGCAGCACAGTGGAAACAAGTTGGGAAAAGGACGGACAGATCAGAGCTGTTCCTGAATTTATCTAACAGTGCAGCGTGGAGCTCGTGGGCTTGGGGGGAAGGCAGGGACAGACAGACGGACGTCGCAAAAGCAAGTCCGAGTGTTGGCATACCAGGTGGCTGCTGCTGAGGTGACTGGGAGAACGGGGCAGACGCGAACAGGGATACAGAACCAGAGAGAGCGAGATATCGGCTTGGAATTTATTTTAAAAGTATCGATAAGTCTTTCAAGTGAAAATGACCAAAGGAGGATTGAAAATGTTAGGTTGGAGTTTGGGACCTCAAGCCCCCAGATGCGACCTTGGAAATCTTTGATTTTCAGGTGAACATGAGCAAAGGTGATCTCCTGAGTAACCTCCTCCTTCCATGCTGGTGGAAGCAGAGGCCTTCTAGGTCCTTCCTCCTCGGGAAGCCCCAGGCCGCTGTTGGCTTGGCTGTGGCTTCACGTCTTAAAGTCACTGGAGGACCAGTCGGGTGGCCTCTGTGAACCTCTCTCCTGCTTATAGCGCTTGGTGCCTTTGCTCAGCCAAGGGTGGATTCTGGCCTAACTCCTTTTGATTGGTCGTTCTGGTTGTGCTGTTCAGAACAATCTTTGTTTGAAAGCATGTATTGAGAGTCCTGCCTGGCTGTGCGTGTGTGCGTGTGCGCATGTGCGTGTGTGTTGAAGAAGAGCCTCTGGGTATAGTTATGTATTGCCAATTTGAAAGATCAGTAAAAGAGTAAAAAATATCATTTGACATCTTCTGAGAACTCTTTACGAAACATCACTTCTGGATTTTGCCAGTCGAATTGATCTAGATAACATTATCTTGAGGAATGTAAGATTTAGACATTATGAGTCACGAGAACTCTTATAAGTTGCATTATTTTAGTATTTAGTGCTTTTTTTTATGCTAGTATTTTGAAAATTTTTAATTTGTTTATTGCGTGTTTGGTAACTGTGTTAATCCAAAAATTAGCTAGAGGGCTTCCCTGGTGGCGCAGTGGTTGGGAATCTGCCTGCCAGTGCAGGGGACATGGGTTCGAGCCCTGGTCGGGGAAGATCCCACATGCCGCGGAGCAGCTAAGCCCGTGCACCACGACTACTGAGCCTGTGCTCTAGAGCCCACAAGCCACAACTACTGAGCCCATGCGCCACAACGAAGAATAGCTGCTGCTCGCCGCAACTAGAGAAAGGCCCGCGCGCAGCAATGAAGACCCAACGCAGCCAAAATAAATTAATTAATTTTAAAAAAAGAGAGAGATGGGATTGTTTTGTTTAAAAAAAAAATTAGCTAGACTGTCCCATTCCGCAGCTGTGCCAGGTGATAGGTTGTTTTCATACAGAGTGAGCTTTTTTGGGGGTGTTATTTATGGGGCAAGTTTTACGAGATGGAGGCTACTTCTCAGGCTTCCTGGAGGATCTCCACAGAAATGCATGTCTGTCCACCATCCTCTCAAGTGGATGGAGGAGATGGAATGAGAGTTTAAAATGAACGTTCCACGTCATTTGGGATTTTTCTCTTCTGTGCTGCTCAGCGGAGAGTTGACTAGATAGGACATAATTGCTGCTGATGTTGCTGAGGAAAGTGTGCCATGCTCTCTACCCTCCTGGAAATGATTGATCAAGCCTGTGTGGTTGGGCTTACCCAGACCAACCTATGTACATTGGAAAAGTACAGTTACATGTTTTTGTTTGCTTTCTTTGGAGGTACAAAATTATGTTGCCTTTCCTTTGCATTTTATGTCAGTAGTTTCAGCTTTCCATGTATACAGTCCACTGACCCTGGGAGAACTGTGACCATACTTGTGTGTTTTTAGATGGTTAGAGGATAAAGTTGCCTGAATCACTCACTTCAGACTAAAGTGCAAAATAGTTATTCATGAGAGCAATTAAAATACTTCTAAAATACACATTTTAGCATTTCATTGTTTAAGATTAGGGTTGTCTCCTTTGTGTAATAGCAAAGCCCAGATTTAATTTTCAGTATGGAGAGAACTGTTCTCTACAGGCGCAGGAATACTCCACTTAAATCCTTCACATACATTCTAGAATAAGTAAATGAATGGGTCGTATTTATGTCACAAAAAGGGGGTCTTTGTTTTACAAAAGGGTTAAACTGCAGGAGAAGTATATTTAAAAGCTGAAATTATATAGACTATGAAAATGATTTAATGTACAGAAATTAAATTTGCATATGACTTTAGAAAAATATCTTTCATAAAGTAGAGCTTTGTGTAAATAGATTTCTGTACATAGCCATGGAACTAACTCATCCCCAGTATGGGAAGGGGCTACCTTTAACCCCCCTTCCCAGCTTAGCAGCTCTGTCAGCTGATAAAGCTCTTATGACTTGCTCCCCATTTTGAAGCATAAGTGAGCAGCCCTCTGTTTCTCCCTGCAAGGAACTGTCTTCAAAGTCATGGAATTGACATTTATCTCTGGTTTGACTAAAAGGATACGGATACATTTTGAGAATTTGCATCTTAAAATTAACATTGCTCATCTGTAGTAAAGTGCTACTTTTGTGAATATTCTTTTATTTTAAGAAACAACTCTGTGATTTATAACTGCAAGGGTCAGAGGGAAGAGAAAACCGACCAGTTAGAATTGTTTAGTGGCATCGTTTTATGTATTTTATTTTACATGGCAGACTTTTTTTTCCTCTGAAAATGGAATGGTAGTTGACATTGGCTTTTATAGAAAATTATATTTATGGTTTGAATTGTGAAGAAGGTACTCTTTTTTTTTTAACAGTTTTTTTTAATGTATATTTATTTATTTTTGGCTGTGTTGAGTCTTCGTTTCTGTGCGAGGGCTTTCTCTAGTTGTGCCAAGCGGGGGCCACTCTTCATTGCAGTGCGCGGGCCTCTCACTATCACGGCCTCTCTTGTTGCGGAGCACAGGCTCCAGACGCGCAGGCTCAGTAGTTGTGGCTCACGGGCCCAGTTGCTCCGTGGCATGTGGGATCTTCCCGGACCAGGGCTCGAACCCGTGTCCCCTGCATTGGCAGGCAGATTCTCAACCACTGCACCACCAGGGAAGCCCCGAAGGAGGTACTCTTAAGGGAAGAAGTATTTCTTGGCTGAATGAGAAGAAAGTGATATACAAATTATGAATGCCTTTAAGCTGTACCAAGTGTTTTCTCCGTCCAAAGTAATATATATGTTTTTATTTATAAATATGCATTCTACAGGTAAATTTGTGGAAGACTAACAGAAATATGGATTTTTAACATTGCAGTTTGTCTGCCTGTTCATACAAGTCTGTAGAGGCCACTGGTGTCCGTATGTCTACCCGCTGGTCTCCCCACCCCCACATCTCTACAGGCCAGGGTGTCTGCATACGTGTCTTCCTTCCTCTTAAAACAAACACTCGTAGCACAAGGGCCCAAAGCCGGTACAGCGTTCTGAGATTCAGGTCTGGCTTAGGGAGCCACACGTGCGTCGTTCGACTTTCTATTTTCTCCATTCCTAGATCATAAGCAGCATAAAATCTAGGGACAGGAGAAACTTGGCAAGATTGGATGGTGAGTCAGATGCTTGAACAACTTTAAAAATTATTTTTAAACTTTTTCAAGAAGCGTGTCAGTTTCTCAGTGCTGCTTTCACATAAACAAGTGGAGATCATGAACTGATGTTGTGTCTTCTTGTCATAAGAGAATCTAACTTAGGGTCTGGGGACAGCAGAGTTGGGACCAGGGCAGAGAAGACTCTTGATTCTGTGTCTGTCAGCCATTTGTAACAGAAAGTTTACGTAGATGAATTGTACTTTTCTTCTTGTAAGAGGAAGAGGGACATTTCAGACATATTTCAAAACTGAGTCGCTGATGAGGCTGCAGATAGTTTCTCGAGGGTTCGGGTAAGTCAGGCAGTGTCTCATCTGTTGTTAATTAATGAAATGAAACTGAGGTCACTGGAGTCCAACGATGAATGAAAGGTCAGCGAATGGAAAAAACTGTCAATGAAGGAGGAGGTCGGCAGCGTGGAACCTTGTCAGAGACAAAGATCAGGGAAAATGGACTCTTTGGCTGAGGTCGTGTTTTGTGGAAGTTACCAGGAGTTCTGGTTTGGGACATTTCAAGCCAGCCTGAGCACTAGATGAATGCTCTGATTTCGCCAAATCTGTTAAATATTTTAAGGCTGTTTGGATTTGTGCTGCTAGAGATTAGTTGAAAAACTTTGTAAGAAGAAGAAAGTTTGTTTGTTTTATAATGTGTTATTGCTGTTTTGTTTGGCTTTGTTTTGAGGCTGAATAGTGGCTGCTTTCTCTTTTTTTTTTTTTTTTTTTCTGTTTTCTTAGAATTTTCTAGAGCCACACTCACATTTTACTTGTTAGGACCACCAAAGTTAGAAGTGATTTAGGATGAAATGAATGATAGAGCTGCGCTTCAAACGGCCCAGGCCGGCCGGCCTTCAGTTTACGACTGTTGGAGAATCTGTCCCCTCTGAACGTAGTTCAGTGGAGGCTGAAAGTCACCGAGACGCCGCAACCGTCTCACCACCGATTCACAAACTGTGATCGTAAGCCGGCCATGACCGTGTTTTTTGTATCCCCCGCTAGTTCTTCCTCAGCTTTGTTACTGGTCTCATGTGACACACACTTACAGAGTTCTTGTTTCTCTGGTCAGGTCAGATCTCCTTCCCTTTTCTCTCCCTCATCGAAGTTTTTGAACCATGTGGCTTGGGGGAAGCAAGGCTCTTCCATCAGTTTGGGAGAGGCCCGTGGCCATTTTCAGCCTGGTGAAATGAGGCTAAAATGAGGGCAGGACCCCAGAGATGTCAGCAGGCTGTCCCCACATCCTAGAGAGCGTTGCAGTTCATTCCGTGGTATTTAGAGACACGGCTTAGCAGAGCGAGTGAGAGTGCAGTCTCGAGCCGGGCTCACGTCCAGCTCTGTTGGTTATCACCCTGTGTCTTTCTGAACCTCTCTTTTCCTAATCTGTAAAATGGGAGTAATCGAAGCACCTACCTCATGGGACAGTTGTAAAGATTGAACAAATCCTTGTAAAGTGCTTAGAGCAATGCTTGTCACATAGTAAATGTTCAGTAACTCTGGGAGTCCTTATATTATTTATAAATATGATGACATAAGTTTCAAATGGAATTCAAGTGGAGTTTCCTTGGATTGTCTGGTTTCTCTGTTCTCTGAGAACATTTACTAGACTCTCGTTTTGTTGGATTTAAATGAGAGATCATCCCATGAACTGTTTTGGAGCCAGAATAGGAAAAAATATGAAAACAGTTCTTTAGAGAAACACCAGGACAGCAAAAGTTAATGGAAGTTAAAATTTAAATTATAATCAAAATAGTGGCCGTCAGTTATCGTGTTGGGTAGGTGTAAGATAGGCAAATAATGTATACACTCTTTAACATCTATTATTACAAGAACTGCTTTGAGGGAAAAACTCACCTTAAATAACTGCATTATGCAGTTAAGAGACTGAAAAGGGCAAAACAGTAATGAAATAAAATGATAAATCCTAAACAGTGACAGGCATATACGTATGCTGATATTAACTGACCCCTTTTCTGAGATTGCCGTGGCTTATACTTGAGGTGTAGGGCTTCTAATTTGCTTCATTTCAGTAGCTGCAACAGCCCCAGCACAGCATTTCCTTGAGTGTGAGTTCCACCAGCTTAGATTTTAAGAGATTTTAGGGGGGAAAATGGGAGGGGAAATTCCATGGTCAAATAAGTTTGGGACCCTTAAATGAAAGTAAACTGGTTTCCTTAGAGATTTTTTTTCAGAGCTTTTAATATGTGTGCTGTGAGTCTCCCAGGGAGACGTGATATGCAGTGTTTCTCTTACTTTTGGGACCAATATCCCATCTGTCAGCTTCCTGCAGGATGCCAGCGCCCTGGAGCAGACTCTGGGAAATGCAGCCTTAGAAGCATTACTGTTTTCGCTTTGTCTCAGGTGTATCCTACCGAGGTGTAGCTGCAGGTCAGGGGTGGAGGAGGGAGGCCCACAGGTGAAGCTGGGAACTCGATGTCGGATCACTGTACCGTGGAGGGCTCACTCTGCGCAGGCACAAAGCACTCACGCATATCAGCTCATTCAGTCCTCTGACGGCTCTGTGAGGTGGGGGGGTGATCATTATTCCCATTTTACGGACAGGAAACTGATAGCCAGAAGGCATAAGTCACTTGTCCAAACCTGACAACTAGAACACGGTGAAGCCAGGACACAGGCTCAGGTACAGGGGCCTGTGCCCGTCCTCCCTCTGCTGTACGGTCGCGGGGCTCACGTGTGTGTGGTTTGTATGCTGTGTGTGTGTGTGCACGGGGCGGGCCGGTGGTGGTGAGAGAACAGCATGAAAGTGTGAGGTGACAGTGAGTTTTGTGTGGCTGGAGAGTGCGTTTGGAAAGGGCAAGGAATGAAACCTTAACGCTGAACAGGTACAGGTCCCCAGGGCCTCGTCGGTCCCGTACAGGCAGGTGGGGTTTCTCTAATGGACCCCCTGCTCTTTCTGTCAGGTTGCCTTAAGAACTCTAATAAGCAAACTGCTAAAGAGTAAAAACAGTGCAGACACTTGGCTTGGAGGCTAGGGATGCACACCGACATTTTGCAGGTGGCGTGGTTATTGTCACCAACTTGTTGCTGTCCCAGCTTGCTGCACCGCGCACCCCACGCTGAGCACAGACAGCAGACGCAGGAGTCCAGAGGATCATGCTTGCGTTGAACGTAATACAGGGGATAAAAAAGGGTGACAGCTCCCCCGTCAACTCCCTGCACTTCTGCAGTTTTTGAGGGCATATTTTATATGTTTCTGGAAGCGCAGGAAAGGCTAATGGAATGTAGCTCAAGAAGATGGAGATAAATATTTAATGAGATTTTAGGGTCCTTTTTAAGATTTTATTTTATTTTCTATTGGAGTACAGTTGCTTTACAATGCTGTGCTAGTTTCTTGCCATATAGCAAAGTGAATCCGTCTTATGTATACATATGTCCACTCTTTTTTGGATTTCCTTCCCATTTAGGTCACCACAGAGCACTGAGTAGAGTTCCCCGTGCTATACAGTAGGTTCTCATTAGTTACCTATTTTATACATAGTAGTGTGTATATGTCAGTCCCAACTAGGGTCCTTTTTAAGGCTTGATTAAAGAGGTAAAAATGAGGCTGCTCTATCTTCTTAACAAGTTAATTGTTTTTTAATTTACTAGTATTAAAAATATACACCTATTCCCTATAACCCAAATGTCTTTGGTTCCGAGTTCAGATGTAGTGACTAGTGAGGGTCTGGATAGTGAGGGATTTATCAGAAAATGTATCAGAATGTATTCAGTTCTCGGGTTTGGATTTGGATAGCAAGGAGTATTTAGATTGGAAAACCCAGTGAAGACCTTGTTCATCTTTTCTTTTCTGAAAGGAGGTGAGAGTGTCTCCTTAGTCAATAGATTTCTCTTCATTAACAGGTAGTGAGATTGTGACCTAATGAAGATCATAGTAGGTCATTATAAGGACGGGACTAGAAAACACTGAATTCCTCTGAGTCCAGAAGTCTTGCCACAAGGCGTCCATGTAACCTGAGCCGTTGGGGTCTGTCGGCCCTTGTTCACAGTGCTCAGCCAATGAACAGGAGACCCCGGCATCGGGGGTAATTATGCGACCCTCGATATAGAGAATATTTGTAAGAGTAAGGGGAGTATGTGGTATCTTTGAAATATAAAACTTATACAGTAGGAAGATTTAAAGTTCATTTTAGAAGGAACTTTTAACTCTGTCAATTTTATTTTGAAGTCACATCTGGCTTCAGTTCATGTGTTTTTGTAACCCCATTTTGCGTCTGTCTTGGCTTGGTTATCTGCTACCTTCAGTCCTCTTTAAGTCACACGAAATAGGACAGGGAGCGGGGAGAAGACGTAGGATGCACGAAGGTGAAGGGAGTGGGAGCAAGGGGGGAGTCACTGTAAGTGCCTTCAGGGCCTGGGGTCCCTATTGTGGGCTTGCAAAGCCAGGGCTGGTGCTGGATTGTACCCCAGACCGAGCAGCTGTGGACGGGGATACACTTCCATCTGTGGGGTCTGATTGTTCTTTTCAGACAACTGTATTTGAGTAGTTAGCAGACGGCTGGTTCTCATCTTTATGCACGGCGTAACTGTACCCTGTCTGTCCTTAGGTGGGTTTGCCGAGTTCTCCCGCTGTTTCCCTGGCCTCTGTGAAGGAAAATCCACCCTAGTCCCCACCTGCATTTCTCAGCCTTGCTTACCTGTTGCCAACATTGGGCCAACCCGAATTCTGCCCAATCTCTATCTTGGCTGCCAGCGAGATGTCCTCAACAAGGTGGGTGCTTTGAAAATATCCTTCATTGCAGGGTTTCTTGACAGCAGCCGGAGAAGCACTGGGTTGCCGGTGGGCTGTCCTTTCAGACACACGCACCCCGTGTTCTTAGTGCAGCTCCCCTGAGAGCAGCCCAGCGGCCGTACGATCCCCCCAGTGCCGTCTGCTGTGACGTTCTGATCGCTGTTGGAAGGCTAAGCTGTTGTCAAGTGTGCTGTTCTTACAGGTCCAAGAGACCTGTGGTTGGGCACACCCAGGAAGGCTAATGCCGCCTAGATTATTTCGCATATAGAAATGTATTTATTTACTGCAGCAACTAGAAAGGGACTCTGGTTGGCTTGGATTGAGGAAGATCTCATGATGACTCCTGGCTAGAGGGGCAGGGAGGGGGATAAAAGGATGGCGAGGACCAGCGCTAAGAAGATGTGCTGCAGGCGCCCCGCCTGAGGCCCCTTGGAGCAATTTGGTTGAGAAAGAAGAGGGAGGACCATAAATACTGGATGAAAAGGATGTGAGCCATTCTGAGCAAGGTGTACCCAACAGAGGAGCCGTATTGATTGATTGAAGCCATTATATATAACGGTACACACATAACAGCAGTAGAACTAAGATCCGTCTGTCTCCACTGCTTATATGCTCTTAACCAGTGGTGCTAGAAAACAGTGCTCTAACTGCCTGGAAAGTGATTTGTCTCTAAAACCTCTTATTTACATCACCTCTAATTGAAAGAGCAATCAGAGATCTTAATTCAACTGCTGGTGATTTACAAGTGCTGCTTTTTGGGTATTTCTGCTTGAGTAGCTGAAGGAATTGGGCTGACCGTAAAATAAGCTTCCAGGTGGGCTTGCTTTATTTTAGCACGTGGAAAGCAAAAACACCCTCTCATTGGGCAGCAAGGAGGCATTCTTTTTGCTCTTTTTTTCTTTTTTGTTCTCAAAACTCCTGCCTCTTCAGAATTTTGCCTGGACATTTTTGCTAACATGTCTGCTCGTTCTGTGAGGTATTTGAAATTTGATAGCTTATGCTTGCACTGAGCCTTTCTGGTGGGGTCACGATGTCTTTGAGCACGTGATTTTTATTAGTTCTCTTTGAGAGATAAGCAAACTATGTCACAGAAAGCAAAATTAATTTCCTAAAGTCACATGCATCCCTGGGGCAAACCTGGAGATGCTTTATTTAATACTTAGATCAGCAAATAAAACAAAATGAAATAAAATTCCTAGTTAAGGATCCTGTTCAGAATTACCCCCAGTAAAACTTAACCAGTCAGCTGGCAGGTGATTTTACATGCAGTTATGTTACAGGTCCTTTTTGTTACTTCTGACATTCAATGCAGTGGTACCTTGATTTTGCTGCATACCTTTTCCAGGTTTAACAAATGTGTCAGTTAACAGCTAAGTGAGGCCTGCAGGTTGAGAGCAGTTTAAACTGGAACCTGAAGTTGAGGTGTGCCGGGGGCTGATAGTTTTGTTTTTAATTGGCTTCTACATGTCTGTGTGCTAAACAGGATGGGCACCTAGATGCCTTGAAAGGAAATGGTTGTAGGGGGAGAATGGGTTTATGCAAGCTCATGGAGAAATAGCTTGAGCAAGGAGTCATTGGGGAAGACAGAGAAAGCTGCTTTAGGAGCTACCGACCTGCAGACTAGGGAGTGGTGAGAAGAGTGCTTTCAAAGTGGTGAGTAGAAATTTCTGCGTATGTAGCCTCTAGATTCACTGTTGAGAAGAGTCCTAGTGCTGGAGGGGATCTTACAGATCATTTAGTCAGCCTCCTTCATTCAATAATGAGGAAATCGTAATTCCAGACATGTCAAATAAATTCCACAACATCACCCCGCTGATGGGTTTTAGAACTGGATGTGCCTCTCTTTCGAAAACAGCATAAACTCATCTCCCTGCTCCACTCTCTGGTTCCAACTTTCCAGGAGAAATAATGTGCTCTCTTCTTCTGGAAGATCTCCAGAGATGAAGATTTTATAATCTCCCCTAATAGTACGTTCCTTTTTAGTCAAAATTAGAAGCTTCTAAGAACATCCACCACAAGACCACTAATTTTATTAGTCATCTTCCCATTTATTTATTTATTTATTTGTAATAAAGTGCCACTAAAATATGTTAAAAGCATGTCACGGAAAATTTCTGAGGAGGATAATAGTGTTTATCATTTAAAATGCTAGGCTCTCTCTGTTACTGCATTTAACCCTCATAATAGGATTTGGAGGTAGGTTGGCTCTGAGCTATGTCACTTACTTACCCAAGATTTTGTGGCTAGAAAGTCATTGACCTCAAAGCTAGTGAGTGACAGAGACATCCTCAAACCCAAACTACTCTGGCTCTAAGTCCTGTGTTTGTAGAACACCAGAAATCCTCATTGTCTGGAAATTGAAATCTCTGTAACAGGCTGTCATGAAGGACTGACAGATCTTAACAGTCTGTTGAATCACAGCTGAGATTTGTTTCCTCCTGCTTTTTCTACAGCATGTGCTGTACCAGCACCATCCCACAGAAGTATAATGAAAGCCACATATATAATCTAGAATGTTCTGATAGCCTTATTTAAAAAGTTAAAAACCCAAGTGAAATTAATTTTAATAACATTCATCACCATATGTCTAGAATATTATCATTTCAACATGCAATCGATATAAAAAATTATTGGCACTTTACAGTTTTTGGTACTAGGTCTTTGAAATCTGGTGTGTATCTTATGGACTCTGCACCTCTCACTGTGGACGTGCCACATGTGCCTGTGCTTCCACAAATCAGATGGTGCAGGTCAATACTCTCAGCATGTGATTGTTTTTACTTAGGTCTCAAAGACATAACTCTTCTGTAGAAGACTGTAAGAAGGCACCGGTAGCAAAAAGAACACACTTCCTTTCCCCTCACATCTGTACTTGGTTTCCCACAATCTTTCCTCCTCTGGTCTTTGTACTGGAGTTGTACAGCTGTTACACTAAAGCAGTTTGCTGGTGCCCAGTTCATATCTGACTGAGTGGGACTTGAACCAGAATCTCTAGTTATAATGGGAAAGACAAAAGTTCCTGATGTTTTTTTCTCCTTTACCAGTTAAAATTTCAAATGGACTTTTGTTTCCCACTTACACACGGGATGTATGATGGAATTCCCTGCTGCGGCTAGTTCCTGAGCCAGGACCTCTTCGGCTTCTTCACTAAAGCTGCTGTGCCCTCTCTCCGCATTTTAAACAGGGTGCAGTCAGCTTTTCGGGGGTAGCTTCTTATTTCAGTCTTTTCACGCGCACAGTTGGCTTTCCTGGGCTGCCTCGCCGTTCTGCCCATAACCAGGACTACTGCCACTTTCTCTGGTGTTTTCGTACGAGAGTTAGGCTGTAGCCTGGGCACCGTATAGCCAAATACTGCTTTCAGGTTTCTCTGTGATCCAGGAAGACAAAGGCTCATGTCGTCAAAATGATCAGTGAAAGTATTTATTCAGGGTCCACTGTGTGTAGGACGCCATACAGAGTGCAGGTTGGTTAGACAAGACCTGTTCCTGAGACGGTAATTCACAAACAAGGTGACTCAGGCAGGAGCGAGAGCCGGCTCCGGACCGGGAGGATTCGCGTCCCAGGTCTTCCCCTCCCCAGCCAGAGCAGTCGAGCCACGGGCCCGAATCTGCTTCTTCACCTGAAAACTGAAATGATTCCTGCCTCCTAGGGTTCTTGTGAGGCTCCAGGGATGTGGCCTTATGCCAGGCACCAAGAGCAGTTCCTGGTTTATAGGGACACTGTTACTGTCACCACCGGGTAGGGCGTACAAGGGTCTAGGGTGAGTGGTGGGTATATTGGGCGTGGCTGGCCGAGGAAGGCTGGCTGGAGGAAGTAGGTCAATTCTGAAGGCAAAGGGAGCGGCAAATGCAAACTCACTCATTAAACTGACTTCAGAAAGAAACATTTATCTCCTTTATCTCGATTTGCAGAGCCTGTGGGATTTAATGGGACCTCTGTCCTCAGCCTAAATGAACAGGGGCAGCTTGACCAAACAGAGCAGTTGTATTAAGGCTGTATATTAAGCTGTATTCCATATATTACTCCACAGTCTATATCAACAGAGCATAGAGCCCATATTTAGAAATTAGTCCAACTACAGGGCAAAGTTTATTTCATGGTTTAGGAGAAGGAAACTTAAAGGGAAAAAAAAAGTGAATGCAAATCATAGCAGTAAAATTAAGATTTATTTTTTGACTCAGAAAAATTACTTTTGAACACTTTCTTGATTGTGTTTTGAAACCAGAATCTATTTTTTAATTTCTTAGGGGGTAATCTTTTCTACTTTACAGCTGAACCCTTTTTTATACCCAGCCTGCTACATTCCATGTAATTTCCCTCCTTGAGGCCAATTAGGAGAAAGGATAGTTTGAATTAGTGAAAGATATACATTACAGGCTGGGGGGTGGGCAACAACTTTACTGAGACATAATTTATATACCATGTGATTTATAAGATATTTTTAATTGAGATATAATTGACATATAACATTATATTAGTTTCAAGTATATTAGTTTCAAGTAACATTATATCCAAAATTCAAGATTTATATATATTGCTAAATGATCACAATAAATCTAGTTACCATCTACCACCATACATAGCTACTCCTTTTTTTTCTTATGATGAGAACTTTTAAGATTTCTCTCTTAGCCACTTTCAAATATACAGTACACTATTATTATCTATAGCCGGCATGCTGTGCATTACATCTCCATGACTTACTTGTTTTGTGACCGGAAGTTTGTACCTTTTGACCACCTTTACCCCTCCCCTCCACCACGTCTGGCAGCCACCAGTCTGTTCTCTGTATCTGTGAATTCAGTTTCTGTTTGTTTTTTAGATTCCACATGTAAGTGAGATCATACGGTATTTGTCCTTCTCTGTCTGACTTAGTTTGCTTAGCATAATGCCTTCAAGGTTCATCCATGCTGCCACAAATGGCAAGATTTCCTTCTTTTCTAAGGCTGAATAATATTCTATTGTATACATAATACCATGTCATCTTTATCCATTCATCTATCAGTGGGCACTCAGGTTGTTTCCATGTCTCGACTTTTGTAAGTTGTGCTGCAGTGAACAAGGGGGTGCACGTGTCTTTTGGAGATAGTGTTTTTGTTTCCTTCGGATAAATACCCAACAGTGGAATTGATGGATCAGATGGCAGCTCTATTTTTAATTTTTTGAGGAACCGCCACACTGTTTTCCATAGTGGCTGCACCAGTTTACATTCCCACAAACTATTAATTTAAAAATAAGGTAAAGTAAGGGAACTAACATTTATTGAAACTTGTATATTATGCGCCACTTTATCCTCATAACAGCTTTACAAAATAGAGATCATTAGCCCTGTTTTACAGGTAAGGAAACTAAAGCTGCGGGAGGTCAGGTAGCCCCTCCAAGGTCATTCAGGTAGTGAACAGTCACGTGCTGAGCCGGGCTCCCAGTTTTCTGGGACTGGTGCCCGTGTGCTTGCCCTGCACACTGAGTTCACCCACAGTCACAGGAGGAAGGAGGGTTTAGAGGCACGTGTGCTGGCAGAAGTGGAAGCAGTGGTAGTTTATCAAAACTTCCTTCTGATTGTTTCTGTTTTCTCAGTGTGGATCATCCATGAGCAGAGAGAGAGGGTGAGGGAGGACACATGGAGAGTTTGAAAAGAACGGGGAAGGGCTGGAACGGCCTCCAGGCTAGAGGCCAGGTGAAGACCAGGGGCACAGAGTGCCCGCTGAGGAGCGTGACTGCAAGGGGGCCCGGCAGCCGTGTTGCTGAGTGTTCTTCTCGGGCCACGTTCCGCTGCCTGGGTGCAGATGCAGACTCGTGGCGAGCCGGGTTTATCCAGGGCTGTGATCTTGCCAAGTGAGTGTGAAGAGGTGACGGAGGGACACAGTAATTGAGGGTGAAAGCGAGGGAGGGATTCCAGGTGACCCTCGAACAGTGAGGGGGTTGATCCTCGTTATCGTTCATGGTCGGCCCTCCCCATCCGCAGGGCCTCTGCAACCTCAGATTCGACCAGCTGTGGATCCTGTAATACTGTAGTGTTTACTGTTGAAAAGCATCCACGTATAAGTGGACCCGCACAGTTTAAACCTGAACCGTTCAAGGGTCAACTGTGTAATGAGTGGCCACAGAATTTAAGCTGGGCCAGGAAGGAAGGACAGACGTCACGAGGATGAAGGACAGGGAGGAGGCTGAATGAGGTCCTGGGGGGATTGAGGGACGCGGGGAGTGGTGGTGGAAGACGGTAAGCTGGGAGGAAGGAGGTGGCGTCCTGCAGCGCGTTGTGCGAGGTTATGGTTACTGGTAATGGCAGAGACCAGCCCGGGCCTCGGGAGGGAGTGCTCAAGGTGAGGCGCTCAGAGAACCCAGAGGCCACAGTGTCGGAAGGATATTTGAAGGCCAGAGAAGAAAGCTTATGTTATCAGTAGGAAGCACGTGTTAGCCAACTGAGCACAAAGTTGAGCCAAACATTAAACAGCACGAATGCTCTCTGGAAGCCTAAGGATTACGGTGTTTAATGACAGGACAGAGTAATATTGAGTTGTGTACGCTTTACACAACACACTGAAACAACGCTGAATGAATTACATAAATTCCTTAAAATGTGGTAGGAAGTCACAGACCGCCATCTCTGAGTAAAAGCAGTCATGATTCTGTAAAACAAACCCATTCTGCATACTTATAGTTCCATCACAGTTCTTGCTGTCAGGAACATTGACATAAGATGCCCTCTCGGCCACTTATGTGCCCGGCCAAAAACATCAACAGGAGAGAAGGGAACAGAACAGTCACGTGACAGTCACATGACGCCTCAGCTGACGGCAGCCCCCGCCCACCCCTCTGCTCTGCCGCCCTCGGCAGGTGGACGCCTGTCTCCTGGCAGCAGTGGGCTCTGGGCCGTCGCAGGGCTACTAACGCCATTTGAACAGTTTGCTCACCAGGACGCAATTGTGTTTGTTCTCGGACCTGTTTAGGCCAATGTACTTGTTATTATAACGATGTACGTTAGTTAAAATATTGCATACACGGATGAAATATGAATGAGGAAAGAGAGTTGTTTTTCTATGACCTAAGCTAAATGTTTTCAAAAGATTCAGGAAAGAGACTTCCCTGGGGGCGCAGTGGTTGGGACCCCGCACTCCCAGTGCAGGGGGCCAGGGTTTGATCCCTGGTCAGGGAACTAGATCCCGCATGCATGCTGCCACAACTAAGGATCCCATGTGCCTCAACTGTGGAGCTGGCGAGCCACGATTAAGGAGCCCACAAGCTGCAACTAAGGAGCCCGCCTGCCGCAACTAAGACCCAGTGCAACCAAATAAATAAATAAATATTTTAAAAAAAAAAGATTCAGGAAAGACAGATTGCTCTATGTTTTTTTCTGTCTTACTAGGTGGGGGAAGGCAGCTGTAGAATATTTAGGGGGCAGTCATAATCTAGAAGATTCTGTACTGATTTATTGCTTTACTAGTTCTTGCTCTTTAAAGAATGGAAAGTGTAAGTGGTAGATGCATTTGGTTGTGATTTTCTTAAGAACTCCAATCAGCTAACCTATTTTTAAAAAAACACCAAGAAATTAGTGAATTAATGTACGTTTATTTGTTTTGAGTTAAAATGTTTTACGTATATATGTAACATTTTTAATGGTTTCCTCTTTTAACTCATTTTTCCACTGATGTATAACTACCATTTTTTTCTCATTTCATTTTGTGGTTAAATTATTTTATTATCACTCCATTTCAACACATTAATGTCCCCTCCCCCCTTACATCAGTTATCTAAATTAAAGCTACTACTTAAATGCATCTTTTTGTGGCACACCGTTTTGTATGTGGAGAATATTGTTGAAACATAAACAGCATTGTAGGCTTGGATGACTGATGTTTCTTACATGAGGTCAGAACTGCCCCTTTTTCGTGTTTCCTTTCCATCGGGCCATGACCATTGGGCATGTGGCAGCAGCGGCCTGAGGCTGGGGGACGTGCACGTGGGCAGCCAGGCCTCAGCCAGGAGCAGCAGGTGCCATTGTGAACACGGCAGCAGGGCCACGCTGTGATGCCCGTGGCTGCAACTGTGGTGACAATCAGGGAAAAAAGAGGTAAAATAGGACTGATTAGTCTCCTCCAATAGCCATCAAGTGTCCTGAGTTGCTCCGAGAGTCTCTTCAGAGAAGTCCATGCCCAGAGGGGTGCTCCTTTATTTCCTAACTGGTTACAGTTAAAAAGGGTGAAAAAGGATGCAATTACAACTTTATATTCTGTTACTTCATTTGGTTAAAAAGAAAGGCTGTACGTAGGCTAGTTACTTTATTGCTCCATCTAATTTGCTTTAAAAAGAACTTCAGTAGAGAATGGCAGTTAAGAGGACAGATTCTGGAGATGAATATGCTTGGGTTTGGATTTCTACCCTGGACCACTCGTTAGCTGTATAACTTTGGAAACATTACATGAACTCTCTAAGCCTCAGTTTCCTCATTTTAAAAATGAGAAGAATAATAGTATCCATCTCAGAGGGTGGTTGTGAGGATTAAATGAGACAGTCCATTTAAATGCTTAGCATGGTACCAGGTACATAGTAGGCACTCAGTAAATGTTAGATGTTGTTTATTAATGTGTACCAGGTGCCACAGTAGTATATTGTTAATATAACATAGCACCTGTAGCAAAGGTGCCCAACACATTTTTTATTGAATTTAGGTTTAAGTGGTCATTTCTACAGAAGGTAGACTATTAGGCTAATTGTCAGAAGTGTACATTGTTCTAGACTTCGTGTGGGGAAGTCACGTTTGAGGCTCACCACTGACTTGTCTCACGTTAGTGTTGTCCATTGTGAGCATTGCCTGTGGCCTTTTTTTTTTTTTCTTTTTTTTGCAGTACGCAGGCCTCTCACTGTTGTGGCCTCTCCTGTTGCGGAGCACAGGCTCTGGACGTGCAGGCTCAGCGGCCATGGCTCACGGGCCCAGCCGCTCCACGGCATGTGGGATTTTCCTGGACCGGGGCACAAACCCGTGTCCCCCGCATTGGCAGGTGGACTCTCAACCACTGTGCCACCAGGGAAGCCCTTGCCTGTGGTCTTTTGTGTAGAGTAGGTAACGCTGCCCACGTCAGCCTCTCTCCTCAGAAACTCGTATGTCTTTATTATCGTACTACTTTTAATTTAATACATCTTTGTCACACTGTTGATGGAAAGGAGATGGAAATGTAAAAAGGTGCCTTTCTTTAAGGAGCGTTCACGAGAAAGGCCTGAAAGACTTTTATCTCCAGTAACGCTGCCGTTCTTGCGTGGGAAACACTGTGGTGATCAGACAGTGGCAGAAGACAGTGTGACCTTCACTCGTGTACAAGACGTTTAAAAGTCGTAAACACCACTGAGATCTGACGGGAGCCCGCGAGACCTTGGGAAGGCGAGGGTCAGTCACTCTAAGAAGCTCGCCTAGCTCCAGAAGCTGTTTCTTGACTCTGTCCTCTGACAGCTGAGAGGGCTGCACACCTGGTCTGGATTTACTCTGTCTACCTTTTCTGTAAAACAATATATTTATTGCGCTGAATGTGGTAAATGAAGGGATGAGCAAGTTGGCAGGAGGCTAAAGTAGGGAGAAAATGACCAACTGTCCTTCGGGGAGTTGGAGTTGGAACAGATTTGTAGAGGAGGTAGCATTCCAAGAAAAGGAAGACGTGACCAGAGTTGCTTAGAAGAGAATGATTTCAGGCCAGGAACATTTCCTGAGAGGCAGCAATGGATGACTAAATAAAGTGGGTTGTATAGGCTCGCCTGGAAAATGGTGGACGGGATGTTAGCTGAACAGACACGTACTGAGTGCAGCTATGTACCTGGTGCTGAAGGGAGAAAAACAAGCAAGCATCAGGCCAAGACCTCACTACTTCACTGCTTAATAGGAGAGACAAGAGTGAATCTGCTAATGGTAACACGGTGTGCTTGGTGCTTTACTAATAGCACGTCCAAAGTCCTTTGGACAGGCAGAGAACAGAATGGTTAATTATGCACCAGTAGGCGGGGTTCATAGTAAGGTTAACTTAAAGCAGAAAAGTGGAAGAGTCATCAGGAAGAGGAACAGGGCCTGCTGAGCTCAGAAACGGTGTGAGCAACGCCGGGGAAGGGGGACGCACATGTGATGGGGATTTGGAGATTGTACGGGACAGGAGCAGGCAGTGAGACATGACGAAACTAAGTGTGGATAAAGCACGTAGCTCGTGTTTAATTATAAGAAAGATTACTCTAGTTGTTGTTTGGAGAGGAAAACACTGCAAACTTCAAGAGCTCCCTGTTGGCTTTTGTGCTACCATGGTGAGGGCTTACCACTGAGCAGTGACTGGGAATAGAGAGAAAGGGCGGAAGGGAGGGGTGATACCAGGAGGGTTTGGCAATATTAGGATGGGGGTGGTGAGGAAGAGAAACGGGATGAAATGATCCCATTTTCTAGCTCAAGTGTCTGGGTGGATGTTATTACCAAAAACCGGTTTTGGATTACAGAGAGGAAACCAGAATTTGAGGCAGAGAAGGGAGAAAGAGAATGTACTGTGTTTCTGACATTTTGAGTTTGAAGGTCCTGAGGAACATCCAAATAGAGATATCCAGGAAGCAGCTGGAAATAACGTGTCAAAAATTAAAGAGGGTGTGTGTGTGTGTGTGTGTGTGTGTGTGTGTGTGTGTGTGTGTATTTATTTATTTAAGAGTCATCAGCATGTAGAGGTGATAATTAAAACTACGGAGGGGCCTTACCTGGTGGCGCAGTTGTTGAGAGTCTGCCTGCTGATGCAGGGGACACGGGTTCGTGCCCCGGTCCAGGAAGATCCCACATGTCGTGGAGCGGCTGGGCCCGTGAGCCATGGCCGCTGAGCCTGCGCGTCCGGAGCCTGTGCTCCGCAACGGGAGAGGCCACAACAGTGAGAGGCCCGTGTACCACACACACACAAAAAAAACTACGGAAACAGAGTCAGCCTTCAGAGAGAGTATTTACAGCCAGAAGATGGCCTAGGACTGTATCTTAGAGAACAACCAGCATGTTCAGTTTGGGAAGAAAATGTTCTCATTGTGTGTGCATATATTCTGAAATCATAGCACAAAATAAACAAAACAAACAAACAAAAGTATTCTAGCATACTCCCAAATCTTGTAAATCAATGTACTTATTCATGCATTTTGGGGATTACATCTAACATGGTCATAATAAATTTACATAGTTGCCAAGGAGGGGCAAGTCATAGTAAACTGTCGTGGTTTTATTTTCTGTTCTTTGTTTCACTTCTCTCTCTAGTAATGAAGATAATAGAGAGTTGACTATATTAGTGATGTGTGATCTTTTAAACAGCCTATTTTGCCCTTAAAAAATTCTGCTTTAAAGCCTCAATAAATTTAAGAAAACAAATCATATCAGGCATCTTTTCCGACCACAACGCTATGAGGCTAGAAATCAACTACAGGAAGAAAACTGCAAAAAACACAAACACATCGAGGCTAAACAATATGCTACTGAATGACCAGTGGATAACTGAAGAAATCAAAGAGGAAATCAGAAAATACCTTGAGAAAAATGAAAATGAAAACACGACGATCCAAAACCTACAGAATGCAACAAAAGCAGTTCTAAGAGGGAAGTTTATGGGGATACAGATTTACCTCAGGAAACAAGAAAAATCTCAAACAACCTAAAACCTTATGCCTAAAGCAACTAGAGAAAGAAGAACAAACAAAACCCAAAATTAGTAGAAGGAAAGTAATCAGAGCAGAAATAAATTAAACAGAGACTAAAAAAAACAATAGAAAAGATCAATGAAACTAAAAGCTGGTTCTTTGAAAAGATAAGCAATATTGATAAACGTTTAGCCAGACTCATCAAGGAAAAAAGGAGAGGGCTCGAATCAGTAAGATCAGAAGTGACAAGGAAGTTACAGCCCACACCACAGAAATACAAAGGGTCATAGGAGACTACTGTGAGCAACCATATGCCAATAAAGTAGACAACCTAGAAGAAATGGACAGATTCTTAGAAAGACACAAATACAATCTCCCAAGACTGAGCCAGGAAGAAACAGAAAATATGAACAGACCAATTAGGAGTACTGAAATTGGATCAGTGATTTTAAAACTCCCAACAAGCAAAAGTCCAGGACCAGATAGCTTCACAGGTGAATTCTACCAAACATTTAGAGAAGCCTTAACCCCTATCCTTCTGAAACTATTCCAAAAAATTGCAGAGGAAGGAACACTTCTGGACTCATTCTATGAGGCTGCCAATATCACTGATGGACATAGATGCAAAAATCCTCAACAAAATACTAGCAAACTGACTCCAGCAATACATCAAAAGCATCATGCATCATGATCAAGTGGGATTTATCCCAGGGATGCAAGGACTTTTCAATATCCACAAATCTGTCAGTGTGATATACACCACATTAACAAATTGAAGAGTAAAAATCATATGATTATCTTAGTAGATGCAGGAGAAGCTTTTGATAAAATTCAACATCCACTTATAATAATAAAAAACTCTTCTGAAAGTGGGCATAGAGGGAACGTACCTCAACATAATTAAGGCCATATACAGTAAACCCACAGTTAAGATCATACTCAATGGTGAAAAGCTAAAAGCATTTCCTTTAAGATCAGGAACAAGACAAGGATGCCCACTGTTGCCATTTTTATTCAACATAGTTTTGGAAGTCCTAGCCACAGAAATCAGAAGAAAAAGAAATAAAAAGAATCCAAATTGGAAAAGAAGTAAAACTGTCACTGTTTGCAGATGACATGCTACTATACATAGAAAATCCTAGAGATACTACCAGAAAACTACTAGAGCTCATCCATGAATTTAGTAAAGTTGCTGGATATGAAATTAATATACAGAAATATGTTGCATTTCTATACACTAACGAAATATCAGAGAAATTAAGGAAACAGTCCCATTTACCATCACATCAAAAAGAATAAAATACCTAGGAATAAACCTACCTAAGAAGGCAAAAGACCTGTACTCTGAAAACTGTAAGACACTGGTGAAAGAAATTGAACACAACATGATGGAAAGATATACCATGTTCTTGGACTGGAAGAATCAGTATTGTTAAAAGACCATACTACCCAAGGCAATCTACACATTCAGTGCAATTCCTATCAAATCATCAATGGCATTTTTCACAGAACTAGAACAAAAAATTTTTTTAATTTGTATGTATGGAAACACAAAGACCCCGAATAGCCAAGACAATCTTGAGAAGGAAGAACGGAGCTGGAGGAATCAGGATCCCTGACTTCAGACTACACTACAAATCTACAGTGATCAAAACAGTAAGGTACTGGGAACAAAAACAGACACATGGATCAACAGAACAGGATAGAAAGCGCAGAGATAAACCCGCACACTTATGGTCAATCTATGACAAAGGAGGCAAGAATATACAATGGAGAAAAAGTCTCTTCAATAAATGGTGCTGGGAATACTGGACAGCTGCATGTAAAAATATGAAATTAGAACATTCTCTAACACCATATACAAAAATAAACTCAAAATGGATTAAAGACCTAAATGTAGGACTGGAAACCATAAAACTCCTAGAGGAAAACATAGGCAGAACACTCTGACATAAATCGCAGCAAGATCTTTTTCGGGCTGTCTCCTAGAGTAATGGAAATAAAAACAAAAATAAATAAATGGGATCTAATTAAACTTAAAAGCTTTTGAACATCAAAGGAAACCATAAACAAAACAAAAAGACAATCTACAGAGTGGGAGAAAATATTTGCAAACGATGCTACTGACAAGGGATTAATTTCTAAAATGTACAAACAGCTCATCAGCTTAATATAAAAAAAAAAACCCAATCAAAAAGTTGGCAGAAGACCTAAACAGACGTTTCTCCAAAGAAGACACAAAGATGGCCAACAGGCATATGGAAAGATGTTCAGTATTGCTAATCATTAGATGCAGACCAAAACTACAATGAGGTATCACCTCACACTAGTCAGAATGGTCATCATTATAAAGTCTACAAATAATAAATGCTGGAGGGGGTGTGGAGAAAAGGGAACCCTATTACACTGTTGGCGGGAAGGTAAATTGTTACAGCAACTATGGAGAACAGAATGGTGGTTCCTTACAAAACTGAAAATAGAGCTACCTTATGATCCTGCAATCCCACTCCTGGGCATATATCTGGAGAAAACCATAATTTGAAAAAATACACGCAACCCACTGTTCATTGAAGCACTATTTACAATAACCAAAACGTGGAAGCAACCTAAATGCCCATCAACAGATGAATGGTTAAAGAAGATGTGGTGTATATAGTATAGTGTGATATAATGTAATATAATATATAATATAATGGAATACTATTTAGCCATAAAAAAATGAAATAATGCCATTTGCAGCAACACAGTTGGACCTAGAGATTATCATATTAAGTGAGTCAGAGAAAGACAAATATGATATCACTTATATGTGGAATCTAAAAAGAAAAAAAGGATACAAATGAACTTATTTACAAAACAGAAATAGACTCACAGGCATAGAAAACAAACTTATGGTTACCAAAGGGGAAAGGTGGTAGGGAGGGATAAGTTAGGAATTTGGGATTAACATATACACACTACTATATGTAAAATAGATAAACAACAAGGACATACTGTATAGCACAGGGAACTATACTCAGTATCTTATAATAACCTAGAATGGAAAAGAATCTAAATATATATGTATAACTGAAACTGAATCACTTTGTCATACATTTGAAACTAACACAACATTGTAAATTAACTATACTTCAGTTTTAGATTCTGCTTTAAACTTAAGTCTTTACATGTCATTGTGCTAGGTTTATTGGATTTCGCTGATTGAATGTAGTCTGATTGTTTCAAGGAAACTAGTCATTTTAATCATTATGCTAAACTTTTCTCTTTAAAAATGATCATGCTAGGACGTTATTAGTTACTTTAATTGCTCTTTCCCTCCCTAGGAGCTGATGCAACAGAATGGGATTGGTTATGTATTAAATGCCAGCAACACCTGTCCCAAGCCTGACTTTATCCCTGAATCTCATTTCCTGCGAGTGCCTGTGAATGATAGCTTTTGTGAGAAAATTTTGCCGTGGTTGGACAAGTCAGTAGATTTCATTGGTAAGTAGCTCAAGTACTATTACAAGCCCTTTGGGTTACAGGCTCAGGTAGAGGTATATCCCTCCCTCCCCTCCTCCCCTTTTTTCATTAGAGAAAAGGAACCTATTTCATACAGTTCAAAAGTTTGAAAACACATGATGCTCCTTATCTCGTTAAGTGGCCAAGGTGATGTGTGTGTGCCGTGCCATCCCTAAGGACTAGCCTTGTGACATCCTAGCTAACTTTAACACTACCAGGGTTAAGCCTAATGGGATCTGTGATTATGTATTGGCAAGTGTTTGAAAATCGGTTAAACTTTTGGGATTAAACTTTTTACCCACTTCGTCAAATCTTATAAAAGACGTTTGGAAACTGTGGTGGCATTCCTTAAACTGTTTCTGACTTGCTGCTATGTTTTCCCCAGAGAAAAGTCAAATCCTGTGAAAACAAATCCCATTACATTTAAAGTCTTTATGTCACAAGATTCCTAAGCTTCAGTCCATGTGCCAGTAATTTCCAGTAGTATTGGATCTAATGAAATTCCCTCTCTCACTCTCTCTCTCTCTCTCTCCCTCCCTCCCTCCCTCCCTCCCTCCCTCTCCTCACTCACTCACTCACTCACTCACTCACTCACTCACTCACTCACTCACTCACT
This sequence comes from Hyperoodon ampullatus, assembly GCF_949752795.1. Classification (NCBI taxonomy): domain Eukaryota; kingdom Metazoa; phylum Chordata; class Mammalia; order Artiodactyla; family Ziphiidae; genus Hyperoodon; species Hyperoodon ampullatus. The sequence continues at coordinate 93,311,323 of NC_136924.1, forward strand.
CTGATACTTGTGTGGTCATTCCTTGGCGTTGTCTGTGACAGGGTCTGGTCCATACCGTACTTTGTCCTGCTCACTGGGCCCATCAGCCCTGGAGCCTCCCTGACTCCCAGCTTCTGGCACTGTTGTGACATTTTGGTGCCTCGGGATCAGATCTGCTGGTAGGAAGTCGAAGATGTGTATTTGAAATGTGGTTTTGGGGGAAAGTGGCTAAACCGAGGAGACGTGTTCTTTGCTCTTGAGCAGCATAACAAGGTGTGACTCTTGATGCCCGTGTGAAGAGTTTTCGTTAGTTTTCCCCCTAGTCACACAAGTTTGAGCACCCTCATCCATAATTAAATACTCTGAATTGCTTACTGAAAGTTTAAAAAAAGAGAACTAGTTCCTTTTAAACAGTGAAACTATGTAAATTAAGCCCCTCACTAGATCCTTTCATCTGCGAGAGGAATTTTCTAGACAGTGCTTTTGGAACTTCGGGTAATTCTGAAATAGATCTCCTTTTTTCAAGATTTCGGATTGCCAAGTCGTCTCCTCTTTAATTGGCACACATTCTGTGAAACACCTGAAGATAAATGGCTTGATAATTCACATTAAGATAATCACAAACAAAAGTCCCCCAATTAATCCTTCCCCCCATTCTACTTCTAGGAGATATTCAGCATCTCATTCAATGTTTGCCTCTTTAAAAGACGACAGTTATAGTTAACGTTCCCATTGCATGTCACATTGATCCAGAGATGATTGGCTCTAATTTCAGCTAAAAGTACGATTTCAGAATCTATTTAGAATAGAACCTGATTCTGTTAAGTCATGACAGTGTCTAAGCTTTAGGAGGTTGTTAGAAAAGAGAGAATATGAGTAACTTTGCCCCCAGCTTACTTTCTTCTTTCATTGGAGCTCTTGGCCACTTTTAATTCCTGCAAAAGGAATTTTACCATGTTGCTGGTTGGTGAAATACGCACCCAAATACGTATCGTGATTTATTATATATCTGAAGATATTTTTACTTACCAGTAGTTCACTTGCTTGGCCCTGTTTACTGTTAGGGCCACCATCCTTTTCCCACCCAGACAATCCAGGGCAACACGTCCAGCCCACTGCGGAATTCAGCCCATGTTCACTACAGTTGCTAGTCTCGTCCAGGCTGTTTTAAGCTATGGTTACTCTTAACTATATGGCAGAGAATATAATTTGAAGACATACCCTCTTACCAGGACTTAATAACTTAAATAGGCTCATACTTTTCATTATTCAGGTTAAATTTCAGTAAGTTTGTTTGTTCAGTAGGGTTTGTTGGAAGGACGCAGTTTTCATGGGGTGTTGCCTTTACTTCTACTGGAAGCAGGCCACGGCGGGCGTTTGCCCGTCTGCGCCCCGACCAGGGCCCCCGGCCCGGCTGGCCGCTCGCACGGGCTCCTGCTTCACTCGCCCGCGCAAACTCAGGGCTTCTGTAGGCAATCCAGGGAGGTAGTTAAGAGCACGTACTTTGGATCCAAACTGTATTTGATTATTGGTTAAGTGACTCCAGGTGAGTTACTAAAACTTCTGTGCCTCAGTTTCCTGACCTGGAGACTAAAGATAATGTTTCTACCTTTCAGGGATATTGTTCGGATTAAAATAGATAATGCATGTAAAACACCTTGCAAGGTGCCTGACTCATAATTGGCTCTAATAAATAGTAGCTGTTGTAAAAATTATCTAAGTCCTTTTCTATTTTTTCTTAGAGCTGTACTCTGTCACCTCAGTTATTTCTTCCTTCTTTTTAGCCTCTTTAACTTCTCCCCATCACTGACTCCTTCTTAACCCATTTCATTTGTTATCCTCTCTCTCTTTTTAAATGTAGAATTGATAAAATAGAAAAAACTGAAAAATAGATAAAATTGAAAAAATAGATACATCTTGCTTAATTCCTGGATTGTTGTGGTGGCAGCCTGCTTTTTTCTATTTCCAGTTTTCCCCGTCAGCGCCTTCTTGTTGCCCCCGTTCAGGAACCTGCAGAGGCTCCTTAAGTGCCTCGAGTCCATAGCCCAACATTCCCAGACTCTCCAACACCTGCTTCCCACCTCTGAACCCTCCTCTCCGGTCACTTCCCGCCCAGTGTGCACCAGCCAAGGCTGTTTTCTGAGTGGTTGTCCAGCCCCACCGTGGGTCTTTCTCAAATGTTTCCCTTCTCCTCTCCGCCAGGTCGACAGGTATTACTTCCTTTGCCTTAAGAGACTCAGTTTAGCACTCAATTCTGCCAAGAAATGTGTTGTAATGAACCCCACTTCAGTATAATCACTTTTTAGTTAGATTTTTTAAATATATCATCAAAGCATTTGTAATTGTAAGAACAGTATAAGTACCACGCGGAACATTTGAAAAAGAAACCTGTAACCTCAACATCCTTACACATCTGTTATCATCATTGCTTTATTTCCTTCCAGCCTTTTTCAAATTTTTTATAAAGATTACCTTTTAAAATATGTATCGGTCAGCCAGCCAGTATTTACTGGGTTCACACTATGTGCTCAGTGTTAAACCCTTTGGGGGAGTGTTAGAAGCAAGACCCTTCTCGGTCCTCCTAGTCTAGTTTCACGATAATTATTAAAAATGATGAGAGTACTGTCAACATTAAAAAAATATTTAGGGCCTCCCTGGTGGCGCAGTGGTTGAGAGTCCGCCTGCCGATGCAGGGGATACGGGTTCGTGCCCCGGTCTGGGAGGATCCCATATGCCGCGGAGCGGCTGGGCCCGTGAGCCATGGCTGCTGAGCCTGCGCATCCGGAGCCTGTGCTCCGCAACGGGAGAGGCCACAACAGTGAGAGGCCCGCGTACCACAAAAAAAAAAAAAAAAAAAAAAAAAAATATTTAAAGCCAGCCTATTTCCAATAAGAATTTGAAGCAGCTTACAGTAAGAGGTTGGGATCCAAAGATAACACACATTCACACACGTACCCATTAAAGTGGGACAGCAGGGCAAGAACCAGGTAATATGGGACTAGGAAAGGCACAGTAAAATCGGAATTACAGTTCTCTCTTGAAATTGAGTGAACACCTTAGCTTTGAGCTTCTTAGCAGCCAAGGTGAGAGCAGTATAGGCTAAATACTGAATAGTTGAGAGGAGGAAGAGAGCTGTGTAGCCCAGGAAGGCTTGGACTTTACGTACATGTGTTTATATACTGTTAGGTTGTATAGCGTGTCCTTTTTTCTTTGTTTCAATGCTGTTCTATGTTCATTTGTTATTGTTTTATTGTGTTTGATTTCCCTGTCTAAAGGGAAGCTGCTTGATTGTTCATGTAGTACCTTAAAGCTCTATGGTGTTTTGTACATAACAAACAATAAGTCCTATACGTTGGGAATTTGTTATATGTATAACAGAGGTGGTGAGATTGAAGTACTACTGTATATTGTATTACTCAGCTGCCAGAGCAGATTCCCTGGATACCTTGTTAATTACAAGAACTTTAACATAAGCTTTGGTAAACTTTTGGTAGTTATCAATGAAAACAAGGATGAAAAGGGAAGAGTTTAGCTCATGGCAGCAGCGTGCAGGTAAAGGGTAAGCACATACGTAATTGTTCAGATATAAGGTAGTCACTGTACTGGCTAAAATGGTAGCTGCTTCCAGGCTGTGGGGTAACTTCATCCATGGCCACGAGAAAGCTTTTAAAGCTCATCTACAGTGAGAGATGGCAGCACCGTGCGATCAGATTTCCTTGGTTCTTGGTTCTAACAGTGTTCACGAGTCCTTCTACCATGTTATGCGGAGTTAGCATGACGCAGTCAGACAGTTATCTCCTGGATATCAAGGAAGAGGTCAGCGTTCCCTTGGTCCTCATTAAGGTGACCTACTGAAACTGATTCATGGTACACACATGGCTTCTTCTTAAATTCAGCAAGTAAAGTTAAGTGAGCCACTTTATGACACACAGAAAAGTCTCCCAGAGAAAAATAGGGAAATTATAGGAAGGTGGATTCTATGAGTCAGCATTTTACAAATTGCTTGACTTGGCGTCTCTTTGTGTCGTGATGTGGTATCACTGTGATTAAGTGTCTCCCCGTCCCCACCTCCCTGCTTTTTACACAGTTAATGTGTGTGTGTGTCGCGTATGTTTAAAATGAAAAAAAATTTTTTTAATTTAGTCGCTCATATATATCAAATCATTATGTCATACACCTAAAGTACAATGTTATATGTCAATTATATCTCAAAGCTGGAAAAAAATGTAGTATCTCTTACGTAATTCGAAAAAAACTTAAGTATCAGACAACATAGGTAAACAAAATATTAGCTAAATCTTAGGATTTTGGATGTTATTTTCTTTATACTATTCTGTATTTCTGAAGTCTTCTACACTAAACAAGTAGAATCACGTGATCACAATGTGTGATTTATACTCAGGGAAAGTTATTAAAATAATAATGTAAAAAAATACATGGTGAAAAGTACTGAATAAGAGGCAACCTGAGTTAGGGACACATTGCTTATTAACACATGTGGACCTTCATTGTTCTATATGTAAATCGTGGGGAAATCATCTTCCCCTACCTCCTTAAAAGAATATTGAAAGGAAAAATAGGTAACTAGATGGGCTCTCCTTCGAGTTGCCAGATGAAAGGCATTGTGTGAGTTAATGGAAATAAGATCTCACTGCTGGACAGAGTTGTCACTAACGACCCTTTCTGAATTTGACTCATACAGAGAAAGCAAAAGCCTCCAATGGATGTGTCCTAGTGCACTGCTTGGCAGGGATCTCTCGCTCTGCCACCATCGCCATTGCCTACATCATGAAGAGGATGGATATGTCCTTGGATGAAGCTTACAGGTGAGGACAGGAACATGCCCTGTGAGACTGGCTTCTCCTTTGACCTGAATCATGAGAAGACATGGTGGGGGTGGGGGAGAGGGTGGTGGTGACCACGTTAAAGCAGATCAGGATTATTTTAGTTATACTCTTTACAGGTGATTGGATTTTTAAATGGTTTTTCAAAGATTGGAGAAAAATGCATTTTTATAATTTAGAACTAATTCTGCCCTCACACGTATCAAGTTCATCCTCAGCTACTTTTTAAGTTTAAGGAAGAGCAAATACAGAGATCTCCATCCTGTTACTTGAGTTTGTATCTTTGCTGCCTAGTTGGGGAAATATCATTTGTTCTAATTTACACATGAGAAAGAAACGCTCCAGGAAAAGGCTCATTATAGAATTCCTACCGTGCTTTTTCATATTCTTTTCCATGTGGTTTATCACAGGATATTGAATATTGTTCCCTGGGCTATACAGTAGGACCTTGTTTATCCATCCTATATATAATAGTTTGCATCTGCTAACCCCAAACTCCCAGTCCTTCCCTCTCCCCACCCCCTCATCAACCACAAGTCAGTTCTGTATGTCTGAGTCTATTTCTGTTTCATAGATATGTTCACTTGTGTCATATTTTAGATTCCACATATAAGTGATATCATATGGTATTTGTCTTTCTCTTTCTGACTGACTTCAGTTTGTATGATAATCTCCAGGTCCATCCATGTTGCTGCAAATGGCAGTTTCATTCTTTTTTATGGTTAACATTCCATTGTGTGTATATATGTGTGTGTGTGTGTGTGTGTGTGTGTGTGTATGCCACGTCTTCTTTATCCATTCATCTGTTGGTGGACATTTAGGTTGTTTCCATGTCTTGGCTATTGTGAATAGTGCTGCTGTGAACATAGGGGTGCATGTGTATTTTCAAATTATGGTTTTGTCTGGGGATATGCCCATGAGTGGGATTGCTGGATCATATGGCAACTCTAGTTTTAGTTTTCTTGAGGAACCTCCATACTGTTCTCCATAGTGGCTGCACCAATTTACATTCCCACCAACAGTGAAGGAGGGTTCCCTTTTCTCTACACCCTCTCCAACACGTATTATTTGTAGACTTAATGATGGTCATTCTGACCTGTGTGAGGTGAAACCTCATTGTAGTTTTGATTTGCATTTCTCTAATAATTAGCGATGATGAGCATCTTTTTCATGTACCTATTGGCCATCTGTATGTCTCCTTTGGTGAAATGTCTATTTAGGTCTTTTGCCCATTTTTTGATTGGGTTTTTTTTGTTGTTATTGAATTGTACAAGCTATTTGTATATTTTGGAATTAAGCCCTTTTTAGTCACATCATCATTTGCAAATATTTTCTCCCAGTCCATAGGTTGTCTTTTTATTTATGGTTTCCTTTGCTGTGCAAAAGCTTGTAAGTTTGATTAGGTCCCATTTGTTCATTTTTGCTTTTATTTCTATTGGCTTGGGAGACCGACCTAAGAAAACATTGGTACGATTTATGTTAGAGAATGTTTTGCCTATGTTCTCTTCTAGGAGTTTTATGGTGTCATGTCTTAAGTCTCTAAGCCATTTTGAGTTTATGTTTGTGTGTGGTGTGAGGGTGTGCTCTAACCTGATTTGCATGTGGCTGTGCATAGAGTTGCCCAGATTTTGAAGTGTATAACTTTGAGTGGGTTGCCTCCACCCCCCTTTCTCCAGACAGAAGGCAGCCAGTGACAGCAGCACCAAGGACTGGGGTTGTGTTCAGGGACATGTGAATCGGAGTCCCCTGTGTATCTTGTTGGATAGAGATGGTTAATTTGCGTGTGATAAAGGATCAATAAATATAGGCACTTGGAGCCAGGCCTGCTGTAACAATTGGACTTTCTTCTCAAATTGGAAAATCTGGAAAAAAGAAATGAGCTACCTGAACAGCTCCTCACTTGAGGAAGGAGCTGAGGCGGCGGGTCCTCCCTGGGTCCGCACCGCTCCACGTCCTCCACTCTGGCTTCTCCCTAAGGTCCTCCTGCGCCCAGTAGAAACCAGCAGGAAAGGCACCCTTATATCCTGTTACGAGGTCTCATCACGAGGATCCTGTATGTACACTTGTCACAGTTGAGGCAATTATTTCTGGCTTCATTAATTTGCTTTAGGTTACTGATTTCCAAGGAGTTTTTGATTTTTCTTTCCTTCCTTATCCAAATATAAATTTTCAGTGTAGTTTCACTCCTGCATCTTCTGAGAAGTGGCCTTAAGGGTCGGGGCCACTAAAGAATATATCTACTATTTCTAAAGAGTCTCTGTTTCTACAATGAAACATAAAAGCTGTTTATAACTAGTTTTGATCCCTTGATGACTCTTTTAAACAAGGTGGTTACAGAAATGAAGCCAGACATAAGACCTGGTTTTTTTCTTCTTTAGTATTTATTTTATTTATTTATTTGGTTGTGCTGGGTCTTAGCTGCACAGGTGGCCTCCTTAGTTGCGGCTTGCCGGCTCCTTAGTTGCGGCATGCGTGCGGGATCTAGTTCCCTGACCAGGGACTGAACCCGGGTCCCCTGTGTTGGGAGCGCAGAGTCTTACCCACTGCACCACCAGGGAAGTTCCTAGACCTGGTTTTGAGTCCCGGCACCATCCTTTAGTAGCTGTGTGATTTGGGGCAAGTCACCTAAGGACTCTGTGTACCTCTGTGATGGGGGTAATTACACCCACCTGACAGAGGATAGTTTTGAGAGTTGAATGAGAGAATACTCCCTTTAGTGCATTAGCATAATGCTTAGCAGACAGAGACCACTGTGCAGCTGGTTACTCTGTCACACTGAATCCAAAGGGAAGGAACTCGGAAGTGTGTGCTTTGATGCCCTGGCCACCTGATACTCTCTTTTGATGGTTTATTTAAAATGTGCAACGTCTTGAAGTGGCTGTGGGGCCTTTGATCTTGGGAAGCTGAAGGTGGCGCATGGCTGCTAAGGTACTTCTGATGGCAGCACCGGTGGGGAGGGGCGCCGTCACCCCAGGTGGTGAGGGAAGAATCACCTCTTACCAGTTGCACTGGAAGCCTTGGGTCCTTGAAAGTAAGGAGGCTCAACCTAGAACTTCAGGGGTCTGGCCCCCCGCTTTCTAGCACCTCCGGGCTCAGGCTGTAAAGCTCCCCGATGCAGAGGCCCTCATCTCCTCCTTGACCCTCTGCCCGAAGTGTTAAACCAGCCACCTGACAAAGGTCTTGGGAGGGTCTCTCTGATGATTCCCTGTCTCAGCTCTTCACTTTTTGTAGCTTAGTGACATTCTTACGATAACAGGTAGTCGTCAAATTCAAGCCTTTTTGGTTTTTTCCTCTTTTCATAGATTTGTGAAAGAAAAAAGACCTACTATATCTCCCAACTTCAATTTTCTGGGCCAGCTCCTGGACTACGAGAAGAGGATTAAGAGCCAGACCGGGGCGGCGGCGCCCAAGAGCAAACGGAAGCTGCTGCACCTGGAGAAGCCAAGCGAGCCCGGCCCCGGCCCCGCCGCCGCCGCAGCGGAGGGCGGGCAGGGAAGCCAGCCGCCGCCCCTCGGGCCACCCCGCGCCCGCCCCGCCGCCGCTCCCCCGGAGGCGGCGGGGCCCCGGCCTGTGCCCCCCGCCGGTGCGCCCGGCGCCCAGCCCTCGCCGCCCGACGACGGCCCCCTGGTCCAGGCGCTCAACGGGCTCCACCTGCCCGCGGACCGGCGGGAGGACAGCGGCCGCCTCAAGCGCTCCTTCTCCCTGGACATCAAGGCGGTGTCGCCGTCGGCCGGCGCGGCCGCGCCCCTGCGCGGGCTCTCCTCCCCGGAGGCGGCCCCGGAGCCCTACAAGCCCTCCTCCGCCCTGGAGGGCGCCGGCAAGCCGTGCCAGTTCTCCCCGGTGCGGGAGGTGTCGGAGCAGACGCCGGAGGCCAGCCCGGAGCGGGAGGAGGCCGGCCCCCCGCGGGGTCCCCAGCCTCCCAGGGCCCCCGAGGGCCAGGGCGCGCGGCCCCGCGCGGGGAGGCCGCTCCTGTCGCCCCTGCCCCGCAGCGGCAGCGTGGAGGACCACTGCCAGCCCCGCTTCCTCTTCGGCCTCTCGGCCAGCCAGCAGCACCTGGCCCCGTCCGCCGCCGGGCTGGGCCTCGAGGGCTGGCACTCGGACATCCTGGCCCCCCAGACCTCCGCCCCCTCCTTGGCCAAGAGCTGGTATTTCGCCCCTGAGCCCCCTCACTTCTACTCGGCCTCGGCCGTCTACGGAGGCCACGCCGGTCCCCCCGCCTTCAGCTGCGGCCAGCTGCCCGCCTGCGGCGGCGACCCAGGCCACTCCGTGCGCCGGCGGCACAAGCCCAGCGACAGGGCTGACTCCCGGCGCAGCTGGCACGAGGAGAGTCCCTTCGAGAAGCAGTTCAAACGCAGAAGCTGCCAGATGGAGTTTGGCGAGAGCATCATGTCCGAAAACCGGTCACGGGAGGAACTGGGAAAGGTGGGCAGCCAGTCGAGCTTCTCGGGCAGCGTGGAGATCATCGAGGTCTCCTGAGAAGACAGACACGCGTGACTTCTGTGGACAATTTTTCTCTTGTTCACAAAAAAAATATTCCCTGTAAATCTGAAATATATATATGTACATACATATATATTTTTGGAAAATGGAGCTATGGTGTAAAAGCAAAACATGGATCAACACCGTTGTTCTCGTTTAATATCTGCATTTGAGAGCAGCTAGTATTTCTCTCAACACAAGTGGGAGAAGGGCCGAGGCTAGCTTCCCCCCAGGCACGTGAAACAGTTCTATGCAGTGGACCGCACATCCTCTCGTTCTTACTAAATCGAGTTCTATTTGGTGTCAGAGGACAGAAGCGCCCACCATTTTCCTGTCGTGCTACAAAGAGATCTCAAATACTAGTCCTGTCCGGTCCCTTCCATAGTGCACCTTAGTGCTGAGACTGAGCCAGCCTGTGGGTCGGGCGGGGAGAACCTATTAGGAGCAGAACCTAATGGTAAATCCAAGAGAAATGACCACATCCAAAGCTGATTCACAAACCCAAGCGCACCTGACAGCCGAGCGATGAGAGCATCGTTCCGCTGGCCGACCATTAGGGGCCTTGCCAAGATCTACTACAGAGCAACCCCAGTACCTCAGACGGAAAGTCGGGGCTTTCACCACTACCAGGTTTGGTGGCCCATTTTCTAGGCATTGTGAACAGGCAGGTAGCTAGTCACCCCTTTCAGACCAGTTCAAACGGTCTCTGCACACATTTCCAGTTGCGCCTGGATGGAGGGCGTTCTTTCTTCTTCTCAGCTTTGTGAAGAAAGAAAGGAAGGAAGCGATCTAGGATCTACTTAACAGCCAGGAATCTGGCAGCATCATGATTTAAGCTAAGGCTGGGAGGCTAAACAAGTCTACCTCCCTCTTTATAAATCAAAGAGTTGTTCGAGATGGCTGTCAACCCTTTCAATGAAGGTTAATTTCACGCCAGACGTGAATTGATTCGGTAGCAGAGCAACAGCACCGTCACGTCCTCAGCCGCGGCGCTAGACAGCTTCCATTTTGGGTTCATCGCGCAGATGCATCTTGTGAAAATGGAACGGTAAGATAGAATTTTATAGGAAACTACTAAGAGGCAGAAAACCGCGGAAGGATTAGAGAAGGTAGAATTGCTGAGGAGAAGCAGGAAACTGTTACTTTCTCAGTGTTTTTTTTCCCCTTAGCATGCGACCAAGGTGGTATTTCTATAATTAGACTTTCATACTGATTGATAGGGCTGAGAGAGGCTTTGGTAAGCAACGAATGTTCAGAGATAAACAGCGTAGGAAGGTGAGGAGAAGGCGGTTGAATTTTGTTTCGTTGCGAGCAGAGCGGAAAGACACAGCCAAGCTGTTCTCAGAAACTAACCCCAGCATTTTTTAGTAGAACGGACATATCAAAGTGGAGTGGGACCAAGTGGTCTCCGTCTGTGACCTACAATCACTCTATGGAATCAATCCTGGCAGCTGAAAATAGGAGGTGATTAGAACGAGTCCACAAGTGACAGTACTTACCTGCTTTTAAACTTCCTGGCTTGAGTTTTGTCAGCTACAGTCTGGTCCTGTTTTGAAGCCTTAATTCACGTCAGCAGCTTTTCTTTAGGGTGGCGGGCGGGTGTTAGCATTGTTCTTTACTGTAAGTGTAGCTAGTTGCTGACTCATATCTCAGGTTTTTCTACGTGTGAGAAATGGACAGTCCTTTGATTTGGATGTGACTTCATGTTTCCCATGGTGACTGCTAAAACCAGCATAGAATGACATGATCCAAAACTGACTTGATTGTGATGATTATGAGCTTCATAGAACATAACTGGTTATGCACAAATAACGGGCTATGATATGGGTATAAAATGGAGAGTAAACTGCGTAGGGAGTGCGTTGTTACCATACTGGAAAAGTTCTGTTAAGAGTGATTTAGCTTTTCTATATACATGTAAATTTTGGATGTAATCAGATATTATCAAGGTTTCACACAGTAATTTTTGATGTGTTATGTACACACGCACCAAACGTGTAACAGCTCCCTGCTTCCAGAGTCTGGTCACAACTGTGGAACATAATGGCTCCAATGCTGTGTGTTTCAGGAGGGTTGTGGGACTTGGTTTTAACGCGATCTTTGGGCAGAACTGGCCTTCCATCATTTGGGATTCCTCTCGGCCATGGTCCCCTTCCTGTGACCAATGTGGTCCTGTGCTACACCCTTTGGTCCTTGATCACTAACGTCGAGTCATCAGCCCTTGGAATGGAGACTGCCCTGCCGAAGGGGCAGCCTCTCGGGCCAGCCCCAGAGCCACGTGGGTGGCCGAGGGCCGGGCAGGGCGGTGGCTGACTCTTGGCAGCGTGGAATCCGAGGGCGAGCCCTGGAGCCTACCAGATGATACAGGATGGTGATTTTATACGGCAGAACTAGACCTCTACGTGAGAAATGCTGGAAAAGGGTTTAGGACGTTTGTAAAGTTAGGTGGGAAGACTGTATAAATGTTTAATATGAATATAGTGTTCTTTTGTAGTAAGGCAAGCTGTTGAATGGTTGAATTGTGCATTTCTCATTCTGATGTGTCATGAATGTTAATATGATGAAATAAAATCAAAACTGGTACCTGTTTATACATAAATATGAGAAAGGACCTCTTTCTACAGCATGTCCGAGTGGTGAAGGAGGCCTTGGTGGGACCTGACCTGCTGTCCTCCCGCCGGAGGCATCAGCTGTGTCACGGGATCCAACGTTCTCCGGGAACATGCTCAGGCGCTAACAGTCTGCGGCCATCGCCTTCATTCTTCAGTGTGTACGCCAGACGCACACTGTGGTGTAGAAACCTCCGAGGACCTCAGGTTTGGTGACTGACTGAAACCAGAATAGGTACAAGGTAGGAAGAAAAAAGACCCGGTAAACATTTGTGGTGCATTTTAATTAATATGTGGACGGTTTTATAATCCTTATAGGAAAAACTGAGGGAGAGCAGTTATTTAATGATCTGTTCCCCATCCTTGCCATGTACATCATGCCCAGTGTCACATAATGCTTATAAGTGACACTGGGCATGATGACTTATGAGACTAGAAGCTCAGCCTCATCAGGTTGTTAGTAAAGAATTAGGCATTAAAGGAATAAAGCATTTACCTTCAGTGCAAGCAGATGGGATAGTGGCGATGAGAAGAATCACAGGTGACAACATCATTTAAGTTGGTTGTGAAAGGCTTCTGAGTTGAAGTCAGACGTAAGAAAATTTAAAAACAAGAAGGATTGGACTAGGTGAATGAAGACCAGAAGAGCTGTCTTGACTAGGACCTTACCAAAAATGGAGGTGGGCGTGGGACAGAGGAAGAGAGGGCAGGTGGCATAAATCTGCCTCGAGATGGGAGGTGGCAGGAGGGAGCAGGTGTCTCAGTGAGAGGCTTTGGATGGGAAGCTGTCGATGTTGGAAGGCCCAAAAGTCAATCCGGTTACTACTTAAATGCAGACAGATCTGAGGGCCTCTTGGGGACCACCAGCCGCAGCAGGCTGGTGTCAAAGGACTAGTTTGGGTCTGACATCATCAGACCAGGGCTCAGGCTAAGGGGAAACGGGGACGGTATAGCTACTGGGACAAGTGAACAAGACCTTGTTATCCTCAGAAGCCACCATCATTCTGTCTTACATACTCCTGTCTGGTGGTTTTTGCTTTCTGACACTAAGCAGATATGTTTTAGGCCTAGTAAACAAAATTTAGGTCTAGGTGCTTTTCTCTGAATACAACTCTTCTGCCTCTATCAATGAAAGAGGGAAGCAAGGTATTTCTTGCATTCTGTGGGGCCCATTCATCCTTGTACAGCAAAATTATACTTGGTTATATCTTTACAATGTTACAAAATCAACTGGAGAATTACACGACCATCTTGGAAGATGTTTACAAGTCAATCATATTGTTGCAGTTTATGTACATATAGATATCAAACTGGGTTTATGTAAAAACAAATTTCATTCCTTTGGTTCTGGCTAACACACCAGAGTCAGTTGGAAATGCTTTCCCATAGAACATGCAGAATGTTACCCCATAGGAGGGTGTCGTAGGCAAACAGGATAACTGGGAGAGGGTGAGCTCAGCTGTGGCCTGGCTTCTCTGGTCAGGGGAAGTATGACAGTTTCAAAGACTGAATTAAAAATACTTGGTTCACAGAAGCTTTTAGCATAAATCATGCTTCACTATATAGAAAAGGTAGCAGTAGGAATATGCCTTGATTGGTGAAGAAAATTAATCGTCAGTAAATTCTATCATGTCCTATGTTGACAAGGATGACCCTGAGCAAATTCCTAAGAGCAATGGACACACACATACACGCAGCTCACCACATGAGATACTGCTCATACTAATAAGCAACTAGATTTAGTTGCCAAAAAAGTTTTAATGTTGTGGTTTGAAGCACGTGAATAATTAAGTTATCTGGTTACCCTTTCCCTCTGTAGTCACAATATTTGAATGGAAGGTACATGCCTTGTGTGTGTGCAAGAAATTCAGTGTTACTTATTATAAACCAATAAACAACAATGACATCTCTGAGGCACTATGTAGCTCTTAACAAAGGAATGAAAGTCAGGGTAGGGGAAAGAAAAGCAAAATTACTTCTCTCACAGTTAAGGAAAAACACACACCTACAAATTCCACAAGAAGAAATCACAGGTGATTTCCACAAGAAGAAATCACAGGTGATTTCTCTTCTCTCCAGGCTGACCTTCAATCTTTAGTATCAACGTGTTAAGTAATTTCCGACTGAATACTACCTACCTGGGTTTAGCTGAGGTGTAAACAAAACAGGAAGACAAAATCTTCAATTACTCTAGGATTTTAACACGTGTGTGTTCACAGCTCTCATTACTGAAGATTCCTTGTTTTCCTTGGGATTTGCTAGGGGAAATGCCAAAGCTAAATAAGTTCTACAGATCAACCCGAAAGAGTAAATGGCACATGTAGTTCCCCAGGGCCATTAGTTTACATAGCCTTGGAAACAGCATGTTTATAATACCTATAATGTACCTTTTTCACACATCAGAGGAGAAAGCAAAGAAATAAGCTAGAGAATACTTTACCAAAGACAAACAAACCAAACCAATTTCTTGAGTGCACTTAGAATATGGAGTCCTTAAAAACTCATTTCATCGAATATTCACTCTGGCAGAGAACATAAGTTACTAAGAATGATAAAACTTTGAGGGAAAGAAAGATGTGAAATCTATAAAATCATTATAAAGCTGCCCATGAAATCTATCACTTGCTCTTAACCCCACAATTCATTTATTGTAAACTTATATGCACATAATACAAGGGGTGAAGGCCTTTCTACTGATCTTCCACTTCAACTAGTGAAACAAGGAGGCTGCAGTATAGCAGCCTGTTGGATGGGGTTCATAACTAGAGGTGAATAGACTGACAAGCAAAACAGGTCCTTAAAGGAAGTGAGCCACTTGACACCTAACTCATAGTTAAGAAAAAGAAGGAAAGAAGCTCTCCCTTGGCAACTCAGAAATTAAAGTCACTACAAGACCCAGGGCCACTGCTCAGACACAACAGGCAAAGACGCTCCTCACTGCTTCTCGAGGGTGATGTATCAGAACCGCAGACGTGGGATCTAAGAGCTGGAAGGGGCGTGAGACCCTACCCAGACCACCTCGTGCTCTAGCGGGCGTGGAAACTTCCAGCCAGGGCTCTCTGACAACCCCAGGCAGCATCCCCATCCCTGAAACATCCGAGAGCATCCAGCTAGGCCACTGGTCATTAACCAACAGAGATCCAGCATTACTGTCTCTTGAAACAGTAAACCCCTCAGATTCCCAGAATCCATTGGAAAAAGTAAAATACTGAGGAGGAAAAAGTAAAATACTGAGGAGGGAAAAGTAAAATGTTACCAGTCAGGGTTCAATCAGAGAAGAACCACCAGGAATGATGTAGAATAAGGAGGTTGTTCAAGAGACTCACCTTAAGCAATTAATTAAAGGAGCTGATAAGAGTCCCAGTTGTGCTGTATCTTCTTCACCAGGAGTTGCTGGGCAGGCGGTCCAGGAAACAGCTGGATGTGTAGTGGGGGATGGATGGGCAGTGGGGGGATGGATGGGCAGTGGGGGATGGATGGGCAGTGGGGGATGGATGGGCAGTGGCGGAGAGCCAAGACACCTGAAGCCTGCAAGCAACAAGCTGGAACCACATCTGTCTCCCACCAGAACCCACGTTGGCTCTTCCCTTCTCTAAGCCCTCATCCTCCCTGCTGCAGAAGACCTAAGGCGAAGTTAGTACTCATACCTGGCCCAGGATTTGGAAAAGCTGAAGCTGGAGCGGGACGGAGGAGCTGCTGCCCGCACCAAGAGTGCAACAGGGCCTGACTGACAGCGACTTCATCAAATACACATGGACGTTGCTTCACTTCCACTGACAAATCTCATGCAAAGTTCTCTTGTGGCCAACCCTAACCAAGAAGGAACAGGGAAGGGAATTCCAGGAAACATAACTCGACTTAGCCAAAGTTGATAACGTTGCAAAACCACCACATACCATAAATATTAAGTTAACTAGAATTATTTCAAAACACATCAGATTTGCCTATTGTTCTTCTCTGATTCTCCCCAGGAATAATCCATCTACTTTGGACCCAAATCTAAGTTAATATACCATGTTTTGTCTAGTGTCTTTATAAGAAGGAAAAGAACTGGATGGAGCGCTGGCTGGCAGAGAAGTTCTGCACGCTGTGCAAGGTCACCTTTCTGCCACGTCCAGACCATCAGCTGCTGCAACACAGTTGAGAAAGCTGTCCTCGCAGGCTCAGTCTGCACGTCACTTTGTTATGTGCTTTTATTTGTAAATTGTATTAAGTGCAGTGAGGGTAATGCAACGTGATCCCTGAGCTATTCTGACAGCTCTGTAGACAACCAGCTTTTCCTTCTTTGAAAGCTACAAGCATGTCTCTGTGTTCAGAGCCAGGTTCTGTATACTCCAGGAACTCAAAAAAACGACAGTGATGGTTGAGGGCTGAAAAATGCCACTTTCTGTCAGTCTAGGGGAAGGGACTATGAGAATGCCTTTTATTAGTTTTTCAACTTTTCTGCCAGTTTGAAGTTAAAAAAAAAAAAAGTGAAGTTAGGAAAAAATAGTAATTAGAGTAGGTGGGTACCTAGTCTAGCCACATCAGGTATTAAAATGTGCTGTGAAATTATAATATTAAAACTGTGAAAAAACGAACAAAACCCAGCATGAAACAGTATGGAGAGAAAGATCAACGGATCTGAATACAGTCCAGAACCAGATCCTCAATTACATGGAAATTTAATACATGAAAGGAGCACTGAACACAGGGGGGTGGGTGGGGAGGAATGCATTATTCAATAAATCTGGCTGCCTTCCTCTCCGTGACATTTCCTAGAATAACCTTAGCTATTTAACAGGTTTCTAAAATTACAGAACATCTTTCTTGATTGTACTCTAATGAATTGCTCTAGGAATGGTTTAAAGCCCCACTAAAATCCTGACCACCGAAGGCATTACAAAGACGAGCTTCCTTCACCAGAGTGGCCCAACAAACTCTAAAGGTCTAGCTCCCCACTCCCAGCTCAGGGCTTCCAATCCCTCCCTGGCTCCCTCAGACCCCTTGATCTCCTCTGGCTGGATGTCTCTACCCGCCTTCCTTCCTGATGGGTAAAGCAGCAGTTCCCAGAAGGTTGCCCTCTGAAGAAGGCAGATGTTGCCTTGGCCTCTCCCCTTGGTTCTGGTTTCCAAGTTGTCTTTCCAGTTCAGAGGGAATGAGCAATCTTGATATTTTTTTGGTCCTTAGAAAATGCTAGAAGCTATTGATTTTTTTCCTGTGTCTAAATTTTTTAAAATTATTTTTTCCATTTAGCTTGGAATGTTCATATTTCTGCTGTCATCCAGTTGTTTTATGCCCTACATTTTATCCCGGGTTCTAAGAACCTTACAAGATAGTGTTCAATCAAAATTCGAGGTTAGAATCAGATAAAGTTTAACTGAGAGATGCTAAACTAAGTGGGATCAATTTTAACCTTACAAATATACCTAAGGCTGTTTGGACACAAAAAACACCCTCTGAGGTCTGGAGGAATCTAGGGAGCCCCGTGGGCCCCCGTGACCTCCCTATATCCCCGGCTCCTGGTCTCCGTTTGCCTGCCTGGATCTGTTCGTACGTTCCACTTCTTTGCTTCTGCAATCTTTTCTTCCATTAGAACGTTTATGATGTGCAAAGTACTGCACTGAGTACTTTTGTGGTTACTCAAATTGCTTCATTTCCTAATCTCCCATAGCAATTCAGCAGCACTTGGCGTTTTTCCTCTTCAGCCTTTTTTGTATCCCCGGCACAGTGCCTGGCCCGCCCAGCGGGCTCCGTGGACGCCTGCTGGGTGAGCGCTCTCCACTCTGCTCCACGAGTCTGCAAAGCTAGTAAAGCAAACGCGGGCTAAAACCTGCCCCCAAAATTGGAGTCCTGCCAGCGCTGATGTCGTAAGAGGAAACCTAAACTGTATCTGCATCAAGGAAACCAGTTATCAGTGGGAGATGAACCCGACCAGGCTGTGGAAAGGGAGTCTTCAGTTTCCGATGACGACACAGGAGGGGCACCCTAAGCTGACACAGGAGCAATGCTAGGCCAGATAAAGACGTGCTACGATGGAAACACAACACACACACCTGGATTAAATTAGTTCTTTATGTTTACAACCCACAAGACAGCCTACTGAGAAAAATTTCACAAAGGCGTCAAGGACACAGAGCTTCTTAAAATATTTCTCCCCTTGTCTTCGTATTTTCAGTCTGCAAGCTAGACTAGATAATATACACTGTCAATTAAAAAAAAAAACGACGCAAAATAAAAATAAGTCCCAAGGCAGAGTTCTGTAAAGAGTCCTTAACAGTTCAAACATTCCAACTTCGGTGACCACTGAGAGTAGGTTTGCTGGCTTTGCAGAGGGAGAGCGCGTCAAGGGAACAGCTGGGGCATCGCAGTCTCCAGGGCGGCTGGACTGCTTCCCGTGCCCTCAGGGAGGCCTTCGGTCACCTCCGACGCCTTTGGTTCCAAGCGTCCTGGGGCCCTGGCGGTCCCCCGACCACAGCCGGTGGGGGGAGGCGGCTACAGCCTGAGCTCGCTGTCGGGCTTCATGCTGAAGGGCTCCAGGCGCTCGGCCTCGGGCAGCAGGCTGTTGAGCCGCTCCAGCAGCGGCACTGTCTGGTCGATGCCCATCTGGATACGGCGCAGGATGGCCGACATCTCGTTCACCTTCTGGATCTGCTCGGCGTACTTGGCGTATCTTTTCTGGCGCTCCTGCATGAAGCTAAAGAGGGTTTCTACAGACAGATCCATCTGCAGGAGGGAGAGAAGTGAGACACATTCAATCCAGAGGCAACAAGTCCCGTCACGAGGCTGGGGGATGAGCACGAGGTGCGGAGCCCACAGGCCATGTGGGGGGCGACCAGCTTTGCAGGAAGTGGAATCGCTGGGCATAAAAACCTTCCAGGACACGGCCTGACTGGCTGCTGCCCCAGAACCTTCTGCAGAGGGAGACTGGGCTGACGGCCTCCAGCTCTGCCTTCTGGGAGCGTGAGCCATCTAGTCCTTGTTGAGACCCTGGGATTTCTAGCTCTTTCTCTCTACAGGGAAGAATCCTGGGCTCAGAAATCAGGCAGACCAAGGTCTGACTCCGGCTCTGCCCCGTGGGTTGCTAGTATGTATGCTTTCTGTCTCAGGTCTTTCATCTGCAAAAATCTGGGGACTGACGGCAGACTTGCAGGGTTGCTGTGAGGACGAAATGAGACGACGACGTGCTCAGGACTCGGCTTTGTCCTCCCTCCTCCCTGGAAGCTGCAGACCGCAGTCACTCCGGGAGAGCTGCCTGGAGGGGGGGGCACTCCCCGCCAGGACCACAGATGCCAACCAAGTCAAGTCTATATACCATGCGGGGCAAACGGAGGCCTGCTTCGGGCACCCTCCCCCCCGTCAAGCAAACTTGAGGCTCTGGGCTCCCCTTTTGTGACCTCTTTTCCTCCCCTGGCAAGGTTCTTTGGTACCTATCATCTGGATAGAAACAGGAGGAGGAGGGAACCGCCAGCGAGTCGGATGCCCGCACCCCTCCTCTGCATGGACCCGCATCCACTCCCTCCCCACTTGTTTCCTTCCCCAACCAGGGAGGAAACAGTCACACCCCCGAGACTCATGCTCCTGTCCCAAAGTGCAAACGGCACCTCAACCCTTCCTTCTTGTCCTCCCAGGAGCACGGCCCCTCCCAACCCCCGCACCCAGCCAAGCGCTGGCCCGCAACGCGAGTTACCGCAGAGCCTCCGAACACGGTGTGATAAAGACAAAAACAAAACAAACACTCTAACTTATAAGAGACCCACGCCAGGGCAGCCCCCGAAAACAAAATAACCAATTCTATTTTGACGTTGTGCGTGTGCGGAGAGAGGGACGGTGCTGAGGAGCAGGGGGTTTGTTACAAGGACTCAGGGCTTATTGTATCGTTGGTTCTCCCGTCACTTGTTTGGAAATGCCGAGGGGACAACGAAAGGCAGCTGGTGAAGGGCTGGGGTGCGCAGGGAGGAAAATAATCCATCTGAACGGGAAACGCCAGACAAGGCGGAAGCGGTTTCCACCTCCAGAGGGGCTCTCTGCAAGCCTGTTCAGGCACTCAGCACTTCGGAGGTGGTGAGGCAGGAAACGATCGTCTTCCTCACAGTCGGCGCCAGCCTTCTCAGGATGGCAATTCAGTCCGGCACCTAGGAACACTCCGCCTTCTGCGAGACTGTGGGAGCCAGCTGGGACCCACTCGTGGGCCAGCACAGCCCATGGAACAGCCTGCACCAGAATTCAGAACCTTCTCGGGTCATCACGTTTCGCTTGGCGGGGGCATTCCTGGCCCCCAGCCCCCGACTCTACCAGACTAGACAGACTCCTGAGTCAGAGTTGATCTGCAATGGCCTCCAAGGCTCTACCTGATCGTGCCTAAGGCCCTTGGCAATCAACCCATCCCCTCCCCTACGGCCTGACTGACACCTGATCAGACAGCTTTTACAACCATCTTAGCAAAGTTCTTGTTCAATGGCATACACTTCCTTACACACTTCCACATCCAGCTGAGGCCACGTTTAATGTGTCCAGAGCTTCTGTCCAAAGCCATGTCATGCTGAAGGCTTAGGTGAGCACACTGAATTCAAGCACGCTGCTCAAACATGCTTAGAGTATGTCTTCCAAGAGGCAATTCCATGACGGCCCCAGAGGGAAAGAACCACAGAAGAGGAAACTTAGGGCTGAGCGACCTCCAAGGTCTTACAGTGACAGAACCAAGACTAAATCCCAGATTTCCTCAGTCCAGCATCTTCCTTTTACTGTATTTAATTGAGAGAGTGTACCATTAGGGGCACACGAGATTTTAGCTGGTACACGGCATGGCGTTAAGGAACATCAAATCACGTGATGGAAAAGTTATTGCCTTTTAGATCTTTTCGCATTCTTTCTGATTGCTGCAAGTCAAGTCTCAGTTTGGTGCAGCTAAGACTTGAATACCTGGAAGAGTGTAATAAAATGGGCAATGCCTGCTTCTCATGCCCCACCCTTTGCTCAGACGATACTGCTCCTGACCCCTACCCCTACCTAAGGATGTGCCCATGAACCCCAGGTACACACACTTACTCCAGCATTTCTGACATGGCTTTAGGCAATGTCAGCATCTAATGCAATGCTGAATCTTACCATTTGGACAATCGGGAACATATTCACCTTTCCTGTTTCTATTTTGGCATGTAGTCTCTAACAAGGAAGCATAAATACAACATACAGAGTCAACAGACATTTATCGAGTACTACTGTGTGCCATGCACCATGCAGAGTCCTAGCGATACAGGTATTAAGAACCAAAACTATTTACACCCACACGGCTTACTGTGTACATTAACATGACTTTTCTTTTCCACTCTCTTTGTTAACATGACTTTACTATTCCAGGAAACTCAGGCCCAGAAGGGGGAATGTTGCAAATAACTTTGTTTCAGGAACTTCCAGAGGAGCCATTTAAATGAAAAAACTATTAGATTTTCCAATAGACAGCGAATGACTATTTATTCCCCATGACTCCTGCCTCAAAACCCTGGCCTTGCTGTGACCACACGACTAAGTGCCAGTCAGCAACATGTATATGAGGAAGTCTCTCCTGGAGCTTCCGGGCGCCTTCCTAAGAGTTAGCTGGCATGCTCCTCTCCTTCCTTGTCCCCTCCCTCCCTCTGCTGCTGCTGAAATGCAGATGCAGCCCCCATGGACCACGAGAATAACTAAGCTCATAATCTGTGGGTCGGCAGAGCAGTGAACTAGAAGAAGTCTGGGTCCATGAGGATTTTTCCCCATGAGAGTCGAACCAGGTGTGGGAGAGAACAACAAATTTCCATTTTGACTGTATAGCCCAGGAAACTCTGTTCAATAGTCTGTAATGACCTATATGGAAAAAGTATCTAAAAAAGAGTGAATATATGTATAACTGATTCACTTTGCTGTACAGCAGAAACACAACACTGTAAATCAACCAGACTCCGATAAAAATTAATTTAAAAGAAACAAACAAGGTCGGGACTTCCCCTGGTGGTGCAGTGGTTAAGACTCCGCACTCCCAATGCAGGGGGCCTGGGTTCAACGCCTGGTCAGGGAACTAGTTCCCACATTCATACTGCAACTAAGAGTTCTCATGCCTCAACTAAGGAGCCCATGAGCCGCAATTAAGAAGCCCGCCTGCCACAACTAAGACCCGGTGCAACCAACTAAATAAATAAATAAATATTTAAAAAAAAAAAAAAAAAAACAAGGTA
Source organism: Hyperoodon ampullatus (assembly GCF_949752795.1). Taxonomy (NCBI): domain Eukaryota; kingdom Metazoa; phylum Chordata; class Mammalia; order Artiodactyla; family Ziphiidae; genus Hyperoodon; species Hyperoodon ampullatus. The sequence goes on from NC_136924.1 coordinate 93,333,424, forward strand.
AAAAAAAAATTTCCATTCTGTATAAGCCACCATAATTCTGGGTCTCTGTAACACCAGTTCGATTTAATCTTACACTGATAGAATGAATGTGATAAAGTCCCTGCCCTAAGGAACTCACTGTTTACTCTTAAACTCATACTTCAAACCTTGCCCCACATACTCATATACTGTCTCTGATGGCAGTACCTCTCAAAGGGCAGGTGAAAAAGGAGGTGAGATTATTTGTGGGTGTAAGTGCAGGCTTTACTATGACATTAGACATCTATAGAAGGGGCTCAAAGTCACTGCAAATACCTTATGTGGATGGGGCATCCTATTTGCCCACCTGGTCAGTCCACTGCCAGCAATGGATCCAAAATATTGGATCCAGCAAGTCAAATCCAGAAACATACAAAAAAGATAGTATATCATTACCAAGTGGGGTTTATCTCAAGGATGTAAGCTTTTTCAGCATCTGAAGATCAAAGTAATTTGCAATTTCAATATAATAAAGGTTAAAAATCATATAATCATTTCAACAGACACAGAAAAATCATTCAACAAATTATGAAAAATTTCAGCAAATTAGGAACAGAAGGAAACTTCTTCAGTCTGATAAAGGCCATCTGTGAAAACCCAACGGCTAACATCACAGTTAAGTGGTGAAAGACACTTTTCTCCCTAAGATCAGGAATAAGGCAAGGATGCCCATTCTCACCACTTCTATTCAAAGTTGTACTAGAGGTCCTAGCCACTGCAATAAGTCAACCAAAGGAAATAAAAGGCACAGGAACTGGAGAGGAATAAATAAAAGGGTCTTAATCTGCAGATGACATGGTGTACCTAGAAAATCTTAAGGAAGCTTAGAACCAAAAACTAATAAAACCACGAAGTGAATTTAGCAGGGTTTCAAGATACACGGTCAACATACAAAAATCAATTGTATTTCTATATATTTGCAATGAACAACTGGACAATGGAATAAAAAATACAAAATTTACAATTGCATCAACATAAAAAGCTTAGAGAAAATGTCACAAAATATATATAAGACCTACACACTGATATTACAAAACCCTGCAATGAAAAATTAAAGGCGGTCTCGAAAATGGAGAGGTATACCATGTTCATGGATTGGAAGATTCAACATCATTAAGATGTCAGTTCTTGCCAAATCAATTTATAGATTCATTTGAAATCTGAATCAAAATTCTAGATGGCTTTTTTTGGTAGGGATTTGATAAGCTGATTCTAAGTAAACAGAATGGTCAAAAGAATTCTGAAAAAAAACAAAGTCTGAAGACTTATAGTAATTCTTTCAAAACTTAATTTAAAGCTACAGGGCGGAGTCAAGATGGTGGTGTGGGAAGATGTGGAGTTAGCGTCTCCCCACAACTAGGGCACCTGTCCACTGCTGGTGAGGCACTCTGTGGCCCAGGGGATGTGAGGAACCCCAAAGTGAACTGGTAGGACATAGAGGGACTGAGGAGGGAGGAGAAGTGGAGGCCAGACAGGATCAGTGCCCCTGAGGCCAGGGAGATCAGGAGAGGCAGGTGGGAGGGACTCTCCAGGAAGAGCGGGAGAGGAGCGGAGGGCGATTGCCTGGCCCACTCAGGCCGGGGAGCCTGCTGAGCTCCCAAGGCGGTACCCCTGCCACAAAGCCCCATCCAGGCCACATGGGTCCTCGGGGCATAGGAAGGAGGCCGGGGAGATCGGGAGAGGCAGGCAGGAGAGGCCCTCCTAGACTGGAGGAGCAGGAGAAGAGAGGAGGGCATCTGCCCCACTCACTCAAGCCCAGAAAGCCTGCTAGGCTCCCAGGTGAGGTGTCCTGCCCTCTGAGACCAGGGGTGGGGGGCATGCCAGGGCCCCTTCTGTTCCTTGAGCCTAAGCCCCACCCCCCACAGCCCCCAGGGCCTTTTCCAGCCCTGTGGGTCCTGAGCACTGGCCCCACCCACCACCCAAACCTCACCCTTGCTTAGGCCCCACCCTCCAGAGCCAAGTTCTTCCCCCCTCCCTTTTTTATTCCCCTCCTCCTCTTTTTTACTATTGTGGTACTGATGTACCTTCTGGTTGTTGTTTCCTCTATATTTTTGTTTTTATATTCTTCCTAATATATCTGTTAGTTTCCTAGTCTAATTTTATTTTTCACTTTTTTTTTTTTTTTTTTTTGCCACCCCAGGCACCTTGCAGGATCTTGGTTCATGAGCCCGGGGTCAAGCTGAAGCTCCTGCAGTGGGAGCTCCGAATCCAAACCACTGGACTAACAGAGAACCTCAGACCCCAGGGAATATTCATCAGAGTGAGGTCACACGGAGTTCCTCATCTCAGCACCAAGACCCAGCTCTACCCAATAGCCTACAAACTCCAGTGTTGGAAGCCTCAGGCCAAACAACCAATAAAACAGGAACACAATCCCACTCATTAAAAAAAAAAAAAAAAAACACAGATGGCAAAAAAATGTTTCACAGATGAAGGAGCAAGGTAAAAAACCTATAAGACCAAATAAATGAAGAGGAAATAGGCAGTCTACCTGAAAAAGAATTCAGAGTAATGATAGTAAAGGTGATCCAGAATCTTGGAAAAAGAACAAACAAACAGAGATGAACAACAAGATAGTTGAAATGAAAAATAACTAGAAGGAATCAATAACAGAATAACTGAGGCAGAAGAATGAATAAGTGAGCTGGAAGACAAAATGGTGGAAATAACTGCCAAGGAGCAGAATAAAGAAAAAAGAATGAAAAGAATTGATGACAATCTCAGAGACCTCTGGGACAACACTAAATGCACCAACATTCGAATTATACGGGTCCCAGAAGAAGAAGAGAAAAAGAAAGGGTCTGAGAAAATATTTGCAGAGATTATAGTTGAAAACTCCCCTAACATGGGAAAGGAAATAGTCACCCAAGTCCAGGAAGCACAGAGAGTCCCATATAGGATAAACCCTAGGAAAAACACACGAAGACACATATTAATCCAACAAAAAAAATTAAATTCAAAGAAAAAATATTAAAAGCAGCAGGAGAAAAACAAAAAATAACATACAAAGGAATCCCCATAAGGTTATCAGCTGATTTTTCAGTGGAAACTCTGCAGGCCAGAAGGGAGTGGCAGGATATACTTAAAGTGATGAAAGAGAAAAACCTATAACGAAGATTACTCTACCCAGCAAGGATCTCATTCAGATTCGGTGGAGAAGTCAAAAGCTTTTCAGACAAGCAAAAGCTAAGAGAATTCAGCACCACCAAACCTGCTTTACAACAAATGCTAAAGAAACTTCTCTAAGCAGGAAACACAAGAGAAGAAGACCCACAAAAACAAACCCCAAACAATTAAGTAAATGGTAATAGGAACATACATATCAATAATAACCTTGAATGTAAATGGATTAAATACCCCAACCAAAAGACACAGACTGGCTGAATGGATACAAAAACAAGACCCATATATATGCTGTCTACAAGAGACTCACTTCAGACGTAGGGACACACACAGACTGAAAGTGAAGGAATGGAAAAAGATACTCCATGCAAATGGAAATCAAAAGAAAGCTGAAGTAGCAATACTCATATCAGATAAAATAGACTTTAAAATAAAGACTGTTACAAGAGATAAGGAGGGACACTACATAATGATCAAAGGATCAATCCAAGAAGAAAATATAACAATTATAAATGTTTATGCACCCAACATGGGAGCACCTCAATACATAAGGCAAATGCTAACAACCATGAAAGGAGAAATCAACAGTAACACAATAACAGTACGGGACTTTAACACCCCACTTACACCAATGGACAGATCATCCAAACAGAAAATAATAAGGAAACACAAGCTTTAAATGACACAATAGACCAGATAGATCTAAGTGATATTTACAGAACATTCCACCCAAAAGTGGCAGAATACATTCTTCTCAAGTGCACATGGAACATTCTCCAGGACAGATCACATCTTGGGTCAAAAATCAAGCCTCGGAAAATTTAAGAAAATTGAAATCATATCAAGCATCTTTTCTGACCACAACATTATGAGGCTGGAAATCAATTACAGGAAAAAAAACTAAACAACACAAATACATGGAGGCTAAACAGTGTGCTACTAAATAACCAAGAGATCACTGAAGAAATCAAAGAAGAAATTTAAAAATACAGAGAAACAAATGACAATGAAAACACAATGACCCAAAACCTATGGGATGCAGCAAAAGCAGTTCTAAGAGGGAAGTTTAGAGCAATACAATTTCACCTCAAGAAACAAGAAAAATCTCAAATAAACAATCTAACCCTACACTTAAAACAACTAGAGAAAGAAGAACAAAGAAAGCCCAAAGTCAGTAGAAGGAAAGAAATAATAAATATCAAAGCAGAAATAAATGAAACAGAAATGAAAGCAATAGCAAAGATCAATGAAACTAAAACCTGGTTCTTTGAGAAAATAAACAAAATTGATAAACCCTTAGCCAGACTCAACAAGAAAAAAACGGGAGAAGACGCAAATCAATAAATTTAGAAATGAAAAAGGAGAAATCACAACTGACACGCAGAAATACAAAGGATTATAAGAGACTACTACAAACAACTATATGCCAATAAAATGGACAACCATGAAGAAATGGCCAAATTCTTGGAAAGGTACAATTTTCCAAGAGTGAACCAGGAAGAATTAGAAAACATAAACAGACCTATCACAAGTAATGAAATTGAAACCATAATTTAAAATCTTCCAACAAACAAAAGCCCAGGACCAGATGGCTTCACAGGCGAATTCTATCCAACATTTACAGAAGAGCTAACACCAATTCTTCTCTAACACTTCCAAATAATTGCAGGAGAAACATTCCCAAATTCATTCTATGAAGCCAGCATCACCCTGATACCAAAACCAGAAAAAGATATCACAAAAAAAGAAAATTATAGACCAATATCACTGATGAACATAGATGCAAAAATCCTGAACCAAATACTAGCAAACAGAATCCAACAACACATTAAAAGGATCATACACCATGATCAAGGGGGATTTATTCCAGGGATGCAAGGATTCTTCAATATATGCAAATCAATCAATGTGATACACCACATGAACAAATTAAGGAATAAAAACCATATGATCATCTCAATAGATGCAGAAAAAGCTTTTGACAAAATTCAACACCCATTTATGATAAAACTCTCCAGAAAGTGGGCATAGAGGGAACCTACCTCAACATAATAAAGGCCATATATGACAAACCCACAGCAAGCATCATACTCAATGGTGAAAAACTGAAAGCATTTCCACTAAGATCGGGAACAAGACAAGGATGTCCACACTCACCGCTCTTATTCAACATAGTTTTGGAAGTCCTAGCCACAGCAGTCAGAGAAGAAAAAGGAATACAAATTGGAAAAGAAGACGTAAAACTGTCACTGTTTGCTGATGACATGATTCTATATATAGAAAATCCTAAAGATGCCACCAGAAAACTACTAGAACTAATCAATGAATTTGGTAAGTTTGCAGGATACAAAATTAATGCACAGAAATCTCTGGCATTCCTATACACCAACAACGAAAAATCAGAAAGAGAAATTAAGGAAACACTCCCATTTACCATTGCAACAAAAAGAATAAAATACCTAGGAATAAACCTGCCTAAAAAGATGAAAGACTTGAACTCAGAAAACTATAAAACACTGATGAAAGAAATCAAAGATGACATAAACAGATGGAGAAATATACCATGTTCTTGGATTGGGAGAATCAGTATCGTGAAAATGAGTATACTACCCAAAGCAATCTACAGATTCAATGCAATCCCTAATAAACTACCAATGGCATTCTTCACAGAATTAGAACAATAAATTTGACAATTCGTATGGAAACACAAAAGACCCCAAATAGCCAAAGCAATCTTGAGAAAGAAAAGTGGAGTTGGAGGAATCAGGCTCCCCGACTTCAAACTATACCACAAAGCTACAGTAATCAAGAACAGTATGGTACTGGCACAAAAACAGGAATATAGATCAATGGTACAGGATAGAAAGCCCAGAGATAAACCCACACACATATGGGCACCTAATTTACGACAAAGGAGGCAAGAACATATATAATGGAGAAAAGACAGCCTCTTCAATAAGTAGTGCTGGGAAACTGGACAGCTACATGTAAAAGAATGAAATTAGAACACTCCCTAACACCATACACAAAAATGAACTCCAAATGGATTAAAGACTTAAATGTAAGACCAGACACTATAAAAATCTTAGAGGAAAACATAGGAAAAATGTTCTTTGACATAAACCACAGCAAGATCTTTTTTGGCCCACCTCCTAGAGTAACGGAAATAAAAACAAAAATAAACAAATGGGACTTAATTAATCTTAAAATCTTTTGCATAGCAAAGGAAACCATAAACAAGACAGAAAGACAACCCTCAGAATGGGAGAAAATATTTGCAAATGAAACAACAGACAAAGGATTAATCTCCAAAATATACAAAGAGCTCATGGAGCTCAATATCAAAAAAACAAACAATCCAGGTAAAAAATGGGCGGAAGACCTAAACAGACATTTCACCAAGGAAGACATACAGGTGGCCAAGAGGCACATGGAAAGATGCTTAACATCACTAATTATTAGAGAAATGCAAATCAAAACTACAATGAGGTATCACCTCACGCTGGTCAGAATGGCCATTATCAAAAAAGCTAGAAACAATAAATGTTGGAAAGGGTGTGGTGAAAGGGAACCCTCCTGCACTGTTGGTGGGGATGTAAATTGGTACAACCACTATGGAAAACAGTATGGAGGTTCCTTAAAAAACTAAAAATAGAACTACCATATGACCCAGCAATCCCACCACTGGGCATATACCCTAAGAAAACCATAATTCAAAAAAAGGCATGTACCACAATGTTCACTGCAGTGCTCTTTACAATAGCCAAGATGTGGAACCAACCTAAACGTCCATCGACAGATGAATGGATAAAGAAGATGTGACACATATATACAATGTAATATTACTCAGCCATAAAAAGAAACGAAATTGAGTTATTTGTAGTGAGGTGGATGGACCTAGAGTCTGTCATACAGAGTGAAGTAAGTCAAAAAAACAAATACCATATGCTAACGCATATATATGGAATCTAAAAAAAAAAAATGGTACTGATGAACCTAGTTGCAGGGCAGGAATAAAGAGGTAGACATAGAGAATGGACTTGATGACATGGGGTGGGAGGGCGAAGTGAGAGCAGCATCGACATATACACTACCGAATGTAAAATAGTTGGCTGGTGGGAAGCAGCAGCATAGCACAGGGAGATTGGCTTGGTCCTTTGCGCTGACCTACTAGGGTGGGATAGAGAAGATGGGAGGGAGGCTCAAGAGGGAGGGGATATGGAGACATGTGTATGCATATGGCTGATTCGCTTTGTTGTGCAACAGAAACTAACACAGTATTGTGAAGCAATTATACTCCAATAAAGATTAAAAAAAAAAAGCTATAGTAATCAGGATTGGCATGGAGACATATATAGATCAATGAAACTGAAGAGAGTGTAGAAATAGATCTAAACATACTTGGGTCAATTGATTTTTTTTTACAAAGTTTTTAAGGTAATTTAATGGGGAAAAGAAATTTTTTCAACAATTTTTGGAAGAACACAATAAAACCTGAACCCCTACACCTCACCCCATACACAAAAATTAGCATGAAATGGATCACAGACCTAAGCATAGAAGCTAAAACTATACAACTTTTAGAAGAAAAACCTTTGCTACCTTGCGGTAGGCAAAGATTTCTTAAACAGGTCCAAAAAACATTAACCATAAAACAAAAAATGGTTAAATTGATCTTCATCAAAATGTAAAACTTCTCCTTGAAAGATACCATTAAGAAAACAATAAGGCAAGCCACAGACTAAGAGAAGAAATATTATCTATTGATCAACATCTGATAATAGACATATCCAGAATATATAAAGACCTCTTACAACTCAATATTAAGAAAAAAAATCCAAATTTGGGATCTTTTCAGGAGAACTGACCTGGGCCTCTGTCTCAAAACATTCATTGAATTTCTTTTAAAAATCTGCTTTTGAGATCCTTAAAAGGAGAATTTAGATCCCTTCCAGGAAAGTGAGCCTCCAGCTGATGAGCTGAATATCAAATAAATTTATTAAAAAGAAAAAAGGAGGGGAGAGGAGGCCAGTGAAGAGCCACTGCAAACGGGCTGGGAGCCTCCAGAGAAGTCCTGCCAGAGATGAGCTTGAAGTGGGATCTGGTCCTCTTGGGACAAAAGGTCCAAGGAAGTAAAAGAGTAAAACTTGCTTGAAGATTGAACCCACGGGCACTGTTAAGTTGGACTACAGACCAGGAAAAAAGGGAGTAGCTAGATGTTAACCAGACAATAGTCTCCCCAGAACTCATATGGGGAAGGCCCGATGCGGTGTGGAAGGGAAAACATTCTGGTCAATTTTCACATCACTTTGAGGACTCTGGAGGCTTCAGGTCCATGACCAAGATTATCCTGGATGCCATCCCTGTCTCTGGATAGTTACTGCTACCAGACGAGAAGTGGCTATTCATGACACCAACGTCCATGAGGGTGCGCGCTTCACCTCGGGAGGGACCTGTTTCGCGGACGCTCCCGTCCTGGCTGAGCTGCGGTGGCAGAAAAGGACTCAGTGGTTTTCAGACCCACTGGCTTAAATTCTCAATAGTTCACCTCCCAAGGTTTCACCAGAGCTTTCACCTCAGGTGTGAAATGACCATCCAGAGCCTGGGAATAATCTGTTTACACATCGGAGGCATCTTGAGCTGGAGGTGAGTGACTCAGAATCGCTCTGAGAGGGGTGCGCTTCTCTCAGAAGGGGAGGGGGCTTCGACAGAAACAATGAAATAAACAAAGAATTACTGTGAGGCTTGAGTCACCAAGCTTTACGGACAACTATATGTAGCTTGCAGGTGCAGACAATAGTGTCAGACAGAACTGGGTCAAAGTCTTGGTTGTGCATATGATTATCTTTGTAACTTTGAACCAATTACTTAACCACATTGAGCTCCAGTTTCTTCACCCTTAAACTGGGGATAATGATCGGACTTATCTCACGGGATTAAATGTGAGGAATAAATGAGATAAAGAACAGCCCCAGATAAACAAAGCTCCAGGGAAGTCCAGTGGTTAGGACTCCGCCCTTCCATTGCAGGAGACACAGGTTCCATCCCTGGTTGAGGAACTAAGATCCTGCAAGCCGCGCAGCATGGCCAAAAAATAAAACCACCAAAAAACAAAACCAAAAAAAACCCCAGAGCTCCATAAATTATAAAATATATGTGAACTGAAAGAGAAACTATGTCTAGAAACGTCTTTTACGTGAAAAATGGAAAAGCAAGATTAAGTAAATAAGGGCAGAAAAAATGACATTTGAAGATATCCAAACAGGCACAGGTATCTCTGTTGTAAAGGCAGGGAGCTATTGTTATGCCTCATCCCTGTTACACTATCTTCAAGGCTTATGCAATCACTCAGAGGACAATCTACCACTGTGTTTTTTGCTGACATGTTTTATTTTTATTCTGAACTTGTGCTACTGAAAATCTTACAAAAGAGTCACATTACTCACCCCAAAGTTCCCTTACAGAAACATTTCACACTACTTAATAACTGAAATCATTATTCACCTACAAGTCCTTCCATGTGTTTTTGATTTATATGTTCAGCCATGAGAATGAGTTACTATTACCACTGTTCGCTGCTACCCAACATAGTAAAATTTTAAAATACCCATGTACTTGCAGATATATATATTTTTTTCAAAAATACTTTGAAAACAAGCAGAAGAGCTTTAATAATGATATCTTCTCCAACAAGAGTACCCTGCTTCAAAAATTATTTTTAAAAATTTCCTGGGGACGTTCCTGGTGGCGCAGTGGATAAGACTCCACGCTCCCAATGCAGGGGGCCCGGGTTCTATCCGTGGGCAGGGAACTAGATCCCACATGCATGCTGCAACTAAGAGTTCGCATGCCACAACTAAGGAGCCCGCCTGCCGCAACTAAGACCCAGTACAACCAAATAAATAAATATTAAAAGTACAAAATTCCTGATAGAATAAGCTTTGATGCTGGTTTGGGACAGGTGGGTCGTGCTATGGAAGATGTCTAAATGCTTGATGTAACTTCCTTTTCAAAGTAAAGGTAACCTTGTCAAAGTAGGGATACATACTACAAGGGCCTATAGTTCTAAGTTAGAAAAAAGATGTGTGAATAACAGTAAGAGCTTCAGAAAGAAGACTGTACATCTTCTAAATTCTAAAACCTTAAGTTGTAGATAGGTTCAAGGTGGAAAAAGAAAATTTAACTTTTTCATAGATCAAAAGAAAATGAATAGGTAAATTGTGTTTCACAGTTAACAAAATTCAAGTCTATACAATCAACAGACTATTGCTTTTCCTCTCCCTCAGTAACTTAAGGTTTTTAAAAATGTTAAAAACAAAAAAAAAAATTGCTTAAGGACTTAATTGAGACTACATTTTAAAAAGTCACTCATCTTTCCCACCCTTTAAATGTTCAGCTCTTAATGTTAACTTAAGGCTCAAGGTCAATTTTTATTTGGTCTCAAATAGTTCACTTTCTCTGCACTCATTCTACATTTAAATGACAGTTTCCCAAGGAGGTCAATTTAGGAACATGGGGGTTGGGAGGTGGAGGCCACGATGGGCTGAGGCCAGCAAACCAAGGGCTGCTATCTTCTCAAACTCCAAACCCAGGGCTTCCCTGGTGGCGCAGTGGTTAAGAATCCACCTGCCAATGCAGGGGACACGGGTTCAAGCCCTGGTCCGGGAAGATCCCACATGCCACGGAGCAACTAAGCCCGTGTGCCACAACTACTGAGCCTGCGCTCTAGAGTCCGTGAGCCCCAACTATTGAAGCCTGCACACCTAGAGCCCGTGCTCCGCAACAACAGAAGCCACCACAATAAGAAGCCCGCACATCACAACAAAGAGTAGCCCCCGCTCGCCACAACTAGAGAAAGACCGAACGCAGCAACGAAGACCCAAGGCAGCCAAAACAAAACAAAACAAACAAACAAAAAAACCCTCCAAACCCAGCCCCAGCTTTGTACTTTCGATGGATATCCTTCTGTGCCCCCAATTGTAATGAATACACAGTGATGCACAATTCTGCTTTTATTGTAATTTTTTTCTAGCTAGAGGGGCTAAATGGAAAATTGAGAATTCACTGTTTTACAGCTATCCAAAAAATGAATTTTCAGGTCAATAACAATCTATGGGGATGTGGCCATGCCTCTAATGTCTTTTTGGAGATGGGTATATCACTGATTTTTAGCAATGTAGGCTCACCCCCCGACCCTTGACATGGCTAATAATTCACTAACATAAAAAGATAGAAGTCAGAAGGCTTGAATTTAAATCCTACTAGTTATGTGACCTTGGACACATCACAAACTGAGTCTGAGCTTCTACTTTTTAAAAATGGGAATAATAATTCCCGTCCGTCTGTCCATCCATCCAATTTTACAGTAATGTTATAAAGATTACAAATGAGATGATATATATAAGAGTGATCTAAAACCAGATCAGAGGTATAAAAATGTAATGTTATGTGATTATAAAAAATTCCACTGATGGCCAAATATGCTTGGAGATTTGTTTTTCATAGTACTGAAATAAAACTAAGAAATTCTCCAATTATATGATCACATTCAAAAGAAGCTGCTTCAATGTTTTATAAAAAGCTTCACCCTTTCATGTGTTCTGAATCTCAGAACTACCAATTCTCCTGATTACAGAGCCGTTAGCAGTTAGTACTCTATAAATTAGTACTGTCCCAAGGGCAAAATCTGGTGTTGCAAATACAGCTTGAAATTCTCCAAAGAAGATGTAAAAATGGCCACTGGACACATGAAAAGGGATTCAACGTCTTTAGTCATTAGGAAAATGAAAACCTAAACCACAAAGAGGTACTACTTTACACTCACTAGTATGGCTGAAATAAAAAGCCAGGCAATAACAAGTGTTGCTGAAGATGTGGAGAAACTGGAAGCCTTGTGCACTGCTATTGGGAACATAAATGGTGCAGCACTTGGGAAAAGAGTTTAGTTTTGCCAAAAATTAAACACAGAGTTACCATATGACCCAGCAATTTCACTCTTAGATATATACTCAAGAGAACTGAAATATATGTTCACACAAAAACTTGTAAGCAGAGACTTCCCTGGTGGTCCAGTGGGTGGGACTCCACGCTCCCAATGCAGGCGGCCCGGGTTCGATCCCTGGTCAGGGGACTAGATCCTGCATGCCGCAAGGAAAATCTGTGTTTTCTGGCTTTCTGACCTCCCTCCAGATGACCATCCCCGCAGAGGACTAGGAGCTCTCTGTGGGAACCTTCTCCGGGGTGCCTCTCTCTTGCACAATGGACAAACAATAGGCAGACGTTTTCAAAAATTATGCCATAGGCTAAATGACACCAACTACCACATACTGGACATTTTGAAGTGACTCTGTTTCTGAAGGTAACAGTTTACAATGACAGCTTATAAGAGTAAACTCGTGCCATTTATTCTCATATCACACCCTTGATCTGTAAGTCAGACAAGAAGAGAAATCCTTCTCTGGCAAACCTCAGTCTACACGGTCTACCAAAAACAAAAACTGAAATCCATACTAGTGGGACTGTTTCTTTTAGCAATCTATGTATATCATACTAGGAGAACCAGGAAGATGGAACACAGTATATAATATTTACTAATTCCCTAGATACTTTAATTAATATAATAAAATAATGTATAACAGTTACAACTACTATTCATTGAGTATCAATTAAATGTCAGGCATTGTACTATGTACTACACATACATTATCTTTATTCCTCGCAATAGGCCTACAGGGAAAATTCCCTTCTCCTACTAGAGCCGCAGAATCAGGGAGTCAGAGATCATAGAAATGTGTCCAGGGTAACACAGCTTGTACTAGCAGTGAAGCCAGAATTCAAACCCATGCTTTCTAGCCTAATATTCGCCTATCTTTTCTACAGAGCTCATTAACTCAAATATCAATTCATTTCAATTAAATATACACCATGTTGGGCAATGTGTTCAGGACCTTTTTGAAATTCTTGACAGATGAATTTAAATGGCAAGTTTTACAGTTTTCCAGCAGAATGAAAGAACACTTTTGTTTCTAATTTAACCACCATTTCTTTTTTTAATAACAAAAAGAACAAGTTTCCAGACAAAATATGAACATTCACAAAACAAAAACTAAGAGGAAACCAAAGGGAATAAACTATTTGTTAGCAGATAAACCTGAATGACCATTTGCCATTTTCACTGGCAAAGTCTGTTTGTACACTTTGTACTCTGATTTTTCACTTGTATAAGCATTTCACAATCCTTGACTTCACAGAGGGGGCTCAGAACATGGAATTTTAGCGCTGCAGGGGTCCTTAGAGATTATTCAATCCCACCCCCCTCACTTTACAGAGGGAGGCCACCCCAGAGTGGGTCAGTCCACACAGCAGGTACTGCCAGAGCCAGAGCTGGACTCCAGATCTGCTGAATGACACAACACTACTGCCAACTTTTCCATAGCTAGCTCTACCTTGTCAAATGAGTTCTAACTGTGTGTCACAACTGTGATCTAAAACAAAATTTCTCCAGACTTGCAGATGTAGAGAACAGACTTCTGTTGCCAAAGGGGTGGGGGAGGGATGGATTGGGAGCCTGGGGTTAGCAGATGCGAACTAGTATACAGAGAATGGATAAACAACAAGGTCCAACTGTACAGCACAGGGAACTATATTCAATGTCCTGTGATAAACCATAATGGAAAAGAACGTGAAAAAGAATGTAGGGACTTCCCTGGTGGTGCAGTGGTTAAGAATCCGCCTGCCAAGGCAGGGACACAGGTTCGAGCCCTGGTCGGGGAAGATCCCACATGCCATGGAGCAACTAAGCCCGTGCGCCACAACTACTGAGCCTGTGCTCTAGAGCCATGAGCCACAACTGCAGAGCCCACGTGCCACAACTACTGAAGCGCCTAGAGCCCGTGCTCCACAACGAAGAGAAGCCACCACAATGAGAAGCCCGCGCACCGCAACAAAGAGGAGCCCCTGCTCGCCACAACTAGAGAAAGCCCGCGCACAGCAATGAAGACCCAATGCAGCCTATATATATATATATATATATATATATATATATATATATATATAAATGTATATATATGAATCACTTTGTTGTACAGCAGAAATTAACACTGTAAACCAACTAAACTTCAATAAAAAAAGAAATAAATGAATAAAACAAAGTTTCTCAAGACACCATTTCTGGCCATAAGGAACACAAAAATCTATTGTGAATTGATGTCAAAATCAAATGACAGGGACTTCCCTGGTGGTACAGTGGTTAAGAATCTGCCTGCCAATGCAGGGGACATGGGTTCTATCCCTGGTCCGGGAAGATCCCACATGCCACAGGGCAACTAAGCCCCTGTGCCACAACTACTGAGACTGTGCTCTACAGTCCGCGAGCCACAACTACTGAGCCTGTGCTCTAGAGCCCGTGAGCCAGATCTACTGAAGCCCGCGCGCCTAGAGCCTGTGCTCCGCAACAAGAGAAGCCTGCGCACTGCAATGAAGAGCAGCCCCAGCTTGCTGCAACTAGAGAAAGCCCATGCACAGCAACAAAGACCCAATGCAGCCAAAAAATACATAAAATTAAAAATAAATTTTAAAAATAATAATAATAAAAAAAATTTTTAAATCAAGTGACAGGGTCAAATCAAATGTCCCCATGTCCATCCGGAACAGGAACCTCTCAGGTGGGCCTAGACCTGCAGTTAGAAGGCTGTCAGTCACAATTGTGCCCAGTTTCTGTGTCCTTCTGGCATTACGTAAGCCTCCTCCAGCTCCTTATTAGTGTGCCATTTCCTGTTGCGCAAGGGACAAACAATGGGCGGACTGTCGCCAGTGTTTTCATTAATTACACCGCAGACTGAATGGCATTGATTACCACATAATGGACATTCTGCAGTGACCCTGTTTCCTTTGTTCAAACAATGTATCTAAATGTCTCAGTAAAGGAACACCTTCTATTTGGGCTTTCAAGAGAATGAAGAGATACTGGGATCTCAGGAGTCTGAATTGCATCACTGTGCCCCAATAATTATTTTATGACATGTCCAACTTCCCCATGTGCCGCCTTACCCTCAGAGGCATTATGTCCAGGCAGGAAGGGAGGAAAGAAATCTCAAAACCTTTAAGCGGGTCCCAAAGCTCAAATCATAAAAGTCAGGCAGATCACACGCACACACCCCGCCCATCCCCCCTCCCCCCCTGGAAAAGGGCTAGAGTGACACTGAAAGGCAGCAAAACAAGAAGAGAAAAAGATCAGGGTAAAAATCAAAACTCAAGGGCAGGAATTCCACTCCTCCCTCCCCGGGAGACTTCCACTGCACTCTACGAAAGATACTGACACTACTTCGGGGGCCACAGACACCCTAAAAGATCTGCTTCCCTGAGAAGTCCCTGTTCTGCTCTCTCTCTCATTAAAGCCCCCTCTCTGCAGCCCTCCCGAGTGGAGAGTGCTGCCCCGAGACCACTGTCCGGCTTCCCTGCTGGTGTCCCTCGGTCCACCTTCATTGCTACCATGGTCCTCCGAGATATTGGTAAGAATCCCTTTCTCAAAAAAGTGACCGAGTGGGAGTGTGGGAAAGTTAGCCTCCAATAGGCAGAGCTGGCACCTTCAAGATGTAAATGTGGGGTGATCAGGGTTCTTTCCTTAAGTGTGGCTGCTTCCCATTAAGGACTGCCTTTGAAATATAAAAGTAGGCTGTGAAACCACGGAGGGAATATTGTAAAGGAATATGGGGTTAGGGAAAGAGGACAGTGGGTACAAACAAGGAGAGGGGCTGGGAAGTAAAAAGCCTTTGGATAAAGAAGGAAAGGAAAAGGACAGTAGAAAAAGCGTGGGCTCTGGAGTCTTACATGTGGGTTTCAGCTCTGGATTGGAGTCTCAGGCTCTACCATTTAATAACCATGTGACCTTAAACAGTTTTCCTTTCAGGTCTCTGAACCTTGGTTTCTGTAACGGTCAGAAGTAGATGATAATGTAGATGAAATGCCTATTCTAGACCGGGCACATGGCAAACACGTAGAAAACCGACAGCAGTCTTACTGTTACCACTCTTACTTCTACATGAGGAGAGGAGTGGCAGGAACCATGGTGACAGACGGAGTGGGTGGATGTGCATAAAATCCCGGAGCCCCATCAGCAACCTGGATTCCCCTTCCCAATGTCCAGGATTAAAGGGAAATAAATGTAAGTTTGTATGACCTAAGCGACACATTCAAGATTTTAAAACCTGAGCTAAAGTGACAACTAAACAATGTAAAACTGGGTTAACGAGGCGTCCTGTAATTCCCTCCTTTATGCACCCAAACTGGCCATGAATATAACCCCTTTATTGACTCAGAGTAGAGAACAGACTTCGGAGGTGGTGTGGAGGTAGGTATTTTACAGCTAAAATCCTGTACCCTATGCCTGAGGAAAGAACCAGAGATACCCAGGAAGAGACGACAATGACGCTGATGACGGAGATAAGACTAACACAATCATCTGGTAGATCTCAGGGTACGCCAGAGGCCATGCTCTTCAACACTGTGCCAGGTGACCTCTCCTGACATGTGTGCACCTGGCCTAGAGTCCAGAGGCGTGTGTCACTAACCCGTGCAGACAGCTGAAGTGACAACTCCATTTCCCCACCCAGATTTACCCGGCGAACATGTCCTGGGCACGAGGAGAGGAATGAGTCAGGAGACCCCTCTGACCAGGTGAGAGCAGGAGTGCATTTGGACAGGCTGTTGGCATACCCAGATGGGAGTGGAGGTGCACCAGGCGGAGATGGAGGGTGGGCAGAGTCCAGCAGGAGGGCGCGGGCGGGGGGCGGGAGTGGGGACCCGAGAGACGCCTAAAGTGGGTGGATTCTGCGGAACACAACTATGACGATTACAAGACGGCAAGGCAGGTACGTGCTGACAGAGAGTCTTGGTATCAGCAAGAGTGAAAGAGAAAATGGCTGATAAAAGAGGGTGAAATAAAGCCATTTGCAGCAACCTGAATGGACCTGGAGGTTATCATACGAAGTGCAGTAAGTCAGACAGAGAAAGACAAATATCATAGGCCATCACTTATATGTGGAATCTAAAAAAACGATACAAATGAACTGACTTACAAATCAGAAACAGACTCACAGACATAGAAAACAAACTTATGGTTACCAAAGGGGAAAGGGAGGAGGGATAAATTAGGAGATTGCAATTAACATACACACACGACTACATGTAAAACAGATAACCCACAAGGACCTACTGTATAGCACAGGGAACTATAGTGAATATTTTGCAATAACCTATAAGGGAAAAGAATCTGAAAAAGTGTGTGTGTGTGTGTGTGTGTGTATGTGTGTGTATGTATATATACCTGAATTACTCTGCTGTACTCCTAAAACTAACAAAACACTGTAAATCAACTATACTTTAATAAAAAGAAAATGGCTGAGGCGCGCTAGAACGCAGGAAGAACTCACTTCTAAACTATATTGTCATTGTGCCACGAATGCTCATGCTTCTACAATAACATCTTGCAATCACCCCATTGTTGGTCTTGCTGCATTTGAAAGAAACGACTTCTACCCCCTAAGAGAACCCTTTAATTTACACAGCCCCTCAGAGTCCTGCAAAGGACTCACACCTTCACTCTCCCATTTGCTCTGGGCTGCAGGTTGGCTGCCACCTTAACTTTCCACAGGAGCAGCTCTAGTCATTGTTTCACATGACCTTAGACAAATGACATGCTCCCTACTCATGTGCAGAACGAGCCCTGGGGAGTGAGGCCAGGACGGCATCTGAAATCTCACGATACCAGGACTTCCTGGTGATCCAGTGGGTAAGACTCCGCGCTCCCAGTGCAGAGGGCCCGGGTTTGCTAGCTGGTCGGGGAACTAGATCCTACATGCATGCTGCAACTAAGAGTCCGCATGCCACAACTAAGAAGTCTGCATGCCGCAACTAAGAGGTCCGCGTGCCGCAACTAAAGATCCCTCATGCCTCAACGAAGATCCCGCATGCCACAACTAAGACCCAGCGCAGCCTAAATAAATAAATAAATATTTAAATAAATAAATAAATAAAATAAAATCTCATGATACCAAAGTACAGTCTGTCAACACAGGTGGAAAAAAGTTAACTGTTGCCTCAAGCTCTAAGGACACTTCCTAGAGAAATCCTTTGGGAATCCTTGAGACCTGAAAGAATGAGATGTTTTTAAAAGGACTATGGTGGCTCTGTAAGTGTCCTCCCAAGTAACAACAGAGACAGCAAATGAGCCTCTAGTTCAGAACATCCAGGTAAGTGTGACAAGGAACAGACTGTTAATAATGGATAGAATCTTGGGCACTGTGATTGTCATTCGTCAAAAGATTTTTGATAAATTTTAGGTATAGACAGAGTTTTGAGGAAGACTCTCCTGGCTTGCTCTGTACTTGTTTATTATCTGTCTGTTTCCCCAGTGGAATGTAAGGCCTATGAGGAAGGGATTCTGTCTGTTTTGTTCAGTGATATATCCTTAGCACCTAGAGCAGAGCCTGGCCCAGAGCTGAATGAGTTCACAAATGAAGTGGACATGTAGAGGCACATGCATGTAACGTTCTGAAAGGCATATTCTTATCTCAGTGAGTCAAAAAGCTGCAGCCAAGGAGACAGAACCCTAATAAGGCTCATATATTGTGAGAAAAAGAGAACAGAGTTATTCCAAGTTGGAAAAAAACGCACGTCCAAGATAGAGGTTTGTAAAATACAGGAAAACAGGACGAACTAGTCTAAAAACAAATACCACTGGTCGTCTCATCACTCAAGGGCAACCACAGCTAACTGTCATATTTCCTTCTAATCTTTTAAAAAAGATATTTAACATATTTGAAATCATGTTAACTATATAATGTTGTGTACTAGCTTTTTCACTTGGTGTTAATGGCGTAAGTGTTTGCTTGATATCACTTGTTTTTTACTGACAGAAGGACCTAAATCAAGTGAAATCTACCATGGGACCTTGGGACCTTGCACCAGCCCTTGTGAATCTCAAAGTTGAGCTAAAGATGCATTTTAGGAACATAAGTTCAAAGATGACACAGATGTTCAAAATGTAGCTCAAAATTTAGTACAACCCTGGGCACACATATAGACTACATTTCCCAGCCTCCTCTGGAGTTAGCTGTGGCCATGGGACTGAGGTCTAGCCGAAGTGATGTGTGACATTTATACGTCTGGTCCCGGAGAACCTCCCATCTGTGCTACTCCATTCTCTTTCCCCTTCTGCCAACTGGATGCTATCAGCAATGTGGTCTCTGGATACGACAGAGCCACAAAATGGGAGAAGCCTTGAATCCCTGAACTCAATGGAGGAATCACCTGCTAACCAGAAACATCTACCCTGAACATGAGCAAGAAGTGAACTTTGCTTGCATTTGAGCTATTACACATTTTTGAGTCTATTTATAGCTGCAGTCTAGCCTACTCGTACCTAAAAAAACTCTCATAACCTATATTTTCTCTAATAGAATGAGAAAGCTTATCAGTCACTATGACAGAGATATTGACAGAACTGAAGAATGTATTAAGTTGTTCATTTAACAAACATCTATTATATGTCTACTATGTACCAGGCACTGTTCTAAGCATTACAGCAACATTCAAATGTGCTAAAATTCCTTGTTTTTCTTCACTGAAAGAGACACAGGACAGGGAATATCTTTTCCCGGCCCTACTTCCAGTTCTATAACCATGTGCCCTTAATACTGCTCACCTGCTGGCTTACGGACTGCAGTTCAGCTGAAGGGGCCTCTAACATGGCCTACCCCCGCAGGCTGGAAAGGAGCCGGGAGAGGGAGTGGGACAGGGGCTCAAGTACCTGGCACATGCAGCCAGTCCTGGGAAAGCTGGCAGAGCCAGCTGTCCAGGGGCATGTCTAGGGCAGGTGGGAACTGGGGCTGCTGTTCACACATGTTTCATGTCCGTATCCAGAACCTGAATGGAGGTGAATCTCAGGGCAGTCGAATAACTGGGTTTTGCTTATGCCTCGCCAAAAAATACAAGCCTACATTTCCAACAGGCAAGTAATAAACTCGAATGGGCCCTCCTCCAGGATTTCTGCCTTGTGGCAGGACAGCGCTGGTGAAAGTGTGGGCCCAGGCCCGAGGAAGTGCTGTACAGCATAGCTTACAGCCAGACCAACCAGAATAAGTCCAACCCCCCATCTGGATTTCCTGCCACTCAAGGGACCAGCTGTACTTCTTACCAAAAAGAAAGGCTGCCCAAAGGACAAGAAGCGGGGACAACTCTGTGTTCTAAGGGCTCAACTTGAAATTCACACCAGAGTAATTTGTAAGATAGAAAGGAAACCCCGAATGTTCCTGAAATGCCTTGCCCTCAGTATTTCGGCAAAAAGAAGCCCAACATCTCAATGTTCTTGTTCAAACTTTGTAGTTTTAGACACTCCCAACCCATTTTACAATTTGAAGTCAAGCAAGCAGCGACCAATGCCAGGGTATGTTTAACAGCAGCAACAGGAATCAAACGACATTGTCATTTAAAGGAGATTCGGTTCAAGGTGGCAGGCAGGGTAACAGCCTCACCTGGCCAACGGCTCAGGAACCTGGCTTTTCATTGAAGGGGCTCAGTGAATGCTAACGTCAGCTCAAACACTGATTCTCTGTGCAAACTGTGAGAAACTCATTTAACCTTGGTCAGCCTCTCCCCCAGCCCCATGGGAGGAAACACGGTACAGGAAGTCAGGTCAAATACTTGGAAAATGGCTCCAGCTGGGTCTTAAACATTACAGTTTTGTCGACTGAAAGAAATCCCTGCCCGGCTCTGTGTGCAGGCCCAGGAATGGTAGCTCACTCCTTCCAACGCTAGTTGAGAGCCTAATGCATGAAAAAGGAAGAAAAACGCAATGATAAGATCCCACGAAAGTAGAACATAAGTAGATAAGAGGACAGCAATCAGGAAGATTCGTCTTCTATCATCTTAGTCATTAACTAGGAGAAAAACCTTGGACAAATTCCAAATAAACTCAGGAACCCTTGTTTTCTTCATTTGTGCCATGAAAGGGCTGAATTAGAGAAACTTGAGGGTGTCTTTATAATCCCAGGAAATCACGTGGCTTCCTAAGGCCTGCAACTCTTATGTGTCCATCTGAGCCTCCAATTCAATGTTTCACATTGGTTAATGCTAAAACAGCATGCTCTCAACACACCTAACAATGAAACACACAGAGGCTACCAGAATCACTCATGAATTTAGCCTCAAGGCCTTTAAGCAAGCACATAGCAACTGTAATAAAGTTAACCTAACGGCTTCATCTTAGTTAGGAAGGTATTCTAAACCATGACTACATTTACCCATTGATAGCAACCAGAGTGAGGAAGAAACAAGACCCAGGTCGGCAACCAGAGCCAGTCCAGACGTATCAACGATGCCTTCCTCGGGCTGTGTATTCGCCACCTGCCTCCTGCCCCCGCGCTGGTGAAAAGCCCGCACATTTGAAAGATGCATGTTCTTTTCTCCTTTACCTTTCAGTAACCCAGATTTCAATGGCAGATGTGACCTAAAACTGAAAGTGTCTGCCTGCCAACTTGAATCCTTAACTAGAAATGACGAGATATCACAGAAATCTCAGGAATGATAAGAGGCGAGGCATCCACAGCCCGGAAGCCGAGGACTCATCACGTGCTGCCGTCCAGTTTCACATTTCTCACCATCCACGTTCCCCCAGGCACCACTTTGCTCTTCACATAGCAGAATAAACAGTTAAATTAACTACAAAAATGCCAGAAGGCACATATCTGTGGCATGAAAGAAATCACGCAGGGCTTGCAACCTGGGCTGTAAATGACTGGTCTTGCCTCCATTTAGTTCTCTGTGATACTCGGGTTGTTGAGAATAGAGCTTAAAATGAGCCAATATTTAGGCTGCTACTGGTATCAGGAAACTTCACACGGGCCAATTCTCAGCAGTAAGGTTAGGCTTCTCCCTATCAGTCATTATTTTTTGTTGTTGTTATTTTTTTCTATGAGTCATCATTTTTATTTAAAACAATAATGAGCGCTAACACCATAGTGTTTACTACATGGCAGACATGGTCCCATACTTCACATAGAGTAACTCATTTAACCCTCACGAGAACCTTTCTGCAGTAGACTGGTAAGTATTCTTATCCCCATGTAACAGAAGAGGAAACTGAAGCTTAGAAGAATCAAGTAACTTGCTCAAGGTCACACAGCGAGAGGCGGTGCCAGGGTTTGAACTCAGGCAGTGAGGCTCTGGCGCTCATACTCAGAACCACTATGCAGAACTGCCCACAAAATCAAGGTCCAAGTTTTCCCACCTCAGCTGAGCCTTCCGTGGCTCTGGTGCTCACAACTGTACCACCCAACTGTCACTCTCAACAAATGACCTCCCCTCTCCTTCAGAGAGAATACACAGGCTCCTCAGGCATGGCTGGTCTGGGCCGGGCATCCTCTTAAAAACCTGCCTAGATCTTCCCTGTTCTATCAAAACAAATGCCCTCGGGGCTCTAAGTCCCCCATCTCCTGCTGCCTCAGAGACCCCACTCTCAGGATCCCCTTTCTATCCCTCACCCTCCATCTCTTCTCTTCCATCTCTGCCCCTCAACCCGGAAGCACATTCAAACATACCGCCTGCAAAAAACACCCCAAACCTCCTCTGATCTTCACCCACTTTTTAAATAATCAATTAATTAATTTTTATTTTGGGCTGCCTTGGGTCTTTGTTGCTGCGCACAGACTTTCTCTAGGTGCACAGAGTGGGGGCTACTCTTCGTTGCACTGCGCAGGCTTCTCATTGCGGTGGCTTCTCTTGTTGTGGAGCACAGGCTCTTGGCACGTGGACTTCAGTAGTTGTGGCTCGAAGGCTCAGTAGTTGTGGCTCACGGGCTCTAGAGCACAGGCTCAGTAGTTGTGGCGCACGGGCTTAGTTCCTCCATGGCATGTGGGATCTTCCCGGACCAGGGCCCAAACCCGTCTCCTCTGCACTGGCAGGCAGATTCTTAACCACTGTGCCACCAGGGAAGTCCCGATCTTCATCGACTTTTTTTTTTTTTTTTTTTGCAGTACGCGGGCCTCTCACTGTTGTGGCCTCTCCCGTTGTGGAGCACAGGCTCCGGACGTGCAGGCTCAGCGGTCATGGCTCACGGGCCCAGCCGCTCCGCGGCATGTGGGATCTTCCCGGACCGGGGCACGAACCCACGTCCCCTGCATCGGCAGGTGGACTCCCAACCACTGCGCCACCAGGGAAGCCCTTCATCCACTTTTAATTCTATAGTTTCAGTCTTTATCTTCCTCTGTGACCATGGATTAATTGCTTACTTTCTCTAACAGGCTTCGATTTCTGCATCTGTGTGTCATGAGGGTCCTGGACCAGAAGGTCTCTGAGGTCCTT
Organism: Hyperoodon ampullatus; assembly: GCF_949752795.1. Classification (NCBI taxonomy): domain Eukaryota; kingdom Metazoa; phylum Chordata; class Mammalia; order Artiodactyla; family Ziphiidae; genus Hyperoodon; species Hyperoodon ampullatus. Next base: position 93,356,923 of record NC_136924.1, read on the forward strand.
CCAGCTCTGACATCTGTGGTTCTTAATGGAGAAATTTCTTGGAACAAACTTAGTTTCTCCACTGTCCCCGGAAGCCCCAAACTTAATTTTCTTCCGAGACTCCCACCTGTTCCTGCAGCCAGCAGCGCTCTCCGCTTTCTCTCCATTTGTTTCCCAAGTCCCGGTTTTCCTTTACGACGTGGCTTCAGCCTCACCCGCTATATCCCAGGATATCCTGATCTTTAACTCTCCTAGGACTTCAGTTGTGAACCACAACTGAGCACTCTCCACTGATGGCACTGTATCTTTCACCTTACTGTTCTGTGGACCGTCATGCCCCCGCCCAGACTAAGCTCTCAGCGAGCAGGGCCCAGTCACGTTTCTCTGTAACCTTTAAAGGGCCTCACACTAAGGTGGTCAGCAGTAGTTGCTCAGCCATGCTGGCTGGTTGGCTGAGGGTCATCCTGAAGCCACTGAGGAAACTGGTGGTCAGTGTACAAGACTCTGGTGTGAAGGAAGACCACCCCTAGCTTCCACGCCTCTCTTACACAGAAATTTGTAAAACATCAACTTTTTATTCAAAAGCATCATCCAAATTTAGCAATAGGAAAGCTTAGCTAACTCTTTGATTTTCTTCTCTCTGAATCAGAAACTGTTACAGCCATGTTTCCCTTTGATCCAAATGTAAGTGATCACAAGTGCTGCAGCTTTCTGGGCCTCTGTGTGACCCGGCTTCTACTTCCACTAACACACATTCTCCACGGTTATTAAGTTCCCTGACTTTTCAACACATACAGCATTATGCTACTTCCTCACACTTGCAACTCAACTTCCAGGAAACATCTGGAATAATATCAGAGAGTTGGTGTTTGATCAAAACTACATCCTCTGCTTTATTCATTTGGAAGTGACTAATTTCAACCCTTAGGTTTGAAGTTGAGCACACATGGCTGTGTATGTTTCAGGAGTTTGCACCAACAGAGAAGACAGGTCTTCAGTGAAGAATCTAAAGCACCGTTCACCTCCTCGGCCCTAAGAGAACTACCGAGGTACTGCTCATACCGGGAGTGCTGTTCTCTGCTTGGTAACAATCCTGGGTCACTACTGACAGCTCAAAGTGAATCCCAAGCCTCCTCAAGCAGAATTTTAAACTCAGTTTAAAGTTTTGTTTTCAATGAATGCTCCACAGCACTGGTGCTCAACCCTGGTCACATGTGAGAATCCTCGAGAGCAGCGGTCCCCAAGCTTTTTGGCACTAGGGACCGGTTTCGTGGAAGACAATTTTTCCATGGACCCGGGGGGGTGGGTGGGTATGTTTCAGGCCGTAATGCGAGCTATGAGGAGCGATGCAGAGTGGCAGAGGAAGCTTCGCTCGCTTTCCTGCCGCTCACCTCCTGCTGTGAGGCCCCATTCCCAACAGGGGCCCGGGGGTCGGGGACCCCTGATCTAGAGCACGTGCATGAACACCAATCAGTGCCCAGCTTCCTTCCCACCAACCCAGCCTTCGCCTTCCAAGATTTCCATTTAATTGCTATGGAGTGAGATCTACACATCAGTGTTTTCTTCAAAGCATCTCAGCTATACTGAATGAATTAAGGTAATCTTTTAGGTATGATAAGGGCACTCTGGCTGTGTTTTTGAGAAGGAGTCTTTCGTTAGTGGAAAAACTGGTGAAATTCAAATAAGGTCTCTGTTTAGTTAATGGTATTGTACCAACGTTAATTTCCTGGTTTTGTCTTTGGGCTAAGGTTTTGTAAGATGCTCACTTTAGAGGAAGCTGTGTGAGAAGCATACAGGAACTCTCTGAATTATGTTTGTGACTTTTCTCTAAGTCTAAACGTAATTCCAATTAAAAAGGTTTTAAAGGAGTCCTTTATTTTTGAAGATGCATACTTAAATACTCATGAAGGAAACGATACGCCTGAGATCTTCTGCAACACAAACCAGTTAGGAAGGTGGCAGGGAGGGCGTCGGAGTGTGGATGAAACCGGAGTCTTCACAAGCTGATATCTGTAGTAGCTGGACAATGAGGACAGGAAGGGTATCTGTGTACTTCAGTGTGTGTGTAAAATTTTCTGTCATATATATCTTGGAGGAAAAAATTCCCAGGTGATTCTAACACTCATTCAGGGCCAAAAAACACTGCTCTGGAGTCCTGAAAATGTGGTATAATGAGCTCTGTCTGGTACTGTCAGCTACAAAATACTTTACCCAGCTCCTTGACAATGAATGAGTCACTTAATCTTTCTGTACCACACTTTCCTAACTATGAAATGACAGGAATGGAGTACAGGACCTTTCAAAAAGAAGACAGGAAGCATTAAAAAGCTGATTTATTCTAAAATCGTATGAAAGTTAATATCATAATTAATTTCTAGCACAGTCAAAAATGATAAGGTCTTACATCCACAAAAGCATTTTCCCAAAGAATGCTCTAAAAAACACTGTTTCTAGAAGATGTTAATAGATGTTACTTAAGATAAGGGTTCCGAAATCAAGTAAGTTTGAAAAGTGCTGATTTTCTTTACTGTAAGATTCCTAAGAACTTTTTAATAAGATAACATGCATTGTGACTTTCCAAGGGTGGCTATGAAATATGCAAAAAGTCTGACCTTCTTTACATGGAACTAGTTTTATGGAACTTATTTTGGAAAACAATGCTCTAGACCAGTGGTTCCCAAATCCCAGGCAACGGAGAATGGCATTAGTATCATTTGGTAAGTTTATTAAAATTATGATTCACAGACCATGTCCTAGACCTACTGGGGGAGAGGAGAATTCAGTATTAAAAGAAACAAAATCCACTAATAATAATTCATATAATCCAATGCATAGTCATGTTTGGGACTTAAGCTCTTTAGATCATAATGTAGTAAAATAAATATAGTATCTGAAAGGCCACATAGATGCCAACCAAAATAAAAGGTCATATTTAATAGTTTTCCATATAGAAGTATTTAGTCCATGAGAGAAGCATACATGCAATACAACATTTTATGAAAGGTAAGTAGTAAAATACTGGAGGTGCTGACAAATTTAAATCTATCAGTATAACTAATGACTACTTAGTTATAGACATACTGCATCCTTGAGATTACAAACTGATCATTAATTGCAGTGATTCTCCACCCTTTCCTTGTGTATTTCCTCATGTCCACCTTCTCTTGCCAGAGTCAATGATCAGGAGTATTTTGTTAAACTCCAGGCAGTGCCATTCACATAAGTGGTTTCTCCACGATACAGCTCCTGACCTTTTCTTTTTATGACATTACTTCAAGGTAACAGAACAGAAATCCCTTCTTGACTGAAAACTTTGGAAAACGTATTTACTTATACCTTGGTGATCCCAGAGCTGTGCCATGCAGTGGCCCAATCAGTGATATATTTAAATGCTTAAAAGAGTACCTACTTTCTGTTACTCATAATTACTCAACATGTGTACCACACTCTTTCATTTACTAAATACTTTCACATGAATTATCTTGTGTCTTTCCTCACAAAAACCCTGTGGGTTAAGTAGGCATAATTGTTTCTATCCAACCAATAAGAATCACTGAGCTTTTCCTGCTAACACAGTGAAAAATATAATTGAGGGAGATGTCAGGGCTCCTGCTCTCAAAGAACTGATACCCGACTGGAAAACAAAATATAAATTACACGCAGGAAAGGGCTGAAATCAATTAATGTTAGCCAAAGCAAATCAGTATGGCAGGACTTCACACATACTAATAACAGTTAACATTTACTAAGCAATTTAATATTCACTCAACCCTGCAGGTAGATTACTACGGTTAGACCCATTTTTCAGATGAGGAAAACTGAGACCAAGAGAAGTGAAGTAACTTTCCCAAGCAAATAAGTGGTGAACCAGGATTCAAACTCCAGATTAGTCTACTCCATGGACCACTCTTTTCCACCATCACATTCCACTGCTGGGAAAGACAATCTTCGCAAAGCAATGGGGACAGATGTCAAGACATTTAGATAGAAAATGACTATCTCCCAGAAAGTTGGGATCATTGGCTCAACAACCCAGGAGAAAAGGACTCAGGAGTCACAGGGAAGCACAAGATTGAGTCGGCCGTGATATTTTCTCACAATAAGTTACCTCTTTGATTCGTTTGACCAAAGCGTTCTGATCAAAAGCAACAGCCTCTGCACACTGACGGAGGTGATCCTGATAACGGAGGCAGAGCTGCAGCACCTGCTGAGAATCCAGCTTCTCCAGTCTGGTGTTGGTTGGAGAAGTCTGGCCGCTCAACAGCCCTTGGAAGCAAAAAAAGAACAAAACCAAATGAATTGGAAATTACTAATAAGCTTGTGAATAAGGTAGCTTAATAACAAGTTCACTGAAGGCAGGGTAAGAGGCTTAAATTTAATCTTGCATCTTCTGTCATATACCTGTGACGATCACAGCAACTACCATTTATGGAGCATCTTATGTGCCAAGCACTTGGCAAAGTGCCTCCTGCGCATTACTTTTCATATAACCGCTCAGGAAAGTAAATTATTATTAGCCCCATTTTATAGGTGAGAAACCCAAGACGCCGCAAGGTTAAGTAAACTTTCCTAAAGTCACAAATAAGTGATTTCTCCAAGACAGAGCACCTGACCTTACGGCACTACTTTAAAGCATCAGGAGTATAAACCCCCTCTTGACTGAAAAATCTGGAAGATGTACCTACTTAATTCCTTTAACTAATTAAAATGGTTGTCTGAGAAACAGAAAGAATGTATATATATATGGAAACTGTTAGGAGGAGATGCAAAAAGGAAAACATTTAAAAGGTGAACAGGATGTCCACTAACACACCATACGCCTCAACCTTTACATTTTCTTTCAACATCAGTTTAGTTGTGTAACTATTAAATTCCCTTAAATTTGAACAGGACGTTATATTTTCAAAGCCTATCACACAGAATTATCTTCCCTTTCTTTAAGGTGTGTAGAACCGGATAATTATTAGCATTTACAAAAGATGAAATACCAATGAAAGAGGCTAAATGACGTGCTCAGGGTCACACAGCAAAGTCCTGACTAGAACTCAAGCCTCCTGACTTCTGGTCAAGTGCTTACTGTCACCCTGAAGGTCCACAAACTTTTTGGTGTCAGGACCCCTTTACCCTCTCAGAAATTACTGAGGACCCCCAAAGAGCACTTGTGTATGTAGTTTAAATCAATATTCATCTGTTATAAATTATAAGAGAAAATTCTTGAATATTTATTAAATCATTAAAAAAATAATAATCCCATTACATGTTAACATAAATAACATATTTTAAGAAACTAACTCTACTCAAAACAAAACAAAAAAGTGAGAAGAGTGGCACTCGTTTACATTTTTGTAAGTCTTTTAAATGTCTTGGCTTCACAGAAAACAGCTGGATTCTCAGACTTGCTTCTGCATTTAATCTCTTGCTATTTCACATCATGTAGCCTCTGAAAAACTCCACTTTACACTTGTAAGAGAGTGAGAGTAATTAGCAAATGTCTAAGTATTACTGTGAAAATAGTTCTGACTTCAGAGAATCCCTAGCAGGGCCCTGGGGCTCTCAGGCACTCCCCACCCCACTGAGAGCAGTACCCTCACACCAGAGCCAATGGCACAACACAGGTCCTCCGAAATAAACACGACAGCACATGCGCTGGGCACCATCAGGATGAACTCGCCCACATCCAAGTCTGTCTTGGGCAGCCTTCCCCAATCCTCCACTAACCTGTTCACCATTTCTAAAATTTTGTCATTTCAGGGGCTTCCCTGGTGGCGCATTAGTTAAGAATCCGCCTGCCAGTGCAGGGGACACGGGCTCAAGCCCTGGTCCAGGAAGATCCCACATGCCGTGGAGCAACTAAGCCCGTGCACCACAACTACTGAGCCTGTGCTCTCGAGCCCACGAGCCACAGCTACTGAAGCCCACGCGCCTAGAGCCTGTGCTCCACGACAAGAGAAGCCACCGCAATGAGAAGCCCGTGCACCGCAATGATGAGTAGCCCCTGCTCGCCGCAACTAGAGAAAGCCCGTGGGCAGCAATGAAGACCCAACGCAGCCAAAAATAAAATAAATAAATTTAATTAAAAACAAAAAAGAATAAAGGAGAGTTAAATAAATAAATAAATAAAATTTTGTCATTTCAAAAATGTTCAAAAATGGAATAATCTAACATGTAAACCTTTTGGGATTTTTTTCACCCAACATAATATTGGGTTGGCCAAAAAGTTCATTGGGTTTTTTCATAAGATGTTACCCAGTACCTTAGAGATTCATCTAAGTTGTTGCATGTATCAGTAGTTTGTTCCTTCTATTTCTGAGTAGTATCCCACAGTATGTACATCCCAGAGTTTGGTTAACCATTCACCCACTGAAGGCCATTTGGGTTGTTTCCAGTTTGGGGACATGACAAACGAAGATGCTATACAGCCATCATACAGGTTTTTGCGTAAACGTAAGTTTTCCTTTCTCTGGGATAAATGCCCAACAGTGCAACTGCTGGGTTGCATGACAACTGCATGTTTAGTTTTATGAGAAACTGCCAAACTGTTATCTAGAGTGCCCATAACCTAGTAAATGGGGAATTTTTCAGACCACTAAAATCTCCTAACAAAATTTTCAAGGGCTACCCTACTACTGACAAAGAATATAGTTCCAGGAATGCAGACTTCGGAAGAAAGGAACAGCTTTTTGTTGTCAATCAAGGATTGAAGTAGAAAAAGAGTGAGAACGGGGAGTTCTCTGGTAGTCTAGTGCTTAGGATTTGGCGCTTTCACTGCTGTGGCCCGGGTTCAATCCCTGGTCCAGGAACTGAGATCCTGCAAGCTGTGCAGCACAGACAAAAAAAAAAAGAGTGAGGAGGCAATGTGGGAAGAGGAATGAATGATTCTGTGCCATCAAAAGTGGGCCAGGATAATGCAAAGGCCATAAAGGAAACACTGATATATCCAACAAGATAAAAAACAGGATTCCTCATGGCAAAAACAATGTAAGTTAAAAACAACAACAGGGGCTTCCCTGGTGGTGCAGTGGTTGAGAGTCCACCTGCCAATGCAGGGGACATGGGTTCGTGCCCCGGTCCAGGAGGATCCCACATGCCGCGGAGCAGCTGGGCCCGTGAGCCATGGCCGCTGAGCCTGTGCGTCCGGAGCCTGTGCTCTGCAACGGGAGAGGCCACAACAGTGAGAGGCCCACGTACTGAAAAAAACAAACAAACAAACAAACAAACAAAAAACCCTACTGCTACTCATATCACAAAGGGTAAGCTTCCTATCGGATAAAGAGCTCCTAGAAATTGGCAAGTAAAAAATCAGCAAAAGAAAGATGGACAGAGGGGCTTCCCTGGTGGCGCAGTGGTTGCGAGTCCGCCTGCCGATGCAGGGGAAATGAGTTCGTGCCCCGGTCTGGGAGGATCCCACATGCCGCGGAGCGGCTGGGCCCGTGAGCCATGGCTGCTGAGCCTGCGCGTCCGGAGCCTGTGCTCCGCAACGGGAGAGGCCACAGCAGTGAGAGGCCCGCGTACCGCAAAAAAAAAAAAAAAAAAGATGGACAGAGGATATGAATGGCGTTTCACAGAAAAGTAAATACCAATGCCTCAACTCTAAGATGCAGAACCTCACTCATAATAAGAAAAATAGAAATTAAAACTTCGCCTCAAGCCGATATTACACCTATCAAATAGGTAAAAATCCGAGAGTGTGATAAAAACTCTCTAGGTGGAACTATAAGGAAACACGCATTGCTGATTTTTATGTAAGTTGTTACTGCCATGGAGGGTGATTTGGCAAAGATATCAAAATTACAAATGCATAAAGCCTCTAATGCAGCAATTTCTCTACTAGGAATTTATATATACATTAGCACACATGCTAAATGACATATAATTATGTATAAGAGTATTCACTGTAGCAGTGACTGTAATAGTAAAAGATAAGCAAACACCTCAGTATCCATCAGTAGGGAGCTTGCTAATTAATCAAGGAACATCCATAAATGGAATTATGTGACCACAGAAAAGAATGAGGAAGGTACATACTCACATGGAAAAATCTCCCTAAGATATTAAGTAATAAAAGGAAGGTGTGGACGTCCCTGGTGGCACAGTGGTTAAGAATCTGCCTGCCAATGCAGGGGACACAGATTCGAGCCCTGGTCCGGGAAGATCCTACATGCCGCGGAGCAACTACTGAGCCTGTGCTCTAGAGCCCACGAGCCACAACTTCTGAGCCCTCACGCCACAACTACTGAAGCCCGCACGCCTAGAGCCCGTGCTCCACAACAAGAGAAGCCACTGCAATGAGAAGCCCGTGCACCGCAACGAAGAGTAGCCCCTGCTCGCCGCAAGTAGAGAAAGCCCGTGCACAGCAACGAAGACCCAACGCAGCCAAAAATAAATAAACAAATAAATTTATTAAAAATAAAAATAAAAGAAAGGTATATAGAATAGTGTATGGAGTGTGCTACCACTGTGTAAAAATAGGGGAGGGGTACAAGTAAATAAAAACATATATTCACATTTACTTGTATTGTCATAAAGAAACTCTGGAATGACTCCAAGAACTAGACAGATGGAGAACAGGGTAGGGAAGGGGAATTTCAGAGTATACTTTTAACATTTTTTAAACCATATGAATGTATTTCCCTTTCCAAAATGTTTACATAAATGAAGTCATTTTAACAAAAAGCAGCCAAGGTCCTTCTCATCTATCAGTGATGTCCTCTTGGGTGTTCTCTCCCCTTCCCCACCCCACATATCCCCAACTCTGTCCGTCAAAGCCAGTTCCCTGTCTTTCATGCTCACCAGGGCCTATACGGCTGGATGTACCTTCAAACACTATCTTCTCCAAGGTGATGAAAAGCCTCCTAACAAACTGTGAGCTGCTGGAGAACACGGACCATGTTTTACTTTTTATCTCGTGCATTATAGCACCTGGTACATAAAAGGTTCTCCAACGAGGCTAAGAGGATGCAGTGCTGTTGCTGGAATTCCCAGGGAAGAGTGAGCTAAGGGAGACTTCAGGAGGAAAAAAGGCTTCTCGGGGTCCCTACTCTGTCTTCTCCACCTATACTTCGGAGTGAGGCGTGGTCTCAGTCCACCTTTGCTCCTCCCAGGTGAGTGAGGAAGATTTCCAGAGGCTGCACTGAAGAGCGGCAAGGCGGAAAGCTCCAGGGCCAGCCCAGGTCACCAGAGGCCGGAAGCAGAGGGCCCCAAACCCAGCATTAGCTCTCAAACCAAAACCCTGACTCTTCCTCTTAAAAAAAAAAAAAAGGTGGGGGAAGTGGGGGGAAAGTCGCCAAGTCTGGAAGGCACACTAAGGTGTTCAAATCAAGCTGCCCAGCCAACTCCAAAGTCAAAGAAATTACACTTCCAATCACCCTTTTAAAGCACAATTGTACCCTCCCCCAAATCACCTAAAAACAAAGCCCAGGTACATGGGTCTATTATCAGAATGTGCTCCTTAGACTCACAGGAAATCTCTGAAAACCTGCCACAAATCCTGCTCTAGAACACAGAAGGAGCAAGACAGAGAGAAAAAGATGGGCCACTTTTTCTACTCCTGAAGCTACAGAGCTATGGCAAGCCAGGCCGGTCCTACAGGCAACGAGTACAAAGCTTTCCCGTCACTCTCAAGTGTCAGGAAGCCACCTCCCCCATTGTGATGACTGACCCACTCCTATATCTTCTGATAAAAGGAAGAGGAAGGACAGAAAGCTGGGAAAATCTAGAGATGGTAAACATTTTCATTTTCAGAAGACCGCACACTGCCAGGCCTCCGAATTGTTTTTATTCTGAATGCACATTAAATTTTTTTTTTTTTAATTGTAGATGCTTTAAATGAGGTGTGTGCACGCCTGCTCTCTCAACCCCTACCTGAACATGGACAGCCAGCTTCACTCACTCACATTACCGGCCCGGCCTCTGAGGGCCTCTAGGCTTACACCTCGGTTTCAATTCTTACTTACCAACTCTAATAATAACCTAAACCCTTAGCTTAGGTAACAGAGAATGAACCCTATATCCCCTTGAAATTATCTTTTGTATAGTTTTATAAATGGTCTTTATGGTTAAGTTTTTTTTCTTTTTTTACATTTTATTACATAAATTTTCAAACATACAGAAAAGTAAGAAAAATATATATACCCAGATACCATCTAGAATCAGCAACTGATATTTTATCATATCTATTTCATCTTTGTTTTTTTCTTTTCCTGAGCAATATGAAAAAAAATTAGGGATCATGACACTTCATCCCTAATACTCTGTTTTTCTACATATCTATGGTTAGTTTTTCATGTTAAATAAAAGTTTCTAAATTGTGCTAGGGAACAGGGCCGTTACCCTCCGTTTTCTAATTCTTCTTTAGCTTAAAACAGTGATGCATACAAAGTAGATGTTTATTGAGTTAAAAACATGATTTAATAGATTCCATATTTGCAAATGGTAAATACTGGAGACATTTCCTAAGACCCTGTTGAAACCACTTTGTTTATTCAGGAATGGAGAGTGGGCTCTAGGGAATGGATGAGGACCAAGCCTGAATATTACACAGACCCAGCAAACTGCCATCTGTACCTATAGCTCTTTGTGTGAAGTGTTGAGTGGAAAAATCATCAGGTCAGAAATTTGGAAAATATTTTGCTGAGCAATCTTTTTCTTTCTGAAATGTCAGGTAGGAAAAAAAAAGTTTTTCTAAAGTATAGTACAGAGCCATATGGGTATTAACCTCTGCTATTACCAAACTGAATTCCTTAACTTTTAGACACTTAGCTGCTTCCAGGACTGGAAATGAGTATTGTGAGTAATGGGCTCACATCTGGATAACAGTGTAACGAGCTCCATTTCCTCCTACAGAATCCAGAAAGCAGAATGTATGTAACTGTGACAAAAGTTATTGTGAAGGTACAATTAAGCAACAGATAATTAAAAAAGAAATCTCCCCCCAAACTAATAAGCGATTTTTGACTCTGCTGGTCACAGTATATTTCAAAGTCAAAAGCACATAAAACATGTGTATTATTTACCTAATATGAAATCTAGTTCTCAAAGGCACTCTCTCACCTTCCCTTAAAGAAAGGGAAAAGTCTAAAAACACCTGACCCACTTGGACAGGACCTTATGATGTGTGTTAGTGATCAATTCCTTTGGGGTATTCAGAAAAAGGGTGCCCTCCATGACTGGTTCCCTTAGGAGCTTTTATCTCCATTCAGTCACCTCAGAGGCACACCAATCTCACCCAGGAGAAGCAGCCACCCAGAATGGCTACCATCACTGTTTTGGTCAATCTATGTGGCAGAAGAGACTGCAAGTGTAGACAGCCCTAGAATAACAGCCAACCTATCACAATGCTTGGTGTGGGGAGAAACAATGCTCCCAGGATCTCCCTCCTAACGGTTTCCAATACCTACCAGAGGGCCAAGAAAGAAGAATTTTCTCACTGAGGTAGTGCTAAAGACTGAATGTCTGTGTCCCCCCTAAAATTCATATGCTGAAACCTAATGTGATAGTATAAGGAGGCAGGGCCTTTGGGAGGTGATTAGGTCATGAGGGTGGAGCCATCATGAATGGCATTAGTGTCCTTATAAAAGAAACCCCAGAGGGTTCCATTGGCCTGTCCGCCATGTAGGACACAGCAAAAAGACTGCTGTCTGTGAATCAGGAAGTGGTCCCTCACCAGACACTGAATCTATCTGCCAGCACCTTGATCTTGGACTTCCTAGCCTCCACAACTGTGAGAAATAAATTTCCGTTGTTTGAAGACATCCAATCTGTGGTATTTTGTTATAGAAGCCCAAATGGACTAAGACAGGGAACATGGGAAAATGTGATTTGAGCCCCATTATTATTTGAGCTGTGTGAATTTGGACAATTTACCTTATACCTCTGAGCCTCGGTTTTCTCATGTAAAACTGGGATAATAATCACCTCCCTTTTAGGGTTTGCCTAGCATACAGGATCCTGATAAATATCTGTTCCGTTTAATCTTGCCTTTCTTAAGACTCAGGAGGTAAGGGGGCACTCAGGCTTGGAGGGAATCTATGGTAGGTTACAGAAAGCATTTCATCCCTCTAGGTTCAGGCACCCATTTGTCCATGGTCAACGGCCCTGGTTTATGGTACCAAAGAAACAAGAACAGTGGATGTCAACAACCAAAAGTAGATACAGCTTTTACAAAAATGATCAGTAACCACAAATGAGACACCTCACTATCCTCAAGGAATCCTACCCACCGTTATGAACTTAGCTTTTAAAAATCTCCTCCCAAATAGTTAGGCAAAAGGTTCAACTCATCATCCTCCTTCAACAGTTCCCAGGTTCAAAGCCTTGCTTTCCTGTTGAACTTTCAGGCCAGGGAAGAGAGGCAGCATGACATAATGAAAAAAAGTACAAGCTCTGGAGTCAAACAGACCTGGGAATTTGAATCCAGGGATTGCCATTTACCACTTGTGTCATGTGAGCGTAGTCACTTAACTTCCCTGAACTCAAACCCTTCATCAATAAATTAAATACTATGCACATTAAAGGAGTACTGTGAGAATTATATCAAGTTATGCCTGGCAGAGTATCTGGCACAGAGTAGGTACTCAATTCATGTTAATTTTCTCAATGTCCCCAGGTCCCCAACTACCAACTCTTGTCACGATCAAATAAGCAGGGTTTCAAATCTGGCTGTATGACTGGCTGTATGACTGGCCAACCCTACCATATATGGATATTTGCTAGCACCTCCTTCTATAGACCAGCACTGTAGAAAATAATAAAGAAGTGATCCTACACCTCTAGCAGATTACTAGAAGAAGCAGGAGTTAAATATAAAGAACGCAGATATAAGTAGGGACTAAAATGAAATAGAACAACAAAAGCCCAATTCAAAAATAGGCAAAGGACTTAAGTAGACGTTTTTCCAAAAATGCCAAGAAGTCAACAAACACCTTAAAGATGCTCAACATCACTAATCCTTAGGGGAATGCAAAAAAAAAAAAAAACCACAACAAACAAAAGAAACACACACCACAATGAGACACCACTTTTAACCAATAGAGTGGCTATTACCCAAATAGAAAATAGTAAGTACTGGTGAAGATGTGGCGAAATTGAAACCTTTATGCATTGCTGGTGGGAATGTAAAATGGCACACCCACTGTGGAAGGCAATATGGTAGGTCCTTTAAAAACTAAACACAGAGAGCATTCAGGGAAAATGGTAGAATGGGAAGCACCAGCAATCTGTCTCCCCACCTAAACAACAATTGCACAGGCAGAATCTGTCTGATGTAACTATTATACTTTGGAGCTCTGTAGTCTATAGAAGGCTTCAACTTCCAGGGGAAGACCTGGATGGTAAACTGTGGTTAATTTCAGTCACTTTCAGCTCTTAGCACAGCAGCACCTATCCATCCCCCAACCCCTGTGGCAGGCAGCTGTGAGCAACTTACACACAGCTTGCAGGAGCCAGGGTGGGCAAAAAGGACCCTATCCTTCAAACATCAGGGGTCTGTATTCTGACCACTGATTGGTTCTTCTGACCACAATTGTACAGACAAGGAAGCAGTGGCCACTGTTGTTGCACATCCTCCATTATTGCAGGCCCCTCACTCTCCAGCTGAAGTGACTTCCAGGGGACTTAAAGGACTGGTACTTTTTTTATTCCCTTTCATTTTTCTCTTTTTCCCCTCTTGGAGCTAGACACTGAACATGAGAACATTCAAAAGCAACCACATATTTGGGGGAAATCAGAAAGTCACTGTGCATGCCCAGGAAAGGTATGGGCTCAGAAAAGATCTGGGAAGCCCTAATCCTCAGCAGAGAGATAGCCTACAACAATCAAACAAAAGCAGAAAACAAAAACAAAAGCCAGTAAACCCTGGAGAAGAAGAAGCTGATTTCTGGAGTTACCTCACTGTTAAATTCAATGTCCAGTTTTCAACAAAAAATCACAAAACCCACAAGAAACAGAAAAGCATTCCAAGGTACAAACAACAGAAACTGTCCCAAACAAACAGAAACAGAAAAGGATCTGATGGAAGATCTACTACACAAAGATTTTTAAACTGTCTTAAAGATGCTCAAAGAATTAAAGTCAAGAATAATAAGGTATAAACAAAATGGAGATATCTCAAGAGATAGAAAACCTAAAAAGAAAGAAACAAAAAATTTTGGAGCTGAAAACTGTAACTGAAATGAAAATTTCACTAGAGGGATTCAAAGGCAGATTTGAGCAGGCAAAAGAATCAGTGAACTAGAAGTAGGACAATGGAAATTGCCAAGTCTGAGGAACAGAAAGAAATAAGATAGAAGAAAAGTAAAAAGAGCCTAAGGGACCTGTGGGACACCGTCAAGCAGAACAACAAACATACTGCAGGAGTCCCGAAAGGACTCTTCTCTTGAAAAAGGCAGAGAAAATATTTGAAGAAATATTCCCAAATTCCCAAATATTCCCAGATTTGAAAACTTCCCAAATTTGATGAAAGGCATGAATATATATATCCAAGAAGCCCAACAAACGCTAAGTAGGATGAACTTAAAGAGATCCATACTAGGACACATTACAGATGGTCCACAACTTATGATGGTTCAACTTGATTTTTTGACTTTACGGTGGTGCAGAAGCAATACACATTCAGTAGAAACCATATTTTGAACTTCGATCTTTTCTCAGGCTAGTGATATTCAGTATGATACTCTCTCAAGATGCTGGGCACCAGCAGTGAGCCAAGCTCCAAGTCAGCCATGTGATCAAAATGGTATACTTACATCCATTCTGTATCCATACAGCCATTCTGTTTTTCATTTTTAGAAAAGTATTCAATAAATTACATGAAATATTCAACACTTTATTATAAAATAGGCTTTGGGTTAGATGACTTTGCCCAACTGTAGGCTAATGTAAGTGTTCTGAGCATGTTTAAGGTATGCTAGGCTAACCTATGGTATTTGGTAGGTTGGGTGTATTAAATGAATTAGTGATATTTTCAACTTATGCTGGGTTTATAGGAAAATAACCCCGTTGTAAATTGAGTAAGATCTGTATAATCAAACTGTCGAAAGTCAAAGACAAAAAGAGAGTTTTGAAAGCAGCAAGAGAAAAGCAACTCATTCCATTCAAGGAATCCTCTATAAGATTATCAGCAGATTTCTGAACAGAAACTTCACAGGCTAGAAGGCAGTGGGCTGATATATTTAAAGTGCTTTTATATTCAAAACTGTCAACCAAGAATCCTATTTGCAGCAAAGATATCTTTCAAAAGTGAGGGAGAAATTAAGATATTCCCAGATAAACAAAAGCTGAGAGAATTCATTACCACTAGAGCTGCCCTGCAAGAAATGCTAAAAGAAGTCCTGCAGGTTGAAATGAAAGGATACTTGACAGTAACTTGGAACTATATGAATAAAGAAATATCTCAGTAAAGGTAAATACACAGACAATTATAAAAGCTAGCATTATTATAACAATGGTATGAAACTCCACTTTGTTTTCTACATGATTTAAGAGACATATATATATATATTTTTTTTTTTTTTTTTTTTTTTTTTTTGCGGTACGCGGGCCTCTCACTGTTGTGGTCTCTCCCGTTGCGGAGCACAGGCTCCGGACGTGCAGGCTCAGTGGCCATGGCTCACGGGCCCAGCAGCTCCGCGGCATGTGGGATCTTCCCAGACCGGGGCACGAACCTGTGTCCCCTGCATCGGCAGGCGGACTCGCTACCACTGCGCCACCAGGGAAGCCCTGGAGACATATATTTTTAAAAAATATTAGTTTATGTTTTTTGGAAATGTATAAAGATGTAATTTTGTGACATCTACAACTGAAAGGAGTGAAGATGGAGTTGTAAAGGCGCAGAGTTTTTATGGTTCTGAAGTTAATCTGATATAAATTCAATACAGAGTGTTATTATTTTAGTATGTTAAATATAATCCCCATAGTAACAACAAATATAATAGTTACAGAATATACAAAAGAAAGTAAGAAAGGAATTTTAAAATTTCACTACAAAAAATCAACTAAACACAAAATAAGACAGTAATGCAGGAAATGAGGGACAAAAAGCTATTAGGCATAAAAGAAAACAAAGCAAAATGACAGAAGTCCCTCCTCATCACTAATTACTTTAAATGTAAATGGAATAAACTCTCAAATCAAGAGACAGAGATTGGCATTATGGATTTTAAAAAGAAAGGATAATCCAACCATATGCTATCTACAAAAGACTCACTTTACATCCAAAGACACAAATAGGTTGAAAGAGAAAGGATGATAAAAGACATTCCAGGCATATAGTAACAAAAAGAGAGTAAGGGTAGTCATACTAATTCAGACAAAATATACTTTAAATCAAAAAAGTTTATAAGAGACAAAGAAGGACATCATATATTAATAAAAGATTCAATACAGCAAAATACATAACAATTGTAAACATTTATGCACCTAATAACAGACCATCAAAATACATTAAGCAAAAATTGACAGAATTAAAGTGAAAAATAGACAGTTCTGTAATAATAGTTGGATATATCAATACCCCATTCTCCATAATGGATAGAACAATCAGACAAAAGGTAAGTAAGAAAACAGAGGACCTGAACAACACAGTAAGTTACTTACATCTAACATAAACAGAACACTCTACCCAACAACAATAGAACACACATTCTTTTCAAGTGCACGTGGGACATATCCCAGGACAGACTTACAAGTTACAGATATCATACCAAGTATTTTCTCTAATCACAGCAGGATGAAGTTAGAAATCAATAACAGAAGGAAAACTGAAAAATTCTAACTTGTGGAAATTAAACAACACGCTCAAACAACCAATGGATCAAAGAAGAAATCACAAGGGAAATTTAAAAATAGAGACAAAGAAACCAAAAACATAGTATACCAAAACCTAAGGGACGCAGCAAAGCAGTGTTAAGGGGGACATTTATAGCTACAAAAGCTTACATTAAAAAGGAAAAAAAGATATCAAGTCAACAACCTAACATTACAACTTAAGGAACTAGAATAATAAGAACTAATATAGAAAACCTTAAAGATTAAAAAAAAATTTTTAGAATATCTGAATTTAGTAAGGTAGAAGGACACAAGGTCAACACACAAGGGCTTCCCTGGTGGTGCAGTGGTTAGGAATCCGCCTGCCAATTCAGGGGACACAGGTTTGAGCCCTGGTCCAGGAAGACCCAAATGCTGCAGAGCAACTAAGCCCGTGCGCCACAACTACTGAGCCTTCGGCTCTAGAGCCCTTGAGCCACAATTACTGAGCCTGTGTGCCACAACTACTTAAGTCCATGCACCTAGAGCCTGTGCTCCTCAACAAGAGAAGCCACCTCAATGAGAAGCGTGTGCACCACAACGACGAGCAGCCCTGCTCACTGCAACTAGAGAAAGCCAGTGCGCAGCAACAAAGACCCAACAGAGCCAAAAATAAATAAAATAAATTTTAAAAACCCAAAATGTTAAAAAAAAAAAAGTCAACACACAAAAATCAGTTGCTTTTCTATACACTAACAATGAACAATCCAAAAACGATATTAAGAAAACAATTACATTTACAGAAGTATCAAAAAGAATAAAATACTTAGGAATTAACCAAGGAGATGAAAGACTTGTACAATGAACACTCCAAAACACTGCTGAAAGAAGTTGAAGACATAAATAAATGGAAAGACAACTCATCTTTCATGAACTGAAAGACATATTATTAAGATATCAATACTACCCAAAGTGATCTAAAGATTCAATGCAATGCCTACCAAAATTCCAACATTTTTTGCAGAAATAGAAAACCACATCCTAAAATTCATATGGAATCTCAAAGAAACCTCAGTAGTCAATCCTGAAAAAGAAGAGCAAAGCTGGAAAACTCATACTTTGTCATTTCAAAACTTACTACAAAGCTACAGTAATCAAAACAATGTGCTACTGGCATAAACACAGACATATAGATCAACAGAACAGAAGAGAGAGCCCAGAAACAAACCCTCACATATATGGTCAAATGATTTCCTACAAGGGTGTCAAGACCATTCAGAGGGGGAAAGAACAGTCTTTTCAAGAAATGATGCTGAGGGCTTCCCTGGTGGCGCAGTGGTTGAGAGTCCGCCTGCCGATGCAGGGGACACGGGTTCGTGCCCCGGTCCGGGAAGATCCCACGTGCCGCGGGGCAGCTGGGCCCATGAGCCATGGCTGCTGAGCCTGCGCGTCCAGAGCCTTGCTCCGCAATGGGAGAGGCCACAGTGGTGAGAGGCCTGCGTACCGCCAAAAAAAAAAAAAAACAAAGAAAAAAAAGAAATTGTGCTGAGAAAATTGGATATCCACATGCAAAAGAATGAAGTTGAACTCTTATCTAACATCACATACAAAAATTAACTCAAAATGGGTAGGGGCCTAAACTATAGAACTCTTTGAAGAAAACAAATGGCAGATGCTTCACGACATTTGATTTGACAATGATTTCTTGTATATGACACCAAAGATACAAGCAACAAGAGAAAAAAAATAGACAAACTGGACTTCATGATAATTAAAAAACTTTATGCATCAAAAGGCATTATCAAGAGTAAAAAGATAGCCCAAAGGGTTAATATTCAGAATACATTTTAAAAATTCCTAAAACTCAACATAAAAACCAAACAAGTTGATTCAAAAATGGTCAAAAGACTTGAATAGATATTTCTCCAAAGAAGATACACAAATAGTCAATAAACACATGAAACGATGCTCAAAATCACTAATCATATGGGAAATGCAAATCAAAACTGCAGTAAGATACTACCTCACACTCATTAGGACGGCTACTATCAAAAAAGCAGAAAACAACAAGTGTTGGTGAGAATTTGGAGAAATTGGAACCCATGTACACTGCCGATGGGAATGTAAAATGGTACAGTCACTGTGGAAAACAGCATGGTAGTTCCTCAAAAAGTTAAACATAGAATTACCATACAATTACCAGCAATTCCACTTCCACATATATACCCAAAAGAAGTGAAAGCAGGGTCTCGAAGTGATATTTGTACACTCATGTTCATGGCAGCATTGTTCATGAGAGTTAAGAAGTGGAAGCAAACCAAGCATCCACCAATGGATGAATGGATAAGCAGAAAGTGGTATATACATACAACGTTACATTATTCAGCCTAAAAAGGAAGGAAATTCTGACATACGCTACAACATGGACGAACCCTGAGAACATTATGCTGAGTGAAATAAGCCAGATGCAAAAGGGAAAATATTGTATGATTCCACTTACATGAGGTACAAAGAACAGTCAAATTAATGGCGAAAGAAAGCAGAATAACAGTTGCCAGGGGCTGAGGGGAGGAGAAAATAAGAAGTTACTATTTAATGGGTACAGAATTTCAATTTCAGATGATGGAAAAGTTCTAGAGATGGACAGTGGTGATGCTGCACAAAAATGTGAATGGACTTAATGCCACTGAATTTCAGGCTCAAAAAAGGTTACGATGGTAAATTTTATGTTATGTATGTTTTACACAACAAAAAAAGTCAAGTAGATTGAGTTTAATTTTTGCTAAACAAAAATATTTCACAATACCCCTCTAACAAAGTGGTCGGAAAATGTGTGGCCAATAGGGAACAAAAGAAAAAATATAAACCAAGGATATAAAAAAGGATATACCAATATGTATATACCAATATTTATATTTATATATACCAATTTATATATACCAATATTTATATACCAATATAAAAAAGGATAAACCAAGGGGAAAAAAATAAGTCTCATTTCCTTCTCTGAAAACTGAGCAAGTTGAACCATGTTTTCTTCCAAGTCTACACTTTGAAAATTCCATGTTTCTATGAGGAGAGAGACAAAGTAATATTCTAGACTGCTATACCATGCATGCTTCTTTTTCTTTCTTTCTTTCTTTTTTTTTTACAAAGACTGATTTAGAATTATTTGCAGAAAGGAACATATTCAAATTCAGAAGACCCTTACTCTGAGTATGCAAATAAAAGAAATGCAGTCTAGGGACTTCCCTGGCGGTCCAGTGGTTAAGAATTTGCACTTCCACTGCAGGGGGCACGGGTTCAATCCCTGGTTGGGGGACTAAGACCCTGCATGCCACATGGTGCGTCCCCCCCTCCCCAAAAAAAAAGCAGTCTACTACAAACATCCGTAGTTTGGATGCCACAAGCTTTCAGCACGTCTCACTGAATGAGGGCAGAAAGCCCACTCTGTCTCACTTGTCTGGAAGAATGACTGCCAGCCTGTAAAAATGAGGCACCTGGGTCCTCCCTGCAACTTGGCAGCTAGCGTTCACCACGCCCAGGTGTTCTCCACTTGCTGAAACATCAATACCCCAAAACTGCAGCTTTCCAGACAAAGTGAGGATGGTTGTTTGCAGCGCCAAAGGCTTCTTCCACTGCTAAAAGAGTTTGCTTTAAGGAACGAAGTGCTCTTTTAAAAATTGGCATTTAACATATGATTCTACTTACAGTAGTTTGAAGTCTGTGTACACAGCTTCTTAGAAATACAGGCTCTGCAAGGCACACTAAGACCGACTCTAAAAGAGGAGAGGCTATCTTTTTAGAGCCAACAGCAAGCACACTGGAAACCTGAATTATTTTTTTTTTTTAGGTTTTCAGAAAGATGAATCACAGATTCACTTTCCACAAAAACAAATGAAGTACTAAGAAAAGGACGCAACAAAAAAGCCGTCTGAACTATTCACACCAGGACTTCCTTGCCCAGAGGGGTTGCCCTTCTTGTAGGTGCTAACTCATGGCTTCCCTGAAGGATTACATACCCTGTCCCATGGATAATGAGACACACAGGATCGTTTACACTGCAGAAAACACCCTGATCATATGGAAAGTTCTCATTTCTTAGTAGCTTAAAATGCTGAGGCAATACTGTTAATTTATAACAGCTAATTTCTAAGCACAAGATGGATTTTAGAAAAAAACTGATTTTTCTACACATGAAGTCTACTAATATGGAAAACGATCTTTTTTTTTTTTTTTTGGCTGTACGCGGGCCTCTCACTGTTGTGGTCTCTCCCGTTGCGGAGCACAGGCTCCGGACGTGCAGGCTCAGCGGCCATGGCTCACGGGCCCAGCCGCTCCACGGCATGTGGGATCTTCCCGGACCGGGGCACGAACCCGTGTCCCCTGCAACGGCAGGCGGACTCTCAACCGCTGCTCCACCAGGGAAGCCCGGAAAACAATCTTGATTTCTACTCAGCTTATATACAATTAACAGGAAATAAAGAGTATTTTTTCTATAAACAGAGAGAGTTAAGACCCAGGGAGCTGGCAATAAAGCAAAGTGTCACATACGAGAACCTAGTCACCTATTATACCAAAGCTGAAGAACCAAGAGCCTCTTTTTTCCCACCTGCCCTGCAGCCAGAACACAAGGTCGTAACAGAAGTTCCAACAATCTATACACGTGCCCCAGCCTCTAAATAGGGAGCAAATGTTGCAAAATAGGGGCCTTCCAAGAGGTACATTCTCTGGTGACAGCAGTTTCTGGAGAACCAGTGTTTCTGAGGAAGCAACAGAAGCAGAACCAGTGGCAAAGTTCAGTCTTTATGGCCAGCTAGCACCGTTTGTGGCACAAGGCATGTCAAGTGCTTGGTCGTGACAGCAAGTAGTGACCTCAGTGGGTCAGTTCCGTGGCCTGATTTTGGCCATTATGCTTGGGTAGGTTGTCCAAAACCTGATTCTAGAGCTCTTCTGGAGATCCTGTAAACTAGCCGTTGTCCTTTCAATAAATTCTTTCTTGGCTTAAATCAGCCAGAAAACCTGGCTGATACACTTAACCTTGATTTCTCTATCAAGGGTAAAACTATGTTACCTTGAAGGTAGCTGAGAGGATTAAACAAGATATGTTAAAGCCGTTTGTAAACAATAAGCCATATATTATTATAATTTACTAACATTTAACTATATGTCAGGTACTTTATAAAGCATTAAATTTTGAGAAAAACTACAGCTAACATTAATGATGGCACTCTCTTAGCCAAGCACTGTGCTGGACATGTTATACGTTTTACCTTACTTGTCAGGGCGACCTTAGGAGGCAGATTTTAGTATCCCCTATACTAAGTAAGTAAATAGTAATAATCATCATGACAACAAATCACAGTGATGGAATTAACGAAGAAATATTGTAAATTAATGATTTTTGGTGACAGAAATATTACTGTAATTTAAGGGAGATAATACAGTAGCCAAACCAAGAATTGGAGTTGCCAATTCTTGAAATTCTAGTGTCCAAAATTTGGCAACTTACTTATTTAAAATACCATTTTCCTCTTAATTTATGCTTAAGACAGTTCTGCTTAGTTGAGACTTGATTATACTTTGGAATCAAAATGTTTTCAGCAGCAACACAGCTCATTTATGACCATCTTACTCTTCAGGGGCTGGATCTCTGGAATACGCTTGGTGGAAGGTTCATTTTTGGCAGTTACCATAGCATCCTTTTTGTGTATTATTATTGACCATCTTGCTTTCTCCCAGTTACCTGGTAAGGTCCTTGAGGAAGGAATCATGTATTTTTGTCTCTGAAATTCAGACCCAAGGCACATAAGTGCTTTATAGACGTATACAAAGTAGTTCTCCATATATGTCTGCTGTTTCATATACTGAATGCTCATATTTGGATGAGTTCTGCAAACACACAATTAGTGCCCCCTTGGGCCTTGGCTAAAGCTCCCTAATCCTGAAGGCTCGAGGGCTCAGCCACTTCATTCCATTTCCTTCAAGCAAAGCTCCGATTTAAATTTATTTCTCACCAGAGCAAGAGACATACATTCTGTTCATATCTCTCCAAAGAAATGAACTCATTCCCGTCTCTAAAGTAAACTTACGTCACCCGTATTGAAAGATATAGGCTCTTCTTGTGCAAGTAGTAAATGAGGCCTTAATCTATAAATCACTTGACTGCAGTCTTTTGAAAATGCGGCAAAGGCAGTGCTATGGAACTACTGCTAAAAGTGATACCAAAGGTCAACAAAACCAAGGATTAAACTTTGTTCTTTTCCTCTAGCAACTACCTAAACACACACACAGTATATCCCGTCATCACTAAGTCAAAGCTTGATTGCTCTAGTGTAATTAAATCATATACTCAACAAGTCCCCTCCTTGGTCCTCTGACCCTTGGTCTCAAGTTCACTGAGATAACGTATCTGGATCCCAATGTGACATAAACGCAAGATTCACAGGGCTGAGAGAACGGGTTTCCACATTCCAAGCCCATGGAGCATGTGTGCCACTGCCTTTGTTGTAGAAGATACCCAAGTTATAAAAATTCAACCTTTCCCCACTATCCCTAAAGCACACAGCTGCGAAAACATCCTTCTTTATGGGACATATCAGTTGATAATATTCAGAAAGAAAAAATTATGTAAGTATTTGTTACTCTTTTCTCACCCTGTGCTTCAGTTTCCCCAGAGACAGGAAGCAGCCCCATAGGGTGCCAGGGAGAGATGGGAAGGAAATCCTTGGTGTGTCCAAACCAAGCAGAGAGGGGCTGGGATTACCAGAGAGAAGCAAGCAGAAGCAATATACCGCCAACAATCTTACCACACTACCCATAGGATATATTAACTGAGTAACCCAAACATATGAACATTTTTTAACAGAAGTACATCTGATTTTATGATTTTATATTATGAAATTAATATAAATAAGTGAGGAGAACAGACTGGCAAACTGGTTAAATATATAGGTTTTAGAATTAGATCTGTGTTTAAACCTGGCTCTACCTTTAATAGCTGTGTGACAGGAAAAGTCTTTAAACTTCTCTGAGCCTCAGCATCCTCGCCTACCAAATGAGGGAAATGCCTACCCTAAGAGGTTATTCAGGATTTAAAGAAGGTAATATATATAACACCTATGGGCAAAAAAAAAGAGAGACACACAGAAAGAAATAATGATAAAACGAGTAGTACCTATAGGCACTTTGGAACTTTTCTGTCTATCAAGTATAAAAATATGTGGAAGGTTTTTCTAGCCTACCTGTGTTCACATATATAATTTTCACTACAAAGACAAGATAAAACTAAATTATACCTTGGAAGGAAACAAAGACAAAAAGCAGGTCAAATATATGTTTGTTTTCATGTTAACTATAGTAGAAGCTAACAGACAAATACATAAAGGTGAAGTATTTCAGGCATTATTTTTAGGGAGCTTTTCAATAAAAAAAATGAAATGGTAAGTGAAAGTTATAAAAAATAAAATTTGGGCTTAAGGGACAGAACCACACTCAACTAATCAAAGCTGTCCAATAAAGGAGAAGACTGACTTTTATCACAATAATCTGTTTGGGATTAGATGCTTAGCAAGTCAAGCCTATAAGTCTACCTCAGTTGAGATAGTCTATAAAATACACTCAATTCGGGGACTCTGCACAAAGTAGAAGATTGGATGATAAAATTTTAAAAGTCCCTTCCAATTCTAAAGTTCTATAATCCATCTTTTTTTTTTTTTTTTTTGCGGTACGCGGGCCTCTCACTGTTGTGGCTTCTCCCGTTGCAGAGCACAGGCTCCAGACGCGCAGGCTAAGCGGCCATGGCTCACGGGCCCGATGTGGGATCCTCCCAGACCGGGGCACGAACCCGTGTCCCCTGCATCGGCAGGTGGACTCTCAACCACTGCGCCACCAGGGAAGCCCTAAAATTCTATAATCTTTGAACACTACAATATACAAGCAACTCTCTGGTGTCCATGGTAGAGTGAAGTTCACCTCTAATATCATCCCTAATAAGAGAAGGGTGTCCAAATTCAGTGAAAGGACAGATTCGCCACCCCCCTCAAATATGAAAGAAGCTAAATTAATGGATCTCATGACCCCCGAACCATGTTCTATTTCCCTCTCTTGACTGCTTTTTTCTTCTCCCTGGATGCCTTCCTTACAATCTCTTCAAATTCCACTCATATTTACTGACCTTTTCTAGAAATCTATCCCAAAGAAACAAACTTCAAACTCAAAAGAAGATTTATATACCAAGATTGTTTATTGCAGTACTAAAATAATATCAAAGCTGTCCTCTAAGGGGAGAATGATTAAATTATAACGTTTATATGAAGAAATGTTATGCAGCTATTAGAGTTTTAAAATAACAGTCAAGGGCTTCCCTGGTGGCGCAGTGGTTGAGAGTCCACCTGCTAATGCAGGGGACACGGGTTCGTGCCCCGGTCCGGGAAGATCCCACATGCCGCAGAGCGGCTAGGCCCGTGAACCATGGCCGCTGAGTCTGCGCGCCCGGAGCCTGTGCTCCGCAACGGGAGAGGCCACAACAGTGAGAGGCCCGTGTACCGCAAAAAAATAATAAATAAATAAATAAATAAATAGTCAATGACAGGAAATGCCACAATATAATCTTAAGTGAGATTGTGATATAAAATGACAAATTTAGCATGATTCTAATTGGAGAGTAAATGTATATCATATATATGTTTACACTAGAAGTAAATACATAGTAAAATGTTAACAATGGCTATGTATAGGTGGTGGAGTTTTTAATTTTCTTTTTTGTAACTCTTTTCCAAATTATCCAAAATAATCACATATTCACTTTGTGATCATAAAAAAGAAACATTAATTTCTAAAAATAAATATGAGCCAAAAAAACCTATCTAATAGTTAACTTGGTTCTATAACTCTGAAAGTGAAAATAATTCCTTTAAAAGGAGGAAGCCTGATATAAAAAAATAAGTATGCATCTGACCCTATGTTTGAGGTGGTTGCTAAGCACAGTGTTGTCTTTAAACTAATCAGTAAACAAGAAACAGCTGGGACAATATCTAGTGTGATTGAGGATGTGGAACAGGAACTCTCATACATAGCTAGTAAGGATATAAATCAGCACAATCACTTTGAAGAGTCATTTGACTAAATCTAGTAAAGCTGAAAATACATGTGCCCTACTAGAGAGCAATTTACTCCTAGCTGCATACCCTCGAGAAAACTCTCACATGTGTGCACAAGGAGACATGTACAAGGTGCCCACTGCAAAACTGTTTAATAGTGAAAAAGTATGAAACAACTCCAACATTAACAGGACAATGGATAAACAAACTGTGAAATATTCATACAATGGAATGCTGCACAGCAGTGAAAAATGAGGCATATATCAACATGGATAAATCTCAAAAATATAAACTAAAAAAAAAGAAAAGCAAGTTATAAAAGTATATGAAGTAAACATCTAGTAGAATGTAATTCATATAAAGACAAAACACATAAAAGAATATATTAGATATTGTTTAGAGACACATAAACATGTAGGAAAAAGTAAAGCCATGAGGGACTTCCCTGCTGGTCCAGTGGCTAAGGCTCCACGCTCCCAATGCAGGGGGCCCGGGTTCAATCCCTGGTCAGGGAACTAGAGCCCACATGCCACAACTAAAGTTCCCACATGCCGCAACTAAAAGATCCCACACTCATCGACAAAGATCCCGCGTACCACAACTAAGACCCTGCGCAGCCAAATAAATAATATTTTAAAAGGAAAAAAAAAGTAAAGCCGTAAAAAAAATGCATGGGCATGATGAACACCAGTCGTATCAATGATTCCCTGCAGAGAGGAAGGGAGGAGGAATATTAGGGAAGGTTGTTGGTGGTCGGGGGGGACTTAACTTTATTTGAAATATTTTTCTTCTGGGGGCAAAAAAAAAAAGATCGGAAGCAAATACGGCAAAATACTAAAGTCAGACAAAGTTGGTAAATGAAGACTCAGGTGTTTGCTATTTTTTGTTACATGCTAAAATATTTCAAATGAAAAAAGAAATTTTAGGTAGCAGCTGGCAATCTCTATTGAGGGCAAGGTTCTCTATCCACAGCATAACTCTTAAACTCTTTTGGGTGTGAAAAGTAATAAAGGGAAGCCTCACTAAAATGGAGTTGGGAGGCCAGAAGAGGGAGTTCCCATTCAGTACCACTTGATGTCAATTACAGGAAGAATTGTCAATTTCAGATCCCAACAGAAGAATCACCAACAGAAAAGAATCACCTATTACAGGACCCAACAGGAAAAGGTGTACATTGCATCTCCTACAAGAAATTGACTACCCCAGCAAGGCAGCCAGTGAGAAATCATCATCACCCTGTACTTTCACCTTTCTCCAATGGACTTCTGTTAAAAACAACCCCTCCCAACTTCCTCCTTTTTCTCTATAAAATAACATTCCACACCTTTATTTATTGGACTTGCTTATGGTTTTTGCAATGGCTTGCTTATCCTGAATTGCAATTCTCTACTATTCCTGAATAAACCCATTTTTTGCTGGTAAAATAACTGACTTTTATTTTTTAATAAATAAATTTATTTGTTTATTTATTTATTTACTTTTGGCGGTGTTGAGTCTTCGTTGCTGTGTACAGGCTTCTCACTACGGTGGCTTCTCTTGTTGTGGCGCATGGGCTCTAGGTGCGCGGGGTTCATTAGTTGTGGCTCGCAGGCTCAGTAGTTGTGGTGCATGGGCTTAGTTGCTCCACGGCATGTGGGATCTTCCCGGACCAGGGCTCGAACCCATGTCGCATGCATTGGCAAGCAGATTCTTAACCACTGCGCCACCAGGGAAGTCCGACTTTTCTTTTTAAGGCCAACATTATTTGGTGTCAGAAGTGGGATCCAGAGACGAACCCTCCGCACCCCAACAACTCTCTGAGGCTGGTGAGCAAACAGGTGTTGGTGACCACTGAGCCACATGGGCGCACTGCTTTCTTACCAACCCTGGAGTTTCAGGGCAAGTCTCTCCTGGATTTTGGGCTCTGCTCTCTTTGCATTGTGAGTTCTCTGGGCTTTATGAGGGACCTGTTGAAAGGCTTTGTCCTTTCTGAGACTACTTGCTTGGCTTTTGGCTCAGTTCCTTTTGGAACCGGGCTGTTCCCATTGGAACCGTGCTGCATTTTGGTCTGATGCCTTTTGGAACCAGGTGGTTCCTATTAGAACGGCCCTGGCCTTTGATCCAATTCCTCTGGGAACCAGACTATTCCTACTGAAACAGGTGTTTAGGAATTTTTCTTTTTGCTCCAGAGAAAAACCTCTAAGAAATGGGATCCCAGTCATCAAAATGCTTTGAGGGTGCCTCCTCTTCTGGGACCCCAGCCAGTTTTATGTTTAAAAACTGAGGTCCCTCCTCATGCCCATTTCTAACCAAATGGAACAACTTAACCCAAAAGTAATTGAGAATGACGATGGCCATTATAGGGGACTTCCGTACTCCCCAAAATTACTTTTCTTAAAACAGAATTGGACAGCCATGGCTCTAAAATTGTTAAAACTGAATGAGATGCCTATTTTGACTGGTATTTTGAGGCTTCCAAATGCTATCAAGAGTCTAAGATTGCCTCTTTGCAAAATACAATTTATAAATTAACTGAGGCAAACAAACAACTAAAAAAGGAAAAAAGCCTTCTGAGGTCTCTTTCTCCTGCCCCGTTTTCTTTGACTCCCACCTCCAGTGCCATCATCCACCCCCTTCCACACCACTGCCACCTCCTCCGCACCCTCAGCTTCCCATTCTAATGCTCTCACTATACTTCCCCCTTTCCCTGAACCTCTCCCCAGTCCCTTCCCCTCTGAACCTATCAGAACCTGCCCCTTTAAAGGTAACTCTTCTGAGGACCCACATAAACCCCAAATTTCTTATGTTTCCTGGAGTAAGGCCAAATTGCGAGTCATAGTTAAAAGAGTTTCCTAAAGTAACCAAGGACCCCACAGGTTTGCTGAAGAATTTAACATAGTTATTCAAAGTCCCCAACCTGGTTTCTCAGATTTATATTAGTTAGTCCACATGCTTGCTGATGAGGGTCAAACACTGGATGAAACTTGCCTGATGGGACCATTCTGAAGAGAATTAAGAAAAACAAACCCCTAACTTGACAAAATGCTGAAAACCTCCACCAAGCAATAACAGCAGCTTTTCCTAAGCCTACTGACTGGCACAAAATTCAGGCTTGCACACAAAAATCTGATGAACCTGTTCATGACTGTTATAACCGACTTCAGACTGTTTTCAAAGAAAATTCAGGTCTTCCTTCTGATGTTGAATCCACTCAGGTAGCCTTTAACTCTATGTTTATTAATGAGCTGAACTGGGATCTTTCTCATTTACTTAAAAGCACCAGGGTGGAATGGAAAACTATGTCCACGCTAGATTTAGTTAATCTGGCAAACCAGCTTGCTCGCGTGCTACATGAACCACCTAAAAGAAATATCACTAAAATTCTTAATTTGGGGGACTTCCCTGGCGGTCCAGTGGTTTAGGACTCTGAGCTCTCACTGCCAAGGGCCTGTGTTCAATCCCTGGTCAGGCAACTAAGATACCACAAGCCTCGAGGTGTGAAAGAAAAAAAAAATCTTAATTTTCAACTTGGGCACATGAGGGCCCTTGAACCAAGCCAACCTCTCTCTCTCTCTCTCTCTCTCTCTCTCTCTCTCTCTCTCTCTCTCTCTCTCTCTCACACACACACACACACACACACACACACACACACACACACACACACACACACACACCGGTTTCTGCTATTACTGCAAAGAGCCAGGACATTGGAAAAACGATTGTTGCAAACGTAAGTGTTCCAGGCTTCCATCCCTCTAGCCAGTCTTTCCAGTGTTCTCCTAATTCCCAGTGATGGGGTTCCAAGGAACTACATGGGCTCTACCTAATCCTCCCTCTTAATCGACTCAGAGAAACCACTCTCTAGATTGGGAATGAATCTCTCTCTGTCCCTAATGACCCCAGAGCTACACCCTCGGTGCTCAACCCCACTGCTGTAGAGCAGCCCCTGCCTTGGAGTACTAAAACAGCTCAAATAGGAGGGGTCTCTAAAAAAACCTCAACAGGTTCCTGTCTCTGAACCTATTCCCTTTAAGAGATACCTACTCTTTTCTCCTTAGTTTCTCTACCCCTACCTATCCATTTATTAGGCTGAGACCTCTTAGAAAAGTATCATGCTGAAATTACTTACACCCAAAAGGGGGAAATAATTCTAGAATGTGACAGTAGCAGTCAAAACAGCCAACCAAGTGAATTAAGTGACCCTCTGACATCTTTTATTTGCTCCGTTTCTGATGGCACTACAGCTGAATCTGGGGACACTGATCAACTGTCCCTACTGGATCAGCTACTATCCTTCTTGTGGGCAAAATCTTCAACTGATATTGGCAGAATTCACAGTTCACCTCCTATCAAGTTTCAAAGAGATCCCTCAAAACCTTGCCCAAGTATTAATCAATATTCTGTAAATAAAGAAGCTCTTCAATGTGTCAAGCCCATAATAGAGGATGACAAGGCCCAGGGCCACAACAGTACTAGTCCCTGTAACACTCCTATTTTACCTGTGAGAAAACCCAATGGCCAAGGATGGAGGTTTGTCCAGGACTTACAAGCAATAAACAACATGGTTATCCCCTGATGCCTTGTTGCTCTTATCCTGAACACACTACTGACATTCATTCCCACTGAATTTCACTGTAATCGATTTACACAGTGCATTCTTTTGTATTCCAGTTGATAAGGCTAGCCAATACCTTTTTGCTTTCACTTGGGAAGAAAGGCAATACACCTGGTTATGCCCTAGGGTTTCAAAGAAAGTCCCTCTTACTTTTCACAAATCTTGAAAGCTGATTTGGATGATATAAAGTTTTCTGCAGGCTCAACTTTGTTACAATATGTAGATTATTTGCTTCTCCGCTCCCCTTCTCAAACCTCTTCACAAGAAGACAGCATCCACCTGTTAAAACTTTTGGCCTTGAGGGGACATAAAGTCTCCAAAGAAAAATTACAGTTTGCTCAAACTCAGTTTCAATATTTAAGTCACGGGACCTCAGAACAAGGACTACATTTGGTTCCAGGGTTAGTCGCGTGCTCTAATAGCACTATTAAGACTCAACTGGCAAAATCTGTAGAGACATGCCAAATACCTTGGCCAAAAGCATTGCTACTGGTCCTTCCAAATTTCAGGTCCACACCTGTAGAACTCATAAGCTCTCACCGTGTGAGACAATCACAGGACATCCAAGGCACCTGGCCCCTGCCTCTTTTGATCTGGGTCTGACAAAAGGAGATATACTTCAATACTGCAAAGGTTTAACTGCTTCTATTAAAAATAACCATCTCTGGTGGAGCAATCTTTTCACAGCATGCTCTGTGAAGCATGAAGACTATAAGCATCACACCTTGTAACCTGGAGATCTTGTCTACTGGCAAAGATACCTCCAGAAAGACTCTCTTCAACCTTGCTGCAAAGGCAAGGTCCAGTCAGGGTCTGGTGCTTTCTTGAAGATGTGTCACGTGAATTCAAGGCAGCACAAAGGTTGGTTAGCAGTACCCAATAGGGGCTTTTAGGACTATGTGAAGTTGGCCATCAGGTTGCCCCCCATTCCCAAGGCTGCACAGAATTTTGGGAAGAGGGAGGCAGGTGGTGTCACATACCCACACAGTCTGCAGTATTACCCACTGGTGCTTGGAAGGTCTAACGAAAATGATTTTGTTCTGAGTTTGCTATTACTGGGTTTTAGGGACTTCTTGACTCATACTTGCTGCAGCCCTCTATCGAGCCAAAACAGCTACAGGGGCCATTCTTCCCTGAAAATGAGTCCAGGCAGTTACACAACCCTCCACAGGGATCCGAGCACACAGGGCTCGGAGGGAACGTGGGAGGAGCCCGGTCAACATCTCTCTCCTTCATCAGTTCGAGTTCCAACTCAGATACCTTCTGACAAAACCAACATGGCTTTTATATCATAGTAATGCTTTTGTAACAAGCAACTCATTCTCCTGTTCCTTCTCCAGCTTACTTTTCCCCTGTAATCCTTTACCCTTTGCCCGAAATCCCCCCTCCCTCCCCACCATGTTGTACTATTTGTATGGAAAAAAAAAAAAATTCGGAGTTGCTTCTTGCCAAGTGTGACATCAACTCATTCTTATTTAGTGATGTCCGGCAAGAACTCGCTCTCACAAAACGTTTGCTCGTTTTGAAGCAACAAGATTACCAACTGCATTTTGTTTTCCCTGTCATTTGTTTTTGATGCATTAGGTATCTTCTGAAACAAATGACATAACACCTCATTTCTGTGACCTGAGGCACTATACCTGTACACAGAGATCTTTACAAATGGCTTCAGGAAGACAAAGTATCGCCTCTGTTACTAAGAAGGCAAAAGATAACATAAGGTAACCTGATCATTTTAATCTCCCTGAAAACGATACCTCTGCTTTCAGTAACGAGAAAGAACTATCAATATTAAAGAAAATGTAAGCCCCAGAAGTCTATTCTAGGTAAAGAATTTTTGTTACTTAGGGGAAGAAGAGAAGAAGAAAAATGGGTGATCTTTAAAATACTAAGACAGATGTACTACACTACTTCCTGCTCAACGTCGCTCTGGCAAAGCACTACTTAATGCAGAATTTTGAAAAGCCAACGATTTTATTCTACACATAAGATAAGCTACAATTCAGAATTATTTTCAGTTAGGTTGCTGGAAACATTGGTGCTGGTATTCTTACTATGTGTCCAACTATGATGGAGCGACTGAGCTATGTCAGGTACTAATCCGCCCTCAGGAAGCCTTCCTTGAAACCCTTTCCATTCCATCCCTCGGTTAATTAAAAGGCACAACTGGAAACAATATGATTCCCTCCTTCTCCTTCCTTCAGGGAATATTAGCAGCTAACCTCACTTAATTATCAGAATGTAGAAGTGAATTCCCAGTGCGGATTGGTCCTGGCACAAGTGCCAATTCTGTCACATTCCAGGACTTGCTGACTAGGATGGTGCTGAGGAACCTAATCCACACACAAAACGTGTGATGATGCTCACATTTTCCTGGTTCACCGTCCAGGATATCAAGGCATTAGTTCCAAAGCACTCACGCATACTTTCAGAGGAGTCACTCATAGCTCCGAAGTCTAGGTAGATAGACTAGTCTCTGTTTGGGGCAGTTCCAAAGCCCTCAGAGATACCAGGTTGAAAATAAAACAGGAGAGGAACAGGGAAGCATTTACCTTCCCGGAGAACTGCAACTATCTAACAAAAACAAGTGCAAGAAGTCTATAAAGAAAAAGAAAATCGTAGGTTTGTGCTGTGTGTGTGCGCGCGTGTGAAGTCAGCCTGAAAAAAAAAAAAAAACAAAGGAAAAGGCCTTGAAAGTTGTAATTATAGAAAATTGCTCAGGTGACTTCATCCCACCCACATGCTTTTGATTTTCAAAAAGTATGACGAGTGCTTTTTAAGTTAGTGCTCCGGAAAGGCTGCAGCTGTTCAGCACGGATTTCAATGCTCAGTGAAGACCATTATTTTATCAACATAAAGGTTAATGGCTTCTAAATAAGGGTAGCAATTTCCAACCTGAGTACTGTAAATTCATGTTAGCATTCACTCTGAAGATACAGACCCAGAAGGGTGAACTGGTCCCTGGCATGAAGAGTAAAATAATAACACAAAGAGTCATAATCCCCCCAACTCCCACCCAAGATTTTTAGCTTGCTCTTTATAAAACATCCCATCTGTGTTTACACACATCAGCACGGAGGCACTTGCCATGACTGTAATACTGCATTCAATGGACCCACAGCAAATCAAGTCAGGAAAACAGAGCAAACTCTGAAGGACACCTGCCCCTCTCGTTCCCTCCTGCACTCCTCACCCCACCCCATCCCAGCACCACCTTCTTAAGTGTTCTCCTCCGGGATCAGAGGGGGTGTTATGATGGTTCTCAGCCAGGGAACATTCTGTGTGCAGCACCAACATGACTCCTACTAGCTGCGGTTCTGCAGGGCCATAAAAATCTGATTTCCCTCCCCAATCCTGCCGCCATTCCGCTCTCCCAAGCAGGCGACCCTATAGCTGTTTTCCCTTTATTTCCTACACCTGGTCTGTCAAGTCCTGTCATTCCTTCCTTGAAAGTGTCTCTCAAATTTGTTCTTCCTTCTACGGTCCCCACCCCAGTCCAGACTTTCATCAGCTCATCAAAACTAGAAAACTACAACAGTCTCCTAACTGGCGTGTTCATCTCTGGCTACTGTCATACCAACCTTCCAAAAAACACAGCTCTGAACCTGTCAACACCCTGCTCCCTATTGTAACACACATAAAACTCTAGGATTCCCGTGGAGGTCCAGTGGTTAAGACTTCGCCTTCCAATGCAGGGGGTGCAGGTTTGATCCCTGGTCAGGGAGCTTAGATCCCACATGGCTCGCGGCCAAAAAACCAAAATGTAAAACAGAAGCGATATTGTAACAAAATTCAATAGAGACTTTAAAAGTGGTCCACATCAAAAAAAATCTTTAGGGCTTCCCTGGTGGCGCAGTGGTTGCGAGTCCGCCTGCCGATGCAGGGGACGCGGGCTCGTGCCCCGGTCTGGGAAGATCCCACATGCCGCAGAGCGGCTGGGCCTGTGAGCCATGGCCGCTGAGCCTGCGCGTCCGGAGCCTGTGCTCCGCAACGGGAGAGGCCACAGCGGTGAGAGGCCCGCGTACCGCAAAAAAAAAAAAAAATCTTTAAAACAAACAAACAAACATAAAACTCCAGTTGCTTCTTACAACATCACCTCGAAATACCTTCCCCTGGCTTTCAAGGGCATCCATGATCTGGCCACTGTTTAACTTTCTGACCTTGCTTCTTACTGCTTCTCAAGATGCATGCACCTTTCTCTTTGGTCAAGCGGTTCTCTCATGGTCTCCACCCCAGCCCCCTAAGAGCAACAGATGCAGGCCCACTGTGCTCATACTATCCTCCCACCCAGGAATTCCTCCCTCCACCACCCCCCCAGCCCAAGCCAAGACATCCCACCAAAATCCTGCCTGTTCTTTCAGGTGCAGCTCAATTAATAACTCCTCGGCATGGCTGTTTCCTATGACTATGGTCCACCTCACCCAGGGTGATCAGAAGAACTGGGTCTTTGGAATATGACACACCCGAGTTCAAATCTCTGTGGAAACTGAACAAGTTGTCTAATTTCTCTTTCTCATAGCTCAGCCTTCTTACCTACAAAATGAGGATGATGTTAATACCTCCTTCATAAGACTGTTTTGCAGATGAAAAAAAAAAAGATTCCTCATGGAGAGCAACTAGTATA
Organism: Hyperoodon ampullatus; assembly: GCF_949752795.1. Lineage (NCBI taxonomy): Eukaryota > Metazoa > Chordata > Mammalia > Artiodactyla > Ziphiidae > Hyperoodon > Hyperoodon ampullatus. Next base: position 93,391,961 of record NC_136924.1, read on the forward strand.
GCTGGGTACATGGTAAACAGGCACTCAACAAATGGTAGGTATTATAATATCATGTGATATTATATGAGCGCTGTGCTCCTAAGAATCTAGGCTTTAAGTCAATCATGATGTTTTGGTTTGTCTACTAGGTTGTAAAGCTACCCAGGAGCAAAAATCATGTCACATCCAATTGCATCTCACTTATTTAATAATTTCAACTCCCTAAAAAGCCAAGAAACAATGAAAAACAAATAAAATGTCTTCCAGGTCACCCAAATAGTTATTATAAATTCCATATACTAATGCCTTGTATTTTATTAACAGAAAGCCCTTCAGACGGCCCCTAAGGGCCTACTGATTTTTATTTTCGTCTCCAAGCCGACAGTAGCAATTAGGAGGTGGCTGCTATTTGTTATCAGCAAGGGTGACAACAGAAAAACTATAAAAAGTAAACATACACACCTGACCTGTACAAAATTGTAAACAAAATCAAGTCTAGCAACCAAAGCTTCTGTTCTAATTGGGGTATTTAGCATGTATTGTTTCAAAGATAAAGTAGCCCTAATGGTAAAAAACACAGAGAGGGGGCCTCCCTGGTGGCGCAGTGGTTGAGAGTCCGCCTGCTGATGCAGGGGACACGGGTTCGTGCCCCGGTCCAGGAGGATCCCACATGCCGCGGAGCGGCTGGGCCCGCGAGCCGTGGCCACTGAGCCTGCGCGTCCGGAGCCTGTGCTCCGCAACAGGAAAGGCCACATCAGTGAGAGGCCCACGTACTGCAAAAGAAAAAAAAAAAAATACAGAGAGGAACATACAAAGTTAAAATAATGGTGGTCTAAGTCTAATGATCATAATTGTTAAAGTAAGAAAAACGTTTTGCATGATTAAAGCAATTATTTTTTGAATCCCCACTATGTACCAAATACATATTACACATAAGCCATGCTGCTCAAATAAATTAATCTGCCTACTAGTCCCCTACCCTAAGGTAGATATTAAACGGGGCTCAGAGAGGTTAAGTGACTTGCCCAAGATCATATGGCCTATGTGTGACATTTTCCATTCCTGAACTAACTCCAAAGTCTGAGTTCTTTTCCCATCATGCCACACTGTCCCTGCACACTCTTGTGAATTGCAAGAACTGATTCTAAGTTATGAAAGAGGATCCTTTCAGTTCTGCTTAAACATATCTAGAAATGGAACAGTTCATTACTTTGCAAGACAGCTTTGTGGTTATGAGCACAGGCTTTTGAGACCAGCCAAATCTAGGTTATGAACAGCCGTTTTGCTACTTTCTAGCTGCACGACATTCAACAAATCTGTTTCTCTGAACAGTTTCCTTACCTATAAAATGGGACTAAAACGTACCCATATGACAAGGTTGCTGTGAGGATTAAATGTGAGAGGCTGCATGAAAAGTGCTTAGCTCACTGCCTGACATATTGCAACTGCTCAATAAATATTACCATTAAAGTGATTACTATAGAAAGTTCTTTATATCAAACCAAACTCTACCTCCCAATAACTTCTCCCCATTGACCTCAGTTCTTATCACTGGGATGTCACAAAAGTAGATCTAATGTTATATCTATTCAGCAGCCCTTTAATATTAGAAGAAAGAGTACAGCAACTATACTTCAAGAAAAGATTTTTAAGTCATTAAAAAAATTAAATTTAATTTAAAAAAATATTAGGAGAGATGTGTTCCCCTAAGTCATCTCTTCTCCAGCCTAAAAACTCTTATCTGCTTCAAGACTTCTTTACATGACACGGTTTCCAAACAACGACCTTCTGGTCGTTTATTCAGGATATACCCTAGTTTATAAATACCTTCTTCAACATGACACCCAGAACACTCTTGCAGGTACAGAGGGACCAGTGCCTGAGACTACGGCTTCCAGTTCCGATCTTGCTGTCACTAAAAACCCCCAGTGAACTGCTGCTGAGCCAGTTTTCCCACACCCTGTCCTTATGTAACTGTTTTGAATCTAAATGCAGGACTTGACATTTATTGCTTTTAAATGTCACTGTGGTTTCAGCCCATCTTTCAAGTCTGTTGAGATCATTTTGAACCCTGGATCTGTCATGCATCATGTTAGATACTCCTCCTAACATTTTATCATCTGCAAATTTGATTAATATGCCTCTACCTCTTTATTTAAAGCCAATCAACAAGTTTTTAATGAGTTATAAAGTATATCCAGGATCCTTTGGTTGGAGCTAAGTAATTGATACAATGTTGAATAAGAAGTCAAGGTCATAACCCTGTGGCATCTTACTTGTGACCTTCTTTTGTGCTTACCTTTGAAATATTGAGTTTGCAAAAGACAAGGCTGATGAAGGCACAATAGTCTATGTTTTAAAGGGCAGAAAGCTCTGCAGGTACAAAGAGTTGGCATCAATGGATGGAATGTTACAGTGATGCACATTTTGGAATTATCTTCCCTCATCCCTTCCCATTTTAACGAAAATACTTTTTTCTATGTCTAAGCTTCTGGCACCTCTTCTGTTCTCCACAATTCACTAAAGACGGCAGGTTCAGTAATTTCATCTACAAGTTCTTTCAGTTCCCTGGACTGGAGGGGTGTGGAGGCAGTGGAGGGATAGAGCAGGGGTGACGAGACAAGCACCAGAAAACAATGCACTGTGATCAGCTAATGGTACCTACAATGTCTTCCTTTCATCTGGGGTTTTAGCTACTCCTTTGTTCTATCATTTCCAGTTTATTATCTTTCTTCTCAACGGAAAATATGGAAGCAAAAGAGGTAATAAATAGCTCTGCTGTGTCATACATTAGCATGACCTCAGCTGGCACAAGAAGCTGACTCTATCTACTCATAGCTGCTTTTGCTCGGAACATACCTTTCTGTACTTCTGGTTTATCTTTCATGTCCCTCACCTCAGAAGCCTCTGTTTATCCTAACTTTTGTATATCCTCACCCTATTCATCCTAGTTCCTATCACTCCTGTATATGTCTTTGGTCACATTTGCTTCTTTCTACATTTAGGACACAAGCTTTAAAAATAAGAGCATTTTGGAATGTTCTCTGCCCAGCCACAGTGATCACTTCAAACATCTTACCTTTTTTTTTCTCGTCATCACGATTTGTGTAAAGATGTATCATATCAATTTAGAGAAAGTAAAAAAAAAAGATGATGGGGCTTCCCTGGTGGCGCGGTGGTTGGGAGTCCACCTGCCAATGCAGGGGACACGGGTTCGAGCCCTGGTCCGGGAGGATCCCACATGCCGCGGAGCAACTAGGCCCGTGCGCCACAACTACTGAGCCTGTGCTCTGGAGCCCACGAGCCACAGCTGCTGAGGCCCGCGTGCCTAGAGCCCGTGCGCCACAGCAAGATAAGCCACCGCAACTAGAGGCCTGCGCACCACAATGAAGAACAGACCCCGCTTGCCGCAACTAGAGAAAGCCCGCATGCAGCAACAAAGACCCAATGCAGCCAAAATAAATAAATAAATAAATAATATTAAAAAAAAAAAAAAGATGATGGAGGTGGTTTGAGGCAAACTGACATTCTAGTGGTGTGATCTACAAGAAAGTAAGTTCTACAAGAGTGAAGAATTTATATTTTGTTAGAGGCTCACCTACTAGAACAGGGCCTAGAGTTCAGAGTAGCCTCTCCAACATTTGCTGAACAAATGAACAATCAAAATCTCAAAGGATGGGATCTCCCTGGTGCCGCAGTGGTTAAGAATCTGCCTGCCAATGCAGGGGACACAGGTTCAAGCCCTGGTCCAGGAAGATCCCACGTCGTGGAGCAACTAAGCCCGTGCACCACAACTACTGAGCCTGTGCTCTAGAGCCCGCGAGCCACGACTACAGAGCCCACGTGCCACAACTACTGAAGCCCATGCACCTAGAGCCCGTGCTCCACAACAAGAGAAGCCAACGCAATGAGAAGCCCGCGCACCACAACGAAGAGTAGCCCCCGCTCACAGCAACTAGAGAAAGCCTGTGTGCAGCAATGAAGACCCCATGCGGCCAAAAATAAATAAATAATTAAAAAAGAATCTCAAAGGATGGTCAGATTTGAGCAGGCCACGATGGAGAAGACAGCCTTCAGATAGAACAGCACGAGCAAAGGCTTGGAGGTGGTAAAGCAAAGGAAGCAGTCCAATTTGGCCTAGAGCTCAAGACAGAGGCAAGCAGCGGTTGATGGGATATAATGACTTCTTGAGATCTTCACGTCAAGCTTAGGAGCTCAGACCTGAATCTGACAGGCAGTATGGGGCAACCCAACACTCTAAGCAGGAATCACACAACTTGAGTTAGCCTTAAGAAAGATTCTGGCAGAAGTGTGCATAATTAATGAGAAAGAATTAAAAATGTTCATTTAAAATGTATTTATGGGCTTCCCTGGTGGTGCAGTGGTTTAGAGTCTGCCTACCGATGCAGGGGACACGGGTTCGTGCCCTGGTCCAGGAAGATCCCACATCCCGCGAGGCGGCTGGGCCCGTGAGCCATGGCCGCTGAGCCTGCACGTCCGGAGCCTGTGCTCCGCAATGGGAGAGGCCACAACAGTGAGAGGCCCGCGTACCACACACACAAAAAAATAATAAAATAAAATGTATTTATATGGGCCTAGGCAAAAAACCTGGCTAGGGATAGTTAGTATCTTTCTGCATACTTTCTCTTTGAACCCATAACATTCGTCTCAGCAACCTGTGTCCTGTCCCCATGTTGGAAGCAGTAAGAGTCAATGAATGTCTCCAAAGCAAAAGTAGGCATAAAACAAGGCCAAAATAAAGAGGCCCCAGAACTGCAGCTTCTTGCCAGGATTTACTGCAAGTCGGAGGAGGGCTGGTTTCAACTTGCTAGAAGAATGGCTTAATTGTCTAACCAAAGGGAGTTATTTTATGCTCATATCTGGGAACATTTTTTTCATTTCCATCTCACACTTTCAATGTGTGGGGCTGCCTTGATATTGTGTTCCCAACTCTTCTAGTATATTGGCAGGAAATGGAACGTACAGCGGAGAGATAAAGCCCATCTGGCCACAGTGTTAATGTCAGCCTCCCCCTGGTCCTCCGACCAGAATTCCAGATGACCCTTACCTTTTCTTATATGCGTCCCCTATGAGTCTGGTTTCCTTTCCATAATTACTCATGCCTTGTCCTATTTTTCCTTACTGCATTACTATGGAACACTGCCTGTTACAGTGGTTTTACTAATAGGCTTATCTACTACTGCTCAATAACCACATCCAAAGAAAACAGTGGATGTCATGATGAAATTTATTTTAACTTCTTTAGTTACAGATATATTTCTTTTGCTTTTGAATATTAACTATCCCTGGCTAGCAGTTCCTCTTTGTGGATTTCATGCAAACTAAATCAGCATCAGCCATGATACTACTAGCCTATTTAGGTTTGGGGCAGGTCTTAAAATAGGATTTTTCTTCTCCCATCAGTGGTGTGATGTGTACCTCTCTGGTGACTCCCACTATATGTTTGGAAAGTGTGGTCCACAATGTGGTTTCAAGTCTCAGGAAAAGCACCTCAACATTTTAAATAAGTACTGTAATAATAATAATATACACAGGGTTATACATAGGATATCATAATAAATACTCCATCAATGACATATATAATAAAACATGGTGCTAATAAAAAGATACCAAAATGAGTCTCAATAAATGTTAACAATATTGAACATTACCTCTCGCTAATTACATATAAGGTGGCAATCTCCTTGTCCCAAAGAACACCAAACAGAAATTAGAAAATTAAAAAAAATATCCTAAACAGATGGCAACAGTTCTGTGTCTGTTGACGGTAATAAGGCCTGAGCTCTTCTCTGGCTCTCTGATCTGGGTCCTATCAAGCATTTTTCAATGACTGGAATGAGGACACTCAAAGTATGTTAATCATGGGGGCCCAAAAAGAGCCTCAAGAACTTAGAGACACAGGCCACATGACACCAAACTATAGATGATTGTGAAGTCTTGCACTGAAGGTCCAAAAAACTCTCAGGAGAAATACAGAATGAGGGAGGTGTGGCTTAATATCAGCACATGTGAAAAGGACTTTAGGTTTTAGATGATTCAATATGACTCAAATGCATGTGGCTGCCAAAAAAGCAACTTCAAACTTGGGCCGTCTTAAAAGAAATAGAGCATGAAGAGCGGGTCAGAAGATCCAGCTCACACGTGGAATACTCTGTTCAGTGCTAGGGGTCACACTTTAAAAGGGCCAAAATAGAGTATGTTTGGGTTTCAGTTCAGAGGGCTGAGAGGGGCAAAATCATTTTATACAAGGAACTGAAATTGTTTTGTCTACAGAAGAGCCTGTTCCACAATTTTTAAATGAGCACACATGACTTTTATGATCAGATTAAAAGACATTTCCATTTTGGATAAAAAATTAGGTAAATAATGCCCGGTGTTAAAGAGGATACTATGAAACTAACATGTTCAGACACTGCTGGTTTTACTCTAAATTGGTTTATTAAATCTCTTGGAAAACAATCCTGCCATACATTGTGACAGCTGTGAAACTGCTATTTTAGTGGCTTTATAGGCAAACTATGGTAGATTCATAAAATGGAATATTGATCAACAACAAAAAGGAACAAACTACTGATATAACCAGATGGATGAATCTCAGAAGCATTATTATTAAGTGAAAGAAGCCAGACTCAAAAGGCTACATACCATATGATTCCATTTAAACAATATTCTGGAAAAGGCGAAACTACAGGAAGAGATCAACGGTAGTCAGAGGTTGTGGTGAAGGGTGAAACTGACTGCAAAGTGACACAGGAGTAGTTTGGGAGAATGATAAAGCTTTTTATCTCTTGATTGTTAGGGTGGTTACACAACTGTACAGATATATCAACACTCACAGAACTGTATATTAAGATGGGTAAAGTTTACTGAATTTAAATTACATCTTAATTTTTAAGAAAAAGAAAAAGAGAAAAAAAGAAAATCTTGAAGGCAGCCAGAGAAAAGAAATACATTACATACAGAGGAATGATAAGAATTATCTTTTAAAAATTAAGCATAAAGACTTTTTCAGACCAAACAAAAACTGAAAGAATACATTTCCAACAGATCCATACTACAAGAAATGCTAAAGGAAGTTCTTCAGGCAAAAGGAACATGATATCAAACAGAAACTTGGATCAATATGAAGAAATGAAGATCTCCAGAAATGGCTGAAATGAAGGTAAATATGAACTACCTTTTTTCTTAATTTTAATAGCTCTCAATAATGATTGTCTAAAGCAGGGGGTCAATAAAGTATGGCGCAAGGGCTAAATCGCACCCACTTCCTGTTTTTGTAAGTAAAGTTATATTGGAACACAGTAACACCCATTCTTTTATGTATTGTCTATGGCTGCTTTCATGACAGAGTTGAGTAGTTGAGACAAAGACCAGATGGCCTACAACGCCTAAAATACTTACTATCAGGCCCTTTACAGAAAACGTTTGCCACCCTGATCTAAAACAAAAATAGCAATGTATTGTGGGTTTATAGCATATGTAAAAGAAAAATATATAACAACAATAGCACAAAATATGAAGAGGAAACTGAAGTATAAATACCTTCCTGTGATAAAAACTCTATACTACATGTGAAGTGGTGATTAATTAAAGACGTGCATTATAAACCCTAGAGCAACCACACAAAAAGTTTTTAACATTTAAATGGTATGCCAACAGGGGAGATAAAAATTGGATCATAACAAGATTTGATTAATGCTAATGTAGACAGCAAAAGAGGGAGAAAAGATTGAAGAACAGATGGAATAAACAGAAAATGGCAAGGTGGAAGAGTTTAATCCAATCCAATCCGATGCTGAAATTACATCGAATGTAAGAAGGCTAAAGATACTGTTTAAAAGACAGAGATTTTTCAACATGAATAAAAAAGCAAGATTCAACTGTATTCTGGTTACAAGAAATCCACTTTAAATATAAACACAGAGTTAGATTAACAGCAAATGAATGAACCAGGTATGACTTGTTACTATAGCTAAATGAGGTGATCAACAAATCCTCTCCATAAAAAGCAACTATAAAGCTGGACAAATTTTAAAAAACAAGCATTCTGAAGCTTGAGAAATCAACCAAAGGCATACAGTAATCTAAAAAGCATTTATGCCTAAAAAACAGATTAACTTGGATAAGAACAGGGGCAATCTGGGGCATTCTAACCTGGGGCTTCTCCTACCTCTCCTGCCTCAGTTGAAGCAGATGTTGTGCCAGAATGGGGCAGGCTGTGAGAATAAGCAACTTTTCTGTTGCAGTAGAAAGAGGTTCACATGATTTTGAGCAGTGGGTAACATCCATGCCCAGCGATAGTGTCGGTGGGATGACTATCTCAGAGATGGCAGGTGGGAAGGGCTAAAAGCTCTACTAGCACAAGGCTGTGGTCATGGCTGGGGAAAGTTTATTCCTGGCTGAGGCTGCATGCATTCACAGCAAAGACCCAAGAGGGTCCAGCCAGTCACACACTCCTGGCTGAAAGTGAGGCTGTGCGCATGCCAAGAGGAGAGGTGAAAGGACCCAGTGGAATTCAAAAGATGGGAGAGACTGGAAAATGGCTTGAACTTTGAATGTGCTACTTACCCACACACAGATCCACTGAGAGATGACAAAAACCTTACTGGATCAGGGTGGTTGAATATAATCCCTGTTCAATCACTGGCTGACTAATAAGCCATGGAAACATAAGGACAACCCCTGGGAAAGCAGACTTAAAAATAAAACAAGTTTAAAAAGGAGCAGAGACATCAATGGCCACAAATCACAGGGAAGAGAGATTTTACAGGTTTAGCAAGCATGTTACTAAGCAAAGAAACAACGAACAAACAAAAAGTAACAATAGGATATGCTAATTAGCTTGAATGTGGTGATTATTTCACAATGAATATGTATATCAAATCAACTTGTACACTTTATACATATACAATATTTAATTGTCAAATACTCCAAAAATCTTGAGATCAGAATCCAGAGCTACTGTAATATTTTATCAAAAATGTCCAGTTCTCACAAAAAATTACAAGACAGAAGAAACAGGGAAGTGTGACTCATACTCAAGAAAAGAAGCAGCCAATAAAAACTGTCTCTGAGTATCCCAGATACTGGATATAGCAGACAAATATTTCAAAGAAGTTACTATATATAAGTTCACAAAACTAAAGGAAATTAAAGAAAAAAAAGTAGGCAACAATGAATATGCAAACAGAAATTGCCCATAAGGAGACAGAAATCCTGGAGTTGAAAAGTACGATAGCTGAAATAAAAAATTCCCTAGAGCAGTTCAACAACTGTTTTGACATGGCAGGAGAAAGAATCAGTGAACCTGAAAAGAAAAATTATCCAATCTTAGTAACAGAGAAAGAAGATTGAAGAAAGATGAACAGAGCTTCAGAGATATGTGCAGCAACATCAAGCATACGAACACATACACAATGGAAATCCCAGAAAGAGAGGAGAGAGGAGATTACCAAATTTGATAAAAATATTAATCCACACATTCAAGAAGCTTAATAAACTCAACGTAGGATAAATACAAAGAGATCAACACATAGTTACATAACAAACTGTTGTAAGCCAGAGTCAAAGAGCAAGAGAAAGTGACTTATCTGAAACAATGGAGGCTAGAAGAGAGTTGAATGACATACACAAAGTACTGTGGAAATAAATTTCTGTCAAATTTTTTTTTAATTATAAGAAATTTAAATTTAAGGCTTGCAAAAGATGCTACTGTGATTGACTTACTTGGATCACTTCTTGGATTAAAATGTCCAAGAACCATTAAAAATGAGCCATACCTACCCATGCTAAATTATTCAACAGTGAATCCTCTGTGCTACCTGAAGAGCAAATGTGGATGAGGGGCAAATACAGATGAATTTGGAGCTATTATACAAAAAACAAAACAAAACCCCCAAATTTAATGAGGTAGAATTTTTGTCAACCAGCAAATTTATCTTTCAAAAATAAAAATAAAATAAAGACATTCCCAGATAAACAAAAACAGAAAATCCATTGCTAGTAGACCTATATTACAAGAAATACCCAAGGAACTCTCTTCAGGGTGAAAAAAAAATGACAACAGTTGGTGACTTGAAGCCACAAGAAATGAGGAACACCAAAAATAGTAAATGTGTGGGTTAATATAAAAGATTCTATAAATATGTTTTTACTCATTTATTCTCCTAACTTCCTTGAAAGATGTAAACATTTTAAAAGTAATAAATATGACAGTGCATTTTGGGGTTCATAATATACATAAAGATATATTTATGTTTTTAATATGTTATATCATAGATAGATATTATATATAATAGCAGAAAGGATAAATAAAGAATGGAGTTATACTGGAGTAAAGCTTATATATTTTACCAGAATTAATTTAGTATTAATCTGAAGTAGAGTCTGATTAATTAAGATACATATTGTAATCCCTAGAGCAACCACTAAGAAAACAACTCCAAGAAATATACAGTTTAAAAAACATCAACAGAACAGTTAAAATACTAGTACACTAAAAACACTTATTTAATAGAAAAGAAGGCAGTCAAGGAGGAAACAAAGGGACAAAATAGACAAGAATAGAACATATGGAAAAGAAATGGCAAAAAGGCAAATGAAAGTTCAAAAGGCAAAGAGTGTCAGACTAGATAAAACAGCAAGATCCAACTACATGCTTTCTATAAGAGACACACCTTAGATTCAAAGACACAAATGAGTTGAAAGTAAGAGGATGAAAGAAGATATATACTACAGAGAGAGTATACTATAAGAGAATGTGGCTATATTAATACTAGATAAAATAGGTTTTAAGGGCTTCCCTGGTAGCACAGTGGTTAAGAATCCACCTGCTAATGCAGGGGACACGGGTTCAAGCCCTGGTCTGGGAAGATTCCACATCCCGTGGAGCAACTAAGCGCATGCGCCACAACTTCTGAGCCTGCGCTCTAGAGCCCACAAGTCAGTGAGCCCGGACACCACGACTATTGAAGCCTGAGCACCTAGAGCCCATGCTCCACAATGAGAGAAGCCACTGCAATGAGAAGCCAGCACACCGCAATGAAGGGTAGCCCCCACTCGCCGCAACTATAGAAAGCCCACGTGCAGCAACAAAGACCCAACGCAACCAAAAAAAAAAAAATAGGCTTTAAGACAAAAAGTATTATTGGATAAAAAGGACATTTCATAATGACAGAGTGACTCCATCAATAAGATATAATTATAAATGTATTCACACCTAACAGTGTAGCCTCAAAACAAATGAAGGAGAAACTGACAGAATTCGAAGGAGCAATAGACAATTCAACAATAACATGTTTAATTTAGTACCTTACTCTCAATAATGGATAAAACTAAACAGAAAAATAAGTAAGTTTATAGAAGACTTGAACACAATCAACCAACTTGACATAACTTCAGCCAATGACTGCAGAGGGCACACTCTTTAGAAGTGCACATGGTTTACACCTTTCACAAAAATTAACTCAAAATGGATCAAAGACCTAAACGTAAAACACAAAACTATAAAACTCCTAGACAATAACAAGAGAAATTCTAGGTTTTGTTGTGTTTAGTGATGACTAAAGCAGTGTTCAGAGGAAACTTTATGGCTTTTAAATGCCTATTTCAGAAAAAAAGAAAGATGGCAAATCAATAAACTAAACTTGTACGTCAACAAACTAGGAGCAGAAGTGAAAATGAAATCCAAACCAAGCAGAAGAAAAGAAAATAATAAAGATTAGAGCAGAAAGCAATTAAAAACAGGAAAACAATAGAGAAAATCAATAACACAAGAATTAGTTCACTGAAGAGATCAACAAAACTGACAAATCTGTAGCCAGAATGGCCAAGGAAAAAGGAAAAAAGGCTCAAATGATCAAAATCAGGAATGGAAGAGGAACATCACTACTGACCTTATAGAAATTTAGAGGATTAAAAGGGATTAAGAAAAACTTTATGCCAATAAATTAGATAAGTGAAATAACTTCCTAGAAAGACAAGAATTACTAAAACTTACTCAAGAAGAAATAGAAATCTGAATAGACCTATACCAAGGAAAGAAAATCTTAGGCCCAGTGGCTTCACTGTGAATTATACCAAGTATTTAAAGATAAAACAATACCAATCCTTCACAAACTCTTACAGAAAAGAAAGGAGAAAATACTTCCCAACTGATTTCATGAATCCAGTATGCCCTCATACCAAAGAAATCACAAGAGGGAAAAAAAAGAAAAAAAAAAACTACAAACTAATCCCTTATTTATGATAGGTCATAAAGGTCTGATATCCAGATATATGCATGCAGACTTTCCTTTTACCCTAAACATTTAAAGTACAGGAGCATAAATATTTTAAAGTATGCTTTATTGATAATTTAAAATTTTTTCCAAGGTTATAAGTAAATATAAAATTCTTGCACTGATTTTAGAACTTAATTATACCCAACACCTCTACAAACACGAGATGTTCCTCCTCTGTTGTTCTGGCCCATAGGTAATCTGAGTAAAGATGATGAAATATATAGAAAGGCTCATAGGTAGAATGTTGTAAGAAATCCTTTCTTATTAAAATACAGTGTATGGGTTGATGGCAAAGCCCTGGGAAGCCTCATCAGATTACTGTGAACATCCTGAAAAGGGGGCTGAGGGTATGAAATTACAGTCTGAAGAGCCAAAATTCAAGTGGCCTTAAAGGCCAAGACACTGGAAAATTTTATGTATTAGCTACAGTATGTCTAGAGGTGTTAAAATGGACTGAGGGTCTTCAGAAGTTCTACTCCCTTGTCTTCAAGGGAACTCACTCTTGCCTTAAGCCATCCTAGTAGTTGTCCATCTTAAAGATTCTACAAGGTAAGAGACTGTAAAACTTTTCTTCTAACATCCAGTTCAAATATGGAATTGCAACCTTTTATAAGCCATTACTATATTTTTAAACTTTTAATTTTTAAAATAACTTTAAGAAAAACTGCACGAAGTATAGGACTCCTATATGCCCTTCACCAGCTTCCCCTAATACTAACATAGTACAAAACCATAGTACAATGATCAAAACCAGGAAATTAACATTGGTACAATGCAATCAACTAAACTACACACCTTAGTCAAATTCCTTTTTTTTTTTTTTTTTGCTATTGTCCTTTTCTGTTCCAGGATCCATTTCAGGACTCCACATTACGGGTCTCCTTAGTCTCCTCCGACCTATGACAATTCTTCAGTCACTCCTTGTCCTTCATGACTTTGACTCTTATGAAGAACAGTAGTCAGTTACTTTGTAGAATGACCCTAACATTTTTTCTGATTTAATAATACTATTATTAACAAGGGTCATTTATTGAGGGTTTACTAAGTACCAGGCACAATGCTGAGCCCTCTATCTAGATTATCTCTTTTAAAATAGAAATGTTTTTAATAGACTTTAGAACAGAAGCACTTTAAAATCAAAGAGTAATCATCTCTAACTCACCTTTCTTCAAGTGCTAGTATTTTGTAAATTACAAAGCATTACCAAACAGATGATTATTCCCCCACTCCAATATCCTTTAATGTGCCCCCTAAAAAATACTAAGTCCAATATTAAGCCTTAAATTCAGAGCCCTTGAGTTGTTAATCCTTCTGAATCTTTACTGCCCACATTTCCCTACCCTTGAACCTTGGCCATTGCTTTCTTCATTTGTACCTGCCCTCCCTTTCCATCTCTAAATACCCTTTCTTGAAGACACCTTTAATCACTGCCCCTAGCTCCCAAGAGCTACTGACCCTCTGGAATCCCATAGACTTTAACAACTGCAGTACTCATTTGGTACATACACACTACCCTGAGCTGTGGGCATATGTTTTTGTAGATTGTCTCCCAAATGAGACTTTTTGGAGAGGAGGACTTGTGGCCTTTTTTCCCTCTGACATCTCCTATACTACCCTAATGCTTAATAACATTTACTGAATACCTACAAGTGCCAAGCTTTGTGGTAGCCCCTGGGAAATTAGAGATAATTAAAACACAATCCCAATTCTTCAGAAATATTTTATGTGATAAACATTTGAGTACAGTGATACACTGAAAACAGAGTTTCTCTTCAAAAAATTAAGGTCACTGCAAGTTTCCTGTGGCAGTAAATTTTTTCTTTTTCTGTCCTGATAAACACTAAAATAACTAATTATAGATTGCTAATGTGTCACAGAACATGTATATTTTCCAGCCAGCTTGTGCTTGAAGCAAGCTGTGACCTGGTTTTATGAGAAATCCAGATGGTACAGAGTAAACTTAATTAACCAAAGGCTTTTGCAAATATTGCCACAAGTTGTAGCAAGTTTCAACCAGCTTACCAAGTGTTTTAGTCTAGTGACATCTAGTGGCAAAAGGGTTAAAAAACGCACTGCTATAAATTAAACTACATTAAAGGGAGGCCATCTTAAGAAAACAAGTGGCAAAATATGAGAAAGAACTATGGTTATTTACCAGCATTAGAAAATGTTTTACTGTCTCTTTAGCCTATATAACTGTTAACCCCTCTCACTGGGATTTATCATTTTTCCTTCTCTTGTAGCTGGTAAATATTAATCTTGATATAAGATTTACTGAAATAAAATGTACTAATATTTTAATTATAAGTGAGACAAAAGCCCTCAATTAAAAAGACTGAATGAAGAACCAAGTAACCCCCAATGGTGGTATGTCTGATCCAAAATTCTGGCAAATCAAAACTGCATTTTTGTTTCCATATATTTGTTTACTGACATTTCCATATGTCAGTAAACTTTTGTTAATGATTTTCATCTGCTCATATAATACAAATAATTATCCATCGAAACTTATTCTTTAAAATATCACTTTGCATTTCATTGGCTTTTTGTGAAACTGGATTTTGGTGGGAAACACACTTAAACATTATCAAAAACCTGTGACTTTTAACATTCTTCTACAAATAATGAATTCCCAATGAGTCTAAAATTTAATGTACAGGCATTAACTGTGAATCATAGTTTTAATAACTGAGTTCACCCAAAAATAGTAGAAACCTAATAACATATTCCAAGATACACTTTTGATAACCATATCTCTTTAAAAAAATTCTCTAGAATCATTTAGTTGAATGATCTAACAGTTCTGTAATTTCAGGTAAGATTTCAAGTTCATAAACTTCTGACTCGATATCTTCCAAAGTGTGGTCTGTGAACCCATTTCAGAATCACCTGGAATGCTAGTTCAACATACAGATGATACCTTACAAATGAGCCTATCGAATCAGACTCTCTGAGTTTGGGGCCCTATAATCAGCTTTATTACGCATAATAAAGTTTTGGAAATAATTACTATCAAAACCACAAATATAAATTCTTCTAAGTTGTTCTAATTCTAGTCAACTTTTCCTGCCTCTTTCAGACAGAATAAGCTGTTCCACCCTTTAGGTTCTCTGGTGGGTTACACTTTATTTACAGCACTTACCATATTGGGTCACAATTTACCTGTTAACAATATAGTTTCCCTCACTAGAATGTGAGCTCTCTTCATGGGAAGGAGTAATGTGTTTTGCTTTTGTGTCTCTAGCCTAACAATATCAGATGAATAGCAAGAGCTTAATGAATTTGGTTAAATGAATAAATAAATATATGAAATATCACAGTTCTAAAAAAAGCATGTGGCTTCCACTTGTGCTCACAGTGAGGGATAATATGTGGTACCAGTTCCAAAAATGATTAAATTAGCATCAAATTAATGTCTAATAATCAGTTCAGTTTTGGGGGCTGGGGGAAAGGGAATTTTTTAAGTTCTGAGAATACCTTTAAAACACTGGCTTTCCTAAATAAACATTTCAGTCTCAAATGCTAGTATGTTTTTTTGTTGTTTAAAAAATTTTTTTTTAATTTTATATATGTTTTTATACAGCAAGTCCTTATTAGTCATCAATTTTATACACATCAGTGTATAAAATGTCAATCCCAATTGCCCAATTCAGCACACCACCATCCCCATCCCACCATGGTTTTCCCCCCTTGGTGTTCATACGTTTGTTCTCTACATCTGTGTCTCAATTTCTGCCCTGCAAACCGGTTCATCTGTACCAGTTTTCTAGGTTCCACATATATGTGCTAGTATACGATATGTGTTTTTCTCTTTCTGACTTACTTCACTCTGTATGACAGTCTCTAGATCCATCCACGTCTCAACAAATGACCCAATTTTGTTCCTTTTTATGGCTGAGTAATATTCCATTACATATATGTACCACATCTTCTTCATCCATTCGTCTGTCGATGGGCATTTAGGTTGCTTCCATGACCTGGCTATTGTAAATAGCGCTGCAATGAACATTGGGGTCCATGTGTCTTTTTGAATTATGGTTTTCTCTGGATACATGCCCAGTAGTGGGATTGCTGGATCATATGGTAATTCTATTTTTGAATTTTTAAGGAACCTCCATACTGTTCTTCAAAGTGGCTGCATCAATTTACATCCCCACCAACAATGCAACAGGGTTCCCTTTTCTCCACACCCGCTCCAGCATTTGTTGTTTGTAGATTTTCTGATGATGCCCATTCTAACTGGTGTGAGGTGATACCTCATTGTAGTTTTGATTTGCATTTCTCTAATAATTAGTGATGTTGAGCAGCTTTTCATGTGCTTCTTGGCAATCTGTATGTCTTCTTTGGAGAAATGTCTATTTAGGTCTTCTGCCCATTTTTAGATTGGGTTGTTTGTTTTCTTAATATTGAGCGGTATGAACTGTTTATATATTTTGGAGATTAATCATTTGTCTGTTGATTCGTTTGCAAATATTTTCTCCCGTTCTAAGGGTTGTCTTTTGGTCTTGTTTATGGTTTCCTTTGCTGTGCAAAAGCAGTGAAGTTTCATTAGATCCCATTTGTTTATTTTTGTTTTTATTTTCATTACTCTAGGAGGTGGATCGAAAAAGATCCTGCTGTGATTTATGTCAAAGACTGTTCTTCCTATGTTTTCCTCTAAGAGTTTTATAGTGTCCGGTCTTACATTTAGGTCTCTAATCCATTTTGAGTTTATTTTTGTGTATGGTGTTAGGGAGTGTTCTAATTTCATTCTTTTACATGTAGCTGTCCAGTTTTCCCAGCACCACTTACTGAAGAGAATGTCTTTTCTCCATTGTATATCCTTGCCTCCTTTGTCATACAGTAGTTGACCATAGGTGCGTGGGTTTATCTCTGGGCTTTCTATCTTGTTTTATTGATCTATGTTTCTGTTTTTGTGCCAGTACCATATTGTCTTGATTACTGTAGCTTTGTAGTATAGTCTGAAGTCTGGGAGTCTGATTCCTCCAGCTCCATTTTTTTCCCTCAAGACTGCTTTGGCTATTTGGGGTCTTTTGTATCTCCATACAAACTTTAAGAATTTTTTCTTCTAGTTCTGCAAAAAATGCCATTGGTAATTTGATAGGGATTTCACTGAATCTGTAGATTGCTTTGGGTAGTATAGTCATTTTCACAATATTGATTCTTCCAATCCAAGAACATGGTATACCTCTCCATCTGTTGGTATCATCGTTAATTTCTTTCATCAGTGTCTTATAGTTTTCTGCATACAGGTCTTTTGTCTCCCTAGGTAGGTTTAGTCCTACGTATTTTATTCTTTTTGTTGAAGTGATAAACGGGAGTGTTTCCTTAATTTCTCTTTCAGATTTTTCATTATTTCTGTGCATTAATTTTGTATCCTTCAACTTTACCAAATTCATTGATTAGCTCTAGTAGTTTTCTGGTAGTATCTTTAAGATTCTTTATGTAGAGTATCATGTCATCTGCAAACAGTGACAGTTTTACTTCTTCTTTTCCAATTTGTATTTTTTATTTCTTTTTCTTCTCTGATTGCCATGGCTAGGACTTCCAAAACTATGTTGAATAATAGTGGTGAAAGTGGACATCCTTGTCTTGTTCCTGATCTTAGAGGAAATGCTTTCAGTTTTTCACCATTGAGAATGATGTTTGCTGTGGGTTTGTCATATATGGCCTTTATTATGTTGAGGTAGGTTCCCTCTATGCCCACTTTCTGGAGACTTTTTAACATAAATGGGTGTTGAATTTTGTCAAAAGCTTTTTCTGCATCTATTGAGATGATCATATGGTTTTTATTCTTCAATTTGTTAATATGGCGTATCACATTGATTTATGTATATTGAAGAATCTGCATCCCTGGGATAAATCCCACTTGATCATGGTGTATGATCCTTTTAATGTGTTGTTGGATTCTGTTTGCTAGTATTTTGTTGGGGATTTTTGCATCTGTATTCATCAGTGATATTGGTCTGTAATTTTCTTGTTTTGTAGTATCTTTGTCTGGTTTTGGTATCAGGGTAATGGTGGCCTCATAGAATGAGTTTGGGAGTGTTCCTTCCTCCACAATTTTTTTGGAAGAGTTTGAGAAGGATGGCTGTTGGCTCTCCTCTAAATGTTTGATAGAATTCACCTATGAAGCCATCTGGTCCTGGACTTTTGTTTGTTGGAAGATTTTTAATCACAGTGTCAATTTCATTCCTTGTGATTGGTCTATTCATATTTTCTATTTCTTCCTGGTTCAGTCTTGGAAGGTTATACCTTTCTAAGAATTTGTCCATTTCTTCCAGGTTGTCCATTTTACTGGCATAGAGTTGCTTGTAGAAGTCTCTTAGGATGCTTTGAATTTCTGCGGTGTCTGTTGTAACTTCTCCTTTTTCATTTCTAATTTTATCAATTTGAGTCCTCTCCCTCTTTTTCTTTTTCTTTTTTTTTTTTTTTTTTTTTTGCAGTACGCGGGCCTCTCACTGTTGTGGCATCTCCCGTTGGGGAGCACAGGCTCCGGACGCGCAGGCTCAGCGGCCATGGCTCACAGGCCTAGCCGCTCCACGGCATGTGGGAACTTCCCGGACTGGGGCACGAACCCGTGTCCCCTGCATTGGCAGGCAGACTCTCAACCACTGCACCACCAGGGAAGCCTTCCCTGTTTTTCTTGATGAGTATGGCTAAGGTTTATCAATTTTGTTTATCTTCTCAAAGAACCAGCTTTTACTTTTATTGATCTTTGTTATTGTTTTCTTTGCTTCTATTTCATTTATTTCTGCTCTGATCTTTATGATTTCTTTCCTTCTGCTAACTTTGGGTTTTGTTTGTTCTTCTTTCTCTAGTTCCTTTAGGTGTAAGGTTAGATTGTTTGAGATTTTTCTTGTTTCTTGAGGTAGGCTTGTATAACTATAAACTTCCCTCTTAGAACTGCTTTTGCTGCATCCCATTGGTTTTGGATTGTCATGTTTTTGTTGTCATTTGTCTCCAGTTATTTTTTGATTTCTTCTTTGATTTCTTCAGTGATCTCTTGATTATTAAGTAGTGTATTGTTTAGCCTCCATGTGTTTGTGTTTTTTATGTTTTTTTCCCTGTAATTCATTTCTAATCTCATGGCATTGTGGTCAGAAAAGATGCCTGATATGATTTCAATTTTCTTAAATTTACTGAGGCTTGATTTGTGACCCAAGATGTGATCTATCCTGCAGAATGTTCCATGCGCACTTGAGAAGAAAGTGTAATCTGCTGTTTTTGCATGGAATGTCCTATAAATATCAATTAAATCTATCTGGTCTATTGTGTTATTTAAAGCTTCTGTTTCCTTATTTATTTTCATTTTGGATGATCTGTCCATTGGTGTAAGTGAGGTGTTAAAGTTCCCCACTATTATTGTGTTAGTGTCGATTTCCTCTTTTATAGCTGTTACCAGTTGCCTTATGTATTGAGGTGCTCCTATGTTGGGTGCATACATATTTATAATTGTTATATCTTCTTCTTGGATTGATCCCTTGATCATTATGCAGTGTCCTTCCTTGTTTCTTGTAACATTCTTTATTTTAAAGTCTATTTTATCTGATATGAGTATTGCTACTCCACCTTTCTTTTGATTTCCATTTGCATGGAATATCTTTTTCCATCCCCTCACTTTCAGTCTGTATGTGTCCCTAGGTCTGAAGTGGGTCTCTTGTAGACAGCACATATATGGGTCTTGTTTTTGTATCCATTTGGCAAGCCTGTGTCTTTTGGTTGGAGCATTTAATCCATTCACGTTTAAGGTAATTATCGATATGTATGTTCCTATGACCATTTTCTTAATTGTTTTGGGTTTGTTTTTGTAGGTCCTTTTCTTCTCTTGTGTTTCCCGCTTAGAGAAGTTCCTTTAGCATTTGTTGTAGAGCTGGTTTGGTGGTGCTGAATTCTCTTATAGCTTTTGCTTGTCTGTAATGCTTTTGATTTCTTCATCAAATCTGAATGAGATCCTTGCTGGGTAGAGTAATCCTGGCTGTAGGTTCTTCCCTTTCATCACTTTAAGTATATCATGCCACTCCCGTCTGGCTTGTAGAGTTTCTGCTGAGAAATCAGCTGTTAACCTTATGGGAGTTCCCTTGTATGTAATTTGTCATTTTTCCCTTGCTGCTTTCAATAATTTTTCTTTGTCTTTAATTTTCGCCAGTTTGCTTACTATGTGTCTTGGTGTGTTTCTCCTTGGGTTTATCCTGTATGGGGCTCTCTGTGCTTCCTGGACTTGGGTGGCTATTTCCTTTCCCATGTTAGGGAAGTTTTTGACTATAATCTCTTCAAATGTTTTCTTGGGTCCTTTCTCTCTCTCCTCTCCTTCTGGGACCCCTATAACGCGAATGTTGTTGCGTTTAATGTTGTCCCAGAGGTCTCTTAGGCTGTCTTCATTTCTTTTCATTCTTTTTTCTTTATTCTGTTCCTCAGCAGTGAATTCCACCATTCTGTCTTCCAGGTCACTTATCCATTTTTCTGCCTCAGTTATTCTGATATTGATTCCTTCTAGTGTAGTTTTCATTTCAGTTATTGTATTGTTCATCTCTGTTTGTTTGTTCTTTAATTCTTCTAGGTCTCTGTTAAACATTTCTTGCATCTTCTAGATCTTTGCCTCCATTCTTTTCCTGAGGTCCTGGAATAGCTTCACTATTGTTCTGAATTCTTTTTCTGGAAGGTTGCCTATCTCCACTTCATTTAGTTGTTTTTCTGGGGTTTTATCTTGTTCCTTCATCTGGTACATAGCCCTTTGCCTTTTCATCTTGTCTACCTTTCTGTGAGTGTGGTTTTTGTTCTACAGGCTGCAGGATTGTAGTTCTTCCTTCTGCTGTCTGCCCTCTGGTGAATGAGGCTATCTAAGAGGCTTGTGCAAGTTTCCTGATGGGAGGGACTGGTGGTGAGTCGCTAGTGTGTTTTAAAATAGAAGAATTTTTATATGCGAATTTTGGAAAAGTAGAAAAATTGAAAATGACTAACAAAATTTTATACTATTCAGCCTTAGGCTGTTTCTAGGCTATCACTTAGCAGAAACTGCTGACAAACCAGAACCTTAAAAGGAAATATATACTGTACATCCATCTTTAACTGTTATATTCCAGGGGTAAAAGGCTAGCTCATGCAGGAAATGATATTGTTTAGAAAGATATATCCTTGGGTTCTAGCTAAAGAAAACCATGTATATTTTATTTAAAGTCATAATATAACACAAATTGAAAGTTTAGAGAAACAGAAAAGAATGAATAATCAGTACATAAACTATCTGATAATTATTCCAGTAAGTTGATATTTAATATGGCTTGAAACTAAAATCCATATTTTATTTATTATAAAAACTATAATTTAACGTGCATACATTTGGGTAACCTGCATACGTTGACTAAGAACAGAAAATTAATGCAGTACATCCCAGATGTAATTCTGGTCAAGAATTCTCTTGGCAACTTTTATCTTTTTATTTATATGGAAGATTTTAAACTATGAACACTCCCCCGACCCTGTATTCTCAATGTGGCTACCTTCCATTCATCCCTAAAAACCCAGCTCAAATATTTCTTCCACTGTGAAGCCTACCTCAAATTCCCAGGTCAAATTAATGATTCTCTCCTCCATGCCTATCTAGTCTTTTGGGCATCTGGCCAGTATTACACATACTGTATTACTACAGGTTATTTACCTGTCTAAATCACTCACAAAACTATAAGCTCCCAAAGGGAAGAAACAGTGTCTTATATTCTTTGTATCTCTGCTATCTGGAGCACCACCAGGACCTGGGCAGGAGTTTACCAATATTTTGCAGAAATGAATGCCCAATGTAGTTATCAAAAGCTGTTGGCATGAGGCACTAAAGTAAAATGAAGAAGTGGTAACTGAGAGAAGAATATGGATTAAAAAGCATCTTTGGGGGAGGATTTCCACTTCTGCCCATGAAAGATTATCTGCTGTTATGCCTGACAGTCATAAACAGCTAGAAAACCAGACAAAATATATGAAACACTTTTCAGATATTGTATAACAGGCAGTTCAGGACTTTGAGCCCCACAAGAAGGAAAACAAGTGAGTTCTATCATTTCCCCAGCTTACTGCTGAAAGGCAGGTCTCAGGATGCAGACCAGGGAGGCACAGTGGCCTCGGAGTTGAAGAGAGAGTGGAGTTTGCAGAGACTAAGGTGTCTAGAACTTACACGACAGAGGATGGGAGGGAAGGGCGTTCCACAAGCACACTCTGGAAATCACACAGGGCACTCTTGAACCCCTGCACAGTAACTTGTGAATTTATGAGCCGAAATTCCACAAGGCTGGAGAAAGAACCAGGAAAGCAGTAAGCCAAACAATTTCTGAAACTCACATAGGGCTAAGGGCAGTTCACATTCCCACCAGCCAGAGTGGAAAGACCTCATAGTATATGGGGCAATGGGTAGCGTGCTCAGAAGGGTATTGCCTTTGTAGGGAGGTTTAATTAAACCAGACTTAAGGCTGCTCTGGATGAGCCCTAACCAAACTCAAAAGCAAGCCTAGAACTGATTACAAGTAACTTAACCTTCTGCCAGAACCAAATCCAATCTCCTTTAAAGGAATCAAACAAAATCCAGCACCCAAAAACATAAAATATACAATGTTTGGCATACAGTAAAAATCTTCCAGGCATCGGGGCTTCCCTGGTGGCGCAGTGGTTGAGAATCTGCCTGCCGATGCAGGGGACACGGGTTCAAGCTCTGGTCTGGGAAGATCCCACATGCTGCGGAGCAACTAGGCCTGTGAGCCACAACTACTGAGCCTACAGGTCTGGAGCCTGTGCTCCGCAACAAGAGAAGCCACGATAGTGAGAGGCCCGCGCACCGCGATGAAGAGTGGCCCCTGCTTGCCACAACTAGAGAAAGCCCTCGCACAGAAATGAAGACCCAACACAGCCAAAATAAATTAATTAATTAATAAACTCCTACCCCCAACGACAACAACAACAAAACTCTTCCAGGCATGAAAAAAGCAGGAAAATGTGACTTGAGAAAGCTCATTCAATTAAAAAAAACAGATCCAGAAATGATGGACTAGCAGACAAGAGTTAAAAGAGTTATTATAAATATATTCTATATGTTCAAAAAGTAGAGGAGAACATAAGCATGATAAAACAAAGAAATGACTTTTTTTTAAAAAGAGGGGAATGGATATCTAAAGCTGAAAAACACAGTTACTTGAAATTAAAAATACAAGGGTTGGGGGAAGAGCTATCTAGAGAGTTTTGGATTGACAGGTACACTGATATATTTTAAATGGATAACCAGCAAGGACCTACCGTATAACACAGGGAACTCTGCTCAATATTATGTAACAATCTAATTGGGAAAAGAATTTGAAAAACAATAGATACACCTATAGGTATAACTGAATCACTTTGCTGTACACCTGAGACTATCACAACATTGTTAATCAACTATACTCCAATATAAAATAAGAAGTTTAAAAAAATGCATTGGATGGGATTAATGGCAGTGTAGACATGACAGAAAAAAAAAAGACCACTCAACCTGGAAACATAGCATTAAAAATTACCCAAAGTAGGACAGAAAGGAAAAAGACAGAAAGGAAAAAAAAAAAATCCAAAAGGTGCATCAATGACCTGTGAGAAAACACCACGTGGTCAAACACAGAAACCGGGAAGCGAGGGGCAGAAAAATGCTGGAAGAAATAATGGCTGAAGTATTTGATAATAACTATAACCCTACAGATCAAAGAACATATGGTGCACATTAGTGTGAACTCATCCTTTTCAATATATATAGGTTAAATATAAAAATAAATACAGGTATAAATGTGTGAGTTTGTATATAGAAATATACACACATATTTTCCTTGCTGAACACACCAAGAGGGTCTGGGAGTGGTTTCTAAACACCACCCTCCACTAAAAGAACCGGGGCTCCTGGAGAAATGCTTGATTCTAGGGCTGAGGCCAAGGAAGAACAAGGTAAGGCTGGAACGTTATATTGTGCCACAAAATAAAAATATGTTCCAAGAATAATGAGAATACGTCAAAAGGACACAGGAAGCTAAACTGATGGTATTCCAACTAGCCAAATTTGGAGCATTTTGCAATTAAAGATAAACAGTCGCTCCTTGGTGCCCATGAGGGGAATGATTCCAGGACCCCCGTGGATACCAAAGTCCCTGGATGCTCAAGCCCTTTATATAAAATGTATTTGCATATAACCTACGCACATCCTCCCGTATATTTTAAATCATCTCTAGATGATTTATAATATCTAATACAACGCAAATACTAAGTAAATTGATATAAATGCTATGTAAGCAGTTGCTAGCGCTCAGCAAATTCACGTTTTGTTTTTTGGAACTTTCTGGACTTTTTTTCGTATTTTCAATCCGCCCTTGGGTGAATCTGTGGATGCAGAACCCACTGATATGGAGGGCCAAATGTAATGACTTTAACAGATCACAACTCACTGAATAAAACAGGAAGTCGCTGTTCCACACTGACTTAAACAAATAAATGAATAAAAACTGGGGATAAGAGAAAGGTCTTCCTTACAGTAAAATGCAAACTAATAAATGTAGAAGGAATGATAAAGTTAGAAAAATCACTGTTTGGCAACCATCACTGTATAATTAATTCAAGCAAGAAATATCAATGGATATTATGACTGGTGAAAGAAAGTGTGCTGAAAAACAAGATTACATAAAGTCTCACAATATCTCCTCAAAAATATAGTAGTTACCAAAAAAAAAAGAAAAAACTTTATAAGAAAACTGGGCAAAACTGACATTTTTATATAAATAAAAACAAAGAATTTGTTTCCAGCTGACCTGCACTACGAGAAATGCTACCAGAAGTTCTTCAGACTAAGAATAAATGACATCAAATGGAAACGTGAATCCGTAGGAAGAGATTAAGAATTCCAGAAATGATAAACATGGGAGTAAACATTCAACATATAGTTTTTTCTTCCCTTAATTTCTTTAGAAGATATATGATTCTTTAATAAAAGACACAGACACATCTCCTCTGAGATTTCCTGGAAAGAAACAAGAACGGATGCAGGCACAGAGATATGCTGGAGCGCAGAACAAAGTGAGGCTGCTCTCGCAAACGTTCTCCATTGGTTTCGAGTGACCGTTCTCCTAGTGCGTCCCCCTCTTCTGAGTAAGACTCGCACTTTGCCAGTTAACGGCCACGTTTAAAAGGTTAACTGAAGTGCTATTACACATACAAATAAACCTACAAGGTCATCGGGAATGAATTATCAACTTTTCAAAGATGGTATCTGGGGGAAAATACACCCTGAGGATCAACCCTGGGTCTGGAGGTCACCGCTCAGCGGTTCAGAGAAGACTGTGGCTCTGATTAAGAGCCACCCCCTTATCCCCTCCTTTGTCACTCCACTTTGCAATGCAGCGGTAAGGCCTGACAGCTGGCACAGGCAGATGTCTGATAAATGCCAGGACCTTCTTCCTTTATATTATTTGTCTGGCTGATACGTGGGCTGGTGAGAAAGATGTGAATAAACTGGTCATTTGAAATCCAGCTCCCTCATGTTCTTCACATCCACCTTTTCCATTGATTCATTCTTTCCCGGCTTCAACCTCCAGCGCTAATTCTCAACGTTCCATGTGATTTGAGAGGCTTCACTGCCGTTTTGTGAGATTTTGCTCCACCAAGGAAAGCCCCAGGCTCTTTTTAATTATCAAAATCTCCTTCACATGCATCAGTTTTTTAAAGCTACATTGATAATTTATTAATAGCTACTATACATTTGTATACAACATTTCCTCCTGGTGTGTAGGTTCATCACAAAAACCAAATTACTGTATATAATAGAAGCTGCCCGTTAATCATAGAAGAAGAAGAAATTTTGCTATTGCTTGAAAGGTAGTCCCATGACGTTAGTGTTTTATCCTTTATATCTTCAGAGACACACATACCTAGAATATAATCAGTATTTGTCATTGGAGGCCTTGAGGCATCTTCCTCCAGCAGTGCTGGAAAAACACTGGCAACATTTTTGGTACTAAGTGCTTCTTTTTCAATTATCTCTAAATAGGCAATAGGATTTTTTCTTATTACAATTCTTTTAACAATTGCCATATTATAATTATCTAGATATCAGTTTATACAATATTAGTTACAATTTCAGTTAAGATTTTGGAAACAAGAGGTATATTTACAAATCCTTTCCCAGGATGAAGTACTCCAATCTGTCAGTCAGTCATTAATTCAAGAAACAGTCTGTAGTGGACATTTGTGATTTCTCCCACAGTAGCAATTCCTGCCTAAGAGTCCTCAGCTTCCATGCTAGGAGCCATATGGTTCCAGAAAACTTTACTATAATTTAGTGGTGAAGCATGTGAGCTAGACTAAGCCAATCAGGTAGCCTGTCACCTAGGCATATGACCATGTGACCCACGCCTGACTAATGAGAATCTCTTTTGCTATAGAGTGTGCATTATATGGATAAAAGACCTGGAACTCCTGTAGCCATTTTGCTTTCATGTAGAAAATGAGTCAAAGGATGGAACCAACACATGAAGGATGACAGAGTGAAAAGACAGAGAAAATTACAGAAAAGTAAAATGAGACCCTGACATTATACACCTCTGGATCAAACAGCACCTAAACCTGAACTACCTGTGGGATTACAACTGCTTCACAGCGGTGCAACTGTGCAGTCCCACAGGGTCCCGTTTTCCACATTTGGTTCAATGCTCTTGTGCTGCCTTCTGAAATTCTTAATAATTTTATCTTAGGATCTGTGTCTCTAAATGAAGTCCTATGGAACAATGGAGCCGGTCTATAAGCAAAGAAAATATATGTGGCAATAACTAGCACGTGTGGGGCAGTCCAGGATTCTTGGGACTCTGTGAGTAAAACCCAGTCAGGACCTGGATACAGATCTGCAGAAGCAGCAGCCAGGGCAGCAGTGGCTGTGACCCAGCAGAGAGGAGGGGCTCCTGCTCTCTGAGGGCAGTGCATGGGGACTGGCTTGCCTGTCTCTGCACCCATCCCACTGGCATCTGCACAAACATTACCTCTGGGAACTGTCAGAACTGTCAACAGCAAACTACAAGTAAATAAAAGAATATACTTGGACATATGCATCACATTCTTAACAACCAAGCACAGAACTCCCAACAGAGCTGCTTAGTACCACTGAGGCTTTTACACTATATGTCTGATCTCCCTTATTGGTAACAAAGACAGTCCCCTCCTCAGGCAGCAAGACAATCTTTTTTTTTTTTTTAATTATTTAAATTATTTATTTACTTTTGGCTGCGTTGGGTCTTCGTTGCTGCACGCGGGCTTTTTCTAGTTGCAGCGAGCCAGGGTTACTCTTCACTGAAGTGCGCGGGCTTCTCATCACGGTGGCTTCTCTTGTTGCGGACCGGGCTTCAGTAGTTGTGGCTCGCGGGCTCAGTAGTTGTGGCTCACGGGCTCTAGAGCGCAGGCTCAATAGTTGTGGAGAATGAGCTTAGTTGCTCCTTGCCATGTGGGATCTTCCCGGACCAGGGCTCGAACCTGTGTCGCCTGCATTGGCAGGCGGAATCTTAACCACTGAGCCACGAGGGAAGTCTTATAATCTTATGTCTTGTTGTATCCAGGGTCAGTAACAAAAATGATCAGTCAGTTGCAAAGAAAGTCATATATGTACGCACCACCATGTCCTCTCATGCGTGCACATATATTCATTGCCAGGAGTGAATAGAATAATTATTTTATAACTTTTATATATAAAACATCAATATTGCATTTCACTTGTGAGTATTTCATTTCTATAGAATGACATAAGAGAGTGGGATTAATTAAAAAATATGAATGGTTGAATTTTAAGTAAGAAATCTATAGGGTTTGTTTAACCTCTGGGAATCTAATTTGCATCAAATCTACATTTTGCTTTTGTGCTCTGTCGTGGCCATTTATTGCTACCTTCTAATATTTTAATTTGTCATTTTCTCTTAAGTGTGTTACATTTCAAAGTAAGTTGGTACTTCAGAGACTGCTATGAAAAAAAGAAATTCTTTTGGCTTAAAATAAAAGAGGAACTTTACTAATGTAATGTTATTTGGCATTCGTATGGAGCATAAACTATACCCTGGGATAGTTACCCAAAAGGGTTAAGACCAAAGAAAGAATCTGCTTGCTTATTAAAAATGCACACATTACCTCAGTCATAGGAATAGCCCCAAACTCGCCCAGCCACTGCCTCTGCAGATCACCCACCGGCATTAGCATTACATCATATGACATTATGGAACAATCGTGAACTCTGTGTAGTACTTGAATGTATTGTTTTGAAAGAATACACTGTCATTAACTGGAATAAAAGCTTTCTGAAATCAAACCTTGGGGGTAGCCCTCACTGTGTGGCCCTTTTACTTCTTTGAGAAACAGCCTCATCCTGAAAGCAGTAAAGGGGGAAAGAGATTAGAGTATAAAGGCAACAGAGATGAGTGATCCCTGCCCAGGCCAGCAAGCAGATGCAGGGCTTTAAATTACCAGGCAGAACAATGTCAAAGCAGGAGGCTCTGTAACAAACGCGGCACCTGAAAATCCAAGCCAGCTCACGCCCATCACCCAATTTCCCATTACAGCCTCATGATTTTTACCATGGGCTTCGCTAGAATTGGAAACTGAGTCTTTCTTTTTTAAATCAAAGTATAATTGACTTACAATACGATATTCGTTTCAGGTGTACAACATAGTGATTCGATATTTTTATACATCACGAAAAGATCACCATGATAAATCTAGTTACCAGCTGTCACCATAGAAAGTTTTTACAATATTACCGATTATACTCCTGATGCTGTACCTTACATCCCTATGATTTATCTATTTGAAAACCGGAAGTTCATACCTCTTAGTCTCCTTTGCCTATTTCCCTCATCTGCAACTCCCCTCTCCTCTGTAACCAGTTTGTTCTCTGTATCTATGAGCCTGAAACTGAGTCTTATTCTATGTACAAAATAGTTAAAACTCGATGTCCTGATGTCATCTTGAGAAGGGCTATCACTTATAGCCATGTGACTCTAGGCAATGAATTGAAGCTCTCTGAGCCTCAATGTTTTAATGTAGAAAATGGAAAGAATAATAGGTATGCAGAGCACGGGAGGTGAGGATTAGCTACTATTACCATCATGATTATACTTATCACTTCCACCCAGTTGTCCCCTTTGCCTACCTTTTCTAATCACTGTCCAAGATGTTTCTTCTTCGCAAGTAAAACGCGAGCATCAACTTAAATGTTCACTGGCTTATTTCGTTCCCTGCAGTCTGGCCACTGCCCCTTGTTACCATTTCTATTTTCACATCACTCTCCTCAGGTGATTTCTCTACCCTCTTTAGCCAAATCCTAGGACTCCTCTTAACTACACGCTGCTTCTCGCGAGCTTTCCTCTCTCCTGCACCTATTCTCAATATACTCAACAACCAAGGTTCAAAGAGGTGAAAAACAAAGTCAGGGCAACACAGCCAGTTGGTAGCCAAGTCACAATTAAAATCCAGGTAGTAGAACCCTTGTAAACTGTTGGTGGGAGTATAAATTGGTGCAGCCACTGTGAAAAATAGTACGGAGGTTCCTTAAAAAACTAAAAATAGTACTACCATATGATCCAGCGATTCCACTCCTGTGTATACATCCAGAAAAAACAAAAACACTAATTCGAAAAGATACGTGCACCCCAATGTTCATAATAGCCCTATTTACAATAGCCAAGATATGGATGCAACCCAAGTGCCCATCAACAGATTACTGGATTAAGATGTGGTAATATATACACAATGGAATATTACTCAGCCTTAGAATAGAACGAAATACTGCCATCTGCAGCAATGTGGATGGACCTGGAGAATATTATGCTTAGTGATATAAGTCAGACAGAGAAAAAGACAAATACTATATGATATCATGTATATGCAGAATCTAAAAAATAATACAAATGAAGGTATATGCAAAAGAGAAACAGAGTCACAGATATAGAAAACAAATCTGAGGTTACCAAAGGGGAGAGAAAAGGGATAGGAACAAATCAGAGGTACGAGAGTAACAGATACAAACTACTAAATATATCAATAAAATAGATAAGTAACAAGAATATGCTGCATAGCAGAGGGAATTAAACCCATTATCTCTGAATAACCTACAATGGAATATAATCTGCAAAATACTGAATCACTATGCTATACACCTGAAACTACACAATATTGTAAATCAAATATGCTTCAATAAAAAATAAATAAATAAAATCCAGGTAGCAATGCAAGCAAGTCCAGCTGTGTCGCATTAACTGCACCACACTAATAATTCACTCTTGGGGTTCCCAGTGATGATTTTAAATCTGAGGTTAGCTTCCCTTAACACCAAACCTTCTCCCAGATGTTTCCCCTACTAGTCAACTTATCATAAAATATGAATTATTTCAAATGCTTAAAGAAGAAACACTAATTCCAGAAAATTATTAAATACATCTCAAAGTTCTGGGGTTGTTTCTTCAGTTTTTGGTTTTTGTTTGTTTTTAGCATTTCCCAGAAGTGGGGACAAAACTAGATCTCAGAGGCCTCACCCAGGACTAGACGACTTTGGGAGGAGAGAGGACATGGTTAACAGGAAGTGGAGGCATGAACACTGTGACTGTGAGCAACACATGCAACTCCAGAAGGGATGGAGGACAGGACACAAGTGTCCACCTCTGAGTTTCTAAAGATAAAGATGTGTGTTTTAAATCTGATGGCACAAGGATATATGAAAATGGAAACTGCATTAATGTTGGCTTCTTTGGCAAATCACATTATTCCTCAAAACAACAGAAACTAATGAGAAGATGGGTAACGGGATGTAATGTGTTGTTTTGTGTAAGAATCAGAAGGGTTTACCAGGGTCTAACACTGAGGCCTCTGGGGGAAGACTGAAAGCTTGTATTTCCTCATCTGTAAAGCAGATGAAGTACTGGGAAGAAAGAGAAGTATATGGATCATCTATAAAGCACCATTTGGTTTTATTTTTGTTTTTTAAGTACAGCGTGGAATAGTTTAACTAGTACAGGGTTTGACATCAGTGATAAAGGTTCAAGTTCAACCTCTAGCTGCCAGCTGTCTAATCTGGCACAAATCATTCAAACATATTTAATGATGTAAGAACTAAAGGGATAATGTATATGTGTGTGTAGGGGAGGGAACCTTTTAATACAAATAGCTCTATAAATGTAAGATGCTTCATATTATATTGTACCAGGTTAAGTAAACCAGGGTAGGTCAACTAAATCATTTACATTTCCTAATCTTTTGTGGTGAGAGGGAGACAGAGGGATTCTTACAGCAGAAACCCCATTCAGTTAATAAAAAATCATTGCCACTACTTAATAAAGATATGAAAATAATAAAGTAATGCATGTATTAATAACAAGTTAATAAAAATATAAAATAAAATTATCAAATGAATAATAAAATTCATATTAAAAGGTAAGTACCTCAATATATGCTAACCATATATTAAGAAGGATGACGGTTTGTACACATTCTCTCCTTTCAAACACGAACTCCCTGTCAAACAAAACCATTGCCAGGATTAATTATAAGTGTATCAGTGATCATGGAGATTTTCTCTATGGAGGTAAACTAGTCAACCCATAGTCCAGATCACAAATAAGAATGAAAATCTTTATGTGGAAATATGACAGGTAAGCCAACTTCATCATCATTCATTCATTCATTTACTCAGGCCCTACTTTACACCAGGCTCTATTCCAAGTGCTGAGGATTCAACAGTGAACAAAACATGGAAAGTTCCTACCATCATGGAGCTTTACATTCTAGCAGGGAAATACAGACAATAAACAAATAAGTAAACTATGCAGTAAGTCAAGGGTGATTATGTACTCCAGAGAAAAACAGGCAGGGAAAAGGGCTGCAATTCTAAATACAGCAGTCAAGGAAGGCTTCACCAAGAAAATGCCATTTAAGCAAAGACCTAAAGGAGATGCATAAGGCACAGAGATATCAGGGGAGAATGGTGGGGCTATGCACATCTTTCCAGCAAGTCCAAATAAGATAAAATGTAATCCCTGGAAATAATTTCTATCCTCTTAAATGTAATGAGGCTTGCCTTGGGTCCTAGTATGCGGTCTATCCTAGAGAATGTTCTGTGTGCACTTGAAAAGAATGTGTATTCTGTTTTTTTGGATGTAGTGTCCTGTATGTATCAATTAAGTCCAACTGTTCTATTGTGTCATTTAGGATCTCTGTTGCCTTAATGATTTTCTGTCTGGAAGATCTGCCTATAGATGTCAGTATAGGCAGTATAGATGCTACTATAGCCAATGTCTTGTAATAACCTCTAATGGAAAAGAATCTGAAAAAGTATATATATGTGTGTGTGTGTGTGTGTGTGTATACACACATATATATATAAAACCAAATCACTTTGCTGTACACCTGAAACTAACACAGTATTGTAAATCAACTATACTTCAATAAATTTTTTTTAAGAAATGCAAGCCCTTACCTTTCAAAAGTGGCTGGAAGGTTGGAATCTCTTGCAACTTGATGACATCGGGATCATTGCTGACATTCCGTGAGGCCTGGGAGCCCTGAGCTACAACCACAATATCATCCATCTTGGCTCTATGCTTAGCTGGAGAAGGGGCCACTGAAAATAAAGTTACACCGCTCAGGAATTGCATCTTATTTAGCGACCTCCATCTCACCAAAGCTGTTTTCACTGTAGTCATTAAAAAAGGATATTTTTTACACAAAAGATGTTAACCGCAGTTATCCTGCAGTGGGGGCTGGGTAGGGCAGATGAATTACAGAGGACCTCTATTTCCCATGGTATTAAAAAAAACCTTCAAACTTTATAGGACCATATACCATCTATGAGATTGCTTTTGTAATCAGAAGTTTATTATTCAAAACACAAAATAATAACCAGATTGTTTTTAATTTTTACTTCTTTGATCCCCCTGACGTTTGTCCCTATTTCCCAATGAGGAAATAAGCATACAAAGTTTAGCTGTGACTCGCCCGAAGTCACCAGTGCTAGAAACAGAGTTAAGAAGGGAATTGGAGGTAAATGGATTGCTGGTGTACATGACCCATCCCAGTGATGCTGGGGTTGCAAAGCTGTGTAGCCACCCTATCACAGCAAGCCCAGCACGATGAATAGATCCTAGTCACAGGGAAAAAAATCCTGGTTCTTAACACTAGGTGATGGCACCAGCCTCCTCACCCTTAAAGTCACAGGGCAGAAAGAACCGGCAGGTCCACTGTAGGCTGAGGCAAAATAAAGAAACTTGAAGGACTGCTGAAGAGGCAGGTCAAGTTCAGGTACCTAGGAGAATGTAATCCATTTAGAGGGAAGTGATTCAAACTATCAAGGACTCCCCAGACCAAGACATCCTCTGCTCTCAAACACCTTCTGGTTGTGGCAAGAGTGAATCTTTATTGTTTTACACTCTAGAAGGCAGTATTTGCAGGCTCATCATAATCATGTCTCAAAGGTTGATCCAGGTATGCCATAGAACCGCCCTGCCTCCTGGAGGCTAATGTCTCTTAAGGCTTGGCATTCACTCTTTTAGAATCTCAGCTGCTTTCACTGCTCTTCAAGAAGTCTCTCTTCGCCTCTTTCGGTAATTTACCTAATGTTTTACAAATCCCAAGCCAGAAATCTTTCCTAGTACAAATTCAGTGGTTCCTCCTTCCTCGGATACCAGAGGAAAACAGAGTTTACTAGATTCTAGCTAGTCTCTACTACTTGTCTGTAAAATGGGGCTATTGTGAGGATTAAACATGAACACATGTGAAGCACTTAGCACAGGGAACCAGGTAAATTCTAACCTATGCTATTCGGTAGTACTGGTTAGTGTGCTCCAGTACTGGTTAGAGCCCATGCTGTTGGTTAGTAGGTGAGCAAGCCTATTAAAAAGATGACACGCTTCTCACAAAATATGCTTCTGGCCTGACACAGAGGCAAGAAGGTAAGGGGTAACAATTATTACTGTATTTGTTATAACAGATACTACATTCTGGATCTTTCAAAGAAATAAGAATGAACGTAGCAGTAGATGCTGCTCACCGTTAAAAGCTGTCTCAATCTAGCCCCCAGAATGGTAGACTGAACTAGCCTTGAAGGTTACATTTCAGTGTGGAATACCCATAGATCTGCTAGCTTCTACATTTCTGAACTACATATCCTACCAAGATCAGAGCAGTCCATGACCAGGGCTCTTTTTAGGCCCCAGATATAAGCCAATTTGGATTAGCAACTCCAGAGCTTATCGGGGACAGTCCCAGCGGTCCTAGAGTTTGGTGGGTAACAACAAAAAAAGGAGCAAATGATCCTCAATTAAGCATCAGCTGTTTTGAGTACTCATTATACTACAGGAACAATAATCCTCCCATTCCTACATCAAACTCGGAGAGAAATCTAAACAACATGGGCGGGGTAAGAACAGGGAAAAACACCACATCTTGCCTTCCTACACAACTTGTATATTAGAAAGGGAGCCGAGACACCTTCCGATGGGAAGATGCAGTTTCTGGACTCGCTCTCACCCAAGGGTTCACAGCGATTGTTCACCTGCCACACATCCCTTCTGGAAAAGAATCTCTTGAACCCATTTTTAAGAAGGAATCTGTTCTTTCAGGTCCTATGACCCATCCACTGCGCGACCCAAATCTCCCTGTCAGTCATGAATACTAAAGCCAAATATCAATTAGGTCCTCCTTCAAAGAGTAGGCTGCAGCTGAGAGGCACAGCTGTTCTGAAAACAAATAATGGGCTCGGGCGCCCACGCTGGCTTAGCTTGCAATCACAGGTACCGGCTTCCATCAGGACAATCAAGGCTAGGGCAGATGGTAATTTTTTTTTCTTTTTCTTTTTTAAGAAAAAAGCATGGTGAGGGCTTTCTGTGCGTTCCTGTCCGCCGGTCCCAGTCCCCAGCAGGCTGGAAGGCAGCCCGCCCCGCAAGCAAACAGGGCTGGCTGGAGAAGGGTGGAGATCAGGGCACCGACCTGAGGAGTTCAGATCGTTGGGTCGGCTCTCGGCCTCGGAGCTCTGCTCACTGCCCATGGTGCTGGCAGCGGAGGAACGGCGGAACGGGCGGCGACCGCTCGGGCGGCGGTGCGACAGGGAAGGGGCCGGGGACCGGGATGCGGAGGCTACACAGGCTGCACTGTGGGGATGGCGCGCCCAGCCCAGGCGGGGGCGCGGGCGGCGGGGGACGGGGAGGCCCTATTCGGAGAAGGACGTGCAAGGAGGTGCGGCGGAGCTACACCCTGCTCGCCTGCCTTATTTAGGGAAACCCAAGGCAAGGAGGCGGGGAAACGCCGGGCACCCGCCGCGCCTGCGGCCGGCGGGCGGCACCGCTTTCACTCACTCGCTTGCTCGGGCGCCACACGCTCGTTCCTTCTCGGACGCGGATTGGCAGTGCCGGCAGCGAGCAGCCGTCAGTTCCGGGTTAGAAGGCCCACCCCCACCCCCGCCAACGCCCCGGGCCCGAGGGAGGGCGGGGAAACTCGCGCTGGCGACTCCGGGGGCGCAGCCTTAAAGGGCCCGATCACCTCAACGCCAGAACCGCCCCAAAGGGTTACCCGTTTCTTGTTGTAATGTTGCGCGTCACCTTTAAGTATCATCCACACAGTAGGCACTTTATCCCCATCGTTAAAACTTTATTAATAGGCTTTTGGGGAGTTTGTTTTGGTTTTGTTTGTTTGTTTGTTTTGTGGTACGCGGGCTTCTCCCGTTGCGGAGCACAGGCTCCGGACGCGCAGGCTCAGCGGCCACGGCTCACGGGCCCAGCCGCTCCACGGCACGTGGGATCTTCCCGGACCGGGGCACGAACCCGTGTCCCCTGCATCGGCAGGCGGACTCTCAAACACTGCGCCACCAGGGAAGCCCTGTTTCGTTTTTGTGTGTGTGTGTGTTTTTTGTTATTTATTTTTGGGTTTTTTAAATTGACATAATATTGTATGAGTTTCAGGTGTACAACATAATGATACGATATTTGTAATATACTGCAAAAAATTTAACCCTGTTTTACAGATGGGGAAAGAGAGGTGCTAGATAGATTTAGGATTGGAATCCACAACTGCCTGGATGCCAAGCTCCTGTTTCAGTTCCCAAAGCTGGAAGTTTGGCAGTGGAAGACCGTACAAAAAATACTAGATGGTGAAAGAAGGAGCTGGAAATGAGAGAAAAATGAGTAGAAAATGCTGATTCATGTGTTAGGGCGTTTGTGCATCTTCAAAGGAAAGTGGATGCCCCAAGTCTCGTCACTTTCTGGCCACCTTGACAATTATCCGCAAGGCATTCTGAAACGAGCAAAGGCAAGAAAGAAGTACTACAGGTAAAGCAATACAGAAACTTCCAACTTTGGCAGGTCAAGGACTTACACCTAGCAATGCATTCCCACCAAGGAGTTGGGTGTCTCTGGGGTTCTCAGAACTTTGCAACTCATTTTATATTGTTTGTTTCACGAACTTTCCAGCAGATGCCCTGAGAGTGTCAAATTGATGAAATGATTTTCAAGTCCCTTCTACTCTACCATATCATAGACATTTCTTCTGTTTTCACTCATTTGATTTTCACAACAACCCTGACGCCTATAAACAGGTAACTTCCTCATGGTTCAGTAAGTGGTGAAACTAGTATTTAGGACTCTCTGGTTACAAATCTCATGCTCTTTCCTCTGCTCACCATTACAATACCGTCGTCCCTGGGTATCCACGAGGGATTGGTTCCAGGACCTCCAGCAGATACCAAAATCCATGGATCCTCAAATCCCTTACAGTTGGCCTCTCCGATTTCGAAGGGTAGGAACACTTGGGTGTGGAGGGCCCACTGTACCTTGAGAAAAGTGCAAATGAATGTAAATTCAGTATTTTGTGGGAATGTGAAGATAGAACTAAAAACTGCCTGAGAGATCAAAAGCGTCTCCTAAAAGACTGTAGTCTTGAGGTTTACATAAACCACCAGGCTGATGGGACTGGGAAGGCCTTACTAAGCCATGTGCCCATTCCCTCTTGGGGCTCTCTCTCAAGACATTCCCTCTTTGGGGATGGGTGAGAGAAGAAGTAAAAGTGGGGAGAGTAAGTCATATTCTGACTCTTGTTCCCTCTCTTCCACACCAAAGTACATTTATCTTGTGTTCCATACCCTAATCTGTACTGATGTAATGGTGGTTTTTATGCTTCCCTTAGGATACACGTTTCATTCTAAAAGGATTATTCTGTCATTCAACTGATGAATAGATAAATATATCATCCCATTCTCTACTGGCCAGCAAGGTCTCTGCTGAGAAATCTGCTGACGATTCTACGTATGAGAGATTTTGTTTTTCTTGATGCTTTTAAAATTCACTCTTTGTTTCTGATTTTAGACAATTTTATAATTTGTCTTGGAAAAGAACGTTTTGGATTGAGATTTTGGGGTGAGCTATTAGCTTCATGAAGTTGTATGTCCAAGTCTCTCCCCAGGTTTGGAAAGTTCTCAGCTATAATTTCTTTAAATAAGCTTTTTACCCTATCTCTTGTTCGTCTCCTTCTGAGACTCCAGTGATACGTACATCGTCTCTCTTGTGGTGTCCTATAAGTCCCATAGGTTTTCTTCATTCCTTTTCTTTTCTTTTCTTTAAATTAATTAATTAATTTATTTTTGGCTGTATTGGATCTTTGTTGCTGGGCACAGGCTTTCTCCAGTTGCAGTGAGCGGGGGCTACTCTTCGTTGTGGTGGGCGGGCTTCTCATTGCAGTAGCTTCTCTTGTTGTGGAGCACGGGCTCTAGGCACGCAGGCTTCAGTAGTTGTGGCTTTCAGGCTCTAGAGCGCAGGCTCAGTAGTTGTGGCTCACAGGCTTCGTTGCTCCCCAGCATGTGGGATCTTCCTGGACCAGGGCTCGAACCCATGTCCCCTGCATTGGCAGGCGGATTCTTAACCACTGCACTACCAGGGAAGTCCTCTTCATTCCTTTTTATTCTTTTTCTTTTTTGCTCCTCTGTTTGGGTAATTTCAATTGATCAAGTGGCCTTCTAGATCACTGATTCCTTCTGCTTGGTCAAACCGGCCGTTGAAGCTCCCTGTTGAATTCTTCAGTTCAGTCATATTCTTCTGCTTCAAAATTATCGTTTGGTTCTTTTTTTATGTGTTCTGTATGTTTGTTGAACTCATTTTCTTCTTGCGTTGTTTTCCTGATAGCGCTAGATTGTTTGTGTTCTTTTCTAGCTCTCTGAACATCTTTAGAACAATCATTTTGAATTCTTTATCAGGCAATTCTTGGATCTCCATTTCTTTGGGGCCAGTTACTGGAGGCTTACTATATTCCTTTGGTGGACTCATGGTTCCCTGATTCTTCATGATCTCTGTAACCTTGCCTAAGTGTCTGCTCATTTGAAGAAGCAGTCACCTCCTCCAGGCTTTACGAGCTGACTTTGGTAAAGGAAGATTTTCACTTGCAGGTGGGGACGTGCTGGAGCATGCTGTGACTCCAAGTCTAGTGGTGCAGGGCGCCAAGTGCAGGGGTATGTGGTGGCACAGGGTTCAGGGTTACATGATATCTTTTAACTCAGGCCACTGGACTCCACAGTGTCAACAACTGTGGCCCTTGGCAAGCACTTCAGCGTGTTTATAGTTGCTCTAAGGGCTGTTGGGGTCCTCAGCAGCCCCTCCAGATCCAGTGGCTAGAGACCGGACAGGTAGTAGTGGTTGCTGATGCAGTAGTGATGCACACACTCAGCTGCAGGGGTACAGCTGCAGGTGCCTATAGAGAAGCAGGAGCTGGTTGCCAGCACACACATAGCAGTGGGGGACTGGGCAGGCAGAAAGGGTCAGTGCCAACCAAATGCTCATTGGCACCTGCAGGGGTCCTGGCTGTTGGCTATCACTCCTTTAGCTGCCAGGTCTCAC
Organism: Hyperoodon ampullatus; assembly: GCF_949752795.1. Taxonomy (NCBI): domain Eukaryota; kingdom Metazoa; phylum Chordata; class Mammalia; order Artiodactyla; family Ziphiidae; genus Hyperoodon; species Hyperoodon ampullatus. The sequence goes on from NC_136924.1 coordinate 93,431,124, forward strand.
CGTGGGTGCATGGCAGTGGAGGCCAGTGACAGGGGTCTGGCCAGGGGCATGCAGGTGCACATCTGGAGGGACTGGCTGCAGGTGAGCACCGTGGTACAGGCCAGTGACAGACGGGCCTGATCTGGGCCCACAGGCAGCTGCGGGGGCCCTGGCTGTTGGCACGCCCTTCTGTGGCTGCACAGTTTGCCCCAGGCATGTGCACTGCGGTGGAGGCCAGTGATGGGCATCAGGTGGTTGGCATGCAAGGTTGCAGCTGGAAGGGCTAGCCCAGATTGTGCACATGATGGTGGAGTTCAACCAGAGGGTCCAGACTGGCATCTTGCATTCATGCAACCACAGAGGCCTGGGCTGGCTGCCAGTGTTGTTCCAGACTCCAGGGGAGGATAGGGGCAGGGGAGGGAGCAGAGAGGGACACAGGCGGCTGTCATCAGTGGGTGTGAATACCTGTAGGGTGAAATCTATGGGGGGCGGGGTCTGTGGTAGCTGTGCTGGTCATTGGTTTCTTCAGTGGTGAAAGCTGCTGGGTTTGTTTGCAGAGCAGGTCACTGGAAGCGTGATCTCTTCTGCTGCATAACTACTGTTAGAAGTTCCTGCTTTTCTTCCTTGTTCCTAGCCATCTCTATACGTCTTAGCTTTGCAGGTCTGGGTGGGGTGAAACCAAATGTGGACAATCGTGCGGTGCCCTGAAAGGCTGGGGAAGCTGGGTCCTCACCCCGCTCCTTCTTTCTAGCAAGGGGAACTCTTTCTTGCTGGCAAATTCCCTCTTGGTGCTGAGCAGTGCTGGCTAGGGGGATGGGATGATGTGGGCAAAATGAAGCTACCTTCTTTCCTTGTGTAGTTATTCTCAAGTTTTTTGTTCTGCTGGGTTGCTGTAGTTTCTGAAGTGAACTCCAGAGCTCTCCCAGACCTGTTTTTGTTTGTAGACAGCTGTCTAACTGTTCATCTTTGTTGGGGGACAGAGGCTGGGGCCTCCTATGTTGCCATTTGTTTTCAATGAATGGATAAATAAAACGTGGTATATCTGTATCGTAGGGTACTATTTGGCAGGGAATAAAAACGGGAATGAAGTCCTAATACATGCTGCAACATGGATAAACCTTGAAAACATTATGTTATGTGAAACAAGCCCATCACCAAAAGACCACGGATTGTAGATTCCATTTACATGAAATGTCCACAAGGGGCACTATAGAGACAAAAATAAGTAAGTGGTTGTCTAAGGCTGAAAAGGAGGGTGGGTGCGGAGGAGATATGGGGAGTGACTGTTAACGGGTGTGGGGATTTCTTTCTGGGAGTGTTGAAAATGTTCTAAACTTTATTGTGGTGTGAATTCCCTGGCGGTCCAGTAGTTAGGACTCCGTTCTTCCACTGCAGGAGGCACAGGTTCGATCCCTGGTCGGGGAACTAAGATCCCACATGACCCGTGGTGCAGCCAAAGGAAAAAAAGAAAAGAAAAGAAAGCTAAAATTTATTGTGATCATGGTTGCACAACTCTGTAAATATATTAAAAATCACTGAATTGCACACTTTAGGCGAATTGTATAGTATGTGAACTATATCTCAATAAAGCTGTTACTCAGAAAAAGGATATTGGAAGATAAAATGCCTTCATTCATTGACTCAGAGTTTATTGGGAGCCTATAATTTGCCAGGCACTTGCTAGACACTAGGGAAGAAAGATCCAGCAAGACTCAGTCTCCCTATCCTGAGGAAGCTTACAGTCTGGTGGCAAGAAAATTAAATGGACATTTTTTTTTTTCTGGCCGCAGATTGCGGGATCTTAGTTCCCCAGCCAGGGATCAAACCTGTGCCCCCTGCAGTGGAAACTCAGAGCCTTAACCACTGGACTGCCCGGGAAGTCCCTAAATGGGCATTTATAACACAAGGATTCTTCTGCAGAAGGAAGGTAGCTTCATTTTGTCCGCACTGTCCCACCCACCCCAGCCAGCCCTACTCAGCACAAAGAGGGAACTTGCCAGCAAGAAAGAATTCCCCTTGCAATGGTACAAGTGAACTGCTTTACAAAACAGAAATAGAGTTACAGATGTAGAAATCAAACTTATGGTTACCAAGGGGAAATGGGGGAGGGATAGATTGGGAGATTGGGATGGACATATACACACTATTATATATAAAATAGAGGGCTTCCCTGGTGGCGCAGTGGTTGAGAGTCCGCCTGCTGATGCAGGGGACGCGGGTTCGTGCCCCGGTCCAGGAAGATCCCACATGCCGCGGAGTGGCTGGGCCCGTGAGCCATGGCCGCTGAGCCTGCACGTCTGCAGCCTGTGCTCCGCAACGGGAGAGGCCACAACAGTGAGAGGCCTGCGTACCGCAAAGAAAAAAAACAAAAAAACAAAAAAGATAGCTAATAAGGACCTACTGTATAGCACAGGGAACTCTACTCAATACTCTTTAATGGCCTATAGGGGAAAAGAATCTAAAAAAGAGTGGATATATGAATATGTATAACTGATTCACTTTGCTGTACAGCAGAAACTAACACAACATTGTAAATCAACTATACTCCAATAAAAGTTAATTAAAAAGAAAAAAAAAAGAAAGAGTTCCCCTTGCTAGAAAGAAGGAGTGGGGGAAGGACCCAGCTTCCCCAGCCTTTCAGGGCACCGCTGGAGGGGCTTTAGAGGTAGGATACATTTGAGATTGATGCCTGTAGCACCCCTAAAGTCACTTCCACATGAATAGCAACCTATGTGGCTTATATACACACAATAAGTAAGAATTAAATAGCCTTTTCATGTTTATAAAGCACTTTCATATACACTGTCCCTGTATGACCTGCCTACAAAGTAGATAACACTTTCCTAATTTTACACAGAGGTTAAGGGGTTGACTCCTGATCACACAGCTAGTTAGTGATAAAACCAGGATTCAAGTTTTCTAAAACTCGTTATGCCTCTGTCTACTCCGGACTAGCTCCTCCTCCTGTGTCTTTATTTTACCAGGCACCCCATCCAGCTGGTCTCCCAAGCCAGAAACGTGGTTAGCCTCGCCACCGTATCCAAACCACCACCACGTCTGGAGAGCCTCTCGCCTTAATTTATCTCTTGTCTCCGTGCACAGTTCAGGGCCTCCTCACTTCTCTCATTTCTTGCAGAACAGAAGCCTCTGGCCTCACCTCCTTCAATGCATCCTTCATGTGGCTGGCATGGAGAATTTTCTAGAATATTAATCAGGTCTCTGAACCTTTCACTGCCCTGCTAAAAACCTTCAATAATTCCCCATGGCTTCAAGATAAAGTTTAAAATTTAGCATATGAGAATATTCTTGCTCTGACCCCAGCCTCTCTTTACCCCCTTTTTTTTTTGACTGCACTGCATGGCATTCGGGATCTTAGTTCCCAGACCAAGGATTAAACCCGCAAGCCTGCAGTGGAAGCAGGGTTCTTAATCACTGACTGCCAGGGAAGTCCCTACCCCTTTTTTTTTTTTTTCTTTGCGGTACGCGGGCCTCTCACCGTTGTGGCCTCTCCCGTTGTGGAGCACAGGCTCTGGATGCACAGGCTCAGCGGCCATGGCTCACGGGCCCAGCCGCTCCGCGGTATGTGGGATCTTCCTGGACCGGGGCACGAACCCGTGTCCCCTGCATCGGCAGGCGGACTCTTAAGCACTGCGCCACCAGGGAAGCCCCCCATCCCTTTTTATACAGGCAAAGTTCATGCCAGTCAGGTTGAAATTCCCTGAAAAGTCCTGTTTTCTCTGTCCGGAATATTCAGCTTTTCTCTCTCCATCTAGTTAACTGAACTTCATCCTTCAAGATTTATCTTCTGGTTGGAAACTTATGTCCATGCAAAACCCTGCACACAGGTGTTTATAGCAGCTTTATTCGTAACTGCCAAAACTTGGAAGCCACCAAAGTATCCTTCGGTGGATGTATAAACAAACTCTGGACCAGACAATGGAAAATGAAAAGACATGGAGGAACCTCAAATCCATATTACAAAGTGAAAGAAGCCCATCTGAAAAGGCTGCATACTGTATGATTCCAAGTACATGACATTCTGGAACAGACAAAACTATGGAGATAGTAAAAACACCCATGTTTGCCAGGGTTTGGGGTAAGGGAGAGGGATGAATAGGCTGAACACAGAGGATTTGGAGGGCAGTGAGAATACTCTGTATGATACCAAAATGGTGGATACATATCATTATGCATTTGTCCAAGCCCACGGAATGTACAACACTAAGAATGAGTGTAAGGTCAACTATGGACTTTGGGTGACTTTGATGGGTCAATATAGGTTCATCAGTTGTAACAAATATACCTCTCTTATGTGGGATGTTGATAATGAGGAAGCTGTGTATGAGTGGGGGCAGGGACATATGGGAAATCTCTGTACCTCCTCAATTTTGCTGTGAACCTAAAGGTGCTCTAAAAAAATAAAGTCTTAAAAAAATTTTGAACTTATGCACTTCCTCCCAGAAGTGCAGATTAGATGTCCCCTTTGTGAGCTTCCTTAGTTAGCATCTTCTAGTATAACATGTAGTCTTTGCACAATCATTGATTTACCTGTGTGTCTTTCCCACTGAACAATAACCATCTTGAAGATAGATTTATAACCAAGCAGGACCCTATGGGGCCTTCCCAGGACAGACCCTCCCCCATATCCTCTGCTGTATCCTCTTCTCTGGAGTACCCAGATAGAGTATTGATACTGACCAGGGTTCTTGGCCTTCCCCAATCAATAGAAATTGACTAGAGGCCAGACAAGAAATTCAGGCAAGGCTTTACTGGGGCCCCTGCTGCAGCAAGAGGGAGCGAGAACAAGCTGTTTCCTTATACAGGGTCAGAGGGGTGGCTTAGGTGTTTTGCCCACCCCTTAGGTGGTGTTGAGTGCAGGAGGCATGCGCAGTACCCTGCTTTTGGCTGCAGACTCTTCAGAACTGGCTTTTGAGTTTTTGGTCTTTTGTATCTTTTTGTCCGTAATTTGCCCCAACTCATGCACGCAGTTATTTTTAGTCCCATATAGTTTCTTTGTATTTTGTTGCTTGAGGAGAGGTTTGTCCAGGTGCAAGCACTGCCGCAAAGGTTCCCTGCTCCCAGCTGGTCTCAGTATCTCACGCATTTTTCATGAGTTTTTCAGAGGCTAAAAACCACCACCACATGGAAGAAATTAACTATTTGATGATAATGAGCAAGTAGCCCCCAGACCTTCTGGCGCCTAAGGATTGATCATGTTAACTGCCCTGTTACCTCACCATCAACCAATCAGAGAATTGTGCATGAGCTGATCACATATTCTGGGACGCTCCATCACCTGGACTTTAAAAAGGCTTTGCTGAAACGCTTTGGGGAGTTCCGGAGTTTTTGGGGCACTAGCCACCCGTTCTCCTAGCGTGGCCCTGCAATAAACCTTTCTCTGCTCCAAACTCCAAACTCTTGACATTTTAGTTTGTTTGGCTTCACTGTGCGTAGGGCACATGAACTTGGGTTCAATAACAGATTCGTGTCTTATCGGTCTTTAATTTCCCATGCAGATGCTTCATGCATATTTTCTGAATAACATACTTTAAAAAATCTGCCTCCACCTAAATGGTACTTCTAAGTATTAGAAGAAGAGGATTTAGAATCTCTTTGGCGACAAGGTGACAGTGGATATAATTTCTAATTTAAACTCCTAGTTCATATAAATAGAACATTTTTCTTTAATCATTATTTTCATCAGTGTCCTCTGTTCACTGTCAGAACTGAAAAATATATTACTTCAACCATAACCAGGTTCATTGTATCAAACCCTTGCATCTGGCTCTCTTCCTGTTTCCCATCACGGTTCAGGATCAAGGTGAAAAGGAGAAGCTCATGCAGGAACTTCACATCTGCAAGCTCTGCCTCAACATCTGTGTAGGGGGAGAGTGGAGACAGACTGACGGGGCAGCCAAGGTGCTGGAGCAGCTCACAGGCCAGACCCCTGTGTTCTCCAAAGCTAGATACACTGTCAGATCCTTTGGCATCAGGAGAAATGAAAAGATTGCCGTCCACTGCACAGTCCGTGAGACCAACGCAGAAGAAATCCTGGAGGAAGGTCTGAAGGTGCGAGAGTGCGAATTAAGAAAAAATAACTTCTCAGGTACTGGACACTTTGGCTTTGGGATCCGAGAACACATCGATCTGGGGATCAAATATGACCCAAGCATTGGCATCTATGGCCTAAACTTCTACGTGGTGCTGGGTAGGCCAGGTTTCAGCATCACAGACAAGAAGCGCAGGACAGGCTACGTTGGGGCCAAACACCTAATCAGCAAAGGGGCGGCCATGTGCTGGTTTCAGCAGAAGTATGATGGGATCATCCTTCCTGGCAGATAAATTCCCGTTTCAATCCAAAAGGCCAATCAAAAGTTTTCAGTGAAATGTAAAAAACAAACAGAGAAACAAAAAACAACCCCAAAAAACAAAACCTTGAATCTGAAGTTCCTAAGTGGGGAAAGGTCTACTTAGCTCCTAGCATGGACCACCTATGAAAGGAGATTCAAAGATTGTGACCTCTCTGTACCCTGGACCTTCATGTATATCATCTACAGATAAAATGTACTGAGCACCTCAGTCTCTGGTTGCCTCAGGAAAATTACTCCCATGGGAATTCACAGTGGAGTTTACTTTGGTCACTCTTCAAAACAAATATTCGCAACATTATTGTAATTCAAGAGCGGGTCATCCTCTGGATACAACTAGTAGAGTTAGTTTCACACAATGGACCATTGTTTACAGGCATCTCTGGCAACATATGCCTCCAGTAGCTACTGGCTAAAACTACAGCTGTTGGTTCTCAGGCCTAGAATAATAATCTACAGCTGCATGGTGCCTTAGTTTTGAAAGCTCTTTCACACCGACCAAGGTAGAGATACGGTGAAAGGTTAGAACACTTGGCAAGCTGTGTCAGTGGTTTAGTAACGTTGCACTTGTTCACCTGTGTATGAGGCTGGGGGGAGCAAGCACTAATTTAGAAACACACTTGTAAAACCCACGCAATCAACAAATATATTTTTGTTAAATATTTACTATATACCGATTACATACCAGGTACTATGCTAAATATCAGGGACAAAATTTTAATAATAGACACCATTGTTTTCATCATTATTACCCATACCTATTAAAAATAAATCATGCAGAATCCCAATACCTTCCTGGAGTCTTGACTTGCACATTTAATTCAAGAATTGCAAACCTAATTAAGGACCCACCCTGCCTTGAACGATTGAAATAGGATTCTCTTAAATATGCCCCTGATAGAAGGCACTGTAAACTTTTTTTTTTTTTTGGCTGTGTTGGGTCTTTGTTGCTGCACGCGGGCTTTCTCTAGTTGCGCCAAGCAGGGGCTACTCTGTTGCGGTGCGCTGGCTGCTCACTGCGGTGGCTTCTCTTGTTGTGGAGCACAGGTTCTAAGCGCGCAGGCTTCAGTAGTTGTGGCTTGCGGGCTTTAGAGCGCAGGCTCAGTAGTTGTGGCTCACGGGCTTAGTTGCTCCGAGGCATGTGGGATCTTCCCGGACCAGGGCTCGAACCCATGTCCCCTGCATTGGCAGGTGGATTCTTAACCACTGCGCCACCAGGGAAGCCCAGGCACTATAAACTCTTGAACGTGAAGAAACTGTGATCAGTGGTTGCCTCTGGGGAGGAGAACTAGATTGGGACACAGGGGTGAGAGGCAAGGTTTTCATTGTACAGGCATATCTGGGAGATACCACGGTTCAGTTCCAGATAAAGCAAATATTGCAATAAAGTCACACAATTTTTTTGGTTTTCCAGTGCATATAAAAGTTGTGTTTACACTGTTCCGTAGTCTATTAAGTGTGCAATAGCATTATGTCTAAAAAACGAAGTACATACCTTAATGTTAAAATATTGCTAAAAAATGCTAGCTATCATCCTAACCTTTAGCAAGTCATAGTAGTAACATCAAAGATCATTGATCACAAATCACCATCATAATAAATATAATAATAATGAAAAAACGAGCAAATGCTGTTGGAGACATGGCACCGAGGTAGGAGATAGATGGGCTCGAGGCTAGACATTTACAACTGGCCTCCTGTTCACACTTCCTGGGGTGAGAAGGAGATGGGCTCTAGGCCGGACATTCATTCCCAACCCCCTGTTTACATTTCCTGAAGCAAGAGACAAACGGGCTCCAGGACTACATATTTATGACCGGACTCCTGTCTATATTTCGAGATCTGCACCTCGATGTAAAAACCAACAACAGAAATAGAGTAAATAACCGGACATTGGACATTTTTATGTCAGGGACAGAGAGGGGCTAAACCCTGTTAAAAGATCAAGAGGTCGTACATCTCCCATCCTTGGGGCAAGGGAGACATTGCACGTGCACAGAAAGGCTCCTTGGGGGTGAAAAAGGAGGGGGCGCCACCCCGTAATATGTGATGCTAAGGCCATCCCATAGACCTCTGGGCTGTAATCTATCTTGGAAAAAGTTGCGCATGCGTGTTGGGGAGGGTCTTAGGGCAGGGCAGGTGGAAAAAGAAACCAGATAATTGGCCAAAGGTAAACAAAGACCTGGAAGAACTGCCCTGTATAAATGACCTAACGGCCTCTTTATCGTGCTCCTCCTCACTAGGGAGGGCGCCCCCACCCTTCCTCTCCGGGTGTGCATCTCTGCCTTGCCTCTCCCTCAACTAAACAAATGTTTCTGTCTGCTCTCCCACTTGTGCTGTGTCTCCAATAATAAACTTTGTACCTGTTTTTACAGTTTTTGCCTCTACGAGAAATGCATTTTTCACTGGGGGCAAGAGCCAGGGGGTGTGGTGGCTAGGCTTCCTAGTTTTCATCCAGGCTGCCCAGGTTCAATTCCTGGGCAGGGAATTAAGATCTCGCTTCATGCCACCACTCACTGCTGCCTCTCAAATCAGTACCAATAGACTTGCTCCAGGCAGGATTGCCACAAACCTTAAATTTGTTGAAAAGAAAGAAAGAAAAAGCAGTCTCTGCTAAGTGCAAACGGAGGTATGCCTGTACAGTGTGCATTTGTGTACTGTTTGACTTTCATCGTGGGTATTTGCCTGTTCTCTGGTCTCCAGGAAGCGAGAAGGCGCAGCTGCAGACCCTCAGGCACCCACGAGGGTGGCGCCCCCGCCCTGGCAGCGCGCACAGTGGCTACGCGGGGCGGGGGCGGGGGTGGGTGAGTGGGGAGCCGGGGGACCCGGGGAGGGGCTCCCGGTTCTCCCCGGTGCCCAGGGGTCCTGCTCCAGGTTGCTGGGAAGCAGCTCCGGGTTGCAGGGCGGGAACGTGCCCTTCCACCTCCGGCAAACTTTCGGCCGCCGCAACGGAAGCAGGAACTCGTGAAGCACAAACCCAGGGCTGGGCGGGAGCTGCGGAGCCTCCCAGGCGTCCTCACCGAGCCCCTCGCGGATCCGCCGCTGCTTCCCCGAGCGCGCGGGGCTGCCCTGCACCGGGAGGGCAGCAGGGCCCGGTCCTCCGGTCTCCAGGTAAAGGCTCTCCATCCTCCCCTCCAGCCCCCGCGGGCAGTATCGCCACCTGCGGGGGCAGCGGCGCCCGCCGCCCTTTCCCGGGGCGAGCGTCCTCCGCCCCTCCGGGAGCTCGGAGAACTGGCTGAGCCGGATGCTGGTGGCCCCCGTATCCCGGAGAGGGTCTTTAGGCAAGCCAGCAGCAGGGTCAGAAGCATGGTTTAGTGAGCCATGTACCTTTCCTCAAAGAAAGGGCAGATTTCCCATTTTTTCTTGTATGATTTGTATCCTGTATTTATCGAACCCGCTAACTGTCTAATACTCGGTAGAGTGTGTGTTTATACACAGTTATAAACCCCTCGATAAATTAAGTTAGATTATGCTGTGAGAAAAATGATTTCCACTATTTGACTGATTGCAGGTACGAGCCGGTAACTCTAGTCAGCAGGCATGAAAGCTCAGGTGCATCGTCTCCTTCCCACCTGTATCCTTTTCCCACTCTAACTCAACAGGATTCAACTTCACTGTGAACCTTTTTTTTTTTTTTAATTGTAAGCTTGTTTTGATCTCTTTATTGTGGTAAAATAGACATACTGTAACAAAATGTATTACTTTGATCATTTTAAGTGTACAATTTAGTGGCATTAAGTACGTTCACATGATTGGGTAACCATCACTACTGTCCATTTTCAGGACATTTGTGGCATCCCCGATAGGAAAACTCTGTACCCATTCAACAGTAACTCCCCATTCCCTCCTGCACCAACCTCTAGTAACTTCGACTCTACTTTTTATCTCTGTGAATTTGCCTATTCTAGATACTTTATATAAGTGCAATCATACGATATTTGTTCTCTTGTATCCAGTTTATTTCGCTTCGCATAATGATTTCAAGATTGTAGCACGTATGAGAATTTCATTCCCTTTTGTAGCTGAATAATATTCCATTTTATGCATTTGCCACGTTTTAAAAATCTATTCATCTTTGGACCTTTAGGCCTAAATAATAATGTATTAGAAGAATTAATTTACCTAATCATTGTTTGGTATCATTCATGAGATAAGCTCTTTAGTATTGCTTGTGATCCAGGAGCAATCAAGGTGCTGGTACTGAAAGCACAGCTCCTCCCCTGCGTCCCCTGGCACAGTTCAGGTTTCTTTGCAGCAGCTTGAGGAGAGATTCTTAGAATCCATTCAAAGTGAAGTGTTGGCCTGGTTTTTCTTTTTTTTGTTCCTGTTTTGTTTTCTCCAGTGACTTGCAAAGTGTGGCAGCATAAAAAGTAACTTGTGCCAGGATTCTTAACCTGGGGAGTCCATGGACAGTATTCAGAAAGTCTGTGAACTTGGGTGGAAAAGTTTATTTTGCTAACCTCTAAATGTAGTGTAGTATTTCCTTTAAGAGGCATGTAGGCAAAAGCCACAGTAGTATTAGTGGTAGGGTAGCTCTGCTTTGCCACCGGTAGAAATCATAGATATTTCCATGTCATGTTACTTATTGTATATATCTCAAAATCATTACATTCAACACTACTTCAAAATTATGGCAATGATTAGACCTACCACCTGTTATTTATCACACAGTTGTTTTTATTTTAACTGAAAATGGAGGTAATGGGATCTAGCTTATAGGATTCTTGTAAGGATTAAGTGACATAATATATGAAAAGTGCTTAGCATAGAGAACCATAAATGTTATATTCATTTTACTGTTTTAGAAAGTTGGACATAACAGGTAGCAAGGAAGGTATTAGACTTGCGCTGTATTACCATATACTGTTTTTTTAAAAAACTGTTTGGATTTTTTTTTTTTTTTTACTGACCAAAGTCTACCTATTTATATTAGGATGCACTCTTATGTCTACAGCCCTATAGGTTTTGACAAATGTAATGACATATACATCACTACAGCATCATATAGAATAGTTTCACTGTCCTAAAAATCCCCTGTGTTCCACCTATTCAGCCCTTCCCTTTCCTGCAGACAACCACTGATGTTCTACTGTAGATGTGGTTTTGCCTTTTCCAGAATGTCATAGAGTTGGAATCATACCTTTCACACTGGCTTCTTTCACTTAGTCATATGCAATTAAGGTTACTCTTTTTGTGGTTTGATAGCTCATTTCTTTTTACTGCTGAAAAATATTCTATTGTGTGGATATACCAGTTTGTTTATCCCTTCACCTATTGAGGGACATCTTAGTTGCTTCCAGTTTTTTGGCAATTATGAATAAAGTGCTATAAATATTTGTATGCAGGTTTTTGTCAGGATTTAGTATTGTCAGTTTTTTGGATTTTAGCCATTCTGATAGGTGTGTAGTGGCATCTCATTGTTGTTTTAATTTGCAATTTCCTAATGACAATGATATTGAGCACCTTTTCATATGCTTCTTTTTTTGTTTTGTTTGTTTGGGTTTTTTTTTACATCTTTATTGGAGTCATATGTTTCTTTGGTGAGGTGTCTGTTCAGGTCTTTTGCTCACTTTAAATTGGGTTGTTTGTTTTCTTTTTGGTAAGTTTTAAAAGTTCTTTGTATATTTTAGCTACCAGTTATTTATCAAATATGTGTTTTGCAAATACCTTCTCCCAGTCTGTGGCTTAGTTTTTCATTCTCTTAACAGTGTCTTGCACAGAGCAGAAGTGTTTAATTTTAATGGAATCCAACCTATCAATTTTTTCTTTCATGGATTGTGCTTTTGGTGTTGTTATCTAGAAACTCACCTAATCTAAGGTCACAGAGACTTTATTCTATGTTACATAGGAGTTTTATAGTTTTGCATTTTACATTTAGGTCTATGATCCATTATGAGTTTTGTGAAAGATGTAAGGTCAGTGTCTAGATTTTTTTTGCATGTGGATGTCCAATTGTCCAGCACCATTTTTGAGAAGAATATCCTTTCTCCATTGAATTGCCATTGCTCCTTTGTCAAAGATAAGTTGGCTGTATTTGTGTGGGTCTATTTCTGGGCTCCTTATTCTGTTCCATTGATCTCTTTGTCTGTTCTTTTGCCAGTACTACATCGTCTTGATTAGCAGTGCTTTCTGGTAAGTATTGAAGTCAGGTAGTGTCAGTCCTCCAGCTTTGTTCTTCTTCAGTATTGTGTTGACTATTCTGGGCCTTTTTGCATTTCCATGTAAACTTTAAAATTGGTTTGTTGAGGTCTATAAAATAACTTGCTGAGATTTTGATTGGAATTGCACTGAATCTGTAGATCAAGTTGGGAAGAACTGACATCTTAGCAATATTGAGTAGTCCTATTGAGGAACATGGAATATCTCTCCATTTATTTAGATCTTCTTTGATATCTTTCATCAGAGTCTTATAGGCACAGTTTAAAAACATTTCAGTAATTATATTTCAATATAACTATCTTCCTTTGTAATCCTATATATTTCATTTTATACATTTAACAACATGTCTTTTATATATTTTAAAACATGTCAGAAGAGAGCCTAAGCATCACGAGAGTACCAAAGGGTTCATAACCAAAAAAAAAAAAAAAAATTAAAGAAGTGGTAATTCTGATCTAGGCTGTCATTTAGTGAACAATTTGTATTCTGGAAATGAGGATATTTTCTGGTATAGCCTCGCCGGTTCCACATTTTTTTTTCTGGAAGAACCAGCTCACCAATGGCATTATATGTATTATGACTTTTGTGTTTTTAGGGATGTCAAAAAGAACACTTGCCCCTACAGTTTCCTTCAACTGAGCCAGAATATTCCCCCTGTTGATGGGCTAATTCCTAGAAGGACAGTGTATGTAATTTTCTTAGCGCGTTGCCTACCACTCAGTAGGTGATTTAAAAATGCTAATTGTTATTACTGAGAAAGAAAATATGTCCAAAGCGATGATCACTGCTTCATCAATGACCACAGATTTTGTGTCCTTTCCCCTCCTGCTTAGGAGAGGCAAGAAGAGGAAGGATTCTAGAACTGAAAAGCAGACTGCCTCTTCTTTCATAGATACTTGTCAGATTTTAAGCATTGATGGGAGAGTGTATGTGTGTGTGCTTACTAGCTTTTTGCCAAGTTTTTAATGAAAGGTCTCAAATCTATTAAAAGTGAAACAAATAAAAAATACTTGTTTATTCCTGTCCTTCTATGAATTGTGAGTTGTTTACATTGACTTGAAGGTAATGAAATGTATCTTCTCTAGGTTTGTTCAAAGAAACAAAACTCATTGATGGTTTTCTATTTTTGTGCTAGAGAGAAATTCCATCATCTGTCCAATCTTCTTGAAGCAAACTCAGGCCAGAGGGAGAGTTATCTGACCTTTGGAGACCAAGACTAAACTGAAATTTAAAATGTTCTTCCGGGAGGGATGGAGCTTGACTTACACTCGTGTAATAATTTGTTTCCTGACACTAAGGCTGTCCACCAGTCAGAACTGCTCCACCAAGAGTCTAGAAGATATGGTCATTGACATCCAGTCATCCCTTTCCAAGGGAATCAGAGGCAATGAGCCCATACACACATTAACTCAAGAAGACTGCGTTAATTCTTGCTGCTCAACAAAAAACATATCAGGTAAGTAATAATGCCTTGGCAACTCTTTATTCTATGTGTTTTGTGATGTAAGTAGCTGGTTGATGAGACTGAATGGTTTGTACTAGTGATTCTCAATGGGGTAGAAAAGTGGGTGGCAAAATCACTAGGGAATGTTCCATGGTGTGCTCTCCCCTCCCCTAAGCTGAGCCAAAGTTACTCATGAGTGTATATATATCACTCAGATATGTGTGTAGAAAAAGGGTTGAAAACCACTGGTGTTGTGTTCTAACAGGCATCTGAGATGTTGAAAACAAAAGTCCTATTTAAATGCTTGGCTTCCATCATCATGGAATATTGGAATACAGTGTGATATTAGAAAGAACGTTTAAACAGAAAGGGAGTTGAGACAAAAAGTAAAATTCTAAAGTCATCCCATAGGAGAATCAGCATTTGAGTTTTAAGTAGAAGCACAAAATTTCCATTTTATCTCCTTTCCCTGGAGCTGGTGGCACAGGTGAGTCAGGAAGCCACTGGCCACTAATTCCAGCTTCTAGGAATCTAAGAGGCATGGGAAGGGGTTTAGAATGACCCATTCCATGACACAGAAGGAAACTGAGCCCCACAGGTTTGAACCATGCCCTTGCATATTTCAGGCTCCAAACCTATGACCTGAAAACAGAAGTATATATCTAATAAACAAACAAAAAAAACACATAAGTTTATTGAGCACCTAATGCCTCGGTAGGTGCTGGAGATAAAACAATGAATAAGATGGAAAAGACCTTGTCATCAAGGACCCTAGAAGAGCTAAGTGAACACTGGACTCGTGATCCTTACTTGATTTATCAGCTGACTAAATCATATGTTTTCTCTTAGATCCTTTGTTTCCGTTTCATCCTATAATGATTGTGGTATAATAAGATAAATACACATGGACATGAAATTGAAGGACACAGACTTTTGCGTATTTATATTTATTTATAGTCTTTGTCCCTGATTCCTGGCACAGAGGTCCTAAAACCCTGGGAATTTTCTGAGCATAGGAGCTTCTTCTGTTATCCATAATGAGCCCCATTCAGTCATACCTGAGCTTACGGTAGGACCCTTGATCGCGCCAGGATAGCTGCTAGTTGCCAGAAAGACCAAGCTTTGCTTAGAAGCTTGGAACTTTCAGTCTCCTCCACCCACCTCCAGGTAGGGGAAAAGGGGGTGGAGATTGAATTCAGTCGCCAATGGCCAATGACTTAATCAATTATGCCTACGTAATAAAACTGCCATGAAAACCCCTAAACAATGGGTTCAGGGAGCTTCCAAGTTGGTGAACACATCCATGTGCCACGAGGCACCCCAACTCCACAGGGACAGAGGCTCTTGCACTTGGGACCCTTCCAGACCTCACCCTATGTACCTCTTCATCTGGCTGTTCATTTGCATCCTTTGTAATAAATTATAACGGTAAGTATTGCATTTTCCTGAGTTCTGCGAGTAGTTCTAGCAAGTTATTGAACCTGGGGTGGGGGGGTGATAGCCAAGTTTGCCATATGTGTGAGTGACCTGGGGACCTGATACTGTGACTGGCGTCTGAGTGGGGATAGTCTGATGGGACTGAGCCCTAGACCGGTGGGGTCTGACACTCACTCCAGGCAGTTAGTATTAGAATCAAATTGAATTGTAAGACACCCCGTTGGTGTTAGAGAATCAGAGAACTAGAGAATTTGGGTAGAAATGACACCAGGTATTTGCTGTCAGGAGGAAGCAAATACTTCAATGATCTTCTCAAATTGAGCTGTGTGCTTTTGGACACTCTTCATAGAGAGGTAATTTATGGAAGTCATAGAGATCTCATTTAAATTTCTAGTTTTTCTTTAAATGTTGATATCAACATACATGTGGAATAGAAACATCACCTGCAAATAGGACTGAATGCCATGTGGGCGTATCCTGGCAACATAGGAAACCTTGCATTTCTCTTCAGTTCCGTGATAGGTGTTTAGTAAGAAATGAGGGTTTGCGGCTTTATTCTACAAGCCAAAGTACTGTTACTGCTTTACTGTAAGCAGAGGTACTTGTGGGTCTCAGTTAATGGATCTCAGACTTTTCCCTCTTTTACTGAGCGTTGGTTTTTGACCGTTTAGGGTTCCAAAAAAGCACTTTGATAATTTGCCTATAGCCACAGACTCTAGAAAAATGCCCACAAATACAAAGGACACAAAATTTTGTGTACAACTTGGACCCTATGGATCCTCCCCTTTACCTAAGTGCTCCCAAAAATGGTTTGTAGAATTATCACATCGTGGGAAAAGGAAAAGCCAAAGTAACCAGAGTACCTTTCTTGTTACCTGGATAACAGAGACATGATAGGTTAAAACCCCTGCAGAAATGAACTCAGTCTTATTTCCCACTGGGAGAGTCAAGGGTGATCCCTGACCACTGCCTGATTGGGAGACAAACAAAAATGATAAGAGCAGAAATTTTAAGAACCAAAAGAAGAATGGTACTGATAAAAGTCAAAAATAGACTTGGCATTCCATATGCTATGCAGCTCCACTGTGGAAGGAGGCGTGATATGTATAAGGCTGAATTTACTGACCCTCCCTGCCCACCACCCTCCCATCGCTCCACACCAAGAAAACCAGACTAATGGCTTCGTAGGCATCTAAGATGCCTTCAGGATGCAAGAGGTACGTACAGTCATTAGGGTTAGATCCATTTCCTGAGGTCAGACTCAGTAGTGAGTTGTAGACTCAGTATTTCTATGTATGTTTTGATAAATATTTTAGCAAATGGAAGGCTTCTTTCTAAAGAATGAAATGTACTATTAAAAATGTTTCACCAAAATTACCTTCATTCTGATTTTTAAACCCAAGGTCTTTAAAAATTGCTTTCAGTGCCTAAACTAAGGAAAAGGAAATGACTCAGCGGCCAGCGGGCAATGAACAAAGGCTTTTGTGTTGGCCACCAGAATAAATGTTTTCCTGCTCGCGGTATTCTTTGGAAGATCCTACTTCAGAATAACGCTTATGAAACCTTTCATTGCAGGGGACAAAGCATGTAACTTGATGATCTTCGACACTCGAAAAACAACTAAACTACCCAACTGCTACCTGTTTTTCTGTCCCAGTGAGGAAGCCTGTCCCCTGAAACCAGCAAAGGGACTTATGAGTTACAGGATAATTAGAGGTAAGAAAAACATTGTTCTTTGTCTTTTGTCATTGGAATTATTTAAGGATAGGATTCATGTAGAAAGGTTTTCTGCAAGAGTTTAAGAAGAACTGCCAAAAGGGATCACAAATGTAGAGGCACATCAGAAAAAATCTCATGATTTAAAATTCAGTTGATTCAACCAAACATCTTTCTTTTTTCCAGTTAAAGTATTTTATACATATGAATGATAGTATTTTGTTTTGTTTTTGTTTTTACCTTCTTAAGGTAAAAGGCACACAGATCTTTCATGTAAACATTTTGAAACACGTCTTTAGAACCATGTCAGCAACACTGGAATAAGTCTGCAGGTCTCCAGGGGTGACTGCTTTGAAAGGGATAAGACGATGTAAATACAGTATATAAAATTCCGGTACATTTGTCATTAGGTTCCAATTATTTTGTAATCACATTCTCTGAAATCAAACTCACTGGATTTTATTATCCAGACCTGGAAGGAAGCTCATTTAAGAAGTTTTTGAGAAAAAGCTACATGCCAAATTCTGTGCAAGCCATTGGAAATAGAGTCTCCACATTCGGAAGTTACATATTTGCTCAGAATACAGAAAATGAACAAGTAAAAATAATATAATTATTTGGATATGCCTTGGTGAGATTTTGGCTAGCTAATTTTTCAGGATGAAATGCTTTCAAGTATGAAGTTTACTTTTATTTCAGTTTTATAAAGTTTTTGTCCTTACACGCTTAGGTATTAATAATATTCCCTGCATTTATTAAATAAGAAACAAATTTTATTTAGCATCTCCTATGTGTCAAGCACTTTTTATGCCTTAAGGATAGAAAGATACGACACTAAACATGAAAAACAAGGTTCTCATTTATGGAACTAATATTTTAGGAGAGAGAGACAATAACCTTAATAAATAAATAATCAAGAAAAATAGTCACCGTGGACATAGAGAACAGACATAGAGAACGGACTTGTGGTTGCCCAGGGGTAAGAGGTTGAGGAGGAATGGAGTGCGGGAGGCTGGAGTTAGCAGATGTAAGCTTTTATATAGAGAATGGATAAACAGCAAGGTCCTAGTGTATAGCACAGGAAACTATATTCAGTATCCTATGAAAGGGCTTCCCTGGTGGCACAGTGGTTAAGAATCTGCCTGCCAATGCAGGGGACACGGGTTCGAGCCCTGGTCCAGGAAGATCCCACATGCTGCGGAGCAACTAAGCCCGTGCACCACAACTACTGAGCCCACGCACCTAGCGCCCGTGCTCCGTAACAAGAGAAGCCACTGCAATGAGGAGCCCGCGCACCGCAACGGAGAGTAGCCCCGACTCGCCGCAACTAGAGGAAGTTGGCATGCAGCAACGAAGACCCACTGCAGCCAAAAAAAAAAAAAATCCTATGAAAAACCGTAATAGAAAAGAATATAAAAGAAAGAATGTAGGACTTCCCTGGTGGCGCAGGGGTTAAGAATCCGCCTGCCAATGCAGGGGACACGGGTTCGAGACCTGGTCGGGCAGGATCCCACATGCCGCGGAGCAGCTAAGCCTGTGCGCCACAACTGCTGAGCCTGCGCTCTAGATCCCGTGAGCCACAACTACTGAACCTCCGTGCCACAGCTACTGAAGCCCGTGCGCATAGAGCCCGTGCTCCGCAACAAGAAGCCACCGCAATGAGAAGCCTGCGCACCACAGCGAAGAGTAGCCCCCCCTCACCGCAACTAGGGAAAGCCCGTGGGCAGCAACAAAGACCCAACACAGCCAAAAATAAATAAATAAATAAAATAAAGTTATTTTTAAAAAAAGGTGGTTACCCTTAAAAAAAAAGTATATATATAAACTGAATCACTTTGCTGTACAGCAGAAATTAACACAGCATTGTAAATCAACTATACTTCAATAAAAAATTTTAAATAAAAAAAATAACAGTGATCATAATAAAATGAAACATGGCCTTTATATAATAATATATTTTCAAAGCAGAGAAAATTAAAACATAAAATTCCCATTTAAAAAAATAGTCATAAGAACTATGCAGATAATTGAGCTAAGACAACATAATAGATAATCACAGAGGGACTTCTCTGGCAGTCCAGTGGTTAAGACTCCTCGCTTCCATTGCAGGGGGTGCAGGTTCGATCCCTGTTCGGGGAACTAAGATCCCGCATGTCACACAGCACAGCCAAAAAAAAAAAAGATAGTCACTGAGTGGACCAGCTGTATTAGGTGATCAGGGGAAGTGTCTGTGAAGATGTAACCCCTAAGCTGAGATCTGAAGACGGAGGAGCCGGATGTGAGAAGATTGTAGAAAGACCTTCCAGGCAGAGGAAACAGCCTATTCTAATATCCTAAGGCAGAATGGTTTGGGAGTGTTTGTTCAAACACTCCAATCTCAGCAGCTGACTCACAGGTGAACCATGGAAGGAGTGCTATGCAAGAAGGAAGGAAAGTGGGGCCATCCCATCAAGCTCTGTAGGGGTAGGGAGTTTTTATTTTCAGTGCATGATGGAAAGACATTGGAAGGTTTTCAGCAGGCATTATAACGAGCTGTTCTAAAGGTGATTTCTCAAAGCTCACTGTGACTGCTCTATTGGGAATGGACAATGACGCAGCAGCAAGAGGGCATGTGGGAAGACTGGGTAGGAGGCTGGGATGAGATCCGAGTGAAAGGCTGTGGCCTTGGGGACCAGGGAGACGGTGGAAGAGATGGAGGGAAATAAACACACGAGCCATTTCAGTGATAGCGTTGACAGGGCTTGCTGGTGGTGTGGATGTGGGGAATGAGGAAAAGAGAAGAGTGAAACTGAGTCCTAGTCCTGGGCTTGAGCATCTGGATGGATGGCAGTGCCGTCTACTGAGCTGGGGAAGTGGATTTGCGGTTGGGAGGGAGAGTGCAATCAGGGTTCTCTGGGGAATGATGCTGCCCGGGGCATCTGGACACTGACTCTGCTTTGTCCCCTGAGTGAGGCTGTGTCTGAGTTTCATTCATGAAGCAGGAACACCTGATGTGTCAAACATTCCCTTAAACAGGAGCGTAAAGTACAGATTGCTTGTGTAAATTCTTCCTACACAGTGGTAGAAGCCCAAGTCTAAAAAGATTGGCAGATAAGGTACAAAGTTTCACTTTTGCCTGATGAAAAATTCTGGAGATGGTTGATGGTGAGGGTTGCACAAACTCAATGCCACGGAACTATACTCTTAAAAACAGGTTAAAGGGGCTTCCCTGGTGGCGCAGTGGTTGAGAGTCTGCCTGCCGATGCAGGGGACAGGGGTTCGTGCCCCAGTCCGGGAAGATCCCACATGCCACGGAGCGGCTGGGCCCGTGAGCCATGGCTGCTGAGCCTGCGCGTCCGGAGCCTGTGCTCCGCAACGGGAGAGACCACAGCAGTGAGAGGCCCGCGTACCGCAAAAAAAAAAAAAACGGGTTAAAGTGGTACATTGTATGTAATATATTTTACCACAGTTGTTAAAAAGAATAATTTTTTAAAAAGACTACGGCACAGAACAAATTAGGCCTCTCAGAGCAGCCAGGATCTTACCTTGGGTGGAAAGTATCTTGTCATCTCCCTGCCCCTTCTGGGCTTCACACTGGCCAGGGCAGTTGCCCCTGACTCTTCACCTCCTTTACATCTATATATAATCTTGGCTAAAAACACCGGGACCTACAGGGTTGTGCGGATATGACTTCTTGCTTGTCCTCCTTTTTTTTTTTTTTTTTTTTTTTGCGGTACGCGGGCCTCTCACTGTTGTGGACTCTCCCGTTGCGGAGCACAGGCTCCGGACGCACAGGCTCAGCGGCCATGGCTCACGGGCCTAGCCGCTCCGCGGCATGTGGGATCTTCCCGGACCGGGGCACGAACTCGTGTCCCCTGCATCGGCAGGCGGACTCTCAACCACTGCGCCATCAGGGAAGCCTGTCCTCTTTTTTTTTCATCACCTGGAACGTGGCAGAGCCTGTTGGACACCCGGGGATGGTATCCAGCAGCAAATGGACATCACAGGCTGAGTTTCCAGTGAGGTCAGGGCTCAAGACACTAATTGGAATGTTTATTTTTCTCCTTCAAGAGCTCCCATCAGGTGGAAGTTGGACCATCACACCTGCCTCTCTGATCCCTTCTCACTGCCTCTTCTTATTGTGTCCTTTCTTCCACTGTCAGTGTGTGTTCCCTATGTCTATCAGCTATTTCACAATTAAAGCAGAATATTAAAGAAATTATAGGTAATTGAATCTAGTCATTCGACTTTCATAAAAATCTATACCAAAGAAAAACCTGTTGTTGTGAAACTGTTTATCGCATAATTAGTTTAAAAAGTGAAAACAGCACTTTTGGAGTTAGTTTAAAGGAAATTAGTTTAAAAGTTTCTACAGCTTAAATGTCCAAATGCTAGGGAATGGTTGGGTATAAAGTATAACGGATCCACCTGAGGGAATACAATGCATATGTTAAAAAATAAGTTTGAGGGCTTCCCTGGTGGCGCAGTGGTTGAGGATCCACCTGCCGATGCAGGGGACGCGGGTTCGTGCCCCGATCCTGGAAGATCCCACATGCCGCGGAGCGGCTGGGCCCGCGAGCCATGGCCGTGGAGCCTGTGTGTCCGGAGCCTGTGCTCCGCAACGGGAGAGGCCACAGCAGTGAGAGGCCCGCGTACAGAAAAAATAAAAAATAAAAAAAAATAAGTTTGAGATGTAGAAATAAAATGTCACCTAAATTTCAGGTGAAAAACATCCAGTTTTTAAATTACATGAAAAAAATTTTAATTTTAAGGTATGCATAAATGTTAATAGTTCCTGGGACATGATAGAAATTATCGTTGAATTTGTTTTATAACTTTCATAATACTCTGTCATGTTACTGATTTTATAATGCATGTATAAAGAGGGAGTATGTGGTAAAGATTCCATTTTCTCCAGTGGAAGTGGGAGAAAAGGGAACTTGGCTTGTGCCTAAACCTTTTAAGGGCAAGTGTGAAGGTAGTGAAAGAAGTGGAATTAGAATCGAACAGTTCCTGTGTCAGCCACCAGGGGGCACCATCAGCCCAAGCCGGTGGCTATCTAGGGGCAAAGTGGCACCAACCCCGGACCTGGTGTGCAGCGAGCTGTCTGTATCTACAGATGTTTACAAATTGTGTTTGTAATTCTATTTATGAATCTGCCCGTGTTGATGGATTGAGATTGCCCTATAAAAATAAATATCTGCTTCCTGGTCAGAGTGAAATTCAGTAGATATAAGTTTGGTGGTTTGTTTCCAGATGAACTCTATTTCCTGTAATTGACTAATATTTACAGACTGAAAGTTTGAAAGATAACAGTGTGCTCTGTTCATTCTGTAAAACCATTGCAGCTTGGCGTTATTTAATGTTTGTTTGTTTGTTTGTTTTTGGAGCTTGGTGGTCTGTCATTCCTCCAAGGACTAGAATAGGGGAATTCAGAAATAGAATAAATTGAAAGTCTATTTGCTCAGCTGGTTGCCAAGTTAATAGTCAGTCCCTAAATTTTTTTATCTAGTGAAGTCACTTGAAAATGAAACTCAAAAGAGTGGTTGAGGACACATTTCCCAGCTCCTTCTGTAGCTCATGGCTACCTGACTGAGAGAAAACACCACACCCCAAAGGCAAACATCAGTGGGTGAGGTGAATGGAGCAGGTGTGGAGGATCCCTGTGTGGTTCTAGGATCTTTGCCAATAGATGAATCTTATCAAGAAATGGGAATAGCCCTAGCTTTGCTTTATTTATGACCTTGTATTCTTGAGAAAGAAAACAGCTGTTTTGGTCATTCTTGTCAATGGCCTTATTTTAAGTTTTGAGTTCACACATATCACAGGGCATTTATTTAGCCTTCTTTTGAAACTTTAAAATGAAATATGATGAGTCCTGCTCTTTTTAAAAATATCTGACATGACCTAAAAATACAGGTGGTGTTTATCTCGTGGTGGCACTATGCCTATGAATGTGATATCACCTGCAGCAGAATCTCTTTTCTTCAGCATTGTTGGAGGAATTTCAGGCATCTAAATTCTATTTTAGAGTGTCCTAGAGCAGATGTCCACAAATTTTTTCTGTCGAGGGCCAAATAATAAGTATTTTAGGCTTTTCAGGCAAGTCTGTTAGGCTTAGTGGGCCGTATGCAATCTGTCGGACCTCCTCACTTCTCTCCTTGTAGTAGAAGCAGCCATAGACAATATGTAAACAAATGGGCATGCTTGTATGCCAATAAAACTTTATTTATGGACACTGAAATGTGAATTTCATATAACTTTCACATGTTACAAAATATTATCCTTCTTGATTTTTTTCAATCATTTAAGAATGTAGAAACCATTCTTAGCTCGCAAGCCATATAAAGATAAGTGGCCATAATATGCTGACCCCTGTCCTAGATGGATTAATAAGTGACAGTTCTAAAGGACCTCTGAGTAGTGTGAAGCTTAGAGAGTAGTCAAAGATGTCACAAATCTGAAATTGCCTCTGGATCTATTTGTTAGCAGAGCGGAGAGTGAGGTCTAGTTTAGAAACTGGTATTCAGGGGAGTTGAAATAGAAGATGGAAAAAAGAAGAGGGGAGAATCACCTTTGCTTCCTTCCTTGTGTTTCTGCCGTTCTAATTTAAGTGAAATGATTAGCCAAGTAGCAGAGTGATACAGAGCAATTCAAGTGGTCTTTCTCTGCCCCGGATTGCTTTAACCAGCCTTTTCAGTTCGAGCTGTGATAAACAGCATGTGTGACAAAGAGCAAAACTCTAAACTTTCTCACACAGCAGGAGGATCTGAGGCTGGTTCCTCCTCAGCAGGAGTTGGGACTGTGTGACTTTCTGATCTTTATGCTAGCCACGTGGCCATAATGATTTCAAATACTGGTCCATGGTCCTCAGAACCTAAGATATTGGCTCTAAAATTTTAATCTTCAAGGGTCAAAAAAAAATCTCTCAGATTGCCTTCCTCCCCTGAGTACAGTGCTGAAAGCTGGTTGTTTTTTTCTTTTCTTTTTTAATATTTATTTATTGGGACTTCCCTGGTGGTCCAGTGGTTAAGAATCCACCTTCCATGGGCTCCCCTGGTGGCGCAGTGGTTGAGAGTCCCCCTGCCGATGCAGGGGACACGGGTTCGTGCCCCGGTCCGGGAAGATGCCACATGCCACGGAGCGGCTGGGCCTGTGAGCCATGCCGCTGAGCCTGCGCGTCCGGAGCCTGTGCTCCGCAACGGGAGAGGCCACAACAGTGAGAGGCCCGTGTACCGCAAAAAAAAAAAAAAAGAATCCACCTTCCAATGCAGGGGATGTGGGTTCGATCCTTGGTCAGGGAACTAAGATCCCATATGCTGTGGGGCAACTAAGCCCGCGTGCTCTAGAGCCCACGTGCCACAACTACTGAGCCCGCCTGCCACAACTACTGTGCCCGTGTGCCACAGCTACTGAGCCCATGCGCTCTGGAGCCCATGCGCCACAGCTAGAAAGAAGCCTGTGTGCCACAACGAAAGATTCCACATGCCGCAAGGAAGATCCCGTGTGCCGCAACCAAGACTTGATGCAACCAAATAAATAAATAAATATTAAAAATATAAAAATGCAGGCTCTTAGTTGCGGCGTGCAGGATCTAGTTCCCTGACCAGGGGTCAAACCTGGGCCCCCTGCATTGGGAGCACGCAGTCTTAACTGCTGGACCACCAGGGAAGTCCCTGAAACCCATTTTTTTCATTGAAAAACATCATCAGCTTTGTGCTGCTGCCTTGGCTTCAGGGACCCTCCAGCTTCCTCCTCCTCCTCCTTGTGGAAGGCAAGTCACTGGGATTTTGTCTCCTCTCCTCATCGTCCTGTGGGCTATGCCCCCACCCCCCCATGATATCTCCCCTAGGGATTGCTTGCTTCCCGGTTGTCACTGCAGTCCCAGCTGGCACAGCTCGTGCCTCACACCAGCATTTTCTCTGCCAGTCCTCTTCCTGCCGCATCATCCCAGCCCAGCTGCCTCCCCTGGCCTTGGCCCCTGAAGGGTCCCCATCTTCCTAAACCTCTTGCTGCCCATGCTGAGCTCCTCTTAGCATCTCTGCTGGTCCCCTCCCACCTCTTCCTTCATTTGCCCCATCCTCCTCCGCACATTTCTCTTCTCTGGGCCAACACTCTAGAAATAAACCACAGCATCTGGGGGCAGAGGCAGGGTCATCAGGATCTTATTTAGCCATTCGTATTTCTCCATTTTGCACCATGAAATGTCAAGAATCAACAGTTTGAGGTCTTACTGAACAAGCTGATAGCGTTTGTCCTTGTTAACTTCCCTTCGCATGGAAATATGGAGGTCTTTTTAAAATTTTCTTTCCGTCTTCAGATTTTCCATCTTTGGCGGGAACTGATTTGCCAAGCCAGGAGGTAACCCAAGAAGAGTCTCTGTTCCGCAGCAGGTCTTCACACACCATCACTCCCACGCCCCCTCCTCCCACAGGTGATTCAGAGCCCACGGTCTTATGGAGAGATTCATTTTCTCAGAAGTCCGGATCCTCAGATCACTTGGAGAAACTACTCAAGATTGATCTGGCGAGTCCACAGTGGACTGTTTATAAAGAAAATGGCCACTCTCAGAAGTCACCATCTCCCTCAGAACAAACAGTAGCTCATCTGCTGCCTGAAAATGTGACAGCATTCCCCAGTACAGTGGCAGATGCTGCTCTGCCCACCATCCTGGCCACTCCAAAGCCTGCATCTCTCCCTGCCACCAACGCTGCAGGGATACCTTCTGTGACTTCTCAGCCTCAGGGGGCCACCTCTGCCCCACCTGTAGCCACGGTCACTAACACGACCACAACTGAGGTTCCGACTTCCATCTTTAGGGCATCAACGGACTCGAAAGGCCCACCAGACACGGTGCCCTTTAGAGACATTTCCAGCTTGACTTTGAACAAAGGGGCTGCCCGGGACCCTGCTACGTTTCCTTTGTCAAATGTGAATTCTCCCACTACAAATACAGCAGCTTCCCAGGAAGATGGGAAGGCCAGCTCTGGTGGGCCCTCCCTGAGCAGTGCTCCAGAAAGGCAGCAGGGCCTCGCATTTGAACAGTGGCTCCTGGTCGGGACCATGCTCTTTGGGGTTCTGTTCCTCGCCATAGGCCTGGGTCTCTTGGGCAGAACGCTCTTAGAATCCCTCCGCAGGAAACGATACTCGAGGCTTGATTATTTGATCAATGGCATCTATGCTGACATCTAAGGAGGACATTAGATGCCTCTTTTTTTTTTTTTTTTTTTTTGGCTGTGGGATGTGGGATCTTAGTTCCCCGACCAGGACCGGGGATCGAACCCGTGCCCCCTGCAGTGGAAGTGGGGAGCCTTAACCACTGGGCTGCCAGGGAGGTCCCTAGATGTCTCTTTATTCATGTAGTTACTAATAGCTCCTATGCAGCGAGGTTCTGCTGATTTGCTCATCTTTGCAGGATTTTTCAAGTATTTTGAAGACAGGCAAAGATGCCTCCTACCGCTTTCTTTTTGCTTGTTCTTCGAAAAGAAGCGGGGGGAAGAAACAAACTGGGTGATTTGAAGGATCTGTCTCTAAAATATTAGCTGAAAACAAAGCTCTACCTAAAGCAATAAAGAATAATTGCCACATCAATTGGAAAATGACTGGCTTTTTACAAGGAAAAAGGGTTAGGACTCCTAGGCTCCAATTCATTAATATTTCTGGTTCCAGATAAAGTCGACTGTTTATGGTATTAATTCTAATGGATTTACTTTCCTTTTTATATGAATTCCAATAAAACTTATTCCAGATGTATTTCCTTCCAATTAAATATCTGAATAAATCTTTTGGTACTCAGTAATGTTCTTTCTTGTAAGTGACACGTCCAGCTGGATAACTTTAAATTTATTCCCACCAGCAAAATGATTAAATGATGAAAATATGTGTTCTAAGTTAAAATGACAAAACTCCCCTTATCCCATCAATGAGCAAAAGAGGTTCCTTTGGGAGAATTCTAGCAGAATATTAGCCTGCATGGAGATGATGATAAGTTCTGATAAATGGCCAGATCTACTTTGGGTCTGTTCTAGTTAACTATTTTTTTTTTTTTTTTTTTTTTTTTTTTTTTTTTTTGTGGTATGCGGGCCTCTCACTGTTGTGGCCTCTCCCGTTGCGGAGCACAGGCTCCGGATGCGCAGGCTCAGCAGCCATGGCTCACGGGCCCAGCCGCTCCGCGGCACATGGGATCCTCCCAGACCGGGGCACGAACCCGTATCCCCTGCATCGGCAGGCGGACTCTCAACCACTGCGCCACCAGGGAGGCCCTGTTCTAGTTAACTATTTTTTCAAAAAACAAAGAAAAAGTAAAATAGGCATTTTCCAAACCTAAGTACATTTAAAATGTAACAATATTATTTATAAGTCCTTATCTAACCTGGACCAACAGTCAATTTTGGCTTTATTTGGAATAACATTGGAAATAATAGATAGCACTTAAAATTACAGGCATACCTCATTTTATTGTGCTTTACTTTATCATGCTTCACAGATACTGCATTTTTTACAGATTTAAGGTTTATGGCAGCCCTGCCTCAAGCAGGTCTATTGGTGCCATTTTTCTACAGCATTTTCTCACTTCATGTCTCTGTGTCACATTTTGGTAATTCTTTAAATATTTCAAACTTTTTCATTATTATATTCAGGGGATCTGTAATCAATGATCTTTGATGTTACTACTACGAATTGCTGAAGGCACAGATGATGGTTAGCATTTTTTAGCAATATTTAAAAATTAAGGTATATGCTTTTTTTAGACAATGCTATTGCACTTAATACTACAGTACAGTGTAAACACGACTTTTATATGTACTGGGAAACAAAAATATTCGTGAGACTCACTTTCTTGTCGTATTCACTTTACTTCAGTGGTCTGGAACCGAACCCGCAATATCTCCGAGGTCTGCCTGTATTATTAAATGATTAGCATGCTGTAATTTTTATTGATTAGTTATTACAGTGTCTGAGAAATGTTTTGAATAACGGGGGTTTGCCGGACAAGTTACAGTGGGGTAACGGGGAATCCAGGAGACCGCCTGGGTCAGTTCGACATCTCATCTCTCTGGACTTCAATTTGCTTATTTGCAAAGCAAGAGGTTTGGTCCCTGGTGTCATCAGGGTTTTTAAAGACAAAAATGGGATTCAGGTGAGAATTTATACAGTGAACGCTAGAGGGCAGTAACTGGTTAATAAGTAGAGCAACGAAGGCAAATGTAGAGGAGACAGAAACAGGCTTTTTTCCTCCTTCCCTCCTCCTTCCCGTCCCCTCGCCTGGAACCACTCCCCCCCCGCCCCCCCCCCCCCCCGGGTTTACACTAAGCTCATAAAGCTCATTAAGAGGCAAGCTGGTCTATTGAAAATACTACTTTTCATATGTTTTCCAACTTAACAGCTTGACACAAATCTCCAAGGGGTTTACATAAGCTTTAAGTAGGTTGAATAAATAAAACCTTGACTCAGTTTAATTTAACAAGTATTTATTGAATATCCACATGTAGGCCAGAATCAGATTAGTAACTAAGTACCTTGGAATTTTAAAACTTCTCCTCTCTTTGTTAACGGAATTGGATATTGGAAATAGGGCTTTCTGTGGATGTTTATAAAGGCGTTCTTCCGGAGCTCTCCATCCACCTTGCTGTCTGCAGTCTTTCTTGCGATGGAGAAATTTGATTGGGAGCCCAGATGAGAGATGCTATGGGCCCAAACTCTGGCCATGACTGTGGGAATGTAGATTGTAGGGGAACTGCTGATTTGCGGCATCCTTCTCAGGGGGAAAGGGTAGCTCTTCTCACACTGCTCTCTGCTTATTACCCCATCACCATGGGTGAGATGCTGCATGCGGGCAGTAAAAGGGGGTGAAGCCTGCATCCACTTCCTTTTAAGTACCTTTAAGAGTGACTGGCCTAGCCAACCTTCTAGACTAGGTGAACTGAATTATGAACTTCCTCCCTTGGTTTGTGGGAAGGGAAGGTGACAGCCTAGAACAGGTGAGAAGACTAGGAAGGTCCCTGGGCTCAAAAATAGCCTCTCTCTGTCTTTCACCAACAAGTTACTCACCTGAGTTAAAAGCTATCCTTAAAAAAGCTAACGACCTCCGAAGGATGAGGTCTATGGCTCATTTACTCTGGAAGAATAGTGCGATGTCCTTGTTTCTCAATTACCCCTGGCCTGAGTGAGGCAGTCTTGAAATCTTTGGCTCCCAGACTGTGATGGGCACTGCAGATTCTCCATGCAACAGCCAGCCCGGCTCCACTTTTGCTTCATTTGTTTATAGATTGGAAGTGCCACATTCTTTCCCAGCTCCTCTTGCAGTTAGGGATGGGCCTGTGACCCAGTTCTAGCTGAAAGGAAACCAACTGGGGCTTCTAGGAAAGATTCTCCTCCTTGATAAGTGAGGGCTACACAAGGAAGAAAGCCCTTATTTCCTGCTTGAAATGCCGGTCACGTGAGGACTTGATATTTGGGACTACTGCAGCCTTTCTGCCACCATGAGGGGAGAAATCATTAATAAGCCGAAGATGGCAGAGTGGGATATGGGAAGGGTCTGGTCCTCGCACCAACCTGGAACTGCCCACTTCCAATCTTGTTCTTTGATAATAAATCTCTAATATTTGTACCACTTTTAGTCAAGTATTCCATTACTTATTAATAATGATAGCAAACACTCACAAGGTACTTACACTGTGTGCCAGGCACCCTTTTACGTAGACTAACTCATTTCATTCCTGTAACAACCTCATGAAGAATTTTTATCCTTATTTCGCAGATGAGGAAACTGAGGCACAGAAAGGTTTAACTGACTTGCTGGAGGTCACTTGCCTGAATGATCTGGCTCCAGACTTCCCACACTTACACTCTTATAACAGGACAGATAAGAAGTAACCCAAAAAAGAGGTTTTCAGTAGATCAGATATCTTCTAGATAACAGCTTTCAAATGGTATTGAACTGAATGATGGATACCATGAGCCAGAGGCATGGAAATGAAGAGATCAGAGGTCTCATTCTGGGGCAGGCTTCTCAGCCTCTGTCATCCCGCCTTCTTGTTTGGTCACTGGCCACCTGTGCCAAAGTTAATGGTCATCCTTTAGTTGGGGCACACCCGATTAGAGAACCCATCATGTTCTTGCATCTGGATTAATAGTGTCACCAGCCACCCAGTCTCCCCTGTACTGAGCAACTTCAAAGTCATGCTCTGCTTTACCTTTCCTTCCACCTCCACAGCCAGGGTTCACCATGTGTTATCTATTCTCTTTCAATAATGCTTCTCAAAGTTTTATTTATTATTATTATTTTTTGGCTACGTCAGGTCTTGTGGCGTGCAGGCTCTTCGTAGAGGCATGTGGGCTCTTCATTGTGGTGCATGGGCTTCTCTCTAGTTGCGGCGTGCAGGTTTTCTCTCTCTAGTTGTGATGCACGGGCTCCAGGGCCTGTAGGCTCTGTAGTTTGTGGCACGTGGGCTCTCTAGTTGAGGCTCATGAGCTCAGTAGTTGTGGCGTGCAGGCTTAGTTAGCCTGTGGCATGTGGGATCTCAGTTCCCTGACCAGGGATTGAACCCGCATCCCCTGTGTTGGAAGGCGGATTCTTTACCACTGGACCACCAGGGAAGTCCCTGCTTCTCAAAGGTAACCCTTCCCACTGCCACCTCCCTTTTGGTCTCCCTAACCCGTTTCTCCTCACTCTACTCCCAAGTTACACATTCACTCCATGTGACCCCCACTCCCCTTAAAAGCACAACACACACAATACATCATGCAATACACCTCTGTGCCCCCCATTACCGGCAGGGGTGATTACCCCAAGTGTAGGCTAACAAGGTTCCCGTGTTCTAGCCCTGACCTAACTGTCCTCCCAGCTTCCTTCCCTCCCACAAAACCTGGGCGGCAGCTAAACACACCTTTGCACTCTTTCTCAAACGTGCCAGGCACTTTCATGAGCCATCCTATTCCCTCTGCTTGTAAATTGCCCTCCTTCACCTGGCAAATTGCCACTCATCTTTCAAGACTCAGCTCAAACATCACCTCCACTGCAGTCTTCCCAGGGTCTCCCAGGAGAGGTATTCTTCCTCCTGGACTTCTGGCACGGCTCTTGATTTATACCATCAGCAGGACATTTCCATGGTCTCTTTGCATGTATCAGTTTATATATTACACCACTGTGTTTGAGAGCAATGCTCCTCTGATTCTCCCATACTCAGTGTGTGCCTGGCACACAGTACACTCGATAAATGATCACGAGTGAATTTTAAAACCTGTTTGTTGAAGTTCATGCCTTTCAGCAACAGGCAGTAATGTGATCAGCTGGATATGTAACAGCTTCTATATCATGAAGAGAAAATCCAGGCAAGACCCCACTTACATACATTTTTTTAGGAAAATGGAATATAATCCAGGTGCACAATGATGAAGTGTATACTCTTATTTTAATGAAGACCATGTGCTGAGGAATCAGTAGATAAGCAATTTGATTTTTTTATTTCTCTTCCTAGAGTTAAAGTAGTACAGTTTACTTAGCCTATGGGAAGATGAGCTGACAGAATGGGTTTTTGGTGGTGCTCTTATATTTTTGGTTAATTTTTAAAAATTATTCCAGTATAGTTGATTTACAATGTTGTGGAAACCACGAGTCTGTTCTCTGTGTCTGTGAGTCTGTTTCTGTCTCATAGATAAGTTCATTTGTGTCCTGTTTTAGATTTCACATGTAAGTGATATCATACGGTATTTGTCTTTCTCTCTCTGACTTACTTCACTTAGTATGGTAATCTCCAGGTCCATCCATGTTGCTGCAAATGGCATCATTTCATTCTTTTTTATGGCTGAGTAGTATATGTACATGTACCACATCTTCTTTATCCATTCATCTGTTGATGGACATTTAGGATGCTTCCATGTCTTGGCTATTGTGATTAACTCTGCTCTGAACATAAGAGTGTATGTATATTTTTGAATTATAGTTTTCTCTAGATATATGCCCAGGGGTGGGATTGTTGGATCATATGGCAGCTCTATTTTTGGCTTTTTAAGCAACCTCCATACTGTTTTCCATAGTGACTGCATTGTTGGTTAATTGTTTTCGGTTTTTTTTTGCCATACACGGGCCTCTCACTGTTGTGGCCTCTCCCGTCGCGGAGCACAGGCTCCGGACGTGCAGGCTCAGCGGCCATGGCTCACGGGCCCAGCCGCTCTGTGGCATGTGGGATCTTCCCGGACCGGGGCACGAACCCGTGTCCCCTGCATCGGCAGGCGGACCCTCAACGACTACGCCACCAGGGAAGCCCTTGGTTAATTTTAGGGCAACTTTTAGAGCACTTTTATTGCCAAAATAAGGCCCAGAATCTAAGTTATCTGTCCCAAAATTATGATGTTTGTTAGCAAAAGCGTCAAAACTGAAACCTTCGGATTCAATATTCTTTCCACCAAGCCATCCTACTGTGAGCAGGGCTGTGTCTCTATGTAAATAACGCATCTAATAACATACACACCCAGACATGGGGTGGGAGGTGTTTAATTTTGAGTTTCAATCTAATTGTATATTACGTAATTTATAATATCTTTAGTAAACATTTGTTTTTCATCTGTTCTCCATGAGAGACATCCATTTACATTTAAATATTTGAAAATGAGGACACATAGGACTGGTTAAAGGCTAAATTCTGTTTCAATGACTATATGCAAATACTGTCTTTATCAAGGGCCAACAGCATTACTCTGTAACATTATATTTGTGTTCACCTTTTCATATGGACAGTTTGTCTTCCCAGCAATATTGAAAGTGCCTGGAAGATCTGCACTCCATCTTATACTTCTTTTTATCTGCTAGCATCATTTATTTTATTATATTATTTATTTATTTTTTTTGCGGTACACAGGCCTCTCACTGTTGTGGCCTCTCCCGTTGCGGAGCACAGGCTCCGGACGCGCAGGCTCAGTGGCCATGGCTCGCGGGCCCAGCCGCTACGTGGCATGTGGGATCTTCCCAGACTGGGGCACGAACCCGTGTCCCCTGCATCGGCAGGTGGACTCTCAACCACTGCGCCACCAGGGAAGCCCTAGCATCTTTTATTGTTTGCCACCTGTGGCTGGCACTCATGCCTAATATTTTTCTCACCTAGTCCTAATTACAGTGCAGGAAGGATGTGAAAGGTACAGCTCAGAGCATGGAAGGTCTGGCTCAGCCTCGAACTCTGCCTCTGCATCCTTGCTTTGTGTCTCTGACAACTCCTGCTGGCCCTGCATTGAATAGGTTATCAGTAAACATGTTAGTTGGAACATTTTCTAGACTTCTAAACTCTTAAGGTTTGGGGCCTTTGTTTCATGGGATGAAAGGAAGCCCGAACGAGCCAGGCAAGAATTATAAAAGCTAGGGCTTCCCTGGTGGCGCAGTGGTTGAGAGTCCGCCTGCCGATTCAGGGAACACGGATTCGTGCCCCGGTCCGGGAAGATCCCACATGCCGCAGAGCGGCTGGGCCCGTGAGCCATGGCCGCTGAGCCTGCACGTCCGGAGCCTGTGCTCCGCGACGGGAGAGGCCACAACAGTGAGAGGCCTGCGTACCGCAAAAAAAAAAAAAAAAAAAAAAAGAAAGAATTATAAAAGCTATAGGAGTGGTGGGCCCTCGTGTGGGTGCAGCCCATGCTGCATCCGTCCCGTTCTTCCTCTCCCCTCTCTTTCCAACACCACCCTCAGCCCCTCAGGCCCTGACACCTGCATTCCCCTCTAGCCTCCCCTCTGCCTTCGGAGCCTTGGCTCCAGTGAGAAATGGGGAGAAACACAGAACGGGCAGCCTCTGATAAGCTGCCTGTCTCCTCAGAGACTTGGCCTGTTCTCACATCACTGAAAGCTCACTCCCATCATCAGAGGAAAAGGAAAACCCTTACCAGACATCACAACACATACCTGATCACACACATGTGCAGACCTTTTATGCATGTTTGTTTGTTTATTTATTATTTTTGGCCACACCTCGCAGCATGTGGGATCTCAGTTCCCCGACCAGAGATGGAACCCCTGCCCCCTGCAGTGGAAGCGCGGAGTCTTAGCCACTGGACCTCCAGGGAAGTCCCTTTATGCATGTTTATACATAATACCTGGGGAAAAAAAAAAAAAAAACCCAAACTGAAGAAATCTGAAAGGATAATGTAAAAGAAATAGAACTTGGAGCCAGCATATTAAGGTTAGAAGTGAGGGAGAGGGAGTGAGGGTGTGTTGGTGCACCCTCAGCCAGTGTCCCTAACAAATCACTAGGGTGTTCCTCGCTGGGCGGACCAGGTTCAGTGGCACACAGGCCAAATGCTGCTGCCACACAGCCTGCTTTTTGAATGCCCTGGGATGGAGAGCAACAGGGGCAGCTGCGTTTTTGCAGCCAGCGAGGAGCGACAGAGAATCATCCAGTCCCTCCTGCCTCTGCCTTCCAGACAGGGCTTCTTGTAACTCAAGTCAGGTTCTGCGCATCTTGGCTTTCTTCTCATCCCCTTCAGTCGGCATCATCAGCAATCTTCAGACTTGAAGCAGGGTGGAGACCAAAATCTGCTCTCTTTAAAAAAAAGGAAAGCCCTTGCCTTAGGAGAACTTTGTCCAGCGTGGGCAGGTTACACTGTCCCCACCATGTCACCCCACCCAGCCACAGTAACACAACATACCCCTGGCTGGATTTATGACCTCCCTCCCTCCCCCCTTGCCGGGGAGAGAAAAAGGCCACAGTTTTGAGAAAAACAAGTATCAAGAGTTGATGTGTGTGCTGAACTTTAAAACGCTAAATGACGGTGAAAAATATTTTGGAAAAGAAACGATCTTCAAAATTGTGCTACATAGTAAAGTTAATGGAGCCCATATGGCGTCTACTAAAACTTAGAAAAACAAACTAAAAACAATACTTTAGCGCCTGCCAGGCTGAAATGTGATCTACTTCTTAATATTCACTCAACCCAGAGTAAAATGCTTTAAAATGGTAATGATTCCAAAGTGAAGGCCGAGCTCCGTGGATAAACAACAGACCTCAAACAACATGGGGGTTTCTGTTCTCATCCCAGCTCCGGGCAGATCAGGCAAATGGCTTAATCTCCTGGTTCCTTCTCAATTTTCTCAGCTCTAAAATGAGGATAGCAGGGCTTCACAAGGGGTTTCCAAGGCACACTAACATGATTGTCAAGCACTTTACAAATGTTTAATAACTGATGCTTTTTTCATAACGGGGCTTTGTAACATTCTTCATTATTCATTCGGTGGTGTAGAAACAAACGCGGAGGAGTCAAACGAGCAGAGGCTATTTATTCGAAGCTTGCTGCAGTGAGGGCATCAGCCACCGTCACTTGCATCGGGCAGAGACTCAGCCCCAAGAGGGGTGTGAGGAAGCTTCATAATGAAAAGAAGGGAAGGCTTGGGGTGTGCCCAGGTCGTGGGTCATTGGCATGGGAAAGGTGGAGGCGGGCTACCAAGAATCGGGGCGTCCTCTGTGATTGGTTTAGGGGGCATATTTGGCTTTCTCAGGTTGGTCCTGGCTGGAAAGGGGCTCCTGAGTTGGAAGCCGAGTGGTCTGGCTTCCCCACCTGTTTGCGGCAGGAGCTGTGAGTCAGAGTTCTACTGTCATATATGGTTTGTCTGTTTGTACATTCAGTCTCTCAGTGGAAAATAAAAAGGTGAGAGGGGTCCGACCACCCCAGAACAAAACTAGGCACCTGCCTGGTAGCCTAGGGAATAACTTGGACTTTTAATCACTTTTAGAAGCGGCAGATTTAGAAGATAGACTGATGAACCAACAATTTCACTCTGTGGAATCAGTGGGCATTACCGCTGGGCGAGCAATCCGGACGGGACAGATGGGCGGGTGGTGACTCTAGTCCGCCCCGCAAAATGCCCCAGGGGCCTGAGACGAGTCACGCAACCTCCCAGGGCTTCAGTTTCCTTGTGAAAAGGCGGAGAATTCCTGTCTGTGGAGTCTGTCTCATTGTTGGGTTTTGAGAATAAGCGGCTTCATGTTTGTAAAAAGAACCCTATAAAGCAGGTATTTAAAACTCTATAAAGGAGGTATTTTATGAGGCATTTTAGAAGTTTGAGAGGGAAGATTGTGGCTTAAGCCTTTGAAGTTTCACCCAGTGGGCTGGAGTCTTGAAAATTTTCCATGTGTCCCATAGGGAGACGGGCTGACTTTCCCTCAGACTCCCCAACTTTCCCACCTCTGCCTCCAGGAAGGCTGCCTCGTCCTCACACCTCTGCACCTCCATCTTCCATCTTTGTGAACAGGGTCACTAGGAATGAGAATTTCTTTAGTCCCCTGCAGGAAAGTTGAATGCTTGACTTGTACCTCTCACTGATTCACCCATTTGTCCGAAAAGAATGGGTTTCTTATTGTTATTTTTAAATGAAGTAATAAATATTTTTTAAATTTCTCTTTTCTAATTTCTAATATAGTAAATATTGATATAACCAATATAAACAAAATCTCTGTAGGTCTTCAGCAATAGTTAAGAGAACAAAGGGGTCCTGAGACTAAAAACCGATTAACCACTGCTTTAGATAATTTTACCATTTGTCCCATCCAATGATTCTACATCTAGGATTCCATTCTAAGGACATAGAATTGCACATAAAAATTAAGCACAGTATGTTCATTGCAGCACATTGATCAGTGGAATCAGTCTAGGTCTCTGAATATGATTAGTTAAATAATTCATAGTACATTTATAAGGTAGAATATTATATAGCTAATGAACATACTTTCAAAGAATTTTAATGATAAAAATAACTAATTTTCAATAAAGGTGCCAAGAAGATACAATGGGAAAAGGGCTGTCTCTTCAATAAGTGGTGTTGGAAAAACTGGATATCCACATGCAAAGGAATGAAATTGGACCCTCATCTTACACTGTACATGAAAATCAACACAAAATGGATTAAAGACTTAAACTTAAGACCTGAAACCATAAAACTCCTAGAAGAAAACACAGGCAGTAAACTCTTTGACGTCACTCTTAGCAATATCCTTTTAAATCTGTCTCCTCAGGCAAGGGCAACAAAAGCAAAAATAAACAAGTGGGACTACATCAAACTAAAAAGCTTTTGCACAGCAAAGGACACCATCAACAAAATGCAAAGGCAGCCTACTGAATGGGAAAATAATATTTGCAAATGATGTATCCAATATGGGGTTAATATCCAAAATATTCAAAGAACTCATACGACTCAAAATTTTAAAAATAAGTGATTAGACTGAAAATTGGGCAGAGAACCTGAACAGACGTTTTTCCCAAGAAGATATACAGATGACCAGCAGGCACATGAAAAGATGCTCAATATCACTAATTAGGGAAATGCAAATTAAAACTGCAAAGAGATATCAGCTCACACCAGTTAGGAAGTCTATTATCGAAAAGATAAGAGATAGATGCTGGCGAGGATGTAGAGAAAAGGGAAGCCTTGTACACTGTTGGTAGGAATGTAAACTGGTACAGCCACTATGGAAACCAGTGTGGAAGTTCCTCAAAAAATTAAAAATAAAACTACCATATGATCTAGCAATTCCACTTCTGGGTGTTTATCCAAAGGAAATGAAATCACTGTCTTGAAGAGATATCTGTACTCCCATGTTCATTACAGCATTATTTCCAATAGCCAAGATATGGAAACAAATGTCCATCAACAGATGGGTGGATAAAGATGTGTTTTCTATCTATCTATCTATCTATCTATCTACCTACCTACAATAAAGTATTATATAGACATAGAAAAGAAGGAAATCCTGCTATTTGCAACAACATGGATGAAACTGGAGGATATTAGGCTTAGTGAAATAAGCCAGATAGAGAAAGACGGTACAGTATCATTTATATATGGAACCTTAAAAAAAAGGGTTGAACTCATAGAAAGAGGGTAGAATGCTAGTTGCCAGGAGTTGGGGGAATTGGGACAACAGGGAGATGTTGGTCAAAGGGTACAAATTTGAGGGAATTCCCTGGCAATCCAGTGGTTAGTACTCTGTGCTTCCACTGCAGGGGGCATGGGTTCGATCCCTGGTCCAGGAACTAAGATCCCACAAGCCGTGTGGTGTGGCCAAAAAAGAAGGAGCGGGGTACAAATTTCAGTTGTAAGATGGATACATTCTGAAGATCTAATGCACAGCACAGTGACTATAATTAATAATATTTGTACTCTTGAAATTTGCTAGGACAGTAGATCTTAAGCATTCTCACACACATACAAAAAGGTAACTGTGAAGTGATGGATGTGTAAATGAACTTGATTGTAGTAATAATTTCACAATGCATATCTATATGAAATCATCACATTGCACATTTTATTTTTTAAATTTATTATTTATTAATTTTTTGGCTACATTGGGTCTTCATTGCTGCGTGCGGGCTTTCTCTAGTTATGGCGAGCGGGGGCTACTCTTCATTGTGGTGTGCAGGCTTCTCACTGCGGTGGCTTCTTTTGTTGCAGAGCACAGGTTCTAGGTGCATGGGCTTCAGTAGTTGTGGCACATGGGCTCAGTAGTTGTGGCTCTCGGGCTCTAGAGCGCAGGCTCAGTAGTTGTGGCTCATGGGCTTAGTTGCTCCACGGCATGTGGGATCTTCCCGGACCAGGGCTCAAACTCATGTCCCCTGCATTGGCAGGTGGATTCTTAACCACTGCACCACCAGGGAAGTCCTACATTTTAAATGTATTATAATTTTATTTGTTATATCCCTCAATAAATCTGGGAAAAAAATCATTTTAATGACATGCATAAATGCTAGCAGGATAATATTAAATGAAATATGAAACTGTATTAGGTATAATCCTGATTTTGTATATATGTGGGTTTATATGTGTGAAAAGGCTTAAAGAAAAGTTACCAAATACACCAAACTGTTCACAGTGATTATCCATCTTTGGGTCATTGGACTTTGGGTGATTTTGTTTCATTATATTTATCGGTATTTTACAAATTTCTATAAAAATCTAAAATATTATGTTTATAATTAGAAAAACACAAAAGTTATTTTTAAAAACACATAACACCACATTTATATTTTTATTTTTATTTTATTTTATTTTTTTGTGGTACACAGGCCTCTCACTGTTGTGGCCTCTCCCGTTGTGGAGCACAGGCTCCAGATGCGCAGGCTCAGTGGCCATGGCTCATGGGCCTAGCCGCTCCACAACATGTGGGATCTTCCCAGACCGGGGCATGAACCCGTGTCCCCTGAATCGGCAGGCAGATTCTCAACCACTGCGCCACCAGGGAGGCCCCACGTTTATATTTTTAATACAGAAGCCTCTAACCCTCCCAAAGGACAGGGTTCCACAATTTACACTTTTTGGAGAAGAAGCATTTGCTACAGCACTTATAAGCATGAAAACATGTATAACCACTGCTTAAATATCCAATCATGTGCCTGGAGTCTAAAAAAGTCATCTCTTTCATAAAACACCTCTTTTGTAATCTACCACGGGATAAGCCAGAAATCAGGCATACCAGTGGGAACAGGCAGAGGCCACTGACCTCAATATAGGTGCATGGCTAAGGTCATAGGCTTTGGAGAAAATGCCAAGATGAAAAGATAAGCCTAAGGGGAAAAGACTGATGGACTCTCACTTTTATAAGCCAAGTCCCTGTAGAATCGGAGAGTCAGCCCGAGCTGGGGTGGGGCAGGCCATGGCAGGTGATGGGAAGAAGGCCAAAGAGGACCTTGGCAACAGGGAGATATGGCAGCAGGGCCTCAGGCATCAATCCCAGGGGCTTGTGGGTGATCTGAGGCATTTAAGGAGCCAGAGGTGCAGTTCCCCAGTTCGAGGGGCTGTGGATAAAAGTGGGAAAACCGGGCTTCCCTGCTGACGCAGTGGTTGAGAGTCCGCCTGCCGATGCAGGGGATGCGGGTTCGTGCCCCGGTCCGGGAAGATCCCACAGGCCGCGGAGCGGCTGGGCCCGTGAGCCATGGCCGCTGAGCCTGTGCGTCCGGAGCCTGTGCTCCGCAACGGGAGAGGCCACAACAGTGAGAGGCCCGCGTACCACCAAAAAAAAAAAATCACCAGAGTTGGTGGATCACTTGTGACATTTTTATTCTCAGACCCGACTGCAGGGTTTGTGTCATCCTAAACAGACTCTACAGTTCCCAAGCATGACACATTTGGGTTAACAGAAAGGTTATTCTGCCAGTTTTGTGAGAAGACTAGTGTTGAGAAGCAGCAAAGGCAGTTTGGAGGCTGTTTCTAGGTGGGCACATTCTCCTAGGAAATCTCTCTCCTAAAGTAGAAAGAGACCTGAGACCCACTAAGATTAAAACGAGCCTTGTGAGTGTGTAAAAGGACATACTCTTCGACTTTTGGAGCTACCTGGACACTAGAATTCTAATTCCAATACTGATGTAGGATTCCTATGGTCCAGGTATTAGCTATACCTCTGTCTCCAAAACACATATTTTAAATTCTTTAAATCAAGACTTTACAAATATAACAGACAAATGGATTTGTTTGAGCCCATGCTCTGGGATGCAAACCATGCCCAGTTTACCCTCACAGAGGTTCCTGTGTAACAAACTATAACATGATACTTTCTGTGGTACATCATTCAATATCTCCCTGGCAGCAGCAGCTAGAAATTACTGCTTACACACTTCATGCTCACTGATCCATGGGCTACCGAGACACAGGGTAGAAAATATTTAATTCCACGTCCTGAGGCTCACTTTCCACCTGCTTTCTACTTCAGCAACAGGGACACCTGTCATAAACCCAGTCTGGGTTCTCTGGCCAAGCT
This sequence comes from Hyperoodon ampullatus, assembly GCF_949752795.1. Lineage (NCBI taxonomy): Eukaryota > Metazoa > Chordata > Mammalia > Artiodactyla > Ziphiidae > Hyperoodon > Hyperoodon ampullatus. The sequence goes on from NC_136924.1 coordinate 93,471,929, forward strand.
ACAGTTTGTATTGGTGAAATCTGAAGGGACTTCTGTGGCAGTTTTCCTCACTTCATTCATCCATTTATCAAGCAGTGATTGAGCAACGTCTCTGTGTCAGGGGTTGCGGTGATTCAAACACAATTAATGTGCAAGCAATTACAACAAATTGTGCTACACGTAACCCTAGAGGGATGAACAAAACTGTACAGAGAGACAGTTTTCTTGGAAAATTTAAGGCCTTTAAAAAAAAAAAAAAAACACGGGAAGTTATGTTCAAGTTGGGTCTTGAAGAGTATAGGGGAGTTTCCCTAAGAGAAAAGTGGAGTATGGTACTCCAGGCAGAAAGAATACTATGTACAAAGGCATAGGAGTTAAAAAAAAAAAAAAAGCAGGGCAACTTTGAGAATAGTGAGAAATTCAGTATCACTAGAGCAATGGGTATGTGGAAATAAAATTGTACGTGAGACTAGCAAGGTAGTTTTGGGGAAGGGTTTTTGTAAACCTTGCTTGAGAGTTTAGATTTTACCCTATGAATGCACAAAATAAAGTCATTATTTCCAAGCATGGCACGTTTTTGTTACAAAAGAAAATCTGCCAGGCGTGTAAGAAGACTAGGCGTGAGAGGCAGAAAAGTCAGCTTCAAGACTCCAGAGCTGTGATTCTCAGCCAGGGGAGACTTTTGCCCCCTCCCCAGGGGACAGTTGTCAGTGTCTGGAGACATGTTTTATTTCACGACCAGGGGTATATAGTGGTGGGTAGAGGTCAAGGGTGCTGCTAACATTTTACGATGTAGAGGACAGCCCCCTGCAACCCCAGTAAAGAATTATCCCGAGAATTCCCTGGTGGTCCAGTGGTTAGGACACTGAGCTTTCACTGCCAAGGGCCTGGGTTCAATCCCTGGTCAGAGAACTAAGATCCTGCAAGCAGTGTGGTGTCACCAAGAAAAAAAAATCATCTAGCCCAAAATGACAACAGTGCCAAAATGACAACAGTGCCAAAGCTGAGAAACCCTGACCTAGGGTGTAGCGGACAGTTTCTGCTTTTGGTTGCTGAATGTCCATCCCCTGTTCTTCTTTGGAAAAGCAACTTGATTTTTCATGTTCCTTTTTCTCTATAAAACCACTGCACCACCAGGGAAGTCCTAATATTTTTCGTTTTAAAAAAATCACCAGAGTGGGTGGATCACCAACAGGTCGGCAGGGGAAGCCGACCTCCACATTCCAGTCTGCAGGAAGAGCAAAGAGAGAGTTCACTGCCAGCAGTTTTTTTGTCCTTAAGGAGGTGATCTAAAACTTGTACCCATCACTTTCCCTCCCACCCCATTGACCTGAACTCCGTCATATGGTCACGTCAAGGGGAAAGAGAAGCTGGGAAGTGGCCATGTTCTCAGCTAAAACTGGGGCAAGTGGTGGTTCTGCTAAGATGAAAAAGGGAAGTGTGGACACTGAGGGATAATTACCGTCTCTGCCACACCCAGATTTTTTTTGGGGGGGGGGCCGTGCCACTCGGCACGCGAGTGGCAGTGCAGAGTCTTAACCACTGGACTGTCAGGGAAGTCCCTCTGTCACACCTAGATTGACTTGTGTTTGGTCCAGGGCCATGACTTGATATAGGCCCATGAGATATAAAAATATATGAAAAAGACATTTTCTAGGAGCTTCTGGGAAAGAAGCTAGGAAAATTCAAATCAACCTAAAAATAACTTAGAGTGTCCTGATATTTTTCCTTAACCTTATTAGATCTCTTCCTCCAAACTGCATTTTTATTTCTCTCCATTTCCACACTGCCCTGTTTCTATCACATTCTCCCTATCATGATGGATTGGTACTAGGCATTCCCTTCCTCCTTTTTCTCTCTAGCCCCCCCCACCGAAACTAGTCATTCATGAAGTCAAAGCTCTGTTCTCTAACATCCCTCTTTTTTTTAAAACAACTTTGACATATATTTCACCAGCCATACAATTCACCCATTTAAAGTGGGTAATTCTATGGTTTTTCATATATTCACAGATCTGTGCAACCATCACCACAGCCAGTTTTTTTTTAAATTTATTTATTTGGGATCTTTGTTGTGGCGCGCGGGCTCTTGAACCTGTGGGCTTAGTTACAGAATGTGGGATCTTAGTTCCCTGACCAGGGATCAAACACACGTTCCCTGCATTGGAAGGTGGATTCTTAACCACTGGACCACCAAGGAAGTCCCTACCACAGTCAGTTTTAAAACATTTTCATCATCTCCGGATGAAATCCCATACCCTTTGGCTATCACCTCCATATACCCCCATCACCTTCAGCCTTAAGTAACCACTAATTTACTTTCAATCTCTATAGATCTCCCTGTTCTGGACTTTTCATATGAATGGAATCCTGTGAAATACAGTCTTTTGTGACTGGCTTCTTTCACTTCGCATGATGGTTTCGAGATTCATCCATGATGTAACATGTATCAGTACTTCATTCCTTTTTATGGTTGAATAATATTTCATTTATGGACAGACCACATTTTGTTTATCCACTGGCCAGTTGGTAGACATCTGAGTTGTTTCCACTTTCTGTCTATTATGAATAATGTTACTATAAACATTTGTGGGCTAGTTTTTAATTGGACATATATTTTCATTTCTCTTGGGTTTATACTTGGGAGTGGAATTGCCAGGTCATATGGTGACTCTACATTTAAACATTTCAGAAACTGTCAAGACTGTTTTCCAAAGAAGATGCACCATCTTACATTCCCACCAGCAGGGTATGAGGGCTCTGATTTCTCCATATCTTTGCCAACACTTGTTATTACCTGACTTTTTTATTCTAGCCATCTTCTAATTGTTACCAAGTCAATTGGTAACACGACGTGTGACCTGCTGGCCACACGACAGGCCAATAGGTCAAGAGATGAGTTATTGGGGCAAGGAATAGCAACTTTATTTGGAAAGCCAGCAGACCGAGAAGATGGTGGACTACAGTCCCAAAGAATCATCTTACCCAAGTTAAGAATTCAGGCTTCTTTTATACTAAAAGGGGAGGGGGTGTGGCTGGTTGTTGCAGACTTGTTGGTGCAGGAATCCTTTGTTCTTGCAGCTGTCCACTTAGGTCTGGACACAATGTTTCTATAAACCTGCGACAAGACAATTGTTATTTTCTGTTCTGCAACTTTTTATCTCTATATGAAAGGGAAAGTGTTACACCTTTAAAGGTCAGAGCCCTGAGACTGGGCTGTCATGTATATTTCAGGCTATAGGCAACATTCTTTTATAAAAGGTGCAGAGCCAGCATGACTAAGCACAGGCAACAGAGCCAAAGGTTAGAGCTAAAAGAATAGATCCAATATGGAGGCACGTTTATTCTTCCCTGTTACATAATGTCTCTTGCTTTCATCTCTTTTCCATAGAGGTACCAAGCCCTCAAATAACCCATTGGTTCCCGATTCCAAACCTCTTCTAGCACTACCAACCTGTGTATTTTCCTGTCACAATGAGCACCTGGCTTACGCCTGTCTTCCTGGTCTTTTCCTGTAGAGACAATGAGAGACCCATCAGGCAATATGCAGGTGATTGTCTACTCCAGACAAATCCAGTCTTCCAGTCCTCCCCACACATACAGAGTTGGGGAACATTAAAATATCATGACTGCACACTGATGGTGGGAATGTAATATGGTATAACCATTGTAGAAAACAGTGTGATGGTCCCTCAAAAAATTAAAAATAGAATTACAATAAGATGCAACAATTCTACTTCTGAGTAGATACCTGTGATGGTTAATTTTATGTGTCAACTTGACTGGGTCACAGGATGCCCAGATGTCTGGTTAAACATTATTGCTGGGTGCGTCAGTGAGGGTGTTTCTGGAAGAGATTAGCATTTGAACAGGTGAACTGAATAAAGCAGATTACCCTTCCCAGTGTGGATGGCACCATCCAATCCGCTGAGGGCCTGAACAGAACAAAAGGTGGAGGAACAGAGAATTCTCTCTCTCTGTCTGACTACTGAGCAGGGATATCTGTCTTTCACTCTCAGGATGGGGCTTACACTCTGGCGCTCCATTCTCAGGCCTTCCGACTTGGACTAGAACTAAACTGCCAGCTTTCTTGGGTCTTCAGCTTGCAGACGGCAGATCATAGGCCTTCTCAGCTTCCATAATTGCATGAGCCAATTCCCTGTAATAGTCTCTCCCTCTCTCTCTCTCCCTCTACGGATCTATCTATCTCCTATTGTTTCTCTGGAGAACTGTAATACAATATAGAAAATAATTGAAAGCAGGAGCTCGAACAGACATTTGTACACCGATCTTCATAGCAGCGTTATTCACAATAACCAAAAGGTAGAAACAACACAAGTGCCCATCAACAGATGAATGGATAAACGAAATGTGGTATGTATATATCTGGAATAGAATATTATTCAGCCTTTAAAAAAGAAGGAAAATCTGACACACGCTACAACGTGAATGAGCCTTGAGGTTGTTATGCTGAGTGAAATAAGCCAGTGACAAAAAGGCAAACTGTATGCTTCCATTTATGTGAGATCCATAGTAGTCAAATTCACAGAAACAGGAAGTGGGATGGAGGTTATTAGGGGCTGGAAGAAGGAGGAATTGGGAGTCACCGTTTAATGGGAACAAAGTTTCAGTTTGAGGAGAAGTTCCCAGATGGTGATGAGTGTTGTGAAATAATGTAAATGTACTCAATGCCCCTGAATCATACACTTAAAAATAGTCAGGATGGTAAATTTTATGTCATGTGTATTTTCCTACAATGTAAAACATGTTAAATCAGGATTGCAAATACATGCACAATGGGGTATTATTGGGCCATAAAAGAGAATAAGCACTGACACATGCTACAACATGGATGAACCAGAAAATGTTCTGCTAAGTGAAAGAAGCCAGACACGAAAGGTCATATTTTATGGCTCCACTTCTATGAAATGTCCAGAATAGGTAAATCCATAGAGACAGCATGCAGACTGATGGCTGCCAGAGTCTGAGGGAGAAGAGGAAATGGGGAGAAATTGCTTAATGAATGTAGAGTTTTATTCTGCAGTGATGGAAAGGTTTTGGAACTAGATAGAGGTTGTGACTGCACAACGTGTGAATGTCCTAAGTGCCACTGAATTGTTCACTTAAAATAACTAATTATGTGTTATGTGAATTTCCTCTTAATACATTAAAACCTTTGTATATATATACATTTATATATGTGTGTATATGTCTATATCTGTATAAATATATTATATATTATTATTTTATTATATAAATGTATCTATAGATGTAGATACAGATATCATGACTAATACCTGCTTCCGCCTTGACATCAAGCACTGTAGCTGCTCTCTAGAGCATGACCCCAATTCTATTCCCCTGAGGAGGGGGCTGGCTCCTTACCTGACCCTCTTCTCTCCTTTCTTAGATACTGACCTTTTTTTCCTTCTCCCCATTCCCCATTCCTCTTACACTGTCATTACTGTGGCCCACAGTGCGCCAGGGGGACCTGGGCCCTGCCTAACCCTCTGAGCTCTTTCCTACCACCCTCCCCTTTACTTACCGTCCTGCGTTGACACTGGCCTTGAGCTTGAACAGGCCACACCTGCTGCCCCCTCAGTGTTAGCGCTTGCTGTGCCCTCAGCCTGCAGCATGCGTGCCCTGGGTATTCATCTGCCTTCCCTTCCCTTCATTTCAGCCTCCTCTCTCATGTCCCCTCCCAAGAGGAGCATTTTGTCATCATTCTACCTACATTTTAAGTATTACCCACCGTCATTCTCTGTCTCATTTCTTTGCCTTTCTCCCCCTCCTTCCTAGCAGTTATCATATTTGCCATATTTGCTTCGGATCTTTCTAAAATAAAGAATATAGTTGAAGGTCCTTTATTCCATCTTCCCCCAATATCATTCCCTTTGCCTCCTTTACCAAAGGAAACCACTATTGTAACTGTTCTCTCTGACTTCACGTATTCTTCTACTCATGTTTTTATACTTCTATTACATATATGTAGCCATAGATAACATACAACAATTGTCTTTTCTGTTTGTTTTAAACGTTTTAATACTGTTCTGTATTTCTCTACAATACATACACACACTTATATAGATACACACACTTATACAGATACACAGTTCATTCATTTTAACGGATGCTCTGTATTCTAACAAATGAAAATACCTCAATTTATCTAGCCCTTTATCAGCTTCCCCCCCAATCTACTGTGAACAATTCTGCATGACAATATCCATGCATGTCCTTTGGTACACACGTTGGAAGAGTTTCTGTAGGGTGTAAACCTGGAAGTAGCGATGCTGGTCATGTGGTATGAGGGGTGTTTTCCACATGCCCCTCGGATCCACTCTCTCCTCCACAGAAAGCTGACCTCTGTGGACTACATCAATGAATTCCCCTTCCCTACTGGCTTCCTGTTGGATAGTTGGCCAGTGGGAGGTACCATCAGGAAAGCAGGGGGCTGAGGAGGAGAGTGAGACCTGGGCATTTATCCTCCTGGCTCCCATCCTGCTGGGTCTCTGTGGATTGGCTACATTTCTCTCCCTAAGGCTCCCTAAGGCTGCTGCCCCTTGGGTTCTGGGATCTGGTGGCACTCCTCTCTTTACCTCTTCAGGCCTAAGGGTTGCAGTGAAGTTCCCCAAACTCCCCGCTATTGCTACCCTTGTTGCTTTTTAAAGTTTCAATTAACCCTACCCATGTTTTTGTAAATAGTCTTTTTTTTTTTTTTTTTTTTTTGCGGTGCATGGGCCTCTCACTGCTGTGGCCTCTCCCGTTGTGGAACACAGGCTCCGGACGCACAGGCTCAGCGGCCATGGCTCACGGGCCCAGCCGCTCCGCGGCATGTGGGATCTTCCCGGACCAGGGCACGAACCTGTGTCCCCTGCATCGGCAGGCGGACTCTCAACCACTGCGCCACCAGGGAGCCCATAAATAGTCCTTTTATTAAACTTTCCTCAGTGACCCAGGCTAAGAGCACATTTTTCTTGCCAAGATGCTGACCAGTATCTATGAGATGCGCATTTTCACCTTTACTAGATGTTGATCAATCAAACTAACCTTCCAATCTCAATTTCTTCCGGGGAACTGGTTGATGAAATCTTAGATATTTTCTAACTCTGCTAAAATATGACTTCCTTACTTTTCACCGTCTGAAAATCTCTCCAGTTAGATTGGCCCATTCACTAGTCCCTGAATGTGCTTTTGCTCTTGGGTCTTCCTTGAATAGAATACTCTTCTTGCTTCTATTTCCTATGAAGGAATCTTAGCTACTTCATGAAATCGTGAGAGAGCTAGTGCCTATGACTTCCTAGCACTTACTGTCCTTGTCACTCAGTTGGCACTCTGCTTCTCAAAATTGCTTGTGTGGTTGTTTTCCATTATGAACTGTTAATTAGCTTTTCCTATGCATATGTCAAATGTTTTCAGCTACGCTCTATTTCTCTTAAATGTAATTGACTTTGAGCTCTGTTTTTTGTATTCACCAATATTACCTAAGTGCTGTGTACAGAGAGGTGCTCAGTTAGGATTTTAATGACTCAATAAATGAATTGACTGCGTTAATATCACTAATCAAGAATTGGTGATAACATGCAATCCGGTGACTTGAAATCCTTTCTGAAGTTCTAGATAGATGTCATTTTCACTTTTCCTGCTTGTCTAATTTATTCTTATGTTAAATGTATCCTGTTAAATGGCCTTTGTGTCTTGGTTCTGAGAAACATACATTTTGGTAGTGAATGAATTAATGCCTATAAGTTTACCGTAGATATAAAACTGCCATTAAAGTTAAAATATTCATATTTTCATAAAAGAAGAATTTCTTAGCAGTGAAAATGATGGTGATACCCAAGTAAATCAATAGGGATCAAGGGCCTCCATTCTCCACTCACTTCTGGGTGAAAATCTGAGGTTCCTTTATCAGCTTTGAAGTATCTCTTAACATCTGCAGACATCCTAAGGGAAATAGGCACAAATAAATAGATCCATGCTATTTTTAACTCCAATGGGAAAAAAAAAGCTAGGAGAAATTAGGTTTCTCTATGTGAAAACAGGAAGAGAAATGTTTCTCAGAAGTTTACCTAAGCAAAGAAAAAAAAAATTAGTCCTTAACCTCATTCACAGCCACCCCAAATGCAATGATAACAATCACCCATTTCTACCTAACATATACCCAGGGCCCAAAATATCCTGGATCTTATGACTTTCAAAATACTTTTTTCTCTTCCTTTCCTTTGACTTAGGGCTTTAAGCTTTTTTTTTTTTTCTTAAATGAATCTGTGATGAATACTTCAATTGCATTTGTAAGCAAATACTTAGATTTCCTAGAGGTCAGGATGCATTACGCTGCAAGTAACAGCTTAGATCCTTGCTACTCAAAATGTGGTCCTTGGGGGCTTCCCTGGTGGAGCAGTGGTTAAGAATCTGCCTGCCAATGCGGGGGACACGGGTTCGAGCCCTGGTCCGGGAAGATCCCATATGCCACGGAGTAACTAAGCCCGTGTGCCACAACTACTGAGCCTGTGCTTTAGAGCCTGTGCGCCGCAACTACTGAAGCCCGTGAGCCACAACTACTGAGCCCACGAGCCACAACTACTGAAGCCCGCGTGCCTAGAGCCCATGCTCCGCAACAAGAGAAGCCACCACAATGAGAAGCCTGCACATTGCAACAAAGAGTAACCCCCACCCGCCTCAACTAGAGAAAGCCTGTGCGCAGCAACGAAGACCCAACGCAGCCAAAAATAAATAAATAAATTTATTTTTTAAAAAATGTGGTCCTTGGAGCATCACTTGGGCATTTGATAGAACTGCAGAAGCTAGGCTCCACCCCAGTCCTACTAAATCAGAACCTGCATTTTAACAAGACCCCCAGGTGACTCATGTGCACATTAAAGTTTGAGAAGCACTAGCTCAGACCAAACAGGGGTTTATTATTTCACATAACAGACGTCTGGAGATAGATCATTCTGGAGTTTGTTAATTCACTTGCAAAATGATGTTGTTGATAATCCACGTGCTTTCCAGCTTTCTGCTTTGACATCTTCCATGTGTTGGCTTTTGTCCTCGGATGTAAGCTTTCATTGTAATATAATGGTTGCTGCAGCTCCATCACATCCTCATCAAACTATATTCCAAGCAGGAAAAGTAATCTCTCCTCATGCTTCTTTTTTTTCTAAAGAAGAAAAATATTTCTTAGGAGTCCCCCACCACACTTCTCCTTTGTTTCATTGGCCAGAACAGAGCTAATCACTGGTAGTGGGCACAGGGATTAATAAGTTGGCTTAAATCAATCATGGTTTATCCCTCCCAGAAGTAGGAGCAGCCTATCTCACCTGGACACCTGAACCAAATTGAGGTTCTATCATCAAGACGCATTAATCTCTGTCCGGTAAGTACAAACCAATTATATTACATGGAAGCAAGTAGCATAAGTAGGGAGAAGCAAAATGAGTTAATGAAGGGATGGGAGGCCTATGGGAAAAGTTCTAAACATAGAACTTTTTCTTATAAATACTGAGAAGTGTCACATAACAAGTTTGACAAACAACAACTGAATCTGGTGATCATAAAGTTACAAACAATCTTGATGAACAGTAAAGTGGTGGATGGGGGTAGGAGAAAGATTACAGGACATTAAAGAGAGAATGAAGGGTGAGGGAATAAAAATAGTCAATGTAAACAATTTAAAAAGTTTGCAAGAGGGAGTTGCCTGGTAGCCAAGTGGTTAGGATTCCGGGCTTTCACTGCTGTGGCCCAGGTTCAATCCCTGCTCAGGGAACTGAGATCCTGCAACTTGCACAGCATGGCCAAAAAAAAAAAAAAGAAAAAAAAAAGAGAAAAGTTTGCAAGGAAAAGAAAGAGGAATAGAGTGATAGAGTGATGGTTAAGAAGTAACTCTATCAGGGGAAAGGGTTCTTGTCTTTTCCCTGCTCCCTCAACCCCCATAGCACAGATCTGAGAATGTCGAGAGGAGAATGCGTCTGTGAAAGAAGAATGAGAGAAGTTGGTAGCAAAGACAGAGGTAAGTCTTGGGTCACAGGGGACCTTGCTGGCCTCGGTGAAAGGACAGGCAAGATCTTCTGTTGAGGAGAGAGATGTGGAGTGGGTGCTAGGATGGTGGTCTTCATGGCGTTGTCCCCAGGTTGACAGCACCTCCTGGGGACTTAGAAGTGCAAATTCTCTGGCCACACTTCAGACCCACTGAATCAGAATCTCTGGGGATGGGCCTCAGCCATCTGTGTGTTAACAAGCTGCTCCGTGGGTGATTCTGATGCAAGTTTGAGAACCACCAAGCCAGGGAATTGTTTATACAGTACCTGCCTGTATGCATGCCTCTGCAGCGAAACTATTTGAGATTTTCCTGTGAGGAAATGTTTCCTTCTTTGTTCTTCACTGCTCACTCCAGCCAGGTATATCTGTGGGTTCAGGTAGACACACTCTGAGGTGCTTCTGGCCCTGAGGAGGGTGTGTAGAACTCTGGGTAGACTAGGAGGTCTTCCGTGTAGTTTCTCTTCTGGCTGGGCTGGTTACCCACCTTTCCTTTATTCCTGTTCAGGCTCTTCTTGAGTTCACAGAAAAAAGCCCACTGATCGTGTTAATGTTTGTTTCAGTTCCGTTAATGACTCTCTATTGCTAAACCATGAAAGTCTGTACCCCTGAGCATGGATGGCCAAGGCTTCTGTAGCCTAACCTCTGCCCACTTCTTGAGCTGTCTACCTTGCTGCCCTGAGGGAGACCTCTTCTCTTTGGCAAGAAGTATGTAGAAGGGAATAGAGAAAAATTCTTACAGAGTTCTAGTATCAACTGATCTGCTCACAGACATTTATTACCTGCCTACTATATGCTCAGGACTCTACTAGGGATAGGGATAAAAAGATGCTTTACAAAGGAGTATAAAAGATGCTGGAAGAGATGACCAAAGAAACAGATGATTTAAGTACAGTAAATTTAAATGCTATGGGAAAGGTCTGTGTGGGGTGATGTGGAAGCACAAAGGACATTTAAGTCAGGGAAGGTCTCCTGGAGAAATCGGTACCTACACTTCAGAATATAGTCTTGAAGGAAAAGTAGGAAGTAGCTAAGAAAAAAAGGTAGAGGTATGTGTTGTGACGAAAGGGATAGCATAATCAAAGATAGGGTGTAAAAACAGGGGAGCAGGGGCTGGACACAGAGACTCCCTGAAGCCAGAGTAGAGAGAAGCAGACCAGAGAGCTGGAGAGGAAGATAGAGGGTGACCAACCGTCTGGCTTTCCCCAGAACCATCCCAGTTTTAGCACTGAAAGTCCCCTGTCCCTCACTTCTAGGCAAACCAGGATGGAAGCCAGAATGCAGAAGGTCGTATGTGCCATGGAAAGGAGTGCACACTTGATCATCAGGATGGAAGAGGCACTGAAGGCAACAGGATATATTTGGGAACATCTTACAGGGCTGCATGAGCAAGAGAGGGGCCCAAGTGGGCTAACCCTCCGCAGGGAAAGGAAGGCAAAGTCAGGTCTCCGGGCTTTTGCTGTCCCACACAAGTGGGGAAATCAACACACATACAAAAAACATTGTTCAAGAGAGAGGAAGGAAAGGCAGGAAGGCAAGGAGGGAGCATAAGACTTGAAGTCTGGAGTTAACGTGTTCATTGTTTCCACTTACTCAGACGTGCTTTGTGAGCTTCAGCTTCCACATCTGTGAAATGGGATAGTACTTACCTCCTTGGTTTGTTTTGATGATCAAACAAGAGAGTGTGTGTGGAAAAGCTTGGTAAGCTATAAAGCACTCTATGAGTATTTCTAATAGGACTATTATCACACTCAAAATGTACCCAACCATATCAACTCTGAGAGTGTGATTTTGGTTGTAATTGCATCACATAGCTTCCTGCTGTTCACCAGCACTGAGTCACCATCAACAGCTCCTGTGTGTCGGCTGGTTTGAGGGCTGTTGAGAGTTGCTGGGGAGAATTGCTAAGGGAGAGGCAGTCTAGATTCTTCCTGTTCTTACTCCAACCATAAACATTCAAGCCCGGTTCAGTGAGATTAAAAGAGCAAGAGTGGAATTCTAAAAGATACATGCACCCCAATGTTCATAGCAGCGCTATTTACAACAGCCAAGAGATGGAAGCATCCTAAGTGTCCATCAACAGATGAACGGATAAAGAAGATGTGGTAAATATATACACACTGAAATATTACTCAGCCATAAAAAAAGCATGAAATGTTGCCATTTGCAGCAACATGGATGGACTTGGAGGCTATTATGCTAAGTGAAATAAGTCAGACAGAGAAAGAAAAATACTGTAGGATACACTTACATGTGAAATCTAAAAAATACAACAAACGAGTGAATATAACAAAAAAGAAGCAGACTCACAGAGAGAACAAACTACTGGTTGCCAGTGGGGAGAGGGAAGGTGGGAGGGGCAATGTAGGGGTAGGGGATTAAGACGTACAAACTATTTGGTATAAAATAAGCTACAAGGATATATTGTACAACATGGGGAATATAGCCAGTATTTTAAAATAACTATAAATGGAGTATAACCTTTAAAAATTGTGACAATGGGACGAAGCTCACACTTCTTGATCTGACCCCACTCACCTCTCCGGGTTCTCTTTAGTCTTTCCCCCGTGTACTGCATTTCAACCACTGCCACCTGCTAACCATGGTGGAATCTGTCCTGGTCTCTTCTCGCTTGTGCCATCCCTTTCCCTGACTTTCCTCCTTGACTTCCAATATGGGCTCAGATGCTACCTTGGTTTCCCCAGGCAAAGTCAATCAGTGAGCCTGTATGACCTTGGGGTGATCTCCTAGTACAGGGGAGGGTATGTAATGCTGGGTAGCAGATGAGAGCATTGGGTTTGCAGGCACTCTGGCTTTTACATTCAGATCAGCCACCTGCTTCTTTGGGCTAAGGCACAAGAGATGCACGGGAGTGGGTTGTAAAGAGCATAGATTCTGGAGCCAGATGACCTGGTGGCAGGACCTTGGACCAAACTTTCAGTCTCTCAGTATCCACATATGTAAAATGGGGATGATGATATCAGTACCTATATCATAGGGCAGTCGTCGGGATAACGTGAGCTTGTATGTAAAAGACACCAAGAATAGCGCCTGACACATGCTTGTTAGCTCTTGTTATTAATTTCATGCTTTCGTCTTTGTGAAATGGGAATAATACTCACTGGAGAGAGCTGGTATGAGAATTACTCAAGATAAGCAGATGTGCTTGGCTTAGAGAAGGTACTCGATAAATCTGTTACTTGCCCTTTTCTCTCTTGCCATTTGTATTATAATTTTTTTACTTAAAGATATTTCAACAACTAAAATCTCTTAGCTCCTCTAGGGAAGAGAGAGAGTCATCCATCTTTGTGTTCTCAGCATCTGACACACTCTAGGTGCTCAAGAAATGCTTGGCAAATGAATTGATAAAAAGATAGTCACGGGGAAACTCAAAAGGGCTTTAACTGCCTCTCAGCAATATCCTGAAAGGTCACAAAATAGGAACTTAATCCCTAAAAAATCCGTGTCTTTGTAAATCTGTGTGCAATTCATAGTTTGAATATTAGTTTTTAATTGTGTTCTGTGTTTGCGTTTCTTGGTATTTTTTCCCTCCCTTGTCTTTTCTGTATTCATCTTGGGCAGGGTTTCTCAATCCTGGCACTAACAATTCTTTGTTGCGGAGACTGTCCTGTGATTGTAGCATGTTTAGCAACGTCCCTGGCCTCCACCCACGAAACGCCAGTAGCATCTCCCACCCTAGTTTTGACAACCTACAATGTCACTAGGCAGTGCTAAAACTTTGGGGGAGGGGGCAGAATCTACCCCCTTTCTCCACTATTGAGGACCGCTAATTCAGGAATCTGCTTAAACAGTCTCAGATACAGAAAATTTGGGTAGGACTGGTTGTTTTTCTCTTTATCTCCAACGGAAAAATCTGGCTCCTATGTCTCCAAATTGAATAGATTCTACCAATGGTGAAGGAGAATTTCTTCTTCCCTGATGGCAGAATTCCTCCCCATTCTCACTCGCAGATGTGGCACGGAGGCTGGGAAGAGGTTGGGACCGTGTTTTATTTACCTAGACATATACCCCCCAGATAGCGAGCGCATATTTCTTTCTCTTCATTTTGTGGGAAAACTGAAAGAATGCAGTGTTTTACAATTCAGATTAAAGCAAAAAGCACATCAAGCTGTCTGATTTTCTGGGAGCAAGAAGTGGGAGAGGGACTTCATTCTGTAATAGGTGGAGAAAAAGACTTTTCAGCATCAGAAGATCTTTTTACAGCATGAAAGAAAAATGTGTATGCTGAGAAAGAACATGAATGCTAAAGACATATTGTTACTATAAATCCTTGAATCTGAGACACAATTCATAATGCTGCTTTACTAATAGTGCAATTTTAAACCTATTTAAGCTGGGAAATTTGCTATCAGGTGACTCATACATGTGGGGAAATCCAGTTCATCTGTGCCAAAGATGAAAGAAAGCGATTAGGTATTTAAATGTTGAGATTCCATTCAGTCTTGTAAATGAATTGCAGTAATCTTGGATGAGGAGAAAAGTAAGAAGGTAGTTACTCATCACGTTAAAAAATGTTAAAGGGCTCTTTGGATTTAAATAATAAAACCTTATATTTATAACACATTTATCTTTCAAATAGCATAAGTACTTTTATTTCTTTTTTATTTTGAAACATTCAAAAAGTCTTTTTTGAAAAAAGTTAAGTACAGCGCAAAGAACGTTTTGTCCTTAACCGTTTGAGAGAAAATATGGATCTGATGCCCCATCATCCCCAAGTACTTTTTAGTGTTATTTCCTATGACTAAGACCTCTTTCCTACTTAATCACAAAGCAACCATTAAAATCAGAAAATTAACGTAGATACATGACTGTCTAATCCTCAGGTTCCACTCAAGTTTTGCCAGTTGTCTCAATAAAATGTTTTCTAGCAACAGGATATGGTTCAGAATCACACATGACATTGAGTTGTGTCTCTCCCATCTCCCCTATAAATCTCTTACACATCTAATCCTGTCTTGGTGACTGCTTCTCAGTAGACATGAACTAACACATCCGCTTGTTGGACAGAGCTGGGGAATACACACACAGGCACACACACACTTACAGCCATGTTTATTTCTATATCTATCCACATATATTGAAAACCATGAGTTCATAACAATACATCCAATACTAATACAGCACCACAGGGTCCATTCTAGTTTTCTCTGTTTCTGTGTTTGTAACTCTTTGTAATTGTTAAGCTTCTTGGATGTGTAGATTTATATATTTTAATAAACACGAGAAGCTTTGGATTATTATTTCTTTAAATATTTTGCCTCTTTCTCACTCTCTCCTCTCCTCCTGGGACTCATATTATGTGTATGTTGGTACACTTAATGGTGTCCCACAGATCTCATAGTCTCTGTTCATTTTTCTTCATGTTGTTTTCTGTCTGCTCCTCAGACTTGGTAATTTCGATTGACCTATCTTCAAATTCAGTGATTCTTCTGCCTGCTCATATCTGCTGCTGAATTCTCCTAGTGAAATTTTCATTTTGGTTGTTGTAGTTTTAGCTCCAGAATTTTTATTTGGTTCCTTTAAAAATAATTTTTCTCTCTTTATTGACATGCTGTATTGGTTGAGGCATTGTTCCCCTGGTTTCCTTTAGCCTTTTGTCCATGGTTTCCTTTAGCTCTTGACTATATTTAAGACAGTTGATTTAAAGTCTTTGTCCAGTAAGTCCAATGTCTATGCTTCCTCAAAGACAGTTTCTGTTCATTTCTTTATTTTCCCCTATAAATAGGCCATGCTTTCTTGTTTCTTTACATGCCTCATGATTTTTTTTGTTGAAAACCGGACATTTAAAATATGAGGTTGCTTTGGAAATCAAATTCTCCTCTTTCCCAGGATTTGCTGTTGTTGGTTGCTGTGGGCTGTAGTTGTCTGTTTAGTGACTTTCCTAAACTACTTCTATAAAGATCATATTCTTTGTCTTGTGTAGTCTCTGAACTCTTTATAGTCCCTCTGTGTGTTGCTGCCAATGCTTCAGTGCTTAGTCAGGCCATTTATCACTTGGCTTTAGCCTTCACTCCTGCTTGTGCTAAGGCTGGAGATCAGCCAGAGGTGAAAGCGTATGGTCTTTTCAGTTCTTTTCTGAGGATGTGTCCTGCCCTGAGCATGTGCATAGCTTTCTCGATTCCCCTGAATGCACAGGAGCTTTTCAAAACCTTATCTCCTAAGTGTATCAATCCTCAGCTTTTCCTCCCAGGTTTCTACATGTCTGTGGTTTGTCCCAACTGCCTTTACACGTTTTTGAAGAATCTCCTCCAGACAGCCACTTCTGCACTCTTAGAGGGTCCTGAGTTGGGTGATACAAAGGCAAACCCCTTGCTTCAGTCCTTCAGGGAGCCCCCAAACAGGCCAAAACATACAAACACAATTCCCTGGGAACAAGGTCCCTTCTGCTCTCTCTCCAGATCAAGGAACCCACTCTGGGAACACTGGCTGTTGTTTTCTAGAATGCTTCTGCCCCAGGGAGGCAAGGCTGGGCAAGGGTAAGGTCAAACATGACAAACCTCCTCTACCATGTTTCAGTGGCCCTTCTCCTGATAAAGCATTTGCTTGGTTGCTGTAAACCCTTGACTATCTTCTAGAGTTCTGATAAAGTTGATTCTGACAGTTTCTGCCAGGTTTTTTCAGTGTGTCTGGGAAGAGACAGGACCCTAACAGAACTAGTCCACCATTTTCATTGACTTGGGCACCCATACAGCTCCTCCTCCAACAGTTAGAAACCCAGCGTCCACTATCCTTAATGTGTTTACTTACTTGATCCATTCCCCTGTATGTAACCAATATTCTAACTCCACCATCATCCCCTCCCTGGCACGGACACCCTCCTCTCTGCTCTGGCTCTGGTTCCCTATGGCAGGGTACCCTCTACTGCAGATGTCCTCTCCTCCTGCAGGGGCTAAGTATTTATTGTTCCTGTTTTAATTTTATTAGTCTTATTGGGGGTTTATATAGCTGATGTTGAAATAAGAAAAACTATTACTGGAAACAAAGTATAATTCTTTTCAAATTATAATGAATTCTTCTTATGCACCCCCTGCAATACTCTCATGCTGTAGCTAGGAACAAATATTATTTCCATTCTGTGATGAGAAAATAGAGGCAAGAAGGCCACCGTTCATGGTACCCACCAAAATTTATGGTAACCAGTTGCAGCAGGACCCTCTCTGATGTTGGGGAATTCTTTGTCAGCTCCCTCGTCCATTCCTTCAGCAGCTTTTCCAATCTTCATCACTTTCCTGAAGCCCCCACTATATTCTTTCTTACTTCACTCTGAACAGATTAACTTTGCTTTTTGTTTATTAATAAAATAAAGGCAAACAAACATAAATTTCTTTCCGTTTTGGCCTCCCCTATCCCCTTTCCCCCAAACCTGTTAACAGCTACCAGGGGCAGATTTGGTTTTGTGGTGCCTGAGCAGATTCAACTGGAGAAGGGGGAACTTTAAAAAAAAAAAGAATACAAAAAATACCTTACTTTTGCAAATTTTATAAAAACACATGAACACGTTAAATCATTGCCAGGGTCCCTCCTAGGGCCTCTGGAAGAAGCCTGTAGAAAATGGGGGTGGGAGAAAGGGAGCTGGAACTTCAGCAGCCCTAGAGAGGCACGCTCATTCTGCTCTCGCCCAGAAATGGCAGCCCCCCTTCTCCTCTCCCTTCCCGTCTCCCTCTCCCTCCCCCACCCGTCCAAGACTCATGCACCCTGCCAGGTTGCAGATCTTCTGGGAAGCCTCCAGTTCACTCCTTTTTCCTCCTTCTTTATTGGATCACCCACTTCAGGTTATAAATGTGACTGTGTTCCTCTCAAACTGAAAAACAAAGTAACCAATCAACCCTAACCATGTCAACCCCTAAATTCCTCCATCTCCAAATTCCTTTCTAGCCACCCAATTGCTCTCTTGCCTTTAACAACAAAATTCTGGGAAAACCACTGGCCTCCCTCCCTGTTTCCTATTCATTTCTCAATTCACTTCACTCTTGCTTTGGCTCTCATAACTCACTGAAATTGCCTTGGCTAAAGTCATCAATGACTATTTTGTTCACTTTAAGTTTATTAGTGATTTTTTTAAAAAAACAGGCATTTGAATTAAAAAAGTAATGATCCTCAAGCATCTCAAATAGTAAAGTGTCAAAAGTAGAATTAAGTTCCCATTACTTCTGCTAAGGACACACCTCTGAATGTCCACTCTTCTTTTAAAAAAAAAATTTATTTATTTATTTGGCTGCACTGGGTCTTAGCTCTGGCACGTGGGATCTAGTTCCCTGACCAGGGATCTAACCTGGGCCCCCTTGCATTGGGAGTGCAGAGTCTTAACTACTGGATCACCAGGGAAGTCCCTGAATGTTCACTCTTAACAATTTCATGTTTACCATCCATACTTTTTGCTTTGTCCATCCAAATCTAAAATAAACACATATGCAACTACATAGGATTTCTGTCTCTCTTTCTCTTCTTCTCTCTCTTTCACTCTCCCTTCATTCCTTTTTTCTTCTAAACAAAAATTCCATCACATTGAACATTCTATTCTCTAACCTGCTCTTCAGTTAACCATATATCACAGCTACACTTTCAAACCAATAGATATAAACCCGTAGAATTCTTTTTGACAATTGTGTAGTATTCCACAATAAGGATATACTGTTGTTGATTCAACTATTCCCTACTGAAGGGCATTTAGGTTCTTTTGCCTAGGTTGAATCACATAAAACTGCCATTTTTTGTAGGCTTGTTTTTTTGTTTTGTTTGTTTTCTATTACATACAATGTTATAGTAAATATGTATATATGCGTATCTGTATAAACTTTTCTTTGTGCTGATAAATTCCAAGAAGTGGGACTCTAGTTTAAAAGGTGTGTGTATTTTACTCCCAGATTGCTTTCCTAAAATGTTGGCATAATGTATGTTCTTATCAATGACGTTTTGGGAAGTTATATGTCACAGTGGCCTCTTTTCAGTGCTTCTCTTAGCAGACTTCACAGTACGCTGTAGAGTCGGCCCTCAAGGGTGGATTCTAGGATCCCTCGGTTACCAAAATATGGGGATGCTCAAGTCCCTTATATAAAGTGGTGTAGTACTGTCAGCCCTCCGTGACCACGGGTTCTGCATCCTCCATCTGATCCGGGGTGGGGGGGGTTGAATCTGTGGATGTGGAACCACAGATACAGAAGGCCGACTGCATTTTGCTATTATTATTATTATTTTTGATGTGGACCATTTTAAAAGTCTTTATTGAAGTTGTTACAATATTGCTTCTGTTCTATGTTTTGGTTTTTTGGCTGAGAGGCATGTGGGATCTTAGCTCTCAGATCGGGGATCGAACCCGCAACCCCTGCATTGGAAGGTGAAGTCTTAACCACTGGACCACCAGGGAAGTCCCTGTATTTGCCATTATTGATACACCTTCTCTCCTGGCAGCACTTTCAGCCAGTTTTCCACTCACCTCTTTTTGTCTCTTTCCCTAGCCTCTCTTCTTCTGTTTGTTCCTAGATTCTTGTATACCACATGGTTCTGCCATGGCTCACTTTTCTAGTCACACTAAATGTTTTGTTCTCTCCTTAGGCAAGTTTATGGTTTCAACTATCATCTCTACCCTCAGCCTGCCAGTGAGGTGACCCCAAGGTGACTTCACCTGAATTGAAAAAAGGATTTCCCTTCCTGAAGATGTCTTACTATCGTCATCCAGAAAATTGTACTAATAACTATTCAATCACTATTTAATATTCTACAGTATGTCCCCTGGATTGTGTGGTGTAGAAGCTCCACAATCATCACTAATGACTGTGTTTTCCATTCCTCTCCCGAGTCCAAACTTCTATGTCAAAATGGCCTCCTGGAGGGTGTGGAGAAAAGGGAACCCTCCTACACTGTTGGTGGGAATGTAAATTGGTGCAGCCACTATGGAGAACAGTACGGAGTTTCCTTATAAAACTAAAAATAGAACTATTATATGATCCTGCAATCCCATTCCTGGGCATATATCCAGAGAAAACTGTAATTCGAAAAGATACATGCACCCCAATGTTCATTGCAGCACTACTTACAATAGCCAAGACATGGAAGCAACATAAATGTCCATTGACAGATGAATGGATAAAGAAGATGTGGCACATATATACAATGGAATATTACTCAGCCGTCAAAAAGAACAAAATAATGCCATTTGCAGCAACATGGATGGACCTAGTAATTGTCATACTGAGTGAAGTAAGTCAGAGAAAGACATATCATATGACATTGCTTATATGTGGAATCTAAAGAAAGGGTACAAATGAACTTATCTACGAAACAGAAATAGAGTCACAGATGTAGAAAACAAACTTACGGTTACCAAGGGGAAAGGGGGGAAGGGATAAATTGGGAAATTGGGATGGACATATACACGCTCCTATATATAAACTAGATAACTAATAAGGACCTGCTGTATAGCACCGGGAACTCTACTCAATACTCTATAATGACCTATATGGGAAAAGAATCTAAACAAGAGTGGATATATGTATAACTGATTCACTTTGCTGTACAGCAGGAACTAACACAACATTGTAAATCAACTATACTCCAATAAAAATTAAAAAAACAAAAACAAAAAACAAACAATCAAACAAAACAGTCTCCTGGATAGCAGCAGCCTGGTGCTTTACAGACCCTGCCAATATAAAAGACCCATTGTTGAACTTATCATCTGTCCCTCTTGGAATGCTCCTTATGCATTTTTTTTCTTAGTCAATGAGACTCCCATTCACTGGGGTGCATATTTTAGAAACCTGGAAATTCATCATAGACTACTTCTCTCTCTCTCCAAATTCACATCTGTTAGGTTACCACATCCTGCTGTTTCTATCTCATATTCCTGAAATCCACCATCTTTTTTCAATCCCCAGTGCTGCTGTCCTGACCATCTCTTTCATAGACTAAAAATAACTTCCTCACTGGTGTTCCTACTTTTTGCTTTGCCTCCATTCTCTTATTCACACTGTTGCCAGAGAAATTATTTAACATGCAAATCAGTTCTCTCCATGAGAAAAATCCTTCAATGTCCATTGTCAAGAGGTGAAAATCTAAACTTCTTAGCATGACTTAAAAAGCTCTTTATTATCCAATACCTACTTAACGGTCTTGCCTCGTTTCCTGATATTCTCTGAAAGCGCCCTATGCTTCAGATATATGGATCTACTTTCAAATCCCCAACATGCCAAGCTCTCTCTCTAATAATTCAGTGCCTTTGCACCTGCTCCCCTTCTGCCTGGAATTCCTTGTCCGTCGTGTTGGCCTGACAAACTTCGACTTAAATTTCAAGACTCAGCTGTAGGGTTATTTTCCCTTCTTTAAATTGTTCAGGCAGACTTAAGTGCTTCTGTACTTGAATTCCTTGTTGATATGGCACAAACAGGCACTACAGCAATTTTAACATTTTATTTATTTGTTTTATTAATTAGAGTTTCCGAACCAGGTTGTAAGCTTCTAGAGGGTAGGGATTATATGATTAATCTCATCTTTGCATACCCAGCACTTTACACCGGGACTGGCACTGAGTATTTTTAACAGGCACGTGAAACAAATTATTAAGTAGTAAGAACAGCATCCTGGCTGAGCTTTAAGCTTAAGCTATAGATTTTCACATAAGTACCTTTAAAGAAATTGCAAAAAATATATAATACATTAAAGGAAATTTAAGAACAGAAAACTAAAGTAAATCTCATATTATTTCACCATCCTAATCCCTGTTTTAGTGTATTTACTTTCGGTCTTTTCTCAAATATGTGATATTTATATATATATGTGTTTTTGTTTATACATGTATATATATTTATATTTTACATAGCGGTAATTAAAATGTAGATGCACTTGTATATGTTTTTAAGCTTAATGAACTGTAAGCATTTTCCAACACTGTTTCATAGTCCTCCAAATTATCATTTTTCCAGGATTGCATATCTCATTTCCCTGCTTCGGTTGATAGCCTAAAAGCGGCTTAGGTTATACCCAGTTTTCTATTATAAATAGAAACAGATCCAGGTTTTGGGGAACTTGAAATTTACACAATTTTGAGTCATGTTTTCAGAAAAAGAATACAAAATTATCTTATTTTTGCAAATAGGACCATGTGAACACATTGTTAGGGCCCCTCCCCAGGCTTTGGAAGGGGCCTGTGAAAGTCGGTGGGGGGGGAGTCCTGAAGATTAATTTTTATTGGCTTCACAGTTATCTACCTCCAACTAGAAATAATCCTGGAATAAACATTTTGAGCGTGAATTTTTCCCCCTCTTTTCCATTCTCTTCGAAGGATTCCAAGTTACTATGATACCATTCACCTTGCAGCAGTTGGGAAAGGAAATGGTCATTTATTGAGCACCTATTATATAGTGGGAAGTTTGTATATATTTTAAAATTTAATTCCTACCACAAACCTGAAGGAGGTATTATCCCCATTTTACAGATGAGAAAACTGAGGTGCAGTACACTTAAATATCACACCCAAAGTTACACATCTAGTAACTGGCAGGGTTTTGGAGCCTACCGGTCTTATTCCAAAGCTCATGCCTTCCCATGACATCGTGTTGTCTCCACAGCCTCACAGCTTCGAGCTAATATTCTCTAGGCTACTGCTGAAAACCTGGTTCTCAGTTACCTGTTTTGTGGAGGAAGAATACAAAACTTGCAGAGTCCTGACATGTTTCTTGGAAGAAGGTAATTTAAATCAATGATGGTCAGACTTTCACAGGTGAGTTTAGGAGAAAGTGATTTGGCTTTCTGCCCTTCTGCTTACAGACACCTATCGCCTTGGTTCCGTGTGCATTTCTCGGAAGGAGCAGAGTGTCTGCAGTCGGAAGACCTGGGTTGGGTTCTGACCTGCTATGCTCTACCTGAGTGGCCTTGGGTAAGTCATTGAACTCCTCAGCTTCTCATTTTCCTCTCTGCACTAAGGAACTAAGTGACACAACCTGCCTTACCCCAGGGTAGCTGTGAGTGTCGAATCTGATCACGTGTGCTCAGCACTTGGTGAACTCCAATGTTACTAAGATACCAGTACCAATGCGGGAGTAGCTCCAGCTCCGCGCCCATCTGCCCCCAGGTAAGGGCATGTGACAGCTGGGCAGATTGCCCCTAATGGCTCCTTTACGTTAACTCTTGGTGGCTTGCCCTCCTCCCTCCCCACCTCCCCCTTCACCCCGCACTGAAGCTGCCATGTGATTCCAGGGGCGTGTGGGTTGTTACTCCTGAATGCCCAGTGCACGGAGAGCAGCCAGCAGAGGCTGTACAAAATCAGAGTCTGAGATTCCGAGGAATCCTTTCCTCAAGCTGAAAACGGATCGTCAAAACATGCCCCACATTCATCATTAAACGCGGTTTGTAAAATCCCGAAGACAGTTCTGAGCGATTGTCCCTTTTCTCTGTCTTAGGTGCTGACGCATTTATCTTGGAATTTTATCTGCCAGTTTAGAAATCTTTAGTCCTTGTTGGACTTAATTGATGGGGCAGTCTGTAGTTCTGGGAAACCAGGAGAAAAATTTTAAAAATCTCCGTTTTGTGTTGGCGTTTGAACACCCTTCTGGTGTTCAAACCATATCTACGTTGAAAGTCGGTGGACGCAGCATTAATTTTTATTTGCCTTAAAAAAAATAGATGCTTAAACCAATTTCCAACCCTGTGACTAAGCTCATCACCCGCGTTGGGACCCGCGTGGCTCCCCGAGCGTGGACCTGCGGCTTCGCCCGCCCCGGCCCGCCGTCCCCCGCCGCCCCTCGCGGCCCCGGCCCAGATGGCGGCCGGCGTGGCCCGGGAGCCCCACCTGGCTCGGCCGGCAGCGGCCGCACAAAGACCCGCGCAGGCGGCGGCCGGGCCGAGCCGCAGAAAGTAGTCCCGACCACGCCGTCTCCGATGTTGTTCGACGTCGCTTCACGCCCTCCGCGGGGAGGGCCGAAGGGGCCGGCCCGGGAAAGAATCCCATTGGAATGCGCCGCCGAGCGGCCTTTCCCCTCCCGCCCGCCTCTGCTCGCCCCGCAGGTCTCCCGGGGTCTCCCAGCCGAGGCCGCACGCACGTCCCCCCTCTCCGTTTCTGGAGTGCCCGGGAGGCGGCGCCGAGGGAGGGGGCTCGCCCGCGCGCAGGGAGACCTCGGCGGCGACTCGTGCAGGCGGCGGGAGGCATATCCCTGCGCCGCTGCGTGAGAGGAAGAGGCTGAATGAGGAGCTGCGCGGGGGAAGCGGGACGCCGGGGGAGGAGGCGGCGGCGGCATGGAAGCAGACGCTGGCGTCGCGCGAGCCCCGAGCGGAGCGGCGCGATAGAGAGGGCGGCAGCGGCGGCGGCGGCGCGCGCGGAGCCTTGACGGGCCCCTTTCTTTCTTCTCTCTCGGGAAAGCTGGGAAGCATGAGCGTGCAGACCTGCCGCTGCGGCGGCCGCCCCGGCTCCTCGCCTCCCCCTCTTCGGGCCGCCCCTCGCCGGTGAGAGAAGCGAACGCGAGAAGGGAAGATGGGGGCCGTCCTGAGGAGCCTCCTGGCGTGCAGTTTCTGCGTGCTCCTGAGAGGTGGGGAGAAGCGGGGGAACGGGGAAGTTGGTGGGCTTTGGGGGGGAGGGGGCCTCGTTCTGCGGTGTCGGGGGGGGGAGGGGAGGGAGGGAGGCGAAGTAGGGGAAGAGGAGCCGGGAGAGGCCTGGTCGTGGGGAAGGAGAGAGAGAGGGGCCCGGGAGAAGGGGCTACGTGCTCCGCCCGGCCACGCTGCAGCCCCCGCCTCGCTTTGCCCACCTCGTCGGGGCAGAGCGGAGCCTCCGTCCGGCCTCCCTGGCCGGGTGACACCCCGACCCCCCGGAGCCCCATTCTGTCCGAGTGACTGAAGGTCGGTGTGTCTCTTTCTGCCTGGAGTCACCGGGGACGAGGGGCTTTGTCTGGATTTTGGCTCTCGGAACGGTGGAGCCCAAGATGCTTCCACGTTGGGCTTCTCCCTCGAAGCCCCCGCCTTTTCCGTGTCGGTCCTGGGAACTTTGAGAGCTCCCTTACTATTTTTCCAGGCCTTGTTACAACTAATAACTGGTTTCCGTTGGGGATATAATGATCGTGGGTGAGAGCGCAGTTGGAAAGTGACTCCGAGGTTAAAGGTCGAGAGGTTCAGCCTTGGGAATCGCCCGGGCTTCAGGCCATAATAAAATAGAAGCGTTGCCCTTGCAACTCCTGGCATTCAGGACTTGCCCCTATTTTCGGAGCATGCAAGTGCACAGTTGGCACCAAGTAGGAGAGTCATCCTTGGTGGAGAGGAGCCTGTCCTGGGACCTAAGTTATCATCTGCCGCGCTCCCCTGGGGACTGCTTGGCACTTTGGTAAATAACATAGGGTATTTTAGATAATTTGCCCCGAGAATCGCGTAACTTCGATGGTCCTATGGGTTTTGGTTTTTGTTTTGTAATTGGCCTGCAAAGCTGTCACATACGCTGTGACTTTTATTTTGTGACAGTTCACTGAGGTTTTTCACTGGCCCGCAAGATTTCAGCAGCTCTTCTCAGACTTACCAGTGGTGAAGTGGTGATGACTCTGATGCTACGGGGCATTTACCAGCAGAGGAATTTTAAGTACCGATTGATGCAGTGACTTTGTAGCTTTGGTTTTGTTAAAACTCTCGCTTGTGTTCACGGTCAGTTCTTTTCAGGTACGAAACTCTTGGGTCTAAAGGAGATTTTTAGCTATTAATTTAACAGGCTAAACTTTTGTTAAGTGTGCAAACTTACTGAGGTTTCCAGAACACGATAGAAACTAATAGTCTTGTGCTATAAATGAGCCAGATATGCCATTTTTGAGTAGATATTTATTTTAGATGAGGGTGATTGACATTTTTTTGGAGGAGGAATTTTTTTTCTTTAGTTACGCTTCAGGATTATTACGTCTGCCTGTTGTATCTTACTTTTACTTAATTACGACTCACTGTAAGCATATCCTAAATTATTTCCACGTGTAAACTCCAGAAAGCTAGTGCCCATTTGTAAACTCCAGAAAGCTAGTGCCCATTTCATTTTCATGGCAGAGAATTTAATGCAGTGTTATGTACTTGAGAGGTTTAATAAGTATATGTTTATTTTGTTATAGTATACTCCCTGTCGAAAGGGGATTTTGCTATAGCTGTGCAAAACAATTATATTTGACATAGAATATGTATATATTTTAAGACAGGAGATTAATAGAGTTAACAAATAGGAGAGTCAGCTGATGGGTTAAAGTCTTTGAGAAATTGAAATCCATAACCCGGGATGTTTCTGGTTGCCCAATTGTGTTTCTTGGAAGGGAAGGTTATGATGTAAATGCCACTTGTTTAACACGACGTTTGAGCCTAGAGTTGGGTTTATTCATTATTGGAATTAAAAGAAGTTGTACTTGAAGTAATATTGTGAAGTATGATATTGTTTAAGAAGACCTAGAAGAGTTAATAGCTTAAATTGCCTCATTTCCACTAGCAAGCAAAGTTTCCAAAAGTGAAGCTTTCATTTTAAATGTAGTCTAATAATGGTATGAGGTGGTCTTTGAATTCAGTGTACTTAACTGTGAGTATATATTTTGAACTGAAACTGTCTTTCAGTGTGAAAGATTTTTATTCACAATTTAGATTCTTTTCATTCCATGATAATGTCATCTTCTGTTAAAATGGCAATATTAGATAACCTTGGACTCCAGGGAGAAATGTGATTAGTTTGTTGCATTAAGGTAATTTTTCTTCACAGAAAAGTTGGAACTTTAACATTGGGAAGATGGGATGATGGGAGAGTTTGGGAGACCTTTTGTCCTCTGGCCCTGTTAAATCAATAGCTGAAAGCCAGGGAGTAATGCTGTCATTATCTGGGCTGCATCCCTATCCCTATCATCAGAGGTCAAGGTGTAATGGAAAGATTTGGGAATTTCAACACCAAAATCTTGGGTTTAAAGTCCGTGCTTCACTACTTAATAACTTTGTGATTCTAGTCTAGTCAGTGAGTTTCTCTGGGCCCCAGTTTCTTTACTTGTAAAATGTGGGTAGTAATACCAAGCAAATTTGCAAATTTGTTGGGTATATTAAATGATGTACTGAATATCAAGTGATTTGCAAATGTTATTTTTTGTTATAATTTTTGATTGTGGACGTATCCTCAAATGCTGGGGATTTGAGATTTAATTTGTATGAGATTCACAAATTCTTAAAGATAGAAGAGATCTTGATCCTTCTGGTCTAACTACTTCATTTGCAAGGGGGGAAACTCAGATTCAGAGAGATTATAGCATGATCAAGATCCTACAGCTAATTAATGTTAGAGTAGGGATTTATTGTCCATTCTTTCAGCAATTAGGTGTGGTATACCTACTATATATCAGGCTCTGATGGTATATTGGTGAGCAAAATCGACACGGGCCCTGCTCTCATGGACCTCACGGTCTAGGTTGCCATCCTTACTTCCATCCAGGTGCTGGTTAGAAAAGATTATAGCTCTGATTTCTTAGAGGAAATATTTTTTATAAGAATATAAGTTTTGGAATACCATAAGGGTGTATGATCTGTAAATACTATGTCTAGCTTATTTTGAGAAGGCTTTGTTGTTTTATAAGAATTCTTTGTTACTTACCTTTTGTTGTTATTTGTTTTGGTGGGGTGTTGGTAAATACTGTCAGCACAAGCCACTAGTGTTTCCCATCTTAAATTTTTATAGGAGTGGTCCTTGGAAAATTGTTTAGTATCAGGTATAACGACGTCTTGGGAAGATAGAATGAATTTTGGTGTGGGAATCAGGAGAATTCGATTCTTCTAAGTTTGTCATTTGCTAGCTTTGTGACCTTGGATAAGTTACCTAATCTCTGTACACCTTCGTTAGGATAATGAATCCTTTTGGAGGTTCTCACTTCATATTAACACACTAAGGGCTCTGAGAGGTTCTGAGGTAGAGACCAGTTTTAACTTTGTTTAATCCACTGTTTCCCAAAGTAGACAATGAATTTTTTCGTAAATCCTTTTAATATTCTGCTGAACCTTTGTTCCAAGCAACACACGTAGAGAGAACCTGGACTAGGTAACCCTTTAAGCGTTAGGTTGAGTCATGTGAATTGATATTTGATGATAATTTCATATAGTTGAATCTGATACTTTAATCCCTTCTCACTTACTTGGCTTTAGATTTGCTCATCTGACTAGGAAATAATTTGACTGGTTATGAAACTTCAGGGTTTCAGCTCATTGTTATCATCAGGCCTAACAGTGATTTCCCATGGTTAAGTTTTTCAGAGAACTTTTCTTTTCTTTAATTGGAGGTTTTTCCATTTGCTGAACTGAAATGCTTTTCTGTATAGTTATATATGCTTTGACTATCAGAAAGGTTTGTCTTTTTTGAATATCAAAGAAGATTCTGTGAAGGAGTATATAAATGGAAAATATGTGAATTTATAAATTGAATATATTGGAAAAACAAGTAATACAGGTTATAGTTCTGCTTAGACCAGGGGTAAATACTCTGAGAAAATTCATTTTCATCATGGAAATTTTATTGCAAGTTGATATTCAGAGAAGATGATAAAGAGGGGCACTGTAGCAGAAAGGTATGGGCTTTGTTGACAAATCAAGTTCATCTTCCACCACTTTATGTAGCCTTGGACAAGTTACTTAGCTTTAGTTTCTTCTACTATTTCTTCTACTATTAGACGGGGATAATACCTTCCAAGATTTCTGTGAGAACTGATGAAGTGTTTGCAAAGGGATAGCACAGTGCACAGTCTGTGGACTTTGAGTAAATGGTCACTATTGTCAAGTTGGCTAATTTAAAAGAAATGTTAATGCACAGTAAAGACGAGTAAAACATTTATGTTCTGGGCACTGTTTTAGACAGTTTTAAACCAGTGGTTTTTGAACTTGATTCTTTTGCAACTGGAACAAACTCCATAAAATACTTTTACTTTTGATATTTTCTATTTTGTTTTATATAAACAAGATGGCCACTATCTACTAAATTTATTTTACCTTCTAAAGGATTGCAACTTGAACACTTTTAGGTGATTATTATAAATAAGCTAGAGAATAAATAGTTTGGTTGATTATAATACTTACTTATTTAAAAGTTGTCCATACTTACGGGCAAAATAATTTTATCAAAGTATTGTCTAATTGAGAATTTTATTGTATTTGTTTATAATAATTAAAATCAGTTGATGGACTTCTCCCTGTAGGATGGGTAAATGCTATACTGAGTTCCTGCATTGTGTATTTCAGTCTTTGTACGAGAGTCTTTTACATATCTTCTGTAAAAGGACCTCCTCTTAATGAATAGAACTCTGCTCTATGTGAATAACTTTGAAATTTAGTCAGATACATGGACTAGGCAACCTAAAGAATAGGATATTTGCCTTTGAGATTATTCAAAATATAGTTCATCATAAATACAAGGAAAACTGTTATTTGATATTATTAGCACATGCTTTTGTTTCTCAAGCTGTTTGTGTTATTTGTGGCAGTGACTATCCTCACAAAAAAGTCATGCAGATGTGAGACTGGAAAATACTAAAATGTACCTGGGCTCAATTTGGTGAACATTTCAGGTACTTCAATGCTGTGATCCTATTAGCTATAATGTAACTTGCTAATTTTTGTTTCTGTGATACCTTGCTTGGAAGGGCCAGGCACTTGGGGATGTGAAGTGAAATCATATTTTTAGGCAAAAAAGAAAAAAAAAGTGAAAATTTAAATTATTAATTGACACTATAAAGACAAATGACTGACCTAAGGCCAGATTGCTTGTACTCTGGGCAGTAATTTTACATGCAGTGCTTTCTGTATGCATCTAGTTTCATCTGGACCTTAATATGGTTTTGAAAATGATACCAATCACTTTTGATAGGGGAACATAAATAACATTGTAATTTTGGAGTTTGCACATAGGTGGTTTGTCATATTACCGTAAAATAAAAACTAGTCCAGGTTTAGGTAAGGAGAGACTTTATTCAAAAGGATTATTGCAAAAGGGAGAATGCTCTTCTGTAGGATCTGCAGGCATCTCAAAATAAAACACAAAAAGACTCTTCTTTTATGGAGAAGGGTGAGCAGGACTAGCAGAGACTTTGTGAGAGTGGGGGCCGAGTGGGCAAGGGTGAGCAGATTGCATGGTCAAGATAGTTCAACTGGAGTTTTCTTTATTTACTGCAGTCAGTTGATGGCTTGGAATGAGCTGTTAAGGGAGCCTAAGAGCATCTGCTTGCTTAAATTTAGGGCAAGCCAAACTTCAGGGGCTTGTGGGAAAGGAGAAAAGCCTGACTAAAGTTTGGTCAAGCCAAACTTCAGGGGCTTGTGGGAAAGGAGAAAAGCCTGACTAAAGTTTGGTCAGGCCAAGTCAGTGGATAAGCAAGGGTAGTTGTGAGCACTTGGTCAGTCCTGCTGCTGTTTAAAAGAAAATTTGTCAGTCTTAGGGATATGTTCTAGTCAGCTCAGGCTGCTACAACAAAAACATTATAGACTAGATGGCTGATAAACAACAGAAATTTATTTCTCACAGTTCTGGAGGTTGGTAACCCAACAGCAGGGTGCCAGTATGGTCAGGTTCTGTTGAGGGCCCTCTTCCAGTTTGCAGACTGCTGAGCTCTCTTTGTATCCTCACAGGGCAGAGAGAAGAGAGAGGAAGCAAGCTCTCTCTGGACTTTTATAAGGGTGCTGATCCTGTTTGTGAGGACTCTACCCTTATGACCTCATCTAATTCTAATTACCTCCCAAAGGCCCCACCTCCTAATACATTCACATGAGGGGGAGTGTAGGGTTTCAACATACGAATTTTGGGGGACACAGACATTCAGTCCACAACAAAGTAGGCTAAAGTCATTGTGAAGTTGGTCTCATTAGATTGGTCTGATTATTTATGTAGGTGTAGGCATTTTAGGTCTGCTTCAAAGGGACTTTTTATAAGGAATCTTGGATTGAACTTTTAAAAGCCTCTTGAGGCCAGGAAGCTAAGTCAAGTACTCACCATTGGGTTTCATTTGCAGTACCTATAGATTTGGGTAAATTCCTAAGGTCCCCAAAATATCCTAGGGTTCCTGGGCCTGCCTGGAATTGACCTTGCTTACTTTACCTGTAAGTCTGGGAACTGTAAGCTAGGTACCAGTCTAGTTTTCCCAAGGGAACTGTAAGCATTGTTCCATAAAATCAATCACAGCTCCTTAAAAGTAACTGGTGGTATTAGATTAAGTGAACATGACTTTCAAATATGACATCCAGTCAAAGCCTTGGTTGCATTATGTTTCCAACCGGGAGGACAGACTTTTATTGAACCTATACAAATAACTATGTTGCCATGAAAATAAGAATACTCATTGAAATAAGAGTTTTGTTTTTGAATTATGGATGAATTAGGGAGAAAAAGATAAATGTTTTTATTTCTGTTGACAAAAGCATAGTCTGCTAAAATTGTCAATGAATTATAGGTAGCTTAAGAGAAATGAGAAATGAATTCCTTATATCCAGAAAATAGGACATTAAAGCATCAGCAGTATTTTAAAACCCATAATCATCCTTCATCAGTTTATTCAGTCCTGTGTTCTTGTTCTACTAGATCTTGGGTTAACAGTCTCATGAATCCATCTGCTTCACTAGTTTTTTGGGAATCCTGACTCAGTCCACTGGTATAGTCTTGAAGTTACGTAAGTGATGCCATCAGAAGCTTGTGCCCAGGAGTTACCGGTATAGTCCTCTTTCAACAATCCTTTTTTTGTTGAAGACAAGCGCTTGGCCTGTAGCTCATTTGCAGGCACTTTCAGGGAAGCATCGAAGTAAAACAAAAAACACTCTGTAGATGACAAAAGACAAAATGGTGGTGATGACTTATACGGGTAGTTTTAAAAGTGAAAGATCTGATGAGAGTTTGTTATAAAAAATAATGCAGTTGGGCTTCCCTGGTGGTGCAGTGGTTAAGAATCTGCCTGCCAATGCAGGGGACAGGGATTCGAGCCCTGTACTGGGAAGATCCCTCATGCCATGGGGCAACAAAGCCCGTGCGCCACAACTGCTGAGCCTGTGCTCTAGAGCCCGCGAGCCACAACTACCGAAGCCCGTGCGCCTAGAGCCTGTGCTCTGCAACAAGGGAAGCCACCATGATGAGAAGAAGCCCACGAACCACAACGAAGAGCAGCCCCCGCTCGCTGCAACTAGAGAAAGCCCATGTGCAGCAATGAAGACCCAATGCAGCCAAAAATAAATAAATAAATAAAATTTAAAAATCTAAAAAAAAAAAAAATAATGCAGTTGATGAATAAGTTTGTTTGTTTGTTTGTTTGTTTGTTTTTGTGGTACACGGGCCTCTCACTGCTGTGGCCTCTCCTGTTGCAGGGCACAGGCTCCGGACGCGCAGGCTCAGCGGCCATGGCTCATGGACCCAGCCGCTCCGCGGCATGTGGGATCTTCCCGGACCGGGGCACGAACCCGCATCCCCTGCATCAGCAGGCGGACTCTCAACCACTGCGCCACCAGGGAAGCCCTGGTTGTTTTTATGGCATGCAAACCAAAATAAAATCAGTGCAGAAAAGTTTTAGGCAAGATAGCTATAAGCATAATGATTAACCTTATTTTAAAAAAGAGTAGCTATTACATCTGATTTATGAGTATAAATGAATATAACTGTTATACAGAAAAAGACTTAAAAGATATGCAGTAATCCTGAGACATAATGTGTCATGAAGCATATAGTTAGAGCATATCAAGAATATATCAAGAGGGCTTCCCTGGTGGCGCAGTGGTTGAGAGTCTGCCTGCTGATGCAGGGGACGTGGGTTCATGTCCCGGTTCGGGAAGATCCCATATGCCGCGGAGCGGCTGGGCCCGTGAGCCATGGCCGCTGAGCCTGCGCGTCCGGAGCCTGTGCTTCACAATGGGAGAGGCCACAACAGTGAGAGGCCTGCGTACCGCAAAAAAAAAAAAAAAAAAAAGAATATGTCAAGATTATCAAGTAAAAATTTTTAGTTAAGTCTGGAATAAGTCCTAAACATCTGTATAATAAAATTCCGTAAGTAGGTTAAGTGAATCCCTGGTGGAGAACCACTCACTGGCCTACCAGTTATATACTGTATTCAAATTAGAGAAGTGAAATTGTGACCAAGGTAACATTAAAAAAAATCATAAAGAAGAAAAATCAAAATTGTAATTGATGACTCTGTACTGTTGTCTAATATCAGACAAAGCACCACTGGGACTCAGGAAATGGAAACACATTGTGAACACTGAGGCTAGTGATAAATTTCTAGGAACGTCATCCAGTTTTTGAAATAATCGTATTAACATTTTACCCATACTGATTTAATCTAGGGAGGGTAAGCCTCTCTTCTGATTTGACAGTGCTTCCCATGCAAATCATAACATTGATCAAATAAACCAATTATTTTTAGTACCTCTCTTCTTACAAGGTGAAAGAATTAATCCTTTGTGAACTTCCAGGGGCCCTTTGGGAAATTTTAAAGACAGTTGTAGGTGCAAAAGACATCATTTAGTATTTGAATTTGAAAAGGCAGAATGTCAAAAGTTGTCAGGAGGTTTGAACATTCGATTAAATAGAATCATGGATCAGTGAGAAAAAATACCTGGCAACCTATTTAACCAGTGTCAAAAAAATATTTTTTTAAAAGTGAACATAGGAAAGAACTTTAGCTCTTTCAAAAGTGAGAAGACTTTTTAAAATGATTAGACATGATAAAATTAACACCAAGTACAGGAAATTCTGAAAAGACACCGAATTTTTGGCTTCTAAGGAGATTGATTACTCAGAAAGCGAAGAAAAACCTTTTATAACCTCTTTATTAACAGCGGATCAGAACCCAAGAAAATTTTGTCATTTTAGTAGAAAACCAGATTTTAGTTTTGTACAAGTATAATGTTTGATACTGAAGCACTTTCTGAAAATCTTACAAATAAACCTGTCAAGTCTTAGCTGGCTTTGACCGTGACAAATAAAATTCTTTTTATCATCAACTTGTTATAACTTTCTCTGTCCATTCAGGTTTTGTTCTGCATGTTCCTCTTTCTCATTCTGGAACACTTAGTCATTTTACTTTAGGACCGTTTTTTTTTTTTCCTTAAAAACACATTCTGCGTATAGAGTTGTTCCTTTCTGTCATTATTTCTATTACAGTCTCATTTACATACAAGGTTATAACTTATAATTACAGTAACTACTATTTTACAGAGAAAACTATGAGGTGGATAGTTGTGAACTGTCTGTCATACACCAACATTTTGTAGTAGACTGGCAGAGTTTATGAATATACATCTTACAACTTCTTATAGCCATGCACTTCCAGATAGTACAACTTCTCAATGTGACAAAATTGATAGACTCAAATATGTGTAGCTTCTTGGTACCATGAAAATAGGAGGCAAAAACTTGTATAAACTTGAAATGCTTATGCTTCAGTGTTCTGTCTTACTTAGAAATGACCTAGGTATTTAATGAATATCCATGGACTAACTTAGCATAAGTCTAAGGTTTTAAGTTACTAAAAGATTTTGGAAACTATCTTCAAGTTGGCTTATTACAAGATATAATTACTTTTGAAGTACAATTTGTCAGAATAATAATTCAACTTGGCTAAGTACAAATGTAGATATAATGCTAGTTTATTCTGTCAATAAACCTGTAAAAATTTAGGAAGAACATATTCAAGTAGAATAAAAACCTATTCTTGTGTTATATTTAATGCCCATAACTCAGAAGACATAGATGTTTTTATTAAACCAACAATATCAAACTGGTCTCACATACCAAAGATTTGCCTAAATGTATGTTCACTTGGATTTTTAAAACATTTGGGTTAGTTTCTAAGAATTTTAATTTCCTTAACTTCTGGAAATCTTAGAAGTACTTTCATATGAGCACTTTTTGTTGTTACTTTAACAACTTTATTGAGATATTCACACACCATACAATTCACCCATGTCACGTGTACAGTTCAGTAGTTTTTAGTCTATTCACATAGTTCTGCCACCATCACCGCAATCAATTTTAAAACATTTTCATCACTCCAAAAAGAACCTGTGAGCACCTATTTATCTTCGAGCTAATCAGAATAGAACTCCTTCAAGGGATTTCATAATCTAAAATTATACTAAACAATACCATCTGAAGGTAGGGAAGTATTTTATGTACATATATAACATACATACATATGTACATAAAACATACAAATAGCTTATAGCGTCAGTTTGAAAGTTTCAGCTCACTGATGGTTTATGTAGAAGAGCTAGCTCTTATCCTTCCTTTATCTTTGTGTTTCTGGCAGATAGGGCAGGTTGAGGTTACCTACCCAGTCACTGTGAAGGCTAAAGTCTTCCCACCATTATTTGTGGAGGAGACTTTTCAGATTTGCTTTGCCCTGACGTGTAATCTTACGGAGGCTGTGGACTACATTTTGAGTGAGGGACCAAAGAGAGACCAAGGGCTGTTTGGGTGTCTCAGAAGCTCATTTGAGTGGATAAAAGATCCAGCCTGTTTCCAAGTTGTGTTTTTAACTTTAGGTCCCTGAGCCCCTCATGAATCCCTAGCGGGGGGAAAAGGGAGCCTTAAAGTGCTAGTGACTACAGGGAATTGAGGGGTTGGAGTAAGAAGGGAAAGGTCTGACAGGGTGGATAGAGGGGTGGAGGAGACTGGGGTATTAAAGGAGGATAGGTAAAGGATTTAAGGGAAGGTTGAGGTTGGTAAAATGGAGGAAGGAAGAGAGATGGTGATGGGAGAGGAGAGGTTTTAGGGAGATCCTGTTTCCCAAGGAGGACATTGAAGTTCTAAATTGTCTTTAGTAACATTTTGCCATTTTTGAAAATACTGGACTGAATTAGGGCTGTAATGGTGAAGCATGTGGTCGGTCAGTGGGAGAAGACGGAGGGCGCTCAATAGAGTGACAGTTACCTGTTGGGTTAGATAATTAAACAAGACATAAGAATTTTTTTCTTTTTCTTTTTTTTTTTTACATCTTTATTAGAGTATAATATCAGCTATACATATATCCCCATATTTCCTCCCTCTTGCGTCTCCCTCCCACCCTCCCTATCCCACCCCTCTAGGTGGTCAAAAGCACCCAGCTGATCTCCCTGTGGTCTGCGGCTGCTTCCCACTAGCTATCTATTTTCCATTTGGTAATATATGTACGTCCATTGCCACTCTCTCACTTTGTCCCAGCTTACCCTTCCCCCTCCCCGTGTCCTCAAGTCCATTTTCTAAGTCTGCGTCTTTATTCCTGTCCTGCCCCTAGGTTCTTCATAACCATTTTTTAAAATTCCATATATATGTGTTAGCATACGGTATTTGTTTTTCTTTTTCTGACTTACTTCACTCTGTATGACAGACTCTAGGTCCATCCACTTCACTACAAATAACTCAATTTTGTTTCTTTTTATGACTGAGTAATACTCCATGATATATATGTGCCACATCTTCTTTATCCATTCATCTGTCGATGGGAACTTAGGTTGCTTCCATGTCCTGGCTATTGTAAATAGAGCTGCAGTGAACATTGTGGTACGTGACTCTTCATGAATTATGGTTTTCTCAGGGTATATGCCCAGTAGTGGGATTGCTGGGTCGTATGGTAATTCTATTTTT
Source organism: Hyperoodon ampullatus (assembly GCF_949752795.1). NCBI lineage: Eukaryota > Metazoa > Chordata > Mammalia > Artiodactyla > Ziphiidae > Hyperoodon > Hyperoodon ampullatus. Next base: position 93,508,514 of record NC_136924.1, read on the forward strand.
AGTTTTTTAAGGAACCTCCATACTGTTCTCCATAGTGGCTGTATCAATTTACATTCCCACTAGCAGTGCAAGTGGGTTCCCTTTTCTCCACACTGTCTCCAGCATTTATTGTTTGTCGACTTTTTGATGATGAACACATAAGAATTTAAAGGAGCTGGGAAAGGGTATTCCCTTGTGAAGAGCCAAGGAAATATCCCTTGTGTAATCTCCATTATAGGAGTTAGGGAAGTTAGAAGAGGCCTCACAGAAGAGCTGGGAATATTCCCCCTCAAGAGTTAGGGTGTGGTTATCTACTCAGTCAAAGAAAAAAATTCTTTGCTGGAAAATATCAAGGTAACTTCTTACCATGTTGCAACAGATAAGATGTCTGCAGCACTGGTTAAAGAGTTGAACTCAAGGAAAGATCCCTGAATCTCTGAGCAGGAGAGGAGTTTAAATGACTCACAAAGTGTCATTATTGAGGTGGGGATGGCATGGGTCCATAGATGAGGTCAATACCCATCCAAGTCATGTCACTCACTATACAGATGTCAAATACAAATAAATGCCTGCTTGGTAAGGCGAGCCTTTATTAAAAAAGACTTTTGCAATAAGGAGAATGACCACAAGGTATGCAGGTATCTCAGAATCAAACCCAAAAAGGCTTTACTCTTATATGTAGAAATGAATAGTGCCAGCAGGATCTTTGTGGGAAAGTGGGACAAGTGGGGAGAGGTTAGCAGATGACATGACCAGGGCAGTTTTAACAGGAGATTTTTTTGTGTGAATGGTCAGCTGATACTTCAAATGAGTCCTTAAGAGAGGATGTTCTGGATTGGCTTGCTTAAGGTTAGAGCTAGCCAAAGTTTAGGGTACAGAAGCCTCCAAGTCAGTGTGTAAGTTGGGCATTTGTATGCATTTGGCCAGTACTTAATGTAAAATCCTTTACGGTTTATGACAAGTATGTTTTTAGATCAGGTTCTAAAAAATTCCTTTTAAATATTAATAAATGTTTTTTATATGGCCGTCATACAGTGAACTGTGATAGGGATTCCCCAAATTAGTTAAAAGGTATGGCTCCTGTTCCCAAGTGGCAGAGGTCCTAGTTGAAGAAGGAAATACACCTTTAAAAATGCTAATATCAAATAGGTGGTGAAGACTGTAAGGGTGCAAAGAAGGAAAGCTGAGGCAATTGGAAAGATTCTTGGAATAGATAAGGTTTGAATCTGGCCTTGAAGGATTTGCTTGCTGGATAAGGTTAGAGAAATACGGAACGTGCAGGAAAATGAATACACTAGTGATAGAGTATGATGTGCTCACAAGTTAATGTGTTAAAAACTAGTTTGTATGATGCAGAGACTATAAAAGGTAAGTTAGAGTCATAGGTAGAAAGCACCTGGTGGAGGCCTGAGGTACTGAGGCTTTTAATTTTAGGCACAGGAAATCAGAAACCTTTTTGAGTTGGATAAAGTAGAAGTCTTAGAAGTAGAAAAGGGAAGGGAGAGTGTTGAGATCATTTACTATTGAGGTAGTTTAGGCCTGAGGTTATGGAGGTCTAGAGTAGGATAGTGGTTCTAAAAAATGGAAAAGAAGAGGCAAATTTAAGGACATGCTAAAGGAGAATCAACAAGACAGTGAGTGATTGGCAGACGGGGGGAGAAGGGTGGGTGTCAAGGCTGGCTCCATGGCACACCAGTAGGATTAGGAAAATTGTGTTACCATTGACTCTTGAGGGTTTTCTTTGGGGGAAAGGTGATGCATTTAATTTTATGGCAGGAAGAGACGGCAAACGTAGATAATTTTCTCATCTACACTCTGTGTTGTTCCCTAAGTAAGAGAGTGTAGAAGAGAAGATTTTCCAAGTTCACCTGGTTAACCAGCAACTCTATTCAGGTAATTTTCAAGTCATCACCTCCAGCCTAAGCCTCAGTTCTACGCATATAACTTCTTGTTGGCCATCTCAGTATCCTGTTTCTTGAATCTCCCATGGCTCCTGCCGGGTCCCTGCTCTCAAAAAGCTTTGTTTTAATAAAGCTAACCTTGCTGCCACCAAGAGAATAATTATATTAATCACAAAACCTTACAGTATTGGTATACACTTCATATAACCACCCATTAGTTATTAACTCCTTTAGTCTAACTTCCCACCTATCACTCAGCTGAAACTGCTTTCTCCAAGTCTTCATAACCAAATCCATCTGGCCTTTTCTCAGTCCTTATTCTTCTCTGCAGCATTCAAAAATGTTGACCATATCCCCACCTATGTAGAATGTTCTGCATACTATACTATACTATTATTCCTCTGATCATGCTTCATCTGCCTTTTAGTTTCAGATCTTCCCTCCCACTTAGCAAACATAGGTATAGACTAAGAAAGGAGGAAGGGCAACTTGTCATTTGAGACTGAGGACAAAATAGAGGAGGATGGGTGGGATATAGAGAGATTTTTGAGAAGTTTAAAGTAAGATGTTGGGGATGTATGACACTTACCTTGCTTCCTGCTTCACTGAGATTACTTTGTGAGATGATCTGGGATGAAGGATTCAAAGCATGGAATTTGTCTTCAGGAAAGCAGAAAAAGTTTAGAAAGGCACTAGGGAAAGATTGGTAGGAAGTTAACAAAGGAAAATAAGGATTTCTAAGCACCTGTGAAGGTTCACTAAAGAGATATGAAGGTGGTTATTTGGGTTATCTGGGTATTAGGAAGTCTGAAGGTAAGTGCTTTGGAGTGGAAGATACTGAGTGCATGGCACATATGCTACAACTAGGGGCAAGTGTGTGTGGATCCAGTGTATTTCTTTAGTAGATTAAAACAGTATTACAAATCAAATTATACCTTTCAGGTGTCCCATTTAATGTATTGCTAAGTAGATATTGGTGACAATATTGTAGAAAGTATTGAAGTATCAGAAGGGTGGTTGGACAGGATGACATCTGGGATTTCTTTTAATAGTGTGTATAGGTTTATATATAGTCCTTTAGAAATCCTCAATTATAAGCACTACTGCTAACTTAAATTAACTTGTTCTCACCCTCCCCCCCACCCTTTTTTTGTATTCTTAAGACTTGTGAGGCCTTAAATGACTAGAAAGGTTCTTTGGACTTTGTAGACCACGTATTTAGTAGAAATGTTAATGTTTGACTTGAAACCCATAAAACACATTGAGCTGGCACTTAATGCCATATGCAGATTTGGTATAGTTTTCCAAGGAAAGTGCCATAAAGAAAGGTGCCGAATAAATAGCAGATTATTATCACTCTTGGATTTTAAATTGTAAATGCCCTGGGGCTATTTCTCAGCCTTGTGCAGCACTTAACATTGTACCCTTAACTAATATTGACCTTTCTTCTGATTTTTATAATTGGCGCATAATATGAGGGGCTCAGTATAAGATAGCGCAGTGAACACTATGTGGACTGATAAATCAGTGTGCTGTATGAAGGCCTGAAATGAGCTAAAAGTGAATCTGTGAGGGAAATTTACTAATTTGCCAATAGCAGCTGTAGGTACGCAGAATAAGCAGAAAGGGCTCTTAGTCACTTTTTTAAAAAGCTGTCCGCCCATCTGTTTTTGACTAAGAAAGTTGGACTTAAGCTTAGTTAGAAGGGAAGTTCATGTTGTGCTTACTGATGAAAATAGTGGACTTCATAACTCCATTTGGCAGACACAACCCATAAACTGGCTTAAACATCACTTTTTTCTTTACTGTTTTTGAGCACCTTAATTTTTTTTAAAAATTACTTTCTTAAAGAGGGAGTGGTTAGTTTTCAGTGGCACTTGGTCTTCGCTTCGGATGACTGTTTTAGACCTTTAGTAAGTAATTGTGAGAGAAGATCATGTAGATTATCGCATCGTAACTCTGGTCTTATTTTTGCTGCCTCGTCTGTGTTCTTCATCTCAGCCTCTAGATCTGTGCTATCCATACGACCACTTGTCTACTTAAATTTAAATGAATTAAGATTAAATAAAATTAAAAATTTATTTTCTTAGTCATACTAGCCATCTTTTAAGTGCTCCATAGCCACATGTGGCCAGTGGCTATTGTATTGCACAGTGGAGAGAACACTTCTATCATCATAGAAATTTCTGTTGGATAGTGGTGCCCTAGATCTTTAATTACTGTTGATACCAGGAAAGTAGATGTCAGAAGCTTGGAATAAATGCTTTAAAAAAACCGAAACAAATATTTTGGTTTGGTCCTAACACCTTCAAGAGCTTTCTCAGAGTTAAATATCTCTTTCGGATAGGCTTTATATTTAGTTTTGGTATTAGGTCTTATTCAAAGATCATTCTAATAATAATATAAAACAATAAAAATAGTTGTATTAAGAACTATATCTGCCAGACTGTTTTATTAAGGTATAATTGATAATTCAATAAATGACACATATGTAAAGTTTAAAGTTTAATAAGTTTTGACATATGTCTGCACTTCTGGAGCCATCATCACAGTCAGCGTGATATAACCATCACCTACAAACGTCTCCTCATGCCCCTTTATCATCCCTCCTCCTCTTCTTTTTCACCCTGTCTCCCCACCTCCAGACAACCACCGATCTGCTTTTTGTTACAATAGATTAATCTGAATTTTCTAAAATTTTATATAAATGGAGTATGCAATATATGCACTTTTTTTCTGACTTATTTTATTCTACATAATTATTTTGAGATTCACCCAAATTACACAAATAGTTCATTCCTTTTTTTTTTGGCATGCCGTGTGGCACGCAGGATTTTAGTTTCCTGCCTGGGGATTGAACCCGTGCCCACTGTAGTGGAAGCGCGGAGTCTTAACCGCTGGACTGCCAGGGAATTCCAAATAGTTCATTACTTTTTTTTTTTTTTTTTTTAATTTATGTTTGGCTGCGTTGGGTCTTCGTTGCTGCGTGCGGGCTTTCTCTAGTTGCGGCGAGCAGGGGCTACTCTTCGTTGTGGTGTGCAGGCTTCTCATTGCGGTGGCTTCTCTTGTTGTGAGCACAAGCTCTAGGCGCGTGGTCTTCAGTAGTTGTGGCATGCGGGCTCAGTAGTTGTGGCTTGTGGGCTCTAGAGCACAGGCTCAGTGGTTGTGGTGCACAGGCTTAGTTGCTCCGTGGCATGTGGGATTTCCCCGGGTCAGGGCTCAAAGCTGTGTCCCCTGCATTGGCAGGCAGATTCTTAACCACTGCACCACCAGGGAAGTCCCCATTACATTTTTTTTTGAAATTAATTTTATTATTTTTTATACAGATTTTTATTAGTTATGCATTTTACACACATCAGTGTATACATGTCAATCCCAATCTCCCAATTCATCACACCACCACCCCCTGCCGCTTTCCCCCCTTAGTGTCCATACGTTTGTTCTCTACATCCGTGTCTCAGTTTCTGTCCTGCAAACCGGTTCATCTGTACCATTTTTCTAGGTTCCACATATATGCGTTAATATATGATATTTGTTTTTCTCTTTCTGACTTACTTCACTCTATGATAGTCTCTAGATCCATCCATGTCTCAACAAATGACCCAGTTTCGTTCCTTTTTATGGCTAATATCCCATCGTATATATGTACCACATCTTCTTTATCCATTTGTCTGTCAATGGGCATTTAGGTTGTTTCCAGGACATGACTATTGTAAATAGTGCTTCAGTGAACATTGGGGTGCATGTGTCTTTTTGAATTATGGCTTTCTCTGGATATATGCCCAGTAGTGGTGTTGCTGGGTCATATGGTAATTCTATTTTTAGTTTTTTAAGGAACCTCCATACTGTTCTCCAAAGTGGCTGTATCAATTCACATTGCCACCAGCAGAGCAAGAGGGTTCCCTTTTCTCCACACCCTCTCCAGCATTTGTTGTTTGTAGATTTTCTGACGATGCCCATTCTAAATGGTGTGAGGTGATACCTCATTGTAGTTTTGATTTGCATTTCTTTAATAATTAGTGGTGTTGAGCAGCTTTTCATGTGCCTCTTGGCCATCTGTATGTCTTCTTTGGAGAAATGTTTATTTAGGTCTTCTGCCCATTTTTGGATTGGGTTGTTTGTTTCCTAATATTGAGCTGCATGAGCTGTTTATATATTTTGGAGATTAATCCTTTGTCTGTTGATTCGTTTGCAAATATTTTCTCCCATTCTGAGGGTTTTTTTCTGTCTTGTTTATGGTTGCCTTTGCTGTGCAAAAGCTTTTAAGTTTAATTAGGTCCCATTTGTTTATTTTTGTTTTTATTTCCATTACTCTAGGAGGTGGATCAAAAAAGATCTTGCTATGATTTATGTCAAAGAGTGTTCTTCCTGTGTTTTCCTTTAAGAGTTTTATAGTGTCTGGTCTTACATTTAGGTCTCTAATCCACTTTGAGTTTATTTTTGTGTATGGTTTTAGGGAATGTTCTAATTTCATTCTTTTACATGTAGATGTCCAGTTTTCCCAGCACCACTTATTGAAGAGACTGTCTTTTTTCCATTGTATATCCTTGCCTCCTTTGTCATAGATGAGTTGACCATAGGTGCGTGGGTTTATCTCTGGGCTTTCTGTCTTGTTCCATTGATCTATGTTTCTGTTTTTGTGCCAGTACCATATTGTCTTGATTACTGTAGCTTTGTAGTACAGTCTGAAGTCAGGGAGTCTGATTCCTCCAGCTCCTTTTTTTTCCCCTCAAGACTGCTTTGGCTATTCGGGGTCTTTTGTGTCTCCATAAAAATTTTAAGATTTTTTTTGTTCTAGTTCCATAAAAAATGCCATTGGTAATTTGATAGGGATTGCATTGAATCTGTAGATTGCTTTGGGTAGTATAGTCATTTTCACAGTATTGATTCTTCCAATCCAGGAACATGGTATATCTTTCCATCTGTTGGTATCAACTTTAATTTCTTTCATCAGTGTCTTACAGTGTTCTGCATATAGGTCTTTTGTCTCCCTAGGTAGGTTTATTCCTAGGTATTTTATTCTTTTTGTTGCAATGGTAAATGGGAGCGTTTCCTTAATTTCTCTTTCAGATTTTTCATCATTAGTGTATAGGAATGCAAGAGATTTCTGTGCATTAATTTTGTATCCTTCAACTTTACCAAATTCATTGATTAGCTCTAGTAGTTTTCTGGTGGCACCTTTAGGATTCTCTGTGTATAGTATCATGTCATCTGCAAACAGTGACAGCTTTACTTCTTCTTTTCCAATTTGTATTCCTTTTATTTCTTTTTCTCTGATTGCCAAGGCTAGGACTTCCAAAACTATGTTGAATAATAGTGGTGAGAGTGGATATCCTTGTCTTGTTCCTGATCTTAGAGGAAATGCTTTCAGTTTTTCATCATTGAGAATGATGTTTGCTGTGGGTTTGTCGTATATGGCCTTTATTATGTTGAGGTAGGTTCCCTCTATGCCCACTTTCTGGAGAGTTTTTATCATAAATGGGTGTTGAATTTTGTCAAAAGCTTTTTCTGCGTCTATTTAGATGATAATATGGTTTTTATTCTTCAGTTTGTTAATATGGTATATCATACTGATTGATTTGCATATACGGAAGAATCCTTGCATCCCTGGGATAAATCCCACTTGATCATGGTGTAGGATCCTTTTAATGTGTTGTTGGATTCTGTTTGCTCGTATTTTGTTGAGGATTTTTGCATCTATATTCATCAGTGATATTGGTCTGTAATTTTCTTTTTTTGTGGTATCTCTGTCTGGTTTTGGTATCAGGGTGATGGTGGCCGCATAGAATGAGTTTGGGAGTGTTCCTTCCTCCGCAATTTTTTTGAAGAGTTTCAGAAGGATGGGTGTTAGCTCTTCTCTAAATGTTTGATAGAATTCACCTGTGAAGCCATCTTATCTGGTCCTGAACTTTTGTTTGTTGGAAGATTTTTAATCACAGTTTCAATTTCATTACTTGTGTTGGTCTGTTCATATTCTTTATTTCTTCCTGGTTCAGTCTTGGTCCCCATTACTTTTTATTGTATGGATATTATCACTGTTTGTTCATCCATTAGTCTGTTGATGACATTTGGGTTGGTTCCAGTTTGGGTTATTACAAAGAAGCTGCTGTGAACATCATGCACAGGTCTTTGTATTGACATATACTTTTATTTCTCTGAAGTAAATATCTAGTCTTTTAAGAAATTGCCAAACTGCTTTCCAAAGATGTTGCACCATTTCACAGCCCCCCCACCCCCACCCAGGAGAGTATGAGTGGTCCACTGGCTCCATATCCTTGCCAGTTCTTGGAATGACCAGACTTTTAAAAATTTCATCTGACAGACATTTTAACAAGAAAAGACTGTCCTGGTAGGATTAATTTCCCCTCTTGCAACTCTTTTGTATTTAAAATGGTGCAAAAATAATGCTTTGTGAAAAGATTTTGACAGTTTTCTATACATTTATTTACTCTTTATTTTTGATAGTATTTGCTCACTAACACTGATTTGAAACTCAATTTATAGGAACCAAGACATTTCCTTTGTTTTGACTTACATATTTTTCTTTTTTTGTTCTAGCGGCCCCTTTGTTGCTTTATGCAAACAGACGGGACTTGCGATTGGTTGATGCTGCAAATGGCAAAGAGAATGCTACGATTGTAGTTGGAGGCTTGGAGGATGCAGCTGCGGTGGACTTTGTGTTTGGTCATGGCTTGATATACTGGAGTGATGTCAGCGAAGAAGCCATTAAACGAACAGAGTTCAACAAAACTGAGAGTGTACAGAATGTTGTTGTTTCTGGATTATTGTCCCCTGATGGGCTGGCATGTGATTGGCTTGGAGAAAAATTGTACTGGACAGATTCTGAAACTAATCGTATTGAAGTTTCTAATTTAGATGGATCTTTACGAAAAGTTTTATTTTGGCAAGAGTTGGATCAACCTAGAGCTATTGCCTTAGATCCTTCAAGTGGGTAAGTTTTGCATCATGTACAAAGGTTATTGTATCTCCTTCTCTTGGCTGTTTTCTCTCCATTAGCATAGACACCCCTTACCTCCAAGAGAAAAGAAACATCAGACCCCAGTTTTAGATTCTTTGGGCTTCTTTGTCAAGTAGATTTGAATGTGGGAAGTTAGGTCATGTTCTGAAAGTAAGGTGTGTCTGTAAATAGTTTTGTGTTTCTAGTATCACTTATGGGATAGCCATGTTTATAGTTCTTGGTTTTTCTTCTGCATTTATTTTTTATAATTATGAGGATAATCAGAAGGTGGAGAAGAAGGAATGATAATGAGTAGTATTTGATAGCTCAAGATTATGTAAAAAATCTTCTGAATCTTATACCTTTTATTATATACACAATTGTTTTGTAATGCTAGTGTTTTTTATATTAAACTGATTTTTTTAATATGTCAGTGTTGAATGAAAAATAAAAATTAGGTTGTTAAATAACTCATTTTTAGTTAGCTAGACATGTATTTGCCATAAGAGTTTATTTTCTTCCTAAATATTTGTGTTTTTATTATACATATATTTTTAGTGCAGATATTCTGTACAGAACCACTGATTTTTCAGAAAGCTGTCTCTAATTTGGGCAACACAATGTATAGGGAGACCATGGTATCCTATTACTTTTTTCTTTTTTGGCCACACTGGGCGTGGCATGTGGAACTTCCCCAACCAGGGATCAAACCCGTGCCCCCTGCAGTGCAAGTGCGGAGTCTTAACCACTGGACCCCACCAGGGAAGTCCAAAAGTTTATTTTCTAATAGAAGAGAAACTTAAAGCTATGGGCAGATCTTACTGTAAAATGTGAACTGTGTCCTCAGGTGCTTCTCTGTTACTGTGTTTCAGTCCTGCCATATACAATTCCTTGCTGTTTATCTATTGAATACATTGTCATGCCAGAGTCTGTCATGGCTAGGTATAGATAACTAAACATGAACCTGAAATGAGTTACTAATAATTGTTTAAAATCTAAAGATAAATAACCTGTGAATAACTTTTTTAGTACTTCATTTTCTTTGACTTTCAAGTATGTTGGAATGCTTTAAAGCTCATTTATAGAAGGCAGTGGATTAATATTATGTAATAAATTAAAATTCGGGAAAAATGAAAGAAAGGTTTATATATGCTCCTTTCTCTTGATATCAGGCCCTTTTTGGTGACAAAAGTTAAAGAAGATACAATGTTATAGGAAAATGAAAAGTCTTTTCTGACTATAAAAGGTAACATGGGCAATGGTGAGTGAAATTTTAGGGTGAGAAGTTCTAGAAAATACATATATATTATGTATACTTTATATAATACATAAAAAATGTATTTTTAGAGGGGCATTAAGAGGTATCTGCTAAAGTCAGATGGTCTTTTAATAAAGCATCAGAAAATATTATACTGACTCTAGTGGTAGGAAAAAGGTTTGTGTGTCCCAAGGAGGTCACAGATGTTGAATGTGCGGTAAACTGTGTTGATTGAAGAATTTGCTTCTTGAGAACTTGCAAGGTATTTTTGAGAAATGGAATCTGTTTTGCCAGCAAAGTTCGTTAAGTCTCAGGGAGTGTTGAAATGTTTCTGAGGTTACTGCTTCACAGAACACACAGGGTTTTGGTGCTTTCAGTGGTTATTAGGGAGTAATATGTTGATGAAAAGATAAATAGTTCTTTTTTTTTTCCCCATTTTTGACAGATTCAATCTTATAACTCTAAGGGTGATGATGGAAATTTCCCCAAATATCTGTTAAATGGTTAGTATGTTCAGAGCTCTGCTTTTTGTGTTCTTCTTGGGCAGAGGGGGAATATCTTTAAGGATTTACTATTTTATTTAAGGAGAGAAAACTTAGGAGAGAGAACTTTTCCTTTTTCAAAGCATGTTTATTTGCATTATGTAGTATGTATGTGGAGAGGGAAAGAGTGGTAAAGGAATTAGAAGGGCCACAGAACCCTTACGGAGGATGGGTGGATAAAATAGATGATCACAATTCTGGAGTAACATCTTATTTCTCTAAGGGATAATGATAGTCAAGGGAGATGAATTTATAGGCAACTATTGAATATTCAGGAGCTGATAATTTAATAAGTAAATGAATCATTCTCATTTTGTCCCCTAAAACTGAGTTTTACTTCTGGGTGGCAGGTCTGATAAGTGTCTTAGGAAGTAAGTTTGCCGTATGATTAAGAAGTATTTACATTAGTGTTTCCGTGGCTTGAATATTTACCAATATTTAAAGTTTGAATTTGCCAAAGACTCAGCTGGTAAAGGATACTGGAAGAATCAATAATAATGTGCTTTGAAGGTAGAAAGTACTGTTATTTAAGCTTCTAAGGGATGTTTAGTGAAGAATATGTATATTTTTCCTGAGGCCTAAATGGGGGTGTGGTCAAACACTCAAAGAAATGTCTTTCATTATTTTTGATTTCTGTAGTTAGTGTTGAGTGTGTTTGTGTGTGTAAATTCACTCTCCCCCCCTTTAACAGTTCTTCTAAAATTTCTTTTAATTTTTTGAAAGTTATTTTGTGTCAGATGGCTATTTTTTAAATTGTGCAACTGGAAGCAAATAGAATGCAGACAAATGGCATCATGTGGTAATTAGCATGATGAAGCGTATTTAAAATTATATTTTAAACTTACGCATTTAAAAATATATTTTATCAAACAGTTTTTCGGTATTGATCTTAGGTTTTATGTTAATGCTTTTAGTTTTAATGGAGTAGTAATGTTGGATTGAGTATATCACTTATCAGACAGAAGAGATGATTTTCAGATTTATTTTTTAGGGGAAAAATGAAGTTTGTTTTCCAGAGAAAGTACATGAAAACAGAGCTGAGGAAAAAGGTGGCTTTATCAGAGTTCCGGGATCCTGGGTTATGAGGTTCAGAAGAGCTGACTGAGCTCTCTCACAGCAGCTTATGTAAAAGGAAAGCTATTGAATGACTGGTATTGTTTGAACCCTGGGAACTGGTGCAGAAATCTGTGTGCTTTTGGATGTATGGAGTTCTTTGTGCAGTCAGTCCATTTAGCCTAGACTGAAGGAAGATTTTTATTTCCCTCCCTAAATTTGGCCTCTGTTAGTCTGAGATTTTTTTTCTTTTGAGTGACTGGCAGTGTAGAATTTTGAATAAGGAGCAGGAAAATGTGTGTATGGAAATTGTTCCAGAAATGAACAACCATAGTTACAGAAAGCAGTATCCTTACTTTATAGTGAGAGGTGATTCCTATGTGGCTGCTCCTAATGGTGGGGCTCCTTAATCTGATCCACAGTGACTGTACTAATCTTAGTGATGCTGAGGACCTGCTGTTTCAGGTACAAATAAAGCAGTTCTAAGGGCTTTTTATTTGTTAAGGATCTGTTCATATTCCAAATCATTTTGGATATTTTTTAAAAAGTTAAATTTTAGGGGCTTCCCTGGTGGCGCAGTGGTTGAGAGTCCGCCTGCCAATGCAGGGGACGTGGGTTCGTGCCCCGGTCCGGGAAGATCCCACATGCCGCAGAACGGCTGGGCCCCTAAGCCATGGCCGCTGGGCCTGCGTGTCCAGAGTCTGTGCTCCGCAGTGGGAGAGGCCACAACAGTGGGAGGCCCACGTACTGCAAAAAAAAAAAAAAAAAAAGTTAAATTTTAGTGATTCAGTCTGAAGTGAATTCATACTGAATAGCTTTGAATGATACATATTTTTAGAAGTACATTTTTATCATTGTTAAGAATAATATTAACAAAACTAAAAGTTCTGCTTTAAAAATGCTTGCAGAACTAGTTCAGTGGAAAAAGAATGATTTATAATTTCCTTATCAATTATGTACATATAATTGTCATAACTTGAGTATGTTTAAAAGTATTTTCTATACTGGTATATCCCAGGTGACTAAAATAGTTCCTGCCACATAGTAAGTATTCAGTAAATATTTCTGAGTGGCTGGACTTTATATTTTCTTTTATAATTCTATTAATTATCCTTGTTAGGGACATTTGTTTTCTAAGCAAATGTAAATTTTAGTATGGTCCTGTGAATTCTAAATCACTATGGCTTTGATTGTAATTGTTAATTTAAAACATAATTAAGATTTTTAGTCTCTTCATTTGAAGTTTTCAAGACCATATTTTATAAAAATACACTCACTGGAGCATGTTTCGTGTCACATCTTGCTCTGTTATTTACCAAGCAAGTTACTTCATTTTCTTGGACTGCAATTTCCTCATCTCTAGAATGAGTTCCTTTCAATTTTGACATTACTTAAGTTTTAAAAGTCAGACATATAAAGAAAGTACTCTAATTTTAAATTTATTTTTATTTTTGGCTGTGTTGCTGTGCGCAGGCTTTCCTCTAGTTGCGGCGAGCGGGGACTACCCTTCGTTGCGGTGTGTAGCCTTCTCATTGCGGTGGCTTCTCGTGTTGCGGAGCATGGGCTCTAGGCGCGTGGGCTTCAGTAGTCGTGGCACGCAGGCTCAGTAGTTGTGGTGCAGTGACTTAGTTGCTCCGTGGCATGTGGGACCTTCCCGGACCAGGGTTCAAACCTGTGTCCCCTGCATTGGCAGGCAGATTCTCAACCACTGTGCCACCAGGGAAGCCCTAAGAAAGTACTCTAATTTTAAAAATCATATTTTACAGTTACATATTCAAGTCTAATTTAGGTACGTTACACTTAGAATTGTGTTTCTGCAGAACAGATTCTTCTTAAAATTTTGTTTCTACTGCCCTTATTGCATATGTCATCACACTTTTTTAAGGTTGTTTTACCTCTAGTTTAAACTTCTTTTCCAGTTCCACTTGATGTGAACTGAAAAATATTTTAAAATGTTGAAGGATTTTTTTTGTATGAAGAATGGAAAATGTGGCCCATTACTTTTAGGCAGACTATATATATTCAGATATGTTTGGAGATAGGTGTTTTTGAGATTATCTAAAAATTAAGAGAGTGTGTAAGAAAAGCCACTAATGAAGGAAATCTGGATAATAGGTTTAGCTTTACCAGCCTCTGGGATAGGAATCAAGGCCCTTGGAAGTGAAAACATTTTTTTTTAAAGAATAAGTAAATGTGATGAATTGGGCGATTGGGATTGACATGTATACACTGATGTGTATAAAATTGATGACTAATAAGAACCTGCTGTATAAAAAAATAAAGTAAAATTCAACAATTAAAAAAAAGAATAAATAAATGTGTGTGTATATTTATATGTATTCTTAAATGTTAGTGTTGGTCTTTCCTCTTACAAACATCTTAACCCTCATCCAGTTTTTAATTCTTTATATCTAGTGATATACATCACGTCTCAAATTGAGTTTTGATTATGTGGTCTGATATTATTATGTTCTGTATCTCCAAGGCCCACTTTTATTGAAGGAATATTGAAAGGGAGTATTTGCAGTATGACCTAGCCCAGTCTCTTAATAGCTTTCTTTTCTAAAAGCTATCGTTGCTTGCAGCATTGACCTTTTAATTTATCCTTAACAAGGAGAACAATGAACAATGAAATTTTATGAGAGTAAAGAATAGGATACCTTTAACTGAGTTCTCTGCATTTTGGAGATCTTACATACCCTTGCTGTATTCCAGTATGATTGGCTCTTTATAAACTATAGCAAATTAGTTTGATTGCTCCTGGTATTTCTGTCAGTAAACCTTTAAGATTTTGGAAGGAGGAGTCTGTGATAGCTAATTTGTGAAGTAGGAATAAAATGATTGTCTTTAGGGCTTCCCTGGTGGCGCAGAGGTTGAGAGTCCGCCTGCCGATGCAGGGGACGCGGGTTCGTACCCCGGTCTGGGAGGATCCCACGTGCCGCGGAGCGGCTGGGCTCGTGAGCTATGGCCGCTGAGCCTGCGCATCCGGAGCCTGTGCTCCGCAACGGGAAAGGCCACAACAGTGAGAGGCCCACATACCACAAAAAAAAAAAAAAAAAAAAAAAAAAAAAAAAAAAAATGATTGTCTTTAGTATTTTTTTTTTTGCAGCATTTGATATTGATACCATATTCCTTTTAGAAATTTTCTCTTAAGACTTTCTCATTTTTATACTGTTGGTTTTCCTACCACTTGGACCACCCTTTTCCTTTCTTTATTAACTCTAAGTTTAAAATGCATCATTTTCTGTATTCTTTTCCTAAGATCATATCCATTTCCATAGTTTTTGCACAGAAGCAGATAGCCAGTTATCCATAAAGCTCCATATCCTGAAGCACTGGTTCTGAGTATGAAATATCTTGCTCTGAACTCTCAATAACTTACATTTTTAAAAGTGTCCTGGTCAATTGGGGAAGCCTATTTTCTGCCCATTAAATCCTGGGACTGGTAGGGGATTTTAAGGATCTTCTAGCTAAATGCCTTCACTTTTTGGCTGAAGAAACTTACGCCTTTGGCTAAAATAAGAGAAAGTCAGATACTTGGTTGAGATTTTCCAGTTCCACGTTTGGTGCTTTTTTCATCACGAAAGGTATCTTGCTGAAGCCATGTTTTTTTGCACCTTTAATTACTTTAAAAATGCAACATGGTAGCTTTATTTAAAGGAGGATTTTATAAATTCTGTGTTTTTAGATTTATTCACTGTACTAATTTCTTATTTTATTATATTTTTTTGCATCCCACTTAATCCATTTGTGTTCAGTTTCCTTCTGCTTGCAGTATGTTCTTTAATATTCCTTTCAGCAGAGGTCTGTTGATGGTAAACTCTTGATCTTTGTCGAAAATGTATTTATTTTGTCCTCATTCTTGGAATGATAATTATTTGATTATAGAATTCTTTGTGATAGTTATTTGTACTCAGTCCTTCAAGGGTATTATGACTTTAATTGTTGCTGTGAGAAGTCTGCTGTTTCTAATTATTGTTGCTTGGCAGGTAATTTGTTATTATTTTTTTTCTGGTTGCTTAAAAGCAGCCCTTAAACATCCCTTAATTTAAAAAAATTTATTTTATTTATTTGCCTTATTTATTTATTTTTTTTGGCTATGTCAGGTCTTAGCTGTGGTGTGTGGGATCTTTGTTGAGGCAAGCCGGATCCTTTTTGTTATGGCGCGCAGTCTGCTTGGACTTCTTTCTAGTTGTGGTGCCCAGGCTCCTCTCTAGTTGTGGTGTGCGGGTTTTCTCTCTCAAGTTGTGGCACGTGGGCTCCAGGGCGTGTGGGCTGTGTAGTCGTGGCGCACAGGCTTAGTTGCCCCGCAGCATGTGGGATATTAGTTCCCTGACCAGGGATCGAACCCATATCCCCTTTATTGGAAGGTGGATTCTTTACCACTGGACCACCAGGAGAGTCCCTAAACATCCCTTAATTTTTTAAAAAAATTTATTTATTTTTGGCTGCTTTGGGTCTTCACTGCTACACGTGGGCCTTCTTCCATTGAGGTGAGCGGGCTCATTGCGGTGGCTCCTCCTGTTGGGGAGCACAGACTCCAGGCAGGTGGGCCTCAGCAATTGTGGCTCACGGGCTCTAGAGCTCAGGCCCAGCAATCTTGGTGCATGGGCCCTGCCGCTCCGCGGCATGTGGGATCCTCCTGGACCAGGGCCCGAACCCATGTCTCCTGTGTTGGCAAGCGGATTCCCAACCACTGCGCCACCAGGAGAGCCCAATTTTTAAAAAATTAATTAATTAATTAATTTTAAATTTATTTTATTTTTGGCTGCATTGGGTCTTCGTTGCTGTGCACGGGCTTTCTCTAGTTGCGGCGAGTGGGGGCTACTCTTTGTTGTGGTGCACAGGCTTCTCATTGCAGTGGCTTCCCTTGTTGCAGAGCACAGGCTCTAGGTGCACAGGCTTCAGTAGTTGTAGCATGCGGGCTCAGTAGTTGTGGCTCACGGTCTCTAGAGTGCAAGCTCAGTAGTTGTGGCGCACGGGCTTAGTTGCTCTGCGGCATGTGGGATCTTCCCGGACCAGGTCTCAAACCTGTGTCCATCCCCTGCATTGGCGGGTGGCTTCTTAACCACCGTGCCACCAAGGAAGCCCCATCCCTTAATTTTTGATATTTTGCAGCTTTGTTCACTTTGTGTCTAGATGTGGCTATGTTTTTATTTATTCTGCTTAGAACTCTTGTTTCTAGAATGTAATCATTATTATTTATTAATTCTAGAAAATTATTATCCATTATTTTCTTACTTACCCTCATTCTCTTTAGTTGCCTTTGGATGTCCTGTTTGATGTATGTGGACCATGTAATTTTCTGCTCCTTGCCTCTTAATCTTGCTTTCATATCTTCTATCTCTTTATCTCTCTAGGCCACTTTCTGGTTAGTTTTTGCACGTGCCTTCCAGATAATTAATTCTTTCTTCAGCTGTGCCTAATTTTACAGTTTGAGTCAGTTGATTTTTTAATATCAGCAATTGTATTTTGCTTTTCTAGAAGTTCTTTGTGCCCCTCATTTAAAAGACTTAGTATGAGAAAATGTCAGCCTACATGAAAGTAGAGAAAATAGTGTTATCAATAATATTAGACTTATAAAAAAGTTACAAAAATAGTGTATAGTTCTTGTATAACCTTTACCTAGCTTCCCCTAATATTATATTTTATGTAATCATAGAATAATTATCTTAGATCAGGAAATTAATGTTGATACAATACTATTAACTAATCTGTAGACCATATTTGAATTTCTCCAGTTTTCCCACTAGAGTCCTTTTTGTGGACTAGGATCCCATGTCGCATTTAGTTGTTATTTCCTTAGTCTTTTCTAATCTGGACATTTAACCAGTCTTTGTCTTTGTAACCTTGACCTTTTGAAGATTACTGGCCATTTTGTAGAATGTTCCTCATTTAGGATTTGTCTGATGTTTTCTTGTGATTGGTTATACATTTTTGGCATGGCAGAGGTCGTGTTGTGCTCTTCTCTGGGCATAATATCAGCAGGTGCATGATGTAGATACTGGTGATGTAACATTTGATCACTTGCTTATGGTGTTGTCTGCCAGGTTGGTTTTGGGTTTTTTTTGTATTTACTTTTTCCCCCCTTGTAATAAATATTTGAAGCTATGCAGTTATCCTGTTTCTTATACTTTTCAGCACTTTTTGATGGTTTTTGCCTGCAACAGTTGTTACTGTGGTGTTTGCCAAATGGTGATATTTCTAGTCCCATTGTTCCTATTACATGCATTATGAGTTAGAATTCCATCTTAAGGAAGAGCTTTCCTGTCTTGCCTATTTATTCATTTATCCAATTATTTATACTAGTATGGACTTGGGCATTTATTTATTCTATAGGTTATAATCCATTAGTGTCATTTATTTCTTGCTTAGTGTTGTCCCAGATTTTGCCATTGGGAGCTCTTCAGGTTTGCTCCTGTGTCCTTTTGACAGGCCCTCATCATTTTTTAAACCCTTTTTTTACTATCTGCATAGCACAAGATGTTCCAGATTCGACTTGTCCTTCTTCTGCTTCACCCTTACAATCAACCATTTCTCCAAGGGGCTCTGTTCTCCTTTGATTGGAAAATGGTATTGAGAAATTATGATCTGGAAGTTCGGTGTGTTCATACTGGATTTTCGTTGCTTTTAAGTCCTCTCAGTGGACAGAGTTAAGAAATACATGTATGTATATACATACACCTAGTCTGTGTGTTTCTAAATGTATATACATATTTTAAAAAAAGAGTTCGTGTTGATATCTCCAATTCCAAGGATACTGCTTACAGAATTGTGTTATAGTCTTCTCCCCCCCACACCGTTTGTTTAGTAGGTTGTTTTTCCAGTCTTTGATAGTGACAAACCTGGTCCTCATTGTCCACAATGTATTTTCTTATTTGCTCAATCCTAGTATACAAGAATTTCAGAATTGCTAACCTCTACTCTTGTGAGAAACAAATTTATTGTCTAGAATACACTACTATGAAAATACTGTCAGTAGAGTCGAAATACTGTTTTCCAAATTTATTTAGGTAATTTCTTTTCTTTCCCACCCACTGCAGTGTGGCATTTGTAATATATTTATTACTGTTTGTGTCCCATTTTGAATCCCGCCCCCCATATCCTGGTTGATTTTAATTATCAATTTATTTGGGGGTTATGTGAAACAATTACCATGTTTCTAAGAGTTAGAAATAACACAAAAAGCTTTACTCAGAGTAGTGTCCGTCCTCCCTATCCTTCTACCATGGTCCCAGTTTCACTTTCTTTCCAGCTTGTTCCCGTTTGTCCTCTAGGATATCTTATTATCATTTATTTCTGGTTTTATCTTCTTGGAATTCTTTTTTTGCGCAAATGAGCTGATACATATAAATTTTCTTATTATATTCCCTTTTTTTCTTACATGAAAGAAATACTCAAGACTTTTTTTGCACTTTCTTTTTTAACTTAATAATATATCCTGAATATCACTTCATATCATTTCATAGAGCTCTTCCTCATTCTTTTTTTTGAGACTGCCTATAATTGCATGGTGCGACTATAGCATAGCTTATTCAGCTACTCTCCTGTGTTTAGAAATTTAGGCTGTTTTGTTAGCTGAGGTGTTTTAAAGCAAATCACACAGTGACATCTCACTTTATGTTGCATCTCTGAAAAATAGACATTTTTCTCCATAACCACAGTACCATTGTCTTCCACACACCCCAAATGCACAAGTCTTTAATATTATAGTTTATTTATTCCATATTCTGATATCTTTCATAGCCTCAGAAATGCTGTTTTATAGTTGGTGTGTTTGAATTAGGATTTAAAACAAGGTTCATAAGTTGCATTTGATTATGTCTCTTTAAGTTTCTCTATAACAGTACCACCATCTTTTTATTCCTCTCACCCTCTTGACTTACTGAATGATTCTACAGTTGTCTTGTAGAATGTTCCAGATTTTTCTTTTTTTTTTTTTTTTTGCGGTACGCGGGCCTCTCACTGTCACAGCCTCTCCCGTCGCGGAGCACAGGCTCTGGACGCGCAGGCCCAGTGGCCATGGCTCACGGGCCCAGCCACTCCGCGGCACGTGGGATCCTTCTGGACCGGGGCACGAATCCCCATCCCTGCATTGGCAGGTGGACTCTCAACCACTGCGCCACCAGGGAAGCCCATAGATTTTGGGTTTTTTAAGAGTTATTTGGATGTTTGACTTATTTTTATTCCTTTACATTTCTTTCTACCTACCTATTTATCTATCTATCTATTTATTTATTTTTGGCTGAGTTGGGTCTTTGTTGCTGTGTGCGGGCTATCTCTAGTTGTGGCGAGCAGGGGTTACTTTTCGTTGCGGTGCGTGGGCTTCTCATTGCAGTGGCTTCTCATGTTGCAGAGCATGGGCTCTAGGTGTGCGGGCTCAGTAGCTGTGGCTCGCGGGCTCTAGAGCGCAAGCTCAGTAGTTGTGGCGCACGGGCTTAATTGCTCCGCGGCATGTGGGATCTTCCCGGACCAGGGCTCGAACCCGTGTCCCCTGTGTTGGTAGGCGGATTCTTAAGCACTGCGCCACCAGGGAAGCCCTCATTTACATTTCTTGTAAAATTAAAATTTATGATAGGAAACTTGGTTTGCAACGAATTCAGTGTTTTGGCACAAATGTTTCATAGGTAGTACTGAGTACTTTGTATTCATCACATCAGAAGTGTTTTGTCCTACTTGTAGTGATGCTAATATTCAGTAGATTCAGATGATGAAAGTTAATATTCTTATTATAATATTGAGCGTTTCCTCTTATATCCTTCATGCAATCTGTGGGATGATCCTTTTGTACCATGCCAATATCGAGTTCCTCATCTGTTGATTGTTTTAACATCCACTGAGTATCAGTTCTTGTATTGTTGTGTTAGGGATGTCTGTTACTGTTTTATGATGTCTTGTCCCATGTATTTTAGTTTATCTTTTATGTATTTTAATCTTAAAGTACTTATAAATGCCTATCAGATTGTTCAGTTGTCTGAAGTTCTTAGAAATCCACTTCTGTTCTTTGCTATATTTGCTGATTCTTAAGGTGAACTGTTTCCTTAGGTGTTTTATAGGTTTGAATTGTGAGCTGATCTTCAGAGGGGTTGTCTATGAGAATTCTGAGTGGCTTCTTGGCGGGGCGGGGTGGGGGGCATATTACTCCAGAGACGTTTGTTTTTGCCAAGCACCCTAGAGGTGTTTCCAGGGACCACTTTATTTTTAAACTGAAGTATAGCTTACATCTACTAAAATGAACAGATTTTCAGTGCAGTTTTTTTTTTTTTTTTTTTTTTTTTTTTTGCGATACGCGGGCCTCTCACTGTTGTGGCCTCTCCCATTGCGGAGCACACGCTCCGGACGTGCAGGCTCAGCAGCCACGGCTCACGGGCCCAGCCGCTCCGCGCCATGTGGGATCTTCCCGGACCGGGGCATGAACCCGTGCCCCCTGCATTGGCAGACGGACTCTCAACCACTGCGCCACCAGGGAAGCCCCTTCAGTGCAGTTTTGACATGTGTGTATACCTATGTTATCACCCTGTTCAAGCAGAGAACATTTTTTCTATTTAATTTTTGGAATTTGGAGTTCCTGTACAACGTAGATAGAATAAATTCAAACTCTAAACCTATGTGAGGGCATCTTGTGCTTACAAAGTCTTTGGTGTTTTTTCCACATTTTCAGAGCCTAGGCCAAGACAGAAAATTTCTTTGCCTCCTTCTACCAATGGCAGATTTTTCTACTTCATTGTTCCCCAAGGGTCTGTGCTTTGTGCAGATATCTTACTTCTAACCCAGTGCTTCTTGTGTGTCAAGGCCTTGTCTTTTTCCCTGCTTTGCCACTGAAACAGAAGTTCCTCAGTTTCTGAGATGAGAATAACCTGCAGGGTGGCTGTAGCATCAAGCGTGTACTGCTTTTTATTTCCCTATTAATTTTTGGCTCTCTAAGAGATTTCCCCTACTTTCATACGTTAGTTGTACATTTAAAGGAGTGTTTATGTATTTTTATTTTGTGTATATATGTGTATCAGTCCGTTTGGGCTGCTATTACAATACACCACAGACTGAGTAGCTTATAATGATAGAAATTTTATTGTTTACAGCAGTGGCCCCCAACCTTTTTGGCACCAGGGACCGGTTTCTTGGAAGACGGTTTTTCCACGGGGGGTCGGGGGATGGTTCAGGCAGTAATGCGGGTGATGGGGAGCTGCAGATGAAGCTTCGCTCGCTCCCCCGCCGCTCACCTCCTGCTGTGTGGCCCTGGTTCCTAACAGGCTGTGGACTGGTAGCGGTCCATGGCCCAGGGGTTGGGGACCCCTGGTGTACAGTTCTGGAGGCTGGGAGGTCCAAGATCAAGTGCCAGCGTGGTCCACTTCTGGTGCGGGCCCTCTTCCTGGTTCATGCACCTTCTTTCTGTGTCCTTATGTGGTGGAAGGGCCTAGGGGTCTTTCTGGAGCCTCTTGTATAAAGCACTAATCCCATTCATGACAAGCTCTGCCCTTATGACTAAGCACCTCCCAGAGGCCTCACATTCTAACTACCATCTTTGAGGATTTCAGTACAGGAATTATGAGGAGACATAAACATTCAGACCATAGCAATGTATAAATCAAGTAAAAAGACTTACCAGTGGTTCTAGGTGTTTTGTAAAAGGAGGGTTTTCTGGTTATGCTGTTATCAAATTACCAGAAATAGAAATTCTAACTTTTATGTTTTAAAATATTACCTTTTCTTATTGTGGATATATGTGAATGTTAGTTGGGCATTATTCATACTTACTAATATGTGTACTAATGACTTCTTTTAATTATAGGTAGGATTATATAAGTAACTTCAAGGATCATGAAGTGGTTTATGACCTGGTATAGATCTGGTTCAGTTAGATTTTATGACTTAATTCTAAATGTTGTCTTAATTAGTCACCTTTTAATGTAATTACATCTTGTAAAGGGTGAAAATGTATCCCTCTTGTTTAGCTTTATTGAAACTGAACATTTCTGAGTATTTTTGTTAGGGGAAGCTGGATTCAAATTAAGTATACATACTAGATTAGGAGTCTGTAAATATTTTGGAAAATATATTATTTTTTCCTTACCTAATCATAGAAATTATATGCTTGGGATTGTAATAAATTTGTGTAAAATGGCTGATATCTAGTCTGATTGACAGTTGAGATATTTTTACTTTATTGGCATAAGAAATTTTGATGTCTTGAAAACTCACTGTTTTCTTTACTTACTTTAATTACTTCCTAATTAAAATGAAGCCTATCTTCTACCCTTTACTCCATTTAAAAATTATTTTCCAGAAAGCATTGCAAATGGATATCATGCCAGATACAGCAATAAAATTACATTTGTGTGGAAACTAGTGAACAGCATATAGCAGCCTGGCACTGGTTTTCATGATTTTTGATGAATAGCAGATGTGCACACTCTGGCAAAGCGGAGCTGTAACCACATGTATTTAATTTTTCAGTATCAAGTAGATATGTTTATATTCTCTTAATTCAAAGCCCAGATAGAACCCAGAGCCAAAATAAATTAGAGGCCAAACAGACTACATAATTGGAGAGTTAGCAATAATTGTTGCTGAAGAGAGATTTCTCTTACGTGAGCCTGTAACTTGGCTTTTGAGAAGCCATAGGAGATATTTATCAAACACTCTTGCATTTCCTAAAGGATACTTTAGGTATCCTTTTGGCTTTTAAATATGCGATAAAAAGTGTTTGTAGAATATATTACACAACTAGTTGAATTTAGC
This sequence comes from Hyperoodon ampullatus, assembly GCF_949752795.1. Lineage (NCBI taxonomy): Eukaryota > Metazoa > Chordata > Mammalia > Artiodactyla > Ziphiidae > Hyperoodon > Hyperoodon ampullatus. The sequence goes on from NC_136924.1 coordinate 93,531,944, forward strand.
AACTTTATTGTTAAGTGCTTTTAGGTAACCATAGGTTACTAAGCTAGATTAACTGCCCAAACAAAAACAGAACAACTAAGCCAAACCAAACTGACTCCTTAATATGTGTACCCCAGTTATTTTTTATTTTTGGAAAGAGTCCAAAATAAAATGATGTAGTCAAGGAGTTCACCTCATAGTCTTAATTTTTAGGCAGCTGGGTTAAGGGGGGAGGTTTTCAGGCCTCAGTGTCAAATACTCTTTTCTTCATTTTAATAATAGAAAATGTTTATGTGATACCCTAGCAGGTAATCTGGAGAGTTTTTTTTTTTTCGTCTTTTTTCTCTGCATCCTGAAGCCTCTATTCTGCTGGCGGTCTTGATCTTCTCCATCCTACTAGTTGTTCTTTAAATAAAACGTTTACATCTTTCTCTTATTGGCTGGTGTGCATCCCCCCCTTTAAGGAGTGACTGTCTTAAAGGAGTAGCCCCTAAATATTGTTGTTTATTAAATCTAACACCTTAGTTTGTCATTCAAGCTTTTAGCAGGTGCCTTTTACCGTATCATCCTGATTTTTTCATATTCTCTTATGCAACTTAACAGTGAGAGCCAGAGTCTGTATATATGCTATATATTTTAGGGCTGGAAATAACCTTCCTCACCTCCCCAATGCAGATATAACTCTTGATGACTTATTGACATTCATTGCCCCATGATGCTTCTTGTTGGCAGCTCTACCCCAGCTGTGTAAAGTTTCTGGAAATTTTGAAGTCATAGAGTCATTTTGAAAAACGACAAACTTCTAAAGGATTCAATTTTGCTTTAAATTATGGAGTATAATAGATTAATGGGAAAATTATAAAGTTAAAAAACTTAACTGGGAATTTAAAAATCTCTTTTGTAAAGTTTACTTACAATTTTTCTAGGTCATATAATCTCTTTATGATACATAGACTGAACCTTAAATTTCTTCCAGTACCTAGAGTAGTAGAGTCTCATATTTATAGAGATATTGTGTATTTGTGCCATGTCTGGATTACATACGAGGGCAGAGCATGCTAGTCTTGTGCTGCACTTTTACTAAGGGATATAAATTGATATTCATTTGACAGTGTTAAAATGTTGTAATTCAACTTTGTCCCCTCACCTGGCCCAAATAAAGCTCTTAGGTAATCAAACTCAAAATACAGAGTAAATCCTCTGTATCTACTTTGGATATGGAGGATACTTTGATTTTGGAGGACAGATAGCAGTGGATGTTCTTTTTCCCCTCTCTCCAGGGTTTTTCTCCTCCCCTCATGTTGAATGATGATTTTGGGTTTGCAGAAATGGAATTTCCAGTGATGAGATCGGCTGCCATAGTTGTCCAACATCACATATCTGTACAAGGATCCTGAGCGGGGTTCAGTAGCTTCCATTCCGTTTGAATCAGCTTCAGTGCTTCATCCCCGAGTGCCATGAATGTTTCTCTCCTGGATCTCCAGGGCCCATTGCCATTTTTTTCCGCACTCTCTAGAAAAGGACAAAGTCTCATAAAGCAGATTCTGAGCCTGAAACATAGGAAAGGCTATAGTGTGACCGTTGTGGAGAAGACCCAAGCAGGGAGCCTCATTCTGCTGAAAGGTCATTGTATTGACTGGAGACATTTTAGGAATAACATTTACTGTAATCTCTTTCAGTCTCTCTTTCTTATTCCTTCCTTTGGGCACATAATTTAGCTGCCTTTGGGGAGCTCATGTGCCACAACTGCTGAAGCCTGCGTGCCCTAGAGCCCGTGCTCCTCAACAAGAGAAGCCACTGCAGTGAGAAGCCCACGCACTGCAATGAAGCGTAACCCCCGCTCACCACAGCTAGAGAAAGCCGGCACACAGCAACGAAGACCCAGCGCAGCCAAAAATAAATAAAATTTAAAAAAAGAATAAGAAAAAGAGAAAAGTTTTTTGTTTGACATTCGTTCATTCCTTCTCTAATACTCTTTTTTTTTTTTTTAATGTAGATCTGAGTTTCTTACCCGTATCATTTTCCTTCTCTCTGAAAAACTTCGTTTCTTGCAAAGCAGGTCTATAGGCAATAAATCCCCTCAATTTTTGTTTTTCTGAGAAAGTCTTTATTTCCTCTTCACTTTTTTTTTTTTTTTTTTTTGCGGTACGTGGGCCTCTCACTGTTGTGGCCTCTCCCGTTGCAGAGCACAGGCTCCGGACGCACAGGCTCTGCGGCCATGGCTCACGGGCCTAGCCGCTCCATGGCATATGGGATCTTCCCAGACCGGGGTACGAACCCGCGTCCCCTGCATGAGCAGGTGGACTCTCAACCACTGCGCCACCAGGGAAGCCCTCCTCTTCACTTTTTTTTTTTTTTTTTTTGCGGTACGCGGGCCTCTCACTGTTGTGGCCTCTCCCGTTGCGGAGCACAGGCTCCGGATGCGCAGGCTCAGCGGCCATGGCTCACGGGCCCAGCTGCTCCGCGGCATGTGGGATCTTCCCAGACCGGGGCACGAACCCGTGTCCCCTGCATCGGCAGGCGGACTCTCAACCACTGCGCCACCAGGGAAGCCCTCCTCTTCACTTTTAAAGGATAATTTTGCAGGTTACAGAATTCTAGATTGGCAGGTTTTTCCCTTTCAACTCTTCTAAGTATTTCACTTTTCCTGCTTGCTGTTCTCTGAGCTGCTTAGATTTGTGGTTTGGTATCTGATACTAATTTGGGAAAATTCTAAGTTATTAGAATATTCTTCAAATTAGAATATGCTTCAAATAGCTCTTTCTCTTTTTCTTTGCCTTCTGGGATTCCCATTATGCATATGATATACCTTTTGTAGTTGTCCCACAGTTCTTGGATATTGTGCTCTCTTTTTCCCCCCAATCTTTTTTCTCTTTGCTGTTTAGTTTGGAAATTTCTGTGGACATTTTATAAATGCAGAGATTCTTTCATCAGCTGTGTCCAGTGTCCTAATGAGCCCATTAAAGGCATTCATTTCTGTTATAGTGTTTTTGATCTCCAGCACTTCTTTTTTTTTTTTTTGCTTTATAACAAATTTAATCAGTTATACATATGTTCCCATATCCCCTCCCTTTTGCGTCTCCCTCCCACCCTCCCTATCCCACCCCTCCAGGCGGTCACAAAGCACCGAGCTGATCTCCCTGTGCTATGCGGCTGCTTCCCACTAGCTATCTACCTTACGTTTGGTAGTGTATATATGTCCATGCCTCTCTTTCGCTTTGTCACAGCTTACCCTTCCCCCTCCCCATATCCTCAAGTCCATTCTCTAGTAGGTTCCAGCATTTCTTTTTGTTTCTTTCTTAGAATCTTTCTGGTTCTGTTATCCGTCTATTCTTGTATGTTGCCTGTTTTTTTCCATTTGGGTCCTTAGCATGTTAATCATAGTTGTTTTAAGTTCCTGGTCTCATAATTCCAACATTCTGGTCGTATCTGAGTCTGGTTCTGATGCTTGCTCTGGCTCTTCAAACTTTTTTTCCTTTTAGTAAAGCCTTGTATTTTTTTTGTTGAAACCTGAACATTATGTACTGGGCAAAAGGGACTGCAGTAAATAGGCCTTTAAGAATGTGCTAGAAGAGGGGATATGTTCTGTAGTTCTATGAGTAGGTCTCAGTCTTCTAGTGAGTCTTCTAGTTCTGGGCTGGGAGCTTCACAAATGTGTCTGTTTTTTTTCATCCCCTTAGGTGGGGCAGGATAACTAGAGGGGACTGGAGTTGGGTATTTCCCTCCCTCTGGTCTGATAAAAGCCCAATAGGTTAGGGTAAAATAGTTTCTCTTGAGGGCAGGCCTTGTTAAGAAGAATAGAATACTCTGATGTAGTTCAAAAATTATTATTTTTTTCCTTCCCATTGCTGGAAGCATGAGGGGATTTTTCTTTGATCTTCACAGTGAGGACCTGGTAGAGTTCCTGGAGGAAAAATGCACAAAAGTGTGAGGGCCACCTCATGACTGGTCTCTCTGGAGTTTTTAACTTTCAGATTTATCTACACTAAGTCTCTAGCAATTCATCAGTTACAGTTTAGATTTTACTACCCTGCTACTGGTTCCCACATAGTTTTCTGCTCTGGTAAATTATGATTCTCTGTATCTGCCTGTCTGTCTCTCCAATTTTTGGATCAGCAGTTTGCTCTGTGACCCAATTCTCTGATGGATCTAAGAAGAATTGTTGATTTTTTTTAAGTTCACGTTTTTGCTTGTTAGGATGGAGTGATGGTTTCTAAGCTTCTTACATGCTGGACTAGAAACTGGAAGTCAGGGCTTTTGCTTTTTTTGCATTAAAAATCTAAATACATGAAGCTTAAGTAATGCAATATTTATTAGTTAGAAGAATCTTACATAATATAATCTGGAATCTTAATTTCAATAGATGAGTTCCAGACATATTCAGAGGTTCTGCTTTGGATTGGGGCAGGCATCCAGAAAATAGAACCTGTATGCTCTTATATCTTATTTATATCCTTAGTCTAGTTCCCTAAGCCATTGGTATTGGGTCTAATAATACTTTTATTTATTACCATAAACTGTTTATCTCCAGTAAACAGATACTGTTTAGACTGACTTTGTTTAAGAATCCTTACAGTGAGACTGAACTAAGTAAGTGAATCCACATCATCTCAGTTTATATATAAGAAGACTGAAGTGGAAATGAAAGCAGTAAAATGAATTCATAACTGTCTTTTTAAATTTTCACTAATTTTATTAATGATAGAGGCTTAAGTGAAACTCTCAGAACTTGGTTGTAAAATAAGATATGAAATCTGTTTCCTTATAACTCTGTAACATTTTCCTTTGAAGCCTAACCATGAGCAAACAACTGTTAGCAATCTGAAAGTAAATTTTCTGAAATGTCTCCTCAGAGATTGAAAACAGTGTTACGTGCATGGAGATAAGCCTACAAACATGTAGACTGTGTACTCTGTTTAGTAGAATTAAAGAGGACTTTGGAAATGTGTATGTTTGCCTGAAGAATGAGTAGTAAAATTTTTTGTAAGCTGTTACATGTATAGAGAAGATGAGAAGCATCATAAAAGAGCACACTGTAAATTTGTTAAAACACATAGAACTCTACAGCAGAAAGTGAACCTTAACGTGTGCAAATTAAAAAAACAAACATGTAGTTGGTTAGAGGATCCCAGGATGAAATGCAGACTGAGCCAAACAAATCTAACTCTATTAGAAATGTACGAAAAAAATCTCACTGAATATAATGGGGGAGAAAAGGTACTGTCCTAAGTAACTTTGGAAATGCACGGAACCTGTAAGACTAAAGGCAAAAGGAGCTGCACATAAGTAGTGTATTCAAGTTGATAATGTTGCTTCCCATAGAGGAATGGTTAACAATTCTGATTCTATACTAGAATTCAACAAGTAAGATAGGTGGTAGGTGGTGGGAACCAGGTTTCTTACTGTTGGAGTGGGAGGTTACAGACAAGCAAGGGAAGGAGGCTACAGTGATCCATGTAGTAGTGCATTAGAATTGGAGATATTAGTATAAGCTCATATTTAACTTACTATCGATATAAGTATACATCTTTTTTTTTTTTTTTTTTTTTGTGGTACGCGGGCCTCTCACTGTTGTGGCCTCTCCCGTTGCGGAGCACAGGCTCTGGACGCGCAGGCTCAGTGGCCATGGCTCACGGGCCTAGCTGCTCCGTGGCATGTGGGATCTTCCCGGACCGGGGCACGAACCCGTGTCCCCTGCATCGGCAGGCGGACTCTCAGCCACTGCGCCACCAAGGAAACCCATAAGTATACATCTTAAATGAGTTTAGTTCATTAACCTCAAAGCAATCAAAAATAGAAATTTCAGCCTTGGAATTAATCGTATTTTTAAATGAAAAAAATTTTATAATTTATTTTTATTATTTATTTATTTATTTTGGGCTGCGTTGGGTCTTCGTTGCTGTGTGTGGGCTTTCTCTAGTTGCAGTGAGCAGGGGCTACTCTTCATTGCAGTGCGCGGGGCTTCTCGTTGCAGAGCACGAGCTCTAGGTGTGCAGCTTTAGTAGTTGTGGCTCGTGGGCTCTAGGCACGCAGGCTCAGTAGTTGTGGCGCACGGACTTAGTTGCTCTGTGGCATGTGGAATCTTCCTGGATCAGGGCTCAAACCCATGCCCCCTGCATTGGCAGGCGGATTCTTAACTACTGCACCACCAGGGAAGTCCCTTAATAGTTTTTTATAATCAAGGTGGGCGTAGTTGAAAAGTATATTATAGTTAATATTTTAAGCATTTGCCTTAAGAAGTATTGCAGGATTTGTCAGATCTTACAGAATGGGACAGTCCTAAATCCAGACCTAAGTATTGCCAGTCATATTGTTGAATGCCTTCTGTTAGGAGGGAGATTTGTATTGATACAAATACAAATCCCTTGATCATAGAATCATGATTGTATTTTGCAGTATTTGTAATTTTATTTAAGTTATTGTTCAGTATATGTGGTATGCTCCTTCGTTCTCTCTCTCTCTCTCTCTCTTTTTCTCTCATTCCCAAGGGGAAACACAGCAACGGTGTTTGACTGGAGGTCATACTTGTACCTAATTTTCAATTAAGCAGTTTGTGGAAAGACTTTGTAGAATGGCCGTTTCCAAGTCATTCTGGGAGGCTGAGATAAATGGCTATAACGTGCGTATAAAGATTTGGGAAAATTCAGATTCTGTTTTTTCTTTTGATGAAAGGAAGGGTTTGAATGAAATAATTGGGGAAATATTTCTTTAAAACCTTGGAGTGTCTTTATAATTTTTATGCTTAGCTGATGGCATGAATACTTACTACTTTTCTGGGGAGAATGATTTAAAATATTTTATCTTGGTGTTGGACTGTGTCAGCTATAATTTCGGGTTCAGAAAATAGAGTCACAATATGATTGAGATTTAATTGATGGTTTTTCCAAATTGACCTAGGAGCATTTTGCCAAATGCTTTATAGATTTATCCTAGAAATACTGCTTGGTGTTTTCTAGAGTTGTGTATACTACGATTACTATGTATTTACTGTGTATTTTCTGATGTTAAAAAGACATTTATAAGGAAAGATAATACTTGAGTTTTATTCTCTTATTACAGCGTGGATTCTGATTTAGTAGTTCTAGTGGGGAGCCTGAGATTTCTCTGAGGCTGTTGGTTCGTGGACCACACTTGCAAGGTGTTAGAGCTAGGGGTGGGCAAATGTTTTCTGCAAAGGCCCAGTTAGTAAACATTTTAGTCTTTGTTGGCCACGTATGGTCTCTGTTACATCTTTCTCTTTTTTCTTTCTTTTTTTTTTTTTTTACAACCCTTTAAAAACGTAAAAACCATTCTTAGCTCATGGGCCCATACAAAAACAAGGCACAATCAGATTTGAACCCTTGGCCATAGTTTGCCTATTCCTGTTTTAGAGAAAGGGCATATGCGTTTAGTTTGATAGAAACAAAAATTCTAGAATTGGTGTTTGTCATGACTTTTCAGCATTTCAGATGATCATGTGATTTTTCTTTGCCCTATTAATGAGGTGAATTATTGCTGATGGTTCAGAAGCTTTTTGTTGTTGTTTACAAAAGTTTGTTTTTCTTCTTTTAATAGGGGTATAATTTTACATACAGTAAAATTCATCCTTTTTATTGTATGGTATTTTGAATTTTGACAAATGAATATAGTTGTGTACTGTTAAAGGTGAACAAAGCTGGACCCTAGTTAAAATGGTAAGGACACATTTTAATCAGTGATACATTCCTGCAATACGGAAAAGACTCCAGCGTGAATGGAGCTTGGCTTTGATTGGTACAGCAGTGACCTAGCGTTTTAAAGGGAGAATGAAGGCATTGAGAACGGGTGAGAAGGGGGTTCAGTGGAGTCAGGGAAGCAATAAATAACAGGAGGCTGGAAGGGGAGCTTTTTGTTATTGGTCCACGTGAAACTATCTGGATTGGTTAATTGCTGCTTATCCAAAGCTCTTACCATCCCACACGTCCTGCCAGACAGAAGCCCTACGTTCAGGTGTTGGCTGGAACACACAGTAAATTCTTTCGGCAGCTTTGAGTTTTTTTAGGCAGATATTTTAAGAGGGGCTGGAGGTATCCTAGGGATGCAGCTATGAAGCTATGTTAGTGTTTTGTTCAAGTCTTTATAGGCCATGGTTGAGGCATCGTTGAGGAGGGGACTCAGGAGCATGGCTGGAGGTTAGTTAGAGAGTCTCTGTCAGCATCACCACCACAATCAAGATACAGAACTGTTCTGTCATCACCTTCCCCCTCCCCCCCCCAGTTTCCTTGTGCTCTGTTGTGCTTACCTTCTTGCCTAACCCTTGGCTCCTGACAATTACTGATTTGTTCTCTCTTCCTGTTGTCTTTTCCAGAATGTCCTATAAATGGAATCATACATTACATAGCTTTTTGAGACTGGCTTCTTTGACTCGGCGTAATACATTTGAGATTCATCTATGTTGTTGTGTGTATCAGTAGTTTTTGTTGTTGTTGTTGTTGTAGCTGAGTGGTATCCCATTGTATTGATGTATTGCAGTTTGTCCATTAATCAGTTGTTTCCAATTTTGGCAATTACAAATAAAGCTACTGTAAACATTCGTGGACAGGTTTTTTTGTGAACATAAGTTTTCACTTCTCTTCCTGCTCTTGGGTAATACCCAGAAGTTAGCTTGTTGGGTTCTGTGGTAACTATAATTAACTTTATACAAAACTGAAAATTTCCTGAAGTGGTTATATAGTATTTTATTCCCACTAGCAGTGTATGAGAGTTCCAGTTGTTCTGCATTGTCACTGGCATTTGATAATGTCAGTTTCCGTCAGGTCATTCTTATACGTATGTTGTGATCTCACTGTGGTTTTAATTTGTATTTCTCTAATGGCTGATGATGGTGAGCATCTTTATATATATTTAATGTATTTGTGTATCTTCTTGGGTGAAATATCTGTCAGATGTTTTGCCAAGTTTTATATTTTTTTTCTTAATTATTGTTGAGTTTTGAAAGTTGTTGACATACAGTCTGGATACAAGTCCTTTATCAGGTATGTGTTTGATAAATCTTTTCTCCTAGGCTGTGGCTTGTCTTTTTACTCTCCTAACAGCATCTTTCAAAGAGCAGACATTATATGTTTTGATTATCAGTTTTTTTCTTTTAGGGATTGTACTTTCGGCTTTTAGTATCAAATCTTGGAAATCTTTGCCTAACCTAGGGTCACAACAATTTTTCTCCTGTGTTTTCTTCTAGAAATGTTAGGTTTTACATTTAACTCTATGACCCATTTTGAGTTAATTTTTTAAAAAACATTTTTATTGGAGTATAACTGCTTTACAGTGGTGTGTTAGTTTCTGCTTATAACAAAGTGAATCAGTTATACATATCCCCATATCCCCATATCCCCATATCTCTATATCTCTTCCCTCTTGCATCTCTTTCCCTCCCACCTTCCCTATCCCACCCTTCTAGCTGATAACAAAGCACCGAGCTGATATCCCTGTGCTTTGCAACTGCTTCCCACTAGCTATCTATTTTACATTTGGTAGTATATATATGTCCATATATACACTACCACTCTCTCACTTTGTCCCAGCTTACCCTTCCCCTCCTCGTGTCCTTAGGTCTATTCTCTAGTAGGCCTGCGTCTTTATTCCCGTCTTGCCCCTAGGTTCTTCATGACCTTTTTTTTTTTTCCCCCAGGTTCCATATATATTGTGTTAGCATACGGTATTTGTTTTTCTCTTTCTGACTTACTTCACTCTGTATGACAGACTCTAGGTCCATCCACCTCACTACAAATAACTCAAATTTCGTTTCTTTTTATGGCTAAGTAATATTCCATTGTATATATGTGCCACATCTTCTTTATCCATTCATCTGTCGATGGACACTTAGGTTGTTTCCATGTCCTGGCTATTGTAAATAGAGTGGTAATGAACATTGTGGTACATGACTCTTTTTGAATTATGGTTTTCTCAGGGTATATGCCCATTAGTGGGATTGCAGGGTCATATGGTAGTTCTATTTTTAGTTTCTTAAGGAACCTCCACACTGTTCTCCATAGTGGCTGTATCAGTGTACATTCCCACCAACAGTGTCTGAGGGTTTCCTTTTCTCCACACCCTCTCCAGCATTTATTGTTTGTAGATTTTTTGATGATGGCCATTCTGACCACTGTGACATGATATCGCATTGCAGTTTTGATTTACATTTCTCTAATGATTAATGATGTTGAGCATTCTTACATGTGTTTGTTGGCAATCTGTATATCTTCTTGGGAGAAATGTCTGTTTAGGTCTTCTGCCCATTTTTGGATTGGGTTGTTTGTTTTTTGATATTGAGCTGCATGACCTGCTTGTAAATTTTGGAGATGAATCCTTTGTCAGTTGCTTCATTTGTGAATATTTTTTCCCATTCTGAGGGTTGTCTTTTCGTATTGTTTATGGTTTCTTTTGCTGTGCAAAAGCTTTTAAGTTTTATTAGGTCCCATTTGTTTATTTTTATTTCCATTTCTCTAGGAGGTGGGTAAAAAAGGATCTTGCTGTGATTTTTGTCATAGAGTGTTCTGCCTATGTGTTCCTCTAAGAGTTTGATAGTGTCTGGCCTTACATTTGGGTCTTTAATCCATTTTGAGTGTATTTTTGTGTATGGTATTAGGGAGTGTTCTGATTTCATTCTTTTACATGTAGCTGTCCAGTTTTCCCAGCACCACTTATTGAAGAGGCTGTCTTTCTCCACTGTATATTCTTGCCTCCTTTATCAAAGATAAGGTGACCACGTGTGTGTGGGTTTATCTCTGGGCTTTGTATCCTGTTCCACTGATCTATATTTCTGTTTTTGTGCCACTACCATACTCTCTTGATTACTGTAGCTTTGTAGTATAGTCTGAAGTCAGGGAGCCTGATTCCTCCAGCTCCGTTTTCTTTCTCAAGATTGCTTTGGCTATTCGGGGTCTTCTGTGTTGCCATACAAATTGTGAAATTTTTTGTTCTAGTTCTGTGAAAAATGCCAGTGGTAGTTTGATAGGGATTGCATTGAATCTGTAGATTGCTTTGGGTAGTACAGTCATCTTCACAATGTTGATTCTTCCAATCCAAGAACATGGTATATCTCTCCATCTGTTGGTATCAACTTTAATTTCTTTCATCAGTGTCTTATAGTTTTCTGCATACAGGTTTTTTTGTCTCCCTAGGTAGGTTTATTCCTAGGTATTTTATTCTTTTTGTTGCAATGGTAAATGGGAGTGTTTCCTTAATTTCTCTTTCAGATTTTTCATTAGTGTATAGGAATGCAAGAAATTTCTGTGCATTAATTTTGTATCCTGCTACTTTACCACATTCATTGATTAGCTCTAGTAGTTTTCTGGTAGCATCTTTAGGATTCCCTGTGTGTAGTATCATGTTATCTGCAAACAGTGACAGCTTTACTTCTTCTTTTCCGATTTGGATTCCTTTTATTTCTTTTTCTTCTCTGATTGCTGTGGCTAAAACTTCCAAAACTGTTGAATAATAGTGATGAGAGTGGGCAACCTTGTCTTGTTCCTGATCTTAGTGGAAATGGTTTCAGTTTTTCCCCATTGAGGATGATGTTGTCTGTGGGTTCATCATATATGGCCTTTATGATGTTGAGGTAAGTTCCCTCTATGCCTACTTTCTGGAGGGTTTTTACCATAAATGTGTGTTAAATTTTGTCAAAAGCTTTCTCTGCGTCTATTGAGATGATCATATGGTTTTTCTCCTTCATTTTGTTAATATGGTTGTCACATTGATTGATTTGCGTATACTGAAGAATTCTTGTATTCCTGGGATAAGCCCCATTTGATCATGGTGTGTGAGCCTTTCAGTGTGCTGTTGGATTCTGTTTGCTAGTATTTTGTTGAGGATTTTTGCATCTGTGCTCATCACTGTTATTGGCCTGTAGTTTTCTTTCTTCGTGACATTTTGTCTGGTTTTGGTATCAGGGTGATGGTGGCCTTGTAGAATGAGTTTGGGAGTGTTCCTCCCTCTGCTACATTTTGGAAGAGTTTGAGAAGGATAGGTGTTAGCTCTTCTCTAAATGTTTGATGGAATTCGCCTGTGAAGCCAGCCATCTGGTCCTGGGCTTTTGTTTGTTGGAAGATTTTTAATCCCAGTTTCAATTTCAGTGCTTGTGATTGGTCTGTTCATATTTTCTATTTCTTCCTGGTTCAGTCTGGGAAGGTTGTGCATTTCTAAGAATTTGTCCATTTCTTCCAGGTTGTCAATTTCATTGGCATAGAGTTGCTTGTAGTAATCTCTCATGAGCCTTTGTATTTCTGCAATGTCAGTTGTTACTTCTCCTTTTTCATTTCTAATTGTATTGATTTGAGTCTTCTTCCTTTTTTTCTTGATGAGTCTGGCTAATGGTTTATCTTCTCAGAGAAGCAGCTTTTAGTTTTATTGGTCTTTGCTATCATTTCCTTCATTTCTTTTTCATTTATTTCTGATCTGATCTTCATGATTTCTTTCCTTCTGCTAACTTTGGGGTTTTTTGTTCTTCTTTCTCTAATTGCTTTAGGTGTAAGGTTAGGTTGTTTATTTGAGATGTTCCTTGTTTCTTAAGGTAGGATTGTATTGCTCTGAACTTCCCCTTAGAACTGCTTTTGCTGCGTCCCATAGGTTTTGGGTCATTGTGTTTTCATTGTCATTTGTTTCTAGGTATATTTTGATTTCCTCTTTGATTTCTTCTGTGAACTCTTGATTATTAAGTAGTGCATTGTTTAGCCTCTGTGTGTTTGTATTTTTTACAGATTTTTTTCCTCTATTGATATCTAGTCTCATAGTGTTGTGGTCAGAAAAGATACTTGATACGATTTCAGTTTTCTTAAATTTACCAAGGCTTGATTTGTGACCCAAGATATGATCTATCCTGGAGAATGTTCCATGAGCACTTGAGAAGAAAGGTATTCTGTTGTTTTTGGATGGAATGTCCTATAAACATCAGTTAAGTTCATCTTGTTTAATGTATCATTTAAAGCTTCTGTTTTCTTATTTATTTTTGTTTTGGATGATCTGTCCATTGGTGAAAGTGGGGTGTTAAAGTCCAGTACTGTGATTGTGTTACTGTCAATTTCCCCTTTTATGGCTGTTAGTGTTTGCCTTATATATTGAGGTGCTCTTATGTTGGATGCATATATACTTATAATTGTTATATCTTCTTCTTGGATTGATCCCTTGATCATTATGTAGTGTCCTTCCTTGTCTCTTGTAACATTCTTTATTTTAAACATTTAACATTCTTTATTCTCTATTTTATCTGATATGAGTATTGCTACTCCAGCTTTCTTTTGGTTTCCATTTGCATGGAATATCTTTTTCCATCCCCTCACTTTCAGTCTGTATGTGTCCCTAGGTCTGAAGTGGGTCTCTTGTAGACAGCATATATACAGGTCTTGTTTTTTATCTGTTCTGCCAGTCTGTGTCTTTTGGTTGGAGCATTTAATCCATTTACATTTAAGGTAATTATTGATATGTATGTTCCTATTACCATTTTCTTAATTGTTTTGGGTTTATTATTGTAGGTCTTTTCCTTCTCTTGTGTTTCCTGCCTAGAGAAGTTCCTTTAGCATTTGTTGTAAAGCTGGTTTTGTGGTGCTGAATTCTCTTAGCTTTTGCTTGTCTGTAAAGCTTTTATTTCTCCATCAAATCTGAATGAGATCCTTGCTGGCTAATCTTGGTTGTAGGTTTTCCTTTTCATCACTTTAAATACATCCTGCCACTCCCTTCTGTCTTGCAGAGTTTCTGCTGAAAGATCAGCTGTTAACCTTATGGGGATCTCCTTGTGTGTTATTTGTTGTTTTTCCCTTGCTGCTTTTAATATTTTTTCTTTGTATTTAATTTTTGATAGTTTGATTAATATGTGTCTTGGCATGTTTCTGCTTCGACTTATCCTGTTTGGGACTCTCTGCGCTTCCTGGACTTGATTAACAATTTCCTTTCCCATATTAGGGAAGTTTTCAACTATAATCTCTTCAAATATTTTCTCAGTCCATTTCTTTTTCTCTTCTTCTTCTGGCACCCCTATAATTCGAATGTTGGTGCATTTAATATTGTCCCAGAGGTCTCTTGAGACTGTCCTCAATTCTTTTTATTCTTTTTTCTTTTCTGCAGTAGTTATTTCCACTATTTTATCTTCCAGGCCACATGTCCGTTCTTCTGCCTCAGTTATTCTGCTGTTGATCCCTTCTAGAGAATTTTTAATTTCATTTATTGTGTTGTTCATGATTGTTTGTTTGCCATTTAGTTCTTCTAGTTCCTTGTTAAACGTTTATTGTATTTTGTCCATTCTATTTCCAAGATTTTGGATCATCTTTACTATCAGTACTCTGAATTCTTTTTCAGGTAGACTGCCTATTTTCTCTTCATGTGTTTGGTCTGGTGGGGTTTTACCTTGCTCCTTCATCTGCTGTGTGTTTGTCTTCTCATTTTGCTTAACTTACTGTGTTTGGGGTGTCCTTTTCTCAGGCTGCAGGTTCATAGTTCCCGTTGTTTTTGGTGTCTGCCCCCAGTGGCTAAGGTTTGTTTAGTGGGTTGTGTAGGCTTCCTGGTGGAGGGGACTAGTGCCTGTGTTCTGGTGGATGAGGCTGGATCTTGTCTTTCTGGTGGGCAGGTCCACATCTGGTGGTGTGTTTTGGGGTGTCTGTGACCTTTTTATGATTTTTGGCAGCCTCTCTGCTAATTGGTGGGGTTGTGTTCCTGTCTTGCTAGTTGTTTGGCATAGGGTGTCCTGCAGTGTAGCTTGCTGGTCGGTGAGTGAAGCTGGGTCTTGGCGTTGAGATGGAGATCTCTGGGAGATTTTCACCGTTTGATGTTACGTGGAGCTGGGAGGTCTGTGGTGGACCAATGTCCTGAACTTTGCTCTCTCACCTCAGAGGCACAGCCCTGATGCCTGGCTGGAGAAGCAAGAGCCTGTCATCCACATTGCTCAGAACAAAAGGGAGAAAAAAAGAAAGAAAAAGATAAAATAAAATAAAATAAAATAGTTATTACAATAAAAACCAAAAAAATATTTAAAAATTTTCTTTCACGGATTAAAAAGAAAGAGAGAGGGCTTCCCTGGTGGCGCAGTGGTTGAGAGTCCGCCTGCCGATGCAGGGGACACGGGTTCGTGCCCCAGTCTGGGAAGATCCCACATGCCACGGAGCAGCTGGGCCCATGAGGCATGGCCGCTGGGCCTGCGCATCCGGAGCCTGTGCTCCGCAATGGGAGAGGCCACAACAGTGAGAGGCCCGTGTACCGCAAAAAAAAAAAGAAAGAGAGAACAACCAAACCAAAAAACAAATCCACCAATGATAAGCACTGAAAACTATAGTAAAAAACAAACAAACAAAAAAACGGACAGACAGAACCGTAGGACAAATGGTAAAAGCAAAGCTCTACAGATAAAATCCCACACAGAAGCATACACATACACACTCACAAAAAGAGAAAAAGGGAAAAAATATATATATCGTTGCTCCCAAAGTCCACCTCCTCAATTTGGGATGTTTTGTTGTCTAGTCAGGTATTCCACAGATGCAGGTACATCAGGTTGACTGTAGAGATTTAATCTGCTGCTCCTGAGGCTGCTGGGAGAGATTTCCCTTTCTCTTCTTTGTTCGCACAGCTCCTGGGATTCAGCTTTGGATTTGGCCCCACCTCTGCCTGTAGGTCGCCTGAGGGCATCTGTTCTTTGCTCATATAGGACGGGGTTAAAGGAGCAGCTGATTCGGGGGCTCTGGCTCACTCAGGCCGGGGGGAGGGAGGGGTATGGAATCCGGGGCGAGCCTGCGGCGGCAGAGGCCAGCGAGCCGTTGCAGTAGCTGAGGTGCGCTGTGTGTTCTCCCAGGGAAGTTGTCCCTGGCAGTCGCGGGCTGCACAGGCTCCTGGGAGGGGAGGTGGGGATAGTGACCTGTGCTTGCACACAGGCTTCTTGGTGGCGGCAGCAGCAGCCTTAGCGTCTCAGGTCCGCGCTGATAGCCGTGGCTCGCGTCCCTCTCTGAAGCTGGTTTAAGTGGCGCTCTTAGTCCCCTCTCCTTGTGCACCAGGAAATAAAGAGGCAAGAAAAAGTCTCTTGCCTCTTAGGCAGCTCCAGACTTTTTCCCGACTCCCTCCCGGCTTCCCGTGGCGCACTAGCCCCCTTCAGGCTGTGTTCACGCAGCCAGGCGCACTAGCCTCCTTCAGGTTGTCTTCACGCCGCCAACCCCAGTCCTCTTCGTGGAATCCGACCGAAGCCCGAGACTCAGCTCCCAGCCCCCGCCCGCCCCGGCGGGTGAGCAGACAAGCCTCTCGGGCTGGTGAGTCCTGGTCAGCACTGATCCTCCATGCGGGAACCTCTCCGCTTTGCCCTCTGCACCCCTGTTGCTGCGCTCTCCTCTGTGGCTCCGAAGCTTCCCCCCTCCGCCACCCGCAGTCTCTGCCCGCGAAGGGGCTTCCTACTGTGTGGAAACCTTTCCTCCTTCACAGCTCCCTCCCACTGGTGCAGGTTCCGTCCCTATTGTTTTGTCTGTTTTTTCTTTTTTCTTTTACCCTACCCAGGTACGTGGGGAGTTTCTTGCCTTTTGGGAGTTTTGAGGTTTTCTGCCAGCATTCAGTAGGTGATCTGTAGGAGCTGTTTCCACTTATAGATGTATTTCTCATGTATTTGTGGAGAGGAAGGTGATCTCCACGTCTTAGTCTTCTGCCATCTTGAAGCTCCTCCTCCATCTTGAGTCAATTTTTGTATGTGTTGTGATTGAAGTACATCTTTTGGCATGTGAATATCCAATTGTTCCAGCATCATTTGTTGAACAGACTGCCCTCCATTGACTTGTCTTTGTATCTTTATTGAAAACCAAATATGTGGGTCTATTTCTGGACTTTGTTCATTTGATCTTTGTGTCCATTGTTTTGTCAATAACATGCTCTCTTGATTACTGTAGTAAAGATAGTAAGTCTTGAAAGCAATTAGTATGAGTTCTCCAAGGTTGTTTTCCATTTTCAAAATTGTTTTGGCAGCTCTAGTCTTTGATTTTTCAAATGAATATTAATGTCAGCTTGTCAGATTCTAATTAAATCTTGCTGGGATTAAATCAAGCATATTTGTTCTGTTGAAATCTTTTAATTCCTAACTGATTTTTGAGTCTGATTTATCTATTGCTGAGAGAAGTGTGTTAAAAATCTTGACAGTTTCTTTCTATAGATCTGCCCATTTTGCTTTTTAAAAATGTGCTTTGAGAGTGTTCTGAAGTGTACGTAGGTAGAGAATTATCTTCCTGGTGTCCCTCATACTATTATTTAGGGACTGAATTTATTACTAATGCATTTTGACTTAAAAGTCTATTTTGTTTATTGTTACTAACTACATGCACTTTCTTTCAGTTAATTTTTGCCTGATAAATAGTTTTCTGTTTTTTCTTTTTTCTTTTTCTTTTTTTTTTTTTTTTTTGCGGTACACGGGCCTCTCACTGTTGGGGCCTCTCCCGTTGCGGAGCACAGACTCCGGACGCACAGGCTCAGCGGCCATGGCTCACGGGCCTAGCCGCTCAGCAGCATGTGGGATCTTCCTGGACTGGGGCACGAACCCGTGTCCCCTGCATCGGCAGGTGGACTCTCAACCACTGCGCCACCAGGGAAGCCCTAGTTTTCTGTTTTTAAATTTTCTGTGTGTTTGTTTTTTAGGTATTTCTTTTTTAAGTAGCTTGTGGTTTGATTTTTACATCCACCATTACAGTTTGTCTTCTACTGAAGCTTTTAGTCCATTTGTGCTTATTGTAATTACTTATATATTTCAGTTCATTTCTGACATCTTATTTTGAGATTTCTGTTTGTCCTTCCCATTTCTTTTTCTTTTTCTGTTCTTTCTTGGCTTTTTTCATGTTGATTATATTTTGTCCTTCAGTTTTTCCCCTCTACTAGTGTGCAAATTGTACACATTCTGTTCTTTTTGAAGATACCTTAGGAATTTTTTAACACGTATACTTATGAAATTCTTAGTACACTTGACGTCTGTTTATTACTTTCCTGGCTTATATAAATATCATTATCATGAATTTAAGTTCTACTTCGTTGTTTGTAACTCACTAGAAATTTTTAAAATTTAGATTTATCATGCGATCTTGCATATTAGACCTTCCAGGTGAGATAATTTTTCGGAATCTTTAGAATTTACATTAGTGAAGATGTGTTGGTAGCTGACTCTCTCAGGCTTTGTTTGTTTGATATGCCTTCATTCTAGGTCAATAGATTTTATCATGTTGATGGTATCATTCTACTGTCCATTGGCATTCTTTGTTGTTGAAATAATCTGTTATTCTTACTATCATTCCTGACCACAGTTGCAGTATAATTTGTGTAGATTTTTGTTTCTTATTATGCTACTTGGGATTTGTTGGGTTTCTGGATTCTGTGGGCTGATGTCTTTCATCAGTTGTAGAAAATTCTCTTCAAATTTTGCATTTGCCCCCTTGTTTTCTTTCAGAATTCTAAGTAGAAATCTGTTTTCCTCACTCTTCCATGTTTTTTTATGATAACCTGTCTTTCATGAATCCATTTTTTCCCTTTGTATTTAGCACTAAAGAGATTATCTGGAATTATCTTCATGTTCATTAATTATCTCTTCATACAGTCAGGTATTCCTACCATTCCCTTCTTTCTCTCTTTCTGTCTGTTTGTGTGTGTGTGTGTGTGTGTGTGTGTGTTCCTTTTAGCTTACCCACTGAGAATGTTCAAGTTGGGGTTTCTGTTACTGTGTATAATCCTTCATCTGTGGGTGCTACCTTGTGTAGATTATAGAAACTGTCTCTCTTTCAGTGCTAGATTACTTCTCTGGATTTTTCCTTTCTTTCTGCTGTGCTCAAAATATTTCCTTAATTTTCTGTGGTTGCAGACATATACTTAAAATACTATTTTTGGAGTTTATCATTTTTAGGTGTTTAATAATAGAAAGCCTTCTCTGGACTTACAGTCTGCTGTATTGCCAGAGACAGACTTTATGTTTTCCTTCCCACCCCCACCCTAGTATTTAATTTGCTATTTCTTTCTTTTATGATTCTTATATTCCACTCTTTCCAGTACTAAGGAGAGTTAAGTATGTCCAGCTTGCCTTCCTCTCTTCTTTTTTTCTTTATGGTTTAGTTTGCTGTGCATTTTAAACCACTCACATACTTATATTTCATACCTACAAGAAGATAAAAAGGATAACATAATGAACACTGTGCCTACTATATAAGCTAAGCAGTAGAACATTACCAGTGCGGTTTGCTCCCTGTACTGGTTGCCTCCTCTCTTGTACCATACTTCATACTTAATTCTTCAGTTGTTTTGGGGGAAGTGAAGTAGGGTGAGCTCCCCCAACCAAGAGTTTTTAAAATATGTACTAGAGTTTTAATTTGATGGAATTTGAGAGTTGGGTTAGAGATTAATTCCTAGTCTAGTGCCATTTTCCTTTTCTCAGTTATTTCAATTTAAGAAAAAAGTTTATTCTGTAGCTTTCAGGTGATTTTGTCCTTTTTTTCTTTCACCTGCTTTCCACCTGTGGTAGATAATGAATTGCTTACTCAAACATACTGTTCACCTTTTTAAGTAGTATTTGTTTAGAGTTTACTAACAAATTAATTTTTCACTCATCACTTTAAATTCTTTTGCAACTAAATCCTTGTGAAACAGGCCTATTAAAAATAATAATCCTTTTACTTAGCTCCTTTTCTAACTGGAGAATACATTTAAAATAGATGTTTATGGTGCCTTTTTTTTTTTTTTACACGGGCCTCTCACTGTTGGGGCCTCTCCCATTGCAGACCACAGGCTCCGGATGCACAGGCACAGCGGCCATGGCTTACGGGCCCAGCCGCTCCGCGGCATGTGGGATCCTCGCGGAATGGGGCACGAACCCGTTTCCCCTGCAACGGCAGACGGACTCTCAACCGCTGCGCCACCAGGGATGCCCTATGGTGCCTTTTTATTTTTAAGTTTTAAATAACTATTTCGGTTTTGTTTTTGGTGGTTATCTTGACGTTTATTCTTTTGACCTGTTTGACCTCAAGGTGAAATTGGAGGTAACTTTTAGTGCTAGGTAGTACCCTGGTAATTCTAAATTTAGCACCAGTATCAGAAGACTGTTCATCCTCTAGATGCTATTTCACTCTGACTCTTGGTGTCTTGGGCAGAAACTGAGTCGCTGATTTTCTCAAAGAATCTTAATGATGCCCCCACACATACATAAGAGGAGGGTTGGCTTTGGGGCATGTCTGCCTGCTGTGGGTATCTGAGTAAGATTACCAACTTTTTTCTGCTGATTTATATGGATTTGAAAAAGATGGTAATGAGTGATGGCTTTTATTTTCAGGAGTGTTTAAACTCTTAGAAGTGTACGAGTTTTCCCAGGGGAAAATTCAGAGTTACCAATTGTTTTTTGAGTAATGCAGTTTTGTTTAAGGCATGACAGCTTTTTGTTCTTATTTATTTTTTTAAATCTTTATTTTATATTGGAACCTAGTTGATTAACAATGTTGTGTTAGTTTCAGGTATACAGCAGAGTGATTCAGTTATTTGTGTACATGTATCTGTTCTTTTTCAAATTCTTTTCCCATTTAGGTTATTAGAGAATATTGAACAGAGTTCTCTGGGTTATACAGTAGGTCCTTGTTGGTTATCTATTTTAAACATAGCAGTGTGTACATGTCAGTCTCAAACTCCCAATCTATCCCTCCCCGCTGGTAACTGTTTTCTAAGTCTGTGTGTCTGTTTGTTTTGTAAATAAGTTCATTTGTATCATTTTTTATTTTTAGATTTCACATATAAGCAATATCATAAGGTACTTGTTTTTCTGTATGTGGCTTACTTCACTTAGTATGATAATCTCCAGGTCCATCCATGTTTCTGTAAATTACATTATTTCATTCTTTTTAATGGCTGAGTAATATTCTATTATATATATGTACCAAATCTTTATCCATTCATCTGTTGATAGACATTTAGGTTGCTTCCATGTCTTGGCTATTGTAAACAGTGCTACAGTGAACACTGGGATGCATTCATTCTTTTGAACCATGTTTTTCTCTGGGTATATGCCCAGGAATGGGATTGCTGGATCATATGGTATCTCTATTTTTAGTTTTTTAAGGAACCCCCATAATGTTCTCCATAGTGGCTGTACCAGTTTACATCCCAGCAACAGTGTAGGAGAGTTCCTTTTTTTTCACACCCTTTCTAGCATTGATTGTTTGTAGATTTTTTGATGATGGCCATTCTGACTGGTGTGAGGTATCACATTGTAGTTTTGATTTGCATTTCTCTAATAATTACCAGTGTTGAGCATCTTTTCATGTGCCTATTGGCCATCTGTATGTCTTCTTTAGAGAAGTGTTTATTTAGGTCTTCTGCCCATTTTTTTTAATTAAGTTTTTTTTTTTTTTTGATATAGAGCTGCATGAGCTGTTTATAAATTTTGGAGACTAATCCATGGTTAGTCGCACTGTTTGCAAATATTTTCTCCCATTCTGTGGGTTGTATTTTTTGTTTTGTCTATGGTTTCCTTTGCTGTGCAAAAGCTTTTGAGTTTAATTAGGTTCATTTTGTTATTTTTGTTTTTATTTCCATTACTCTAGGAGATGGTCCAAAAAAGATATTGCTGTGATTTATGTCTAAGAGTGTTCTGCTTACGTTTTCCTCTAAGAGTTTTATAGTGTCCAGTCTTACATTTAGGTCTTTAATCCATTTTGAGTTTACTTTCGTGTATGGTGTTAAATAATGTTCTAATCTCTCTCTCTTTTTTTTTTTTTTACATGTAGCTGTCCGGTTTTCCCAGCGCCATTTGTTGAAAAGGACTGTCTTTTTTCAGTTGTATCACCTTGCCTCCTTTGTCATAGATTAATTGACCATAGGTGTGAGGGTTTATTTCTGGGCTTTCTAGCCTGTTCCATTGATCTATATTTCTGTTTTTGTGCCAGTACCATACTGTTCTGATGACTGTAGCTGTGTAGTATAGTCTGAAGCCAGCAAGCCTGATTCCTCCAGGTCTGTTTTTGTTTCTCAAGATTGTTTTGGCTATTTGGAGTCTTTTGTGTCTCCATACAAATTTTAAGATTTTTTTGTTTTAGTTCTGTGAAAAATGCCATTAGTAATTTGACAGGGATTGCTTTGGATCTGTAGATTGCCTTGGGTAGTATACTCATTTTCACAATATTGATTTTTCCAGTCCAAGAACATGGTATATCTTTCCATCTGTTTGTGTCATCTTCAGTTTCTTTCATTAGCGTCTTAACAATTTTCAGAGTACGGGTGTTTTGTCTCCTTATGTAGGTTTATTCCTAGGTATTTTATTCCTTTTGATATGATGGTAAATGGGATCGTTTCTTTAATTTCTCTTTCTGATCTTTTGTTGTTAGTGTACAGGAATGAGATTTCTGTATATTAATTTTGTATCCTGCAACTTTACTAAATTCATTGATGAGCTCTAGTAGTTTTCTGGTAGCATCTTTAGGATTTTCTGTGTATAGTATCATGTCATCTGCAAACAGTGACAGTTTTATCATGTCATCTGCAAACAGTGACAGTTTTACTTCTTTTCCAATTTGAATTCCTTTTCTTTTTTTTTTTTCCTAATTGCCATGGCTAGGACTTCCAAAAGTATGTTGAATAAAAGTGGCAAGAGTGGATGACAGCTTTTTAAATATTGATCTCTTACTGGACTGAACCTGCATGAAGGAAAAAGTAAAAAATCCTTAATTATTTAGAAAAACATTAGTTTTGTGATCTTTTCAGATTTATTTAGCATAGCTAAGGGTAGATGCAAGTCAACCAGTGTCAAAATAACACAATGTAAAGGTAACTATACTATTTATATTACCCATTTTGATGAAAATTTCTTGCTAGCCTAACATAATCCATCTTTTACCATTATGGCAACATCTTCTAAACTGAAGACAAAAGTTTTTTAAGGATATTTATTATAATATTCTATATGTTTATGTCTTATAAGTAAAATGAGACCCTGTTGTGTGTAATATATTGAATGAATTAACAAATTAAAACCTCCAATCAAGAGTTGCCACCATATATATATAAAGAATTGGATGCCAAAAGCTTGAAAAGTTTTAGAAGAAATTTGAAAATTCATTTTATCCTCACATATTTTTGTATATTTATTCTTAGTAGAATTTTAAACAGTAATTGTGAACTTTCAAGTTACCATTTCTTAAATTATAAAACTTTTGAAAGAAATATGGAAGTGTGTGTGGGAAGGAATTCGTTTGGTACTTTGTTTACTTTTGTGGTCTTCCACAGCTTAAGGCGTGAGCACCAACTGAGGCTAATTATTAGCTAATATTTAGGGTCGGGTGGTTAATGATTTAAACACATTAACACCACCTGTACAGGAACAGAGTGCTGTGGATAAGCAGGTGCTTGAGAAAGTCAGACTTCTCTTTACTCTTTCTAAACCCTGAGTGCACTAACATTCCTTTGGGAGCTTTTAGGCAATATTGATGCCTGGGCCCCAGTCCAGACCAATTTAATCAGAATTTCTGATGGAGTAACCCAAGTTACTGATATTTTTAATGAGTTTTTCAGGTCATTCTCAAATGCTGCCAGGGTTAAAAAAATGTATGCTTTAGGTGTTTCATGCTGTTGATGCTGCTGCTGTTGGTGGTGGTATTAATGTTGTTGTTACTTTTATTAGTGTGTTTTTGTGGGGAAGCGTGTGCATAATCTAAGAAACACTGCGCTTAAGGTAACTTGTATTAGTCCATTTGGGCTTCTGTAACAGTATACCATAACTGGTGGCTTATAAACAATAGAAATTTATTTCTCACAGTTCTGAAGGTTATGATGTCCAAGATCAAGGCACTGGCAGGTTTGGTGTCAGGGGAGGGCTTCCTTCCTAGTCGGCTGTTTTTTCACTGTAACTGCACATGGTAGAGGGGGCAAGGGAGCTTTCTTGGGCCTTTTAAATAAGGGTATTAATTCCATTCACGATGGCTCCACCCTCATGACCTAATCACCCCAGAGGCCATACCTCGTAATACCATCACCTTGGGAGTTAGGATTTCAACATATGATCTTGGGGGGCAAGGGAACATTCAGGCCATACCGTAACTGTTAATTATGTGTACAATTCTGGTTTCTGAATATTCAAGAACTGGTTATCTCATGGTCATTATGTATTGGTGATTATTGGATTTTGAAGTTATAATTGTGTAGATAAAGCAGACAGTTCAGTTGAATTTTCTTTTATGCCTCCTTGTTTCATTGTTTATGGTGACGTAAGTGTCATATTTTGATGTTAAGTTGGCTTTTCCATCTGTCACAAATTGTTCCCTTTATATCAGTTTTCATCAAGGTACTGTTTTAGGTAAGGGTACAGGTGGAAGGTTCAGGATGTGATTTGCCTGACAGTTCTCTGCCAGTCATTCTCATGAATGTTGACATTGGCCCTTAATGAGAGGAGTCACAGTAGATTGAGGGAAGAGTTGTGAGATTTTTGAAACATGCCATTTCTAAGATAGCGGTGTGTGGGGGGGTGGTCTAAGATATGAGGCTTTGTTGGGACAAGAGTTGAAGTGACTTTGTCTAAACTTTTAAGTGATGGTGTTTGGATCTAAAAATGTGCGTTAGTGTTCATAGTTATAAGCAATAGAAACCCTTCTACTTTAAACAGAAAAAATATTTTTAAAGAGGATGTCGGCTTACTTATAGAATTTCATAAATGGTAGAATTACCAAGCTTGGAATCTACATCCAGGGACTCTGCTACAAATCATACGACAGAGCTGGTCCGGTGAAGGCACCACTGTTAGGTGGCATGCTTACCACTGTTTGTACTCTATCACTGACATGAGGCAACAGATAATCCTTCAACTGCTGCCAGTGCTCCCTTGTAAAACTGGATTAAAGAAGGATGAATGAACGTAAACTGGACTTAATTCGCCTTTGCTGTTACCCCCAGCCTCAGCAGAATGGATTGCTGTGGTCCGTGCTGCTGCAGCTGTTGCTTCCTCCTCTCCTGCCCCTACCTCCCCCTTTCCTTGGCGTGTCTGACTGGTAAGACCCAGATCTTATGCTCTTGTCGCAGTTGCAAGGAAGGTTTGGAAAGCAAATAGCTGGTGTTTTCAGTTTCTTTAGTTTCAGGTAAGTGGTTCTGTCTCATAAGGTGGAGGATTCTTCAACCATAGGAATGTAGTTTAGATGCTGGATAGCCCCCTAAAAGGCCAGCTATCCATGACAGAACAATTTGTAAGTGAATGGTCATAGGATTAGTCCATATTTTTTGCCATACTTTGAATACTGTATTTTTTTTTTTTTTTTTTTTTTGGCGGTACGTGGGCCTCTCACTTTTGTGGCCTCTCCCGTTGCGGAGCACAGGCACCGGACGTGCCGGCTCAGTGGCCATGGCTCACGGGCCCAGCCGCTTTGCGGCATGTGGGATCTTCCCAGACCGGGGCACGAACCCGTGTCCCCTGCATCGGCAGGCGGACTCTCAACCACTGCGCCACCAGGGAAGCCCCTGAATACTGTATTTTTTTTCCTTTCTTATGTTGAAAGAATGAATGGAGTGTGATGATAGATATAAAAGAAGAAGATAGTTAATAGAAATATAAATTTTATAACTGGAATGGGCCTTAGGAATGATCTAAGCCAATCTAAAGAAGAAAATACTGATTATAAGAGTAATGCCATTCGCTGAGAAATCATCTTTACTCCTGTTAGTGAATCCAATTTCTACCCCCCTTAGTCTTCATGAAGAAGCTGCTGTATAAAGTAGTGAACAGCACCCTTGTAGTATCATCAGTGACACATTTATTGGGTCTTTGTGCTGCAGTGTCAGGGCACAGTGCAGTTCAGTAGAAGCAGGTAAGATGAGCTAGAGACGTGAACTGAGTACTCAAGGGCAAGGGCAAGATTCTCCTCAAAAACTAATTTTGGGATTCCTGTAATGCATCAGACATGTAATTGAAGTCCTCACAGGGCACGACTGAAATAATTTTACCCTTATTCTCTTCACCAGGCCATTAAAGAAAAAGTCAGTGAAGCTCTATGTGTAGTTTTTAGGTTTGAGCAATGGGATATTCTAGTATATTCTCTGAGGTGACCTAATAACAAAATATGCATAGAATAGAGACTAATTATATATTTATTAGGTATAAGCCAGTTTTAAATTTAGGGAAATAATGTATAATAAAGCTTTATAGGTATTGCTATGGGAATCTGTACAGTGGAGAGAGTTATCAGTTTTACTTGGGAGGCTATTTCAGGTTGGTGCTTTCTAGCTGAGCAGTTGTTGGCCAGAGGAACAAGGTATGGAATGGGTAATAGCTTTTAGTCAGTAGGAATGATGTGTGCCAGACTCTATCCTGCCATTCATTGCACATTCAAGCAATAACAAATAGCTTGTAATTGGAGCACAGTATAGGAATAAGGGTATACATTAAAATAAAATTCTACCTGTATTTTTCAAGGATGTGGTCTCTGTAATAAGACCCACATACAAGATGGTCCAAGAGCAGGTGAATGCAGACCATTATTAAACATTGGAGTACTGACTATAAATATGCTTGCCATTATATTAGATGGTTGTAAGATAGGGGATGCAACTATGAATAAAACAAGGGCCTGGAATCTAGAGGGGTGGGAAACGTGTAAACAGTCCTGGTATCATATGTGTTTGAGATGTACAGAGCATTGGAGGAGCACAGAGGAGAGTGTGCTTGAGGGAGTCATTAAATGCTTTCACCAAGGTGTGGTGACACTTGAACTGTCCTGAAGAATCAGGATGTTTATGAGTGTCTAGAAGGAGGAGGGTGGCATTCCAGACAGTTAATATATCATTTTTATTATACTTAAAGGAGCTCAAAATGCATCACCTTGTTTTCTTCAGAAAGAGGAATGTGTATAACAGCAATTTGGCAAAATTGCTGTAGTTAACATTTTCTTTGGTAAGAGTAGGGAATTAAATTGATTTAGCGTACTGTTTATTTCAGGCTTATAAGCTATACCTTCCAGTAGTGTTATATCAATGTTATTTCTGAATGAAATAATATTCTTAGTATTGTGTCCACTAACTCTTAAATTCATCAGCTAGACTGGGTGCCTAAGGATCATTTTTCTCCAGGATAATCAGTTTATACATGCACATGCAGAATTCCATTATGCATATTGTCAGAGCAAGGTTTTATTTAATAGAACCCATGTTCTTTCCTGTTCCTCAATAATAGAATCTTTTTTTTTGATTTGGTTACTGTATATTCTCCATAAAAACAAATCATCTAAAACAAATGCTTTCATTATCTTCCAGTAATCACCGCGTATAGTTAAAATATGATACTAACACAAATAATCAAGGAGAGGGAAAACACGGGAAGTATAGCAGATTTCTTCACAGTTTTTTTTTTCTCTTTGTATTGGGTTGGCTAAAAAGTTCGTTCGGGTTTCTCCGTAGGATGTTATGATAGTTCTATAAGGAAATAGATATTATTGAATTCTCCAACCTTTTCTTCACTTAAAAGCCTAATCTACTAACCAAAGTAAAACAGAACTGGTTCAGGGATGAGGAAGACGAAGGATGTGTGCATTCTGCATGACCCTTTTCTTTTCACTTTCATTAAGTCAGAATTTTTTTCACTGGCTTTAGTCCCAGTGATTTTAGAAACTTTCTCAAAACAAATTTTATGGCAAGAAAATGTTTTTGAGGACCATGGCTCTTTATAGTTAGATTTTACCTTAACGTTTGTCGCATCATGTTCTTAGAATGTGGCATGACTCTTGCTTACACTTTGGGGTTGGCTTGGTTTCATATGCAACTGTTAATTGTAGTTTCTTTTGCCTTGTTACTCTAGTCCAACTGCATTGACTGGTAACATCGTTTTTATTTTATTTACTTTTCTGTCCAACTCTTCCTTAATTTTTACACTATTCTTTTTGTTACTCTTTTGGCTGGTTCTGTGGGTATAGAAGGAAGAACAGTGATGTCAGTGCGCTCATTTCATCTTTATCTGAACTCAGCATGTTGCCCCCTCTATCTCTATTCCGTATTTTGTTGAATGACACCAATATGGACTTACTCACATTTGCCAAATCTTGGGAGCCATCCTGGTCTGTCCTTTATCTTTCTTCTCCCTCATTGATCCATCTCTCAACTTTTATCTTCATCAGCTCTCATTTGGAATATCTGAGAAGTTTTGTGCCTTACTTCTCTTTCTCTAATTTCTTCCCCCTCTAGTCAGTCCCTCAGTATTATCAACAGTGATTTGTAAAAGGATAATCTTTTGTAATTTGTAAAAGGATAATAAGCACTTTACTTTTGTGCTTAATAGTCTTAAGTAACTTCTCATCCCTTATAGGCTATGCAGTCCAAGCTTCTTAGCACAGCAAAATAGATCCCATCTGTGGGACTTCTTTTGTTGCCTTGTGTTCTCCACAATACACAGTATCCTCCAGCTCTACTGATCTTGCTATTTCTCAAATATGTCATGACTTCTTATGTCCTTTGCATAGGCTGTGTCTTCTTCCTGGAACACTGTTTCGCATTTTGGCAACTGCCTAAATAAAAGTATTACTTCCTCTGGTGAGCTTTTGTTGAGAGCTCTTACATTCACTGGCTTGATTGGGTATCAATTCCCAGTACTCTTATAGCAGCCTGTTCATACCTCTCTTGATATAGTTAATCATTCCTTGCCTAGATTGCAAGTTTCATAAGGACAGTAGTTTTGCCTTGCTTATTTTTGTATTACCATGATTAGCATGATGCTAAGCTCCTGATAGGTGGTCAGTACATTAAAAAAATTAAATAGTATCTTGGTAACTTATAAAATATTTGTGTTTTTCTGCTGCCTGTTCCTCTTTCCCTTTCTGTATTAAGTATGTATGTAATGAGTTTTTAATTCAAAGGTTAAATAACAAATGCAAATGTTCAGTATTTATAGATGAAATTTATTACTTTCAATTTTAAATATTTGAACAAATGAAGATACCAGCAAGCTTCAATTAAAAATTCTAAATTTTTATCAAACTCTCACCTGACAGATTTCTCAGTTTCATTTGTTGTAGTTGAAGCCTTTACCTGAGTGTGATCCGTGAAGTAACATGACATGATATATTTCTTAGGGTTGAGTACTGGAATAGTTATTTATTAGCTTTGAGCAGTGGCATACATATAATTTTATTTATTACTAAAATTCTTGTTGAGCTAATTCATTTGTGACAACTTTTTATTACACCATAAACTAGACACTGAGTTCTTGTAAGTTTAGTGCTTCTTTAGACAAACTTAGTGGCAATTGTGAGACCTGTGTAAATTATATTATACAAGAAGGACAATGGCACTTGTAATATCCATTTGATAGTGTGCAAATTGCTTATGGTCAGCCCATATGAGTTCTTCATAATTTGTCTACAAACTGTGATAGGTATTATAGCACAGTGAAACAAGCTATAGGAGCACATAGGAGGGAGTAACTCTACTTTGTCTAGGCAAGCTAGGAAAGGCTTCTACAGAAAAGAAGCTACCTTTGCACTAACTTTAAAAATAGTCTCTTGATTCTTGTGTTATAAGCAACTTTTTTGAGATATAAGTTATTTGCAAAAATATGTATATTTTAGTATTTATAGCTTGATGAGTTTTGATAAATGTGTGTATCTACCATTACCTCCAAAAAAACCCATTTTATCACACCACTCCAGAAAGCTGCCTTAGTCCCTTTCAAGTCAGCTCCTACTTTCACCACGATAACTACTGATATGACTTCTGTCACTATAGATTAGTTTTGCTGAATCTAAAACTTCAAATGATGGAGTCATTCTGTAGGTACTCTTTTGAGTCTGGGTTCTTTTGTTTACCATTATTTAGAAAAATACATCCTTGTTGTTGAATATGTGAGTAGTTAGTTTTTTTACATTGTTGAGTAGTGTTCCATTTTATGAATATACCAGAGTTTGTTTATCATCCTATTGATGGGCATTTGATTTATTTCCAGTTTTTGGTTATTATGAATAAAACTTCCCGTGAACTTACATGTACAGATCATTGTGTGGGTATGTTTTTATTTCTCTTGAGTAAATACCTAGAACTAGAATTGCTGGTTCGTAGGGTTAAGTGTACATTTAATTTTGTAAGAAACTGCCAAACTATTTTCCAAAGTGATTATACTAGCAGTGTATGAGAGTTCCAGTTGCTGTATCCTCACCAGCACTTGGTATTGTTGGTCTTTTTAATGTTAGCCATTCTAGTGGGTGTGAAGTGATATCTTATTACTGATTTAATTTTCATTTCCCTGGTGATTGATGAGATTGAGCATCTTTTTATGTGCCAATTGGCCATTTATGTATCTTTTGTGAAGTATTAAATGATGCCTTCTACCCATTAAAAAAGTTAGAGTAAAATTTGCACACAGTAAATTTACACTTTTTTGGGTGGGCAGTTCTGAATTTAGACAAATATGTGTACATGTGGGTAATCACTACCATAATTAAAATATAGAATAATTCCACAACCCCCCAAAATATATTCTTGGCTTTTTGTTATCAACCTTTCCCTCCACCTGCAGCTCTAGGTAACCACTGATGTGTTTTCTGACTCTATACAGTTTTGTTTTTTCCAGAATGTAACATAAATGGAATCATGTCGTGTAGTGTTTGAATCCAGCTTCTTTCTCTTACCGTAAAGCATTTGAACTTTATATGTGTTTATTGTGTATGTCAGTGGTTCTTTTTTTCCTAAAAATATAAACATTTATTAAATTATAACACAGATACAGAAAATGTGCAAATTATATATATATAAAGCAAATTAAGTTTATAAATGTGAACACACCAATGTGAGCAGCATATAGATAAGAAAACAGTACAATACCAGCATTCTAGAAGTCCCCTCATGCTGTACTCCTTCCCCCAGAAGTAACCATTATTCTGACTTCTAACAGCTAAAATAGTTTTCCTTTTTTTTTGCACTTTTATTTTTATTACAGTTGTTCTTTTTATTAATGCTGAGAGTATTCCGTTATTCGAATGTACCATAGTTTGTTTATCCATTCCCCATTTGAAGAATATTCAGTAGTTTTTGGTGACTATGAATACATCTGCTATAGACATTTTCATACAGGTTTTTGTGTGAATACACATTTAATTTCTCTTGAGTAAATACCTGAGAGTGGGGTTACTAGATCTTATGGGAATGTTTAACGTAAGAAACTGCCAAACGGTTCTCCAAAGTAGATGTGCCATTTTGCATTAATACTAGCAGTGTACAAGAGTTTCAGTTGCACTGTATCTTTGCTAGTATTTTGTATTGTCCATTTTTTAAAGTTTAGCCATCTTACTAGATCTGTAGTGATATCTCACTATAGTTTTAATTTTCATTTCCGTGATGAATAATTATGTTGACTATCTTTTTTGTATGCTTATTTGCCATTTGTATGTCTTTTGTTGATGTGTCTGTTCAGATCTTTTGCCCAGTTTTTAATAGGGTTGTTCTTTAATTGAGTTTTAGGAGTTCTTCATACATTATAGATATAAGTCTTTTTTCAGATATATATAATGTACTACAGCAGGTTGAACACAGAAAGCTCAGATTTTGTTAGTGGCAGCAAATTGAAGTGACAAGGTCATTTCATGTATTTCCAAGAAAGTATCTGCCTGACACCTGAGTTTTATTAACCATAGTTTGTCATTCATTTTTTTTTTTAAGTAAAAATGGTGTTCCATGAAAAAAGCAGCTAGCTCAGTTGGCCAAGTGCTTTTTCTCAAGACAACCATTCTACATTCATATGCAGCCAAACTACTTTCTCTGTAGATCCTATTTTGTCACACAGAATATTAAATGTGTAATCAAAGGTCAAGCTCTAATGAAATTAATAATTTTCTGCCTTAGCAATGTCAGTGTTCATTGAGACAGACTTTTCTTTTGTATGTGGTGAAGAATAAATATAGTGACTATTAGTACAGTTGGTCGCCACTCCCTGCAGTCTTACCCACCATTGCTTTTGGACTATCAGTGCAAATATCAGCACAGATAGGTAGTTCAGGGTAATCTGTGCAATTCAAAAAAGTTATTCAACACTTTGAATATTTCAGCACCACTTACATTTATTGTTGTAAACATTCACATAGAAGATCTTTGATGATTAGTTGGTACTGACACCTGATGAACAAACAAAACAATAAGTCTGGCCATATCCTTAAATTTAGTCATATATAAGGCAAAAGCACAGTTTCTTAGATGACATTAACTTCTGTCTTCATGTTTGCAGCTAAATTTTAAATTTTGTGTTACTGTAGCTTTGGAAATTGGCGGCACTATGATTTCTTTTATTGGCTTTTTCTCTGGAGGAATTCAGTAATGTTAACTGGAGAAAGCTTTATGAGTCTCTGTTTTTGTGAGTTTCTCCAGCTGGAAAGCTGTAATAAACATTGTCTGGCTTTTAATGAGGTCATATTTACATTTAAACTATGCAATTCATTTTTCTTTAAACTCTGAATGATTGTCTCAATGCCTCAGCTTAACTGGAACCATAATACTGTTCACAAAAAGATAACATGTATAAGCCAATGGAAAGATTGTTTTTGTAATACTTTTTCATTTACAGTTTTGCTCAGGGTCTTGGAGTAGGTTTCATCCCTTCTTAAGAGTCAGAGAACTCTCTCTGATAGATCAGTATCATCTTTTTTAACATCTTTAAATGTAGACAGTATAGCTGTGGGTCGAAGAAGTGAGTTTTCTCATCTCTCCTTTTTAAGCCAATGGTCCATTCTTAAATACAAGACAAATATAAGTAAATTTTCTTTTATTTTAAAATAGAATAGTAGTAAATTTCAAAACAAAAACAGTTTAAAATAAAAACTTAAAGTTAAGAAATACTGTAAAACAAAGCAGTGTATTTGCTCCTTGATGTGTTTTTGCTCTGGGCACAGTAAAATTTCAAGACTTCAAAAGTAACAAGTTTTTAGATGATAATGAGGTACAGAGATTATAGCAGGTATAATCAAAGGTAGCTAGTTAAGAATGCAAAAGTGCTGTGAACTGAGTTAATCTCGGAACATGTATATAGTTATTTCCAAAACCCTGCTACCTTAAAAGCTTATGGAAAATATAATAGGTATACATTCCATGAGCCATCAGGGTGAAGTCATCACCACACCTGATACGTATCCATGAAAAACCTCCAGGATGAAAGTGAAAAAGGCTAAATAAATACATAAAACTTAGCAATATTATGAAAACAGTCTGGACAGTAGACCTCCTGAAAGGATTCCTAAGATCTCCAGGGATCTTTTTTTTTTTTTAAACTTTATTTATTTATTTATGGTTGCGTTGGGTCTTCGTTGCTGCGCGCGGGCTTCTCATTGTGGTGGCTTCTCTTGTTGCGGAGCATGGGCTCTAGACGCACGGGCTTCAGTAGTTGTGGCATGCGGGCTCAGTAGTTGTGGTGCATGGGCTTAGTTGCTCCACGGCATGTGGGATCTTCCCGGACCAGGGCTCGAACCTGTGTCCCCTACATTGGCAGGCGGATTCTTAACCACTGAGCCACCAGGGAAGTCTGTGCAGGGATCTTTGGATCACACTTTGAGAAGCACTGCCCTAGGGTGTGGTCTGGATTCAGCCCTTTGAGGTGTCTCAGCTGAATGTCCAGGGTGGTGTTGATGCTCTTTACTCTGTCTTGGCAGAACATGTAAGACCACCCGCATTGCTTGACTTCTGGCATTTTAGTTCTGTTCTCAACTTGATAATCCTTGAGGATTCTGTGCGTGCACAGCCTGGTTCTTGGTCCAAGGACTCATGGGGATCCCCCATGAGTCCCCCCCCACCCACACCATTGTAACTTTCTCCTCTTTGGGGCCCTGCAGATTCCAGTCTTTTCTTTGCCCCAAATTCTCTCTGCCTCCTTAAGCTTGTTGAGACCACTGTTCCTAAGTTCAGTTTCAGCTTTCCACACTTTGGTTGGGGAGTTGTCACCAGGTTGAGTCAGGGTGATTTTTGGAGCTCACCTGGTGAGTTTCCTTTGTCTCATGGTTTGTGGTCTCGTGCTGCCTTATTTTCAGTTCTTAGAACAGCTGCCTCATATATTTTGTTTAATTTTATGATTATTTGTAGCTATCTCAGTAGAAGTTAATGTGTAATAGCTGCAGTTTTGTGAGTTAATTATTGATGGTGGTTATTAGCTTTTTTTTTTTTTTTTTTTTGCGGTACGCGGGCCTCTCACTGTTGTGGCCTCTCCCGTTGTGGAGCACAGGCTCCGGACGCGCAGGCTCTGCGGCCATGGCTCACGGGCCTAGCCGTTCCGCGGCATGTGGGGTCTTCCCGGACCGGGGCACGAACCCGTGTCCCCTGCATTGGCAGGCGGACTCTCAACCACTGTGCCACCAGGGAAGCCCGGTTATTAGCTTTTTAAATTAGGATGGAGTAAAATAGTATGTGCGAAAACATAGGGACAAAAAACTCAGGGTGTCTTTTGGAAAGAGCTTGTAGTCGCTGTGTTTAGAGTAGGGTCAACAAAGGCAGGCCTGCATTAGCTCATTCCCCTGGGTTCTTAGTAGAAGTCACTGACTAAAAATCACTGAGTTTCCCCCCACAGCTCTAACTAGGCTTCACAGCCTTTATGAACAGAGTACCATACCAAGTCACTGATGGTTGGCTGTTAGGGGAAGGAAACAGTTTGTCAACTTGGGGCTCTAACTATAGGATTCAGGGTAGGGAACACGAGGTGATGAAACTAGGAATTTAGGCTAGGCCTAAAGAAAGGCCCTTACTCTTTATATAAATGAATATTTCTGTTATATTATTCTACTACCATTGCCCATTTGCTTTAGTTGTCTCCTCATCCTTTCTCACTTGGAAAAATTGAAATAGATTCCTAACTAGTATCTGTGTTTTTCTTCATTTAAGTCTAGTAAGCTGCCAGTGTGATCTGTGTAAAATGTACAAGTTTGACCATGTCATCCCTCCTCCGCTAAATCATCCAACTTAGCAGTGGTTTCCCAAATACCTCTAGTGTCAAGTTTAAGCTCTTGAGTACAGGTGTACGGCTCTTTGTGAGATTTGATGCCTTTGTTCTCTAGCCTGATCTCAAACCTTTCATTTTATGATGTAATAATATTGGAATGCATGTAGTACGTTTTACACACAGTTTGTAATATTTTCTCCTGATTTCTTATAAACCAACCTGCTCCTCCTTCAAGGTGCAACTCAGGTGTCTTTACGTCTGGTTGGACTCACAGCCCCTCTTCTGTTGCTGTCAGAGCAGTGAGGTCACGCTTACCTCTCTTGTATCTCTTATATTTGAACACTGTCTCTTCTGAAAACTCCTTGAATGCCAGAACCATACCTCAAGGGATGTTTGTCACTTGGTAGGTGCTCAGTGTTAGTCTAGCTGCATTGAAGTGAACTGCTGAAAATGAAATAATGGTTAATCCAAAAAAAAGCTTTTCCTACGGAGGAAAATTCGACAAACACCAAAACGTGCAACACCATACACAGCCATAACTGTACAAACCAATCTTAATAATTAGTATATAAATTTCAGTTCTTTTGTGACGTTTAAAATTTTTTGTCAAAACATTAAAAATTATTACTATCTGCTGTAAATGTATAGGGAAATGGAGAAACATAAAACTAGTATTTATTTATATACTATAATTTGAAACATTAGAAATATTATTGAAAGTAGTTTGAGCAGAGTGTGCTGCTGTCTTCTCATTGTATAGCTTACTATACGGAACAAACATCTTTTCTATGCCTTGGTGAATTGTTGTATTCCTTTCTATGTTTGGATCAAGCTTTCAGAATATTTAGGCTTTTTTGTTTTCAGTGTTGTGGATTACCTGAGGGAGTCCCTTCAGTGTGAAGTCTTTGCCGGCATCACTCTGGGGTGGCTTTATCCTTTTTGTCGCAACTACTTTCCTTGTTTATGTTGATAAGTTGGCCTTGACTGAGTTCTCCTGGCTGCATATCTGTGTAGAGTCTTGAATGGCAGTGGTGTCAACATTCCCATGGTCAGCCGTTTTTTCTATAACTCCATTTATGTTCAATTCAGATTTAATTTCCTGTGTTACTGCTTTTCATTTCTTTGCTGCACCTTCATCTTTCTTGGCCAGTTTCCTTTCGATAATTCATTGTCATAAAATGTTACATGGGTTTATCAGTACAAGGAGGCAGCACAGCTATACACTTTGCTGTCTGTGTGTGAGCTGAATAGCAGATGGGTGGAGGCCAGTCATAGACTTTGAAAGAAGGCTGTGATTGATCACTGATCATCAAACACATCTGTCATTTACATAGTGATTTGTGGAGCTGGCAGTGAAATTTGTACTTTGTGTACTTGCAGTTCATATACCATGGTAAGTGAAATTTGACCATGTTGAGTGGGCACTGATGTTATTTAACTAAACTGTGGTAACTGAAGTTCACACGTATTGGAACCATGCAGAGCCATGACTGCCTGTACAAAATTAAAAACAAGATATTGGAAGGAGCCTGTACAAGGGATTCTAAAGTTTGCTTATGCTTTATTTATGGTAAATGTGCTTCTGAGTTGCTACATGATATATGCATTTAACAATTAAAGATAGTTTGAGAAATTGTGTATTTTGGTAGAGATAGGGTTGCAATTTCAATTTTTTTTTGAAGAAAGCTTCTACATGATTTTGTCATTTTTAGGTGGTTCTTTGCCCATATGCATAAGACTACATCTCAACCAAGCACTTAATTTATGGGAATAATAGCTGATGGGGAAAAGATAAACACAGATACTCAGCTTATCTTCCCAACCCCTCTTTCTCCTACTCATTATAGAGATCCAAAACAGTGAAAGGACTCACAGTTAAAAGTGAAAAAATTTAGACCAGCACAAGCATCAAAAGCAATAATCAACAAGTGGGACTACATCATACTAAAATGTTTCTGCACAGCAAAGGAAACTGTCCCCCCAAAACAAAACAAAACAAAAAAAACTTACAGAATGGGAGAAAATATTTGCAAACCATATATTAGATAAGGGTTAATATCCACAATATATAAAGAACTCATACAACTTAAAAAAAATCCAATTTAAAAAAATGGGCAGAGGACCTAAATAGATCTTTTCAAAAGAAATCATCTAAATGGCCACTAGCTACATGAAAAGGTGCTGCATATCACTAATCATCAGGGATGTGCAAAGCAAAACCACAATGAGATATCACCTCTCACCTGTTAGAATGGTTATCATCAAGAAGACGAGGTAAGTGTTGGCGAGGGTGTGGAGATAAGGGAATCCTTGTACACTGTTGATGGGCATGTAAATTGGTTCAGTTACTATGGAAACCAGTATGGAGGTCTTCAAAAAATTAAAAATAGAACTGCCATATGATGCAGCAGTTCCACTTTTGGATATACAGTTGAGCCTTGAACAACACACAGGGGTTAGGGATGCCGACCCCCTGTGCAGCTGAAAATCCACATGTAACTTATAGTTGGCCCTCTGTACACATGTGGTTGCTCTGTATCCGAGGATCCACATCCAAGGATTCAGCCGACCATGGATTGTGTGGTACTGTAGTATTTATTGTTGAAAAAAAATTCACGTATATATGGACCTGTGCAGTTCCAATTTCTGTTGCTGGAAATGAAAACAGGAGTTTGAAGAGATGCATGTACTCCTATGTTCACTGCAACTTTATTCACAATAGCTAAGATACAGAAACAACCTAAGTGTTCTTCAATGGTGAATGGATAAAGAAGTTGTAGTATATATATACAATGGAATATTAGCCATTGAGAAAGAAGGAAATTTGCCATTTGTGGCAACATAGGGTGGCCTTGAGGGCATTATATGCTAAGTGTGGTAAGTCAATCAAAGAAAGACAAATATTGTATAATACCACTTAGATGTGGGCTCTAAAAAAGCCAAACCTATAAAAGCAGAGTAGAATAGTGGTTACCAGAAGCTGGGGGCTGGAGGAATTGGAGATGTGTTGTTTAAGGGTACAAACTTAGAACTAGTAGATAAATAAGTCCTTGAGATCTATTGTACAACATAGTGATTATACTAAACAATACTATATTATAAACTTCAAAGTTGCTAAGAGACTAGATCTTAATTGTTCCCACTGCACAAAAGAAATGATAATCATGTGATGTGGTAGGGGTGTTAGCTAATGCTATGGTGGTAATAATATTTCAATATATAAATCTGTATCAAACCAGTATGTTGTACATCTTAAACATACGTGATGTTATATGCCAATTATACTTCAATGTGAAAAAAGAAAAAAAATTAGGCTAGGAAGACCTTGGACTTGGATTGTACAATAATAAAAGATCAAAAGGTGCATGGGTTGATTTAATATTTTGTCATTGACTGGTTGCTCTCTTTTTAAAACTCTTCTTGTGGTGAGAGATCTAAATTCTTATCATAAATTCATTCCAGCTTTCTTATTTTTAACGTTGTGAAAAATAAACCAGAGGTGAGCTGTTAGCTGGAACGTTGCTAAAATATTTACTGATAGAATGACCTGTAAACAGTTGGCACTCAGGCAACTGAGACATGACATTAGCATGTCAAACTACATAATGAAACGCTGCCACCAAATTCAGTCTGTGATCATTGGAAATCTCTAGTCAGTTTCTCTGCCAACTTATTCTTCAAATGTATTATTTCTTTTCTGCTGGCTGTTGTAGACAAGAGTTCTTTCATGTAATATAGCATTATTAAGAATGAGGTATTTGTATGCCTTAGCAAAAGGAATACTTTACCAAATCAGAAGATGGAAAATTTATCCTTCATTTACTTTTAAAAATCTTGTCCTAATCCAGAAATTGCATGAAACATAAATGTGTAAGTTAGAGGTAATAAACAGTAAACATTAAGCAAATAATTATATTGATAGTTGTAATGCTATGAATATAAGGTAGTCTGAGAGCTTTTGAGGGACGGTATAACCTAATCTGGGATTTAAGGGAAGGCCTCGTAGAGGAAACATGATTTAAGCGGAACTCTGAAAGAGGAAGATAATAGGTAGAGAGAAAGCCCTATACTGCCAGGGAGTGTGGTACCTGGCATATAATAAATGAGGTGAAGAGTGGCATTAATTGAAACTGGAGAGATGGGTAGGAGCCAGATAGTACAGAGTTAAAGATTATGTTAATGATTTTGCTCTTCATTCTAAAAGTGAGAAGCCATAAACAAGGGATTTATGACATAAACAGCAGTAGCTAAAGCATATATAGAGCTTCTACGTGCTTTGCATATATTAACTGCTTTAATTCTTGCAGAAACCCTATGAAGTAGATCTGTTTTTGAATCCTCATGTTATAAGGAATATGAGGGACAGAGAGGTGAAGTAGCTCGCTCAAGATCACGTGTCTGGGAAGTGGCAGAACTGAGCTCTGGAATCTGTGGTCTAAATCACTGCTACACTATCTTATAATCCAACTTTACCACACTTAAAGGACTTGTAATTATAAATTATACAATTTATAATTGAACAGTTACAACAAAAGAACATTTCTCTGTTACGGTGATATCCGAAATACGACATTCATACCAGTAGGTAGTATATGGTTGAACATCTTTTATTTTAATAGCTGTGTATTTATTTTGATGTGTATTAATATTTACCTCTTTTAAGGCATCACTTTTTGGCCAGAGACCTAGAAATCATCCTCAGTTCCTGCTCTTCCCTCACTCCTCAAGCCAAGTCCTGTCAGTTTTTCCTTCCCAAATAGCTGTTGGCTTTGCCCTCTGACAATTTCTTTTTTGAATGGAATCTTTAATCCATTTATATTTTAATGTTGTTATTTACTTGAGTGTAGTCATGTCTGTCATTTTGTTTTCGTTACGTCTTGTTTTTCTTGTTACTTTGCTTCAACTTAACTGCCTCCGTTTTTATTAAGCAGATGTTTTCTAGGGTATCATTTTAATTCCTTTGTTGAATTCTTAACTATAATTTCTTAGATATTTTCTTAGTATTTGTTGTAGGGATTATAATATCTATTTTAATCACAATGGACTTCAGATTAATGCTAATTTAATTCCAATAAAATATGGAAACTTTGCTCCAGTATTGATCTATGTTTTTCCTTGTCCATTTTGCTTCTGTTGTCATATATTATGCT
Source organism: Hyperoodon ampullatus (assembly GCF_949752795.1). Classification (NCBI taxonomy): domain Eukaryota; kingdom Metazoa; phylum Chordata; class Mammalia; order Artiodactyla; family Ziphiidae; genus Hyperoodon; species Hyperoodon ampullatus. The sequence goes on from NC_136924.1 coordinate 93,571,922, forward strand.
TCTGTATGTTATAAACATTAATACTGTGTCATAATAATTGCTTTAAGCAGTCTTTTTTTTTTTTTTGGGCTGCATTGAGTCTTCGTTGCTGGGTGTGGGCTTTCTCAAGTTGTGGTGAGCAGGGGCTACTCTTGGTTGCGGTGCACGGGTTTCTCATAGTGCTGGCTTCTCTTGTTGTGGAGCACGGGCTCTAGGCATGTGAGCTTCAGTAGTTGTGGCACACGGACTCAGTAGTTGTGGCTCGCGGGCTGTAGAGCGCAGGCTCAGTAGTTAGTTGTGGCACACGGGCTTAGTTGCTCCGTGGCATGTGGGATCTTCCCGGACCAGGGCTAGAACCCATGTCCCCTGCATTGGCAGGTGGATTCTTAACCACTGCACCACCAGGGAAGTTCCTTTTCTAGTCTTTAGTAAGGTTATTTTGTATATAAGACACTTTGGGAACTGGGAAGTCTTGCATTTTTTAAAGACGCTAAGGGAATAACAAAAAATGTATAAGCCTTTTATATTAACCTGCATATTACCATTTCTGGTACTCTTGATTTCTTCTTGTGACTTTAGTTTGTGCTGTAACTTGCCTCAATTTTGCTTCCCTTTTCCCCTCTTAATGCTACTATTTCCATATATATAACACCTTTATATGTTACAAGCCCAATAAAACAAGTTTTTAATTACTTTTTTGTGCAGTTGTCTTTTTAATCCATTAAGAGAAGAAAAGGGAAAAATATATTTGTACTGTCTTTTATAATTACCTACATAATTATCTGTATGAGTACTGTTTGCTTCTTCATGTGGATTTGAGTTAACATCTAGGTCACTTCTTTTTTGCCTGAAGAATATCCTTGGTATCTCTTGTAAGGCAGATCTACATGCCACAAATTCTCTCACTTTGTTTATCTGGGAATGTCTTTATTTCACCTTCATTTTGGAAAGATAGTTTTGCTGTATGTAGGATTCTTGGTTGACATTTTAATTTCTTTTAGCACTTTTAGTGTGTCATCCTACTGCTTTCTGCCCTGCATTGTTCTGATAAGAAATCAGCTCTTAGTTATATTGTGGTTTCTTTGCAAGTGATGAGTTGATTTTCTTAGTGCTCTTGATTTCTTTGTCTTTCAACAGTTTAACTGATGTGTATGGTTGTATATCTCTGGGTTTATCATACTTGGAGTTTATTAAACCTCATGGATGTATGGGCTAGTATTTTAAAAATCAAATTAGGGAAGTTTTTGGTCATGATTTATTTGAAATATCAGAACCAAAGTACAATGATCATATTTAGGAAATTAACATTAGTACATTTCTATTATAGAATCTGACATACTGTCAGATTTTGCCGGGTTTCCCAATAATGTCTTTGTAGCATATTCCCCAACTGATCAGTACAGAATCATACACTTTATATAGTTACTGTCTCTCTTTGTTTATTTATTTTTCTTTATTTTTTTTGGCCGCGTTGGGTCTTAGTTGCAGCACGTGGGATCTTTTTGTGGAGGCATGCAGGATCTTTTTCATTACCGCGTGGTCTGCTGGAGCTTCTCTCTAGTTGCGGCTTGTGGTATTCTCTTCTCTAGCGGCACGTGGGCTCTGTAGTTTGTGGCACGTGGGCTTAGTTGCCCCGCAGCGTGTGGGATCTTAGTTCCCCGACCAGGGATCGAACCCGCGTCACCTGCATTGGAAGGTGGATTCTTTACCACTGGACCACCAGGGAAGTCCATTACTGTGTCTCTTTATTTTCCTCCTACCTAGCTTAGTTCATCTGCCTTTCTTTGACTTTTATGACATTGATATTTTCAAAGGCAGTTGTTTTGTAGAATGTTCTTTAATTTGGTACTCTCTGTTTCCTTAATAATTTTATTCAGGTTATGCATTTTTGGGCAGAAATAATATGTAAGAGAATATACATAAAAGAGATGGTATGGGGGCTTCCCTGGTGGCGCAGTGGTTAAGAATCTGCCTGCCAATGCAGTAGACATGGGTTCGAGCCCTGGTCCGGGAAGATGCCACATGCCATGGAGCAACTAAGCCCATGCGCCACAACTACTGAGCCTGCACTCTAGAGCCCGCGAGCCACAACTACTGAGCCCGTGTGCCACAACTGCTGAAGCCCATGCACCTAGAGCCTGTGCTCCCAACAAGAGAACCCACCACAATGAGAAGCCCATGCACCACAACAGAGTAGCCCCTGCTCACCACAACCAGAGAAAAGCCCGCGTGCAGCAATGAAGACCCAATGCAGCCAAAAATAAAATAAATAAATTTATATATAAAAAAAGATGGAATGTTCTTCCCAGCATATCACATATATGATGCCAGTGTTGTTGATGATGATGATGTTAATTTAGATGATGTGGTTAAGGTGGTGTCCACCAAGTTTATTTTCTCAAAAGTTATCATTTTTCCCTTTGTCATTAATAAGTAATTTGTGGGGAGATACATTGAGACAGTGTAAGGTATCCTTTTTGCCAAAGAAACTTTGATCAGATGGTTTTTGCGTCCTGATGATGCTTGTCTTGAATCAGTTATTACCATCATGGTGGCAAAAAGATAGATGATTAAAATTTCGATAACAGTTTCTAGGAGTTTCAGTTTTAGCGTTCCTGAGAGAGCTTTCTTTATCCAATAGCGATAATTATAAGATACTTGGTGGTTAACCTGCTTATGTCATGGGTTTATTTTTCATGATTTTTAGGTTCATGTACTGGACAGACTGGGGAGAAGTACCAAAGATAGAACGTGCTGGAATGGATGGTTCAAGTCGCTTCATTATAATAAACACTGAAATTTACTGGCCAAATGGACTGACTTTGGATTATGAGGAACGGAAGCTTTATTGGGCAGACGCAAAACTTAATTTCATCCACAGATCAAATCTGGATGGAACAAATCGGTAAGATTGCCTTATAAATTTATTTTTAAACTTTAAGTCAACCCTGTGATATCTTGATATAGTGATCAAATTATAAAACCTAATTTTATTAAGAAGTGAGCATATTATTGGCTTAACTGTCAAAGGGGAAGAAGAATAGATTTTTAGTTTGCTTTTTAAAAAGGTAACAACATTTCTCATCTATCTTGGTGGCACTTAGAATTTATGGGTTGTATTTTCTCCTTCTTTACTCTGAGCTAATTTAGTTTTGCAGTGGTTCTCAACCAGGGATAGTGCTTCCATTCTCTTCCAGAGTGTTTGGAAATGTGTGGAGAATTTTGGTTAACACCGGGATTGGGAGTACTACTAGCATTTTAGTTCCTGGGGGGCCAGGGATGCTAAACATCCTGTAATGTGCTGGGCATCTAATGTGACAAAGAGTTATCCTGTTCAGACTTACCCACCTCCCAGGTGCTGTTTGTGGAAGCTCATTTGATAAATCTGTAGACCAGGACAGGGTTGGCCAACTTTTTCTGTGAAGGGCCGGATCGTAAATATTTTAGGCTTTGTGGGCCATATCTCTGTTGCAACTATTTACTTCTGCTGTTGTGGTGTGAAAGAAGCTATATATAATAGCTAAGGGAATGGGCAAGGTTGTGTTCCAGTAAAACTTTTTTTGAGCCAGTGGACTCTAGTTTGCTGACCCTAGACCAGGAGAAAACCTACTGCATGTATGCTATACCCCAGTATTCACAGAAGACAAAGTTATAGTACATAAACATGGAATTTCTATTCAGATCATGTTCAGATTTAAAAAAAAATTTTTTGTTGAAGTATAGTTGATTTACAATGTTGTGTATGTTCAGATTTTAAAAAAGTATTTATTTATTTAGGCTGCGTGTGGTCTTTCTCTTGTTGTGGCGAGCGGGCTTATCATTGTGGTGGCTTCTCTTGTTGCAGAGCACGGGCTCTAGGCACGTGGGCTTCAGTAGTTGTGGCATGTGGGCTCAGTAGTTGTGGCACACAGGCTTAGTTGCTCCATGGCATGTGGGATCTTCCCGGACCAGGGCTCAAACCCGTGTCCCTAGCATTGGCAGGCCGATTCTTAACCACTGTGCCACCAGGGAAGTCCTGTTCAGATTTTTAAAAACACTTTATATTCTTGTGTTTGGAAGATTATTTAGGTTTCTAGTGGTCTCATTCTAAGACCTCAATAGAAGCAGGGAGCCTTAGGTAGTTGAAGGAATTTTTCAAAGTGTACACATTTGTAACTTATCTGAACTGTGAGTCAGGAATCATTTATAAGTGTTGAAAACCAGGAAAGATTTAAAGAATATATTGAAGTGAACTTTTTAAAATCATGGAGTGAGAGAATTTTTTGCCTTGTTGCAAAAAAGAATGAAATGACTCACAACAGGATGGTTTAAAAATAATTAGAAATAAGTGTCAAAAAAAGTGATAAGTATATGATGAATATAACAACATAATTGCTATGTTTGAACTTCAAATTTGTCTTTGAGAGGGATTCTAGGAAGTGAATATGGCCACTCCGTAGATTTTTGACTCTGTCGGAATACCCACACACAAACCAATGGAACAAGATAGCAAATCTGAATACTTACCGTAAAGTTAACCTCAGGCATCCAGAAATGAAAGCAGGTAAGGGCAGACCACTAATAGCCACAGGACCTCCATAGCATTAGTGTCTGTGCAAGAGTAAGCTGAGAGAGTGAGTAAACTATTTCACTGAACTTAAAAGCAGGGGACCTCCAAAATAGCCCCAGCTATTTACTAGACAGTGTAGTGGGCTATATTAAGAGCAGTAGCTGAAATGAGAGTGAGGGGTTGCCCACTCCAATATGAGGCAAGTGCAGTGTGTCCGTGGTAAAGACAGAAGAGGATAGAGCAGTCTGGCTCCAGAGAATTCTCAAAACAGACCTGCTAGAGTTCTCTACCAGGACGGCGTACTACAGAGTAGAGACAAAGTTGAATAGAATAGCATCAAAATTCGGCACAGTAGGGGCTTCCCTGGTGGCGCAGTGGTTGAGAGTCCGCCTGCCGATGCAGGGGATGCGGGTTCATGCCCCGGTCTGGGAAGATCTCACATGCCGCAGAGCGGCTGGGCCCGTGAGCCATGACCGCTGAGCCTGCGCGTCTGGTGCCTGTGCTCTGCAACGGGAGAGGCCACAGCAGTGAGAGGCCTGCGTATCGCAAAAAAAAAAAAAAAAAAAAAAATTCGGCACAGTAGGGAAAATTAAGGAATGAAAGGAGAAGGAAAGAGAAGGTTCAGATAAGGATGGGCAGAGGAAGAGCTGGGATATCTCAGAAAGGGAGCTACCATATTTTTTAACATGTGAAAACAGAAGAGTCAATTCTGTAAAGTTAGAAAAACTACGCTGAACACCACTGTGTTCTAAAAGTTCAGGAAAACTAACTTCACATAAATAGAAACATAAAAGTTTCAAGGTATAAAATCCCATTTAAGGTTACTATGAAAAATATCTTACATTTATAACAGTATTTTAAGCTAATAACAACTAAACTTTAAATGCATACTTAGGGACTTCCCTGGCAGTCCAGTGGTTAAGACTCCACGCTTCCACTGCAGGGGGCTCGGGTTGAATCCCTGGTTGGGGAACTAAGATCCTTCATGCTGCGTGGTGTGGCTAAAAAGAAAAACCAGAAAACAAACAAACAAACAAAAAAACCCGTGTACTTAAACTCTACATTTTTTCTCTGCACATTTAGTGTTTGTGATGTCACAATGCATATCTTTATACCTTGTATATCCATTAACACATTATTATAGTTAGTTATTTTTACTACTTTCGCTTTTAAGTGATTTGCTCACCACCATTACAGCATTAGAATATTCTGAATTAACCCTATATCTATCTTTACCAGTGAGATTTATACTTTCATATGTTTTCCTGTTACTAATTAGCACTCTTGTTTCATCTTGAAGGGAGTACCTTTAACGTTTCTTTTAAGGCTGATACATTGGTGGTGAACTCCTTCAGCTTTTGCTTGTATGGAAAACTCTTTATCTCTCTTTTCATTCTGAAGGACAGCTTTGCTGGGTAGAGTATTCTTGGTTGGCAGTTTTTTCTTTCAGCACTTTGACTGTATCATGTCACTCCCTTCTGGCCTGCAAGGTTTCTGCTGAAAAATCTACTGATAATCTTATGGGGGTTCCCTTGTGTGAGACAGCTTGTTTTTCTCTTGCTACTTTCAAGACTCTCTCCTTGTCTTTTAACTTCTGACATTTTATTTGTAATGTGTCTTGGTGTGGGTCCTTTTGGATTCATCTTTTTTGGAAGTTTCTGGGCTTCCTGGATCTGGATGTCTGTTTATTTCCCCAGGTTGGGGAAGTTTTCAGCCATTATTTTGGGATAAGCTTTCCTCTCCTTTCTCTCTATCCTCTCCTTCGGGGACCACTGTCATGCAAATAGTAGTCCACTTGATGGTGTCCCATGAGTCCCTTAAGCTATTTTCACTTTCTTTTATTGTTTTTTTCTTTTTGCTTCTCTGACTGTATGAATTCTACTGCCCTGTCTTTGAGTATGCTGACCCTTTCTTCCGCTTGATTTAGTGTACTCTTGTACCCCTCTATTGAATTCTTAATTTCAGTTTCTTCGGCTCTCTGATTTCTGTTTGGTACTTTGTTCTCTTTTTATTTTTGTTGTTGTTGAAATTCTCACTTTGTTCATGCATTGTTTTCCTGACGTCAGTGAGCATATTTATGATTGTTGTTTTGAACTCTTAATCACGGAAATTATGTATTTTTGTTTCATTATGAAGTCTGTTTCTGGAGGGTTTTTTTTGGTTTGTTTGTTTGAAACATATTCCCTTGTTTCTTCATTTTCCTTGACTCTCTGTGTTGGTTTCTGTGCATTAGATAAAACAGCCACCTCCCCCAGTCTTGACAGAGGAGTCTTGTGTAGGATATGAACCTTAGCATTCAGCTTGGCGTGAGCTCTTGGTTGTCTCTCAAACCTTTGTGATTGTCCAAGCTGCCTTCTTTGTTCTTCTTGCTCCCAGTAGTTGAGTGTGTGCCAGGATTTGTCAAGTGTTCCATAGAGGAGGATTGCAGTCGGTACCTAGGTGAAGGCTGTTTGGAAGTCAGACCCCCAGGCAGCAGGGAATATACATGTAGTTTGAGCCCTTCTATGGAGAATCTTGGAGATAGGCTTTTTTTTTGCCTGCTCCTTCTGCTCTGGACCCAGCTTATAGCTGCGAAAGAGGTTCCTCCTGTACCCATTAAAAACTGCTTCATTGTTTGTCATAGTCCTGTGGGATTTGTCAGTGCAAGCCCTGTTGACTTTCAAAGCCAGGCAAGCCAGGGGCCCATTTCTTGAGTGGCATCCATGAAATCTGGGGTACCAGATGTGTGTACAAGCTGATTCTGTGTGGAAATACTGGAGACTTGGAGTGGGCTAGTGGGAGAAGGCAGAGGCAGTATCTGTTGGCTTCCCTGATCTCCTAGGAGGATTGCAGTTAGCCCCTGGATGTCTGCCAAGTTAGGAGCCTGAGCATTAGACAGCAGCTTTTAAAGTATGAAAATAGACCTCTTTTAGGGAAAGACTGGGAGATGAGCAATTCTGACTGCTCCCTCTGTGCTGAGCTCTGCTGGGCTCGACGTCTTATGTAAGATTACCATTAGGTAATCGAAAACAAAAACCTATCATAGATATACAAAAGATTCATAGAAAAATCATCAAATCACAAAGAGAGGAAGAGAAGAAGAGAAGAAGGGAACAACTGAAATACAAAACAGCCAGACAGCAACAAAATGGCAATAGGAAGCCTATACCTATCAATAGTTACTTTATATGGAAATGGATTATATTCTGCAATGAAAACATGTAGAGTAGCTGAATGGATAAAACAGAAGACTCACTGTATGTTGCCTGCAAGAGACTCACTTCAGCCTTAAGGAAACACACACTTTGAAAGTAAAGGGATAGAAAAATGTATTCCATATGAATGGAAACTGAAAGAAAGCAGGGAAGCTATACTTATATGAAACAAAATAGATTCTAAGCTGCAGACTGTAACAAGAGACAAAAAAAGGTCATTATATAATGATAATGGAGTCAGTCGAAGAAGATATAATTTTGTTTATACACCCAACATAGGAGTACCTCCATATGTGATGCAAATATTAACAGGCATGGAGAGAGTAATAGACAGCAATACAACAATAGTAGGGACTTCAGTACCCCACTTTCAGTAGTGGATAGATCACCCAGGCAAAAATCAGTAAGCAAATATTGGACTTAAACTACATATTAGAGTAGTCCACTAGGTGGACTTAAGAGATGTTTAGAAACATTCCATCTAACAGCACCAGAATACACATTCTTCTAGAGCACACGTGGAACACTCTGGAGAATAGATTATATGTTAGGCCACAAAGAAACTCTTAATAAATTTAAGAAGGTTGAAATCATAACAGGTATCTTTTCTGACCACAGTGGTATGAAACTAGAAATCAGTTACAAGAAGAAAACTGGAAAATTATCACTTCATACCTGTTAGAGTGGCTTTTTTCAAAAAGACAAGAAATAACAAGTGTTGGTGAGGATGCAGAGAAAAGGGAACCCTTTTGCACTATTAATGGGAATGTAAATTGGTGCAGCCACTGGGGAAAACAGTGTAGAAGTTCCTCAAAGAATTAAAAATAGAACTACCATATGATCCAGCCATTCCACTTCTGGGTATATTAAGAAAACAAAAACACTTAACTTGAAAAGATACATACACCCCTATGTTCATTGCAACATTATTTACAATCACCAAGATAAGGAAACAACCCAAGTGTCCACTGATGGTTGGATGGCTAAAGAAGATGTAGTATATATGTACAATGGAATATTATTCAGCCGTAAAAAAGAATGAAGTATTGCTATTTGTGACAACATGAATGTATCTTGAAGGCATCATGCTAAGTGAAATAAGTCAGACAGAGAAAGAAATACCATATGATCTCACTTACATGTTGAATCTAAACAACAAACGAACAAAAAACCAAGCTCATAGATACAGAGAACAGATTGGTGGTTGCCATAGGCAGGGTATGGGGGTTAGTGAAATGGTTGAAGGGAGTCAAAAAATACAAACTTCCAGTTATAAAATAAGTAAGTCCTGGGGATGTAATACACAGCATTGTGACTATAGTTAATAATACTGTTTTACATATTTGAAAGTTACTAAAAGAGTAAATCTCAAAGGTTCTCATCACAAGAAAAAAATTGTGTACTTTGTATGACAATGGACATTAACTAGACTTGTGATCATTATATGTTATATACCAATATCAAATCATTATGTTGTAAACCTGAAGCTAATATTATGTTGTATGTCAGTTATACCTCAATTAACAAGAGAAGAAAATTGGAAAATTCACAGATACATGGGGATTAAACAGGATTCTCCTGAACAACCTGTGGTTGAAGGAGAATGTCAGAAGGGAAATCAAAAATATCTGGAGACAAATAAAAATTGAAATACAACCTACCAAAACTTATGGGTGCAGGAAAAGGAAGTTCTAAGAGGGAGGTTCATAGTGCTAAATGCTTACATTTGAAATGAGAAAGATCTCAAACAACCTAACTTTACACCTCAAAGAACTTGATAAAGGAGGACAAACTAAGCCCAAAGTTGCCAGAAAGAAGTGAATAATACATCAGAGTGGAAATAAATGAAATAGAGACTAAAAAGACAATAGAAAAGATCAGTGAAAGCAAGAGCTGTCTTTTTTGAAAAGACAAACAAAATAGACAAACCTTTAGCTAGACTTAATAAGAAATAGAGAAGACGGAAATAAAATCAGAAGGATGAGACATTGAACTGATACTACATAAAGAGAAAGGATCATAAGAGACTACTGTAAACAATTACATGCCATCAAATTGAACATCCTAGAAAAAATGGATCATGACTGAATCATGAAGAAATAGAAAATCTGAGCAAACCAGTTACTTATAAGGAGATTAAATCAGTAATCAAAAACTTCCCAGGGCTTCCCTGGTGGCGCAGTGGTTGAGAGTCCGCCTGCCGATGTAGGGGACGCGGGTTCGTGCCCCGGTCTGGGAGGATCCTACATACCGCGGAGTGGCTGGGCCCGTGAGCCATGGCTGCTGAGCCTGCACGTCCGGAGCCTGTGCTCCGCAACAGGAGAGGCCACAACAACGAGAGGCCCACATACCGCAAAAAAAAAAAAAACTTCCCAAAAAACAGAAGTTCAGAACCAGAAGGCTTCACTGGTGAATTCTACCAGACATTTGAAAAAGAATTAGTACCAGTCCTTCTCAAAGTCCCCCAAAAAATAGAAGAGGAGGGAACTCTTAACAAACTCATTTTAAGTGGCTAGCATTACCTTGATACCAAACCAAACAAGAAGCCTACAAGAAAAGAAAATTACAGGCAATATTCCTAATGAGTATAGATGCAAAGATCCTCAACAAAATACCAGCAAACTGAATTCAGCGGCACATTAAAAGGATCATATACCATGATCAAGTGGAGTTTATTCCAGGGATACAAGGATGGTTCAATATATGCAAATCAATCAGTGTGATTCAGCACATTAACAAAATGAAGGGTAAAAGAGATGTGATGATTGTGTGATCATCTCAATAGGTGCAGAAAAAGCATGTGACAAAATTCAGCATCCGTTCATGATTAACTCTCACCGAAGTAGGTATAGAGGGAACATACCTCAACACAGTGAAAGCTATATATGACAGACCCACAGCTAATATATTCAAAAGAGGAAAACTGAAAGTTTTTCCTCTAAGGTAAAAAAAAAGACAAGGATGTCCACTCTTGCCACTTTTATTCAGCATAGTACTGGAGGTCCTAGCCAGAGCAGTTAGGCAAGGAAAAGAAGAAAAGGCATCTCAATAAAAAGGAAGAAGTAAAGCTGTATTTGCAGATGATCTGATGTTATATATAGAAAATTCTAGAAACCACCACAAAACTGTTAGAACTAAAAACAAATTCAGTAACATTGCAGGATACAAAATCAGTATACAACAGCAGGTATGTTCCTGTATGCTAATAATAAACTGTCAGCAAAATTAAGAAAATCTTATTTACTATATCATCAAAAAGAATAAAATACCTAATATTAAGTTTAACCAAGGAGGTAAAAGACCTGTACACTGAAAACTATGACACTGATGAAAGAAATTGAAGAAGACACAAATAAATTGAAAGATATTTTATACTCACAGATTAGAAAAATTAATATGTTAAAACGTCTGTACTACCCAAAGCCATCTACAGATGCAGTGCAATCCATATCCAAGTTCCAGTGTCATTTTTCACAGAAGTAGAACAAACAATTCTAAAATTTGTGTGCAATTACAAAAGACCACAAAGAGCCAACGGAATCTTGAGAAAGAATAAAGCTGGAGGCATCATATTTTCTAACTTAAAACTGTATTACAAAGCTGTAGTAATCAAAATGGTATGGTATTGGCATAAAAACAGACACATAGATCAGTGCAACAGAATAGAGAGCCCAGAAACAAACCCATGCATAATTGGTTAATCAATTTATGACAGAGGAGCCAGAATATCCCGTGGGGAAAGGATAGTGTTTTCAATAAATGGTTTAGGAAAACAGGATATCCACATGCAAAAGGATGAAACTAGATCCCTATCTTATACCACACACAAAATCAACTCAAAGTGGCTTAAAAACTCCAGTATAAGACCTGAAACTACTTTTTGTTTTCCTCTTTGATTTCTACAGTGATCTCTTGGTTATTTAGTAACGTACTGTTTAGCCTCCATGTGTTTCTGTTTTTTACGTTTTTTTCCCTGTAATTCATTTCTAATCTCATAGTGTTGTGGTCAGAAAAGATGCTTGATATGATTTCAATTTTCTTAAGTTTAATGAGGCTTGATTTGTGACCCAAGATGTGATCTATCCTGGAGAATGTTCCATGCGCACTTGAGAAGAAAGTGTAATCTGCAGTTTTTGCATGGAATGTCCTATAAATATTAATTAAATCTATCTGGTCTGTTGTGTCATTTAAAGCTTCTGTTTCCTTATTTACTTTCATTTTGGATGATCTGTCCGTTGGTGTAAGTGAGGTGTTAAAGTCCCCCACTATTATTGTGTTAGTGTCAATTTCCTCTTTTATAGATGTTAGCAGTTGCCTTATGTATTGAGGTGCTCCTATGTTGGGTGCATACATATTTATAATTGTTATATCTTCTTCTTGGATTGATCCCTTGATCATTATGTAGTGTCCTTCCTTGTCTCTTGTAACATTCTTTATTTTAAAGTCTATTTTATCTGATATGAGTATTGCTACTCCAGCTTTCTTTTGATTTCCATTTGCATGGAATATCTTTTGCCATCTCCTCACTTTCAGTCTGTATGTGTCCCTAGGTCTGAAGGGGGTCTCTTGTAGACAGCATATATATGGGTCTTATTTTTGTATCCATTCAGTGAGCCTGTGTCTTTTGGTTGGAGCATTTAATACATTCACATTTCAGGTAATTATCAATATGTATGTTCCTGCGATCATTTTCTTAATTGTTTTGGGTTTGTTTTTGTAGGTCCTTTTCTTCTCTTGTGTTTCCCACTTAGAGAAGTTCCTTTAGCATTTGTTGTAGAGCTGGTTTGGTGGTGCTGAATTCTCTTAGCTTTTGCTTGTCTGTAAAGCTTTTGATTTCTCCATCAAATCTGAATGAGATCCTTGCCGGGTAGAGTAATCTTGGTTGTAGTTTCTTCCATTTCATCACTTTAAGTATATCATGCCACTCCCTTCTGGCTTGTAGAGTTTCTGCTGAGAAATCAGCTGTTAACCTTATGGGAGTTCCCTTGTATGTTATTTGTCGTTTTTCCCTTGCTGCTTTCAGTAATTTTTCTTTGTCTTTAATTTTTGCCAATTTGATTACTATGTGTCTTGGTGTGTTTCTCCTTGGGTTTATCCTGTATGGGACTCTCTGTGGTTCCTGGACTTGGGTGGCTATTTCCTTTCCCATGTTAGGGAAGTTTTTGACTATAATCTCTTCAAATATTTTCTCGGGTCCTTTCTCTCTCTCTTCTCCTTCTGGGACCCCTGTAATGCGAATGTTGTTGTGTTTAATGTTGTCCCAGAGGTCTCTTAGGCTGTCTTCATTTCTTTTCATTCTTTTTTCTTTATTCTGTTCCGCAGCAGTGAATTCAGCCATTCTGTCTTCCAGGTCACTTATCCGTTCTTCTGCCTCAGTTATTCTGGTATTCATTTCTTCTAGTGTAGTTTTCATTTCAGTTATTGTATTGTTCATCTCTGTTTGTTCTTTAATTCTTCTAGGCCTTTGTTAAACATTTCTTGCATCTTCTCAATCTCTGCCTCCATTCTTTTTCCAAGGTCCTGGATCATCTTCACTATCATTATTCTGAATTCTTTTTCTGGAAGGTTGCCTATCTCCACTTCATTTAGTTGTTTTTGTTGGGTTTTATCTTGTTCCTTCATCTGGTACCTAACACTCTGCCTTTTCATCTTGTTTATCTTTCTGTGAGTGTGGTTTTTGTTCCACAGGCTGCAGGATTGTAGTTCTCGCTTCTACTGTCTGCCCTCTGGTGGATGAGGCTATCTAAGAGGCTTGTGCTAGTTTTCTGATGGGAGGGACTGGTGGTGGGTAGAGCTGACTGTTGCTTTGCTGGGCAGAGCTCAGTAAAACTGTAATCTGCTTGACTGTTGATGGGTGGGGCTGGGTTCCCTCCCTGTTGGTTGTTTAGCCTGAGGCAGCCCAACACTGGAGCCTACCCGGGCTTTTGGTGGGGCTAATGGCAGCCTCTGGGAGGGCTCACGCCAAGAAGTACTTCCCAGAACTTCTGCTGCCAGTGTCCTTGTCCCCGCCTCTTCAGGAGACCCTCCAAGGCTAGCAGGTAGGTCTGGTTCAGTCTCCCCTGGAGTCACTTCTCCTTCCTCTGGGTCCCGAAGCACACACTACTTTGTGTGTGCCCTCCAAGAGTGGGGTCTCTGTTTCCCCCAGTCCTGTTCAAATCCCACTAGGCTTCAAAGTCTGATTCTCTAGGAATTCCTCCTCCCGTTGCCGGACCCCCAGGTTGGGAAGCCTGACGTGGGGCTCAGAACCTTCACTCCAGTGGGTGGACTTCTGTGCTATAAGTGTTCTCCAGTCTGTGAGTCACCCACCCAGCAGTTATGGGATTTGATTTTACTGTGATTGTGCCCCTCCTACCGTGTCATTGTGGCTTATCCCTGTCTTTTGATGTGGGGTATCTTTTTTGCTTAGTTCTAGTGTCTTCCTGTCGATGATTGTCCAGCAGCTAGTTGTGATTCTGGTGTTCTCACAAGAGGGAGTGAAAGCACGTCCTTCTACTCCGCCATCTTGGTTCCTAGTCCCCAGTTCATTACTTGGAATGTTGGTAATAAAGAGAATCAAGCAATTTATCTTCTCTTTCGTATATGAATCTACCAGTAGCTAACAAAGTAGTAGATATGAGAAAGTTATTCCAGCTAATAAATGAAAGAAATAATATAATTAGAATATCAGCATTTTATAACTTCCAGTGAACTATTAGATCTAGGCATTGAACATCAATGGCTGCTAACATCACAAGGAAAAGAACAGACACTGCCACCTGAAGGAAGAAAAGAGCATCCTCTTTCATTTTGCCAAAAGGGTCAATTCATCAGGAATCTGATGAAACTTGGAATTTGCAGGAAATTTGTGGGAGAAATAAAGGACAGAGAAACATCTTGAACTGCACCATGAGTATGCATCAGCAGATTCAGCCATAGAGGTCACACATCCCAGGTCCTTGAACAGATAAACTGCAAAGAATGATGAGGGAACCTGTAGATTAAAACAGGCTTAGAAAAGAAACTTAGGGTTACTAAAGGCAAAGGGCGGGAGTAAGGATAAATTAGGAGTTTGGGATTAAAACATACATATTACTTTATATAAAATAGATAACCAGCAATGACCTACTGTATAGCGTAGGGAACTATACTCAATATTTTGTAATAACCTATGATAGGAAAGAATCTTAAGATATATATAAAACTGAATCACTTTGCTGTACACCCGAAACTAACACAGCATTGTAAATCAACTGTATTTATATTTCATTTTAAAAAGAGACTGAAAAGACAGTGTGAGTGGAGGGATGAATAGGCACAGAGGATTTACATTTAAAACAGTGAAAATACTTTGTATGAAACTATAATGATTCGTACATTACTCCAGACCCATAGAATGTACACCACCAAGAGTGATCTTTAAGGGTAAACTGTGGACTTTGGGTATGATGACTTTGCACTTGATTTCAAGGCTTCCCATAAAGCCAGAGTAGTTAAAACAGTGAGATACTAAATCTGAGCATAGATAGGTATCAGTGGGACAAAATAGGGTTCAGAAACTAGTGTACTAGTGTATATATGGTTAGTTGACTTTAACATAAGTATCAAGGATGTAAATATGCTCTTTTAATCTGCCTCGACAGGCACTGAAGTAAAATAATAAACTTTAAAAACTGGGAGGAATATAAATGCCCTTTCTGTGAAAAAATTTGAATTCCTAATTAGTAGAGTCAGGTTTTCAAGTTAAGCTTATTAAAGTTATTATTAAGCTTATTAAAGAACGCTTTGGTTTGTCAGTGTTCCTGTTCAGCAGCAACTGGAAATGTGAGGAGTGGTTGGAGGCAAGTGTAGAGAGATGGCTAGGAGCCAGATCCGGCTGGGTCTAGTATTGTAAGATGCGGCATTTGAATTTTAGCCTGAAGTTATTGAGAGTCATTGGAAATTTTCAGGTGGCAAATTGATGCGGATGGATTTGTCTTTGAAATACCTTTGGTAGTTGTGTAGAAAATGGTTTGAAGACTAATTATTTCACTTCCATAAGTCTTCTAATTAATCGTCATTGTTCTCCAGTAAAGTACAGACTCTTCACTATAACTTACATGATCTAATTTATCTACCTCGTTTTAGACAAGTATTCTCACCGCTTCCTCCCTTGCCTACTATGCCCCAATCCTAACAAACCACTTGCAGCTCCCTGATGGTGTCTATGATGACTCCTAGGTTTCTGCTTTTAATAGCTGGTTTGATGGAAGTGCCATTCAGTGAGACAGAAGATTCAGGAAAGGAGGATATATTCTTTTTCCTTTCTTTACTTCTTTCTTTTTTTGATGTAGAAAGAGAATGAGATTGAATTCAGCTTTGGACATGTTTGCGTTTGCATTTGAGTTGCTTACGGAAAACTATGGTGATAAAGTCTGGGGAGCTTTGGATATATGAGCCTGCAGCTCAGCAGAGCGGTCTCAGAGGGTGATTTAGATTCATAGCCATTATCAAGTTAATGGTTATTAAAGCCATGGACTATAAACATAGGGGAATTTTACATCAGTGCTAGAGACTTAGGCAAAGATAACAACCACATACCAGAAACCTTGAAGAATTTCTTCAAGACTGAAGGATGTCCCAGTCTGACTGAGCTGTTGAATGATCAGCCATCCTTGTTTGCCTGGTTCCAGGAACCCCTCAGACCCAGGCAAATCAACATGGTTGGTCACCTACTGAGTTTGTGAAGAATCTGCTTCCCAAAGAAGCAAATTGAAGAGATTTACCCACATAAACAATAATAACCACAACTCTAGAGAAGGAGGGCTGAAGGTGAGGGTGATGAGAGGGAGGTAGGATAAGGTGGAAGGTAGGCCTCATCTGGATTCTGTTAGCACCTCTGGGAAATACACCAGGCACTAAAGGACACGTACCTTATGACAACCATACTTGACATGATTGAGCATCTTAGGCAAACATCAGAGGTGTAGTTAAAGCTGGCTCTGAATGAGTACAGTGGTGCCAGAGAATAAGCAGGGTCATGATATCAGCAGACTTCTTGGTGCTACCAGAAACATGCAAAAGAAACAGGAATATGCTGCTATTATTGCTAGCTTCAGATCCCACCACCCTGTCCTCTGCACAGTATAATTTGATTTCCAAATTAAAATGAAGTTGTGATAAATCAGAAATGTATTTGTCTTCTCCCTTCTTGAGCCGAAAGCTTGGACCAAGAATTTTCAGGCTGCAACAGAATTAATCTCAACTTCCAATAATGTACAGTCTTCCCTCTGAAAGCCCTCCCTCCCTGTTAGAAAAAAACAGCAGGGCACATAAGAAGATACTACAGTTCAAATGAATGATCCATGTTAAAGAATCAGAACAATGTCTTCCTGTAATTTCCTGTAAAATGTAGGATAAAAAATTATAGAAGTTCAAGAAGACACAGCATGTATGAAGACAGAGTAAATAGTATGAAAGAATGCATTCAAGACTGATGAAGACAGAATGATAATAAAGAGCATGATTGTTCAATTTAAAAGTTTAAGCAAAAAAAAAAAAGTTTGAGCAGCATCAACCAGATAAATGACTGAAAAAAAAATAAGTGAAATGGAAGGTAACCTTGAGAATTCTCCCACAAATTGTAGAAGTAGGGATGAAAACAATGGAATAAAAAGATCTGAGAC
Organism: Hyperoodon ampullatus; assembly: GCF_949752795.1. NCBI lineage: Eukaryota > Metazoa > Chordata > Mammalia > Artiodactyla > Ziphiidae > Hyperoodon > Hyperoodon ampullatus. Next base: position 93,589,285 of record NC_136924.1, read on the forward strand.
ATGGAGTTTGATCTAGGAGTTGTTCTGTTACTGCAACAGGAAGACATTATTATTAGATATGCAAGGAGTCAAAATATGCCATTTATATCACTCTTTCTGAAAAAGTTACTTGCTATACTTCAGAAGACTGATAGAGATGAAGTACAATGTAGAGCTCAAGAGTGAGGATATCGTATAATTAAATATTTGTGAAGAATGAAACCAGTTAAACATGGAGTTAAATCTAGTAATTACTGTTAAAGTACTTTTAAAACTTAATGTAACCGTGAGATATTTTGATCTCTCAAATAAAAATGATAAAATGAAAGCATGTAATAGAGATCTAAAATTCCAGGTTTCATCAGTTAAAAAATGAGACATGGTAAGGCACTTCCCTGGTGGCGCAGTGGTTAAGAATCCGCCTGCCAGTGCAGGGGACACAGGTTCAAACCCTGATCTGGGAAGATCCCACATGCCGCGGAGCAACTAAGCCTGTGCGCCACAGCTACTGAGCCTGCACTCTAGAGCCCAAGAGCCACAACTACTGAAGCCCGTGTGCCTAGAGCCCATGCTCTGCAAGAAGGGAAGCCACCGCAGTGAGAAGCATGCGCACCGCAATGAAGAGTAGCCCTGCTCGCTGCAACTAGGGAAAGCCTGCGTGCAGCAACAAAGACCCAATGCGCCCCCCAAAAAATAAATAAATAAATTTATTTAAAAAAAGAGAGAGATGGTAGTGGGATGGTTAGATGAGGAAGAAGAGCATGTTGACTTCTTACCTTGCACATGGGAGTGTCAGTAGATGCTGTCTTACTCTTGAAGTTTATTGTCTAAAGTAGGATCACATATGATTTTAAAACATAAAGATAATAAAATTGAATAAAACAGTTTGTATAGCTTCCAAATCCCTAGAGGCATTTAAAAAAGCATATAAATCCAGTCTAGTAGGAAAAGTCCATGAAACAATGGAGAGGTGGAGTATAAGGAAGAATAAAAAATGGAAGTTATAAGAAAAGAGTAAGGTCAAACAGCTATGCTGTTAAATATAAATGGAAGAAACAATCTGAATGTTGAACAATATTTTTTATAAACTTCCCTATTGTGAAATATTTAAGTTGTATTTTTTTACTTGTATAAATACTGATGGAATAAAGAGGAGCCTATATGAATCTGCATTTTTGATTACATCTTTATAATTCATTACAAGAAGTAGGATTTGTATGTCAAGGTGCAGAGTTTTAAGGCCATCTTTTTTTTTTTTATATAATGGAATGATTTTACTAATTTCCACTGTCACACACAGTATATTTCTGCATATCTAACCTACCATTTTTTTACGTTAAGTTTAGCTAAGAAAAGATAATTTCATCCTTTTTGAAATTTAAAAATATATTTTATTTGTATTTGCGTTTTTTTCTTTACTAGTGAGAGTGAATATTTTCCATAGTGTTAATTATAGTGGATTCTCATTATTCATGGTAGTTAATTTTATAAAGTTGTTGTGAACATGGAAATATAGTGAGCCCTGAACCATTGCTCTAAGGAGAAATACAGAATTAGTTTCCTGCTAGACCGTTGTCAAAAAATTTTCGTCAACTGATCATTACATAATTTCTAAAATATATGTTTATGTTTAAAAACACCTTATTTAATGTATAATGTTGAATGTTGGCAATATGGGTTTTTAAATTATAGCACAGCCATTCAGTGCAGTGTTATATAGCCTTTAAAATTAATGTGAAAGCAATATTTAATAATATGTTGAAAATCTTTACATTGTGAAATGAAGATGGGTCATTATGATGCAGTAAATGCTGTGCATTTACAAAAATTCACTTTTGTAAAAAAAAATACAGTCAGGGGCTTCCCTGGTGGCACAGTGGTTGAGAGTCCGCCTGCTGATGCAGGGAACATGGGTTCGTGCCCCGATCTGGGAAGGTCCCACATGCCGCGGGGCGGCTGGGCCCGTGAGCCATGGCCGCTGAGCCTGCGTGTCCGGAGCCTGTGCTCTGCAACGGGAGAGGCCACAACAGTGAGAGGCCCGCGTACCACACACACAAAAAAAAAACAAAAAAACCAGTCAGATATTGTTTAAATAAGATGAGAGGATGAGTTGGAGTCTTTCAAAATACATAAATTAACCATTTTTTCTCAGGGCATATTAACAGTTATTAAGATGCAACAAGGACCCTGGGACCTGCTGCATATATACCCAGTGAAGAAGCTCAGTAATTATAGGTGGTAAATGCTCTTTATTCCTGGTTTGGTGCAGGCGCCTCAGTTGTTTCTTGGTTTGGCTCAGCTGTTTTCCTTCGTCCTGTTGGGGGCTACGTTTTAGAACTAATGAATTTTTACTAGATTATTAATTCTAAATTCCATTGGTTAGTTGGTTTCCTGTTATGTCTTAGTTGGTTTCATGCTGTACCTTAACTGTTTATAAAAGAAACCAGGTTTTCCGTTCCTTGATCATTGGAAGTTGCTTGTATTTGTGTATATGCATGTACATATTGTACACATGCACATAATAAAGGACTAGAAAGATATACGTTCTATTTCCACATTTTTTATAGTCAACACATGTGTATTCTTTATATTATCAGGAGAAAGTAATTACTTTGGAAAAAGTAAATACCAGATTTTGCCGACATGGTTTAGGTCCCGTCATGCTTCTCTTTTGCCTCTACTCCAGATACATTATTAACTTTACTTCAGTCTGTCCTGCCCGTAATCTTCTTGAATACAGTGTAGCTCAGTCTTCCTTCACATGGGGCTCAGGTGTTTAAGACACTATTCAGGTTAATTGCCCATTTTTAAATTGGGTTATTTTATTATTGAATTGTAAGAATTTTATGTATTCTAGATAACAAGTTCTTCATTGGATATATTATTTAGAAATAAAGTTCAAACTATTAGTTTTTGCTTTTGTTAAAGGTGTTTTTGATGTACTAAGAAATCTTTGCCTAACCCAAAGTCACAAAGATTGACACTTTTGTTTTCTTCTAAGAGTTTTATTGTTTTAATTCCTAACATTTAGATCTATGATCCATTTTGTGTGTGATGTCTTACACTCTTTTATTAATTTATTTCCAAGTATTTGGTGTTTTTTATGGTGTTGTGAATGAATTATTTAATAAATTGCCATTTTTCTGTTTTCTCAGCACCATTTATTAAAGAAATTGTCTTTTCTCCATTGGATATTCTTGGCTCCCTTGTTAAATATTAGTTGACTGTATCACTTTTTGTATTTTTCATTGCTAGTCTATAGAAATCAATTTATTTCTGTATATTGATCTTGTATCCTGCAACCTTGTTGAATTAATTACATCTGTGAGGCTTTTTTCTTTGAAATTCTTCAGTATTCTCTGCATACAGAATCATGTCATCTGTGAATAATGACAGTTTTACTTCTTCCTTTCCCATCTGGATGCCTTTTATTCTTACTTGATAGTACTCACTAGGTCTTAGGCTGAATAGAAGACATCCTTGCCTTGTTCGTGATCTTTGGGGAAAATCATTAAAAAATTTTTTTTCTTTTTTTGCCATTGAGCAGGATCTTAGCTATAGGTTTTCTGTAGAGACCTTTTAAATCAGGTTTAGGAAGTTCTCATCTATTCCTAGTATCTTCAGTTTTTACCATGATTGCGTATTGGATTTCATCCAGTACTTTTTCTGCATCTGTTGAGATGATCATGGGGTTTTGTTTTTTATACACATGGTGAATTTCATTAATTGATTTTCAGTTGTTTAGCCAATCTTGCATTCTTGGAATAAATCTCACTTGGTCATATTTTAGAATCCTTTTTATTTATTTCTTTTTTTAAAAATAATATTAAAAAAAAATTATTTTGGGCTGTGTTGGGTCTTTGTTGCCACACGTGGGCTTTCTCCAGTTGTGGCGAGCGGAGGCTACTCTTCACTGCCGTGCGTAGGCTTCTCATTGCGGTGGCTTCTCTTGTTGCGGAGCATGGGCTCTAGGCATGCGGGCTTCAGTAGTTGTGGCATGTTGGCTCAGTAGTTGTGGCTCACGGGCTTAGTTGCTCCATGGCATGTGGGATCTTCCTGGACCAGGGCTTGAAGCTGTGTCCCCTGCATTGGCAGGCGGATTCTTAACCACTGTGCCACCAGGGAAGCCGTAGAATCCTTTTTAGATGTTTCTAGATTCAGTTTGCTAATATTCTGTTGAGGATTTTTATGTGTTTATTCATGAGAAATTGGTCTGTAGTTTATTTTCCTTGTGCTGTCTGGCTGGTTCATATCAGTGTAATACGAGCCTCATAGAATGAGTTGGGAAGTGTTCCCTCTTCCTCTATGTTCTGGAAGAATATGTGATGGATCGATATTATTTCTTCTGCAATATTTTTTTTTTTTTTTTTTTTTTTGTGGTACGCGGGCCTCTCACTGTTGTGGTCTCTCCTGTTGCAGAGCACAGGCTCTGGACGCACAGGCTCAGCGGCGGCCATGGCTCACGGGCCTAGCTGCTCCACGGCATGTGGGATCTTCCTGGCCTGGGGCACGAACCCGTGTTCCCTGCATCGGCAGGCGGACTCTCAACCACTGTGCCACCAGGGAAGCCCTCTTCTGCAAATATTTAATAGGAGTCATGAATGAAGCTATCTGGGCCTGGGGATTTCTTTATGGAAAGATTTTAAATTATTAAGTCAATTTCTTTAATTGTTCTAGGTCTTTACATTTAATTTCTTCTTGAGTGAGTTTTGGTAATTTGTTTCTAGGAATGTTTCCGTTTCATCTAAGTTTTCTATTTTGTTGGCATAAAATTGTTCATGGTATCTTATAATCCTTTTAATTTCTAAGGTCAGTAGTGATGTCCCTCTGTTATTCATAATTTTATTCACAAATTTCCCAATTTCTTTTTTTTTGTCAGTCTAGTTAAAGGCTTGTCAAGTTTGTCAATCTTTTAATAGAACCCACATTTTTTTTTTCTGCATTGTTTTTTCTGTTTTATATTTCATTTGATTTCCACCCTAATATTTTAAAATTTTCTTGCTTTGGATTTAGTTTGCATCTCCCCACACCCCTCCAGTTTCTTAAGATTGAAGCTTAGATTATAGATTTGAAGTCTATCTTTTTCTTCTTTTATTCTTTAATATTTATTTATTATTCGCTTCGTCAGGTCTTAGTTGCGGCACGCAGGTCTTTCATTGTGGCGTGTGGGCTCTTCACTTCGTTGCGGTGTGTGCAAGGGCTTCTCGCTAGTTGTGGCGCACGGGCTTAGTTGCCCTGCTGCATGTGGGATCTTAGTTCCCTGACCAGGGATAGAACCGGCATCGCTGCATTGCAAGACAGATTCTTAACCACTGGACCACCAGACAAGTCCCTATCTTCTTTTCTAATGCAGGCATTTAGGGATAAACTTACAGAATTTACCCTAAGCACCGCTCTGGCTGGTGACATCCCACAAATTTTTATATGTTGTATTTTCATTTTCTTTTAGCTCAAAATATTTTTTTTAAATTTATTGGGATTTCTTCTTTGACCCATTGCTTACTTAGAAGACATTGAGGGAGGATTTAGAAAAATTTAACAATGAGAAAATTCTCACTGTGGATTTCCCGAATTTTTCTGTTCTTGATATTCAGTGTGCTCAGAGAATACACTTTGTGTGACTTCAGTCTTTTAAAATTAATTGATACTTGTCCTAATGGTCGAATTTCCATATCCTTTATGATTTCCTGTCTAGTTGTCCTACCTTTTAATGAGAATAGGATTTTGAGATCTCAGACTGTTATTGTTGAATTGTCTGTTTCTTCCTTCAGTTCTGTCAGGTTTTGCTTCATTTGTTTGGGGCTCTGTTTTTATTTGTGTATGTTTATAACTGTTACATCCTCCTGATGATTTGACTTTTTGTCATTATAAAATGTGCTGCTTTATCTCTACTAATATTTTTTGTGTTAAAATATATTTTGTCTGATAGAACCACTGCATCTCTCTTACGGTTACTGTTTGCTGTAACCTTTCAGTTTCAACGAATTTGGATCTTTGAATATAAAGGGTGTCTCTTGTAGACAGCCTACAGTTGAGTCTTGTTTTGTTTTACCCGGTCTAACAACCTTTGCCATATGTATATGGTTTCTTTTTACAAAGAAAAACTGTATATATTTAAGGTGTTCAACCTTTTGTCTTTTAATTGGGGTGCTTAATCTATTTACATTTAATGTTGTTAATAATATGGTTGAGTTTACATCTGACATTTTTATTTTAGTTTATTTTTCATGTCTGTCTTTTTTTGTTCCTTTGGTTCTTCTGCCTTCTTTTGTATTAAGTAGATATTTTTTAGTGTATCGTTTTAATTCCTTTTATGTTTTTAAACAGTGTTTTGGAGAATAAAATATTCTTAGTGATTATTCTAGGGATTGCAATACTCCTTTTGTCAAAATCTGTATTATGGTAAAATACTAAGTTAATTCCTGTAAATTATAGACATTTTAGTCTAGTATATCTCCATTCCCTCTCCCCTCCTTTGTACTATTAGTGTCATTTATATTACATTTCTATTATAACCAATGGAATGTTATAATTATCACTTTATACAATCTTAGGTGTTTTTAAAAGGTTAAAGGAGAAAAAGAGAAAACATTATTCATAGAGTCTTTTGTATTAACCTACATATATGCCATTTCAGGTACCCTGTAATTCTTCCTGAGGGTTTGAGTTACTATTTGATGTCATTTCTTTTTTTTTTTTTTTTTTTTTTTTTTTTTTTTTTTTTTTTTTTTTTTGCCTTACGCGGGCCTCTCACTGTTGTGGCCTCTCCCGTTGCGGAGCACAGGCTCCGGACTCGCAGGCCCAGCGGCCATGGCTCACGGGCCCAGCCGCTCCGCGGCATGTGGGATCTTCCCGGACCGGAGCACGAACCCGTGTCCCCTGCATCGGCAGGCGGACTCTCAACCACTGCGCCACCAGGGAAGCCCTTGATGTCATTTCTTTGCTCCAAATTAGTTCTGTTCTCTTCCCTGTCCTTTGTGCTTCAAATCTTTATTTTTAAAAAATCTATTTTTCTGTTTCTTTTTGATCTTCAAAAATTCCTCCTTAGGGATGTAATGTACAACATGATGACTGTAGTTAACACTGCTGGATGATACATAGAAAAGTTATAGGAGAGTTAATCCTGAAGAGTTCCCATCCCATGGAGAAAATTTTTTTTTTCTTTTCTTTCTGTTATATCTGTATGAGATGATGGATGTTAGCTGAATTTATGTGGTAATCATTTCACAGTATGTTTAACTCACACCATCATGCTGTATATTGTACTGTGATATATGTCAATTAGTTCTTAATAAAATGGGAAAAAATCATGAAAAAAGAAAAAACCTTCTTTTCACTGGCTGTTTCTGTTTCCTTATCTGTTATGTTTATTCACTCCTGTGTTTGTGTTATTTCTAGTTGATAATTCATTTCTTAAGTGACTTGTTCTTATACTTCTAATTCTTTCATTAGTTCTCTCACCTCAGTTTTGAGGTTTTAAATTGTAATTTGTGTTATTCTTTTATGGCTAGTATATGATTTTAGAGCATTTCAGGTTATTTTGCAATAGGTTGTAAACTATTTGTTTCAGGACCATACTTTTCTCGCATATTTTATTATCTTTAGGGATGTTATTTTCTTTTTTCTTTTTTTTAATATTAACTTTTTAAATGGACTTGATCTTAATTTATTTTTAAAATTTCACGTGAAATTGTTTTTCTGGAACTTGTTGAAGAAGGCAGTTTATCATAACTTTTGTAACTTCACAGAACTCTCGAGTGTGTGTGTGTGTTTAAAAAATTGGCAGCTTGCTTTCTGAGATTTCCTGGCTGTGTTTCCTTCTCCCACTTTTTTCTGTACCTTAGTTTTCCATTATCTCTCTTGTACTATCATCCTCACTTTCATTCTACTCCTAGTAATGTATGGTCACTGTGGGCCTTTGTCTGTAAGGGAGCTCTTTTGGGTCAGTTGGAGAGTTCACTGTAGGTTAAAGTGCACCAGTCCCTTCAGTACCAGCCATCCACTCTTTGCATTCTCTGAGTGGACAGAACCGAACCAGTCCTCGGCAGCTGCTGTTCTCAGATTGGTTTCCCTGTCTTTCCGCTGCTGTCTATTTTGTGTCTTCTCCCACTCCTGGATCTGCTGAATGCCCTATTTTTTCCTTCTGATTCCTCCTGCAAAAGTGCTGATGCCAATGAGATCTTATGGCTGTTGGTAGTTTTCCTTTTTGTGTCTTGGGTTTTGTGGTGGTACCTTTTCATCTAGCTTTGTTGTAAATGTTGTCCAAGGGTTTTTTGGTTTTGCTACCTAGTTGTTCTGTTTTCATGTGGAAAACTTTTAGAGATTTTTCAAACACTGTACCACTACCACTGTTGTCATCTTTTTAGGTGTTATAAAAACCTCACTGTGATGTGGAGAAGCTCTCTTCCAAGGTTAGGTTCAGATGTCAGAATTCATGGCAGTAGTGCTTTGGTGTGACTAAGTAGATTTATTACCCACACAGGTGGGGAGTTCTCAGTTGGGGGCAGAGGACAACTTTCTGGGAAGAGGTCCAGAAACAGAAAGTGAATACAAGTGTGCAGGTGTTTTATAAAGGATAAGTCTGGTTGGTGCAGAATTTGACAGAGGCCTCTGTCAGGCATGGAATCTGAAAGAGGTGGTGAGTGTACTCCTGTACTTGGCGGTACTGGTGAGAGTGAGCCCTCAGGAAATGACAGACAGAGGGAGGAGATGATGCTCAGAGGTTGCCAGCACTAAAGCAAAACATCAGTAGGGGTCTCAGTTTCTCTCCTTTGGTCTCTGTAGAAGAGATCAATTTTTCAAGTCCTGTTTTGGTTGTGGCATACTACTGAAGGACTAGGCTTTGACCTTGCCAGCCACATTTGTTCTCAGTATCCGTGATCAACTCCTCCTTGAAGTAACTCGAGTTTCCGGGGGGGTAATCCCAACCAGAGGGAAGAAAGGTGAAGACTGTGTTCACTTATCTGCAGTTTCAGAGCAAGTCACCATTGGCTGGACAAATCGGTAAGTCACCAAAGAATATGACAAGAATGAGTGATAGCCTTCTTAGCTCTGCTTTTTGTACAGTTCTGTTAATTACATATTTCATTTAAGGTATTTAATTTTATCAGGCGTTCACTGAGTGTCTAATAAGTCCACCTAATTTGTACATATTGTCATATTGTGTTGTGTGAGATCCTGTTAATATAAATAAGCCGGAGTCTAGTATTTACTTGATTCTGATAAGCTATTGATTTTAAGAGCTTTTTATTGTGACTTAGAAACCAGCACATGAAATGTTCAGTTGTAAAATATTATCCCTGCGTCAGAAATATTAAAATATTGAAAACATACATCCTAAAATTGAGGAGTCATTTATGAAATGTTTATTAAGTACCAATCATAATGCTTAAATGCTTTTGCATATATTATGATTTAGTCTTCACAGTAACTCAGTGTGGTTAGGTTATTATCTTCCAATAACAGATGAGGAAAACAAAGCTTGTGGAAATAAGTAGTGTAAGTACAGGGGGACATTTGAACTCGGCCCTGTCTCGTTTCTTTTCAGTATATAAATGCTTTCAGTCAATATGTAAAATGAGTATATCTTTTAGGGAGGGGTTCTGTTTTTCCTATCTGTTTATTCTGCTGTGTTAAATTCATTAGAGTGAATTTTAACTTTTTATTTAATAATATACAAAGGACTTAGAAGACTTTTTTCTCCCCAGAGTTTTTCAAAGATCTGGTTATATAATTTGTGATTCTTTAAGATGGTTAATGAAAACCTAAGTAATTTCATCTTCACTATTATTTATTTTTCAGTCATGTTTCTTGACGTTCTTGGCAGCTTCTCAGAACTCTCTCTTTATGTCTTACCGTAATGAATTTTGGAAAACGTCAGTGTGAAATATGCAGGCCTATTTAAATTTGAACTTAAACTATGATATCACTCCTGTAATAGCATAATCATTTTAGTAAACTTAATAAAGCTGTTCATTTAAGAAGTGGAAGAAACCACTTCAGAAGTAGTCACTGTGACCGTTCTTATTGGGAAATGAGAAGGAGAGTAATCTGCTGGGGAAGTGAGAATTAAAAGAGAGGAGAAAACTGTGGTGATGTGGGCTGGCCTGGGTATGAGGTTTTAAACTAGAAAGTTTGATAAACTAGTCATGCTAATATTGTATACAGTTATTTAAAAATCTGGCTCAGATTTAAAACATCTTAGGCTAAGACCATTCCATGTACAATAACAGATGCTAATTCTGCTTAGATGAAACCTATCTTACTGCTCTTAAATTTAATTTAGTATACCTGTGATCTGTTAGGTGTTAGAGATCAGATAACCTCAGGGACCTAAAAATTGGATTATCTGTCAATGTGTTATCCTTTATTTATTTTTAGTTGCTTACATTTTCCTCTTTCTCTCCTAGCTGAGTGATTTATGAAATTATTAGATTTGATAGTATGAAAATATCAAAGCATTTATTTTCTTGACTGTTATTGTGGCTTAAACGCAGTTTGTTTATTATTCAAGAATTATATTATTTACTAATTACATAACTCTCCATGACATTCTGCAAAGTTCTGTGCCTTCAGTACTAATCAGGCTCTCTACCTCTCCTTCCATGTAGTTAGGATTGCTTGTGAAATTTGGGGATCTGCTTTGTCTCTTGAACACATTCTGCCAGTGGTTGGGCTTCCTTTTTGCTACCTGGCTTGTGGAGATTAAGTAACCATATAGCAGAAAGCCAACTGAGATGATCATTTGCTGGAGTGAGACTGGAGTCTGTAGAGAGAGAGCTCTACCAGAATGACTTTTTAGCCTCATGTGTATGTTTTTACTTTTCAGTTATCAAAGCCATAAGAAGTGATGGAAGAAACAGGCTCAGATTCTTTGTTCTTCCACATCAAGAAGGGAAAAACCTATTGCTGATTTAAAACTACTTCCCAGGGCCAACTCTAAACCCTGGGATTTTTCTTTTTGCCAGCCTTTCTCTTTCCAGTGGCATGAATTATGTGGAAGGATGGAAGGGTGTGAGTGTGGAGATGGGAGCTGACAGCAGTGCTGATACTTGGGCCTTCACTTTGTCTGCTAGCTTTTGTAGTGCACCCGGAGCCTGCTGCCAAGTTAGGAACCATTCTGAAGTGCTTGGTTGAGGATTTCGGGCACCATGATTTCAAATACATTTGAATTTACTCCTTGTCTTGTTTTTCATAGGTGTATTTGACCTTAACATATGTGTTATCCAGGATTTGTATGTGTTAATGTGGACTGCAAGACCATTTTAATGGGAGAGATGAAGTTTTGATTAAAGAAGAAAATTTAGAAATGTTTGAGTTTTTCTCTTTGTGTTTAATAGGCAGGCGGTGGTTAAAGGTTCCCTTCCACATCCTTTTGCCTTGACGTTATTTGAGGACACATTGTACTGGACTGACTGGAATACACACTCCATTTTGGCTTGCAACAAGTACACTGGCGAGGGTCTGCGTGAAATCCATTCTAACATCTTTTCTCCCATGGATATACATGCCTTCAGCCAGCAGAGGCAGCCAAATGGTAAGTGATCTTGATTTTTAAATTGCAGGTTGGAATAGCTTTGTAGCACTCTGATGTCTGGCTTTAGTGAGGGGCAAGAGGAGGGAGGATATATCCAAAGGTAGTGGGAAGAAATAAAAAACAGGGAAAATGTCAAAATATAATTCAGGGTAGACAACAGCGTAAACCATTTGTAGCTTGATATCTGTCACTACAGACCACCTCAGCCCTTTGTTTGAGTCTGGGGTTATGAAGGTAAAGAAGAGAGAAATAAAATAAGAAATTGAGATAGCTCATATGCTAAGATGGAAACCTCTATTAATCTAACTGGTTAATTTAAGTACCTCAGGTTACTTAAATAAAATACTTGCTTATACCTTTTCTGTGCACATCCCCCCCACCACCTTTTTTTCTTAGTTTTGCTTCTATTTCTGGCCATCCTTTATAATGACTTGGGCTGTGACTGCTGTCAACAGTTTCTTGTAAGAGGGGACTAGAATTAGGTTTAAAAGAATATGAGAGTGTTAAGTGTTTGGCACTGGTGTGTTAATAAATGTTTGGCATGTGTCTGAGTGTATTTCAGATTGTATTCCATAGCCCAAAATGCAGGGGTTTTGGATTATGCATTGCTTTGTATTAGTTCCTTCCATTTAGGGGGAGATAGTCAAATACTGAATGTGTCATATTGGAATCTGGTGATCATGAGTCCATAAAAATGTTTTAAAATGTTTTAAAATGTTTGTGTTACTCTTTTGTAGAAAAGAAAATGTTTAGTCACTTGCGTGAATTTTTTATTCTCAGTGTTGGCCCTCAGGAAAGAATTTCTTTGTTCTTGTTTTTTTAATGACACTGTTGATTCTTTATGTTTTACTAGTTTGAGAATTTGCAGTTATGTGTGATATTGCTTTCTTTTATCTTTCATATTTTGTTGATCTCCATCTTTTGTTGATTTTTTTGAGTATTATTTAAATCCATCCCTTTCTATATATAGTTTCTTCACATTTTCTAATTAATCTCTGCTTCCCAGTTTTCCCTTTTAAGTCCATTTTGTTTATCTTTTCCATGTAAATCGTTCCAAAGTGTGGCTTTTCTCGACTCTCAGTGCCTCCACCACACACAGACTTGCCCCTCCCTGTGCTCATTCAGCTTTAGTTCCTATTAGTCAAACCTTAATCTTCCGTTACACTGTTCACCTTATTATCTCACCCAGTGTACAGCCTCCAAGCCTTCATTCATGTGGTTTTACCATACTTGGATGGCCCCCTGTCTGTTCTTCCTACCTTTCAAGACTTCAGTCATGTCCTGAATCTTTCCTTAGTGATTTACTTTCCATTTGGCTCTATACTGACTTTACAATCTAAATGTTCAGGATAGCAGTTTCATTGTTTTGTATTGTTTTCCAGTATTATTGTTCATTAATTTTGTCATACTGGCCAGATTGCAAGCTCTTTAGGTCAGGGACATCCTGCTTTATTTCTTGTATATTCCTCTTTGGATACAAAATGCTAAGTAAATTCTCACTGATTAATTCCCTTCCTTGCAGATGGTCTGGTAGTCAAGCACCTGGATGACATTTGGTAATAATTTGGTTTATCAGAGTTGCTCATGTTTTGGTTGTTAACCTTTGTGTATCTAGAGTGGGGGAGGTCATCCATAATCATTGGTATTAATTACTGTGATTTATATTTGACAGCTACAAATCCATGTGGAATTGATAATGGTGGTTGTTCCCACTTGTGTTTGATGTCTCCAGTCAAGCCTTTTTATCAGTGTGCTTGCCCAACTGGGGTTAAACTCCTGGAGAATGGAAAAACCTGCAAAGATGGTAAGAAGTTGGTCTCCAAGAAGGAAGAATTTTAGACAGCAATTGGGATTTTTTATGATTTATTTTATTTCTCTATAATAAGCTCTACAAGTTACAGTGCTTTGGGAGACTAGTCACTTAATCTCTCAGTCTTCACAATTGGTTACATACTGGAGTGTTTTTTGGCAACTCTCGAATATTATTTTATAAATTATTTTAGTATTTAACTGAATTTTTAACATGCTATTTTGGAAAAAAAAATTAGGTGCCATTTCTTTTCTCTGTCAAATCTCATAGTCAGGGCTTCCCTGGTGGTGCAGTGGTTAAGAATACGCCTGCCAGTGCAGGGGACACGGGTTTGAGCCCTGGCCCGGGAAGATCCCACATGCTGCGGAGCAACTAAGGCTGTGTGCCACAACTACTGAGCCTGCGCTCTAGAGCCCGCGAGCCACAACTACTGAATCCCATGAGCCACAGCTACTGAAGCCCGTGCGCCTAGAGCCCGTGCTCTGAAACAGGAGAAGCCACTGCAATGGGAAGCCCGCGCACTGCAACGAAGAGTAGCCCCCGCTCACTGCAACTAGAGAAAGCCCGCGCACAGCAACGAAGACCCAACACAGCCATAAATAAATAAAAAAATAAAATAAAATTAAAAAATCTCATAGTCATTGATATCACAATTGATTCTTGTGGAAATGAGTATTCTCATAAAGAATACATTTTTAACAGTAGGTAGCATTTGTAAATAAAGAACTTCCGTGCAAGGAAAAGATGTTTATTAAACTTTTAACTATAAAGACTATCATGGGATAAACATATTTTCTAAAAAATGATTGAATGATGTTTTTAATTGCCTTTTAACAACAGAGAATTGCCTTCAGAAGAAGAAAAGAATTCCTTATTGTACTGTTTAAAGCAACTCTTTCTATACTTAACCACCACACTGCCTCTTCTCCTTACTCTCAATTCCCTATAGAGAGAGGGCATATTGGAGAAGTATTTAGGACATTTCAAGGGACTTCTGGTTTGGGATAACACCAGTTCTTCTCTTTTTCTTCTTAATGAGAATGTTATTCTTCATTCTTACCCCTATGGATCACCATCTGGTTCTCTAGCCACCAGCAAGACCTGGTAAGAAAATTGTTATATTTAGCAGTGGCTTCTTTATCTAACTCTGAAAAGCAGAAGCCTTTATTTAGGAGTGGGTTAGAGTTCCTGGCAAGGGGGTCAGGGAGTCAGAGAGATGGAACTGAGTTGGTGTACAGGATATTTGTCATGACTTGGCATTGATAAATTATCCTCCTAGTCAAAGGTGAAGCTGGCTGACTCTTGTCAGACGGTTTTCATGGCAAACAATAATTTGGTTTCAGTTTAAAACAAAAGGTTTTTGTAATGTTGCCTTTTTGTTTAAAAACGTAGCCTGACTTTAAAACAGAGGATTTATTTTAGCAGTAGTGGTCTGTTTACACCCTATAGCACTGCAGATGTACAAGTTTTGAATTTCAGATATACATTTGGCATGTAATAGCCTTAAGTTAACTATTCTGTTTTGATCACCTTGCCAAATTGACAGCTTCACTTTCTATGACTTCTTTGTTTGCAGAGTTTAGGGCTGGCTTCTTTTGGTAGTTAGCAGAGGCAGTGAATTGTATAAAGTTACTCCTACTTCGTGCCTGCTGTGGCATTTAGGGCTGTATTCTCTCCAAGACAGAGTTCACTTATAATTAATCCATGAGTCAAAAAGCTGATGCTGAGAGCTTCTTCACTCCTCTTCTCAGTGTTTTCTACTATAATTCCAGATTAATGCTTGAAGTTTAATGTCAGTATTTTCTTCCGGACTCATTTCTTTGGTTGGGAATCTTTGGTTGGGAATCTTTTTTCGCTCTTTGAGATGTCAACCTGCTTACTATCTTTTTTTTTTTTTTTTGCGGTACATGGGCCTCTCACTGTCGTGGCCTCTGCCGTTGTGGAGCACAGGCTCCGGACGCACAGGCTCAGTGGCCATGGCTCACGGGCCCAGCCGCTCCGCAGCATGTGGGATCTTCCCGGACTGGGCCACAAACCCGTGTCCCCTGCATCGGCAGGCGAACCCTCAACCACTCACTGTGCCACCAGGGAAGCCCTGCTTACTATCTTTTATTAGCTTTTATATAAAGTTAAATGGTTTTTTGCTAGTGGTTGACTTGAATATTTAAAATCAAAGCAAACAAAAAGATGAATATTCTCATTCACAGCAGTGTTTTTATTGAATACTGTTTTGGGTTAAAAGCATTTCATAAATAAATCTGATTTAAAACTCAGTGAAATAAAAATTTGAAAGTTTATTTTCTAATGGTAATAATAATAATATATTAGCTAGTATTTATTGAATACATACATGTTTGGTACATTTCTGAGTTTTACATTTATCTCCTTGAAGTCTCACAGCAACCCTATAGAAACCAGGCTTAGAGAGATTCGGTGTTTTGCCCGAGTTTGTGTAACTGCTTGAATCCAGTTCTGTCAGATGAACAACTCTAACCCTTACCCGTGTCATATTTATCTGATTCCCTCTCTCTTCTGCTGCTGCTCCCTCCTCCATAGGTTCCTTTGTCCTTAATTCTGTCAGGCATTGCCCTGTAGTTCTTTTTGTCACAACAGCTTTACCGAGATGTAGTTTACCTATAAAATTCAACCATTTCAAATGTACAATTCAGTGATTTTTAGTAAATTTACAGAGTTGTGCAACCATCACAATACATCCAATTTTAGAACATTCTTGTTAATCACAAAAGATCCTTGTCCTAGATTCCTTTACCTTTTTAAACGTCCTTCTTGAACAAAGGACCTATATCATACTTCCTTCCTCTAATATTCACCTGCTTAGCTTCTTAGTCATTACTTAGTTGCTATTCATTATACCTTTAAATAAATGTTATTAATTCCAGGGGCTATATAATGAATGAAGCCAGAGAGAGAATCAAAACTTGATTTGGAGAATTCAGCCATTATAGAGCTTGACCTCATAGTCAAGCTACTTCTGTTTTACTGCATTACTTTCCATTTCCACCCTAAATAGACCCTAGTATCCTTTTTTTTTTTTTTTTTTTTTGCGGTACGCGGGCCTCTCACTGTTGTGGCCTCTCCCGTTGCGGAGCACAGGCTCCGGACGCGCAGGCTCAGCGGCCATGGCTCACGGGCCCAGCCGCTCTGCGGCATGTGGGATCCTCCCGGACCGGGGCACGAACCCGTGTCCCCTGCATCGGCAGGCAGACTCTCAACCATTGCGCCACCAGGGAAGCCCCTTAGTATCCTTTTATACTAATTGCTTTTCAATTCCTGAAGAAGTTCTGCATTCTTTATTTAGAGTAACTAAATTTTGCCTGTGGGTTTCAATTTTTTCTTCATTTTTTTCACTTTGTTGTTCTAGGTGCCACTGAATTACTGCTTCTAGCCCGAAGGACAGATTTGAGACGTATTTCTTTGGATACACCAGATTTCACAGACATTGTTCTACAGTTGGAAGACATCCGTCATGCCATTGCCATAGATTATGATCCTGTGGAAGGCTATATCTACTGGACTGATGATGAAGTGAGGGCCATACGCCGCTCATTCATAGATGGATCTGGCAGTCAGTTTGTGGTCACTGCTCAAATCGCCCATCCTGATGGTATTGCTGTTGATTGGGTTGCCCGAAATCTTTATTGGACAGACACTGGCACTGATCGGATAGAAGTGACAAGGCTCAACGGGACCATGAGGAAGATCTTGATTTCAGAGGACTTAGAGGAACCCCGGGCTATTGTGTTAGATCCCATGGTTGGGTAAGAGGCTCTCCTGATAGAAAATTTTGCCAGGTGTTTCTGTTTTTTTATAGGTTCCTAGAAACATTGAGAAAAACAATGTGAAGTATATGTTGGTTTCCAATAAATAGCTCTTTAACGACTGTCCATTTTTAGAATATAGTGATTGGAATAAAATCTCAAGTTAAAGAATTGCTAGTTTTTTTCCTTGAATGTTTTGAATACTTTTTCTTTCTAAATTAAGTCCATGCTTGCTGACTTTGGGTGTTGGCTGTAGATTTTGCCGAGGTTGCATCATGACCATGAAAATTGTGGAAAGAAGTTGTTTTCAGAGCTCTTTCTCTTCCCCCCTAGAAAATTTAATTTCATCTCATTTTCAGTACTTCCAGAACGACTTGGTAAAGACTATGTCTTACTTTTTGTATGTCCCCAAACATATAAATGATTTGATTTCCAAAACTTGGTCAGGCCATGTAGCTTTATGCCTAGTCTTTTTTTTTTTTTGGCTATAACACCCTGACGATGGTCCAGGGAAACACAGCTTTCTACATACTCACCAGTGTTGTTCGTTACTATGAGATTCATCCTGAGGGTGAACATAATGACAAATTATTACACCTCAGTGCATACCAATGCCTTCAAGCCCCTTAAATTCTCAGGAGCCTCAAGAATCACTTAGTGCTACAGGAAGAGTTAGTTATTTGGGTAAATCAGTTTGCCATCTGACTATTACTACTTGTTTAACCTTTTTGTGTCAGAGATGACAAGCCAGCAAGAAAGAGAGGACTGCTCCTGGGAAGGAGTACAAAATATTTTGAAAAAAACAACTGAAAGTAGAATATCATTATTGGGAGGCATTATCAGTTCTAGAAAACACTGTTTCATCTGAAAATTTTCTACAGGCTTACACACTGCTGTTGTAAATGTCTTAGACATACTCTTCATATGTTTGTCTTATGTTTTTTTTCCTTCTGTGGTGTTAACGGGTAGTCAGTGTAAAAGAGGGGTTGATCTCACCTTTAGGATATCTGAAAGTTACAGTTTATTATCTGTTTTTAGCTCATATTCTGTGTACTTCTGTAGGTACATGTATTGGACTGACTGGGGAGAAATCCCGAAAATTGAGCGAGCAGCTCTGGATGGTTCTGATCGAGTAGTGTTGGTTAACACTTCTCTTGGTTGGCCAAATGGTTTAGCCTTGGATTATGATGAAGGCAAAATATACTGGGGAGATGCCAAAACAGACAAAATTGAGGTTTGTTTCTTGCTTTTTCATTTTGAAACCAGTTTTATAATGGTTTTTGAGTTAATGGTAATTTGATGCAGATATTCTTGCATCTTCACTGGGGTGCCAGAGGTATCTTGCATAGAAATTTTATTCAACCTTTAGGATTCTAGGAATTGCGTGTTTTCTTCCATCTAACCATAAAATTTCTGAGTTACACTGGCATGAGAAATGGGTATTCATGTATTTCTAGTCTTAAAAGCTTATGTGAATGATTTTTCTCATTATGGGTAAAACCACTGCCTGAATTTCCTAGGGGCAGTTTGCACAAACCAAATATTATATAAGCTCTAGACTGAAAGAGCTGATAGTCGTCATCAGGAAAACAAAGCCCATACATGCATATATACTTTGTGTTGGTGATGGTGTTGGGGCAGGTGGTGGCATATATTAACTATTAAGATGGTTACATGCAGACGGTTTTTAAATTGATTTATGAGCTGTGTGGGAGAAAAATTAATTAGCCAAAGCTTGGGGGAAATATTTTCCAAATTATAGAACTAAGGGCAATCAGAATAGAATTACGGTGGAAACAACCACCATATGTGAATATGTGACTATTTTATCACATTGTTTTGTGAAGAGCATATATCCTTGATAATTGATTGTGAAGTCTAACTTTACAACTTTGAATTGCTAGAGGTCTTGTGAATCACATACTTAAAACGGAGTTTTGATCACAATATTTCTTTGGAAAGCACGTGACTTCTCATATAAGGAATAGCTTTGAATGGCTTTTCAAAGGCACAGCACACATCTCTCAATAGATAGATAATTTGGGCTCTAGAGCAGTTACTTTAGAAAGGTGATTCTTAGGAATGTCAGGGACTCTGAGGGAATAATGAGTTAAAGGGCCTTCCTTTAAGAATGGAATCTTGGAATAGAAAAAACCCATTAGTATTCCACCAGGCTTAAATACTGAAAACCATCTTCAACTCTTGCAGCTGGTTTCCATTAATAGAAAATTATGCATAGACTTGACTATATAAATTTTCTCCCTGTTGCTAGTGTTTCACTGCCCCCACCCCCTTTAAATCCAAGTTAGGTTTGAATCTAGCAGCTGGAGTGCAGTGCTAATGAGACAAAGGTTATGAGTTCACTTTTCAGACAGGCTATTAGCTTCACTTGGGTAGGCTTGAGTACAAATCTCACAACATTCCCATCCAGTTCACAAATGTGAATTGTTGATCAGCTGTGGACTATACATGAGTGTATAGGTATACTACTCTTAGAAAAATAGTTTAAGTCCATGTGTCCCAGAGGAATGTCTGCACGTAAGGAAAGAGCACATAATTTACATCATGGAAGAACACGTGATTTATTATTTTATAGGGATTTTAAAAATTCTGTATTTGATCTTTCTTAGCTTACTATGACTGACTGATTCGATTGTAAATAAAACATTTGTTTCTTTCTAGGAATTTTTCAAGTCTTATTTTCCCTACTGCAGGTCACTTTTAGCACTTTAGATACAGAAATTCATTCAAAATCACAAATAGTTAAGGAGGGATTCAGGTAGAGAAATGGGAATTTATGGAGGTTCTGAATGACAGTGTTTAAGAATAAAAATGAATACACATTATATAACAATATATAATATTCATTTTACAGGATTTATTTTCTTAGTTTGCAGGAAGTGCAGTAGGTCTTAAAATTAGTATTAGTTCTGGCCTTTTGAGCTGTGTATATGTATATAAGTTGTGTCATTTGCTTTCTCACTTCTTATTTCCTTCCTCCTTGACTTGTACCAGCATCCTTAAACTTACCTTTCAGATCTATTTCTGTTCTTCCAGGATTACTAGAACACAGCTGCTATTTGTTCTTTGTCCCCCTTTTGACAGATTATTTGAGGTTAGTGATACATCTACTTCCACCAAATTATACACCCAGTGACCTCCCCTCATTCTTTCCCCTGAGATTCTGATGAAGTTTCCCTAATTGAACATTCAGTGCTTTTGTAATTTTAATTACAGTTACAATGTAAAAAAAAATTCTTTTGGGCTTCCCTGGTGGCGCAGTGGTTGAGAGTCCGCCTGCTGATGCAGGGGACACGGGTTTGTGCCCCGGTCTGGGAAGATCCCACATACCGCGGAGCGGCTGGGCCCGTGAGCCATGGCCGCTGAGCCTGTGCGTCCGGAGCCTGTGCTCCGCAACGGGAGAGGCCACAACAGTGAGAGGCCCACGTACCGCAAAAAAAAAAAAAAAAAAAAAAAAAAATTCTTTTTACAGACACATCTGGGAAATAAAGAGAGCAGATATTGTTATCTGTTACCCTCAAATTTACGATGATATGTAAAATTGCTGGTATATGGCAAACTAAGGAAAGAGCACAGCTCTTCATATTGCATAACTGAGGGAGAAAAACTGTTAGTTTCCCCTTCTGAGACTAGTAGTGATTATAGGAGCATCTGTAACCACCAGCTTTTTCATTTTGCTTTACTCAGTAGTAGGTCGACTAAAACTTTTGGGAAGACACAGAATTTTAAAAATGCTTCTTTTTCTAGGATTACTTGCTAGCCTCTCATTATGTATCAGCTGATCCTTGGTGCTGCTCGGACCCTAGTCTAGGTCACGTGCTCCTTGCCACTCCCCTTCTCTTAGGAAAGCTTCCCCGCTTTTGTCATGCCCAAGAATGAAAGGTACTTGTTCCTGGGACTATAAGAAAATATGAAATTATGGTTGTAGTGGCCTTATTCTCTTCTGAAAGACTTAGAGTTTACTTGGGATATATGTTCCCAGTACATTTGGGAAGAAAAGATAGGTATTTGACAAATTATGTAGCAGTGTAAGGCATAGTAAACTCTTGTGTTTTGAGTGGATCTTATGGGAAGAGCTTAAAATGTTCATTCGCTTATGCTCTCTGCTCCCTCAGTGGAGATTCCTTAGATCAGGTTCTCACTCACTTTTTTTGCTAAGTGGTGATGTAACCAGATGCTGAATATTGGGGAGCTGGGTCTGAGGATTGGGGAAACCAGAGAAAATTAATGGGGAGCTCTGGGTTTCAGACTCGACTCCTGTTGTACAGAGTTGCAAGAAAGAATAAATAGGTTTACCTGAGGTCTGTAACCAATTCCGCAGAGAGGGATGGTACATAGGGAATTGCTGATGATGTCACATTTTTTTAAAAAAAAGAAAGTCATCGTATCGGCTGGTGCTTTAATATAAGAATGTGTTTGTGAGGATATGTCTGATTTCCCTACTTTTCAACTGATAGTGACCACTTAACTGTAGGTGTTTTTTTTTTTTTTTTTTTTTTCGGTACGCGGGCCTCTCGCTATTGTGGCCTCTCCCGTTGCGGAGCACAGGCTCCGGACGCGCAGGCTCAGCGGCCATGGCTCACGGGCCCAGCCGCTCCGCGGCATGTGGGATCCTCCCGGACCGGGGCACGAACCCGTGTCCCCTGCATCGGCAGGCGGACTCTCAACCACTGCGCCACCAGGGAAGCCCTGTAGGTGTTATTTAAAAGGTACTTCCTGGTACTTGTTTATGTTTCTTCATTATGCGGAACTCATTTCATCACCTTTTACATACAAGCTTCTAGTTTACTTGTCTACACTGGGATCCTCTCTACTCCCCACCCAAGTGTTACTATAATGTTCTGGGGCTTCCTGATAATAAATACTAAAGCATTAGCAGAAAGGATCATTTTCTTTTTTCTGGTTGGGGAACATCAAACAAGCCTTTATTTCAACTTTATAAGACCCTGCAGTAGGCAGAAGCACATTGTGTCTTAACACTATTCTCATTTTTCTTGGTCCATTTTAACTGCCAGAAACATTGGTTGTACTAAGGGCCTGCAGTACTGCTTACCAATAGTGAAGACATATCATAGAAAATTTGTAAGTTAAAAACATTTTCAGTTAAAACGTGTTCAGTCCCTGGTTTTATTGAAAATAATAATATTGTCATAGCTGAAATTTTCTCACAGTTTACTTTCTCATTATATACTTTTTATTCATTTTTTTCCCCTTTTCATTTCTGAGCTTATGCTGACAAATGCAGCAACACCTAGTGGTTGTAGGTAAAGAGAGAGGTTTTTCTTGTTTACTTCAAGGACATGTAGAATTATTTCACATCTCTTTTATTGTAAATTTCCCTATTTTAGAGAACAGTGTCCATAGGTAGTTTTGTCCAAATCTAATTATACCTGGCACAATTTTGTTGGGAAACAGAAACGGATGATTAGAACCTTGAGTACCAAGGCATTTTTGAATAAAGATGGTATTATTGTGTAAGATGTGTGCTGAAAACTTCACATTTGGTGAATGTTCTATTTCATATTCTAAGCCTGAAACTGCAGGGCTGTATTTTCCTCTCATGACAACTTCCTGTGTTTAATCAGTACTCTTATAAAGAAATTTGTTTCCCAAGTATTCACATTTTTTTAAAAGTAATTTCTTTGGCGTCTTTAGCCTGTGTATTGTGAAAGTCTGTTAAAACACACAAGGACCCATTTATGATGGTTTTTCTTATTGTTTTTTCTAAGATTAATTCCTCCTTAAGAAATTATAATAATATAATCACCTGTTGTTGAGCTAAAGCTCTCCTGAGTGTATGACAAGTACCAACAAGTTCTTCCTTTTGAATCTTTGCCAGTTTATAAGTGTTCCTTAAAATTGGTTTTACTTTTAGTTTTAGAGAAATGTTCAGGATAACTTAAATACCTGAATCTTTGCCCGTTCCTAGTACTTTACCACGCTATATGTATGTATATATATGAATATATATTTTTCCCCACATCTTCTTGACATATAATAATGGAAGAATGATTTTGATAAATTCCATTATTAGATTCCTCAGCTCAACAGAATACCTGGATTTGGAGCCTATATTCACTGAGTTGTAAACATGGGCTATCATCTTGTTTCTGATTGGGGTGTATCTTATGATTATATCTATCTTTGAACTCCTATTTGAAGGTTACTTGTTGATGTACAATTCTAACAACATTGTTTAACTTGTTATCATCTATAGCAGCCAGAGTAGTACATCGTCCAGTTGTATGCTCTGTCATCTCATTATCTACTCTACTTTGTCTGGCTCTGAAAAAATTATTGCACATATTTATAATGAGAGAAACTTGCTTGATGATAGGTGTAATCATATTTTCCTGAACTGGCACAACAAACCCTGGAGCCTCACCAAACAAGATGCAGTTGCCTCAATTTGGAGTTAGTATAATTTTATCTATGTAAATTAGGATAATCTGTTCATTTGGGACTTAGAAAGCATTTTAGTGACCAAGTTTGAACTTGCACTTGGATTATTTTTTTAATGTTCTGCTATTATACTTTTTGGCCTCATGTTTTAGTATAAAACCATTTAATATGTGGGGAGCTGTTTTTAGTTACAGTCTGATTATTTTAGAAGTACCTTTTTTATTCCTTTGGTTTTTGTACCCCTGAAGTAAGAGTGCTGATTTCAGTGTCCTACTTTCTTGAGAAGAGAGGTCATCCTCTTTACAGTTTATAACAGTGTTTTGGTTTTTGTTTGTTTTTTTTTTTTGCGGTACGCGGGCCTCTCACTGTTGTGGCCTCTCCCATTGCGGAGCACAGGCTCCAGACGCGCAGGCTCAGCGGCCATGGCTCACAGGCCTGGCCGCTCCGCAGCATGTGGGATCTTCCCGGACCGGGGCACAAACCCGTGTCCCCTACATCGGCAGGCGGACTCTCAACCACTGCGCCACCAGGGAAGCCCTAGTGTTTAGTTTTTATCGAGGTAATCTCTAGATGTTTTGTTGAAACATTTTATAATGTTAGACCCTGATCTATGTCTTGTTTGATTTTGCCATTTAACTCAGTGACTTTAGATAATTCACATAATCTCTGGTCTTTGTATTTTGGCCAATGAGGTCATTTGAACCAGGTGATCTTTAGGTTCTTTCCAGTTATAACATTTTCTGATGTTTTTTATATTAACTGCGTGTCATAGGTTAAGAGCAAATAAAATACTTTGTTTGGGAGAGTTGCTAAAAGGGAATCTGTATTGAAGATGACATGACTGTTTTCTTTTTTTCTTTAAATTTTTCCTTATTTACTGTGCCTTTAATTCCTTTTTTTCTTTAAATTTTTCCTTATTTACTGTGCGTTTAATTCCTGTCACCTAAAGAAAACTTGCCTATTGGGGGTTCAATATCTTTAGTAACTCAGTTTTACTGATAGCGACTTCCGGTAAGCTATTCATTTAGATTTTGCGTTGACCTGTATGCAGGCTACTCCATTATTAATATGCATGGTGGGTTTAAATAAATGTTTAAAACTGTTGTTTGAAGCTTGCCAAACATGTAAATGTTAATGGAGTCCATGTAAAACATTATTTTTCAGGAGGTTATTTCCCTGTAGCTGGGCAACTACTATACTTTCAAAGGGGTCATAGAGGTTTTATTTTTACTGTTTTTAGAAGGTTTCGAAAGGGTAAGAAATAATATAATGGCAAGAACCACAGTTTTCGGACTTCTCGGGAGGTAATTTGCAAAGCATAGAGCAATGTTAACAATAACAAGTATTTTAACTTCTTGTTTCAACTTAATTTATCACCAGCTATTTAAGGATTCTGTGTAATAGTCATTGCTGAAGTTATCCATAACGAACAAAGGATTCTCCTTCATTTTTTTTTCCACTTTAAGTGTAGCTTACAATTTTAAAATGTTGAGAATGTTATAATGCAGGCCCTGTAATTTTTTTGTTGAACTCTTAATAGATTTCCTAAACTCTTCATTCATTGTACTATGATTTTTTTTTTGGTAGATTTGACCTGAAATAATAATCTGAGGGAAGGAGTTAGAATCCCTTTTATAGTGCTGAGATTTTCAATAGATTAGTATTTTGTTATTTCATTTATAATTTTGAGCTTCTGAGATCTGCCAGGCTTGTAGAGCTTGTAAGTAGGACTGAAATTAGAGGCTTTATGCTATTAATACAGCCCCTGTTCAGTTTTTTGTTTTTGTTGTTGATTGATTGATTTTTTTTTTACAGTTCTATAAGTTTTAATAAGTGCATAGAGTCATGTAACGACCACCACAATTAAGATACAGAACATTTCCATCAATCACAAAAACTGCCTTGTGCTGCCCCTTTATTTTCAACTCCCCACACCCACTCTCCGGCAACCTCTGCACCTAGATTTGCATAAATGGAACCATACAGTATGTTGCCTCATAAGTATGGCTTCTTTCACTTAGCTTTAGACATTTAAAAAGTTAAATGTTCATTTATTTTTGATTTTAGATTGATTTATGACTTGGTCTTTATGTCTGGTTGAGATTTATAACAGTACTATTGTGTTTTAGTTACAGTGTTATTCTTAAAATATGGGGGAAAAAAATCCCAAACCCTTCTCTGCCACAGTAGATTTCATTAGTCTATAGATAATAAGCAAACAGAGTTTCATGGGTTTTCAAAGTGTTGTTGTCTTTGGGAAAAAAGCCATGTTCAGACGGTTTAGACGTTATCAGATGGTTTCTAGGTAGTGTCATATACTTACACAAACATTTGTTCTTTCTATCCCAGGTTTCTCTTCCCAGAATTCAGCAGTGTTTGTTGCTTTTTGATTAGTTAGCTTCTTTTATTTGTCAAAGGTCATAGAACTTGCTATTTATGAAGAAAACAATGGAATTCATGTTTCCTGATTCCTAATACAGTACTTTTTGTGTTGAGTTCTGCTGCCTCTTTTTTAGACTGTAGATTTTGAAATAATTTCAGACTTCAACAAAAAATTTGCAAGAGTAATAAAACTTTCACCCAGGTTCATTTTACATACTCATAGAATAGTGATCAACACCAGGAAATTAACACTGATACCATTTCCATTATTCCTGTTATATTAATTGGAATTCTCCCATAAGGAAGAGGTGTCCCCTTTCGTATTTATTCAATTATTCATATATATATGTATGCACATATGTATGCATATGTATATATATGAGCCCATGGATGTTCAGTTTATTCTACAGGCTGTATTTCATTATCATCATTATATCATTGCAAAAATTGTTCCAGACTTGGCATTAGGAGCACCTTCAAGGTGATTCCGTGTCCTTTTGACATGCCTTCATCTTTCTTTTTTTTAAATTGTGGTGAAAAACACATAACATAAAACCTACCATCTTAACCATTTTTAAGTGTACAGTACTGCTAATTATATGCACATTGTTCTGCACGATCTGTAGAACTTTTCCATCTTGCAAAATTGAATCTCCTTTCCTATTGAACAACTGCTTCCCCATCAGCCCCTGGCAACTGCCATTTTACTTTCTGTTTCTAAGAGTTTGATTACTTTAGATACCTCATATAAGTGGAATCATGCAGTATTATCTTTTTGTGACTGGCTTTATTTCATTTAGCGCATGTCCTCAGGGTTCATCTGAGTTGTGGTCTGTGACAGGATTCCTGTCTTTTTTAAGGCTGAATAATATTCCATTGTATGTATATACCATACTTTCTCTATCCATTCACCTGTTGATGGACATTTAAGTTGGTTCTACCTCTTGGCTATTGTGAATACTGCTGCAGTGAACATGAGTGTGCAGATGTCTCTTTGGGATCCTGTTTTCAATTCTTTTGGGTATGTACCAGAAGTAGGATTGCTGAATCATACGGTAATTTAATTTTAATTTTGTAAGGAGCCCCCATCATTTTTAAAACAGTTTTTGGAACAATAGCATATTCCAGCTTTCTCTTTATTTCCCATGCCAAGGAGCCATGGTTCTTTTTAATGAAGAATAGTATTTAAAAACCAATATCTGGGCATAAGGCGTGTTCATTGGTACTTGAGTAATTTGTCTTAATACTAAGATGTTAGAGTTGATTTTTTTTTCCTACTAAGACTCCAAATATATGTTAGTTGTGCTTGAAAAGAATGAGAGGAAAGGGAGCATTTTTCCCTTTTTAATATGCTAATGTGTTTCCCTTAGGGTTTATTAAAGGCTCCAGGACAGTGGGGTTCTCACAAGTGTCTCATGAAGCATTTGAGTATTGACTAAGGTGGTGTTGGTTTTCATCACAGTGATACCTTCAGCTGAAAATCTGTTCTCAATTTTATAGTTTTCCTGAGTAATTCATGTTTTAGAATGCTTTGGTCACAATAGCAATTCGTAGCTCTATCTGTAAAAGAGCATAGTAACTGCAAATGTTTAATATTCTAAGCATGTCTCCTTGAAAAAATATTATGAAACTACCTAGTGCAAGTTTGATACTTTTCCTTTCCATATTAAAAATCACTTGTATTTACTCAGACATAATATGTTTTGAAGTAGGTTAAAAGGCTTTAAATGCAGCACCGAATTTGCCGTTACTGCTCTCTTAAACAGGTGCATGGCGTCCCTTTGCTTCCCCTACTGGATGCAAAGCATTTCTCTTTCCTTTTCACCACAGTGAGATTCTGCATGACTGAAATGTTATTTCCATCGATATAGTTTTCAGAAATGCCATTTCTATGAAATTATACTTTATAAGCTATGAAGTATATGAAGCAGCCCCCAACTATATATTTGTCTCTCATATATATATATATATATATATATATATATATATAAACTTCTAATTTACTACTTGTTTTGGATATTGGCTGGAACAGTATAAGAGGA
Organism: Hyperoodon ampullatus; assembly: GCF_949752795.1. Classification (NCBI taxonomy): domain Eukaryota; kingdom Metazoa; phylum Chordata; class Mammalia; order Artiodactyla; family Ziphiidae; genus Hyperoodon; species Hyperoodon ampullatus. The sequence goes on from NC_136924.1 coordinate 93,617,236, forward strand.
ATGGTTCATTTGCATTTCTTTTTTGGAACTTGATAGCATTCCCAGTTCATTTTATGATGGGTGCCTGGTTGTCCTGTTGTCATCTATTTCTTGAACATGTCCAGTCAAGTGAATTTGCATAACAGCAACTTTGGTAGTAGACTGGCTGCATTCCAGGATTTCATGGGTAATCCTGTCTTGGCATTTAATGGGCTGATGAAACTGCTCAAAAAAACCGGATGTGATGTCTGCAGAAGGTTTGCCATTACCTCCTCTCTGTGAAGATAATGTTCTAGTTAACCCACATCTGTTTCCTGTTGTAGCCCGTATGCTCAGTGTGGTTTGCAGTATTTGGGAATGCCTCAGAATGTTAAATCCATACCACAATGTGGCTGAAGCAGCTGAAACCACTGGAGACTCTGGTTCAGATTTAGAGGTAGATTTTAGAAGTGACAGAAGCCTAATTTCAGTTTAATTAAACCACTCTGAGGTAATATGGTGAAACACACCCTCAAGAAGATTTAATTAGTGTTGGCTCAACTTTTGAAGCATAAGGGTTATCTTTTGGATTGGCCTAAAATGGTGCATTTGTTCTGGGTTCAGAATGTACAAGCAAGCTTTTACCAGGATTTGGGTTGTTATTTTAAACATAAAGGGGCTTAGAACTGTATTTACAAACCTAGTAACTTGTCCAAAACTGTTACTCCTTGGGTATGAGAAATGTAACAGTAATTTTCTTTGAGACAAAGCAACATGTTCTTGTTTCTCTATGTTGCTTCTGCCCAGTAGAGAGAGATTGTGTGGCTGATAAAAGAGAAACATTTAGGGCAGAAGCCAATTTTCTAAGAAGTGTCAACTCTGCAAAAGTAATGGAAGGAAACACATTTCAGAAAGTAATCAGACTCTGTATAAAGGGAAATATGTAGTTCTCTAGAAGTAAAGTCTCACAATCAGATTTTGTTTAAGCTTTTGATCCCTTAATTTCTTCAGAAGAGTCTTATAAATTGCTTCCTACATCATATGAACAACAAAAATGATAACAGCATTTATTACTAACAACTATTATTCTTCAAATGCCCTTGGACTTTTCCCTTATCTTTCCTCCCTTCATTTTTTTTTTTTTATTATGGAAAATTTCAGACATGTAGTAAAACAGAGTAAAGATACTCAGGAACTACCTGGCTTCAACCATTATCTGTCAGTCTAGAATGCTCTTAAGGGGAGAGCCAAGGAGATGGCAGTAGTAATACTTTTATTTTGAGATAACCTAAAAGAAATGAAAGAATCAGGCCTTTGTCCTTACTCTTACAAATCTCAGCTAGTACTTTGAAATGTAAACTTACAAATGTGATAAAAGATGAAAAAAGTAGAGTTTTATTCTTTTCATGAGAAATCATTTTTTGAAGTAATTTTAACCCATATTAGAATTAAGTATAGCATAGCTGGGGAAGGAGGAAAGAGGAAATGGAAGACATTTGTTTGTGGCTTTCCTGAGCCTGATGAGTCTAGGGCAACCCTGAAGATGGCAGGTTTGAGAGGGGACAGAGGTCTAATCTAAAACAGGAGTAAATTAATTTTGTTGTGGGCTGTATAGTCACCACCATGAAATTCTAATCCTGTGCAGTCCACTAGGGTAGCCAGTAACCACATATGGCTATGGAGCACCTAAAATGTGGCTACTCTGAATTGAGATGCTTGAAGTGTAAAATGCATACTAAGAAGACCTAGTAAGAAAAAACATAAAATCTCGCTAATAAATTTTTAAAGAGTGGTTACATGTTGAAATAAAATATTTTGGATATGTATGAATAGATTAAATATATTATTAAAATTACCTTTACCTTTTTTTTTTAAACTTTAAAAAATCTGGCTCCTAGAAAATTTTAAATTACACACATGACTCACATTTGTAACTTGTATTTCTTTTGGACAGCACTGTTCTAGACCCAACCCTGTTGTAAAAAGCTACTACAACAGTCAAGAATGGGAAGATAGGGAATTAAGGGAAGCAGTGTGCTTACAAACTTACATTTAAAGTATCTTAGCATATCTTAATTACATTGTTTAATTTGAAATAGATATGATATATCTAGCTTTAGTGTGCACTTTATTTACTCCACTACCCACCCCCCAAAAAAAACCACTTTTAGTTTTTGCCTTTAAAGTGAGAGAACAAGGAATAGCTAGCTGGAAGGGACTAATACTTGTGCAAAGCTACAAAATCCTTAGCTGTGGCTTTTAGGGAGCTATATTTGAGTTCTTGGACACTGTGCTATTCTAAAGATCTTCTTAAGACCTTCATTATCATTTGTTGTTGATTTGCCAGATGTTGCTAAAAATTACCTTATCTTTTAAACATGTCCTTTGCTTGTTTTTCTTCTTCCTGAGACCCTTGCTGTCACTTAGAGCAGCATTAACACTGATCCAAGCCCCAGTTTTGTCAGGGGACCAGAGTGAAGATCACCAAAGCATTCCTAACCTACAGTCCTTTATGTGCAATTCTGAAATCCAAAAAGCTCTTGAAACCGAAAGTTATTTTTATTAATTCAGTTGGTAGAGAGTCTGGCTTGAGGGACTTCCCTGGCTGGCCAGGCAGTGGGTGCGGGTTCCATCCCTGGTGGGGGAGCCCAAGAAAACCAAAACACAAAATGGAAGCAGTATTGTAACAAATTCAATAAAGACTTTAAAAATGGTCCACATCAAAAACACTTTAAAAAAAAAAAAGAGTCTGACTTGAAACAGTGTAAGACTAATTGTAGTCTCTGTTTATCCCCCTTTGTGGGAATATGTATATGTCTTGCTGCAAAAATATCATCATGTTTGGCAATGAAGTGCTGCCCTGGACCCAGGTAGAGATGATACGCCATGTGCATTGTGTTAGCCTTTTGGTATTTCAGAGAAGTCCAAATCCTAAAATAGAGCTAGCCCAAAGACTTTCAGAAAGGGGATTTTTGGACCTCTATTATCCTCCCATAGAAATTGAAAATATTTTATTAACCATAATTCTATATTTAAGATAGTTATCTTAAGCACAATCTGGATGCAGTGATAGAGGTAAATGAGGTCTTCCTAAAATACAGCTTTGTTATGTCACTCTCACTAAAGTGCTTTCAGAAGTTTCTTGTTTTCTATAGTTTTTCTTACCTGGAATTTCATACCTCCTATAGGGTGCTGTCTCTCTGAGTCCCTTTTGTATTCTTTCACCTCAAAGCATCTCTTTCAAAGTCAGTCAAACAAGACATGCATGACTGTGTCTTAACGTGTATTACTTCTTTTATTCTGAAAAATCATTTTCTCTTTTTCTTTGTCAAAATTCTTCTAATTCTTGAAGGTGGATTTGAACTCCTGCTCCTTCCTAAAGTTTTTCCTGATGAGCTGTATGCCAGAGAAGGGTGTATGTGTATGGGTTTAATGTAAATGTAGTTTACGTCCTCAACCAGATTGTAATCCCTTAGCTAGAAGAGGCCCTGTTGTAAACTTCTTAGCATTCATCATGCTTTTCATGTGATTTGCATTTAGTAGATATGTTTATTAATGTTGTTTGGTTTGGGGTGGGGAGTGGAGCTGAGGGTCTGGTAGAGCAGCAAAAAGTATATTCCAGTCAAATTGTGAAACTGCTCCATTTTGTTTACTGTTTACTGTGCATCTAAGTAGCATAAGCAAACAATAAAAATGGGGGTTGGAAATGGGAATAAGGCTGCAGCCCTGCAGTTTTCCACTAGTTGCCAGGATCCAGAAAAGTCTGTGCTGTTTTTATTCAGCTTAAAACTGTGTGGTTGTTTGGCCTTTTACTTCCACATATCCTTTTATATTTATGTATTAATTTTTATTTTGAAGCACTATATTTTACTAAATTAATTAAATATAGCCATTTAAGTATAGCTGTTTACTTCTAGGGACTAAAGCATTTTACTAAAACAATAAAGGGCAAGAACCAGCATTTACTGAGCATCTACTAATCTGATACTGTGCTATATAAGTAAACATTCTTTTCTTTAATTCTTAAATAATTCAGTAATGTAAGTGCTCTCTCCCTATTTTACTTGTGAGAAATTTCCTTAAGGGTATCTAATGAATGATAGAGCTTATATCTGTCTAATTCTGCCAGAGTATTGTTTGCTAATCATAAGAGATTTTTAGAGAGCAGAAGAATGAAGAATAAATGCTAAATAAGAAAATGCTGAGTTGTGTAAACCAGGAGAATCTTTTGGAATTATCTTTTTGTTATTTTTCTCACTGTGGTTTTCAGTTTCATTCTTTGCCCATTATCTAAATTCATAGCTAATCAGCTATCTTTGTTTAAGTTGTTAATTTCTCAAAATGAACAAACAAGAATGTTGCAGGACACATAACTGAAAGAGGAGAGTTGGTTGATACTGTAATATTTTTGAAGTAGAAATTTAGATTTTATTCTTAAAAAGAAGTTCAGTATTAGGTAGCTAGTGTATGCTTTTAGATCAGCAAATAAATTTTAATAGGAAGGCCAATATTGGGGCATAGTAATCAGCAAAATTAGTGTTAATTTATTAAATGTAAGATAATTTATTAAATGTAAGATAATTGATTTAAGATAATACTGAAACGAGGAATAAGGTAAAAGCAGACACGTTTTACTATACCATACGCTTAGAGTTCTGTAATACAGAGTGTTTAGCCCTCTGTGTTAGATGCTCTCTGATAGGATGATGAGCTCCTCCCCCTAATGGAGAAGATAGGTTTCCTGTTAAGTGTCTGACATTTTAGATGAGGTAACAGTACATTTCTGGGAGATGCAGTGGGAAATATTGCAGTAGAAACTGATGAGACTTTAGACTAGAACTACATATTTGTAATTTTTCTGCGTAAGGTAATATTAAAGCCTTAAGACTTGATGGGCTTGTTGAAAGGTGTTTTATAGACAGAACAACTGAGGAAATCTTGGAACATATCCAGCCAGGTTTGAAAAAGGAAAGAGGAACCAGTGAGATGAAGAGATAGAAAGCAGATTGTGCAGAAGAGCACAAGAGCAGAGAAGAATAGAAAAGTAGTCACTGATCATTTTCAGTAGTCATTTGAGCCGAGTCACAGATTGTCAGCCACTTGTAGGGAGGTGAGGGAATGAACGGTAAGAGGTGGAGGCAGCAGCTACAGATCATTCAGAGAACATGGCAGCAAAAACAGAATCATTCAGCTTTTAAACAGTGTCTCTCTAAAATGGTGGAAACTGTGTTAAAGGCAGAAAAGAAGTGGCTTCTCTTCTTGTGGAGAGGGAGAAATTGGAGATCCTGGGAAGGAAGGACCTAGTATTGGGAGGAAATTCTTGCAGGGAGGGTAGAGGAAGATACCAGAGTCAAGAGAGAATCTCCATATTAGGGTAGAGGCAGAAGGACAGAGGTTTTTTTTTTTTTTTTTTTTTTTTGTGGTACGCGGGCCTCTCACTGTTGTGGCCTCTCCCGTTGCGGAGCACAGGCTCCGGATGCGCAGGCTCAGCGGCCATGGCTCACGGGCCCAGCCGCTCCACGGCATGTGGGATCTTCCCGGACCGGGGCACGAACCTGTGTGCCCTGCATCGGCAGGCGGGCTCTCAGCCACTGCACCACCAGGGAAGCCCAGGACAGAGTTTTAAAATAAGCTGCTCCCACCTAAAACAATGACTGTTCTAAATTATGTCTAATAAAGGAGAGATTTTCACCCCGATCAGAGTTCCCAGGCAGTAATAAAATGGGGCCAGAAATTCTTTCTTGGAGCTCTGCTTTTAGGAGGGATCAGGAAAGTCTCCATTCTCTAAAAGTAGGCAGTAGTATGCATTTTCACATGGCTTTAAAATTTGGGCAAGAATACCTTTCATTCCTTCACATGGCTAAGCTAGGATCTGAGGATAAGAACTGTTATATACATTTTTATTTCCTTTTTTAAAAAAATTTATTTATTGCGGTACGCAGGCCTCTCACTGCCGTGGCCTCTCCCGCTGCGGAGCACAGGCTCCGGACACGCAGGCTCAGCAGCCATGGCTCACGGGCCCAGCCGCTCCATTGTGTGTGGGATCCTCCTGGACCGGGGCACAAACCCATGTCGCCTGCATCGGCAGGCAGGCTCCCAACCACTGCGCCACCAGGGAAGCCTATTTCCATTTTTAATAATGTTTCTTGACTGTCGTAGGTCTTAGGAAACCTGTCTCCTTTTAAAGGTTTTTTTTTTTAAATAAATTTATTTATTTATTTATTTTTGGCTGCGTTGCGTCTGTTGCTGCGCGCGGACTTTCTCTAGTTGTGGCGAGCGGGGGCTATGCTGAGTTGCAGTGCGCGAGCTTCTCATTGTGGTGGCTTCTCTTCTTGTTGAGCATGGGCTCTAGGCACACGGGCTCGGTAGTTTTGGCTTGTGGGCTCTAGAGCACAGGCTCAGTAGTTGTGGCGCACAGGCTTAGTTGTTCCGCGGCATGTGGGATCTTCCCGGACCAGGGCTCGAACCCATGTCCCCTGCATTGGCAGGCGGATTCTTAGCCACTGTGCCACCAGGAACGTCCCTCCTTTTTAAAATTATTTAACAAATACTTATTGAGTTCTCTGCCAGGCTCTTTAATAGTAGCTGTGAAAGACATAAATAGATGAATTAGGTTCCTGCTATTCTAGAGATTATATCCTAGTTATATATGAAAACAGATTATCAACCCTTTTTCTCTGCTTAGTCATTTTACTCTTAAACACCAAAGTAATTTTAAGATAAACCGTAGACATCATAAAATATATCCAGGAATGGTCTGTTGCAAGAAAGTATGAATATAAAAAATCTAAACTCATGTCTCAAGCAGAAATTATTAACTTTAGAAAGTATGTAATGTTAGGAGTTGGAGTAGTATTTAATTCTTTTTAACTATGTTTTTGACTTTTAAAAAACATTATATTTAAATATAGATTTATTCAGTTGGCTTAATAGAAGTCCTCTTGTATCTAATATGGACAGATACACATCCAACTAATATTATCTCTCTTCCATCAGATATAAATCAAATATTTATTGATATTTGCAAGTGAAGATACAAGAATATGGCACAGTTTTGCTCAATTTTTAAGTATTTTGTTTCCAAGGTTTGGATGTTTGGGGAAGGTCAGCAAGTGTTTTAAAATTTTTAGAGAGGAGAGATAAAGATATTTGCTTGTCATTCCATCTGGGCCTCATAGTATTGACTTACATAGAATATAATTTATGAATAAAAAATTAATACTTGTATAAGATTATGCCTGATACTTCTTTTTAGGTGGGTGTTTGCATGTACATGTTATTAGTAACAGAATAACATTTCTGAAGGCTGATTTGCCTGGTACACAGGCCACTTTAAATGATAGAAATGTTCTCAGATGAGGACTTGGAAGTTGGTGCTTGAGAATATACTTCCTCTGTCTTTTAGAACAGAAGATCAGTACATGTTTCTGCAACGTCAGAGATAGATAAGACGCCTTTGCCACTTCTAGGGAAATTGCTGATGTTTACAATGAAAATGTCAGAATGAATTTAATAATGTTGCTATAGCAGGGGTCCCCAACCCCGGGCCATGGACCAATAGTGGTCCGTGGTCTGTTAGGAACCGGGTTGCACAGTAGGAGGTGAGCCGAGCGAAGCTCCATCTGTATTTACAGCTGCTCCCCATTGGTCGCATTACTGCCTGAGCTCCGCCTCCTGTCAGATCAGCGGTGGCATTAGATTCTCATAGGAGCGCGAACCCTACTGTGAACTGCACATGTGAGGGCTCTAGGTAGCAAATACAGATTATCATTAGCAGAGAGGTCTGACTGCACAGAGACCATAATAAATCAGTTGCTTGCAGGCTCATTTCAAAACCCTGTCAGTGAGTGGCAAGTGAAAACAAGCTCGGGGCTCCCACTGATTCTGCATTATGGTGAGCTGTATAATTATTTCATTATATATTTCATATTATATTACAATGTAATAGTAATAGAAATAAAGAGCACAATAAATGTAATGTGCTTGAATCATCCTGAAACCATCCTCCTCCACCCGGTCCGTGGAAAAATTGTCTTCCACGAAACTGGTCCCTGGTGCCAGAAAGGTTGGGGACCGCTGTGCTATAGGGTGGTTGAAAAGAGCTGATACACCCTAGTTACTTGAAACTTAGTTGCAGAGAGATTATCTAGAGTGTTTGTTTGTTTGTTTGTTTATTTTTTAAACAAAAACAATGAAATAAAAAATACACTAAATAGAAGGAGTCCTAAAAAAGACATCAACTCTGTTTACAAGCTGTGTAACCTTATTTGAATCTTAGTTTCCCTTAGATGTCAAACAGGCAAAACTCTCAGGATAAAATAAAATATGTTATAAAACACAATACGTAATAAAATAATATGTGCAAAGGTACACTATAATTTGAAAACAAATGTACAAGCAAACTTAAGGTGATAATATTGTACTTTTAATTTTTACACAGTCATTTAATAGAGGAGGTGCATACTAAATGTAATGTTACCAGAATTTTTAGAAGGAAGGGTAATAAAAGACTGGGGAAATAGAGGTAAAATATGAGCCTACATTGAGTCTTTGAAATCATTCTCATTAAATCACCGTGTTGTCATTTTGTGAAAGCATTGTAATAGGAGTAACTAAGATGACACTTGGATTTTGATGTAGGCACAGTTGGTTTTGTCATTTTTACATACATTTGAAGAATAAGTACACATCTTTTCCTCTTCCTTCTCTTTAAACTTAAACTTGAAGGTCATGAATACTGATGGGACTGGGAGACGAGTGCTAGTGGAAGACAAAATTCCCCACATATTTGGGTTTACTTTGTTGGGTGACTATGTTTACTGGACTGACTGGCAGAGGCGTAGCATCGAAAGAGTACACAAACGAAGTGCAGAGCGGGAAATCATCATAGACCAGCTCCCTGACCTCATGGGCCTGAAGGCCACAAATGTTCATCGAATCATTGGTAAGTAATTCCACAATTCTCTTAGAGATTGAACCAGGAATGAGAAAAGATAGAGAGAGTCAGCAGCTTGTAAAGTCAGCAGTGTAAATTGTTGATGTTTTGAGGGGATATATGTAAATTCTTTGTGGTACAAGTACGTTTTTCTCAAAGTCTGATACCTTTTACATCATATCCCATGGTGTCTTACAGTGGCTAAGGAAGACAGTGAACAGCTTTTAGACAATTATCTTCTTTCTCAGGGACTATCATTCCATTTCCTTCCACCTCCCTACTGTCAAACCCTAAATGTAAGAACCAGAGAAATTAAATAAATGTCCCAGGGAAAATACTCCAAATCACTTTCTTCTTTTAGTTCCTGAAACCTCCAAACATATTTTCAGCATATCACCAAGTTCAGTGATATTTAGGGATGACCTAGTGCTGGGTACCATGTAGATGGTCCATGAATAATTTTGGAATCGAGAACTTTCTTTAAAGTTGTTTATCCGGAAACAAATGAGAACTTCAAGTTATCAGATTGATTGGCAGGAATAACCTTTTAAATGTTGGCTTAGTACTCTGCCTGCATAGTTTGAATCGAAGGGCTAAACTTAACACACACACACCCCCGTTCATGAAAAGAATTTCTACTGTATGAATAATGCAGTTTACTTAAAGTTTACTGTGGGTACAAAGGAAAGTGTTTTTGTCATACCTTTATTCCCAGTTGATCAACCTGGGCCAGTTCACCACTCCTTAGGCAACCTGGTATAGGCAACCTGGTAGTCCCCACTCCTAGGAGGTCACCATACTGATGCCAACTTAATCGGATACCCAATCAGCATAGAGCATTACCGATCAAAACTCTTGTTGGGCTCAAGCCATCCTGCTTCCGAGTAGCTGGGACTATAGGCCTGCACAACTGTGCCTGGCCTTTTATTCCCTGTTAACCCTCATAGTGCATGTTTATGAGATTACAACTGAGACTCTAGATTTGGGAGCAAATATAGTCCTTGGTCTTTGTGAAACAAATGCTTAGTCATTTTAAATTGAAAATGTGTTGATTGTGTCAATGCGTGTGTCCTTCTGTGCCCTTTTATAATTTTAGGTTCCAACCCCTGCGCTGAGGAGAATGGGGGATGTAGCCATCTCTGCCTCTATAGACCTCAGGGCCTTCGCTGTGCCTGCCCCATTGGCTTTGAACTCATCAGTGACATGAAGACCTGCATTGTCCCAGAGGCTTTCCTTTTGTTTTCACGGAGAGCAGATATCAGGAGAATTTCTTTGGAAACTAACAATAATAATGTGGCCATCCCGCTCACTGGTGTCAAAGAAGCTTCTGCTTTGGATTTTGATGTGACAGACAACCGAATTTACTGGACTGACATATCACTCAAGGTTAGCAAAAGAACTGGAATATTAAAACGGGGGGCTAAAAGGGAGAGCGTCTAGGATTTCTGAGTCTTCGTGCTATTATCAACTTTCCTCATTATTTAATAGGCAGAGTTCTACAAAAACACTTAACTTTTTAAAGGAAGTCGAGGGAAAGACCCATTCAGTATATTTTATTAAGTATCTTTTAGTGCAAGATACTTTGCTTGAGTGTTCTAAATCTGCAAGACATAATCTTCCTCTACTTTGTTCTGTTTGAATATAATGAGTGACATTTTCTTCAGTTAGAGAGTAAGCAATTGTATGCTTCATATAAATGGCTTATAGAGACTTGACTCTCAATTTATTTTAAAAAATTTTGGGGCGCCTGACTGAGGTAGAAAATGCCAATTATGAGTTATAGCATACCTTTTTTTCTCCCCCTAGAATAAATATTGAAAAGCACATTGAGTCAATAAGGAGGAGCTCTTAACCAGAAAATCTGGAGAATAAGCTTTCCTTCTTCCAGATTGTTTTGGACTTGTTTTAGATAACTTGTGTAAAATTTTGTCTCATGTGCAAAAATCATGGAATGTTAGAGCCAGAGTTGGATTCTAATGGTGTTCAGTAATATCTGTTAAATGAGTGAATAAATGCTTTATCTTGGCTTTTATTGTGTGGGCTTGTAAGTTTCCTCATCTTGAAAATAGCAATAATGTCTATCTTGCAGGGCTGTTGTGAGGATTAAATGAGAAAATATATGTACACAAAGTACTTAGGATAGTACGTGCCATGAAGTAGCAGCTGTTATTAATAGCTTGAATTATGACGGTTTTAATTTTTAGGGGATTCAAAGCTACAGTGGTAATGGTATGATAATAGTCATCTGCACTTCTATAAGGTATCAGTATAAGGTTGTTGAGATCTTCACTTGACACAGTGACATGGCCTACTCTCAAGTACCTTCAGGAAGCTGACTACCAGTTAAAAGTCTACAACATTCTGGTCACGTCTTTTTCACTTGATTACTAATAAATTTTACAAGAATAGTCATTCCACTGTTTTACTGGAATAAATTTCTGGTCCTTAAAAATTTCAAAACTTTCTCCCTGAATTGGCAATAAAACTAGAGGTCACAGTTGCATTTATTAGAGATTGACATCATTTTTTTTTTCTTTGCTCATAAAATATGTGAATTGTATTGAGAAACTATGCCTCTGGCCCTTCTGGATCCTCCCACCCAAGGAAAACCAAACCATACATTCCTTCTGGATGGTGTTTTGTACTTAAGCCCTGTGACTTTTTTGTTAATCTTATTTTTGCAGACCATCAGCAGAGCCTTTATGAATGGCAGTGCACTGGAACATGTGGTAGAATTTGGCTTAGATTATCCAGAAGGCATGGCAGTAGACTGGCTTGGGAAGAACTTGTACTGGGCAGACACAGGAACAAATCGAATTGAGGTATCAAAGTTGGACGGGCAGCACCGACAGGTTTTGGTGTGGAAAGACCTAGATAGTCCCAGAGCTCTTGCCTTGGACCCCGCTGAAGGGTAAACAGCTTTTTGTGTGCATTCTTTGCAACTGCATTGTTCATGGCCAAGTTACGGATTATATTCTTGATGTCTTAAATAATGCTTATTAGGAATTTGACAAGTCAACCACAGAGAGGCTTTATCTTAAAACCATTAGTTGAGATTTCACTGATTTAGAATTAATAATTATTAGCTAAATTTGACTTTTGTCATCATTAACATTGGGTGAAAAAGATTAGTGAAATGGATTAATAATTAAATAGTAATGATCCTACTTATACACTAAGTAGACAGCCTTTTTAAAGGTGTCATCAAGTCTGTATTTGCTTGCACTCTCTCCCAAGTTACACCAGATTCCAAACCTATGAAAGTAAACCCACTGAAATAATGTGTGCTAGGAAATAACTGCATTTTACAAGCTCCATTCTAGAATGTTTGTTAATTAAAAAATGGACAATTAGTTTTTTTATTATTATAAACTTGGGGAAACTTTGATATTAAACAGTGAACTTTCTGACAAACTATTTATTTACAACGTGACATGTTTTTCAGTGGTAGATGATCCTTCTTGCATGATTTAGCAAGTTTTAAAAAGCCAGCATCTAAGAAATCTGAAATTTGAAGAATAACTCCATTTTAAAAAGCAGAAGTTAACAATGTGAACATACAAACTTATTTACTATAGCTGTAATGAAAAATAGTTTCCCTGAATCAGTGAGTTCCATGGTTAGCTTGTTAGCCATGTAGTTAAGAAGGTCGTACTAAAAGCACCCTCTCTGTGCTGACATGTTGTGATTGGGTTATGGTCATTTTTATTCTAAACATTAGTTACCAGACAGATATATTTAGTAGTTAGGATGAAGTACTCTAGTTTATGTGGCTGCTGGCAACTGTGAAATTTCTCCCACAGTTGTTTTCTCTTGGGCTCTTGGGGTGTGCACGTGCCTGTCAGCTGACAAGTACAAATGCAAACAAAGACCGAGACAACTTCAGTTTTCAGAAAAGCATGTTCATACATTGCTACCAAATCAACCATCAGCTAACAGGCTGATGAGTGAATGTCTCCCATGGGTATTTGATGAGACCTGGCATGTGGAGAACATTCCTAGTCCCAGTATTCAGAGTGTCTTGAAACTAGCACTGCTAGTTCAGCTGAAAGGGCATTTGGCTAAGGATTAGCTTCTAGTTCTAGCTCTGCCATATGACTGGCTTGAAGACATTAGACAAATCAGTCACACTTTTAGTGCCTTGGCCTCCTCATGTGTAAAAAGCCTATACTGTTGAGCCACTCTAAGGTTAAGGTGAAAAACTCAAAATAGTACAATAAAAGCAAAAGAGTGTTCTAAAATTTCACAGGGGTTGTAGTAATAGTGTTCACTGACCAGCTGACACATTAGGGGTGGTTCGTTGCTCTTACACGTAGCAGTATGTTACCTTGGACCATGTGACCAAATACATTTTCAAACTTTGCTTTTAAATTTCAGTTAAAGGGTATTAATTTTTACCCTTGATGTACTGCTGCAACTTAGTTTGGGGGAGAGTTGATGACACAAATTGAAAAGAAGTTTAAAAATTAAAAAATTCTAATTACTTGTATTCAGAAATACATATATTTTGTTCTGAAGTGAATCAGGTTCTGAGACCAGAGCTTTAATTCTTTGCTAACTTCCTGAATATTAGTTTTATAAATGCAAGTGCTGCAATAAGGGAATCATTGGTTTGTTTCCAGTTCCTAGGTTTTGGATGGAACAAATTCATTGGAAAGACTAAGGAAAGCTGACTCACTTCCTTTTTAGGATATGAGAAAAAATATTTAGTTGAGGCTGCCAATATTCTTGAAAAAAAATTATAGCTATGATTTTGCTTTACCAATTTCCTTGACTTAATGTATATTTTCTTTAAATTGATTTAGTTACTATGCATGAATATGATCCTCTCTCCCAAATAGTCAAAAATGAAATGTTAAATATCCACTGTTTTGAATTTAGATTTATGTATTGGACTGAATGGGGTGGAAAGCCTAAGATAGACAGAGCTGCCATGGATGGAAGTGAACGTACTACATTAGTTCCAAATGTGGGGCGAGCAAATGGCCTAACTATTGATTATGCTAAAAGGAGGCTTTATTGGACAGACCTGGACACCAACTTAATAGAATCTTCAAATATGCTTGGTAAGCTGTACTCCTTTTTGTTCAGACAGATAGTATATAATCCTTTCTGTGTAAAAATCAGTGGCTGCTATTTACCATAGGTTAGATACTATTAAAAAAACTTCATATGAATGTCTAGGTTCTTCCTCTGTCTCACACTGTATTTATGTATTTATTATTTATTTATGTAATAAATATATGTACTATTTATTAATAGTGGGCCAAGTACTTGGATTTATATTCCTTTAATATGTGGAAATTTCATTACTCTTTGGCTTATAATGGAATTTATAACACCCTGGATATTTCTGAAGTGACTTTTTTTACCGGTAAAATACAATATATGCATTTCCATCCTTTTATGGAAGGAAAAATAGTTGAACTATAGACCTTTATGGAGGAAAAATAAGACCACAATGAAAATAGACCATTTACAGGAGTTTAAACAAACTCAGTGATTTGTAGCAAGAACATTAGTTTGAGGCATGGGGTCAGACTGCAGGTGGGTTGATTTCAGAGGACCAATCTGGTTTAAGAATTGCTTTTAAAGGAATTCTTCTGTTTTAAATTGCTTACAAAAGTAATGTTTTATATGTTAACATTTTATTTTATTTTTGCCAACAAGACTCTTACATTCTCACATATTTCATCTCTGTTTCTCCCCTTTCTACTGCCTTTCTGAAAACAGGACTCAACCGTGAGGTTATAGCAGATGACTTGCCTCATCCTTTTGGCTTAACTCAGTACCAAGATTACATCTACTGGACGGACTGGAGCCGACGCAGCATCGAGCGTGCCAACAAAACCAGTGGCCAAAACCGCACCATCATTCAGGGCCATTTGGATTATGTGATGGACATCCTCGTGTTTCACTCCTCTCGGCAGGCAGGGTGGAACGAGTGTGCTTCCAGCAATGGGCACTGCTCCCACCTCTGCTTGGCAGTGCCAGTTGGAGGTTTTGTTTGTGGATGCCCTGCCCACTACTCTCTTAATGCTGACAACAGGACTTGTAGTGGTAAGCTGCATTTCCCCCCCAAAGCAATCTAGAATTAGAGGAGAAAGCAGGATTTTGAAAACACTGTAGTTCATGTTCTTTCTAGAGTAAAAAGTTGTAGAGGTCCAGAGTTGATCATTTGTTTAATAAAAGGGAAGGACTAAACGTGGAAAAATGCAAGTTTTTGTTACTTTTATTTGTTTGGTGCTAACTAGTTGATGTTATGGAAAAATTGATACTATAGAAAAAGTAAGTCTTTTATCCTTGGGGATTAAATATGTATTGAAAATTTTGCATAGTTTCTTTGAGAGAGACAGCACATACGTGTGCTATACATATTTATTCATGATAAAGGAAGGGGAGAACAGTACAAAGAGAATCTACAAAATACAATCTCCTTGTCCTCTGAAGTTCGTAGAATAGGCTAAAGATGAAGAATTTAAGTGTGTAAGAGGCCAGGCAGAAAATGCTATGAGTAAATTTAGTCCAGTGTGAAACAGTGGTAAATAGATGGGGAGGGAAAACTGGAGAGCACATGCTCTGAACATGGTGAGTGGTCACCACTTACTCCTAGCTTCTGTTACCAGCTCTTCTCAGATTCACATGCACACGGAGACACACACACATACAGTGCTAAGAACACCAAAACACAGTGTGTAACAAAACATTGTTGGCTTGGGGAGTCCTGATTTATGATTCAGTTGTGCACGAACGCCCATGTCTTGGTGGATAGACGAGAACAAATTGGTAGATATGATAAAGAAATCGATCAGGAAAAGTAGATCCAGGGGAGAGAAGTAGGGTATGGTTCACTAAGTTAGAAGGTAACAAAATTGCTGTAGGATATTGGATATAGTGAACTATTGAAATTACCTTATTCTGTGCCTGAAAGTATAGGAGGTCACATAGGAAAGGATTTAGTCTGTTCTGACACAAGACTTCAGTTCTGAAAAAGAAAGAACATGAGTTTATAGTTTAATGATTTGGCATCTCTGTCACACGTTAGTTTTGTGTTTTACCAAAGCAAGTCACATAAATTTTTTAAGCCTTAATTTTTCTCATTTGTACAATGGGAATAATAATAGTAACTAACTTGTAGGGTTGCTATGAAAATTGAATAAGATATAATAACATGATTTGATTGCTGTGGAGAATGGATTTGAGGAGGAAAATAAGTGGTTGCAGGGCAGTCAGACTCTTGTGATAATGCAGGTCGACTTAGGCGGGGCTGGTGGCAGTCGTGATGGAGAGACGTCGATGGGTTCAAGGTATATTTTGAAACTAGAATGAACAGAACTTGTTGATGAGTTGTATATGAGGAAGAATAAGAGGGAGGAAGCAAGGATGACTCCTAGAGTTTTGGTTTGAGCAGTTAAGTGGATAGTAAATGGGGAGGATTCATTTTCAAAAAGAATTAAAAAATAATTTTAGGTTTGTATTGATTTTCCTATGGGAAATAGAAATATTAAATAGGTAATTGTAGGGACTTCCCTGGTGGCGCAGTGGTTAAGAATCCGCCTGCCAATGCAGGGGACATGGGTTCGAGCCCTGGGCCGCGAAGATCCCACATGCCGCGGAGCAACTAAGCCCGTGCACCACAGCTATTGAGCCTGTGCTCTAGAGCCGGCGTGCCTAAAGCCCCTGCTCCGCAACAAGAGAGGCCACCGCAATGAGAAGCCTGCGCACTGCAACGAACAGTAGCCCTCACTCACTGCAACTAGAGAAAGCCCGCGTGCAGCAACGGAGACCCAGCGCAGCCACAGATAGATAGATAGAAAGAAAGAAAGAAAGAAAGAAAGAAAGAAAGAAAAATTGTTTAGAAGAATCCATAGCTCAGAGAGAGAGATGATGTTAGAGGTATTAATTTTAGAAATGCCAGCATGTATTTAAAATAGGTACTTAGGGAGAAGGTATAGACCTGGGGTCAGCAAACTCTTTCTTTAAAGAGCCAGAGAGTAAATATTGAGGCTTTGTGAATCCTATAGTCTCTCACACACCTATTCAGCTCTGTACACTGCAGTGTGATAGCAGCCATAGATGTTACATTTTTAAAATGTGGCTCAATTCTGATAAACTTTATTATAAAAACAGGCAGCAGGCCAGATTTACCTTGTGGGCCATAGTTTGCCAACTATGTGTGGCGAAAAGAAGGGGTCTGGTAACCTTGGGAACTCTGGTTGAGGAGAGAAAGCTCACAGTGGACACAGAAAAGCAGCAGCGAGAAAAGCCAGAGGAGAACCAGGAGAAGATAGTGACACAGAAGACAAGAGAGAAGATTGTTTGAAAATAGAACTGTGTTAATGCTGTTGACAGGTTGAGTAAGGTGAGGCCTAAAATAGTATCCACTGGATATTTGGATGAGGTGGTTATTAGTAACCCTGAAAAAAGTAATTTCATGGGGGTAATGGTGAAAGATGGGAATAGATCAGCAAGTGAATGGAGAAAAGGAGGGGCTGGTAGTGTGTGTGTTATGTAGACGTCTTTTTTAAGAAGTTTAACTTTGGAAGGAGAAAACGGGGATAATAAGTGATGGAGGATGGAGACAGAAGAATATGGAAAGACCTTTTGAGGTCATGGTTTGGGCTGATTTTACCAGTGTGTGCTAGTTGGTGAGTGAAGGTCTTGAGAAATCAGTGCTGAGCGTCCCTAATGTCTGTCTTTGGCTCTTTCTGAGATGATTGGCAGTGTTTCAAGAGGCTTCCTGTTGCGTGTTCTTTTTATAATGAGTCCTATTTAATATTTGTGCACAGATGTATCAGATTCCAAAGCAGATTACAAGAGAAGTTTAACACAAAGTACTTGCCCTCAAAAAGTTTTCTAACATTGTGTAATTTACTCCTAGACCTGTGTTTCAAAAGCTAAATCAGATCATGTTGTTACTCTGCTCAAAACCTCCCATTTCACACAGAGTGAAAACCTAGTTCTTATAATGGCCTACAAGTTCCTGCATGATCTGTACCCCACACTTTGCACCACCACCCCCCCCTCCTTGCTTTTCTAACCTCAGCTTTTACCATTCTCTCTCTTGCTCTCTCCATGGCAGCCACACCAGCCTCATTGCTGTTTCCAAATATGCCAGTTACTCCTACTTCAGGACTGTTGTACTGCTTATTTCCTCTACTTGGAATGTTCTTCCTGCAAATATTTGCATGGATATACTTCACCTCCAAGTCTTTGCTTAATTGTGACCTCCACAGTGAGACCTGATCTGCCCGATTTAAAATTACAAGTCATCCTTCCACCCTGTCTAACATTGCCAGTGCCCCTTACCTGCCATTTTTCTTTTTCCTGTGACACTTAATCACTCTCTGATATACTGTATAATTTATATACTATAGCCTCTTTATTATGCTTATTACTTGTTATCTGTTTACTGAAATATAAACTCCATGAAGCAGCATTTTTTTCCTGTTTTTCCACTGATGTATCTTAGGTGCCTAAAAAAGTGTTCGGTAAATAGTAGTCATTCAAGAAATCATTGTTAAATAGAAGAATGAAGAAGCAGGACAGGATTTGGAAAAACATGTGCTCTTCCATTCAGCAGCAGCTTTGTGACCTGGGGAAAATTACTTAACCTTTCTGAGCCTTTCTTTAGAAATTACTTAACCGTTCTGAATTTGCTCACCTGTAAAATGGAGTAATTTGGGGGATTGGATGACATCTGGTATGATGTGTGACATCTTGGAATTCCTAAATAAATGCTTGTTTCTTTTCTTTCCCAGTTTTCTGAAATAATTTTATTTCCTTATTTTCAAAATCATGGCTACAGGGCTGTCCTTAGTTATCATCATCTCATGCTTGTTTTTTCACTTGTTTACTCATTTATTCTTTCAATGAATATTTACTGAACACCTAATCCACACTGGGCATCATTTGAGCCAGTGAAGAATGTAGCACTGAATAAAATAGACATTAATCCCTGCCCTCATGGAGCTTACATTTCAGTGGGACAGATAATGAACTAAATAAGTAAACTCTGTCATGAGTTAGATGGAGATGAGTGTTATGGAGAAAATTAAGAGCAAGAAAGAGTGGGTAAGAGGATCACAGTGTTAAATAGGGTCATGAGAGAAGTCCTGACTGTAAAAGTGACACTATGTCCGGAACTGAAGGAGGTGAGGAAATGAGCTATGCTGGATATCTGGGAGAAGACCTGCCAAGCAAAAGGGAATAGCAGATGCAGAGGCCCTAGGGGGAAGCATGTCCGGCATATTAGAGGAACACCTAGGAGGCCAGTGTCTCTGGAACACAGTGAATAGAAATTAAGTCAGAGAGGAAACAAGAGGCCAAATTGTGTAATCCCTTGTTCAGTACTGAAGTGGTTGGCCTCTATGGGACCTTTGTGCAAATTGGGAGATGTTTCCTCTGGGCAGATGCAGCTGCATAGGTGCTTGACTTGGCTAATGAAGTGTGGACTGGACTTCAGTCCCTACTTGGTGCCTTTGGCACAATGCACAAATGGCACAGTCAGACATGGTGGGCTTGGCCTTGTCATTTATGCTGTTCTTACACCAGAGTAATACCTTTCTTTAAGCTTTGGGTGAACACTTGTGTCTTCAAAGGAGAGCTGAAGAGCTTCCTCCTACCTCATCCTCCAACTTCTCCATGTGGCTGGCTGTCTTCGTTGCGGGAATGCAAAACAGAGACAACCTCATAGGACAGTTTTGAAAGCATTCTGCAGGAGATGAGGGAGTGGTGGTTAGAGGTTACATAAATTAGGATGGATTTAGGCTTACAAAATTGCATATTCTTTGTCACTTTTGTAAATAAGTCAAAACATCAGCTTCCTCTTAGAAATATTTAGCCAGCTGTAATTTTTAATGTCATCCATAGACTTTTTGAAATAAGCATTTATTTGGAGCCGTATTTGGCTTTGTCTTAATCTACATTTCTAGAACACCTAATCGTGGAATCTTATTAAAGGTTAAAACTTGACTCAAAAAAAAAAAAAAAGTACCCAGTGAAACATACTTGGAGCCAAATATTCCAAGCTAGGTGTGGACTTTTAGCCAGTGAGGAACTCAAAGCCTAACTTCAGTGTTGTGAATACCAAGTTTCTTTGTGAGAACCAGTGAATTTCTTTGGGATTTAAGCCAGTATACATTTGGGTGTAAATGTAAAGTGAACCAGGGAACCACAAATAACGGAGCTGTGAAGAATGGGGTTTAAGGGGAAATAAAGCAGGGGGTTCTGTCTTGGCCATTTATGTTTATATCCCTGAGAAGGACAAAATTCTCCTGGATTTAGGTGGTGACTGAGCAACAAGAGTATAATTACAGAATTTTTACATATATTTTAAATGAAGATTTAAAAAATGCTATTAGACTTTGAAGTTTTTGGTAGCACTGCCAGATGCTCTCCTTTTCTAGATTAGAGATGTAGAGGCCTAGTCCCTGGGAAAGGGAAATGTTGTCTCTGTTGCATTTTCCCATTTCATAAATTTAGGGCATCAGCTTAAGTGTGTTTTTTTTTTTTTTTTACTGGCTCCCTCTCCTTGCAACCCACTATGCAAAATATTAAGCCTATATCTGCAACCAGTGAGGGTTGGTTTGAATCCTACTAATACCAAGTTTATTACTGCTACTATTGATAATAATAAACAGTAGTTATTTTTACTTGACATTTACATAATGCCTTACAGTTTTTAAAGTATTTTCACACATGTTGTAAAATTTTTATAGCAACTCAAATGAGCAGGACAACATAGCTATGACCTTATTTTAGAGTTGAGTAGATTTTGACCCAGAGAGGTTTAGGGCCTTAGTTAAGGTCAAGTGACTAAATAGTGTGAGAAGTGAGACTAAAACCAATCTTGAAGTTTCTTCTTTGACCTATGGAGACCCAGGCTTCCTTCCACCTACAAGAATTGGTTATGGAGGAGTTAGGATTATTTACTTGGTAGACAGGAGAATTTTGTCTATCTTTATTAAATGCTTCATTAAAATCAAGTGTCCTATGATACCACTGTGGACAAGACAGAGAAAAAATGGCTAGTTGGCTGTTATCATGGGGTAAATTCATAACTGGTTTGGTAACCAGAGTGCCGATCAGTGTTACCTCTAAGAGAGTTTCTGGAGGCATTCCAAAGCGTTTTGTCTCAACCTTACCTTTTCAACATACATGTCTGTTTTGTATGAGATACAGACAACAGGCTGATCAAATCTTTGAGTGATACAAGACTTAGGGTAACTGTGCTTCCTGTTTGCTTTTTTCTTTCTTTAAGCTCCAACTACTTTCCTGCTCTTCAGTCAAAAGAGCGCCATCAACCGCATGGTGATTGATGAACAGCAGAGCCCTGACATCATCCTTCCTATCCACAGCCTTCGGAATGTCCGGGCCATTGACTATGATCCACTGGACAAGCAACTCTATTGGATTGACTCACGACAAAACATGATCCGAAAAGCGCAAGAAGATGGCAGCCAGGTAATTCAGGGCTGCGTTCAAAATCCAGTTCTTCTGCCTAGTAATTGGACCAGCCAACCATCCTATTTTACTTAAGTCTTGACTCTGCTTGTGTGTGTATGTGTGTAAAACTGAAATTCTGAACCTAGCAGCTTTTTTCCCTCCTAATGATCTTTGAGTAAACGATTGTTTGATAATTCTATTAGAATGAAGATTGTGTTGTATTAAAATAACTTATGCTCATATATTAGTATGACTGTCAGTGCCACCCGTATCATTTATATAGTTGGGTTTTTTAAATTCCATTTACATGGAGTGTTGGAAACTTTGAAATCAAATAAACCCTTGGTTCTGATCTCAGCTTTGTCGCTCACTAGGATTCTTACGAACTTTTTAGCTGAAAGGAATGTAAAAGCACATAGCCCATTACCTGTTAAATAGTGGGCACTCAATAAATAATAGTTCTATTACTAGTTAACTATTATTTAAAATGTTCAGAGGATGGGAAACATAAACACAGTCTCAGTAATCTGGGATATGTTATCATTAGTCTAATTTTTTTTTGTTTTTGTTTTGGTAACTATTATTTGGTGACTATGGGATAGGAATGAAAATATTATCAACACATCTTATCTGTGCTTACATTCTAGTCATGATTTACATACCGCTGTCCATAATTATTTGCTTTCTTTCTGTGTCCAAGCAGTATTAGACCGGGATTACTATAAATAATTATTTGTCATTTTCCTTTTAACAGTAATGTTAAGTTGGATTTTTAATGCATTAAAATTCAGAGAGATTAGATTACTTATTTTTCCTATGTCTTGTCCGACAAGAAAGAGCAAGGAGATAGTGTATTTAAGGCTGCCGAGGATCATTTAGGGGTATAGTTGTAGCCGTATACTACAGATGCGCTTTACACGGTGTAGGCCAGGACCAGTAGGCTGATAACTAGTTGATAGAAACTATAGCTGTTGTTATACAGCCGAGGACATAGCAAATAAATGAGATAGCCTTATTAAGGAGTGTTACCTCAGAGATGCCGAGTAAATAAAATATAATTTATTCAGATAAAACAGATGAACAAAGCCTCTCTCTTTGCTTGGCTTTGTTTAAAAAAAATTTGGGGGGGGGGTGTAGATCTGAGGATCAGAGAAGGACATGACTGATAGATGTGGTTTGTAGCCCTGACTAATTGCTATTGTCTCTAGAGCAGAGTTTCTCAACTTCCGCACTGTTGACATTTTTGGCTGGATAATTCTGTGTGGAGGTCTGACATGTACGTTGTAGGATGTTTCACAGCATCCTTGGCCTCTCCCCACTAGAAGCCAGTTACACTCTCATAGGCGTGACAATCAAAAATGTCTCCAGACATTGGCCAGTGCCCCTGGTGGAGGCGTTTGCAAATGCAGAATCGCCCCTGGTTGAACACCACTGCTTTAGAGGTATTTCTAGAGTGTGGTTCTAGCCGCAGTTGTCTCTAGTTTACAGGAACAGCGGCCACCTTCTCACTCTCATTTCTGATCAGTGCACTATCAGCTTCTTAGAGCAACTAATATGGCCTCAGCTCGCTCTACTGCTTTATGTCGTCATAACCAAAGGGAACATTTGAAATGTTCACTAAGAAGTGTCGCTTGAGACTTGAGAGTTCCTTCTCAGGTGTGTGACCACGTAAGTGTAAGTATTGTGAGTGATCTCCTCGGAGCTATCTGGCTTGGAATCCAATTTTCTGTGTGTGTTTCTTTTTCTTTCCTTAGGGCTTCACTGTGGTTGTGAGCTCAGTTCCGAATCAGAACCTAGAAATACAGCCCTATGACCTCAGCATTGATATTTATAGCCGCTACATCTATTGGACTTGCGAGGCCACCAATGTCATTAATGTAACAAGATTAGATGGGAGATCGATTGGAGTGGTGTTAAAAGGCGAGCAAGACAGACCTCGAGCCATTGTGGTAAACCCAGAAAAAGGGTATGTTACTAAGGTGGCATCTGAAACCCTCATCAGCCTTCCTTTTCAGCCCATGTATATTCTTGCTTTCTCTGATTTTACTGTCTAGAATTTCCTTCCTTAGTCACCACTGCTTTAATTCTAATTTCTACCCATACCTCCAGGACTGTTTGAACTGTAACATCCTCCGTGAAGTTTCCCTTGATCTGCCCCACCCCCAGCCAGATGTGACGTTCTCCTCTCTCAAATACCCACCGCTCTATGTCTGTACCTCTCTAGTTATACTTAGTCCTTTCCAATTTACCTTATACTTAATTGTTTTTCAGTCTTATGTTTTCTACTAGATTTTAGGTTCTTTTATGATAAGAACTAATATGCCTTCTTTCATTTAATATAGAGCTTTGCATTTAATAAATTGTACTTACTTGAATCTGAATGAATGATAAGGAATTCAGCAGGGAAAGTAGCTTACTTCAAAGGAGTTACAGGAAAGAGATGAACTATAGAAGTTAAATATAAGAAATAATTCATATACGACATTTTCAGCTATGAAATAGACTAATAGAGAAG
This sequence comes from Hyperoodon ampullatus, assembly GCF_949752795.1. Taxonomy (NCBI): domain Eukaryota; kingdom Metazoa; phylum Chordata; class Mammalia; order Artiodactyla; family Ziphiidae; genus Hyperoodon; species Hyperoodon ampullatus. The sequence goes on from NC_136924.1 coordinate 93,641,091, forward strand.
AAATTTAAAATTTTGAGTCCAGATCTCTCTGATTATTACTACTATTTTCTTTTATTTATTGTATTGTATTATTCCAAAAGCATAAGGCTGCCTGTATCTAACACTTTATTAATTCCTTAAAGTTAACTCCCTAAGAACTTCTGTGCACCCTTTGTTACTATTACTGAAATTAATATATTCCATGACCTTCAAAACAGTATGTTCTAAAACATTTAAAAGTAAGATTTAAAAATATTATTTTACTTCCTTTTGTCTTAATCAATAGCAATATTCTCATTTTGTGTGATTTCTTACTTTGGTAAACTTATAGTTTCCTCCTTTCTCTTCAGGTATATGTATTTTACCAATCTTCAGGAAAGGTCTCCCAAAATTGAACGAGCTGCTTTAGATGGAACAGAACGGGAGGTCCTCTTTTTCAGTGGCTTAAGTAAACCAATTGCTTTAGCTCTTGATAGCAGATTGGGCAAACTCTTCTGGGCTGATTCAGATCTCCGGCGAATTGAAAGCAGTGATCTCTCAGGTACCCAAGAAATGTGTTTCCTTATTTTGATTTGAGTTATTGAGATGATTCACCAATAGCATTTGTACTTTCCTTCTATTGTATTATTTTTGTACACATTTCTTTACAGTTTTATTCATAAGAATAGTCAGCATCAAGTTGGTTGGGAAGCACTTTTTCTTTAACCATCAACATGATTACTCCATTTTTATCTAATAACTTGCCAGTTTTCTTTTTTTTTTTTTTTTTTTGGCTGTACGTGGGCCTCCCACTGCTGCGGCCTCTCCCATTGTGGAGCACAGGCTCCAGACGCGCAGGCTCAGTGGCCATGGCTCACGGACCCAGCCGCTCTGCGGCATGTGGGATCCTCCCGGACCGGGGCACGAACCCGCGTCCCCTGCATCGGCAGGTGGATCCTCAACCACTGCGCCACCAGGGAAGCCCATTGCCAGTTTTCTTGATTTGGGCTCCGTAAATAATGTTTCTAGTGCATCTCTTCTCCTTTTGTAATTCTTCTGCTCTACTTTGTCTTATCTCTGGCCTGAATTCTAGCCTATGATTAGTCTCCTGCCTGCTGATTTTTCCCCCCTGAAAGTTTACACACTGTTCCTAAATTAATTTTCTGAAGCATGGTTTCTAATCATGTCACTAACTATACTAAAAAAAAAAACCCTTCAGGGTACTCTTATAACCTGAAGAAAAAAAGTCTGGTTGAATGCTTAAGTTGGTATTTTCCTTTCACAAACTCATCCTCAAACTCAAATGATCTTAATTTTCCTGGTGTGTGTTTTTTTTTTTTTTTTTGCGGTACGCGGGCCTCTCACTGTTGTGGCCTCTCCCGTTGCGGAGCACAGGCTCCGGACGCGCAGGCCCAGCGGCCAAGGCTCACGGGCCCAGCCGCTCTGCGGCATGTGGGATCTTCCCGGACCGAGGCACGAACCCATGTCCCCTGCATCGGCAGGCGGACTCTCAACCACTGCGCCACCAGGGAAGCCCCCTAGTGTGTTTTAATGAAATTAAATAATTTGTCTTCAAATATACTTTTTACTTTCTCATTTCTCTGTGGTCCTCTCTTTAGAATCATGTTTATTCCCCTACCCCCAATTTCTGAAGTCCAAATACTCTGTGGGGTCTCACTAGTGATCAGGGAAATGAAATTAAAATAATACACTATTTATATCTATCACAGTCATAAAATACGATGTTGATTATTCCCAACATTGGCCAGAATGGTAGAAAATGGCATGCTCTCATACACTTTTGTAGAAGTGGAAATTGGTAGAACCTTTTTGGAGGGCCATTTGCTGGTAAAGTTTTCTTTCAGATAGCTGTCTTACAGAACCGCTGACCCCGTTGTAAAACGGTGTTTGCTGAGCATTATTTGTAATAGTCTATCACAGAGAAATACATTCTAGTATATCAAGGGTATGAAATACTACAGTCATTCAGTAAGTATTACAGTCATTCAGTAGATCTGTGTGTACTGACATAGAAGGATGATTTTTAAAATTAAGCTGTATAGTAATGTTTATTAAGATTTAGTTTTATTTAAAACTTAAAACTATATTATACACACACACACACATATAAATACACATACACACACACACTATATACTATATATACTGGCAAATTGCCTCCAAAAATGTATGTACTACTACACACACACACATACAGATACATACACATACAATATGTATACTATTAATAAATATATAGGAATGTATTTTTGTATATTCCTTGAGAAATGTGCGAACAAATAAACCTTGAGAAAGGTATGGAAGGTTAGCATACTAATATGTTAAGAGTATTTATTTCTGTATCATTTAAGTTTTATATTTTTGCATATATGTGTAACTTGTTTAAAAATTTAAGAAATTCTGTCCTTTCAGGTTCAAATGCCTCCCTTCCATTATGCCTTCTTTAACTCCAAACAGTCATGCACTCATTTTGCGTGTGTATGCACACACCTGGCATAATATATTCTTTCCCTTACCTGATCACCTGTATCTCTTATATCCCTTCTCATTTGTATAATAGTTATTTATATCAGTGTTATAACTCTTCCTGGTATTTAAGGTGGGATTTCCCCCTTCATTCCTTTTCTCTTTTCTCTTCGTTTATGATGTTTATTTTTTGTTATAAAAGCGGCACATGTTTACTAAAGACAGTTTAGCAAATAAAAAAAGAAAATCCAAAACAATATCATTATTTATTTATTTTTAAAACATCTTTATTGGAGTATAATTGCTTTACAATGGTGTGTTAGTTTCTGCTTTATAACAAAGTGAAGCCAGTTATACATATACATATGTCCCCATATCTCTTCCCTCTTGCATCTCTCTCCCTCCCACCCTCCCTATCCCACCCCTCTAGGTGGTCACAAAGCACGGAGCTGATCTCCCTGTGCTATGCAGCTGCTTCCCACTAGCTACCTATTTTACATTTGGTAGTGTATATATGTCCGTGCCACTCTCTCACTTCGTCCCAGTTTACTCTTCCCCCTCCCCATGTCCTCAAGTCCATTCTCTACATCGGTGTCATTATTCCTGTTCTGCCCCTAGGTTCTTCAGAACCTGGTTTTTTTTTTTTTTTTTTTTTTAGATTCCATATATATGTGTTACCATACAATATTTGTTTTTCTCTTTCTAACTTACTTCACTCTCTATGACAGACTTTAGGTCCATCCACCTCACTACAAATAACTCAATTTCGTTTCTTTTTATGGCTGAGTAATATTCCATTGTATATATGTGCCACATCTTCTTTATCCATTCATCTGTCGATGGACACTTAGGTTGATTCCATGTCCTGGCTATTGTAAATAGAGCTGCAGTGAACATTGTGGTACATGTCTCTTTTTGATTTATGGTTTTCTCAGGGTATATGCCCAGGAATGGGATTGCTGGGTCATATGGTAGTTCTATATTTAGTTTCTTAAGGAACCTCCACACTGTTCTCCATAGTGGCTGTATCAATTTACATTCCCACCAACAGTGCAAGAGGGTTCCCTTTTCTCCACACCGTCTCCAGCATTAATTGTTTGTAGATTTTTTTGATGATGGCCATTCTGACTGGTGTGAGGTGATACCTCGTAGTTTTGATTGGCATTTCTCTAATGATTGGTGATGTTGGGCATTCTTTCATGTGTTTGTTGGCTGTCTGTATATCTTCTTTGGAGAAATGTCTATTTAGGTCTTCTGCCCAGCTTTGGATTGGGTTGTTTGTTGTTTTGATACTGACCTGCGTGAGCTGCTTGTAAACAAAAGACTATCGTTATTAATGCTTCTTTTTTTGTCTATGCATGTTTTATTGTTTGGTTTTCTACCCTTAATTATGAAATGGTTCCAACATACAGAAAGTATAGAATTTCTGCCATCCAGCTTTGTCAGATCTTAGTGTTTGAACAAATAACACATGAGGGAATCCCCATAAGGTTAACAGCTGATCTTTCAGCAGAAACTCTGCAAGCCAGAAGGGAGTGGCAGGACATATTTAAAATGATGACGGAGAAAAACCTACAACCAAGATTACTCTATCCAGCAAGGATCTCATTCAGATTTGATGGAGAAATTAAAAGCTTTACAGACAAGCAAAAGCTAAGAGAATTCAGCACCACCAAACCAGCTTTACAACAAATGCTAAAGGAATTTCTCTAGGCAGGAAACACAAGAGAAGGAAAAGACCTACAATAATAAACCCAAAACAGTTAAGAAAATGGTAATAGGAACATACATATTGATAATTACCTTAAATGTAAATGGATTAAATGCTCCAACCAAAAGACACAGACTGGCGGAATGGATACAAAGACAAGACCCGTATATATGCTGTCTACAAGAGGCCCACTTCAGACCTAGGGACATATACAGACTGAAAGTGAGGGGATGGAAAAAGATATTCCATGCAAATGGAAATCAAAAGAAAGCTGGAGTAGCAGTTCTCCTATCAGACAAAACAGACTTTAAAACAAAGACTATTACAAGAGACAAAGAAGGACACTACATAATGATCAAGGGATCAATCCAAAAAGAAGATATAACAATTGTAAATATTTACGCACCCAACATAGGAGCACCTCAATACATAAGAACAAATACTAACAGCCATAAAAGGGGAAATCGACAATAGCACAATCATACTAGGGGACTTTAACACCCCACTTTGACCAATGGACAGATCATCCAAAATAAAAATAAATAAGAAAACACAAGCTTTACATGATACATTAAACAAGGTAGACTTAATTGATATTTATAGGACATTCCATCCAAAAACAACAGAATACACATTCTTCTCAAGTGCTCGTGGAACATTGTCCAGGATAGATCATATCCTGGGTCACAAATCAAGCCTTGGTAAATTTAAGAAAATTGAAATCGTATCAAGTATCTTTTCCGACCACAACGCTGTGAGACTAGATACCAATTACAGAAAAAAATCTGTAAGAAATACAAACACATGGAGGCTAAACAACACACTACTTAATAACCAAGAGATCACTGAAGAAATCAAAGAGGAAATCAAAAATACCTAGAAACAAATGACAATGAAAACACAATGACCCAAAACCTATGGGATGCAGCAAAAGCAGTCCTAAGAGGGAAGTTTATTACAATACAGTCCTACCTTAAGAAACAAGAAACATCTCAAGTAAACAACCTAACCTTACACCTAAAGCAATTAGAGAAAGAAGAACAAAAAACCCCAAAGTTAGCAGAAGGAAATAAATCATAAAGATCAGATCAGAAATAAATTAAAAAGAAATGAAGGAAATGATAGCAAAGATCAATAAGACTAGAAGCTGGTTCTTTGAGAAGATAAACAAAATTGATAAACCATTAGCCAGACTTACCAAGAAAAAAAGGGAGAAGACTCAAATCAATACAATTAGAAATGAAAAAGAAGTAACAACTGACACTGCAGAAATACAAAGGATCATGAGAGATTACTACAGGCAACTCTATGCCAGTAAAATGGGCAACCTAGAAGAAATGGATAAATTCTTAGGAATGCACAACATTCTGAGCCTGAACCAGGAAAAAATAGAAAATATGAACAGACCAATCACAAGCACTGAAATTGAAACTGTGATTAAAAATCTTACAGCAAACAGAGCTTCCCTGCTGGCTCAGTGGTTGAGAGTCCGCCTGCTGATTCAGGGGGCGCGGGTTCGTGCCCCGGTCTGGGAGGATCCCACATGCTGCGGAACGGCTGGGCCCATGAGCCATGACTGCTGAGCCTGCACGTCAGGAGCCTGTGCTCCGCAGTGGGAGAGGCCACAACAGTGAGAGGCCCGCGTACTGCACAAAAAAAAAAAAAAAAAAAAAAATCTTCCAACAAACAAAAGCCCAGGACCAGATTGCTTCACAGGTGAATTCTATCAAAAATTAGACAAGAGCTAAGACCTATCCTTCTCAAACTCTTCTAAAATATAGCAGAGGGAGGAACACTCCCAAACTCATTCTGCGAGGCCACCATCACCCTGATACCAAAACAAGACAAAGATGTCACAAAGAAAGAAAACTACAGGCCAGTATCACTGATGAACATAGATGCAAAAATCCTTAACAAAATACTAGCAAACAGAATCCAACAGCACATTAAACGGATCATGAACTATGATCAAGTGGGTTTATTCCAGGATGCAAGGATTCTTCAGTATACGCAAATCAATCAACGTGATACACCATATTAACAAATTGAAGGAGAAAAACCATATGATCGTCTCAATAGATGGAGAGAAAGCTTTCGACAAAATTCAACACCCATTTATGATAAAAACCCTGCAGAAAGTAGGCATAGAGGGAACTTTCCTCAACATAATAAAGGCCATATATGACAAACCCACAGCCAACATCATCCTCAGTGGTGAAAAACTGTAACCATTTCCACTAAGATCAGGAACAAGACAAGGTTGCCCAGTCTCACCACTATTATTCAACATACTTTTGGAAGTTTTAGCCACAGCAGTCAGAGAAGAAAAAGATATAAAAGGAATCCAAATTGGAAAAGAAGAAGTAAAGCTGTCACTGTTTGCAGATGACATGATACCAAACATAGAGAATCCTAAAGATGCTACCAGAAAACTACTAGAGCTAACCAATGAATTTGGTTAAGTAGCAGGATACAAAATTAATGCACAGAAATCTTTTGCATTCCTGTACACTAATGATGAAAAATCTGAAGTTGAAATTAAGAAAACACTCCCATTTACCACTACAACAAAAAGAATAAAATACCTAGGACTAAACCTACCTAAGGAGACAAAAGATCTGTATGCAGAAAATTATAAGACACTGATGAAAGGAATTAAAGATGATACAAATAGATGGAGAGACATACCATGTTCTTGGATTGGAAGAGTGAACATTGTGAAAATGACTCTACTACCCAAAACAATCTACAGATTCAGTGCAATCCCTATCAAACTACAACTGGCATTTTTCACAGAAGTAGAACAAAAAATTTCACAATTTGTATGGAAACACAAAAGACCCCGAATAGCCAAAGCAATCTTGAGAAAGAAAATCGGAGCTGGAGGAATCAGGCTCCCTGACTTCAGAGTATGCTACAAAGCTACAGTAATCAAGACAGTATGGTACTGGCACAGAAACAGAAATATGGATCAATGGAACAGGATAGAAAGCCCAGAGATAAACCCATGCACATATGGTCACCTTATGTTTGATAAAGGAGGCAAGAATATACAGTGAAGAAACGACAGTCTCTTCAATAAGCGGTGCTGGGAAAACTGGACAGCTACATGTAAAAGAATGAAATTAGAACACTCCCTAACACCATACACAAAAATAAACTCAAAATGGATTGAAGACCTAAATGTATACCAGACACCGTCAAACTCTTAGGGGAAAATGTAGGCAGGACACTCTATGACATAAATCACAGCAAGATCCCTTTTGACCCACCTCCTAGAGAAATGGAAATAAAAATAAACAAATGGGACCTAATGAAAATTAACAGATTTTGCACAGCAAAGGAAACCATAAACAAGACAAAGAGACAACTCTCAGAATGGGAGAAAATGTGTGCAAACGAAGCAACTGACAAAGGATTAATCTCCAAAACATACAAGCACCTCATGCAGCTCAATATCAAAAAAAACCAAACAACCCAATCCAAAAATGGGCAGAAGACCTAAATAGACGTTTCTCCAAAGAAGATATACAGGTTGCCAACAAACACATGAAAGAATGCTCAACATCATTAATCATTAGAGAAATGCAAATCAAAATGAGATACCATCTCACACCAGTCAGAATGGCCATCAAAAAAATCTACAAACAATAAATGCTGGAGCCGGTGTGGAGAAAAGGGAACGCTCTTGCACTGTTGGTGGGGATGTAAATTGATACAGCCACTATGGAGAACAGCGTGGAGGTTCCTTAAGAAACTAAAAATAGAACTACCATACGACCCTGCAATCCTATTACTGGGCATATACCCTGAGAAAACCATAATTCAAAAAGATTCATGTACCACAATGTTCATTGTAGCTCTATTAACAATAGCCAGGACATGAAATCAACCTAAGTGTCCATCGACAGATGAATGGATAAAGAAGATGTGGCACATATATACAATGGAATATTACTCAGCCATAAAAAGAAACGAAATTGAGTTATTTGTAGTGAGGTGGATGGACCTAGAGACTGTCATAAGAGTGAAGTAAGTCAGAAAGAGAAAAACAAATATCGTATGCTAACACATATATATGGAATCTAAAAAAAAAAGAAAAAAATGGTCAGAAGAACCTAGGGGCAAGACAGGAATAAAGATGCTGACCTACTAGAGAATGGACTTGAGGTTACATTGAGGGGGAAGGGTAAGCTGGGACAAAGTGAGAGAGTGGCATGGACATATATGCACTACCAAACGTAAAATAGATAGCTAGTGGGAAGCAGCCGCATAGCACAGCAAGATGAGCTCAGTGCTTTGTGACCACCTAGAGGGGTGGGATAGGGAGGGTGGGAGGGAGAGAGATGCAAGAGGGAAGAGATATGGGAACATATGTATGTGTATAACTGGCTTCACTTTGTTATAAAGCAGAAACTAACACACCATTGTAAAGCAATTATACTCCAATAAAGATGTTAAAAAAAAATCTTAGTGTTTGGCCATATTTGCTTTTGAACCTCCCTTCCTCCTTCTCTCTCGTGAAAAAAAAATACTAGGGAGAATTTGAAGCCCTTTTGTGTCCCTCCCCAATTCTGTTTTCCTCCCTCTTTCTTCAGAGGTAACTTTTGTTGTGTTTCTTTGCCATGCATGTTTTGCTTTCTCTCTCTCTCTCTCTCTCTCTCTCCCTCTCTCTCCCTCTCTCTCTCCCTCTCTCTCTGTGTATTTTTTACCATGTACACTCGCACATTTCAACTCTTTTTCACTTTTTAAAGTTAGAGTAAATAGTCTCATGTATTCTTTTGTCGCTTGCGTTTTTCAGATCTATCATGGTTTTGAGATGATCCCTGTTGATCCACAAATCTCTGTCAGTTATTTTCAATGCTAGATAGTATTTCATTATATGGTCATTCTACAGTTTCTCTATTCTGCTATCTAAACTGCTATTTCCAATTTTTTGCCATTAAAAGCAGTGCTGCACTGTATATTCTTTTTTTTTTTTTTTTTTTTTTTTTTGTGGTACGCGGGCCTCTCACTGTTGTGGCCTCTCCCGTTGTGGAGCACAGGCTCCGGACGCGCAGGGTCAGTGGCCATGGCTCACGGGCCTAGCCGCTCCACGGCATGTAGGATCTTCCCGGACTGGGGCAAGAACCCGTGTCCCCTGCATCGGCAGGTGGACTCTCAACCACTGCGTCACCAGGGAAGCCCTGCAGTGTATATTCTTATGTACATATTTGAATATTTCTTGTGGCCTAAACTTAGTAGTGGGATTGCTATGTAATGTGGTATGTATATATTCAACTTGAATATATCTATTCAGATTGCTCTCCAAAGTGATTATATCAGTTTAGAATACCCACCAGAAGTATATGAGTTTCTCCTCCAGTACTTGGTAGTTTTAGACTTCTGAGTTTTTACCATTCCAATAGTTTTAAAGATACATCTCATTATTAATAAAATGTGCATTTCTCTATTTGAATTTGAGGTTAATTTGTTGGTCATTCATGTTCACCTGTGAATTGCAATTTGTAGTTTTTGCCCATTTTTCTATTTCTCGTTTCTAGAAATTCTTTATTCAGGATGTTAATCCATTATCAAGTTACATACATATTGGAGGAGAATTGTTATGTTTAAGGAATTCAGCCTTTTCATTCATGACTGTGGGGTATCCTTCCATTTATAAGTCTTCTTTAATAATTTTTGGTATGCCTTCATGCTTTCCTCTATAGAGAAAGATATGTATTATATAAATCTTTCAGTTTGTGATTTACCTTTTCACTCTCCCAGTGGTGTCTTTAGATGAAAACGAAGTTATTTTTATTGTAGTAAAGTTTATTAATTTTTCCCTTTATGATTAATGCCTTTTATATTATATTTAAGAAATCTTTGACTTCTTCATAGTCACAAAGATATTTTCTTGTGTTTTTTCCTAAAATGTTTTTGTTTAACTTTTCTTATTTTAGATCTCTAATCCATTTGGAATTTATTTTTGTGTATGGTGTGAGACGGGTTAAGTTTTATTTTATTTTCCACATTACTGTTTGATTCAACACTGTTTCTTTTGAGAAGACCATCCTTTCCCCGCTGTTCTCTCCTGTCACCTTTGTTATAAATGAAGTGATTATATTAGTGTAACTTTGTGTCTGGACTCTAATCTTCCCTTGGTCACTTTGTCTTACATAATATTATATTGTTTTAATTATTAAAACTTTATAACAAATTTATCTGGCAGTGTACATCTTTAGTATTTCTTGAAGATTACCGTGGCTAGTGTTGACACTTCGCATTTCCATATACATTTTAGAATCAGCCTCTGAGTTTCCACCAAAAAGCAAAAACCTACTAGAATTCTATCTGGTTTGCTCTGAATTTATAGATAATTTAGGGAGAATTGTTATCTTTATAATATTAGTGTAGATTCTAAACCATGAACATGGTATATCCCTCATTTATTTAGAACTTTAATTTCCCTCAGCGTTTTGTAGTTTTCTGTGTAGAGGTCTTGCCTGTGTTTCATTGGAATTATTCCTTGGTATTTAATGCTTTTGAATGCTAGTGGTGAAGAGTAGTCTAAATATTTAATATTTCATTTTCTGGTTGTGGCTGGAATATAGAAATACAGTTTTTCCCTTCTTCCCCAGTCTGGTACATTGTGCTTGTTCCCAGGGACCTTGCTAAATTAGAATTTTCTGTGTTAGAGAATCATTTGTCTACAAATGAGGAGAGTTTTATTTTTTCTTTTCCAGTCCTTTTTCTTTGTTGCCTTATTACACTGACTGGGACCCCCCAGTACAATATTGAATAAAATAATAGAATCCTTAGATTTTTTTGTTTCATTTTGTTTTTGTTTTTCATGATTTGGGGGAAGCATTCAATACTTCTTGATTAGGTTTTATGTTTGCTATGGTTTTTCTGTAGATAACTTTTTTTTTTTTTTTTTTTTGCGGTACGCGGGCCTCTCACTGTTGTGGCCTCTCCCGTTGCGGAGCACGGGCTCCGGACGTGCAGGCTCAGCGGCCATGGCTCACGGGCCCAGCCGCTCCGCGGCATGCGGGATCTTCCCGGACCGGGGCACGAACCCGTGTCCCCTGCCTCGGCAGGCGGACTCTCAACCACTGCGCCACCAGGGAAGCCCTGTAGATAACTTTTAAAAAGCAGATTAAGGAAATTCTCTTCTGTTCTTAGTTTGCTAGAATAAATCAAACTTGATATGATACATTATCCCTTTTATATATTGCTGGATTTGATTTGCTAATGTTTTGTTTAAGATGTTTACATCTGTGTTCATGAGAAAGATTACCCGATAATTTTCCTTTCTTACAATGTACTTGTTGGCGTCTTGCCATCAAGGTTACATTGGCCTCATAAAAAGAAATGTTTCCTTTTTTTACGTTTTCTGAAAAAGATTAGTATAATGTTGGTAGGTTTTTTTCCCCCTTCCTTATATATTCACAGATAATCATATACTTTTTTCATGGGATATCTTTCTACTTAGTATTTCTAGCCTCCTACAGAGCTTTTATACTAGACTGCGTTTAGTATATGCTTAGATTGTTGAATAAGTATGTCTTTCATTGCTGATTCCAGAGTTTTATAATTGCCATCAGAGTAAATCAGTAGATCTGGGATCCTCCAGCAACACTGCTGACCTCTTATTTTCCCCAGTTGTCCAATTGAGGCCATCCTTCTGCTACCACCAACTCACCTTTTTTTAATCCCTCTCAGTGTTACAGTTTAAATTTAATTTTCATCAAAGTAATACCTGTAGATACAGAAATCAAGTGGTTCCAGTTGGCCTACAAAGACCAGGTCTCCTGCTCTCCTCCTTCCTCCTCTCAGTTCCTGCCCTCAGAGGCATCTCTGATAGTTTAAAATCACTTGTTTAAAACTGCTGCTCCATGATTTTTTTTTTTTTTTTTTTTTTTTTTTTTTTTTTTTTTTGCGGTACGCGGGCCTCTCACCGCTGTGGCCTCTCCCATTGCGGAGCACAGGCTCCGGACGCGCAGGCCCAGCGGCCATGGCTCACGGGCCCAGCCGCTCCACGGCACGTGGGATCTTCCCAGACCAGGGCACGAACCCGTGTCCCCTGCATCGGCAGGCGGACTCCCAACCACTGCGCCACCAGGGAAGCCCTGCTCCATGATTTTTAATTTTTAGATACCACAGTTTGACTTCTTTTAATGGAAGATAATGATTTTGCTGTCTTAAACCATGTATCCCTAACATACCTATATGAACTCTCCTCCCATCCTCCCAGCTTAGTTATATCATAATTTTTAAGTTTATAATTATTTGTTATTTATGGCTGTGAAAATATTACCATGAGCTACATTTCCTTCTGTAGCTTTATTTCTCTCTGAAATTAATCTTATCTAATGTAAATATTGTTTCAGTATATGCAGATGCATCAAGCAATCTGTCTTCTTTTCTTTTTAACTGAAGACGTACCTCCTGAATTTCTTTGTCATCTTTCTGGATGTGTCTGGATTTGCTTGCTTTCCAGGCCAGCTTTCTTTCACCGTTATCCTGGGAATGTACTTGCCCGTCTCCTTGGTGCTGAACGTGCTGTTTCCCAGATTCCGTTTCTTTCATTAATTCCTTTTTCGTGATAGATCACATCCTCTGTTAGCTTCTTGAAAGGAGATTCATAGGAGGCTAAAATTCTTTATCTGTTGTCTGTCTGTTCTCCAACTTGTAAATTTTATATCGCTTCTCTACTCTTCTGTCCCATTTGTCCTTATGGGTTTATGCCTTCATTTTATTTTATTATTATTATTTTTTTAAATTTTTTTGTGGTACGCGGGCCTCTCACTGTTGTGGCCTCTCCCGTTGCGGAGCATAGGCTCCGGACGCGCAGGCTCAGCGGCCATGGCTCACGGGCCCAGCCGCTCCGCGCCATGTGGGATCATTCCCGGACCAGGGCACGAACCCGTGTCCCCTGCGTCGGCAGGCGGAGTCTCAACCACTGCGCCACCAGGGAAGCCCTACGCCTTCATTTTTTACCATCGTTTTAGTAGATTTTTAGGAGGAAGCTTAAGTAGACTTGTGTTTAACCCACCATGAATCTGAATGTTGACTTAGGCAGTGCCTTCTCATCTGTAATATCTCCCCACTTTTCTTCATTTATTAAAACTTAGCTTTATGCTTGCCTCTTTCCTGGAACTTTCCCTGATATTTCCAAAGTATTAAGCTAATGTCTTTCTTTGATCAAACACTTAAGGACCAGGGAAAAGTTCTATAGATATTTGAAGGATGATTAGGAGGAAGAGGGAAGGAATTAATGTATTTTATTCTTTTTGAATGAGGGAGAAGCTATGGGGGTGGGCAGTGGGGCACAGATTTCAGCACACTATGTGAAAGAACTTTTTCCTAGTTCAGCAGTAGAATAGGCTGCCTCTTCAGAGTCTGGATGGCTCTGTGTCTGGGGTGTTGTAGAAATCTTATTTTGAGGTGAAGCTTGAACCAGGTAGCCTTTGAGTCCTTTTTCCTGTGTTCTGAGTGGCCCGGTGGGTGAGGGTGGTGGTCTTCACAGACGCCTTGTGTGTGCTCGGCAGGTGGGGGAAGCCGAGAACACAGAGCTCTCGGCCCACCGCCACTGCTTCATCCAGAGAAGTACTGTTTTTGTGCGTTATACATGTTAGAGAGTTTCATAAGACTTAATTTGAAAGATGGACTGTGCTTTAAAAAATGTTTGAAAGCGACTCAAGTGCTTTTCTACATTTCTATGAACTTAGTATCTACTATGTATTGGGTGCTTATTTGCTCTTGATTGCACTTGGATATCTAATCTGTTACCTGTTTTCTGGTATATATATATATCTTCTCAGAATGATTTTTAAGTTTTCTGGTAGAGAGCTTATCATATTTTCCTTTTCAGTACTTTAAAAATCTAACCAGGGCTTTCCTGGTGGCGCAGTGGTTGAGAGTCCGCCTGCCGATGCAGGGGACACGGGTTCGTGCCCCAGTCTGGGAGGATCCCACATGCCACGGAGCGGCTGGGCCCGTGAGCCATGGCCGCTGAGCCTGCGCGTCCGGAGCCTGTGCTCCGTAACAGGAGAGGCCACAGCAGTGAGAGGCCCGCGTACAGCCAAAAAAAAAAAAAAAAAAAATCTAACTGGTTTTCAGTAAATAGCTGTTGAATGTATGACTTGACCCACATGCATCATTTCTGTTGAATGTTCTCCTTTCCAAGGTGCCAACCGGATAGTATTAGAAGATTCCAACATTCTGCAGCCTGTGGGACTAACTGTGTTTGAAAACTGGCTATATTGGATTGATAAGCAGCAGCAGATGATTGAAAAAATTGACATGACAGGTCGAGAGGGTAGAACCAAAGTCCAGGCTCGAATTGCCCAGCTTAGTGACATTCATGCAGTAAAGGAGCTGAATCTTCAGGAATATAGTAAGTGTTGGTGGTGTACACTGCTAATCTCAAGATTCATGTTGTAAGAAATGATATAAAATTAAGATGTTGTTTTGTGTCTTCTTATTACTTTATCTTTAAGATTTTCATACACTTTTAGTTTTGCCTTTTTTTTTTTTTTTTTAACTCTTCATGTTTTTAAAGCCTTATATTCACCTGGGAGCTTTTTCATATGAAATACCTTTTCCTCATGAAACAGGAGTGGGGGAAAGGAATGGTATTGCTCATTTTCAAAAATTTCCCCAGGTATAGCAAGGACTCTGTTTGTCATGTTTTTTCTTTCTCTCCTTCAGCCCTTTTAAGAATATTGACATACAGCATATATTTCTTTTGTTCCATGTACATCCCCATGGTTTCAACAAAAACAAAAGTTACATTTATATAATGATGACTTTAGTTATCATGGAAATAAACCTATTCTTAAGCGAAAGCAAAACAAACTAAAAATTAGTGTGTAAACTTAGAAAAGACTGTGTTTAATAAGAGCTTGTTTTTTCCCCTCTTGGATAAGTTTTTCAATTCTAGCTTAGGAAAGTGGCCATAAATTATTTTTTTATCGTACTGAAAACTTTTGAAAATGACTAGTCATCTTGGCCTAGTTAACGTGTGTTTATGTAATACTGTTAACTCTTGTTAATGTGTCTGTCATCAAATGTGCCTTCCTAGCAATCACTACTATAGGTCTTATACAGTATATCAGGAATGCAAATGTTAAATGGAGGACTAATGAGAGAAGTACTGAAACTCCTTAACTTCTTGGCACAATGCTTCAGAAATGAATTGGAGTATGAAAGGAGGGGAGAGGAATGAGAGCACCGTAGCTTGTTCAAGTCTTCATTGTGTTGTCACTGTTCCTGAACTTAGAAGTTAAGTTAGGAGGTATTTGAGATTTAGAAAGTTAGAGTTGTTGTCATCCTATGTTATGACATATAATTCATGCTGAATATTTAACAGAAATAAGGTAGAGATGATATAATGGCTAAGTTATTTATTCAGTTGATATGAACATTTTATTGCAGAAGAATCTCAATGAAGGTTTTCAGAATTTCAGGGGGAATATCTTTAAAATTCAACATTTAAATATGGTTTTATATTTAGAAAAACTTTTTTTTCAAATTTCTAATAACATTAAAGAAAATGGGATTGCTGTTTATGAAAAGTGTCATGAATTTAAAAGGTTGAGAAAGTGCTATATAGGTTGTACATCGTAATACAAGGACTGGGGTGTCTGCTTTGTGTGATACTACACATATGTGTAGTATCACACATCTGCTCATTCGTACAGAGCTGGCTCCCTCAATCTCATCAACACACACTGAAGGAGGACTGATGTGTTACTGAGAAAAGAGTCATAATAAATGGGTGGCCACTGGGATGACAGCTGTCAAGTTGCTTTTGACACGAGCTAAGTAGAGAAGTCAAAACAATGATTTCATTAAATACAACTTATGAGACAGACTTTGAAATGTGCCTGACAGTGTATTTATTTAATTTAACCCAAATATGAGGAAATTAAACATTTGTAACATTGAAAGTTCTTTTGCAGTTGACCAAGCAAATAATTTTGATTGTCTCTGGGTGGTTAGATTCATGTGAACTTGTTTTTTTCTTCTAACAACTCTAATTTTCAGCAAATTCCTCATTGGAGTATACTTTTTGAGTGAAATCATCTTATCTCTCAGAAAGGTAGAATTTCAGAGTTAAAAATCTTTAGAAGAGTTTTTATATTTTAAAGAGAATAATATCCAAGTTTCAGCATTCTCCCTAGCAATTTTTTTAGTTTGAATAATCAGCTTTTCTTATTCACAAAAATTAACGTGAGCTGTACCATTACCTTACTTTAAATACTGTAAAATATTTTATGTATAAATATGTAAAGACAGTGGTTAGATATAAGTATTTTGTGTTTTAAATTGTTGTCCTCCTTTTCTTGTAGACTGTGTAGGGATGGGGTGAGAAATTATATTGTGTGGAAATAAAATTCAAAGGGATTTTACATTTGGTTTTGTTGGTAACTCAAAAATAATTGATTTTGGCTGGGCTGTTCTTCCTTCTTCCTCCCTCCCTTCCTTTTCTTTTTCTGTTCTTTCTTTTTCTTTCCTTTCTTTTTTCTCTTCTCTGTTCTTCTTCTCTTCTCTTATCTCTTCTCTCTTCTCTTTGCAGGACAGCACCCTTGTACTCAGGATAATGGTGGCTGTTCACATATTTGTCTTGTAAAGGGAGATGGTACTACAAGGTGCTCCTGCCCCATGCACTTGGTTCTACTTCAAGATGAGCTACTATGTGGAGGTAAATATGTTATTATTTTTTTTCTGTAAGTCTAAATGCCAATCATGTTCCAAAACTTAGTCTAGCATTCTTTGATTTGACAGTGAAATTGCTTTCTCCTAACTTGATTGCTCACTTATATTTCATTTTCTGCACTATACTAGGCTTTTGGATTATTCTAAGAGTGAATTCATCATGACAAGTGATAGGTGTAACCTAACCCTGGGACTAAGGCAAAAGGGGAAACTCATAACTGTGAATGAGTCTATTTCCTAATAAAAAAGTAGCTTTTCCCACCCCAAAGGGTAACAAGGTGAATTAATTCTACCTCCTATAGTCTCCATCCACTGAATCCTAGATTCTATCAGTTTATATGTCATTGCTGGGAGTGTATCCAGTGAAAAGAATACTCTTTTGTTCAGTTCTATCAGCAGTTCCCTGTTGTTTCTCTTCCTTACCTAGCCAAAAAAAAAAAAAAAATTTTTTTTTAAAGATATCACTGAGTAGTAATAATGTTGTAGTGAAATTGGTTCAGTCATTCATGGGACCATAACAGATTGGTATATTCCTTTGTTAAAGTATGGTAGCTTCAAATGCCATTATAATATTTATTCCCTTAATTCAGAAATTCTCCTCTCGGGGATAATTCTAAATTAATTCAACTGAAGGAAAAAGACTATTCTCTACAGTGACAGAAGTTTTAAAACAATTTCCAATGATAGGAAAGTTAGTAAAATAACTGAGTTTATATAGCTATTAAACATTGTGAGCATAAGCTGATGTAAAAATGTAGCCAAAATTTGGTGCAAGTGGAAAAAAAATAGTAAAATTGCGTTTTCTACTGTGATGAGAATTACGTAAAAAACGTATTTCTGAGAACAAAGATTGAAAGGGCTTACACTCAAAATATAAAAATTATTGATAAGAGGGTACACTCAAAATATAAAAATTATTGATAAGATGGTATTATAAGAATATTTTATTCTTCTAACTTTCCTTTAAGTTTTTAAAAATAAATAAATAACATGTATTGAGTAGCAGCTATGAGGCACTCTGTTTGGACTGCAGAAGATTTGCAGATCTTTGACACAGATCATACAGTTTAGTCGGGGAGATCAGATATGTGCATAGTAAAAGTTAAGCTCTGGTACTTGAAGTATCTCTCCCCAAAATAACAGGCATTACACAACAGTGTGAATATATTTAATGCCACTGAACTGTATATTTTAAAATGGCTAAAGTGGTAAACTTGTTACATATATTTT
This sequence comes from Hyperoodon ampullatus, assembly GCF_949752795.1. Lineage (NCBI taxonomy): Eukaryota > Metazoa > Chordata > Mammalia > Artiodactyla > Ziphiidae > Hyperoodon > Hyperoodon ampullatus. The sequence continues at coordinate 93,659,182 of NC_136924.1, forward strand.
ACCACAATTAAAAAAAAAAGAAGCAAGTGTTTCCATGTCAGGGTGCCAGATTATTGCTCTAATAAGGCAAATCCTAGAAAAATATGCCTTTATGTAATGATAACGTAGGTAAAACTGAATCAAAGATACTGCCTTTCATTTAGAAAATGTCCTGTAAAAGACCAGTGTTTTCTCCCTTCACATTTAGTGATTGTTTTTAATGTATATATTAAATGCATAGTTTTATTAAATGCATTGTTTTTAACAAATGTGTACAATGGTGTTACCAACACCCAAATCTAGACATACGGTGTTTTCATTAAGAAAAGTTCCCTGTGTCCTAGCAGCCAGTTACCTTCCAGAAGTAACCATTTTTTGGATTTTCATCCTCATAGTTTAGCTTTGCCTGTTCTTGAACTTTATATAAGGAATCATGACGTACGTACTGTATGTCTGGATTCTCTTGCTTAATATAATATTTCTGAGATTCATCCTTATAGTGGAGTATAGCAATCATTTTTATCTTTTTATTGCTACATAGTATGCTTCATTGTATAAATAAGCCACAGTTTATTATTCTTGTGTTGAGGGACATTTTAATTGTTTTCAGTTTTTGTTATTAAGAGTGAAACTGCAGTGAATGTTTTTATACAAGATTTTTCTTGTGACTTAACATTGATTTTACAGTGGAGGTAAATGAAATACAGAATCTTAATTCCTCTGCTTGACCTTCAAGATGTGTTTTCATTTCAGCCTATTTTACCAACCCATCTCATTTGTATTTCTGCCCAATCTGCTCCCTTTATTTTTGTGTGGCTGTTTGGAGTTTGACATCACTGTGGCATGTTCTGTTTTGTTTTGCTTCTGTGGATTTTCTTGTGGTATTTCAGGGATGTATCTTTCTTCTTGCCTGCGCATCCTCAATCTCTCGTTTTCAAGGTGCAGCTGATGAGTCTTCCTCATGATCTTTGAAACCTTCACCAGCTGTTACTGTTGTCCCTTTTTCTGAATTGTAGCACTTGTTAGCACCATGCAGCTCAGAGTTCCATAATCATTTGTTTTATATTCATTAGTGTGTTCCTAGCCCCAACCAAATTAAAAGCTCTTTAAGGACATGGGCCATATTTTTTCTATTTTTATTCTCCATATGATCTGTTACCGTGCTCTATACATAATGGGCTCAAACTTCCTCTAAAAAGTCCCTCAAATTCTCCATGTAAAATGTCCCCTTGTAATCTCTATTCTCTGTCCAATAGTCTCTATTTTAAGGATAAAAGGTTTTCTGATCCATAGTCATATAATAAAGTTCTGTTCTTTAGAGAATTTACTCACAGACAAGTTTTTAAAAGGAGTCAGTGGGCCTGTGATACAGTTGTAAAGGCAATGGGCTAAAAGTAAGGAGACTGCCCTTCTAGTCCTCTTTTTTTTTTTTTTTTAATCACTCTTGTTCAGTGGAAGCTCTTTGACCTTGGTGATCACTTAGCCTCTCTGAACCTCAGTTTCTTCATTTGCAAAACAAAGACATTCGGACTGAATGACAGTTCTCAAACTGGTCTCAGCATATTTTTACATTTTAAAGAACTGCTGAGGAGAGCTTTTGTTTGCATAGGTTATATTTATCTGTATTTACTGTAGTAGGATTTGAAACCAAGAACTTTAAAAACTATTTGTTAAAAAATAACAGTAATAAACCTTTACATGTTCTCAAGTTAAATCTAAAGCAAAATAATTTTAGTGAGAAATATGGCATTATTTTTACATTTTCGTAAATCTCTAATGTTGGGCTAGATTCTGATGTCTACTTCTGCATTCAGTCTGTTGTAGTACGTAGTTTTGTTGAAGTCCGTGAAGAAATTTGGCCTCATACAGATATGAGGAAAATGGAGGACTATAATATAGCCTTTTCAAATAATTATGTACATTTATCTTGAATTCTACACCAAATCTTGACAAGTGGTCATTTTCTATAGGTTTAGTTGTAATGTGAAATTTGAAACCATATCAGTTCACTTTTCATAGTCTCATGTTGAAATCTGTTAATTTCTTGTGCTCAGAACGGATATTTTACCCATGCACTATTTTGTAACCTTACACCTTGGTCATTTGGAAATATTAGAATTCCACTCAGAAATTCCCAGATCTTCAGATTTTGATGCGTTTCATTATACAGTATCGAAAAAAATAACAATATTACCACCAATCTCATCATAAAAATATTTAAGTACTAGGAGTCTGTCAAGTTTAGTTTTGGATATAGGTCTTCCAAAATTATAATTTCTGATTGAAAGTTCCAGTGTTACAATTTGCCACAGAAGTACAGTGCTCTTGTTTTCCTTGAAATAATTGACTCACTGGTTCATTTTTTTAAAACTTCCTGTCAAATACCCAAGTGCAGATATCGATACTTTATCTGTCAGTTGTTCTTTCACATCAGAAGGGTGTCCCATTTGAGGTTGTGTTTATAGCTCAGAATGCTTTCCCTTAAGAAACCATCATGCTGAGGTATACAACACGAGCCTTATACATGCTTCCCATTTTGTCAGACAGTATTGAGGAGACATGTACTCAAAGAATTGATTTTAATGTAATTAATATTTTTACGGATTCATCAAGAACATTCTTAAATGAAACTGGCTTCCCCAATGCCCCCCACCCCGTATGTATGTGACTATGTAGAATGCAGTGACTGCTCGTACAGTTGGGTACCATTGCCTTGAATCTGCTAAGGTGCCAGGAGTTTTACCCACCATTCCTTTTGTGGCACCAGTGCAAGTGACATGTTAATATTATTATAAAATAGTTTTTTTCAATACCCTGAAAGAGGTCGCATGTTAGGAACCCCCAGGGGTTTGTGGACCATTATTTGAGAACCTCAGGGCTAGAAAAGTTATGAATTCTAAGGTAACTTTAAAATATTTGGAGGTCGATGATTATAGTGATGATTCCTAGGTTATGTGTGAGATTATAACGGATTGCAAATACAGTAATCCTACTTGAATTATAGTATATGAGAAAACTTCTGCCTTATAGTTTTGCAAGCTAGTGAATCTAAATGAAGTACTGTAAAAATTATATTTCTTCTCTGATTCAGTGTGACACTTTACGGATTTTTCTATTATAAAGTGTTTTGTACATGCTAATTATTAAATGGGCTTCACTCAGGTGTAAATGTTTGTACCTCTGTGTGACTATGATTGTGTTTTTGTCACTCCCCTCCCCCTTGTTCATTTGAAGAACCCCCAACATGTTCTCCTCAGCAGTTTACTTGTTTCACGGGAGAAATTGACTGTATCCCTGTGGCTTGGCGGTGCGATGGGTTTACTGAATGTGAAGATCACAGTGATGAGCTCAATTGTCCTGTGTGCTCAGAGTCCCAGTTCCAGTGTGCCAGTGGGCAGTGTATTGATGGTGCCCTGAGATGCAATGGAGATGCCAACTGCCAGGATAAGTCAGATGAGAAGAACTGTGAAGGTATCCGAAATTCCTAGGCCTGGTTATGGAGTCCTTTTTCAATTAAGTTGTTTGAAATTCAGAGTATTGCTTTGGCTCATTCAGTGGTAGATTTGGGGTTTTTCAAGTGTATTTGACTTTATTATTTCTAAACATAGTAGCATTCTAAATTGTTTTAATTCACTTAACATGCGTAAGGTTTATACACGTTAATAAGCTTTGCAAGTTGAGAAATGAGGCCAAAACATTAGACCTTCAGTATGTAAAACCTAGTCCTTGTTTCCAATGAGCTTTCAGTTAGTGGATTTATTTATTACAATGTAAAATAATTTCATATTTTCTTCTTTTATCTGCTAAACTTTAACACAGTAAAAAAACAACCACGACAAAAACAAGAAAAACAAACAAATTCTCTGGAAATTTTTAGTGTCCAGAAATGCATGTAGAATTCTTTAATTCTTGACAAATTATTAGTGAAAGATGAAATTTAGCATAAAGAACAAAATAGGAAATTTTGTGCTGGATTCCTTTGTCTTCTCTTTTCTCTCGACCAGTTGAAATCCCCAGAGAATAATTTGTAAGTTTTCTGTAAAAGTCTGATTTGTTTTTCATTTGCGCCCAGAAAGCACTTTTTGACTTTTGCCAGAGTTTACCTTTACATGGTAGCAAAAATAAGAAAACTATTTGCATTTTTTTCCTTAGTGCTTTGTTTAATTGATCAATTCCGCTGCGCCAATGGTCAGTGCATTGGAAAACACAAGAAATGTGATCATAATTTAGATTGCAGCGACAAATCAGATGAACTGGATTGTTGTAAGTATGACTAAAATCTTGTTTATTACTCTTAAGGGAGAGTTTTTAAAGTACTTTTCCTTTTCTTTATGTGTGAGGTTTACTTACAACCAATATTTCCTTATTAAGAAACAAGTTATTAAGTTAGTTATTTGTACCAGGGATTTCTTACATTTTATACTTAATAATTTCTTAAATACAGTTGTTTTCTTATGTACAAAAGTCTTCACAGAAACATTTAGTAAAGCATCAGAAAAGAATAGTGTTTTGCCAAAACTAAAGTTAGGAAATTCTCAGTTTAGATATGTAGAAATCAATCAGTGGTCTAAACTTAAGAATTTCTGAACATTGGTCCATGTTTAAAATCTCCCATTTTTTTTCTGGGTAATTTTCTACCAGTCTCTCAGTGACTTTAAGAGCTTCCTTAAAATGCAGCCTGAGGATACTTGAGCCACCATACACCCCTAGGTCTAGAGACCTTAGGCTAAATAACCTGTATTTCTTCAGGGTTCATAACTATTGACTAATGTCCTAACATAAAATATATCCCAAGTTGACAAACAGTTCTGAATGGAATTCAGCACAAGCCAGGTCTACCTACCCTGGTTTTGTGGAGTTTAGACAGAACTCATTTTAAAGCTCTTTAATCTTATCAAAGACTTTAAGCTGGTATTTTTACAAAATTCAAATGGGAGACTCACTAAAATTTTTGGAAACTATTCATTTATTCAGCAAACATATGCTGAATACCTGCTGTGTGCTGAGGATGCATGGTACCTGTACCAGTGTTCTCAGAGCCCTCTGTGGTGGGAGGTAATAGTAAGAAGAGGGATTTTAAAGCCAGGCAGAGATGGATTTGAATTCTAACTTCACCGCTTACCAGCAGTTACTTGCTCTTGTTAGGCCTCGGTTCCTCCATCTTTAAAATGAAGATAATATTTAGCATGGCTTTTGTGAGAAAATTAAATGATTTAATGTATGTAAAATATACAGCTTGGCTCATAGTAGGTACTTGATAAAGGAGTGTGGTAAATGATATTAAATGTGCTGTAATAGACATCTATACAAGGATTAGCACAAAGAAGAGAGTAGTCAGATCTTTAGGAATGAAGATGGGGTTCATCAGGGAAAACGTCTTAGAAAAATGGTGCATAAGGTTGGTGGGTGTTGGTCAGTGAATAGCGTTACTTATGCGGATAAGTGGAGAGATTGCATTCCAGGCAGAGGGACTGTCCTGTCCTGCTCAAAACCAGAGTGAAACAGGCACCTTTGAGAAGTTACATGTCAATTGGACTGCCAAAATACAGGCTCCTATCTTGAGGGGTGTCAGCTGGAGATAGCATATGTAAAGGTGAGATCACGAAGGGTTTTGCTTTTCCTCTAAAGAGTCTAGACAGTATTCCAGAATAATGGAGAGCCATTGAAAGCTTAAGTGAAGGACTGGCATGGCTACATAATTGTGAAAGCTGTAAAGCAGATGCATTGGAGGTGATAAGTTTATGGCAGGGGACTTTTTTAGATTGGTTTTAGATGTGAAAATTTTTTGACCACATCAAGAGGAATACAAAGATGTGAGTACACACAATTGAAAGTGTCTACAACAGTATTTACCTATATTGTGTGGAACGCATTCTGAAGTTTTCTGTTTCAAAATGCTGGTTTCAACCCACTAAGTTGTTTTTACCATCTAATGCCTTGCAGCCTATGATTTTAAAATGCTTTGGAGGCTATTGTAGTTCCAGCAGAAGACGGTGGAGGTCTAAATCAAGGGGAGCAGTGGTGGTGGAAAGGAGGGAGGGGATAGATTTCAAAGTTATTCCAGAAATAGAATAAAAAGAGTTTGGTAACCACTTAGAGTTGATAAGTCTAGGTTGACTCACAGGTTACCTCACTGAGTGACTGGAGTCATAGACTAGAGTATATGGCAGAGACCAAGAACCCAAGTATCATTTTGTATCTTGACTGTGGATGTCATGTTTAGCTGATGTAGATTTTTAATTAGTTTATTTTTGTTTTAAATTTAATTTAAATTCCTTTAATTTGCTACAGGTGCCATCATTTATTTATGATCTACCTTACCCCTGGAATCTAGGAAACATTGACAAATGATGGTGACTATGAGTCCAGTTTGGATTATGTTGCATTAAAGTTGCCCATTGGGTATCTTATTGTAGCTATTCAGAAAGTTAACTATATGAGTCTGTAGCTCAAGAGAGAGAGATGGGCTTTTTAGTTTATTAATGTTAATTACAGCTGAGGCAGTAGACGAAATCTCCCAGGGAGAGTAAGCAGCGGAGGAAAATAGCAGGTGGTAAACAGAACTCTGGGAAGCACCTGCACTTGAGGCAGACAGAAGAGAATGAAGCCAACAAGAGGAAACAGAACAAATAATCAGATGGTAAAACTGAGAGAGTGGCATCTTGGAAGGATCAGGCATTTTTGAGAAGAAAACAGGAGTCAGCAATATCGAATGTATAGAAATGTCAGTGAGAAGAAGAGTTTATTGACTATGGCAAATGGGAGAACTTTGACCTTTGCAGACTAGTTTCATTGTGGTAGTGAGGACAGAAGTCTAATTTCAGTGAGTTAAGATGTGACCCAGAGACTAAGAACTGGAGATGGTGAGTGTAAACTGTTCTTTCTTGAAGGTTGGCGTTAGAAAGGAATGCCAGTGCACTGAAAAAGAATGAGAAAGATGGGCTGTTGCTCACAAGAACTAAGGAGTCTGTGCCTCAGAGTCCCTAGGTGATAATATGGGACTGGCAGCCCCTACATATTGTGTAACTTAGTGATGTTGTTTTTTCTCATTTCTTGGATTTAATCATAGGGTGAGTTAGCTATGTGGATGGGTTCTTTTGAGGCAAGATGAAGCAGAAGGAAGGTTTTTAAAGGATCTGCAATTGTGAAATATAGTCTGACTATTCAGAATGGAAGGCTTTTTCCTTCTGAATAGAAGAGTAATGCTCTGAATCTGATGAGCCCTTTTGCTATTTTCCTCTACCTCTAATATTGATGCCCTCTGCTTCTAAAGCCTCAGATAGCTCAGGGATTCCATGAATATAGATGCCATGGGCATCTCATGCTCTGGCTTTTCTTTCTGAGTCCTCGGGTACTCAAGTATCAGAGACTTTATATTCCTTGCCCTCAGGCAACTAGACTCCCCCTTAAGGTAGCAGTATATTGGGCCTGAGAGCTAATGCTCATCTGTAGCTTCTACTTTCTCTTCACCAGGCCTAACTGTCACTTTTCAGACCTAAAATCAAGCTCAGAGCTGATTTTGTCTTCTTTACCATTCCAGGTAAAACATTTGATGACTTTTCCAGGTCCATCCCTTCTGACCCTAAAATTTTCTCTGAAATTCCAAAGTAACCTTATTGATTTTTATGATATACAGAATGAACTAGGATAGATTTTATCTATATATGTGGTTTTAAGCTTCTTAATGGTGTTTAAATCTATAATTAACACTTTTGTTATTGATTTACAGTTATACTTCCCAATGTATTGCTCTATGTCTGTTTTCACTTAAGGATAATTTGTTTTGATTCCTAACAATGACGTTTATGTATATATCCATGGGGCATGATGTATATGTATTCATAAAAGAGAAAAGTGTTTATGAGTTGTCTTCATTAGCCTCACATTCTGCTTGCAAGCCCTCTTTTTAATTACTATTTTGAACCTACAGTTGTTTTTCCATTATATAATTGTACTGCATTCCCATTTTAGATCCAACTGAGGAGCCAGCACCACAGGCCACCAATACAGTTGGTTCAGTTATTGGAGTAATTGTTACCATTTTTGTGTCTGGAACCATATACTTTATTTGCCAGAGGATGTTGTGTCCACGTATGAAGGGCGATGGGGAAACCATGACTAATGACTATGTAGTTCATGGACCAGCTTCTGTGCCCCTTGGTTATGTGCCACACCCAAGCTCTTTGTCAGGATCCCTTCCAGGTGAGCTGAGACTGATCCATTGAGAATCAAGTCTTGGGTCCTGGCAAGATTGCCACGTTTCCATTATGGAAACAGAATACTGCCTACAGTCTATGTCCACGTAGACCGCTTTGGGTTTAAACAGTTATAAGAACAAATGTTCTCTTTTACTTTTAGCACCTTCTCTTTACACAGAAGTCCTTAGGTATGGTTTGGTAGAAATTGCCAAAGGATATAAAGCAAATATATGTACATACAAGCATTTATATATAATACATTTACTGCATATACTGGTTTTCTGGATGTGCTCTACTGAAAATGAATCAACTGGTCATTTGGTGAAAAGAATCATAAACCACAGTTCTTTAGGTTGGTTCACTACCAAGAGACCTCAGTACTACTGAGCCCAGGAATTAAACGAGGCCAAGAAATGGATGAAGATTCCTTTTCAGCAAACAGAGATTTAGAAATACCTGAGTGATAGCAGGGAGGTATATATCATCTTATGTTTTCTCCTAACTTAGGTGATGACAGTGGGAGTAGGTTTCGTTCAAACATAGCCAAGTTGCCAGATGTTCGATACTTGGGAGAGACCATATTGCTCTAGGGACGTACAGCTTTCTTTTCTTTTTTTTTTAAAATAAATTTATTTATTTTTGGCTCCGTTGGGTCTTCGTTGCTGCGAGTGGGCTTTCTCTAGTTGTGGCGAGCGGGGGCCACTCTTCGTTCCTGTGCGCGGGCTTCTCATTGCGGTGGCCTCTCCCGCTGTGGAGCACGGGCTCTAGGCGCGCGGGCTTCAGTAGTTGTGGCTCGCGGACTCCAGAGCACAGGCTCAGTAGGTGTGATGCACAGGCCTATCTGCTCCGCGGCATGTGGGATCCTCCCAGCCCAGGGCTCGAGCCCGTGTCCCCTGCATTGGCAGGCGGATTCTCAACCACTGCACCATCAGGGAAGCCCCAGCTTTCTTTTCAATGCATTTTGGTACCCTCAGTGAAAAGAAGCCTTTCTTGTGATGAATATGGAGAAAGAGATACCAGGCCAAGAGCCCTGTGAAAATAAGAACTTATTCTGGCTGTTAACTCGAAGGAAACATGTGATTTTTAAAACTGTTAATGATTCCTTGTTACCATACCTAACTTTGTTAGTGGAATTTGGGAAGTCACTTTGAAAAAATGGAATTTCTTCTTTAGCATTGTAGTTGTGATTCCAGCAACATTTGCATCCAGTAGATAAAGCAATAATCTTCCATACAGTGAGTTTATGCCCTTAAAAATGGGTTTAGTTTTCCTTTGAGCAGATCTATTACTTAGTCTGCCCTGCTTTGCAGCCTCCACTCTCCACAGTTCTTTCTTTCTCAGATCCTCTAAGAGGTTGAAAACCTCTCAGTTTGAAGAGCTCTGCTTCCATTCTGGGGAAGAGGAAGGGCTGGGAGCTATTCTTGTCCTTGTTCTAGGCCAGCTCTCAGTGGAAGTGTCCACTTCTAGGGAACATTTGTTTCTCTTTTCCTTTAAGTGTTTTCAATTATTATTGGGGAAAGAGGGCATAAATTGTTTTAAAGCCAAACTATTTGACTATTGGTATTTGTAATTCTAGTACTGAATAAAATTATTTCATGCATTTTTATAGACCTTATTCAACTTCAGTATTATCCTCCTTCATTTTAGGAATGTCTCGAGGTAAATCAATGATAAGCTCCCTCAGTATCATGGGGGGAAGCAGTGGACCCCCTTATGACCGAGCTCATGTCACAGGAGCATCGTCAAGTAGTTCTTCAAGCACCAAAGGCACTTACTTCCCTGCAGTAAGCAGTCTGTTTTCCTTTGTTCACTTTGAATACTAAGATAAACAGGATCTTAGATTTTTAACTTATTTAAATGTGGGTACTCAGTGATGGTAATATAAAAAGTTTTTTAGTATAGAATTTACGTATATAAGGCTCAAAGGATTTACTACCACGTGAGCACTTAGAAATCTTTCTTTAAGTTTACTGTGTAGCAACCAGCATATTTGAAAACACTGACATTAATTTCATATACTGGGTAAAAGTAGAACTATTGAATAGTACCTCCTGAGAGGCTAAGGACCTTCATTCCATGACCTCCCAAGAGAAGAAGCACACCTGGTATTTCTCCTAAGTCAGTAATTTTTCTCTAAACATTTATAATTTTAAAAACTCAGAACCCAGTTGTGCTATACTTAAACCAGTGACTTGTAGATTACAGATTCCCTTCTCATCACCTTGTGCTATTCAGCCATAATGAAATTGTGTCTTGGGGGGTGGAGAGCCACAGTCCTGAAGTACTATTTTAGGTCAAATCTTTGAAACAGGATTGTGCTACTCTTGTAATGGAAAGGAATATGAACAGAGATGAAGGAAAAGAAGTTGAAAAAAGGCTAATAGTCTCTGTCTGGAATAGACTATTCTTATTTCAATAATTTGATTATTTTTCCTTTTAGATTTTGAACCCTCCGCCATCCCCGGCCACAGAGCGATCACATTACACTATGGAATTTGGTTATTCTTCAAACAGTCCTTCCACTCATAGGTCCTACAGGTAATACACATCCTCCACCAGTATAAATCGAAGTATTTATTAGAAGCAAGTATTCTAGTTGTGAGTTTGCTGTAGCCCTGAATGAATAGATGATGGTCACCAAGAGAGAACAGGCATCTTGTCTTGGTAATGCTGATATTGCCCCTACCACAAATCCTTTTCTTTCAGGCCATTATACTTTTTTAAAATTGAAGTATAGTTGATGTACAATACTATATAAGTTACAGGTGTACAGTATAGTGGTTCACAATTTTTAGGGGTTATACTCCATTTATAGTTATTATAAAATATTGGCTATTCCCTGTGTTGTACAATATATCCTTGTAGCTTATTTTATACCTAAAAGATTATACCTCTTATTCCCCTGCCCCTAAATTGCCCCTCCCCACTTCTCTCTCCCCAGTAGTAACCACTAGTTTGTTCTCTATATCTGTGGGCCTGCTTCTTTTTTGTTATATTCACTAGTTTGTTGTATTTTTTAAATTCCACATATAATTGATACCATACAGTATTTGTCTTTCAATGTCTGACTTATTTCACTTAGCTCAATACCCTCCAAGTCCATCCATGTTATTGCAAATGGCAAAATGTCTTTCTTTTTTTATGGCTGAATAGTATTCCGTTTTGTGTGTGTGTGTGTGTGTGTGTACCACATCTTCTTTATCCATTCATGTGTTGATGGACACTTAGGTTGCTTCCATATCTTGGCAATTGTAATAATGCTGCTGGGAACATTGGGGTGCACATATCTTTTCGAATTAGTGTTTCCATTTTTTCAGATATATACCCAGGAGTGGAATTGCTGGGTCATATGATAGTTCTATTTTAGTTTTTTGAGAAACCTCCATACTGTTTTCCACAGTGGCTGCATCAATTTGCATTCCCACTAACAGTATACAAGGGTTCCCTTTTCTCTACATCCTGCCAGCATTTGTTATTTGTGTTCTTTCTGATGATAGCCCTTCTGACAGGTGTGAAGTGATAGCTCATTGTGGTTTTGATTTGCATTTTGCTGATGATAGCAATGTCAGGCATCTTTTCATGTGCCTGCAGGCCATCTGCATTTCCTCTTTGGAGAAATGTCTGTTTGGGTCTTCAGGGCACTATACATTTTTTAAAGAGAGTCAAAAATGCTGTCTTTTAAAGTATTAAGGTAGAGCCCCCAGGCTTTGGCAGTATTCTAAGGAAGTTACCCCCAAAGTGACTTGATTGCAAAATAGGTTACTGCTGAGGTTAGGTTTGATTGATAGTCTTCAGTGGAATATTGGGATAAAACTAAGGTTGGGAGCATTTCGAGAACTCTAAAACAGCAGGAGTATTAAGGGAACAGAATTTGAGAAAAGTTGAGAGAAGCTTAAGTTCACCTCTTGCTTACATATGTTATTACACTCTGGAACGAAAAGTTTCTCATATAGTTGCATGGAATAAATCATGACTCACTAAAATAACTGAAATGTATTTGTAAGCCAGAAATGGGGGGATTATGCCTTTGTGCTGATTCGTGAGGCTGTAGAGCATAGGGACGAGCAAGTTAAGTCCTAGTGTGTCATCTTCTGTCTTATTCGAGAGGCCAGCGGAAAGTCCAAAACTTACACTCTCTCGTCACTTAGCACCCAGTGTTTATTGGCATCCCTCAAGTGCCTGTTGTCTTCGAGATCAGGTGTTTCCTAGCATTCCAGTCAGATTGCCCTGATATATAACCTTATAGATGTGTAGAAAGCAAGTGGAAATTGTTTATAGTATCTCATTCACAATTCTCATTTCAGTTTATGGATAAGATAGGCTTGGCTCTGAACTGATTGTTTTTATGTTTTATTATAAATGTTGCTTTCCCTACCACAGGTTTGTTCTAAAAAGCCAAATAGAAAGGCAGAAAATTGAAAAAACGAAAGACCTAAAATTTTACTTTTAAAAAATTAATTTCCTTAAATTGAATAAAACACTGTTTGGTTCAAGTAAACATAATTGCATCAAAAACAATTCTTATTTAACCATTTCCCACATCTCAAATTAAGCCCAGTTTATTTCTTCAGAGTGAAACTTTTTATCATTTGTTGAAACTTTTGTCTAACTTAAAGTTTGCGGAACTTAAAAGAATTTTGTTAATTCTGTTTCCTTTCGTTCTCTCCTCTTTTTGTTTCTCTCCCATGAAAATGGAATTTGGGCCTTTTAAATATAGAGCCAAGAAATTTCTCCAAGGCTCGCCACCTGATTGGACAGAAAGATAAGACCTAAAAAATACTATGACATCATGTCAGTACTGGTAGTAAAAATGCTTGAGAACCTGCTTGGCAGGTCATGTAACTTTTGGTCTCTTGCAGCCATTTCTTTTCATACCACTGAGGGCTTACCTCACATGGCTTTTATCCTGAGGTGTTGTTATCTGGCACTTTGTATCGCTAGGTATTTTATAAATCGTTACTTCAGTTTTACACTTGCTCTTGCCCTACTCTTACAGTCATTTTGTCTGATGGGAAAGCATATAAATCTTGATTGAGATAAATATGAAATAAGATCAGCTTTACTATATTTAGACTATGAATGGTATAAGAAGTTATAGATAGAAGTAGAAATGATAGAAAAGCCAGCAATTTGTCAGCTCTTATTTTCACTAGTACACTTCTCTCTTTCCAGTGCCTTTTTCTTTAGTTAGCCACGCTATAGACTTGACTTAACAGCTATAGATTACTTGAAAAGGTAGCTTAAAAGGTGTAAAAAATAAATTAGGACTCTGAAATACATATTAGAAAATTCACTGGTCCTGTATGGATACCTAGAATTTATCATTTTGATGTTCAGTTAGAGCCACTCTTATGACAATATGCTTGTCTACATACAGGGAATCAACAATCCTTCCCCCAACCCACAGCAATTTCCCTTTGCTGATAGTAATAATAATGGGATAGATAAGCTCCTTAGGCTGTCTACCAAAATTCAGCCTGGCTTGTACAGTATTTGAGTTGTAAAGAGAGAGTGAAGTCTTCAGACATCATTAAATTATTCATCAGGTAAATCATAGATCGTTTAAGGAGTATTGAGAGAATGCTAACGTGTTTGAGTAATATAAGATAATAAAGACCCATTCTTCTCACAGATCATGGAGAGCCAGAAATTGGTGAGGTCCACTATATAGACTAAATCCAAAATGTATAACTGAGAGATTTTCCAAAGATGACCATTAAATACAACTTTGAATAGTTCTTTTTTATTCTATGATACAGGGTAACTTAAAGATACAAGCGCACACCCAGAGGCTAGAATGGGTTCACCTCTGCATTCCCATTCTATCCACTTTTAATTGCTTCTAATCACATTTTATCTACAAATATGAAACACATGCTATCTTCCTCCTCCAATCTGCCATGGAAAACTGCCTCTTGGTTGGTGCAGCCTTAAATTGTAGTAGCTTATCGTCTTGCAGGTGAGGTTTGCGTTTAATACTTCTGTATTCTGATAGAGAAAACCACCTCTCCAGAAGTTTGACTCAGCCTCTCCTGATTTTCTCCCTATGCCAGCTACAGGCCACACAGTTACCGGCACTTTGCACCGCCCACCACACCCTGCAGCACAGATGTTTGTGACAGTGACTACGCTCCCAGTCGGAGAATAATGACCTCAGTGGCCACAGCCAAGGGCTACACTAGTGACTTGAACTATGACTCAGAGCCTGTGCCTCCGCCTCCCACGCCCCGAAGCCAGTACTTGTCGGCAGAAGAGAACTATGAAAGCTGCCCACCTTCTCCATACACAGAGAGGAGCTACTCTCATCACCTCTACCCACCGCCGCCCTCTCCCTGTACAGACTCCTCCTGAGGAGCGGCCCTCCTCCTCTGACTGCCTCCCACACGAAAGTGTAAACACGAATTCGGTTGAGATCTGGAGGGGGGGAGGGAGCTCTTCGAGAAGGGTGAGGCAGACCATGTACAGATAAAAATTATAAATGGGGTAGGGCATACTGGAGATATTTGTACAGAAGGAAAAGATATTTATATATTTTCTTAAAACAGCACATTTGCTGCTTGTGCCATAAAAATTTGTATAAAAAATAAATTTGTACTAAAAGTTTTATTTTTGCAAACTAAATACACAAAGCATGCCTTAAACCCAGTGAAGTGACTGAGTACAAAGGAAACAGGAATAATAAAGGCATCACTGACCAGGAATGTCTGGGCTTTATTGATACCAAAAAAAAAAGAAGAAGAAAAGAAGAAAAAAATTAAAGTCCATCTCAGAGCAGCAAACTATAGATACTTGGAAGTAGCCAAATGGCCTTCATGTTAACTAACATTTGAAGGCCAGCAGATTTAAGAAATGAAAGGAAAAAAAAAATTAATACTAACTTTGGATAAAGGGCTTTGTTTTCTCTAGGAATCCAACAATTTTATCGAGGAAGATAGATATTTATAAAAATCCATTTGGGGTGCTGCTGTTGTGGGAGAGATCAGCTGTCTGGTGAGATGCTATGGGGCCGTTGGTTGTGCAAGTCTTCCGTCCCTACCTTAAAACTCACCCCTCTGTCATATATTAATTTTTTCCCCTGGGCGTTTTCACCTTGCTTCCTCCCCTAGCAGTATTGTAGGGTATTTTGCCAAAATACCATAATTTATTCACAGTTTTTTATCTGAGGATTGATAAAATGGAATTTTCTAAATTAAGGTTTCATTTTAATATTTCTACTAGCTCCATACCCCCGTCAGCTTAGCTCTTCATTTGGACTGCTGTGTTCGCATAATGATCAAAGGTTAGACATGTTATTGCTCCTCTTTACTTCCAAGATTGTTTTAATGCTCATTAAAATGTCTTTTTACAACACATATAGAAAATGTTTAAGAGTTACAAATTTAACCATTAAGTTTTTGTTGTAAATTAATCATATATCCTTGCAGTACTTTCAGCATATAATATCACAGTATGAAATCATTTTTATATGTATCTTTCCTAGTAAAACATTTAAATATGTTCCGGTTAGAGACAATCTATTTAAAAAGAGAATTTTTTGTTATCGTTGGGTTTTCCCTTTATTAACTGTTGGTGACATTTTCATGTTCTTTAGGCCAATTTTTCTCAGAATGATCTCTCCATACATACCTCTTCTAATGTGTGACATGAGTTTAATATCTTTCTGTTACCTAATGTGAATGTTAGATTTTTTTCAAATTATCCATGAATTATTCTTATAATCACCTCATATATTTTTTATGTGTCTTCCCTCTTATTCCATGATGGATTAAGACGATTTAACAAATTTAACAATATGGATTACATGAGAAGGCAAACTGTTAGCTTCTCAGTTGTCAGAACTTGGGTGGAGGGGAATATTGGAAGGCTCTTATGTAATCTGCCTGACCTGTGTGGTACTGGGGCTGCTTCATCTTCAGCTCTCAGGGCTGACCTGTGGAATGATTCTAGCACTGCTCTGCCACCTTGCCAGAAGTTGGTTTCCTGCTTTTTACATGTTTCCGAAATTTCTCTGCTAAAGTTGAATGTGTTTTTAAACTAATGTAGTTTTACCTTAACAGATGTTGGTCAGTTGTTATCGAATGATTTTTTTTTTTTAATTCTGTTTTGTTGAGGCCTCTCTGGATCTCAGGACCGAAGAGAAAACAGTGGAAGAAGGGATTCAGAATTTTGGTAGAGGTGAACTAACTGTTTAAGCAATTTAAAAATATACCTAAGTAAGCTTTTTAAAGAGAAAAAAACACAGTTTCAGAGTAATGCTTATATTATTGGGAGTACCTTGTATGAATCAGGTGCACTTGATTTTGCGTATAAATAAATGGTAATCCATTAGTATCCTGCATTTCAGTCAGGCGAGTGTTAACTCTTCCTGTTGATGGAACAGAGTGCTCAAGTTCTAACAAAATGGACATTGAAGTTGCGTTCTGTGACACACAAGGGCGCTTGATGCTCAAATGAAGATGGAAAGGTTAGCAATAACTGGGTATCACTTAGAATTTGAGAATTCTGTATGTTTACATTTTTTAATGTGCATCTTTATCTGGTGGGCTTCCCATGTGGAAACTTGCACTATAATGAACTAAGAAGAATATTGCCTTGTTATATCTCAGTTCAAGTGCTTGTACTGCGATGGCAATGGCCTCTTCTTGCAAAATACTAATTTGTGTGCCAATTTGTTTGAAATTATTTGAAGGCAGTTCAGCTGAATCTCAGAATCCTCTTTCTTGGTATTTGAGATGGATTCTTAACATTTTGGGGAGTACCTTTCAATGAGAATTGTCAAAATTCAGGAAAGATTTATTGACCCTCAGATTATATGGACAGTTAAGCTTAAAAGTAGACTATCTTGATTATTAAACACAAGATCTTTAATTGGAAGATAAAAAATTAATATATGAGGGCACAAATCAGGGGAAAAAGGGAAAAAGTGTTTTGAATTTGGAGTATTGCTAGATTCAACATCCATGCTGGGGGGCAATGAATAAAATTTCATTATATTCCTTAAATGCAAAAGTATTCATTGTGACTGTATGGCGTGAAGTACGCCCATTACTGATGTCATTAAAATTATCTGAGAATTGAACTTCAGCATAGCGTGCTTTCTGTGCCCTGTAGTAAGCTATTCTTCACTGAAGTGGTCTTTTATAATTCTGAACTTTTATAATCTTGAACTTGGCTCCTGCTGAGCCCTGGTTTTCTGAACAGTGGCCCAAAGGATTTTGTTGCTTATATCAGATAATGGCATATTCACAACGTAAAAAACAGTTAAGGCATAGAATTTTCTCAATATTAATTTTTCTTTCAGGAAATTTTGTTATGCCTCTGACACTTGCTATAACTCTTCTAACTAGCATATCATGAGATATTATATGTTTAGCAGAAATTATCATTATTTTAATTTTAATATAAAAATACTTTGTGATGTACCACCAAGAGCTTATCTGACCCTTCAATAAGTTTGAGAACAGATATTCTAAAGGGTTGATACGTATTTAGAAATGAAGTCTTCACAGTACATTTTCATCTAATATAGGCCAGTAATTGGGGGTGGGAGCTTTTGAGCAGTAAAATTTTAAGATGATTGAGGATTGTATGTTTTCATCATTTAAAAATACTCCAAAGTCAATCATTTGTATACAACCAACTCATTTGATATTAAGACATTGTTAAGGTATAAAAATAGCCACCATCCTTATTAGGTAGCAGTTAGTTTGGAGGGAAAATTTTTTTGTTTTGCTGTAAAAGCTCATTAATGAAGAATACTTCACATAGGGTTAGTAACTGTGACTTAATCTGTTAATGAACTGTATATATTTATGTGACCTGATAGCAGTAATCATAGTATAGAGACTACTTACTTTTGGTACAAAAGAAAGGCTTGCCTTAAACAAGCAAACCTGGCTCTGCGATAGGTCTGCTGCTATTGTTTCTCTGTCAAGTCCTGTGCCTCGACTAGATTCTTAAAAGTGTAGTTTTTGTTTTTTTGTTTTTGCGGTACGCGGGCCTCTCACTGTTGTGGCCTCTCCCGTTGCGGAGCACGGGCTCTGGACCCGCAGGCTCAGCGACCATGGCCCGCGGGCCCAGCCGCTCTGCGGCATTTGGGATCTTCCCGGACCGGGGCACGAACCCATGTCCCCTGCATCGGCAGGCGGACTGTCAACCACTGCGCCACCAGGGAAGCCCAAAAGTGTAGTTTTCAAAATTGCTTTATCTCTTGCAGGGGGAAACTTGTCACTTCATTGATTTGCATGCCATAAAAACAGCATGTTGGTTATTACCATTACACATCTAACAAGATTCAGAAACAAAAATCTTGGCCTTTCCCCCCCCCCCAAGTATGTCAAACTTTTAATAAGCGCAGTACTTCATTCTGAATAATGACATGAATAGTATGTCTGGAGTGTGGGTATGAATATGTGATTATCAGATGGCTGACAAATGTTTGAGCATCAGTAAATGAGACTGTACACTAAGTGTAGACATGGACTGAGTCTTAAAGAAGTTCATAATCAAGCATTGTTTAAAACATGTTCTCAGAATTCTTAAACTCAAGAAATTTAATTTTATTTGGTACCCCTTTCCTTATCCCAAGCCTAAAATGAACCAAGAGAAATAACAGATGATTTTTACAAAGTACTAGTAGCATATGGTTGGTTTCTGACTTCTGGGATTGCATCATTTCACAATAGGCTCAAAATTTAGCTTTTGAAATTCTCAAACTTTTAAAGGACTTTGGACCCTAAAGCATAACATTTTACTGTTATAATTTTAAAAGATTTTTAAAATTGTGAACCATATACTCAGGATATTTGTTTGATTGGATTCTGCCTTTTGTTAAACTAAGCCTATACCTGAGCGGAGAGGGAGGTAGATTTTTCGGTTAATCTAGATGATTTAGAATGAAATTACTGACCTCATCCTTCTTCAGTCAAGGTAAACTTTATGGTGTTTTGTTTTTGGTGTTTTTTTTTTCATAAGGCATTCTTAAACTATTCTTAAGTTATTGCTGAAAAAAATCATCATGACTCTACAGGTAGAATTATAAACTAAATGGTATCTTGTACTCAGAAGTGGAATATAGCCTTACAAAAACTAACTTTTAGATTTCCCATTACTTAGGGTTTGCCCAGTAGTTAACACCAAAGAATTATACAATGTGCTTTTGCTTAACTGTCCATTCTTTTTTAAAAAGAAAGAATTTTTTTAAATTATTAACAAAATTTTTTAAATCAAATATAAGGGCAGGGATATAGATAAATATTTAGATAGATAGAGAGATGTATATGTCTCTCTAAATATCAATGCCTAAATATGAATATTAAAAAGAAAATAAAGCAAAGAAAGTCTAATTAAACCTAACATTACATGAAATTAAGTATCTGGGCTTAGTTGAGGACATTTTATTATAATAAGAGTAAAGAGGATACTGAGATGCTTAAGCTGGACTAGCCTTATTTGCAAGTGAAGGATCTGGTGCTGCTTTCAGATGTTTTATCCTCTGTGTTTTTAAATTTTTTCTTAAGCTTTAATCTTCGTCATTGTCTTAAAGTCAGCTGGTGTTTCTTGTTCATGGACTTTGGTACGATGGTGCTTTGCAAGGATGTATTTATATTTTAATGACCAACATTTGGTCAGCCCTTGTCCACTATTCACTTCCCCCTTTTTGTAAAATAAGTGCTTTAATTTTAAACTGTATAAAAATACCTTGTATAAATCCCCTTTTTGATTATTACAATAAGTTGAGTTGTAACAAATGAAATGTTGATTTTTATAATAAAACAGTGGAAAATACAAGTGTCATTTCTTCAGCAAGAAATTAAAACAGTTGATTGTGCTTTGCTATGATATATGAATGTTGTGTTTCAGACACAACAAAACCCACCTTTATTGTTTGCATTTCAAATAAAATACAACTTTGGAAGAGAGGTTTGAGAACGGCTGTTGCTTAGTGCAATGCTGACAATACCTGTGATTGGGAACAGAATAAGGAAAAGTTGGGTCTGCTTACCCACTGCACAGCAAAGCCAATCTACTGTTACTGGGTTGTGGTGAAGGAAAGTACAGCATTTATTTGCAGGGTGCCAAGCAAGAAGAATGGGCAGTTTGTGCTCAAAAGACCCAAACTCCCTGATAGCTTTCAGGAAAGAGTTTTTTTAAAGGCAGCATTTGGGGTAAGAGCTGCAAGGTGCATGACTTTCTTCTGATTGGTTGGTGGTAAGGTAACAGAGTGGTGTTTCAGGAATCTTTATCATTAACCTTGTGGTTCTAGCCAGTCTGGGTTCTACATGCTTGTGGTTAGCATGTAGTCACCATTCTCTACTTGGGTTGGGGGGCTGGGAATCTTAGTTTCTATGAACAGCTCAAAGATACGCATCAGGTTGTTAGGTATATCCCCTGAGAAGGAACTAGGATTCTGTTTTACCACTGAACTATTATCATTGCTTTTCTTGCTTAACTGCTTTTCCTTTGTTTCTGAATTCCCTCTCTTCCCTAATTAGTAGGAACTCTGGGAAGGCATAGGAGACTAAAGCCTTTTTCTACAAACAAGAAACAGGAGACAGGAGGGCTTTTGTGCTCAGGAGGGCCCCACAGGGTCCTGCTCAGTTTCACAATTTGTGCTTCTGATTGCTCTTGTTTTTTTGTTTCTCTTTTTTTTTGCGGTACGCAGGCCCTTCACTGTTGGGGCCTCTCCTATTGCCAAGCACAGGCTCCGGATGCGCAGGCTCAGCGGCCATGGCTCACGGGCCCAGCCGCTCCGCGGCATGTGGGATCCTCCCAGACCAGGGCACGAACCTGTGTCCCCCGCATTGGCAGGCGGACTCTCAACCACTGCGCCACCAGGGAAGCCCTGCTCTTGTTTTTATAAACTCCTGGAAGGAGTCCTGATGTGGCCTCTGAGCCACCCCCTTCTCCTCCTCCTAATTATCTTTAAAAATGAACTTGCTTTTCCTGGTGCAGAACCCAGTATTATATGATGATATCGAAAGGTAGCAGAATATACCACTGCAAAATATGCCACTTTGGCATCTTGATTGTTTTGATCTGTAGGTACTTAAAAACCAGCAAATGCAGAGAAAAGCTGTCTCTGGATTCCCCGTATCTGCCTAAAGACAGATCATCTAAAAGCAACACAATTGTCATGAATCATAAATCCCTTCCCCGAGAGTTTTATCAACCAGGGAAGATTGACGTCACGGGAGAGGAGACTATAAGTGGACACATTGGCCAAATGTCACAAACTATCATATCTCCTATGTATTCTCTTAAAGGCCTATTCATCTTTCCTAATAATCCCTGAAGAGGCCTACATCCTCACTCCCCTTTCCCTGTTAAAATGGTGTTTAAGCCTGAATTCTAAACCACCTTAAAGAGTTACTCATTTTTCTCTGGGTATCTCCTATGTATACCTAAGATATTACATGTTAATAAACTTCTGGTCTTTTTTTTTATTCCCCCTTATAAATCTGTCTTTTATTGTAAGAGTCTCATCTAAGAACTCAGAAGGGTGGATGGAAAAACCATTGAGAACTCAAAACTACCGGATCCCTGCTTTAGTCTGAGATTACTGTTTGATAGGAAGAGGAAGCAGCTTTTTTATTAGGCAGTAGTTGAGTTCAAACATCAGGTGGTTAAATGGAAACCAAGTGTTTTTTTGTTTTGTTTTTCCTTAATCAGTATATTTTAAAATTGAAGTATGGTTGATTTACAGTGTTGTGTTAATTTCTGCTGTACAGCAAAGTGATTATATTCCTTTTTTTTAGTATTCTTTTCCATTATGATTTATCATAGGATATTGAATATAGATTTTTTGTGGTATACAGTAGGACCTTGTTGTTTTTTCTGTTTGTTTGTTTTCATTTATTTAATTAATTTTTTATTTTTGGCTGTGTTGGGTCTTCGTTGCGGTGCACAGGCTTTCTCTAGTTTCGGCGAGTGGGGGCTACTCTTTGTTGCAGTGCGCGGGCTTCTCATTATGGTGGCTTCTCTTGCTGAGGAGCATGGGCTCTAGGCACATGGACTTCAGTAGTTGTGGCTCGCTGGCTCTAGAGCACAGGCTCAGTAGTTGTGGCGCACAGGCTTAGTTGCTCCGCGGCACGTGGGATCTTCCCGGACCAGGGATCAAATCCATGTCCCCTGCATTGGCAGGCGGATTCTTAACCACCGCGCCACCAGGGAAGCCCAGGACCTTATTGTTTATCCATTCTGTATATAAAAGCCTACATCTGCTCACCCCAACCTCCCACTCGATCCTTCCCCCAACCCCCTCCCCCCGGCAACCACCAATCTGTTCTCTATGTCCATGATTCTGTTTCCTTTTCATAGATAGGTTCATTTGTGTCATATTTTAGATTCCATATATAAGTGATATCATATGGCATTTGTCTTTCTCTCTCTGACTTACATTACTTAGTATGATAATCTTTAGTTGCATCCATGTTGCTGCAAATGGCATTATTTTGTTCTTTTTTATGGCTGAGTAGTATTCCACTGTATATGTGTACCACATCTTCTTTATCCATTCATCTGTCGATGGACATTTAGGTTGTTTCCATGTCTTGGCTATTGTGAATAGTGCCAGTGTGAACATAGAGGTGCATGTATCTTTTTGAATTACAGTTTTTTCTGGATATATGCCCAGGAGTGGGATTGCTGGATCATATGGTAATTCTACCTTCAGTGGAAACCTAGTTTTAATGTAAAAGTCTTTCTTTAGTAGATGCTTTTGAAGAAATGAGCTTACCTTGGCTTCTTTGCTGACCCCTAGCATTCTTTCTCTGGAGGGAAAACAAAAATCATGTGAGTTGTGCTGTTGCCAGTTGAGTCAAAGAAAGGAAAGGCAGAACTATGGTTGGTTTGCCTGATTTTAAAGGTGTGCTGTAGAATAAGGAAGACAATGAAAAGACTAATTCAGAAAGACACATACAGCCCAGTGTTCATAGCAGCATTATTTACAGTAGCCAAGATATGGAAGCAGCATAAGTTTCCAACAAGTGAATGGATAAAGAAGATGTAGTGTGTGTATACACACACACACAGACACACACAAGGGAATATTACTCAGCCAAACAAAACAATGAAATTTTGCCATTTGCAACAATATGGATGGACCTGGAGGGAAGGTATTAATTATGCTTTAGAGAGTGACAAATAATGTATGCTATAACTTATATGTGGGAATCTAAACTATGAAACAAATGAATATAACAAAACAAAGAAACAGATTTACAGATACAGAGGACAAACTAGTGGTGACCAGTAGGGAGAGGGAAGGGGGAGGGGCAAGGTAGGGGGAGGGGGTTAAGGGATACAAACCACTATGTATAAAATAAAGAAGCTGCAAGGATATATTGTACAGCACAGGGAACATAGCCGATATTCTACAATAACTTTAAATGGGTTATAATTTTAAAAATATTTCATCACTATGTTGTACACCTGAAACTAATATAATATTGTAAATCGACTATACTTCCATTAAAAAAATGAATAGGGAATACAGTGAGTTGTTTTGGGTTCTTCTCTCCCCACATAGGTTTTCAGCTAAGGTTTTACAATCTTTTTAATTTTAATTCTTTGCCTTATATGTGATTACATTATTTCCGTAAATTTAAATCAAAGGATGAATTAGTATTCACAGGGTTCAGGACACACTACCCCAAACTATGGCACCTTGGCACGTTGAATATTTTAAGCTGAAGGAATTTGAAAAATGGGATGTTGAGGAAGGACTCTCTGACCTTCCTGTGAAGCAGGTATAAACCATCATGTGAAAGGTACCCTCCCTTTACCCGGAAGAAAGACACACTGAGGAATCTGGACAGGCATTGCCGAGTTCTCCCAGTTTACTACGCTTAGCTCATACTCTGCCCTATCATATCTTTCCATGACTTTCCACTCTTCATCAAACCCAGTGAAAGAACAGGTTTAACCATCTTTTGGATCTTCATTTCCTTATGAGGGCTCCCATGACATGTAAAACAAACACATTTTTATGCTTTTCTATTCTTAATCTCTTTTGTTACAGCGGTCCCAGTAGAGAACTTAGAAGATATTTTTCATCCCCTATACTGGTTTCAGACCTCTGGATCTATTCATTTGTACCATCGTGCAGTCTGCACAATCCATCTTCCAACCCAGAAAAATTTCTACCTGAGATCTGCGCTTGTAAATTCAGATTTAATTACCATATAAAGCCAGTCTTCCACAATAAAGAGGCTAAAAATAAAGGATAACATTTGTTAACATTTAACCGGCATTTACTGTGCACCAGGTGCTGTGGGAAGTATCCAATTTTTTTCCACAAAATAATCAACTGATTAATGACCAACCTTGACAGGAAGTGCCCAATTGGAGTATGAAAATTCTAGTGTGAAATTTTGATCAGAGACAGTTGGCAGTGGATGCAGGGAAAAGGACACTGAATTGAGATTTAGACTGTAATCTCTGTTCCATTTTAATTAATTGCCAAGACATGTCTGAAGTCATTTATTCTCTGTATTTGTTGGTATTCATCTCTAATAGTTTTCTGAACCTTGACTCTTCAATCAGCCAGTTCTACCACCTGTTCCAGAGAGCTACTTGTACATAAAGCATTCTAGGCAATAAATAGTATTACAGGGAGGCCAAACAGCTATGTAGCATCCTGTTCTGTGTAGATCCCTGTTTAATGCCTCCTTCCTCCTGGCCCCTTCTCTGGTCTTGCTCTGCATTCCAAAGGAATTTATAGCTCTCAAAAGAGAGACAACACAAGGCCTATCATACCGTAAAAGCTGTATGGCAGACAAAAGTGATTATCTTTTGATAATCAAAGGGAGCTTTTTGACTTGATTATTCTACCAAAAGCTTCTGCGATACGATTACCTAGTTGTATGGTCCTCAAGATGCTTGCGTTTTGTCCAGTAATTATAAAACCAAGTTCCCCTGCCGAGTTCGATTAACCTCTCTATCTAAAACGTTATTCCCTTTCTTGTCTTGCCCCGTTCTCCTCAGGATTGACGAATGTCAAAGAAAAGGCGGGATTGAAACTGAGCAGAACCCTGCAGGGCCTTCCCAGGTACCAAAGCCCCTTCCGTGTTCTCTGTTTCTTGTTTGTAGCAAAAGGCTTTAGTCACCTAGGCCTTCCCTGAGTTCCAAAAAGTGGGCACAAGTAGTTAACTAGGGAAGTGAGGGCATACAGAAACAAAGGTAAAGCAAACAAGAAAAGTAATGATAGTTTAAACAGTAGTTCAGTGATAAAAGTCCTAGCTCCTCCTCAAAGGATATACATAACAATCTGATACATACCTTTGAGTTGTTCAGCAAAACTAAGATACCCTTCCCTGCCTGGAGGATGGTGACAACATGCAGACCACAAGTATGTACCTCAGAAGGTTGGAATCAGAAGGTTGATGATTAAGATTTCTGAGACACGACTCTTACCTCACCATCAACTAATTAGAACAAATCATGCACCTTGCATCTTTCATCCCAAATGTTGCCTTTAGTAACCCTTCCCTGAAAGCCATCAGGGAGTTTGGATCTTTTGAGCATGAACTGCCTGTTCTCCTTGCTCGATACCCTTCAAATAAATGCTGTACTTTCCTTCACCACAACCCCGTGTCAGTAGATTGGCTTTACCAGCAGACCCTAGTTGGATTTGGTGACCACAAAGGGACTCATCGTCCCACGTGGGTGTCTCACCTGTGGCACATCAAACCCTGGCTTGTGGTGGCTCTCATTCTGTCCAGCAGCTGCCTGAGCACATTTGTCTCAAGGACAGCCCTGAGGCTTGCCACTGACTGGGTGTCGTTGACACACAGCGCTTTTAATATTTGTGGTAAAGGAAACGAGGCATTTGAAGGTTGAGGTACCTGGTAAGTAGAGGAGTCTTATGCGTGATGATACCAGGGTATTTTTCCCTATTGTGTTACCTTGACTGGAAGTTTCCATTTGGGTTTGGGACTTGGCCATTTGACTCCAGTGTCTGAGCAGAGCACCGCTTTAATTGGATTTTCCCTTTTGGACTGAGGAGTCTCTCTGGCCATTTAGCACCACCTGGGGCTGTACCTGGGAATCTCCTGTTTGGACCAGGACTCATACACCACCATCTGGGACAGTAAGAGGAGGCTTCTCACTCTCAAGTTAGGGAAGTGTGACCCTAAGGGACCCCATTGCATTGGTTTGTTTCTTTCGGCACACAGCCTGGGGAATGTCTGACAGTACCAGCCATGGATAGTTTATGATGGGTAACCAGAACTCTATTATATCTTGTAGACCCTTAGGGTCTGTTTTGCAAAACTGGGATATCTTCAGTTATGCATCCAAAGAAAAAAGTGTTTCATTTTAATACTGCTTGGCCTCATTGCTCCTTAGGATCTGGAGAACAATGGGCCCTAATGGCTCTCTAATTTATAACATAATCTTTCAAGTAGAACTGTTTTGTAAAAGGAAAGAAAAATGGTATGAAATTCCTTCTGCAAAGCCTTTTTATACTGTTGTATCAAAATAAGCCTTTTGGAATGGGTTTGGCTTTGAGTCTTTTGGAACTGGTTTGGCTTATATTTTGAGGGTGTGTGTGTGAGTGTATATTGGTGTTAAAGAAGGTGCAGTGTTTCGATTGGTGGACATGAGAAACAAAAGTTCATTTCCTAAAAATAGCCCTTTAGGATGCATCCTACAAAATTAGACCACCCTCAGTTCTGGTGGCCATGGTGTTCTTTAGACTCCAGAGAAAAATGATGAGGATGGAGCTCTTTTGACATTCTAAGTTTTTTTTTTTTTTTTTTTTCATATCCTGTGAGAGGAAGCAATCTTTCTAAGAGGAACTTGCATTTCTCTCCCTGTGCCTTTGAGATATAAATGTTCTAATTGGGCTCTCAGAAACTTTTATCTGACCATCTCCAATTCCTGAGACTAAAGGAAAAAAAAAAAAAAAGAAAAAGAAGGATTTTTAACTCAAGCAGGAAACAATGAGATCTGTGTTTATATGGATGTATGTATGGCTATGTATATTATAGAGATGATATGTTTTTACCTCTGGATGATATTACCAAAATTAATTTGTAAATTATCTCTGTTTAATTGGCTTAAAGGAAAGTAAGCACTTACATAAATTTTCAGACTTAGAAACTAACCTGATGAATTTTAGGTTCACATGATCTGGGAAATATTTAGTATTAAATTAATTTTTGGTATTAAAGTTAAAGTTTATTGGTTTAATATAGGCATGTCTTTTGAGTCATCAACATTAAGTAGAATACTTTTATTACACCTAGGTTTACTGAGAGTCAATAAGATTTTGTTATTCCTGTTACAAAATTTGTCAGGAAAGAAAACTTGATATGAAACTTTTAAGTAAATGTAAATGAGGTAGTAGTTTTTTTGGATCAACTCTTTGGGAATAATTATGTTTTGCGATTGTCTACTTAAAAATCATCTCTCCAGGTATTGGTAACTTAAAACTCTTTATAGAGTTTTGCTAAATTAAGTTAAATGATGGAAATTTCTTGAATATCTAGGTCATTTCAAATAAGATAAAATACTGGAACGTTAATTGTTAAGTCTAAGTTTACCTACTTTTGTCTTCTTGTGAGAGAGAAACTAAAGATGTTTGGGTTTATTAGACACATGTCTTGTACCACAATGAGGAAAGAAATTATGAGGAGATGTATATTTCTAGAGGTTATAGAATATATTCATAAGTTGGCCAGTCAGGAAATTCTGGTATGTTCACAATTGCTTACTTCTTGTTTTTCACTAGAGATTAAGGTTTTTGATGGTTAAAATTTGTAATATATATGTATATAAAGGTACTAAAATAATAAGGGAAACATTTCAGTATGCAAGGAAAGTAAGAGGTGTGTTTTCAGTAAAAGAATGTATGAGAAATTGAAATGCATTTTTTAAGGGAAAAGAAAGTAATTTTGTCCTAAAGCTGATTATTTCCCAATGGGAAAGAAAATAAGGGATAAACTAATATTGATACAGAAAGTTGTAGATTTATGAAAAAAAAAATCTTTAAAAGGAATTCTATGTGTGGTCAGGACTAAGATTAGAATGAATTTAACTGAGTAAAGTTTAAGATTGAAGGTAAAGCGGTATAAAACTTGAATTGGGTTTTCTCTTTCTGTTAAGAGAACAAAGTTTTATTGGAATATTGATCTGCTTTTGATAATAGATTGTAAAGTTTCTTAACTTTTTGAGTAATTTATACTTTCTGTATTTGCTCTTAAAATCTCTTATTGTCACTTTGGTTAAGTAAGTAAGTATTGTTTCACAGTGACCTATGATCCTATTTGACCAGGTGTTTTGAAACTTTTTTATATTTTTGACAAACTTTTCTAATATCAAATTCTAA
Source organism: Hyperoodon ampullatus (assembly GCF_949752795.1). NCBI lineage: Eukaryota > Metazoa > Chordata > Mammalia > Artiodactyla > Ziphiidae > Hyperoodon > Hyperoodon ampullatus. Next base: position 93,687,691 of record NC_136924.1, read on the forward strand.
TTAAAGTACTTTTGATCTCCAGCTAATTTGGGAATGCTTCAGAGAAGCCCTAAGGCATCTCAGAGAGCAATATTAAAATAATTAGGATTATTTGGTATGTTAAATTACTTGGGAAACATTGTCAAGTGATTGGTAATAAATTTTCTTAGTTTATAGTGTATGGATAAATGCCCTTAATATAAAGGTTTTAGAAGTTATACGAAATTTTTTAAAATCTGGTATGTTCTGGTATAATGTTATCAGTCATAATTCTAGTTATCTTAAAATGTTGTCTGTCATAGCAGTAACCGAATTTCTTTGTCCATTGCAATGTAATCATGTGTTTAACTGTGCCTTTTCAAGTCTTTTGTCATTTATAGACAGTTATCGTACTCTGATGCTTTTACCAAAAATAAAATGCTTCATCTTCAAGAAGATTCATAGAGAGGACTTTTTGACAAGTACAGGTTTTTGATAATGTTCAGGTCATACTGCTGAACTGGGTAAGAAATTAAAGAATTCTAATGGAAAATGTGATGGCTTCATAAAACTGTTAACACAAGGATTAGTTACATAGGACTGAATGATCTGGTGAACATGGTTATAATTTTTATGGGTTTTGTATGAAATATTACTGGCTTTTAATCTGTGTTTCCCAGATATAAGGAAACCTTTCCCCTCAAACTAATTATGGCTTGTAATAACTTGGTAAATTATACCTTTGTAAGTAGGATTGAAACGTTTATCTTTTTTCTTTTCTTTTCTACCTGATTTTATCTTTTCTCTCTACCTGAATTCTTCAGAAATTGGAAACTTGTAGTTTCCAAGCAGCCTTATCAGATGAATAAGGAAGGCCACCTCCTGACTGATGCAGGAATCTCAAGATATTTGGGGAACTTCAAGAAGAGAGGGATTCACCCAAATCTATAGATATCATAGGTGGAATCTGACAAGCCCTTGGCACAGGTTTTCTGGCCTTGAGAGACCTTTTAAAGTTCCAGCACAGTCAATTAAAAAAAAACCAATGTGATCAATTATAGCTATGTAAATAATCAGACCAAGTTTATAGAAACCAGACTTATTTTGCAGACACATTTTTTTTTAGTGAGAAAAAGATTATGTTTCTGTAGATATTAAATTCTGGTTTTGTTCATTGAGGTCTGTATTCACTGTCTAAGACTCACCTCCCAGATAGTTTCTTGTTGTTATGTTACATAATTGTGAAGTTTAACTGAATTATTTAAAGGCCACTTTGTTTCTGAAGCTTATCACAACATTCTATCTTTGGTTGAAGATCAGATGCCCCATGACCTGCAACAAGGAGATTATAAATACTGAAAAAGGCATCATTTAAAGGACTGTCTCCTAGATAAAAGTACCTGGTACCATTCATTACCAGGTACTCTTAACTAGCTAATGCACAGCAAAACTAAAGAGAATGTCTCTTGAATTCATGTTTTTCCCATTTACGAAGGGCCTCTGCATTGGACTCGTCTATAGAAAGGACTGCTGACCCCAAAACCCAAACCCACACCAGGATGAGAAGAAGACAATGGCAATGGTAGGCAGCTGACCCAACAATCTGGACCAGGCCTGTAAGACCAATTCCACTAATTGAACTCTTGACCAGGTGTGTGTCTCTTTATCAACATTGAAAGTTACTGTTTTACTTCTAACCATACTGTTGCCCTCAGTGTTTAGAATGGTAAGAAAATTATCTAGTGAAGTTGTCACAGAGTATAACTACTCAAGACTTGTTTCACTGCAAGTCTGCTAAAAGCACATGTACAATGTTTGTGTTATAATTCATTATAATTGAAAAAAAGTATAGCCTATAAAATGTTTTTCCATGTTTTGCTGTTTCACTATGTGTGATTAATTTTCCCCCAATGTGGATAACTAGGTGTGTGTGTGTGTGTGTGTGTGTGTGTGTGTGTGTGTGTGTGTATGTATATATATTTATAGAGGAGACCTAGCCCTGAGGGACATTATGAACCCAGGGCAGGCAGCAACTACCCTGGCACTGAGGGACAAATGTTTTTTTTTTTTTTGTTTTTTTTTGTTTTTTTTTTTTTTTTTTTGCAGTACGCGGGCCTCTCACTGTTGTGGCCTCTCCCATTGCGGAGCACAGGCTCCAGACGCGCAGGCTCAGCGGCCATGGCTCACGGGCCCAGCCGCTCCGCGGCATGTGGGATCTTCCCGGACCGGGGCACGAACCCGTGTCCCCTGCATCGTCAGGCGGACTCTCAACCACTGCGCCACCAGGGAAGCCCTAGGGACAAATGTTTTGATCTATCAAAAGATTTGCAAACAAAAGGGGAAACGATGGAAGAAATCTTCACATATTGAGGTATGGGAGTCATTCTGGCTTATACATGATTCAACTTGAACTTTATGCTGACCAGAGTGGCCTGTTTTATGGCCTGTCAAGCATGCATTGTACATCTGCTTTGGCCATTGAGAAGGGGAATTCATTTGAAAGTCAAAATGGTGTGGTTGTGGTTCAGGCATCCAAGGTAGAGCTGGGTGGCCCTTTTGGGTGTGATTGCAGACAGGTTCCTGTATTGATGAGAACTTGAATTTTCTGAACTGTGTTGGACTTGGGGATGCCACTAACCATTCTCAAAACAGTGTCTGCTGGGAGCTTCCACTTGCAACCTTACAGTCTCAAAAGTTCTCCTCTTATAATAAAATTTTTCTTACTTTGGGAATAGTAACAAATGAGACAGCTCAAGCTGTAGCCTCCCAGCAGAAAGCACTAGATTCTTTAGCCAGAATAGTACTGGACAATAAAATTGCTTTAGATTTGATCTTAGCAGAAAAGGGAAATGTATAAATGCCAATCAGAAGTTAAAACTTACTTAGATAAAACTAGGCAACTGGCTACCTGGCTGTAAGTCTCCCCAGAAGTGCCAGGTCCAGACTGGTTTTTGGAGTTATTCTCCTGAATTCTTGAGGGAATGCAATCTATTTTCCAAGGTTTATTAAAATTTGAATTGTTACTCCTCCTCCTACTTCTAATTGTGTCTGTTGCACCAAAATGGTGGACCAAGGGACTAAGACGTTAATCATGCAAGATTTAAATCCCAAACCTGGGACTTGGGAATATTTCCAATTTGCTGTCCATTCCCCAAATTGAGGCAGGACCAAACCCTGTTTCATCAGGAAGTAGCCAGAGGAGTCGTCACACCATTCCCTCAAAGTTTTGGGGAAAGTTAGAACAAGAGTGGGGATTAAAACCAAGTTCCCCTAAAACCGAGTTCCCCTGCTGAGTTTATGATTAACCTCTCTATCCAAAACTTTATCCGCATTCTTGTCCTGCCCCTGTTCTCCTCAGGATTAAGGAGTATCAAAGAAAAGGGGGGGTTGAAACCAAGCAGGACCCTGCGGGGCCTTCCCAGGTATTTACAAAAGCCCCTCTGTGTCCCCTGTTTCTTGTTTGTAGAAAAAGGCTGTGGTCACCTAGGGCTTCCCTGAGTTCCAAAGAGCAGACTCAACTAGTTAACTAATTAAGGAAGTGAAGGAATGCAGAAACAAAGGAAAAGCAGTCAAACAAGAAAGTAATGATAGCATAAACAATAGTTCAGTGATAAAATTATGTCTTTCAAAGGAATTTGTCTTTTTTAATTGTTTTCAGTTTATTGGCATAAAGTGCATCCCTTATCCTTTTAATGTCTGTTTTCACTTCTGACATTGATATTTGTATCCTATCTTGGTCAAAGTGAAGATTTCAAAAAATCAGCTCTTGTTCTAATTTATTTTTCTCTATGTCCATTTTCTATTTTACTGTTTTTTACTCATAATTTCCTTCCTTTTACTTACTTGGGTGAAGCTTGCTAGCTGCTTAAGATGGAAACCTAAATCACTGATTTTAGACCTTTCTTTTCTGATACAAGTATTTAAAGCTATATATTTCCCTCTAAGTATGCATTAACTGCACCCCACAAATTTTGATACATTCATTATCATTCATTTCAAAACATTTTCCAGTTTTGCTTGTGATTTCTTCTTTGAACCACGGATTACATAAAAGTGTGTTTAATTTATAAATATTTGGGAATTTTCCAGATTTTTTTTTTAGATTTAATTCCATAGTGGTCATAGATACTCTGTATGATTTTAATCCTTCTAAATTTATTGAGACATAGTCAGTAGGCCAGATTATCTATAATACTGAATGTTTTATGGATGCTTAAGTAGTAGTCGTCAGTTGTTGGATGCAGTTTTCTATAAAGGTCAATTAGGTCAGTTTGGTTTATATTGTTGTTCAAGTCTTTTATGTCTTTACTGATTTTCTATCTATTTCAGTTACCAAGAGAAGAGTGTTGAAATCTACAATTATAATTGTTTGGTCAGTTTTTACTTTATTATGAGTTCTGTATAATTTAGGATTATTATATCTTCTTAATCTTAATAAAAAATTTTAAAATAATTTTATTATTACATAATGTCCCTCTCTGTCCCTATATTCCTTGATCTGAAGTCTACATTGACTGATATTAATATACACATTCCAGCTTTCGTATTAGTTTTGCATATATTTTTCTGTTCTTTTACTTTTAACTTCTCTTTCATGTTTAGACATAAAACAGTACAGTTGGGTCTTCATTTTTTTGTTGTTGTAGTTTTTTTGCAGTACGCGGGCCTCTCACTGTTGTGGCCTCTCCTGTTGTGGAGCACAGGCTTTGGACGTGCAGGCTCAGCGGCCATGGCTCACGGGCCCAGCCGCTCTGTGGCATGTGGGATCTTCCCGGACCGGGGCACAAACCCGTGTCCCCTGCATTGGCAGGCGGGCTCTCAACCACTGTGCCACCAGGGAAGCCCGGGTCTTCATTTTTATTGATTCTATTTTTCCCTTTGATTTGGAGTGTTTAGCTATTTCCATAAATGTAATCATTGCTGTGATTGGGTTCATCTGCCATCTTACTATTTTCTTTTTGTTGCAACTGTTCTTTATTCTCTTCTCTTGAGTATCTTTTAGTATTCCATTTTATTTCCACTATTGACTTGTTAGCTTTGCTCCTATATGGTCATTGCTGTATGATTTACAGTATGCCTCTTTACCTTAAGTCTAGCTTGAAATTTTACACCATTTTGCATATAAGAACCTTACAACAGTCTATTTCCTTCTCCCCTTCCAGTCCTTTGTGTTTTTATTATCACGTATTTTGCTTCTGAATGTTACATCATGATACATCGAGGGTTTTTTTTGTCTTGTTTCTTTGCTTTAAACAGTTACCTTTTTAAAAAATTTAAAGATGAGAAAAAATATTTTAACTTACCCACATATTTATTGTTTTTTGGTGCTCTTTATGCCTTTGTATATGTCTTGAGTTTCTGTTTGGTATAATTTTCCTGCAAGCTGAAGAATTTCCTTTGGTATATCTTATACTGTTTGTCTGCTCATAACAATCCTACTTTTGATTGAAAATGTTTTCATTTTGCCTTCATTTAAAAAAATTATAACAGCTTTATTGAGGTATAATTGGCATACAATAAACTGCATGTATTTAAAGTATACAGTGACAAGGTAATGAATAGTTCCATCACCCCCAAACACTCAGGTCTCTTTGTAATTCCTTTTTTCCCTCCCTCCCTGTTTCCAAGCAACCAGTGATCTGCTTTCTGTCACAATAGATTAGTTTGCATTTTGTAGAATTTTTTATGAATAAGCCTATACACTATGTGGTGGGCTCCACAACCCCCGGCTTTGGTCTAACATCTTTCACTTAGAGATTCATCCATGTTACAGGATATACCAATAGTTCATTATGTTTTTAAATGAATAGTATTCCATTTTATGGATACACCACAATTTGTTTATCCATTCATCTGTTGATGAACATTTGGGTTGTTTTCTCTTTAGAGCTTTCACAAATAGTTAGTTACTTCATTTGGTACAAGTTTTGGACCAAATTCATTTGCTTTGAGTAAATTCCTAAGACTGAAATGGTTGGGTCATCTCATAGATGTTTGTTTAGCTTTTTAAGAAACTGCCAAAATGTTTTCCATTTTGGAAATGTAAAGTTTTACATTCTGTTTTTCTTGAGTGAACTTTGGTAGTTTCTGTCTTTCAAGAAAGTTGTCCATTTCATGTAAGTTGTCAGATTCTTGGCATAAAGTTTTGTATCATATTCTTATTTTCCTTTTAATATCTGTAGAACCTATAATGATGTCACCTCTCTTGTTCCTGATATTGGTAATTTGTGCCTCTTCTCCTGATCAGTCAGATTAGAGGTTTTATTGTACTGCTCAACAAACCACTTTTTGGTTTCATAGATTTTCCACTGTTTTTCTGTTTTCTATTTGATTCCCCTCCCCACTTACACCTATTCTGAATTTGCTTTTTGTAACTTAAGGTACAGGCTGAAGTCATCAGTTAATGACCATTCCTTTGAATGTAGGTGTTTAGTGCTATAAATTTCCCCCTAAGTAGTACATTAGTGGCTCTCATAAATTCTGGTATGTTGTGCTTTTATTTTCTTTAAGTTTAGATTTCTTCTTTGAGCCATGGGTGATTTAGACATCGCTTATTTAGTTTCCAAACATTTGAGGGGTTTTCTAGATATTTTTCTGTTATAGATTTATAATTTAATTTCATTGTGATCAGCAAACATATTTTGTATGATCTGAATCCTTTTAAATGTATTAAGATTTGTTTTATGACCCGGAATATAGTTTTACTTTGTAAATGTTCCATTTGCAGCTGAAAAGAATGTGCTTTCTACTATTGCTGGGTGTGATGGCTGTGATGTCAGTTAGATTTTATTTATTTATTTATTTATCTATCTATCTATCTATTTATCTATTTATTTATGGCTGTATTGGGTCTTTGTTGCTGCGCTCAGTCTTTCTCTAGTTGCAGCTAGCAGGGGCTACTCTTAGTTGTGGTGTGAGGGCTTCTCACTGCGATGGCTTCTTTTGTTGAGGAGCACGGGCTCTAGGCTCATGGGCTTCAGTAGTTGTGGCTCACAGGCTCTAGAGCTCAGGCTCAGTAGTTGTGGCCCATGGGCTTAGTTGCTCCATGGCATGTGGCATCTTCCCGGACCAGGGCTCCAACCTGTGTCCCTTTCATTGGCAGGCGGATTCTTAACCACTGTGTCACCAGGGAAGCCCTGTGATGTCAGTTAGATCAAGTGGGTTGGTAGTGTTGAAGTCTACCATATCCTTACTGATTTTCTGTTTACTTGTTCTATTAACTATTGAGAGAGATTGAAATCCCCAACTATAATTGTGAATTTGTCTATAGCTCCTTGGAATTCTATCAGTTTTTGCTTTGTGTATTTTGAAGTTGTTTAATACTGTGATTTGCTTTGTGTATTTGAAGCTGTGATATTGTGATTTATAATAATAAATATATATTTGATCTTTGTCCCTGTTCCCTGGTACAGAGCTTCTAAAATCTTTGGAATATTCTTAGTGGTGAGAGCTATAAAGGTATCTTTTTGTTAATATGGTTAACTTTGGAAAGCCCCTAGGTAACCTTGGATGGGGGCTGGTTTTCAGGGGAACCATCTATCTGGTTAGAGGGGTGGGACTGAAAGTTCCAACCCTTGACCTCCAGGAAGAGGAGGGGGGCTGGAAGTTGAATCAGTTGCTAATGACCAGTGATTCAATCAATCGTGACTCTGTAATGAAGCCTCCATAAAAACCCAAAAGGACAGGGTTGAGAGAGCTTCTGGTTGATGAACATATGAAAGTACTGGGAGAGTGGTGCTCCTGGAGAGGGCATGGAAGCTCTGCAGCCATTCCTAGCCCTATGCATCTTTTCATCTGGCTTATATCCTGAGTTATATCCTTTTATAATAAACTAGTAATCTAGTAAGTAGAATGTTTCTCAGAGCTCTGTGGGCTGTTCTAGCAAATTAATTGAACCCAAGGAGGGAGTCATAGAAACTTCTGATTATAGCTTGTTGGTCAGAAGCCCAGGTGACAGTCTGGACTTGAGATTGGCATCTGAAGTGTGTGTTGTTGGGGAGCCAGTCTCCTGGAGCTGAACCCTTAACCTGTGGGATCTGACGCAGGTAGATAGTGTCAGAATTGAGTTGAATTGTAGGATACCCAGCTGGTGTCTGAGAATTCTTGGTGGTGTACGGAAAAAACACACACACTAGAAGATACATAAACATTACAGTTGTTAGGTCCTCTTGATGAATTGACCCCTTTATTATTATTAAATTGCATTAATACTAATTAACACTAATATTAACATTCTTTGCTCTGAAATCTACTTTGACTGATATTAATATAGTCATTCCATCTTTCTTTTGATTAGGGTTATCACAGTATTTCTTTTTACCTTCTTTTAACATAATCATGTCTTTGTATTTAAAGCTGTTTTATGTAGGCTGCATATAGCTAGGTCTGGATTTTTTATCTAATCTAGTAATCTCTGCCTTTTAATTGGGATGTTTAGACCATTTTCATTTATTGTGATTATTGATATGGTTTGGTTTAATATTCCGACACCTGCTATTTGTTTTCTTTTTGTCTTATTTGTCCTTCATTCCCTTTTTCCTCCTTTTTGCTTTATTTTTGGATTATTTTTTATGATTACATATCATCACCTTTGTCAGCTTATTAGCGGTGAGTCTTGTGTAAGTGTATATGTGTGTATATGTTTTAGTGATTTTTTTTAGTTGTATAGTATGTATTTTAAAATTACCACAGTCTACTTTCAAGTGAAATTATACACATATAGTATGGAATCTTAAAATTATACTTCCATCTCTCTCTTCCCAGCCCTGTACTTATTGTCACACATTTTATTCTACATATTATAAACCCTACAATTATTTTTCCTTTAAGTGGTCCATTATCTTTTAAAGAGATTCAAATAAGAAGAGTATTTTATTGTATTTATCATTTCCAGTGCTCACTCTTTTCTGTAGATATAAATGTGTATTTGATATAATTTTCCTTCTGCCTGAAGGACTTCCTTTAACATTTTTTATAGTTCAGTTCTGCTGGTGAGGAATTCTTTTTTTTTTTGTACTTCTCAAAAAATTTTTTATTTCACCTTCCTTTTTAAAATCATCTTTTTGTTCAGTATAGAATTCTGTGCTGACAGGTTATTTTTTCTTTTCATACTTTAAAGTTAATACTCTTCTTCTGCCTTATATTGTTTCCCAAGAAAAGTTTGCTGCCATTTTAATTTTTGTTTCTCTGTATGTAATGTGCTTTTTCTCTAGCTACTTTTAAGATTTTTTTCATCATCACTGCTTTTGAGCAATTTATGATGTGCCTTAGTTTTCTACATGTTTTTGTGTTCGGCATTCATTGAGTTTCTTGGTTCTGTAGATTTATAGTTTTCATCAAATTTGGAAAATTTTCACTCCAATTACACATATATTAGGCTGGTAGAAGTCATTTCCCGAGTCACTGTTGCTCTGTTGTTTTCTCCCCCAGTCTTATTTCTCTGTGTTTTATTTTGAATCTATTGGTATGTCTTCAGGTTTACTTATCTATTCTTCTACAATGTCTTGTCTGCTGTTAATCCGATCTAGTATATTTTTCATCTCAGAGTTATAGATTTCTTTTCTAGGAGTTTGATTTGAGTCATATTTATAATTTCTATGTGAGGTTCTGTGTACTTCACACGTTCAGTCTTTCCTCTGGCTCATTGAATATACGGAATACAATAAAGATGGTTTCAATGTCCTTGTAGAATAAGTATATCAGCTGTATCATCTCTGTTTTTTTTTTTTTAATGTTCTCATTATGGGTCTAATTTTCCTGCTTCTTTACACGCCTTGTAATTCTTTTTATTGGATGCTGTGAATGTTACCTGTTGGGTGTTGGATAGTCTTGTGATCCTTTAAAGATTCTTGAGCTTTGTTCTGGAACACAGCTTAAATTACTTGATAACAGCTTAGTCCTTTTGGTACTTGCTTTTTGCTTTTGTTGGAGAGAACCAGAAGTATGTTTAGTCTAGGGCTAATTTTTTCCCACTACTGAGGCAAAATTCTTTTGTGTATTCTGCCTATTGCCATGTGGATTTTGAGGTTTTTCCATTCTGGCTAGTGGAAATAGGCACTGCTCCCAGCCCTGTGTGAGCCTGGAAGAGTATGCCACTTAATATTTTCAAGCGTTTCTTTCCCAAGCCTTGGGTAACTTCTCGATATGCACAGGTTGATGAGTATTCATCTGAAAACTTGGGGGGAACTGTCTGCAAATCTCTGGAGCTTGATGTGCCATTTTCTTCTCTCCATTTGCCCTACAAACTTTAGCTGCCTTGGCCTTCCTGGACTCCCAGGCTGTATCTCCTCTCTTCAGGGAGAGTGCTGAGCCCTGTGTGGGCTCTCTTCCTTGCAGTGTGGCCTGGGAACTCTACCTGCAGTAATCTACGGCAGTCATTAGGCTCACTTTTTTTCTCATCTCTCAGGGACCAGTCCTTCATTACCTGATGCACAATGTGTTGATAACTGGTTTTTTTATATATATATTTCATCTTTTTCAGTTGTTTTTAGCAGGAGATTAAATTCAGTTACTAGTACTTCATCTTGGCTAGAAGCTGCAGATGATATTGGAACACTTGGAGAGCTTGTTAAAACTACACATACCTTGGGCCATGCTCCAACCTTACTGATTTACAGGTTATAGCAGTGAGGCTAGGGTGTGATTCTGCAAATGTGCACTAAAATTATGCCAGGCATTAGGTATACAAAGTTAAATTAGACATAGTAGTTGTTTACAAAATAATTTATAATCCAGTGCAAAAGACTTATTTTTATGATACAATGTATTAGGTATAATGTCTCTATACAGGGTGATATGGAACATCCTTATGAGGAAAGGCATCCAAATATAGTCTCATGGTGGCCCAGGGAGGGTTAGCAAATGCTTTCTGGAGAAAATGAAGGAATGGATTTGCAAAAACAGGCTAGAATTAGTTGGATTAGGGAAAATGGGGGAAAGAGGACCGACAGATAAGAATAGTCCAAGTGGGGAAAATGTTATCAGGCTCAGAGGTACAAGGTTACATAATACATTTGGGGAACTGCAAATAGTTTGGAATGGAGAGGAGGTGGTCTCTAGTGTCTCCATCTGTAAAAGGAAACTCCTTTAGCCCTAAAATTTGTGAGTTTCAATGAAGGGGGAAGAAGGTAAAAGAGAATAACTCATTTTAATCCAGAGCAGAGTAGTGAAGCATGTGATAACAGATAGCTCCAACTTTCCCTTGAAGCTGAAAATATGTCTGATGAACTCATTCATTTATTTGTTCATCAAAGGTCTATTAAACTCCTACTTTACATCAGGCTACGTGCTGGGTGCTAGGGAGCCAGAAATTTGTAAGACTAATTTGATAGGTTTTTTTTTTTTTTTTTTTTGCAGTACGCGGGCCTCTCACTGCTGTGGTCTCTCCCATTGCGGAGCACAGGCTCTGGACGCGCAGGCTCAGCAGCCATGGCTCATGGGCCCAGCTGCTCCGTGGCCTGGTGGCCTGTGCCACCAGGGAAGCCCTGATAGTATTTTTAAAAATTGTTTTGTGTCTTAAACACGTACTGTGGAATATACTTCACTTACTAAAAAGCCTCATTCTGAACAGTATCAGTTTCAGAAAAACTATCAGTGACTGCTTTGAAAGCAGAGGAAGTTTTCAGCTTAGCTGAGGGCAGCACATAATAGTGGACATAAGTGAATACAGCACTAAATACCAAGCACTGTTCTAAGCGCTTGATATAAATTAACTTATATGATCCTCACAGAAATCTTATACTCTTACTTACTGTTTATTTTAACCATAAACATACTCTTTTGACCGCTATCTTTCTGTATATTTATTTTACCAACCACTAATCATTACCACAAAAAATAACAAAGGCCTAGAAACCTCGAGAAGTAGAGGTGGGGTCACTGAGATAGTTAAGGGTGACAGGAATAGTCGTTTTCTGCCAAATGGAAGTTTTTCAAACTGCCAAAGAATTCTCCAAGAGAAGTGAGTCAAAAAGCAGATACGGGGCTTCCCTGGTGGCACAGTGGTTGAGAGTCCGCCTGCCGATGCAGGGGACATGGGTTCGAGCCCCGGTCCAGGAAGATCCCACATGCCGCGGAGCGGCTGGGCCCGTGAGCCATGGCGGCTGAGCCTGCGCGTCCGGAGCCTGTGCTCCACAATGGAAGAGGCCACAACAGTGAGAGGCCCGCGTACTGCAAAAAAAAAAGAAAAAGCAGATACAGCAGTCTCTCCCCAGGCTAGTGGATACAGCAGTAAACTCAGGAGTCTCAGCTCTGTCTACCAACACGAACAGCCACATCGGCCTAAAGGTAGGCTTGAAACAATGTCATTATCAGGCCATCTCAAGTGAAGTTTGAAAAATAAGTAGTACTGGAATCCAAAGAGTAAGCAAATGCACCGTTTATCATTTCACCCTCATGAGGTCAACAAACATCTGTCACACACTTTCACTAAAGTGGCCAGCAGAGGCAGGGTGATGGCTTCTGTTCTAAGCATTTGAATGGAAAATTACCACTTGTCTTTCTAGACTTCCTTACACACTCAGTGGAGACCTGAAAACATGGATGCCGAGGGCCATGCTACTAGATTCTATGAGCCGGAGATTTCAAGGCCTCTCCTGATGCCTCTTGATTTGCAGGAATAATGGTTTTGCAGATTTTGATGGTCCATCTGCCTTGTCCATTTTTGTTTTCTCCCATAGTCTGTGCTAAGACTGATGTACACAAGATCAGAGTTGGACCATGAGTATTCCAGATTACAGATCCTCTGATGTTTCAGTCTACTTCTTCATGTGATATCCCAAGTACTTTTTCCTAGAGGGGGGGAAAAAGAGAAATAGATTCTTAAAATTCCAAGTTGGATTCACTGTTGAAGTGGAAACATATGCCTCTTAACTCTGCTTTCTTATCCCAGGCATGACCCAAGGCTTGGAGACCATGTTAAGGTTGGGGGAGGGTTTGGAAAGGTGATTGGCATCCTTGGTATGCCTGAAAGGAAAACTTTATCAGATAAGGACTTCCGTTACACACCCAGGGCTAACCGAATAGATGGGAAAAGTCTTTGATTCTGTGGTTAAATTCAAAAGAGTAGATACTGAAAGGTTGATGACTATGGAGGTTGCAAACCTCTTCTTTCAAAGTGCTGTAGAAGGGGTGAGGTTGCAGGACCACAGGGTAATGATGTGAATGGTGCTTCAAGTAAAGCAAAAAGGCCAAGGAATAAATTAAAATCAAATGGTGGCTTGTTTGGCATGCTTTGTGGATAGAGTCGCTATTCATTCATTTGATCGACTCATTATCCTACAAGTCTTGGCTGAACATCTATGACATATGTAAAAGTAATGGAAACTATGAGAGAGAAAAAGGGGCATGAAATACATAATTCTGCCCTCACAGATTTGCAGTTTCGTTGGGAAGATAAGATGCACTCCTATGAAATGTGGATGACTAAGATAATTAGGAACCCTGAGCTCCTGGAAAATGTGTGCCTAGGAATAGTTTTTCTCCTTCCGCACCACACTACGAGGACACTCCAGAGACCCACTAAAATCCCTGGGGCAATGGAAGGCTTGCCACCCAGATTCATCTCTTTCCTCTTCAGGGAGACGGAGCACCCGTCTCAATGCACATCTCCTCCACACTTTCATAGTTTGTATCAACTCATAAATATTCTTTCAGCAGCATCCTTTATTTTTTGCAACTCTGTCTCTGCAACTTCGGAAAAAATTAGTCCTTTCCCCTCTTATTCTTTTTCTTCCCTCTCCTAATTTCTAGCTACGTGCTCCAAATTAAACCTAACTGTGGCCAAGACTTAAGATTAAGATTTATGATGACCTGGAAAAGTAAACTAATAAATTTTGAGTTGAAAATACAAGTGCTAAAGAACTAGTGCCACAAAATTCTAAAGGCTTTGAAAATTCCCTTTATTATTTCTACCCCAAAAAAATCCATCTGTTTTCTCTGATTGGAACTGTTTTTCTCTCTAGCACTAGCAGCCAAATTAAAAACTAATAAAACTTTTTGTATTCTTTTTTCTTTCCTCTTTTTATTTGCTTACTAGAATTAGAACCACTGTTTTTCATAACAGATTTTTTTGAAATTACCATAAAACTCACCTCTTAAAGTATATAATTCAGTGGCTTTTAGTATATTCATGAAGTTGTGCAGCCATCACTTCTACCTGATTTTAGAACATTTTCATCACCACAGAAAGAACCTCTGTGTCTGTCAGCAGTCACACCCCATTCTCTCTCCCCAAAGCCCTAGGAAACCACTGTCTCTATGAATTTGTCTATTCTGGACATTTCGTATAAATGGAGTCATACAATATATGGCCCTTCTGTCTGACTTCTTTCACTGTGCATAATGTTTTCAAGGTTCATCCACCTGTCCATACTTCATTCCTTTTTATGGCTAAATATTATTCTTCTGTATGGATATTCCACATTTGGTTTTTCCATTCATTATTCATCATGGATAAACTTCTTTGTTTCCACTTTTGGGCTATTATGACTAATGATGCTGCTGTGAACATTCATGTACAAGTTTTTATGTGAACACTTGTTTACAGTTTTCTTGGGTATAGACCTTTTGGGGAACTGCCAAATTGTTTTCCAAAGGGGCCAGACCATTTTAGAGTGCAACCAGCAATGTATAAGGATTCAAATTTCTCCACATCCTCACTGACACTTGTCTTTTTTATTTTAGCCATGCTAGTGGGTATCTCATTGTGGTTTTGATTTGCATTTCCCTAATGTTGAAATGAAGATGGCAAGCAAGGATCTTTTCATGTGCTCACTGGCCATTTGTATATCTTCTTTGAAGAAATGTCTATTCAAATCGATTGCCCATTTTAAAAATTGTGGCGTTCTTTGTCTTTTATTGTTGAGTTGTAAGAATTTATTACATATTCTGAATACAAGTCCCTTATCAGATATATAATTTGCAAATATTTTTTCCCATTCTCTGGGTTTTCTCTTTACCTTCTTTTTTTTTTTTTGCGGTACACGGGCCTCCCACCGTTGTGGCCTCTCCCGTTGCGGAGCACAGGCTCCGGATGCACAAGCTCAGCGGCCATGGCTCATGGGCCCAGCCGCTCCGTGGCATGTGGGATCCTCCCGGACCGGGGCACGAACCCGCGTCCCCTGCATCGGCGGGCGGACTCCCAACCACTGCGCCACCAGAGAAGCCCTCCCTTTACCTTTACCTTCTTGATGGTATCCTTTGAAGCAGAAATATTTTTAATTTTGATGTAGTCCAGTTTATTTTTTCTTTTGTTGCTTCTGCTTTTGGTGTAGAAACAGTTTTTCATAGAACACTTTTGGCATTTCAGCTACATTAATTAACTAATAGACTTTTGAGAATGGGCCTGTAAGCCCAATTGATCCTTATAATCTCGCTGGAAAAATATATTAAGACCAACAATGATGGTAATTTCCTCTATATAATCATAATGCAAACGTGAAGTGTTGTAAAAGGTCAGAGGCTGGTAAGAGTCTTGAGCCGGAGTAGTCAGGAAGGGCTCTGGGGCAGAAGAGGGACTTGAGGGGGTCCTGGAAGGAAGAGCAGTTAAAGCTGAAGTGATCGAGGATTCTGTCTTCCTCTTAGCGTGAGTTAAGGCAGCTTGAATTTAGAACACCTAAGAACCTTGTTCAGATTAGCTGCTTAAGGGCTATCATGTCTGGTGCAAAAGTGGAAAATAGGAAAGAACAGAAGTCTGGGTTGCTTGATGGGTAGCCACTGGAGACCATGGCGGGCACTTCACTCCTTAGGCATGATCAGCTGTACTTTCCGTCTGGTAGCCAAGACACTAAGCCTGTTTGGAGGCCCCAGGGCCATGTCCAGAGCAGACTCAAACTTTCTCCTGGCCCCTGGACCACTCTAGTGGAAAGAGGACTAATGATAGTGTATGTCCTCCTAAGAAGGGCTTGAACAGACAAAAATGCCCTAGGCCTACAGTAAGTCCCCTACACACGAACCTTCAAGTTGCGAACTTTCAAAGATGCAAACGTGCATCTGGTTCCAGCAAGGAACCAGAACCTGTGCCATCGATGTCGGGCATGAGTGAAAGTGCAGCTTGCCCTCCGTCTCCTACTGCTGACGATCCTTCAGCTCTCCCTCCTCTCCCTCCTCCAGTCAGTAACTCTTCTTGCCTGTTCACTCGATGCCAGCCCCTATATGCCACCTGTTATACTGTATTACTGTACTTTTCAAGGTACTGTACTGTAAGATTCAAAATGCTTTCTTGATTTTTTATGTCATGTATTATTTGTGTGAAAAGTATTATAAACCTATTACAGTACAGTACTATATAGCTGATTGTGTTAGCTGGGTACCTAGGGTAACTTTGTTGGACTTATGAACACACTCTCAGAACTCGTTCATACATAGGGCACTTAACTGTGTTGAGATTTAGAGTTCTGGATGGGGTAAAGCTTTTTGAAAAGGTTACTCTTATGAGGCCATTTGAACATGGCAGTTTTAAGGAAATCTCGGGAAAAGGATGGGAGAGGGGTTGAGGTGAGGGATCGGGGTAGAGAGGTCTGTTTTGCCTGATAGCAGGTAATTAAAAACATGAAAATTTAACTGCTCTTCAGTTATCAAAATGTCCCTGTCAAAATGGCTGGGTCCAAGCAGCAATGGCAAAATGTCATAAGCCCTGAACCTCTGCGTGAGAATTACACCCACACCCCATCAGCATCTGAGAGAATAAGGAACTATCTGCCTCTCCTTGTCTCACTGCTAGACTTCCGTTGCCTGCAAAATTTGTGAAAACAGAAATTATGTCTATCTAAACATTTTATATCAACATCTTTTCATTTCCTGTTATATCTGACCAGTCCCTCTCCCCCCACACACTTACCCCACATACCCTTTGGAAGCTCAGTAAATATTTATTGATAATGAAGATAATCACTAAAAAATATGTTCCCATCAATGGGATAAATCTCTTGCCACTCAAGTGTCCGAAACCCATGAGAACCGCTTCAAAGATGTGTTCCCTTCACTTAAAAAAAACAAAAAACAAACCAAAAAAACCCCTTTCCATCCCATTTGCTCTGAGTTCTGGGAAGATTTATTTTTTAATAGGATGCACTTACCCAGCCACCGTGCTGCTGGATCCAGGGCGAAAAGTTCTCCTTCAGGTACTTGGTTCCAAAGCCCAGCACCCTGTTCATGGGATGGCTGTCGATGCCTGTAAGCTTGGCCGTGGCGTCTATTGCAAGAGCAGCCTTAAAGCCCTGAGCTTTGACCTCTGATTCTCCCCTGGTGTCCACACCCCTTAGGAACTGGTCTGTGATGGTCTTGAAAACAGGGTAGGACAGCCCGTCCTGGAAGCTGTTCATCAAAGCCTTGTCTCTCTTCAACTGTGTGCAAGAGGAGAAGCACTCAGTATAGCAGCCTGGCCCGGGCAGGCAAACTCTCCCACTCAACACTGGGCAACTGAAACACCCAATGGAAAACCCTCAATTCTGGTCTCAGTCATGGTGCCATGTCCTGCAGGACCGGATTGGACATGGACCTTCTCTGTGAATTCCTTTCATGGGGACAAATACAAACTGAACAGCCCATTCATTCGACATTCAACAGATGTTTCCTGAATGCTGAGTACCCAAGAGGTGGTACTGCGGACGATTAAGACTCAGCCCCTCACTCAAAGGGCTCGCAGTCTACTGATGGTTGTAACCCAGTGCAAAGTGCTTTGTTAGTGGTTGTGTAATGGGCAGAATCTGAAGCCTGGAAATCACTGTCTTGGGGCTCAAACCCTCCTGCTACACCTCTTACTAGTTGTGCAATCTTGGAGAACTTAACCTCTCGGTTTCAGTTTTGTCATCTCTATACTGGGATGACAGTACCTGTACTACAGGGTAATTGAGTAAAACACTTTGTGTTGTGCTCAACATGGCGGAAAGTACTCTCAAAGTGTTAGCATTTGTCCAGGATGCTTCAAGATGCGAGATGCTTTTCTTTTTGGCCATGCCGCAAGGCATGCGGGATCCTGGTTCCCCGACCAGGGATCGAACTGGTGCCCCCTGCAGTGGAAATGCAGAGTCCTAACCACTGGACCACCAGGGAAGTCCCTGCCTCTGCTTGTGAAAAATCAAGGCTTGTGTCATAAAGCATACATCATCCTCATCTAAGGCCCTCCTTGCAATGTCTGTAAAGTGATGGTTGTCATGTGAAAACAAATTTCTCAGTGATCAGGGACTATATGTTTATTTGAAAATCAACTAGTTCTGTCCTTGAGGAATGATAAGCTGAGCAGGTTTTCAACCAAGATGGTTTCTAAAAGGGGTATCTGGGCATGAGTCAGATGCGACAGAAAGATTTGTAGTGGAGCCGTGTCCTTTATCTGAGCCCAGCCCACCTCCTCCCAACTTCCAGGAGACACAGGGGCCTATTTGAATTATAAGAAGCAGAAACATCCTCGACACCAAGAATGGATTCCTCTTAGTCATGACCCAGTGGAAGAAGGTAGACTCGAAACCTCCAGTGGGCAGCTGGAATCCAGGACCATGCCAGCACAGTAAAAGAATGAAACGCCAGAAAGAAACCCCTTCCACAGGGTACCCACTCTGCCCCCCTGCCCCTTGGGGTTGCACCTGGCTTTCTGGCATCTCGGAGGTGCGGGAGGGGCCCGCAAGTGCCCTCGGGGATCAGTGGCTTTGCAAACCCTCTGCAGACATGGCAGGTCCCCTCCTCCTTGTCACTGTCCCATTCTGTGGGGAACTTACACCCACAGAGCACAAACAGAGCTTCTGTGTGTTCCCACCAGAGTCCTCTACTGGGGAACCACATAAAGAGAACCACCACCATGTTTTCTACATAAATAACGTAAATGATTGCCCCCAAATCATCAAGAGAGTGCATCAGGCAAAGTGAGGTTTTTAAAGTGGTAATTTGTGGGGTGAAAAGGAAAGCATCTCTCTTCATAACCAGAAGGGTCAACCTTCATACCACGCCCTCGTCCCTGGCCTCCCTGACCTACTGCAAGTCCCTGCCCCGGCGGGGGGAGGCTTGGAAGGAGACGGCCGTGAGAGCCACAGCAACTTTGGGCTGTAAGGAATCCTTGAGCACGCCTGTCAGATCCTTCCTAGTTCAAGTACTGAACTGTGGGCTGGTTAGTGGCATCTACTTGGAATTCTTCTAGAGACAGGAAGATCATTTCTTCACAAGGCAGCCCTTGGCTTCGATGGACAGCACTGAGTGCTGGAAAGTTCATTCTTAAAGTGGGGAGAAATCAATTGCCCTGTAACTCCTATCTGTTGATGTTAGTTCTGGAGAAACACAGGGGTGTCCTTAAACCATGTGCCCTCTTCTGTTTTCTGCACCCCTGTCCACCCCGTAGTGTGGCCCTGAAACTCCCATACCCCCTTCTCTTTTCTTTGGTCTGACACCCCTGGTTTCCTCAGTGTTTCTCATTCTGCACCACCTCATCTGCCCTCCCCCATCCTGGTCACCATCCTCTGGGCACACCTGTGACAAAGGTGTTGAGCCACAGAGCATGCTGAGACTGGGCTGGCTGGCTGGCCAGTGAGTGCTGTTTCCCCCTCCTGCAGAGTTCCCCACAGACCTGACTTCTTCCCCATGGATCCTGGCCAAACAAAGGAATGGGTCCACAGGCCAGCCCCTGAAGCACAGATGCTGGACACTATGCAGCCGTCAGTGGGTGGCAGACACGGACAAGATCCCCTGAGAAGCCCTGACTACAGGGGGGCCTGCTCACTACCTCTTTACCTGAAGGCAACTCCTACACGTTCCTGATGGGAATGACTGGTCTCAACTTCTAAATGGCAGGAAACTCAAAGTTCTCCGAGTTAACACTAACCTGCCCCCTGGCCGAATTGCTGAGAGAGAACAGTCCTGCCTTTCTAGGGGGAGATTTCAGACAAGACTCCAGACTTGGAGCAGCTGTGGGACACAGATATCCAGGCTGCAGGGCAAATGCAAGAGTCTAAACTTCCCTGAGGATCAGTTACATGGGGAACTAGATTCATAATTCTATTCAGCAAATTTTAATTTATTGGTGTCTTTTTCCTGCAAAAACAAAGTTACTTTTTTCATTTCCAAAAATTCCAAGGAGGCTCCAGAAGGTTTACTTAATGTTTTCCAAAGTGATTCATTTTTGAGATGCTGCCAGCATGAAGAGTTTTGAGTCCAAGGGAAATAAAATTTAGGACTAAGTGGAAACCAGAACTTTGAAAAGGAGTACAAGCAGCAGTACAGTTCCATTCTTGGGTACCAGCGCGCGCGGACACAGAAAGAAAACTCGTTAGTTCAAGAAGCTCCCTACCTCTCTTTCCAACTGATCCCCCGAATATTTCAGCAGCTCAACGATTCTGGCTATTATTTGGTCTTCTCCGTCTGCCAGGGGAAAATTCCAGTTATTTCTTTTAAGAAAAAACAATCTTAAATGTTTCCAGGGACGATGCTTGTAGCCTGGTTAGGGATTGAGGAAGACATGCCCTTCATAATTCTCAGCAAAGTAAATCTTACCTTGCCTCTTCTGATCAGGCCCAAACCATTCCAGACACCCTTTCCCACAGTCCCCCTCTTTCCTCTCTCTCTTCCCCCATCACTCCCACAGTTCTCACCGTGAAACTCATCACTTTATTTACTGTACAAATGTTGCTGAAGATACATGAGCTTATCTCTAAAGATATCTAGGAGCAGTTTCTCTCGGCCTTTGGGTTTGTCCTGAGCAGATGGTGCTTTTTCCATATAGACACCATAAATCCCTACTTGATCATCTTACCCCTTTGTGTTAGCTGCTAGGAAGTGTAGAGCCACACTGTGGCCTCCTAAGAGGGGGGTATAGTCTTCCTGCATTTGGGGAATTTAACTCATTCCTAAACCCACCTATTCTCCTACTGTTTTCTTTTTACAGTATCTTTCAAATTTGATTGACCTTACTAAAATGTGTACTTTGTGTGCTGTGTCTTTACAACAAGGTGGAGTATAAGTAAATAAAATGAATAAGGTCTCCCACCCCAAAGGCTAACATGGCAGACAGAGAGAGAGGTGGCTCCAGTTGGTGTGTGTGTGGGAACAGGGAAGGTGGAGTCTGATCTTTCTTGTCTCAAAATGTGCTAACATGCATCATTAGGAAAACGGTCATTGCTATAGAGCGGAATCCAAACAGAGACGGCCCTTTTTCCTTATGGCACAGTCTCTGAAGTCATGGAGTCCTCGTGTTTGTCCCAGAGGGAGAAGGGAGGAGAGGCCAGGAAATACATCTGGCAAAGGTGGTAGGAAGTCTGAGACCCCAGTCACCTGGGAAAAGAAGGACTGCATGCTTCCACTGCCCACGTGTAGTTTTTATCTGACGCTGCCGCCTCTCTCCAGGAAAGTTGCTAGAACGGCAGCCTGAATTTCTCATGCGCGCAAAGGATGAGAGCCTGAGCTTTTGCTTGGTGTAGGGGTATTGCTTTACGAGGCCCAGACACACACGAGATAGCAATAAAGTGGGAACACTGTTTTTTGCTATCAGAAGGGTTCTTTCCCAGCACCTCATTCTCTAAGCCCCTTTGGTAGTTTGTGGTCCCAGCAGCACAGCACGGGGTGGACAAACTCACCACTTTGCTTCTGAGCTTGGGAGACACCACCACCACGTCTGACGATAACTCTTTTGCCTTGTGTTTTGGCGTACTGCAAACTCAGGGGCCAGCTTGGACCCTCGTCATCCACTGGAGTTTGGGAAAGAGAACCATGGGCAGGATAGTCATTACTGAGGGAATGGCCGGACTGAACTTCTCTTCCTGTGGCACTTCGTCCTGCTTCCCTCAACTCTAGAATTCCTGCAAGTCGGATGCGATCCACAGTCCTACCTCTTGCTATAGTTTGGTGACAACTGACCCAGTCTGATCACTACTTCTCAGTTCTGCTTCACGTTTTGCCCCAGGCCTGGTACCTGACAACCCCCTGCTTTTTCACAGGAGCCCAAGGCAATATCATAAATCCCCGGGC
Source organism: Hyperoodon ampullatus (assembly GCF_949752795.1). Classification (NCBI taxonomy): domain Eukaryota; kingdom Metazoa; phylum Chordata; class Mammalia; order Artiodactyla; family Ziphiidae; genus Hyperoodon; species Hyperoodon ampullatus. The sequence goes on from NC_136924.1 coordinate 93,709,591, forward strand.
GATGCTGCACCTATACCCTGTGCACTTGCTCGAGTACACTTGTCCTTGGCCATGGCTAACATGATGAAATCTAACATGCATTTCCCCCTGTGGACCAGGTTGAGTGCACGCTTTGTACTTCCTCCTGCCCCTCAGTAGGAGACTTCTCTTTGGACTTAGCAGTGAGTTTGGCCTGTTGCTTCCAGCTGCCCTTGGCTTGGGCTGGTCTCTCAAGCTAAAGGTCAGTGCCTCCAGCATGTTGCTGTCGTGCCCTGAGGCCAGCTTAGCAGAGATTCCTAAGTTGCAGAGCCCTGAGCTGAATAAGTACATAAATGCTGTAGAACCTCTGCCTGGCAGACAGGCAGCCCAGTGCAAACACTCAGAAGGGAAGTTTACCTCTCTTCCCACCTGCAGCTTCAGGCTGGAAGCCCTGGTACTGGGGACCCTGGCGTGCCACAGTCGTTCTGGACTTGAAGCTTCCTCCCTGGCTGTGGATCTCTTCTGGCGGCGGCCAGGAATAAACGATTTCAGCAACTCGGTTGGCAATGGAAACAACTTTGGGGTCCACGGCTGAAACAAGACAAAACGGTGCTGACAGGCCCTTCCCAGAACTTCGTCTAGCTCATTGGTATGCACAGTTGCCCGAAATGAAAACACCAGCCTGGAGCGAAAGGAAGCGGCCGGGAGTGTGCGTGGAGGGGAGTCCGTTCTTCAGAAAGCGCCGGCAGTTGCCTGGCAGAGGCTGGGACGGAGGAGGAGTGCACAGGGGAATGATTGCCACCTCGAAACAACTGCACCCTCTTTTTGAAGTCTTGCAAAATTAGGGTCCCCTTGCACCTTTGCAAGGGAGGAAACACAAAAGGGAGTGCTTAGTTCTTTGCTTGAGGGAATGCTCATTATGCTTTTATTTTTATTCTTTTTTTTTTTGGACATCCTTTATATCTCGGAGAGCTGGCCCCTATGTACATAGGAGGGCATTCAGCGGTGTGACAAGCCTTTGGGGGTTGTCACGGAGGAAAGAGAAATATCCCTGCTCTCAGGCCATATCCATGACTCATGATCAAGTGAACACTGAACTCCCCTTGCTTGTGTGGTCACCTGTCTTCTCTCTCCTCCCCGTCTAGTGGGAAACATGCGAAAAATGCTGATAGGTAAACAAGGATGCATAAAGTCGAACCCACGACCTTCAAGAGTTTAGAATCCAGGAGAAGCCTTATGTCATGAATTTGCACACGTAACTAGAGGGTAAAGCATTTGGGGACATGAAGGTTTAAATGGCACTGGCCCCCTGAATGTCATAGCCTGTGAAGGACAAGTAGACTTTGCCCCTGGTAGGGGATGGGGTCGGGTTGGGAGGGCAGGCAGTACTGCTGAGTTATTTGGGAGTAAAATTTACATTGTTGATCCATCCCTAAGTTCTTAACTTTTAGAAGCTTGTACAAGTTCTGCCTTTGTTACAGAGCTGTCGTATCATGCAATGTTTAAGAACAACAGTATTTAATTCATAAGACTTGACGAAAGTAACAGAGTGGGGTTTTGGCCAGAAGGTTGGTGTGCCCAGGGGAATACCCGGACCTTGTCAATCAGGACAGATAAGAGAGGCAAGGCCTGGGTCCGGGGAGGGATTGTGTCACATGAAAAGCAGGGTTTGACCTCCTAAGGAGCTGCCAAGGTGGTTCCTGATCCTCTCTCCCTGGATTCGCCCATCACATGGAGCTCTGGGGCTTTCCCTTCACCCCCCAGGGCATCCACTGAAAGGCCATGGGAACTGACACTCTGTCCACAATGCCTTCCTTTAAAAAAAGGCCTAATGGCTTCCTTAAAAAGCCACATTTTTCGTGATGCTCCATCCATAGGGTTCAAAACCAGATCAGGAGTGGATTAGAGAGAGGATAATTGGAGAGGTCAAGGAGAGAAGGATCAATGCTTTTCCTTCCCATTTTAATAACCCAACCAAAAGTACTTTCCACTTTTTTTTGTTTTTGTTTTTGTGGTACGCGGACCTCTCACTGCTGTGGCCTCTCCCGTTGTGGAGCACAGGCTCCGGACGCGCAGGCCCAGCGGCCATGGCTCACGGGCCTAGCTGCTCCGCGGCATGTGGGATCTTCTCGGACCGGGGCACGAACCCGTGTCCCCTGCATCGGCAGGCGGACTCTCAACCACTGCGCCACCAGGGAAGCCCCCTTTCCACTTTTAAATCACCTTACTGCAGCCCAACCGGCTTGCTCGTGAATGCTGGCCACCCACCGAAGGAGGTGGCAAGAGGCTGGATCCCAACACCAGTGGGAGCCTCTTCCCTTGTGTCCACAGGAGCTGGGAGAGGAGAGCTCCCACGTGCTTCCCTCTCTGCAACCTTGTGCAGCCTGCAGGGTGATTAACATGCTCTCTTCCATGGAAGTCACCCTGCACCCACCTTGCCCTCAAAGGAGGCAGATGAGGGCCCCCAAGGTTGTCCCTCCCCATCCCCCAGCCCCCGCCATGTGGCAGGGCAATCACAGGACCCCCAGCAGACGTGGAGGTGCCCAAGCTGACTAACCTGTGTATGTGTATCTGTTTCTGCGGATTGGAGGGATGCAGGTGAAATAATGTGCAGGAAAAACTATAAGCAACCTCATTTTGACTCAGATGAATTAGCTCTAGTTAGGATTCCCATTCTCATACCTTAATTTTAAAAACTGGAAAAAAAAATTCCCTTCTCATGAGAGTTGGTCCCATCTGATAGGCAAGGGAACATTGGATGGGCGTGGAGAGAGAACAGCAAGGCTGCCCGTCCTTTTGAGTTTATTCTGGGGGCTCATTGTGGGATTAAGGAGAGCAGGAGAGTGGGGTTGGGAAGGCATTTGGCTTGAGGCATGTGTCTTAAAGAGAAGAGGCAGGGCGTTTGGGAGAGAATTCCATATGGTCGAGACCGCTGTTTCCTACCCAGTATCCATTTTCTTTTTCTTCCTTAGTAACAGATCCCTGAAATGCCAGGGGAAGCTGACAGCACTACATTTCCCAGCCTCGTCTGCAGTAAGGAGTAGCCACTGAGATGTAAGAAGTTGGGTACAGTTTTAAGAAAGCTCTCTGAAATGGAGCTGAATTATCTAGGAAGGAGATACCCTTTTGTCCTTCCCTTGCTTCCTCTTTCTTCCTGCTTGGAATGTAGACATGATGGCTGGAATCCCAACAGCCACCTTGGGTTTTAAGGTGACTTAGAGGTTGGAAGCAACTAGCTGAGGGATGGCAGAATAGGAATCCTTAAAGACTGTGGAACTGGTAGATCAAGCCTGGGCTGCCAAACTGTGGTTTTCTTTTATGGGAGAGAAAAATAATCTCTATGTTATTGAAGTTGTAGTGAATCATAGCTGTGGAGAAAAAAAGATTCACAAAAAAACCCGGGTTGGTGTTACTAAAATTGGTATTGACATTCATTTTTCTACATTCCAAGGCCTCTTACTATGAGACTTTGGTCTTGGGACATAACCTCATAAGTTCTCACTCCAGCCTGGTGTCTGAGCCCTGGAAATGGCAGCGCAGGCTAAATTGAGAGCTTTAGTTAAAAGAACCCAGGGGAAGCCAACTGCTGAGCTCTGATTTACATGTGGCAGAATAGAAATAGAACGTGAGTCCCTCTTGGGTCACACCCAACATAAAACCAACTAACTACCCATGTAATTAACTAAACAAGAAAGCAAGGAGAGAGGAAGGTGAGAAGGGAGGAACAACTCTACTTAAATCCTTAAAGCTAAGCCTCCTTAGGAGGTAACCGTTTCTACTTTTGTAGGGATATCTATATATCTACACAGAGATCTGGAAATTTTAGAAAATAAAAAAGGTCAAATGACACTTCAGTAATATTGAAATACAGAACGTCATTTTTCTCAGGAAAGCCAGAAGGTTAAAGTCTGTAAAATCTTCTGTTTCCTGGCAAACTCCAAAGAACAGGACAAGCAGAAAAGCCTATTGAGGTGCCTCCAAACTGTTGTGTTTGCTCCAGAGCTCAGATACCACCCCAGGTAGAAGAAGCCTGCTGTACCCCTGTGGGAAGGAGGAGTTCCCCAGGTAATCCCGACCCTAACTTCCCCTCTCCTGAAATTCTATAAATCTGATAGGAAATGGAAGGTTCCTTGATCACAGTGAATGATCTAAAGCTGTCATTGTGCGGGCTGATTCTCCAAGGAAGCCAGCCATCACAGTGTTTAAAAATTGAGACATTACTGCCACCTGTTGACTAATTACTGACAAGTTACACAGGCCAGTCAGCCCAGCAGGAGGGGGGTTTCTTTTAAAATCTGGGCATTGGGCACAAGGTATTGTTGGAGGGGAAGAAGATGGTTATGCCAGGGTTTGTGGATCAAGGGCAATTTTGATAAAGCCTTTCATGAAAATGTTTTGTTCAGTACAATGTGTTTCGTACCAATGAAGGAAGATTTTGTCAAAATTCTTCTTGGTGGTTTTTTGAGTGGCTTGTACTTTGAAAAGTATTTTTGTGTACAGCTATCTGATCTTCCCATGCACCTCCAGAGGCCAATGTACAGATGGAAACGCAGAGGCCCAGAGAGAGGAGTTGACTTCCCTCAGGAAGAAGAGCAGCCTGAGCCCAGCTGGGGCTATTTCTCTTCTATTGGTCTCTGGCACTGAGAATTAGGAATTTGGGCAGCAAGTTTAATTATAGACGGTGGAGCCAGAAAACCAGTCCCGTCACCCTTCCCGGCCACCCTCTTCCTTTCTTCTCAGTCTTGAGAAAAGCAGGGAAATTAGAATTGAGTATTACTAGGTTGGGAAGCTGAGGTTCAAAGAGTGCCCTACCTAAGGCCCCATTACCAGCTGGGAGGAGGTGAACCCCCAGGTGCACAAAGAAGGGAAAGACATGACCGCGGGAGAGAAAGAATCCCCAAAAGCCTACCTTCACGCTCTAAGCGCTGTTCCGCATTGGAGAGGGACCTCGGCCATTGCGGACCGTGAGGACCACTCTGAGGTCCCTCCGAACGGAACTCCGGAGGCGAGCTCTGAGAGTCCTCCTTCTCTGCTACTCCAAAGAGTGTTCTCCAAGATGACTTTTTCTTGGCAAGATTTATGGCCTTCTCCGTGGATTGGGAATCTCTGCAAGTCCACGGTCCCTGTGTCCATGCTTTCCTTGCTGGTCCTGCCTGGGACAAACTTCTTGTTCTCGGGAGCTTTCGTGAGAGGACAGCAGAGGTGTTCTTGAAGACGTGGTGTTTGACATAGAACTCCAGGATTTTGAATTCCATGCTGTCTGGGTCATCATCATCCAGGGGGACCTCCTCCAGGTCGCAGGCGCTAGTGGTGCACATGGCAGGGCTGCAACGACAAAGTCCACACGCATCCATCTACCTGGGAGCCACCTACTCTTTGTAGGTCGAGAGAGATGGGGTGAAACTCAATAAGCATTTATTCAGTACCTATTCTCTTTGTGCTGGGGGGCAGGGGGTCATCAGAGATGGAAAAGCCAAGGTTTGTTCTGAAAGTTCAGTCTTACAGAGATGAGACTTGTACATAGATAACTCCAGACAAAGAGGGTGAGCTAGGAGCTCGAACAGAGATGCAGGAGCCAGCATGGGAGGTGGGGAGGAAAGACAGCTGCGAATAGGGGGCGAGTGCAGGCTCCTTGAAGGAAAGAAAGTGTTTGGATGGGTGGCTAGCTACTGGGCCTTAGAACAGGCTGGGCAGAGGGCAGGCTCTGGCTGAATTTAGGATGTGTTTGAAGAGTGGAAAGAGATCTGGTGGCGCATAAGCCTTGTGCTTTGTGGAGAGCTGGGGCTATAGGGATGTGGAGGGACCACGGGGAAGTGGCAGTCAGGGCCAAGCGATCAGGGCCTTGGAAGTTCAGGCTGAAAGCTTTTTCTCATGTCGGTAGATCAGTACATTTCAGAAGGGGCCCTAGACTGTGGAGGGCAGTTAAAAGTCTTCTTGGGAGAGGGTAGCTGGGCAAGGGGAGAGGCCAGGTCAGGGGAGGGAACTGTCTGGGGTCCCTGGCCCTCCCTGGCCTCTCTCCATTCTTCCTTTACTCACTGCTTTAGCTTGGAAAGGTTTGCTTCTATTCCTTGCCGTATTTAGCATTCCATGTAAGATTTTATCTGAAGAAAAATATCCTTTAAAAAAAATTTTTTTTTTTGATAAGTTTGAAGTACACTGATGGAGGCAATGGAGAGCTTTTCAAAGTCTGGAGCGGGAGAGAGATGTAACCACAGACATGTTTTAGAAAGATCAATACAAGCACTAAAATGATGGGATGGAAGTTTCATCTTTATTTCCATATGAATAACCAGATAGATGTCATTAACTGATTGTGTTCAATTTAAGCTTTCATGAAATAATTCCTTAAATGGTTGTCTGCTAGGAAATCATTTCTTTCTGATCTACTTTGCTTTCTTTGGTTGTATCTTTAGGACTATGGTTTCCTTTTTGTCCCAGATGCCAGAGAGCCCAGATCTACCAGCCGTCATTGGATTAAAATTTCACAGACAGTGCGTGTGCTGGAAACCAGCTTGGGCTTCTCAGTCTAACAGTCCTGAGTTCAAATCCTGGCCATACCACCGACTAGCTGTGTGACCTGGGGCAAGTTACTTCACCTCTCTGAACCTGAGCTTCCTTCAGGTAAATTGAAAATAATAATAGTCATCTTGCAGGGGTATTGTGAGGGTACAATATAATGCATGAGAAGCCCCAACACAGAACCTGGCTCAAAAATGGTAGCTATTTTTTTTTTTTAGTACAACTGTCACCCCAGGCCCTCTGACGCTGTCCTTGATGTGGCTCTTAATCATGGACCCCTCCCTTAATGGTCCAACTTTAAGAGTGTCTTTTGGCCTGTGAGCTGGTGTGATAATAAATAGCTGTAGTGATATTAATGGGATCGGCTGGCATGTCTCTCCTTTTCTTTCCACTGTCCCCTTCACACCAGGACCAACTGATAAAGAATTGGGACAGTGACCGCAGATGGGGTTTGAGGCAGTGTGACGTGGTTCAGATCAATTTGACTGTGTGTCTGGAGGCCGATGGTCCAGGGTTGGCTCAGTTTATAACTTGCAAAGTGCTTGGGCAAGTCTCTCAATTCTTTTGGTCCTCTGATTTCACAGCAAATGTTCTCTAACTTTCCCCTCTGATTCTATTACTATTTGAAGGAGGTGTGAGGGCTGAGACATCTCCCCTGCAGGCCTGCCGATGCTTCCTGTTTCTATCGTCGTTTCCTATCTTTTTTTGGAAGGGCCTCACACTGGATGATAGGACGCTGTTCATCCAGGAAGTGCTCTGTGGCCAGGCCTCGAGAAAGCAGTTCTGATGGAAGTGATGTCAGGAGGGAGATGCAGGGGCTGTGCCAGAGCATCAGGTGCAGATGGAGGGGGCAGAAGTGAGCTGCCAGGGTGGCCAAGGGCAGGGCTGCAAAACCTGAGACACCTACTGCACACACAGATACATCTGCACGACTCCAAAGCCCCGCAGGCCTGCCTCGGGTAACTGAGCGTGAGCAGTGCTTGAGGGGCGTGGTGTAGACTGGGGGTCACCACCACTGGGTCCTCCTCCCTCCCTTTCGTCACACGCCTGTCCTATTCCGGGGCTTGGACTCTCTTCCTTCCCTCACCTACCCCCGATTTCACACGCCCGTTATGCACTGCAGGGAACTTTCTGCTGTGTGGAATCACTTCCGCATCTCCGCCCTCACCTCGCTCTGCATGCACTCCCCTCCTCGCCCCATTCTCACAGGTCAACCATTCTTCCCCTCTTGGGGCCCAGTTTCAGTCACACCCGTGAGGATCCTTCCCAGGTCTTCCAATTTATCTAGACTTCATTCTCTTTTCCACAATGGAATGTAAGTGCCGGAGGACAGGCATGTTCATGTGCTATTTTCTCTCTGCTGGGTGCCCAGCTCCTACAGTAATGCCTGGGGCAGAAAGGCACTTGGCAATGAACTGTGGACTTTTTCCTATTCTGAGACAGACTGTCTGGGTTCCAACCCTGGCTCTGCCGTTAGCAGTTATGTGACATACTCCCCAGGCTTCAGTTTCCTCATGTTTAAAATGGGGACGAAGGGACTTCCCTGGCAGTCCAGTGGTTAAGATTTCGCCTTCCAAGGCAGGGGGGTACAGGTTCGATCCCTGGTCAGGGAGCTAAGACCCCACATGCCTCGTGGCCAAAAAAACCAAAACATAGAAACAACAGAAGCAATATTGTAGCAAATTCAGTAGACTTTGAAAATGGTCCACATCAAAAAAAACTTAAAAAAAAAATAATAAAATGGGGATGAGAATAGTACCTGTTTCCTTCTGTTACAAAGATGAAATGAGTTAATATTTGTAAAGCATTTAGAATAGCAGTTAAGTGTTTGAACAAGTATTTGATTAAAAAAAATATTTATGAAACCCACTTACGGCCGGACACACTGTTCTAGAGAAGCTGCAGGGGGTTTTCGGGTGGCGTAGCGGGGAGACTGTAGCATGTGGAGTGAAAAGGCAGTTGAAGAGCTGCTTTTCATACTTATTGGCAAGGGGGCTGAGGCAAGTCATGTAGCCTCCAACGAGGTGTAGTTTTTCCATTCACAAGATGCGATTCATATCGTCTACCTTGAGACGGATAACCTAGTTCAAATCCTGGGTCATCGGCTTACTAGCTGTGTGACTGGCTACATACCTTAATTTACTTCTGCCTTCATTTTTTTCATCTGTAAAATGGGGTAAAACAAAACAACCACCCTGGCAGGAGATCAGCCAAGATGGTGGAGTACAAAGACCCTGAGGTCACCTCCTCTCATGGGCACACCAAAATCACAACGATGTGCCAAACAACCATCGATAAAAAAGACCAGAACCTACCAGAAAAGATCTTCAACAACTAAAGATAGAAAGAAGGAACCACAGCAAAACGAGCCGGAGGGGCAAAGTTGCCATAAAGTCAAGTCCCATACCCCTGGGTGGGTGGCCCACAAATGGGAGAATAATTACAGCTGCAGAGGTTCTCCAAAGGAGTGAGAGGTCTCGGGCCTTCCCGCCTGGGGGCCCTGTGCTGAGAAGAGGAGTCCCCAGAGCATTTGGCTTTGAAGGCCGAGGGGCTTACTTCCGGGAGAGCCAGCCCGCTGCGGCAAACAGAGACTTTGCTCTTAAAGGGCACGCACAAAATCTCACACGCTCTGGGACCCAGAGCAGAAGCTGTCATTTGAAAGGAGCCTGGGTCAGACGTACCTACTGACTTTGGAGAGTCTCCTGGAGAGGCAGGAGGCGTCTGCTGCTCACCCTGGGGATGTGGGCACTGGTGGCAGCCATGCTTGGGAGTTCCTTCTACTATCTGCATGCTGGTGCTGGCCCGCCCCATTCTGGAATCCTCCCTCTAGCTTATTAGCCTTGGGGATTAGCCTCCCAGCGGCCCAGCACCCTGTAGGCACCAGGGCTGGGACACCTCAGGCAGAGCAACTAAGTGGGCATACAGCGCCATCCATCAGCAGACAGGCTGCCTTAAGACCCCCTGAGTCCACAGCTGCCCCTGGACACAGCCCTGCCCACCAGAGGGCTCAGGACCCCGCCCCATACACCAGTGTGCAGGCACTAGACCCAGGACCCCCAGGGCTTTCCAGCCAGAGACCCCACAACCCACTGGGCCCTGACCCTACCCTCCAGCAAGCCTGCTCTAACCTCAGGACCAGCCTCACCCGCCAGTGGGCAGACAACAGCCACAACACAACCGCAGCCTTGCAGCCTGTGGACACAGCCCACACACTAGCAGGCCAGCACCAGCCCTGGAACTAGCTGGGCCCTGGCCCTACCCACTAACAGGCCAATGCAAGCTTTGGGACACCCCGGACCCTGCAGCCAACTGTGTCAGGAACTGGGCCCATCCACCAGGTCTAGGACCCCTGGGCCCTACAACCAGACCCCAGGACTTGACTCTGCCTACAAGTAGGCCGGCACTAGCCCCAGGACATTGTTTCACCCACCAATGGGAAAGCAATAGCCCCAGGGTCTCCTGGACCCTGATTCCATCCTCCAGTAATTCAGCCTTAGCCCTGCCCCCTCCCCACCCTGGGGTTCTGCAGTCAGCCACCTTGTGACCTGGCCCTGCCAACCAGCAGCTGGCAGCCTCCGCACAAGGCAGGGCCTGGCATCCAACTGGACCAGGGGCTAGCCAAGCCTACAAGACCACCCACAGTAGTCAGCCCACACAACAGAAGGGCCCATGCAACCCACACAGGGGGCACCCCTGGAGCATATAGCTCTAGTGATAAAAAGGGAGTGCACTGATGGGATGTGGAGGACGTCTCCTTCACAAGTCCACTTCTCCAATATCAGGAAATGTAACCAACCTACCAGATACAGAGAAATAAAAACAGCAAGTTAGGCAAACTGAGGCAACAGAGGAACATTTTCCAAACAAAGGAATGATAAAGTCCCAGAAGAACCAAGTGACGTGGAGATAGGCAATCTACCCAAGAAAGAGTTCATGGTAGTGATCATAAAGATGATTAAAGAACTCGGGAGAAGAATGAATGGAGAGTGAGAAGTTAGAAGTTTTTAACAAAGAGAAAATATAAAGAGCCAAACAGAGATGAAGAATACAATAATTGAAATGAAAAATACACTAGAAGGAACCAACAGTAGACTAGATGACACAGAGGAATGGATCAGCAAGCTGGAAGATGGAGTAGTGGAAATCACTGATGCTGAACAGAAGAAAAGAAAAAAGAATGAAAAGAAATGAGGACAGTTTAAGAGACCTCTGGGATAGCATCAAGCACACAAGTATTTTCATTATAGGGGTCCCAGATGGAGAAGAGAGAGAGAAAGGGGCTGAGAAAGTATTTGAAGGCATAATAGTTGAAAACTTCCCTACTCTGGGAAAGGTAACAGACATCCTAGTCCAGGAAGTGCAGAGAGTCCCATACAGGATTAACAGCTCATTTCAACTCAATATCAAAAAAACAAACAACCCAATTAAAAAGTGGACAGAAGACCTGAATAGACATTTTTCCAAAGAAGAAATACAGATGGCCAACAGGCACAGGAAAAGATGCTCAGCATCGTTATCATCAGAGAAATGCAAATCAAAACCACAATGAGATATGACCTCTTACCTGTCAGAGTGGCTATCTTCAAAAAGTCTACAAATAACACAAGTTAGCGAGGATGTCAAGAAAAGGGAACTCTCATACACTATTGGTGTGAATGTAAATTGGTGCAGCCACTGTGGAAAACAGTATGGAGGTTTCTCAAAAAACTAAAAATAGATCTACCATATGACCCAGCAACTGCCTTGCTGGGTATATATCTGAAAAAAACCAAAAACACTAATTCAAAAAGATACACGCACCACAATGTTCATAGCAGCATTATTTACAATTGCCGAGATATGGAAGCAAACTAAGTGTCCATCAACAGATGAATGGATAAATGTATGTGTACTACATAAATGTATGTGTACTACACATACCACACACACACATACCACACACACACCCACACACACACCCACACACACACACACAATGGAATACTACTCAGTCATAAAAAAGGATGAAATCTGGCCATTTGCAACAGCAGGGAGGATATTATGCTAAGTGAAATAAGTCAGACAGAGAAAGACAGATAGTGTATGATACCACTTATATGTGGAATCTTAAAAATGCAACAAACTAATGAATATAACAAAAAAGGAACAGACTCACAAATATAGAGAAGAAACTGGTGGCTACCAGTGGGGAGGGGAAAAGGGGAAGGGGCAAGATTGGGGTAGGGGATTAAGAGGTACAAACTATTAGGTATAAAATAAATAAGCTACAAGGATATATTGTACAACACAAGGAATATAGCCAGTATTTTATAATAACTATAACTGGAGTACAACCTTTAAAAATTGTGAATAACTATGTTATACATCTGAAGCTTATGTAATATTATACATCAACTATACCTCAATAAAAATTTTTTAAAAACCCATAAAACAACCCCTCCCCCCATCACATAGGTATGTGGGCAAAAAAAAAATTAGCATGTGTAAATCACTTAAAGTAGTGCATGGTAGATGTTAAATGCTCAATAAACATTAGCGTCTTTATTCATTAAAATAGGGGACTTCTGGGCTTCCCTGGTGGCGCAGTTGGTTGAGAGTCCGCCTGCCGATGCAGGAGACACGGGTTCGTGCCCCGGTCCGGGAAGATCCCACATGCCGCGGAGCGGCTGGGCCCGTGAGCCATGGCCACTGAGCCTGTGCGTCCGGAGCCTGTGCTCCGCAACGGGAGAGGCCACAACAGTGAAAAGCCCGCGTACTGCAAAAAAAAAAAAAAAAAAAATAGGGGACTTATCTGGTATTCCAGTGGTGAATACTCTGCGCCTCCACTGCAGGGGGCGCGGGTTGATCCCTGTTGGGGAACTAAGATCCCACATGCCATCCTGCAGCACAGCCAAAAACAAAAAAACCACAACTATTTTAATAGGTTGCCTTTTTTGTAAGGTTTAATATGTTTATAAAAGAAAATTCATCAAAAGCAGCAATTAAGAAAACTAATGACATGCAAATATTTGGTTTAGCACAAAATTCACACTTGTTTCCTGTAGTATCCTATAGTCATATATATACGACTATAGTAAACATATATATGTCAAATATATATATGACTATAGGAAACTATATATATATTTATATATATATATATATAGAGAGAGAGAGAGTATGTGTGAATGGGTGTGTGTGCATAAAGTATACATACTTGTAAGATATGAAGCCTGGGACTTGGCTGGCTTTCCCAGCACCTCGTATAATGCCTGACACCTGATAAGCTCTCGGGAAATATTTGATGAATGAAAGAAACATGATATAGAGCTGCCAGATAAAATATGGGACAGCTAGTCAATTTGAATGTCAGGTAAATAACAACTTTTTAGTATAAGTGTGTCCCAAGTATTGTATGGGACATGCTAACACTAAAACACAGTATCTGTTGTTTATCTGAAATTCATACCGAACAGGGCTAGGGCCTCTTGTATTTTTATGCATATCTGGCAACTCGGTGAATAAAAGGTGCTGCTTAGAAAAACTGAGACCTCAGGTTCTTGGAAGCGAGGAAAGTGGCCCGAGGGTGGAGCCTGAGCGACCTGAGTCACGCGAGAGAAAGAACGGGACACGCGGTCGGGACTCGGGCGCCGCCGAGGCGGGGCGGAAGTGGCCGAGCCCAGGTCGAGAGCAGCGCTGGAAGGCGCCGGGAGGGCGTTTAGGTGGGTTTTAATTCCGAGCATCCTTTTGAGTTGGGCAGCTCAGGGCGCCCCGTAGGCAGGAGGTACCCGCGGCTCCTCCAGGAGCCGTTGCATTGGTAGCGGGGGAGCCCTCTCCCAGCCACAGGACTATGCTCTGAAGAAACCGTGTCAAAGCCAACCAAACCAACCAAACCTTTCTAATGCAGTGTGAAGACTTGAAAATTGTGTGTGTATGGGTGTGTGTGTCTGTATGGGTGTGTGTGTGGGGGGGGCGCTGCTCTTGGAGAGAGAGGAAGGGTCCGACTTCTTTAAGAAACGAGTTTGCTAATTGCTGATTCAGGAGCAACATCCGAAAAGGGGGGAAAGCAGAGGTCAAGATGGAGCACACAGCTTCCACTTCGTGAAAGAAGAGGTTTTTGCCGTCTCCCAGGCTAGAAAGGAGCTGAGGGCCCAACCAGGAGGCAAGGCCAAGGGCGAGAGAGATGCAGAGGGCAGGGCAGTGCTCAGGCAGCCCCCGGGACCGAGGGGACCTTGACCAGCCCCGGCGAGCGCTTGTAGCTGTGTCAAAGGATGAGTTCAGACACTTTCAAGGCACTTGACAAGCGGAGGGTCTTTTTCGTACTCATCCTCACTGGGAATGACGGGAGAGCTGTTAAGCTGATAAGGCAGTCTCATTTTAAAGCAGCCGTGAGTTACTTTATTACCGCTGCAGCCCTTCTGCTCTCAGCTGTTCCGGTTCAAAGTAGAAGCAGCCCAACTTCTGGGTTAATGGAAACGTACAGGTAAGTTTTATGTTTATGTTGATGGAAAGGAAGCCCTGGGTGAGGCCCCAGAATGTAGGTTCAGAGCCTGGAGTGGAAAATTAGCTCCAGAATAAGCCCTGTGAGGCTCGTCGTAATTCAGTGACTCAGTGCACACAGCCCTGCCCTTTGGATCCAGTATTTACATACCCTCTTGCGTATCTACAGCAAACTCTCACAGACCTACTCCCCGAAAGCAAGGTTTCACAGTGTCTTTTGTTGGCCTCTCTTCCCTCTCGAAGGGGTTCCTTCCCCCCAGCCCCCTAAATGGCCAAAGTCCTCCGAGTCCCCGGTGGCTAGTCTCCTGGGAGCACCGCAGAGCAGCGCTGCTTGGCCTGCAGAGCAGCATCTGACCTCCAAGATCACAGGACACACTTTAGGGATTTTTCTAGTTCTGGATTCATTGGTCGAGGTTAGATTTTCCTTCCCTTCCTGTGGCAGGTCACGGAGCAAACAGCCCTCATGCATGCACAGAGCCTGTGGCCACCAGGGCCCCAGGAAGCTGGACGGAACTCTGCTCCGGCCTGTCCCGGGGGTGAGGGGCGTGGAGGACCCCCTTAGCCACAGGCTCTGCCAGAGAGCTGACTTCCATCACTCTGGACACACAGACAAGGCCCGAGTGTAAGACATGGGTGAGGACACTCATCCCGGAGGGCTGTTCCCAGGCCAGATGATGAGCTGAGTTTCGTCTGGTTGCCTTGGGCCTCTCCTTCTGCACCCTCTGCCTCCTTACGCCCTGCAGAGGCAGTCCACCCTTCCCCTTCCTTCCCTGAACTTCACCTTATGGTGTCTTCATCTGTCCTCCCCTGCGGTTTTTAATCCTAAGGGTGAAATGAGGAATGAGGTAAAATGTCTTAAATTCCTACAATAGAAGCTAAACAGAGAGAGCCTCAGGTTTTATTATTAAACACAAAGACTCAGGCTCTGATGATTATAGAACAGAGCAGGCAGGGAACTCAGGAGGGAGCCTCCTAGGAGGGGGTATTCCCCATTTCACCAGCGCCCTGTACTCAAGGAAGTCTCCAGGGGGTCTGCCGGGACTCGATCTTGTGCCCAAGTGCCCACAGGTACTCAGGGCTCAAAGCCAGGGATCTTGTCCTCAGCCCATTTCTGCTCTGAGGGAGGAAGCTGGCATTTCCATGGGCTTCTGTCACACTATCACATACCTTGCTACATACTCAATGAGACAGACCTGCATGATGTTAACAATGATTCGGCCAGTTACGTGTTCTTAACTCTCCCAAACCTTCAGGAGCAAAGGAGAAATGAAAGGGAAACCTAAATACTTCTCCCTTTTCTGGAAACCCCTAATAAAGTAGATGCTAGCTTTCAGTTTTAGATTAGTTTTGCTTCCTGAGACGTACATGATGAGAACTTTTAAATAAATGCAGTAAATGTTAGGTTTACTAACCCCCAGTTAGATTGCCTCATTAGCAAAACCAGGACTGAAGTCCCCTGTGTCCTGCTGGAAAGGCTGAACATGAAGACTGGTGTCTCCTAGTATTACCTGGTCTCCAAGCTGTCAGTTTCTCCAGCTTCGGGTCAGGTGGCAGTAAGGATATCTCTATACCTGAGTCTCTCTCCACGAAACTTAAGAGGAAACTTTGGCCAAGTCTTCTTGGCTTCTCATTTTGGAAGGCTCTTGTAAGACTCCACACGGGTGTAGCCTCTTCAGGTTGGGACTAAGGCTGGAAGGAGGCTTAGGGAAGGGAGTCACTTCCTTGTTAAGCCCCGCCCCCAGCTTTTTAACTGAAGGAGGGGCTGACCTTTGCCCAAGTAATTTGCCTGTAAAAGGAGTTCTGCATCCTTTACCAAGGACTCTCACTGCCCTTTGGGACAGGGACAATTATGAGGGTGTTTTCCTGATAGTACTTTACTTTCTTTCCCTTTCATCAGTTTAGCGAATGTTTACTGATCACCTCTGTGACAGGTATGGCACACATGTTTAATCTTCACATCAAGAGGCAGGTGTTATGATTCCCATTTTCCATACAAGGAAACTGAGGCTCAGAGAGGTAAGGTATCGGTGCGGAAGTGGTCCCCCCATCAGTTGAGCCGAGATCCAAATCTTAGTCTTTCTGGCTTCACACTATATCAATGTTACCTCTCCCATGAGATTCAAAGATTGTATTCAGATGGAACCACGGGAAAAGCTTTCAAAACGGAATGTAACCCCAGCCATAGTAAAAGCCACAAAAACTCATTTAAAGACCATATGTCACAATTTTAGGGATAGAATTCCCTATGTATAGGAAAGAAGAAACATGATTTTGCGGTCTATCCAGATTCTTAACTGAGATAGATACTTACGCTCATAAAACCATGAGCGCTGGCTAGTCAAAATGTGAAGATGAAGGAAGTGTGCATGGTGAAAGGGGAATTAAGGCTAATTTCATAAAAGTGGGGGAAGAACTGGCCATTTAAATATTAGGTAAACAGATCCATGAGAGACAATTAATGGCAATTATGGGAAAGTTAGTTCTTTGGTGACTCGAAGTGAATTTTAACCAGCAAACTCATATTTATTGCTCATAACGAATACCAGTCTAGTCAACTTGAGGGATATTAAAGAAATAATAAGACTGTTTTGTCTTCAAAAAAAACTTACAGTCTTTTTTCGGAAGAAGAGATACATTCATTTGAAACAATTTAAGAACCAACAAATACATATAATCACAGCTAAATCACATAGTTTGGACTACAGTTGTTACTGGAGTTCAGAGCTACATAACTTAATGACACTGGGGGCAGAAACCATTTAGAATCTCGCGAGGTCTTGGCAGGTAAGTATAAACACAAGAAAGGGGCAGTCTGCACAAGTAGTCAGGCTCACTGAAGACAGAGAATGTACATTAATCATTCAGCTTTGCATCTCCCACACCCAACAAGCTGGCACATAACAGAGACAGGACTCAATACATGTTATATATTAAAAGACAAAACAAAACCCACTTTTCTCCTGATCCTAAAAATACACATTGTGGGAATTCCCTGGCGGTCCAGTGGTTGGGACTGCGTGTTTTCACTGTCAAAGGCATGGTGAGTTCAATCCCTGGTCGGGGAACTAAGATCCCACAAGCCACGTGGTGCAGCCAAAAACTAAATAAAAATTTAAAAAATTAAAATACACATTGTGTTTTAGAAAATTTGTAAAACATAAAATAGCATACATAAAATAAAGACCATGATGATCCAGTCATCCAGTGATAAATGTTGTTAAAAATTTGGTGTATTTCCTTCCTTCCATGACAGTAATACCTTGCTACCCTTCAGGTGTCTGCCCGGCCCACTGCCCTTTTGCTTCACGCTGTCCCCAATCATGCATCTACCAGGATGCACCCCTGCAGTCAGGTGGACCAAACGACCTCTGCCCCTTGTTAAAAAGGAAACAACAGGCCCCGGATGGAGTCACTTGTGGTCCCATGGCAGCAGACCAAGACTTGATGCCCAAGCTAATTACAGTTTCAACCTTCCCCAGGAATGTGATTCCAGCTAACCTGGGATTTCCTGGTCAGTCCTGGGAAATCTGTGGACAGACCCTTCCGTTCCCTTCAGGAGGGTGGCCTTGCCTAGAACAATGCATCTTTGCAAATAATTTCCTTTTTTTTCTGCTCCCTCTCTGCCTTTAAAAACCTTTCCTTTTCTTCAGCTCAGCAAAGTTCCTCTTCACTTGCTAGATGGGATGCTGTCCGATTCATGAATCATTCAATAAAGCCAATTAGATCTTTAAGATTTACTCAGTTGAGTTTTTGTTATTTAACAGGTTTGGTGGCAGCAGAGGGACTGAAGGAGACTTCTGATGGCTTCGGGGACAATGAAAAACACAGGTGATGTACCCATGAGCCCCTTTTTGAATTCACTGTCTTTCTTGCCCTTTCTTCCAAGAGCTGTGGGTAATAAGTTCCCTCTTGGTTCTGAACTTTCTTTGCATCGAGCTCCCGATCTATTTGGCTTACAGGGCGGGTCAGCTAATGCTGGTAGATGGTTCTGCTCAGAGCCAACTGAGCTAAGCCCTTAGCCTTTCAGACAATTCCCAGGTTTTAAATAGAAAAACCCCAGCCCTAGGGCTTCCCTGGTGGCGCAGTGGTTGAGAGTCTGCCTGCCAATGCAGGGGACACGGGTTCGTGCCCCGGTCTGGGAAGATCCCACATGCCGCGGAGCGGCTGGGCTCATGAGCCATGGCCGCTGAGCCTGCGCGTCCAACGGGAGAGGCCACAACAGTGAGAGGCCCGCGTACCTCAAAAAAACCCACAAAAAACAAAAACCAAAACCCCAGCCCTTGATTCTGTTCATATAGAGCCCCCAGGCCACAGCCTGCACTCGTTGAGTCCCCACTGTTCGCTCCTTTCCCCAGGCCAAGCTTCCACAGAAATTGTTGGGATGCACAGGGCTTCTCTTGGCCAGGTCACAGTAGCATCTCTTGCTCACTGCTGGTGTGTCAAAGTGCACCTTTGTCTCGTTTTATGTAAATAAAGGCTATTGCTAGCGGGGATCTCAGAAGCCAAAAAGCTGCAAAAATTGGTGGCTGCAGGTTAAGCATATAAAGGCTGTTAGAGTGATCAACAACTAAATCAAAGACTCCAGTGTTGAGACAAGTTGACCACGGAACAGGTTAGATCGACAGTAGGTAACCCTCCAACCTCAAGAAAACTTCCGTGCAACAAGGTGCACTGCAAAACACGCACAATCCCCAGCCCAGCGGTGCATCCCTTTAGGTTTCAAAAACCCAAAGGCTTAGTTTAGGGGATTCTTAAATTCTAAAGAGTCAAGCACGCCACCTTCTGGCACATCTGCTTATTTTATGTTTAAAAACTATGGTCCCCGAAGCTATCTTCAAAAATGGCAAAATCTTACTAAAAACAACCCAGGATTACAATGGCCAGTCTGGGGAATGTTCCAATTAGTCATGGTCCTTCATTTAAGAAGTGTGCTTGAAACTATGGTTTTCTGAATTAAACAGAAGAGGATACTTGCTTTAATTGGTCTGCAGAGCTCCCCAAAGGCTTCAAGATTCCAAAATAGCTTCATTAGAAAACTTGTTACGGAAGGCTTAGGAAAAATAAACGACACAAGAGGTACGAGGTACACCAAACAATAGACTGTAAGACTGATGCATGCTTCCCACTTCTCCCCTCTGTTCTTTGTTATGTGAAAACTCATCTTTTCCTGCTGAACACTTTGAAAGGACTTTGGACCAACATCATAAAGGTCCTTCAATCTATGGCCTTACAGCTACAATAGCTCCAAGGCCAGAGACCTAAAATAATACCTGGTTTCCCCACACTGCACCTTCCTAGGGGTCCACCATCAAAACATGGCCCAAGGATTGACGTTTCCTTTGTAATCAACTGGGGCACTGGAAAAAAAATGGTCCTCAAAGATCCTATGCAAATTCCTAAATGTCCACTCAAATGCCCCCAAGGGAGGGCCCCCATATGGCCACTCCCAGGATTGATGCAGCTCTGAGGGACCCTCAGGTAAACTGCTACCCTTAAATAGCCAAGAGGAAATTAAAATGAAAATTAATGGAAAATCTTACCAAATTCTGGTAGATACCAGGGCTATATTTTCTACTTTAAATCCCACTCTCAGAAATCTCTTAGAATGAAAAAAAGGTTTCCATAGAGGGGGTATCTAATAAAGTTCAGGAAGAATTTCTATCTCAACCAGTACAAATGGCTCTGGGACCTTTTACTGAAAAGCATTCTTTTTTGCTATGTGACCCAGCCCCAGTGAATATATTAGGCAGAGATCTCCTTTCTAAATTAAAAGAGCTAATATGCTTTGCTCACCTTAGAATTTCCTGATCAACCCGAACTTGGTCTCTGATGTTTTTTACAATCTGTCTTTGATATAGAAGAAGAATTCCAACAAAGATCCCCTAATGTAACCGAGGTGCCTGAAAATCAGTAGGCTACTTCTAATACTGACACCGGGAAAATAAAAAATGCAGAGCCTATAAAAATTCAGATAAATGTGACTAAACCTCTTCGTAAATGGCCTCAATATCCATTAAAGCCTGAAGCCATACAAGGCCTCACATCAATAATAAAAGACCTAATTGCCCAGGAATTAGTCTTTCCCTGTACCCTGTAACGCACTGATCTCGCCAGTCTGGAAACCTGATGGGAGGGCATGGTGATTTATCAAAGACTTAAGAGCTAGTAACAAGGCAGTCATTCCCTGTTTCCCAGTTGTTCCAAACCCTTTGACACAAGCTCTGCCAGATTTAAGATGGTTCAGTGCTATAGACTTCTGTTCAGCCTTTGTCAGCATCCTTGGAGACCCTGCAGTCAATATTTATTCACCTTTACTTGGAATAATCAACAATATACCTGGACAGTCATGCCCCAAAGGTTCACTGAGGCCCCTTCTCATTTCTCCCAAGTACTCCGTCAAGGTCTAAGCACCCTCCAGTTCCCCCGGGAAATTGACCCTTTTACGATATGTGGGTGACCTCTTGACGCGCTCATTTACCAAAGAGGCACCCATAAGAGTCCATTTATTTGCTGTAACACTTAGCTGAAAAAGGACATAAAGTCTCTAAACAGAATTCCAATTATTTTTGGACACTGTTCATGACATAGGTCAGAACCTAAGCGCTGAAGACATCCAGGTATCTCCAGAAAGAATTAAGTTAATTGAAGAATTTCCTAGGCCTACAACTAAGAAAGAGCTTTGTGGATTTCTAGACCTAGTTTGACTTAAAAAAAATTTTTTTTAGATTCCATATATAAGTGATACCATGCAGGGCTTCCTTGCTGGTGCAGTGGTTAAGAATCCGCCTGCCAATGCGGGGCACACGGGTTCGAGCCCTGGTCCGGGAAGATCCCACATGCCGCGGAGCAGCTAAGCCCGTGCGCCACAACTACTGAGCCTGCGCTCTAGAGCCCGCGAACCACGATTACTGAGCCCGCGTGCCACAACTACTGAAGCCTGCACGCCTAGAGCCCGTGCTCCCAACAAGAGAGGCCACTGCAATGAGAAGCCCATGCACGCAACTAGAGAAAAGCCTGCGTGCAGCAATGAAGACCCAATGAAGCCAAAAATAAATAAAATAAGATAAATTTATTTTTAAAAAGAGTGATACCATGCAGTATAAAAAGTGATACTATGCAGTATTTGTCTTTGTCTGGCTTATTTCAGTTAATATAATGCCCTTTAGTTTCATCCATGTTGTTGCAAATGGCAAGATTTTCTCTTTTTTTTTCATTTTTGAGTCTGAAAATATTCTATTTTCTCCCTTTCTCTCTCTCTCTATATATATATATCTATATCTATTCCTATCTATCTATGTATCTATCTACTAAAGGTTTTCTTTTTTGGATGACGTTAATTCTTTTTCTGGCCTAATCACTCTGACGAGGACTTTGAGTATTATGTTGGATCAAAGTGGTAAGAGTGGGCATCCTTGTCTTGCTCTTGATCATTTAGCTTTTTACTGTTGAGTATGTTAACTGTGGGCTTGTCATATATGGCTTTAGATAATACATGTTTTTTAATACCCAGTTTGTTGAGAGTTTTTATCATAAAAGGATGTTGAATTTGTTGAATGCTTCAGACGCATTTATTGAGATGATCATACAATTTCTACTCTTCATTTTGTTAATATGGTATATCACATTGATTGACTTGTGTATGTTGAACCATCTTGTATTCCAGGGCTAAATCTCATGTGATCATGGTATGATCCTTTTAATGTACTGTTTAATTCAGTTTTCTTTCTTGAGTACTTTACATCTATGTTCATCAGGAATATTGGCCTATAATTATCTTTTCTTGTAGGTTCTTTATCTGGCTTTGATATCAGGGTAGTGCAGCCTTGTAAAATGATTTTGGAAATGTTCTTTCCTCTTCATTTTTTGGGGAGAATTTGAGAAGTGTTGGTATTAATTTTTCTTTAAATGTTTGGAAGAATTTACCAGTAAAGTCATCCAGTCCTGGACTTTTGTTTGTTGGGAGGTTTTCTAGTACTGATTCAATCTCTGTACTAGTAATTATGCTATTCAGATTTTCTATTTCTTCATGATTCTGCATTGGTAGGTTGTATGTTTCTAGGAATATATCTGTTTCTTCTAGCTTATCCAATCTGTTGGTGTATAATTGTTCATAGTATTTTCTTATGATTCTTAGTATTTCTTCATTTTCAGTTGTAATGCCTCCTCTTTCATTTCTGTTTTCATTTATTTGAGTCTTCTCTATTTTTTTTCTTAGTTAGTCTCACTAAAGGTTTGTCAATTTTGTTTTTACCTTTTCAAAAAACCAGCTCTTAGTTCTTATGATCCTTTCTATTGTCTTTCTGGACTCTGTTTCATTTCTTTCTGCTCGAACTTTGTTATTCCTTCCTTCTACTAACTTTGGGCTTAGTTTGTTCCTTTTCTAGTTCCTTGAGGTGTAAAGTTAGGTTGTTTATTTGAAGTCTTTCTTATTTCTTAATATAGGCACTTATCACTATAATATTCCTTCCAAGCACTGCTTTTGCTACATTTCTTAAGTTTTGGTATGTTGTGTTTCCACACAAGTTTTTTTTTTTTTTTAATTGAGGTATAGTTTATTTACAATGTGTTAATTTCTGCTATACAGCAAAATGATTCAGTTATACATATTTATACATTCTTTTTTTATATTCTTTTCCATTATGGTTTATCATGGGATACTGAATATAGTTCCCTGTGTGCTATACAGTAGGACCTTGTTGTTTATCCATTCTATATATAAAAGCTTACATCTGCTAACCCCAACCTCCCACTCCATCCCTCCCCCAACCCCCTCCCCCTTGGCAACCACTAGTCTGTTCTCTACGTCCGTGATTCTATTTCTGTTTCGTAGATAGGTTCATTTGTGTCATATTTTAGATTCCACATATAAGTGATATCATATGGCATTTGTCTTTCTCTCTCTGACTTACATTACTTAGCATGATAATCTTTAGTTGCATCCATGTTGCTGCAAATGGTATTATTTCATTCTTTTAACGGCTGAGTAGTATTCCATTGTATATATGTACCTCATCTCCTTTATCAATTCATCTGTCAGTGGACATTTAGGTTATTTCCATGTCTTGGCTATTGTGAATAGTGCTGCTATGAACATAGGGGTGCATATATCTTTTTGAATTATAGTTTTGCCTGGGTATATGCCCAGGAGTGAGTGGGATTTCTGGGTCATATGGTAATTCTACTTTTAGTTTTCTGAGGAAACTTTGTACTGTTTTGCACAGTGGCTGCACCGACTTACATTCCCACGAACAGTGTAGGAGGGTTCCCTTTTCTGCACACCCTCTCCAGCATGTGTTATTTGTAGACTTTTTAATAATGGCCATTCTGACTGGTGTGAGGTGGTACCTCATTGTAGTTTTGATTTGCATTTCTCTAATGATTAGCAATGTTGAGCATCTTTTCATGTGCCTGTTGGCCACCTATAACCACACAAGACATTTTCTTTTTTTTTTTTTTTTTTTTTTTGTGCGGTACACGGGCCTCTCACTGCCGTGGCCTCTCCTGTTGCGGAGCACAGGCTCCGGACGCGCAGGCCCAGCGGCCATGGCTCACGGGCCCAGCCGCTCCGCGGCATGTGGGATCCTCCCGGACCGGGACACGAACCCGTGTCCCCTGCATCGGCAGGCGGACTCTCAACCACTGCACCACCAGGGAAGCCCGCCACACAAGACATTTTCTGATTTCCCTTTTGATTTCTTCTTTGACTCATTGGTTGTTCAGGAGCATGTTGTTTAATCTCCACATATTTGTGAATTTTCCAGTTTTCTTCTTGTAATTGATTTCTAGTTTCATGTAATTGTGGTTGGAAAAAGATGCTGGATATGATTTCAGTCTTCTTAAATTTATTAAGACTTGTTTTGTGACCTAATATATGATCTATCCTGGAGAATGTTCCATGCGCTCTTAAGAAGAGTGTACATTTTGCTGCTTTTGGATGGAATGTTTTATATATATGTCTGTTAAGTTCACCTGATCTAATGCAAAGTCCAAAGTTTTCATACTGATTTTCTTTCAGGATAATCTAGTCATTGTTGAAAGTGGGGTATTGAAGTCCTCTACCATTACTGTATTGCTGTCTATTTCTTCCTTCAGATCTGTTAATATTTACTTTATGTATTAGGCCCTCCGATATTGGGTTCATAAATATTCACAATTGCTATATCCTCTTGATGAATCGACCCCTTTATCATTATATAATGACCTTTTTATCTCTAGCTACAGTTTTTGGCTTAAAGTCCATTTTGTCTTATATAGGTATAGTTACCTCTGCTTTCTTTTGGTTTCTATTTGCTTGGAATATCTTTTCCTATTCCTTTACTTTAAATCTGTGTGTGCCCTTAAAGCTAAAGTGAGTCTTGTAGGCAGAATATAGTTAGGTCTTGTTTATTTAATCCTTTCAGGCACTCTGTGTCTTTTGATTCAAGAATTTAAAGAATTATTGATAGGTATGGACTTATTATTACCATTTTGTTCATTGTTTTCTGTTTTTTAGTTCTTTATTCATTTATTTCTCGCTTTGTCTCTTCCATTGTAATTTGATGGTTTCCTGTAGTGGTATGCTTTGATTCCTTTCTCTTTATTTTTTTTTGTATCTACTATAGGTTTTTGATTTGTGGTTACCATGAGGTTTTATAAAACATCTTATAGTTATAACAGTCTATTAATCTGGTAACAACTTTTGATTTTCTGAGCCTACTTTTACTGCCTTTTGACCTTGATGTGGGGAAAAACCAGAATGTTTGGAAATGGGCAAAAGGGATTACTGGATATCCTTTCAATGAAATCCTGGAATCCTTGGGGATTACTTGATTTTATAGAAATGTGCACCTTTGTCAGCTTTTGATTGGGCTCTTTTACAAGTCTATACAGGCAGAAACTGGATTATAAGAAACGGATAGTAATGCAAATAATTCCTTTCATAAAAATGCAAATTGTCTCTTGTGAATGCAACTGTTTATTGTCCTATGGGTATGGACTAGTTTTTCCAGTTTTGCCTGTATTCATAAAATGATTTCAGCATTTCTTACCTGCCTATAAGTGTGCAGTAGTTTCAGTTCTCCTTTGAGCAGTTGTAATATTATACTGGTTCTACTATTAATTAATGAGTTAGATAAAATGTTTGACACATGTTCCTTTTTATTATCTGACAGTTGGCAAAGATTCTCTCCTTGATCAAACTCTAGCTGTGCCCCTCTGAGCCCTTTCATGACTAGGCTCAACCTTGTCCTTTAAAGACTTGAGCAAAACACTAACAGCCCACAGCTACCTCCCTAGGCTGACCCAACCCAACGCCCGGCCCCCACACATACACCTTAAAGTGCCTGCCTGAGAAAACTCAAGACTGCCAACATAATTTACTGTTTGTTCCAGCCAACACCTGAATATAGGGTCCCTGTTCCCAGTCTCTGTAGGAGGAGAGAAGCCCAACAAACCCAGATGGTTTCAGGCAGACCAACCTCCCCTTCCTGCTTTTTGTAATTTATCCCTCCCCTGACTCTACTGAGTCCCCAGTCACTCCTTCCTTATTCCCTCATTCTCCCTGCAAAGTGCACAAATCCAAAGTCAGTTCATGCCGGACACTTTTCTTTATTGCAGTAGTATATTACTGATTAAAATCTGTCCTTACTACTTTAACTAGCTTTGCTTATCTTTGACAGAGTCATGACTTTACCTTTAAAGAAATTATCTCCTAACACTGATTAAATTACCTAACATCTCTGGACTTCATGTTCCCTTCAGGCTCTTCTTTGATTGTCTGCTTAATTGAGGGGCAGGTGGGTAGAGATCTCAAGGTTCTGTTAGTGGTTGTGTTTGTTTTTTTAATTTAATTTAATTTAATTTATTTATTTTTGGCTGTGTTAGGTCTTCGTTGCTCTGTGCGGGCTTTCTCTAGTTGTGCGGGCTTCTCACTGTGGTGGCTTCACTTGTTGCAGAGCACGGGCTCTAGGCGTGCAGGCTTCAGTAGTTGTGGCTCGTGGGCTCTAGAGCGCAGGCTCAGTAGTTGTGGCGCACGGGCTTAGTTGCTCCATGGCATGTGGGATCTTCCCGGACCAGGGCCTGAATCCATGTCCCCTGCATTGGCAGGCAGATTCTTAACCACTGCACCACCAGGGAAGTCCCAGTGGTTGTGTTTTAATCAATGACTTAGTTATTAACACATTTGCAGATAATATAGGTATAATATAGCACAGTAGTTAAAGGCTTAGGCTCCAAAGGCAGTTTGGAGTTGAATACTGATTCTGCCTCATACTAAATGAAGGGTAGGAGAGAGTGATCTGAAGAAGGAAACAAAAAAAGCACTTGATTTTGAGGCTAAAAGGAAGTTCTTGGGCTTAAAAGTACATGTGCAAAAGATGTCCCGAGGAGGTGTAAAAGAAAAACTTATTTTGTCACTTGT
The DNA here is from genome assembly GCF_949752795.1 of Hyperoodon ampullatus. Classification (NCBI taxonomy): domain Eukaryota; kingdom Metazoa; phylum Chordata; class Mammalia; order Artiodactyla; family Ziphiidae; genus Hyperoodon; species Hyperoodon ampullatus. Next base: position 93,735,944 of record NC_136924.1, read on the forward strand.
TAAAACGCTAAGGCACTACTGTGATCAGGACTGTTCTGATAGGTATGGGGACTCCTTCAGTGGGGCTTCTCAGTAGAAGAGAGAGACTTGGCTTAGCTGTGAGTACAATAAGGAAAAGTGGGAATTCATAGCCAAGGAGCAGGGGAAGGGAGGGGATGGAAAATTACTAAGGGAGCTTTAGGGGTAAGCGGGGATTCTGCAAAACTGGCCTGATAGGATTCTTGCTGAAGGCAAGCCAGGTGACCAGATATTACCTGAGGAATTATTGGGGATGAAGAATTTGATCAGACATCAGGGTGGGAGAGTCTGTCTAAATGAATTTGGCAGGATTCTTGCTAAAACTGGGCTCTTGGATAATATGCCCAAGGATGGGAACCTGGCTGGGCTCAGAGGGGCCTGACTAAAGTTTGGTCAAGGAGAGTCTTTGTCAAAGACTGTGACAAAAAGCAAATACACAGAAATAGAATAGGTCTGGAGTAAATGTCAGACTGAGCTGAGGTTCTTGAAAATGTAAATGACAAAAGAAGGGATTTTTCAGATTCAGTTACAACAACAGAAGGCAGAAAGAAAACAGAACCACTCTGATTCAATTTGAGTCCTCTCTTCTGTACCAAGGAAAACAGTCTCAGCTGGAAGTGACAGTGGGAAGCTGGAGCTTTAGATAAAGAGACAGCAGACATGAGTTGAGCAGCTTTAAGTAAATCTCAGGTTCTGGGTAGGGAGACCCAGAACCACCATTGTAACAGAGAAGAACAGATCTGACTCCATATTGGATCCATTCCTTTAGTTCTAACCCTTGTGCTCTGTTGCCTGTGCTTAGTCATGCTGACTCTGCACCCTTGTAAAAAGAATGTTGCCTAGAGCCTGAAATATACATAATAGCCCTGTTCTCAAGGCTCTGACCTTTAAAGATATACACTTTTCCATTCATATAGAGATAAAAAGTTGCAGAACAGAGAATAACATTTGTCTTGTTGGAGGTTTATAGGAACATTGAGAGCAGACCTCTAAGGACAGCTGCAAGAGCAAAGGATTCCAGGGAGTCAGAACACACCTGCAGAGCTGGGGTCAGGGTCAGTTCTGCCCTTGTGTTTTTATTGAAGAAGTAAAGCGGGAAGCCAGAGTGCAAGAGTTCAAATCCCAGCTCTGCCGTAAGACTAGCTCTATGAACTTGGGTAAGTTGTCTAACCTCTCTGTGCCTCTGCTTTCTCACCTGTAAAACGGGAATAATAAAATTTGTACCTATCTCTTAGGGCTGTTATGAGGATTCAGTGGGATGTCAATGTAAATACGTAAAGTGATTCTAAAGAAGTCTGGCTCATGGTAATCGCCAAAGAAGTGTTGTTGTTGGTGGTGGTGGTGATGGTGGTGGTGGCGATGGCAGTGGTGGTGGCATCATCACCATTCTAAGAAGGGCATTGTCAGTTTCCCAAAATGACGTGAGCAGAATGGTGCTGGGTGCTGCATCCGTGCACTGGGCAGAATATTGAGTGAATTATCCTCCTCCTCTCCCCGCTCCCCCAAACACAAGTTCCACTCCCTTGATACAGGAGGGGCTTCAGGACACTTCTGGACTCTTGCCTAAACTGGAATGCTCAAACTCATACCCTTTTGGGTCTCTACTGCTAGACTTTAGAGATCAGTGCATTCAGTGCCCTCATTTTAAATATGCTCAAGGTCAAACAGGAAGTTAAGGACCAAGCCCCTCAAGTGCATATCCTGTGCTCTGTACGCTCACCACCTGCCTCCTTCCCCACCTGTGCTGTCGAAGTCTTTCACACTCTAACTCAAACCCCACCTCTCCTTAGAAGCCTTTCCAGATGCCCCCAAATTGAATTAGTCTCCTCTCTCTCCTTAGCTACACCATAGCAAGTTCTGAGCATTGATTATAGTATTTACCCGTCTTCTTGTATTAGAGTCCATTGTCCATGCCTCTGTCTTCACCCTGTTTGCCTGAAGAACAAGGAGATGTTTATTCACTTTAGGATCCCACTTAGCACCCGTGGTGCTTTGCATACATTAGGCCATCCTGAAATGATCTTTGACTTGGTTATTAAGGTTGTGTAATGTATAGCCTTGGAGCTCTAGTTCTTATATTTGTTCTGGCCGTTCCACTTCATTTTCTTTTTTTTTACCTTTCATTTTTTTCCCTTGTGGCTGCATGCGGCTTGCAGGATCTTAGTTCCCCAACCAGTGATCGAACCTGGGCCCCTGGCAGTGGAAGCACAGAGTCCTAACAACTGGACTGCCAGGGAATTCCCTGCATTTCATTTTCAAATGATAGGTTTCGCTATTCTTTTTCTGTTTGGATCCTAAATATATTCCTATAAGTTTCTGGTTAAAACCTTTCTTTTTTCACAGTCTCCCCACCAACAAGTTTATACCGACCCCTCTGGCATTGCTCTCAAGACCCTGTTTTCTGTTTTCGAGGCTCCTTTCCAAGACATCTCCACAGCCTCTGTATGTCCAGGTATAGATTGTGACCTCCCATTATCCGATCCCAGCCCCAGGGTCCACCTAGTTTTCTTCACAACACGGTTTTGCTTCTCACCCTTGGCCCTGAGCATCTCTGCCGTCTGGCCCCATTCCTAAGGATCTTGCTCAGAGAGATCAGGTCAGCAGACTCTCTACCCTTCATCAGCCTGACAAATTGACAGTCTCTAAAGCACCTTCCTTCACAACATTCAGTTCTAGACAACACCAAACTTAAGAGTGGTTTCTATTTCAAGAGTTCATTTGTAAGGGACTTATTTAGAACTCACCTTTTTCTCTTACAGTAATGTTCTTCATGGTGGTTAGTTTTGCCAGGCCAGTCCAGGAGAGCCCATTTAACTTACAGGATTAAGCTGAAGCACTGGCACCATGGAATCCTTAAGAGTGATAATTGTGGTGTAGAATACCATCACAGCATAGAACAGTGTTTCTATGGGAAAATATTCTCAGGGGTCCAACTTGGAATGCTTGGTTTCCTGTAACTGTCTGCAGTTAGACTGAGCGTGCCTCCCCACCTCCATATTAAAACAAAAAAACAAAAAACACAGTACACTTTATCGAGGGATTACTATGCACCAGGCAGTGTAAACTCATTACGTGAGTTCAATTGTTTCATCCTCACGTGGACACTGTGATGGAGCAGTGTAGGTACTGCTATTATCTAACCTTTACAGATGAGAACATGGAGACCAAAAGAACTGATCTCAGTGACTTTGGACAGAGATCTAATAAAATAAAGTCTGGTGAGTGCCAGGAAAGAAACTTCAATCTAGAAGACTGAAGGGGTGAGAAGAGAATCAGAGATGGGGCAACAGTGGAATAAAGACTGGGTCAGGTCTGGGGCAGGTGGTGACAAGGAGCACTAGGGCAGCCTAGAGGCAGCTTGGCTCAGTGTAGGAAATTGTTAGACATCATATATTTCTTCCCTTGTGACTCGTCTTCGGCAAAGGAACACTTAGATCCTGTGGTATGATCCTTGAAACAGTGGAGAATAACCACAGCCTGCCTCTGAGAAGGAAGAGTAGCAGTAGGTGTTTTTAATCCTCGAGGTGATGGAGGATGGTGAGGTCGAGTCCATCACAGCCCCAGCCTTTCGCTGCTCCCTGTGCCCATGCCTATAACTCGGCAGCACCCTCCCATGAGTAGTAGAACGATCTGCTCTGTCCCTGGAGTCTGGACTCAGTCATGGGACTTGCTTCAGTCATGATGCAAAAGCCATGACTGAAGCCCAGGCTTCAGAGAGGTGTATCCATTAGAGCTTGCTTTCTTGTGCATCTCTGCAGTAGCGAGGGGAACTTGTCCAGGCCTGCCTTCTAAGGATGAGAGCTACATGGATCAGAGCCAAGTTCCCCAGTTGACTCAGAGGGACCCAGCCTAGGTCATTTGAACCCCATGCACATGAGTGAGGCCAGCCAAGATCAACAGAGCCACCTGGCCTGTGTCAGCTGAACGTTGCATATTTGTGAAAAATAAGGTGTTGTGGTTTTTTTGGTAGGTCATGAGTTTTTAAAAATTAAACTTTTTATTTTGAGATAATTGTAGATTCACATACACTTGTAAGAAATAATAAAAAGAGATCTTGTACACCCTTTATCCAGTTTTCCTCTATGGTAACATCATGTAAAACTGTAGTACAGTATCATTACCAGGATATTAACATTGATACAATCAATTAATACGATCATGTGATTTTTCCTCTGTAGCCTGTTAATATGATTGATTAAATTGATTGATTTTGAATATTAAAACAGCCTTGCATCCCTGGAATAAGCCCTACTTGGTCACGGTGTATAATTCTTTTTGTGTATTGCTGAATTCAATTTGCTGATATTTTGTTAAGGATTTTTGTATCTGTACTCAAGGGGGATATTGCTCTGTAGTTTTCTGCCTTTGTCTGGTTTGGTATAAATCAAATGAATTGGGAAGTGTTCCCTCCTCTTTGTTCTAGAAGAGATTATGTAGAATTGATATTATTAATTCTTTAAACATTTGGTAGATTGTCTAGTGAAAACATTTGGGCCTGGAGATTTCTTCTTTGGGAGTTTTAAAATTATGAATTTAATTTTCTTAATAGTCATAAAGCTATTCAAATGACCTATTTCATATTGGGTGAATTGCAGTTGTTTGTCTGTTTATTTGTTTGTTTACAGGATTTGTTCCATTTCATCCGTGTTTTCAAATTTATGGGTGTAGAGTTGCTTGTAGAATTCCTTCATTATTCTTGATGTCTGCAGGATCTGTGGTGATATCCCCTGTCTCATTAATTGGTAATTTGTGTCTTCTCCCTCTTTTTCTTTGTTAGCTTTGCTAGAGGTTTGTCAATTTTGGTTTGACATTTTCATTTTGTTTTCTGCTTTTTGTTTCTCTGTTTACTTTTTCCTGCCTTCCTTTGGGTTAAACATTTTACAATTTGATTTACCTATAGTGTTTTTTTTTGTTTTGTTTTGTTTTGTTTTTTGCGGTATGCAGGCCTCTCACTGTTGTGGCCTCTCCCGTTGCGGAGCACAGGCTCCGGACGCGCAGGCTCAGTGGCCATGGCTCACGGGCCCAGCTGCTCCGCGGCATGTGGGATCTTCCCGGACCGGGGCACGAACCCGTGTCCCCTGCATCGGCAGGCGGACTCTCAACCACTGCGCCACCAGGGAAGCCCCCCTGTAGTGTTTTTAAATGTATCTCTTTGTATAGCTTTTTTAGTGGTTGCTCTAGGTATTACATTATATATATGTAACATATCATAGTCAACTGGTATCATTATTTTATCAGTTTTTGTGAAGCATAGAAATCTTTCCCTCCTTTATATCTCTTTATCTTCCCTGTTTATAGTATAATTGTTTTAAATGTTTCCTCAAGCACATTGAGAACTACATCAGATAGTGTTGAGTGTTATAAATAAATTTTGCTTCAATCATCAAACATAATTTTGAAAACTCAAAAAGAGAAGGAAAATCTATTGTATTTGCCCATATTTTTGCTTACTGTGTACGCTCTTCCTTGCTTCATTATATTCCAAGTTTCTTTCTCTTATCATTTCCTTACCATTTGGAGAACTTCCTTTAGCCATTCTTTTAGGCTAACAAATTCTCTTAGTTTTCTGGTAACAGATTCTTTTAGTTTTTCTTCATCTGAGAATATCTTGATTTCCCCTTATTTTTGGAAGTATTTTTTTCCGGGTATAAGATTCTGGGTTGACAGTACTTTTCTTCCATCACTTGAAAGATATTTTGCCACTTCCTTTCAGCATCCATGGTTTCTGATGAGAAATCTACTCCATTCTAATTGTTTCGTCCCTGTTTTTCTCTGACCGATTTCAAGAGTTTCTTTGTCTTCAGTTTTTGGAAACTTAACTGTGCTATATCTTGGTGTGGATTTCTTTGGGTTTATTCTGTTTGAGTTTCACTCAGTTTTTTGAAAGCTAGCTTTATGTCTTTTGGGAAATTTGGAAAGTTTTCAGCCATTATTTCTGTGATAATACTGTTTTAGCTCTGCCTTCTTTCTTCTCTCCTTCTGGGACTCCAATGATGTGAATATTAGGTCTTTTATTATCGTCCCATGGGTCCTTGACATTCTGTGTAGCCTCCACAGACACCATGGTGGACGTGGTCTCATAACCTTTGGGCAGTGGTAAAATTCCTGACTCTTCACTAGGCCTCCTCTGATATGAGCAGGGAAGGGAGAGGCTCCTCTTTTTGCCAGGGGCAGGAGGAAGCCCCAGCTCCTCACATGGTCTGTACCAGGGATTTATTCAGTCTAAAGAGGTCAGTGTGGTTTCCAAACACCAGGCAGAGAGTTGGAGAGACGGAGCACCCACAGCCCTGAGGCACTGCTGTTCAATGGGTCTTGCACAGCCCAGTGAGACCTCACTCATTGCTGTACCATAAACCCTGCTGGTGCTGAACTCTGGCCCTCCCTTGGCCGCCCAGGTTTATTGTCCTTTGGTTTATACTCATGATTCAGGTATCATTCCTGGGGCCACCGGACCTCTGGGTCTTATGGGCCTTATTGAAGGATCTATAGGATGTTTCCATTTTGTGTTATTATTTAAAATACTCCAAAATAAACATCCTTGAATGACTATAATTGAACACTTGGTCAACCATCTCTGTAAAACAAATCCCCAGAATTAGATTTGTTGGATCAAAAGGTATGCTTCACAAGCCGTTCTTAGGAGGTAAGCCCTAGGTGCATTAATATTCTCCATATAGTTCACCTAGCTCTTTTTTCCTCTGTGTATCTTAGCTTCTGAAAATGCATTTTCTTTTGTTTAATTATCTTGAAGTTGTTCATAAAATTTCACAGTTTGTTTTCACAGTTTGGAAATCACATTTTTAATAGGTGTTCGGCTATTTCTGTGATGTACAAGCCTAGCTCACTTTATCCTGTAATATTGGAAGATCTGAGTTTGCGTCTCAAAACCCACTCTACCTTTGACTTATAAAACAGAAACACAATCTGGATTTGTTTGCTCTTCTTCCTTTTTTAAAAATTAAATTAAATTTTTTTATTTTTAAAAAATTTATTTTATTATATTTTATTTTTGGCTGCGTTGGGTCTTCATTGCTGAGCACGGGCTTTCTCTAGTTGCGGCGAGTGGGGGCTACTCTTCATTGCAGTACGTGGGCTTCTCATTGTGGTGGCTTCTCTTGTTGCAGAGCACGGGCTCTAGGCGCACGTGCTTCAGTAGTTGCAGCACGTGGGCTCAGTTATCGCAGCACACGGGCCCTAGAGCATGCGGGCTTCAGTAGTTGCGGCACATGGGCTCAGTAGTTGTGGCTTGTGGGCTCTAGAGCACAGTCTCAGTAGTTGCGGTGCACGGGCTTAGTTGGTCCATGGCATGTGGGTTCTTCCTGGACCAGGGATTGAACCCGTGAATTGGCAGGCGGATTCTTAACCAATGCGCCACCAGGGAAGTCCCTCCTCTTCTTCCTCTTTAACAAATTATTTACTTTGGAGAATCCAGAGAGATTACTAACCAAATGTAGTTTTCAGAATATTGTTGGTCAAACTTTTTCAGTCTCGTATAAACCTATAAACATGCTAAGGCATAGTAGACTGGAGGCAGGTGCCACATTCATAATAAATAGTTATATGGTTTTTTAAAAATGTGCTATGAAATTGGAGAAATTAAAATATATATATATATTCAGACTTCCAGTTAAGCATGGCAGATTAAACACGTGCATATATCTGAGCTCTACCTTCCCTCCCCTTACCCCATCCAAAATTATAGTGAAGGAATAAAAGGCATAAATGCATAAGGACAAAGAGAATTGGAGGGGAGATAAGAGTAGGGAAGAGATGTGATCACATCTGAGAGATGAAAAGTGTTTTGAAGGATGGTAACTGACTTAGAGCAGAGGTGGCTAAAACCCAAGTGCCTGTGGAAAGGAAGACTGATGAACAGCAAATTTGTTCACCAGAACACCTGAAAACTTCAGGAATTGGAGACACTATGACAGTGGAGGGGACAACGGTTAGTCATGGGGCTGAGGAGAGGGAGATGGTTTTAAAGTTTCTCTAAGGACCTCTTATACCTCTGACCCACACCAGTATGGGATAACCTCTCCCTAATCGGTGTAGAACACAGAGTTCCTTTTCAGGAGAAACTGACCAGAGTCTCTGGCTCTGGGACATGCTAGCTGGTGTGCTCCCATAAGCCTCCCTGCTCTGACTATGGCGCCAGGCTTATTACTCAGACCCAGTTCCCCAACTCCATCAAACTGGAGAAGACCAGAGTGAAGTCTATGGAAAAATTCTATTGCCTCAGGGGAAATACTCATACATAATGACAATTGGGAGGGGGGGTGTCCCCCAAATGACAGGGTGGCTCAACGCCTGATCGCTCTGCAGCCTGCCAGGTGACAATTTTGACTAATTACACAGGTTCTCCAAACAACTTCTTTGTGTCTGATTTTTGAGCATAAATCAATAGCCAAGGATCATCAGACTCTTGGGAGATACCACCAAAATAAAAGACAGAGATCAAAGTGTGTGTGTGTGGAAACTATCAGTTTAAAGAGAAAGAAAATATCGTAAGGAAGAGGAAAAGCATTTAAAGAAAAAGTGTAAGTATCTTTAGAGAGATGAGAAGATACTGCAGCCATGAAATGAGAATGGATGCCATTAAAACAACAAAATAAAGGAATGTCAGAAAACAAGAAAGAGCTTCTGGAAACTATAATGATTAGAGAAGAAATAAAAAATTTAACAGTATGGAAGATGAAATTGAGGAATTCTTGTATAAAGTAGTAAAAAAGAAAAGACTGGAAAATGGGATACTAGGTTGGTACATTTCTCCTTTACAACCCCCCTTTCTTTTTTCTACCCTCACTGTTGGGGGTGGGATACTAAACTTCCCTTTCTAGACTACCCTATAATTAGATTTGGCTTTTGACGCATTTCTGCTCAATGAGTCAAAAGTTGAAGTCTGCGGGGGATGGATTTCTGGAAAGCCGTTAGTTCCTTGCTACAGATGCAACACTTTCTGCTTCTTTCCGCTTCCTCCTTATTCCTTATAAATATGGATGTGATGGCTGGAGCTGCAGCAGTTATCTTGTGGCCATGGGTGAGAGGCCAAGAGAGTTCCAGAGGTCTTTGCTGCTCTGACATTCTTGAGCCTCTGAAATAATACCAATCCAGCTACCTCTTGACTTCTTGTGTGGGGAAAAACCAAACAAATGCAATTTGTTTGTTACCTTTTAATTGGATATTCTATTTCTAGCTGAACCATATTCCCTAATACAAAGAGAAAAGTTAAAAAACTAGAGTATCTATTCAAGTGGTCCAATATTCAACTGTTCGGAATTTCAGAAAGAGAAAACAGAGGTAACGGTGCAAAAAATTATCAAAGGAATAATAGAAGAAAATATTCCAGAACTGAGCTTTCATATCTTGAAATAACACATGAACCCCAGTAACTAAAAATCAGCAGGATGTAGAATGGAAGTACTTCACAGTTTGTTTTCAGATAAATGGACTGGAGGTCAGGAAACTGGCTTTACTACAATAAACAATTGTATAGTAGAAAGAATTAACATTGTGTAGATATTCAAGAGGTTTGTCAATAAATGCTAAACCAGAAATGTTCCATTTTAAGAAGACGGGAACTTGTGGAAACATAGTAATACCTATAGGGTATCCATTCAACAAAGTGGTTTAAGTTGGGGCTGTTGGTTCGTACTTCAGAATTGCCATGTTTTATTTTAAAAGTTGGGTATTTCAAAAGGTTGTGTGCTCTGAAATCATACATACCTGGTTCTGATCCCAGTTGCATGGTGCAGGCAATTTGACTTCTCTGTGCTTATTTCCTCATCTGCATGGCTACTTTAGAGGTTATTTTGGGGACCAATGAGCATTCTGTATTGAAAAATGGCACAGAGCTGGTATTGCTTAAATGTCAACTCCTTGTAATGATGTTTCTTAAATCAGGATGCTACCTGTACACACACACCACAGTCTTCCATTCTTCCCTTGTGTTAGTTCATAAGAACTCAAGTTACCTTCAAGATTATCCAGTGTTGGTTCCTAAATTGGGATTCCTCAGCCTTTAGGGCCTGGGAAAGTTATAACTAAGGTCTGTGAGTTAGTTTCAATATTCTAAAAGCCTAAAAGAAATCATACATGTACCAGGGATCAGGATAAGGAGGCATCTAGTGTCTTCACTTCTGTCTGAGATGTAAAGTTATTACGGTAACTCTGGTTGCTTTATGATGATCAGAAGCTCCTGTCAACATTTATACATCTGATTATTAAAGATAGAAGAGTTACTAATTACTTTTTTAGAGATGCATTTTGGAAGGCAACATCTTTTAAAATCATGGGGAAATAGTGAGGAGGGTAACAAGTCTGGGACACTAAGCTTCCAGATAGCTTAAGTATCCTGTGCAAAGTCACACAGTGGATTAGCAGCAGTGCCAAGACTAGGACTGATTTCTCCTGATGCCTATTTGTCTGCAAGTTCCACTACCTACAATAGCTCTACAGACCATCTTTCCCTCCCTGCCCCAAATAGTGCTTCAGTCACCAAACACCATACTATATGTGGTGCCGTATGTTAACTAGACTTATTGTGATCATTTTGCTGTGTATACAAATATTGAAGCATTATGTTGTACACCTGAAACTAGTATAATGTTATATGTAAATTATACCTCAATTAAAAAAAAACATATATTGCTTCAGAAACTTGAAATCCGGATAGTGTAGTGTCAAGGGTACTTCAGCTTTCCTTTTTGCTGGGACCCCAGGAATCATGATGAGGGAGAAAGTATCCCTGAAAACCTGTCATGATTTATAGGTACAGCCAGAAATTTCGTTCTTGCTTTCATTTGTCAATCAGTTAATTTGTACCTTAGAAGACTTAAAATACTCGAGAGAGAAAACTCTGTTGCTTGTTTATGTTGTTTTGTGTCTGTGAAAAGACAGGAGATTTTCAGCCAAGGTTGAAATTCCCACGGGAAAGTAGGCCAGGCATGAGATCTGAATGTATACCTGTCTGGAAGCTGTAGCCTTTGATAGAAACAACAGAACCAGGAAGAAAACTGTTTTGATAAGTAGTGGTCACCAGGTGGCGCTACACACTCGCCGTCAAACCTAACAATTTTTTTTTTTTTTCCCCAGTCTGGGGAATTTGATTTACCCAAGCAGGAAAAAAAAAAGTACAGGTAGTTCCAGTATTTCAGCTTGGGACAGAAGAGCTGAAAGGAGACGGTAAAAAACCCCAAAGCACTTGCCCTCTTTAATTGTGTGGCAGAGAATCCACTAGTGTTCTTTGAATTCACTGAGTAAACGAGAAGCTGGCTGACTTCTCAAGGCTCCAGCAGCAAGAAAGCCTGGGGTTGTTTTGCAAGGTGTACTCCTTTAAGTCTGACTGTCTGACCTTAAGGGGAAAGGCAATTTCCATTTCTGTACGGAAAACTCATTTCCTTTGTTGCTTCCTTTATTTTATTTTCCTCCCAGGAATTGTGAATTCTCAGCCGGGTTAGGGGTTGGGAGGCGGGCAAAGACGAAGCAGAGAAGCAGCCGTGTCCTTTCTTCCTTCCCACCCCTCCGCCTCATAAGACCTTCCAACACCTTAACCTACCGCTTTTCTCCAAAGGAAAAATGCATATGGTAAACCCATGCCCATCGACATCATGGGTTTTCCTGCCAGTCCTGATTTAACATATCTTGAAAGTTTCCTTACACGGGGCCACTTTGTATTAAAAGAAGAAAATAAGCAAACCCCCATGCCTCCCTACCCTAAAGCCTTTTCCTGGTACCGCAGAAAACAACTGGCTATCCACCCTCTGGCCCCTTCGACTCCAGGCCTCTGTGATGGCGCCCAGGTCAGCTCCCAGCATCCCTGCTGATTAAGCAGAGACCCCACCAGGTTCTGGGGGCATAGCCCCGACACCTGCAGAACCACACCTAGATGCTGCCTGGCTGCAGCTTTGGAAGAATCAGTGTTCCAGAGCAGTGGTTCTCACACTTAGCACGCATCAGAACCACCTGGGGGGCTTATGAAGCCAGATTGCTGGGCCCCCCTTTCTGGTTTAGTCAGTCTCAGGGGCAGTCAGAAACGTGGCATTTTTACCGGCCTCCCCTGGGAGGCTGATGCTGGTCTGGGGACCACACTTCGAGAACCTCTTTTTCAGAGCCAAGAGCTGGTGGGGGGAAGGGAGTAGCAGGAGGAAGCCCGTGGCTGTGGTTTGGCTGGTCTTCCTTCGCGGGGGCCGGGGGGAGGGTATGTGCCAGGGCTGGACGGTGGGGGGCACCAGGAGGGCCTGACCTCCAGGGATGCTGCAAATCTTTCTGTCTTCTTTCTAAACTAGTGATTCTGAAACTTGGCGGCATGTTGAATCACGTTGGGAGCTTTGAAAAAATCCCCATGACTGGCTCCCAGCCCGAGATCTTGATTTAATTGGTTTGGAAGGTGGTTAGGGCACTGGAGGGTTATTCGCTCCCCAGGTGTTTCTGATGAGCAGCCCAGGTTGGAAACCCATTGTTCTAGGCTCTCCTCTCATTGTGTTCTTATACCTAATCCCCAGTGAGTGGAAGTACTGATCACCCATCCTAGAACACTTCTAGCTCTCTCTCACATCTCCCTCCCTCTGCCCATCTTCAGGCTGGAACAACACTCTTGCATGTCACTGACTACTAAACTCCTGTGTTTCCCTCAAAGCCCAGTTCAAATATTCCTTCCATAGTGGAAACTTCCTGGCTTCCCCTGACAGTGAATTGATCCTTTCTCTGTCTCCGAAAGTACTTTGCACGCACTTGAATTTTAACCTTTATTTCACTGTATTGTAATTATTTGCTTTCATATCTTCCCTCCCCACTTGTGGGTGTACCCCTCAGGGGGCTTAATAAAACTGTGATGGAGTGAATCCCATAGTTGGAGGTAAGGTTTAGAATGCAAAAGATCTGGATAAGGAAGTTTATTAATTTTGATTCTGTTCAGCTGAGTGCCTTCTGTGAGTCAGACTCTGGTGGGTGCCTGGGAAGCACAGCTGAGTGAGGTATGACCCTGCCCTTGAGGAATTTCTCTTGAAGCCGGGCTCTCTGAGGCTAGCTGTCTCTCATTACATTCAGCTTGGTACCTGCTTTCCTGGAGCACAGCTCGAACCCTGGGTCTCCCTTTCACACCGTCCGTGGCACTCACCTTCCCCAGGATAAGGTGAGTTTCTCAGCATGTCTTTCATGAACTTGCCCTTGTCTACCTCTCCAGACATGCAATTTGCTGACCATTTAAAGCTTGGATTGTAGTTCCCTGCAACACAATCATGCTTCCGCGTTTCAGTTCTCACCCTTGTTTGCCTGGCTAACAGCCAAGGTCTGTGGGTCTTACCCGACCCCAGGCTGGGGGCCATCTCTTTGTACTCTCTTAGCATTTTATGCATCCCTCTATCACTGTGTTGAAATAATGCTAACTAGTTTTTTTATGAACCTGGCACACAGTAGGATCTTTGTAAGTATTGAATTGAATTAGATGCTTACACAGTGATTCTCAAAGTTTATTTTACCCATGGACCCTTCTCATTCCTTCTCAGGAATAGGTGGACATCTTCTCCTGGGGGGAATCAGGATACTGAGGAGGATGAGGCCTTTCCTTGCCACCACATTCTAACATGTGTCCTGCTTTCAAGTTGAGTCGTTGAATTACTATAGGCCAGGCAGTGCGCTAGGCGCTTTCTAACTCATGGACACAATGATCTTCACAACAGTCTGGCCTGGTAGTTATTATTATCCCCATTTTATGGATGAGAAAACTGAGGTTAAGTGATTTGGCCACAGCCACACAGCTGTTAAGTGGCAGAGGGTTACAAGGACCAAGGCCGCACTACCGTTCGATTGGTTTCTATGTGTCTTTCCCCCCTGAGAGCTGGGTATTTCTTGAAGGCAGGGACATGGCCTTAGTAATCTTTGTCCACCAGCTCCTGGCACACAACAGCCTGGTGTCGGAAAGTCCTCAGTAAATGTGTGAACTATGCTGAATCACACTTGGCCACATCTCTTTGCTGATTACCTACAAGCACTGAAATGACACATTTAGTTGAGATGTGGTTGTGTCTCCATTTCTAGAGCCTTCATGAGTGAAATAACCCACCGTCTGTCCACACATGAGCCCCGTTTTAATTGCTCTTTTGCCTATCATACACCTTGTCAAATTCTAATTTTACAGCTACACGCTTCCCATGTCACGTGTTTGCTTATCATTTTTCTCCCTAGATCTGCTGCCTTTGTTCTCTTCTGCCATCTTTTTACGCAATGTTTTCAGTGGACAGAGCCTTTTCCTTTTCTCTCCAGCAGGGCGCTCTCATCCCACTAGCTGTTCGTTCGAGCAGGTAGATTTAGACCCTTGTCTCCTGCTTTCTGTACCCCTCCAGCAAGGGCCCTGCAGACCAGCTCAGCTTCCCCTCCCACGGGGGTAGATCCCAAGCCAAGTTCATGCCACTGTCCCGTAAAGCCATGAAAATGGCACCCAATCAACCAGCTCTGTGCCCCATCCGTGCGAGTGGTTCATGGCTGTGTGTGTCCAGAACAATCAGTGTGAGAAGTAGCACGGCCACTTAGAGCCTGCTGCTTCTTCTTTTAGAGTTTTCACATCCCCAGGCCTACTTTTCTACTTCCTTTATTGTTACCCTCCTCCCCTCCATCCCAGAGCCCGCTGTTGAAACCTCATATTTGTTATGAGGGCAGCTTGATGCCGAGTTCCACTTTCATGCTTCCATTTTATTTTCACAACAGATCTGCAAATTAGGTTCAGTCTAATTCTACCATGTTGCCATGTGTTGTTGATTGTATCCATCTATTTTTTGTTCCTTTCCCCCTCTCTCCTGTCTCCTTTTGGATTAATGAAGTATTTGTTAGTATTCTTTATCGCCTCTATTGGCTTTTTAGTTATGACTGTTTTGTTGACTTAAGTGATTGCTGAAAATATGCATCGTTAGTTTGTCGTCGTCTGACTTGGATTAATGAGACTTCACGTGAAATATAAGAACCTTGCAACAGTGTGCTTTCATTTGTCCCTCTCCTGTCCTCTGTGTTATTGTTATTATACCTTTTACTTCCACATATATTATAAACCCAGAAGCACATTGTCATTATTTTTGCTTTAAACAGTCAATGTATTTTAAATAAATCATAAAAGGAGAAAAAAAGCATTTTGTATCTACCCTGTGTATTTGCTATTTTCAGCACTCTTTTTTTTGTAGATTGTGTATTATAGATGTGCATTTCAACCTGGTATCATTTCTCTTTGGCCCGGAGGACTCCCTGTAACATTTTTTTTTAAATGTTTGGTTTTTTGTTCTTTTTTTGTTTTGGCCTCGCGGCATGGCTTGTGGGATCTTAGTTCCCCGACCAGGGATTGAGACAGACCACAGCAGTGAAAGCACCAAGTCCTAACCACTGGACCACCAGAGAATTCTCTCCCTTTAACATTTTTTCTTTGTTTTTTTTTTTTTTTTTTTTTTTTTTTGCGGTACACGGGCCTCTCACTGTTGTGGCCTCTCCCGTTGCGGAGCACAGGCTCCGGACGCGCAGGCTCAGCGGCCATGGCTCACGGGCCTAGCCGCTCCGCGGCATATGGGATCTTCCCGGACCAGGGCAAGAACCCGTGTCCCCTGCATCGGCAGGCGGACTCTCAACCACTGCACCACCAGGGAAGCCCTAACATTTTTTATTGTGCAGTTCTGCTGGTGGTAAATTCTTTTAGTTTTTGTTTATCTGAACATGTCTTTATTTTGCCTTCATTTTTGGAAGGTATTTCCACTGGATATAGAATTCCAGATTAACAGATTTTACCTTCTCAGAGCTTTAAAATATCCTCCCACTGTCTTCTGGCTTGCACTGATGCTGATGAGAAGTCGGTAATAATTCTTATTATTGTTCCCCTGTAGTAAGGTGGGGTTTTTTTTCTGTCCCCAGGATGCTTTTAAGATTTTCTCTTTATCTTTGTTTTCCAGCAGTTTGACTATGACATGCTTAGATGTGGTTTTCTTAGTTTGTCTCACTGAAGATACACTGAGATTCTTGGATCTGTGGATTGGCGTTTTTCATCACATTTGGAAGTCATTCCTTTTGTGAAATATTTATTCTGCCCCAATTCCTCATTTCTTCTTTGCTTTCCTTCTGAGACTTCATGTGTGCATGTGTGTGTACGTGTGTGTGTATATATATATACACACATGTATATATAAACTGATTAATATTGTCCCACATATAACTGAAGCTCTGTTCTTTTTTCACTTCTTTTTTCTCTGTGTGCTTCAAACTGGCTACTTCCTATTATTCTGTCTTCAAGTTTACTGATCTTTTCTTTTGTAGTGTCCAATCTGCTGTTAAGCCTATCCTGTGAGTTGTTGCAGTTATTGTATATTTTTGAATTTTATAGTTCCCACTTGGTTCTTTTTCATAGTTTCTATTCTCTGATAAGATTATCCATCTATTCATTCCTTATGTCTATTTTTTCCCTTGAAATTCTTGAACATATTTATCCTATTCATTTTAAAGTCCTTGTCTACTAATTACATCTGTATCACCTCCAGGACTCCTTCTATTGACTGCTTTCTTTCCTCTTTGTGACATGTCATAATTTTCGATTGGATTTTATTATCATCCTTTCAAGAGTATTGATTTATTTTGGTGGCAGCTGATTCATTGGTGGGTCAGCTTGATACTGCTGAGTGTCAGCCTTTGGCTTTGTTATGATGGGTCCAGTGCAGCCCCTCTCCGGGGCCAGGTGGCCCAACTCCTAGTGGCCTTTCCTGGATCTCAGTTGAATGTCCAAAGTGTTCTGTTCATCAAACTCTCTCCCTTATGGCCACTGAGAACATCAGCGTCTCCCCCACCACGTGGTCTCTGGAGTCTCTGTTCAGGACCTATTCTCTCCTAGGCCCTGGAATTTCACCCTGCACATGTGCAGCTTTGTTTGCGGCGAAAGACTCAGGATTTCTTCTCTGTGCAGCTCCCTCCTCTAGTACCATCCTTGCTAATTTCAGCCCCTTTGTAGCCCTAACACTTGGTCTCCTTTTCCTCCTGCCTTGGTTTGGGTTCTACTTCCCTGTGCTGTGGTTTGGAAAGCCCCCAGGCAGAAGGCCAGAGTAAATGTGGATTTCACCTCTTCTGTTTTTCTTCTCTCAAGGTTCCCATCCCTCCACCATCTGTAGTTTTGCACCTGAAAACAATTGTTTCATATATTTTGTCCAGTTTTATTGTTGTTTATGGTGGGAGGGTAAGCCCGATATCCTTACTCTGTCATGGTAACACCGGAAGTTACTCTGTAGTTAGACATAATTAGTCTCTTTTAGAGTCAAGCAACCAGAGGCTTAGAGTCCATAGGTGACCTTGCTTAAGGTCACACCAGAGCTAGCTGGGTAAGGGCTGGGACTCAGATCAGAGCCCATGCTTGCCTGGTTCTAGAGCAGGGCTCTCCACATCACTTCCCCTTTTTGTATCACTTTTTCTTTTCCATTTTTCTCCTCTTTAAAGAGACTATACAGCAGTCTCTTGTCTACCTTTACATCTTCAGTTCTATCATTTCACACTGTCTTTCATTTTCATGGCTTTCAACTTTGCTCCACCTTATCTAGCAAATTCTATATCTTAAATATCCATTCTCCCCTTTCTGCTTCTATTGATGTCAGAATATCTAGTCATGGTTCTTATTTATTCTTGTAGTTTCTCTGTATCAAGCAGTATATAGACATCTCTTTATAAATTTTGACTGAACCAAAGGAGAAATGAGTTTCTTTTCATTCATCTTTTCACCCTCTCCCCACATGCCATTGAAAACAGGTGCTCAAGGAGGTCCAGGTGAGTAGCCCAAGTCCTTAGGAGTCAGAGGGAGGAGCCCAAGTGTGAGGGAGGAGCCCGAGTGTGAGGGAGGAGCCCGAGTCAGAGGGAGGAGCCCGAGTCTGAGGGAGGAGTCCGAGTCAGAGGGAGGAGCCCAAGTCTGAGGGAGGAGCCCGAGTCAGAGGGAGGAGCCCGAGTCTGAGGGAGGCCGCAGAGCCTGGCTGTGTCTCCAGGCAGTGCTTGAACACGGTTCTTGTTGGATATGCGTTGTTGGCTGATGATTCATGCATTTCTTTATTATTCTTGGCATACTGGAATAAGCCCACTGCCTTTTCTTTCTGTACCTTTCTTCTCCTGGAAACAATTTCATAAAGATCCCCTTTTTATCCATTTCAATCATGCCACTAAAATCTATTCAATTCACTCTCTTCGTTTTACCATTACTCTTTTTTCCCTTCCCTTTCCAGCACACTCTAGAATTTTGCATGCAGTTTCTTTACTTTTTGCTGTATCTTTCTCTGTTTTTCTTCATTTCCTGCTTGGTACAAACTCCTCTAGAAACCTCTCTGTGGTACTTTAAATGTCATCATTTCGATTTCAGTTGCTTCATCCTGGCCTCTCTGTTTACTGCTTCTACTTGAGGGAGTTGGTTTTCTCTTTAAAACCCTTGGTTTCATGGCCATTGTCCTTGAGCATTTCCTCGTATCCTATCATTTCTTAACACACCCACCACTGCCAGCCTGGGAAGATCAGAGGCCTGCCCTCTCCTTGATCGCTCCTTGTTTGTTTTTAATCTCTTCTTGTTCCATCAGGAATTTACCGCCTTCTTTATGCCTCTGCCAAACTTCTGGTTTTTGAGAAGCAGAGTTTGGCTATTACCTTCACAAAATAAAAATGGGAGCATTAGTCACGTTACATGTCACCACCTCTGTTCTTTCTTGTGCATAAATAATGTCAACCCACCTGGCTCAGTTTCTGTTTTGGTAATCATGTGGCCAACTGTGGAAGAGTGTGTTTAAACAAACATCTTTCAATTCTATGCACTTAACAACCTGGGTTATTTGGTTTGTTGGGGCACTTTTCTTAGCTCTCTCATTTCATTCTTTTCTCAAGAATCGGTAGAAATCTTCCTTTCCTCCCCTCCGGCACCATACTCTTCTTGTGGTGTTTAGAAATGAGTGATGTTTTATGTATGGCTTTTCTTTTTCAAATTTCTTTGGGGGGGGGTTATGGATTTCTTTTGGGGGAGATATGCATATCCATGAAGCCAACTGAATGCTTCTTTAATTAAAAAGCATCATTATGTATCATCAGATCCAGATCCTACAAATCTTTGGAAAGTTCCCATTATAAACTATAAATAAAAATCTCACTCTCTTCAACTGTCTGGTAAGGAAACTCACAGATCCGGTTCTTCTCCATGTTCCTGGAGAATAATCTGCTCCAAACAGGTAATATCTGGACTACTTCCTGCACAAGTTTATGCCCAGTTTATCTTTCCCTAGAGCCTGTTAAGTGGTAACTCTTGCCTTCTTTTTAGTGGTAATTTTATGCGTTTACATTGAATTATTTACTGTACTCTTTTGGTGAAAATTTAATTAGCCTTCACAGCCTCCTTCTAAATTTCTTTTCCTTTGTCTCCTGTTTCTCTGCCCATTCCTCCAGGACTTGGAGTCCATCCCCAGTGAGCTGGCCAGGCTTCTCTGTCTCTTTCAATAGCTCTTTCTCCTCCTCTATTTCCTCTTTCATACACTTCACAGAACTTTTCCCCTGGAGTTAGGCTTATCCACTTAGGCACCTCTTCTCATAAGAAGCTGTCTTTTCCTAGATGTCTTCTCAGGGCGCCGATCACCACACCCTGGCTTCCTTCTTGGTTCTCCTTTCCCCCTTTTTCTCCATCACCAGCTGAAATCAGTCCTCTTCATTTCCCCCCTTTCTTCTGGAAGCTCTACTAACCTCCTTCCCTTCCCTCCCAGTCCCAGGTAGCTTTCTTGAATCTGTTTGAGCAGGTGTTCCCAGCTCACCTTTCATTTTGCACCTTTGAACCCAGCCCAGATGGTCCAGCCTCCATGTTTTTATGACCTGCTCCTGGACAGTCTGCCTAGCCATTCTTCAACAAAGGCCACACATTAGGTAGTGACAGTTGTATTCTCAACACCTGGAGAATACACCTTCCCATGACACTCAAATGATTTCTTGAGCTTCTTCTTTTGCGGGTCTTTATCCTATACAAAAAGCCTAGGAAAATATCTCACACTTTTCTGATAGCAGCTCAATTTCATACTTCCCCAGTCTAAGCCCTATAATGGTCAACTATTATTAGCTCTACAAGATGGTTAATAACTCACCAAGTCTCATTAACTGAGTCATAATGTATTTGTGAACAAGGCCTTGAGATGGGACCTGCCCAGTGGAAGCACCAGAAAGTTCCTATAGTACCCTGACCCCTTTTTACTGAAAAAGTCTCTAAAATAAATTAGAGTTCTCTGGTGATCTGAACTTACTTCACACTTCTTACCATTCATTTCTAGGAAGGTCTGCAAGTCTGTACTTTGGGTTCATCCAAAACGAATTGAAAATCAGTTTCTCTGCCTCAGGTCTCAGACCACAGGAGACTTTAGAAAGCACAACCTGACTGCTGTTGCCAGAGTCTGGGCAGCCTTGGTGAACCTCTGATTATGTCCAGTTCCCTATGTTATGTGGATGAAAGCTGAGACTTTGGCACATGGGTATGTGCCCCCATTTCTGATTCAGAATTTCTTTAAGTTTGAGGGCCTCATCTTTTCAGTCTCCAGACCCATGGGATTGGGACTTATTGTTTACATTTATGGTTGGTTTTACGGTCAGCAGAACTGGTGACTGTCTAATTGGTGTTGTGAGAGGCTCCCATGTTTCAAACCCACTGGGTTCTCTGTATGATTGCGTCAGCCATTGCTGGCTATGGCCCGCCCCTCAGAGCATTGTTGGCTGGGTTGTTAGGCTCTGGTTTTAAGACACTGCTGTTAAAAGGCAAATATTCCTGAAACTGCTTATTAGATCATTTCTTAGGGAGCACCCCGGTTATGTCACTGCCTTTGGAGTCCGATGAACACGGATTCTCATTCTGGCTCTTCTGCTTAGTAGCTGAATGATCCATAAAGTCTTTGAACCTCTGTGTCCTCATCTGTAAAAAATGAGTATAACAATACCTACTGCATTGGATTGTTCTCATAACTCATTGAGGGCTTTGGGAGGCTATTGTTATGACAGAGTGCTATGTAAATGGTAGTAATTGAAGCTCCTTTTTGTTTCTTCCTCTTGCCTTAACTGACTTGGTGGGTGGGGGGCGGGGATGAATGGCATCCAGGACATTCCATAGACAGTGATAAAGAATGATTATAGGGACTTCCCTTGTGGCGCAGTGGTTGAGAGTCCACCTGCCGATGCAGAGGACATGGGTTCGAGCCCTGGTCTGGGAAGATCCCACATGCCGCGGAGTGACTGGCCCCGTGAGCCACAATTGCTGAGCCTGTGCGTCTGGAGCCTGTGCTCCGCAACGGGAGAGGCCGCGATAGTCAGAGGCCTGCACACCGCGATGAGGAGTGGCCCCCACTTGCCGCAACTAGAGAAAGCCCTCGCACAGAAACGAAGAGCCAACACAGCCATAAATAAATAAATAAAAACAACACTGATTAAAAAAAAAAGAAGAATGATTATAGCAATAAAGGACTCAGGGCAGGTGGAAAAGTTCTACCCTGTGGTAGACAGGGCAGCACAGGACAGAAGGGTGAGAACTATGTCTAAAGAAGTAAAGGAAATACATATGTCAAGTGGGAGGGGTACCTGTTTCTTGACCCTTTTGTGGAGCGATGCATGTCAGCCCTTGGTTTGTGGCAGGAGGTAGGGAGGGGATCTAATTTAAAGCTTTTTGATGGAAGTGTTTTCTTTTGGAAGGGCAAGGCCAGCATTAAGACAATGAAGAGTGTTAGGAATAGACGTGAAATTGTGGACAAGAGGTAGGAGGACTCACTGAAGGTGGCTACACCCACACACCAGCTTTGCTTAGGACGGACCTCGTTTTCCCGAGTTGATGTTGAGCGTATTCACATTAGTCACCCAGCCTGGGGATGGAATCAGTCTGAATGCAGTTTGATGGGCGTGAGCCAAAGGGACATGAATGTTAACCATGGGCTGTGTCATACCCAGAGGGTAAGCTGTGGGGCTCTGATGTGAGGCCCTAGTTGTAGCCCCTCGCTCTCAGGGGTCTGCTCGGAGGAATGAGCTTGACTCTGGTTGGGGTACCTCCTACCCACATAACCTTGCGTATGTTTCCCAACCTCTCTCTGCACCTCAGTTTTCCAATATTACCTAATATTACTACTCTGTCACTTATTACAACATTATGTCTAACTTTACTACGTATGTTTTTTTGTGTGTGATGATTAAGTGAAAGGTATTTGGTCATTTTTAAAGTTCCACATAAACCTTATTTTTCTCTAAAATTTGTATGGAACTGTACTGTTTTAAAGTCCAACCATAGGTATGTAACAGAAAAGGAAGCTAGTCGAGAGAGGTTAAATGGGGCTTGAAGGCGATTTAGCAGCAGGAAGGAAGGGAACCCGGGGCTCCTGTCTCCCAGGCAGGGAGCGGGGGGCGCTCGGAGGATTGTGTGAGCGTCTCTGGACTGATGATTAGGTGCTGAAAGCGAGGGGCAGGGAACTGGCCGGGAGGGCTTCTTTGTGGGTGTCAGACGCTGGGTGAGGAGAGGGGAGAACAGAATAGAATCTTTCATAAGTGAGTTCCTGTTTGGTCCTAATCCCAGAATTCCCATTAAACTGAAACTGCCCAAGGGAAGGGGCCTCCATTTATCCACAAATCCTTGGCTACTCTTAACAACTGAGTTTGTGTGGATTGTAGGGAAGTCTAAGGAGCTGGAGGAGGTCAGGTTTTCCTCCGTCAACCCAGAAGAAGTGTACTGGGTGAGACTTGTAGGCAGGGAGGCGGGGGGCGGGCTGGGGGGGTTGCAGCCGTCGGGGCACCGGGGCGGGCAGCATGATTCCATCTGTCGTGGAACCTGGGCCTGGCCAGGGAGACAGAGCGGCCCCAGTGTTCAGGGGACAGAGGCTGCGATGTCAGCCACCATCTCTTCTTAGTACCTTCTGAAGGCAGGGAGCCTGTCTTCCCTGAAGGGATCTGGGGTGGCTGCTTCCTCACATCCTTTAGGAAGACTTTCCCTGGAAAGTGATGGACTGAGACGGAGACATACTCAGGAAACAGGAAGAGGAGGTGGCTACATCCCTCCCCGTTTTCTATATTTGTACGTGTGGACCACACAGAGGTTGGTGCCTCTGCAGCTCCTAACGCTTTTCCCAGCTCCCTCACTCCCTCCTCCCTGTGGGCGTTTGGGGGCCTCTACTTAGCCAGCCCCTCCTGCCCCCACCAGAGTCCCTCCACTGTGATGTGCTTCAGGCTCAGAAAGCCTGGGCTTCACCACAGATTCCCAGTTCATTGTGATACCTGGGCAGACTGTTCTGATTCTTGCTCTTTCCTTGGACTCCGACGGGCTAGGGGCAGTGGTGGACTGGAGCTGGTTCATTCCAGCGTGCAGGGGCTGAACGTTCATCTTCAGAAGTTTTGTGAGCCACTGCACATCACACTGGCAATTTTGAGATTGGCCAAGATGGGAGTATTTACACCATGCGAATTGGCAACTGTTGTAAATCAGGGCCTTTTTTCCCCTGGATAGCTGATTGTTAAGCTTTTACCATCACACTGCTAGCTAAGGGGAATGCAGGCGTCAGTGGAGTTCTTTGGAGGGGCTTCTATTCAAGTTCGTAGAGGCCCCTAGAGCTTCTTGAGAAGATCTAGTGACCTAATACCTAATTCAGGGTTTCCACCCACTTTCAGCGTTGGATGCCCTGGGAGGGAGTAGCAGAGGGAGCCAATGCTGAGTGCTTCTCTGGGCTGGATAGTGCCCAGGCCCTGGGCCATTGTTACCTGGCATGAACAGAGGGAACTGCTTCAGCAGAATGGCCACGTTCTTTAATGTGATAGCAGGGGCAGGCCCAGGGCTGCATACCAGGACTCCCGCATTTCCCTTCCGAATCTTTAGATGGCAATTGCACAAGACCCAGATGGCCAACTGTTGCTAATTTCCTATCTGAGGCATCTGGTGTTTGGCAGGCCCCGAGGCATCTGACTCTATGACTGTGAGCCACCTTGACCTTCTCTGTATGACCCTGGAGGTACTGTACGAGGGCTCTGCTTTTTCTCCCCCAAGAAAACATTCTCTCTTGATCCTCCATCTCCAACTCCTCAGGAAAACAAATCACAACACAACAAAAACTAAGAAACCAACCAAACAATGTCAACAAAAACCAAACCAAATCCCCCTTTAAAAGAGGAAACCCCAAATGTCATTCTCACCAGCCACCCCCAGGGAAGCCAACTTTCTGTCTTCCAGAAAGTGAAAGAAACATACTCTTCAGAAAGCATTCCACGCATGAATCACGTAGCCTCCCATGGCTTCATCTGCACGAAAATAGACACTTCATCTGCTTCCATTTCGAGTTTTCCTGCCCAGCAGTCATTATTCTTTGGTGACATAGAACCCGTGGCTCCAACGGTTGCTGGTGAGGGCGGCAGGCAGCGCCAACTGGTAGGGTGCCAGGTATCCCGGCACTGAAACGTCCCAGGACAGGGAGAGGCTGAGAGCTGGGCTGGGATGTGGGACGGAGGACGGCTGGCAGGGAACACACTCTCAGAGATGACCGCACTGAGTTCCCATGTTTGCACTTTCCGTTAGGGTCCAGGGAGGGGGGTTGACCTGCCCCAAGTTAGCCCGTGAAGGAGTATAGAAACGGGACAGAGGCAGAGCCTGTCATGTCCAGAAGTTCTCACCAGATGTGACAGCAAGCAGGGTGGGGCCAGGCTGCCACCCTTGCAATAGAGGCACTTGGTGTTCGAGGGAAGGGAGGCAGATGGAACATCGTTCTGCAGGGACAGGGCACAACAGGGGAGTCACATATGTGGATTCTCATCTTACGCTGCCCTGCAGTCATGTCTCAGGAGGGGCTTGGCCTAGGGCAGGGATTGTCAAACTGTGGCTCAAAGGCTAAATCCAGCTCACTGCTTGTTTTTATGAACTAAGAATGGCTTTTACGTTTTTAAATAATTGAAAAAAATTTTTTAACGACAAACAGTTTCATGACATGTGAAAATTATCTGAAATTAAAAATTCGGTGTCCCTAAATAAACACAGAACACAGCCGTGTCCATTCCTTTACATATTGTCTATGCTTTGGTGTTCATGGCGGAGTGAGCAGTTGTGGCAGAGCCACACGTGGCCCGCAAGGTCCAGAGTGTCTACTCTCTGGACTTTTATAGAAGAGTTTGCTAGTCCCTCGACCAGATGACTCTGGAAGGTCCTTGTGGCTCTCACATTTTAGACACGGCAATGCCTTTGCCTACGGGGTCTTCCCACCTCCCCCTCAGCATCAGTTCTCCACGCGAATTCTTCGTCTGGTCCTTCCCCTTGCTGTCTGGGTGGATTCAGCCACAGGGAAGTGTATTCAAGGAGGGTGTGGCTCGAAACCCTGGGCTCTCAGGAAAGGTGCCTCAGCAGAGGGCAGGGAAAGTGGGAGGAAGGTGGCACAGGACATGGAACAGAAAACCATTTCTGTTAGCT
Organism: Hyperoodon ampullatus; assembly: GCF_949752795.1. NCBI lineage: Eukaryota > Metazoa > Chordata > Mammalia > Artiodactyla > Ziphiidae > Hyperoodon > Hyperoodon ampullatus. The sequence continues at coordinate 93,761,376 of NC_136924.1, forward strand.
ATCTTTTTAAAAAAATTAAGTATAGTTGATTTACAATGATGTGTTAGTTTCCAGTATATGGAAAAGTGATTCAGTTACACATATATACATTCTTTTTCATATTCTTTTCCATTATGGCTTATGACAGGATATTGAATATAGTTCCCTGTGTTATACAGGAGGTCCTCATTGTTTATCTGTTTTGTACAGGGTAGTTTGTGTCTGCTAATCCCAAGCTCCGAATTCAGCCCTCTCCTACCCACTTTCCCTTTTGGTAACCATAAGTTTGTTTTCTATGTCTGTGAGTCAGTTTCTGTTTTGTAAATAAGTTCATTTGTATCATATTTTCATATTTTATTTATTTATTTATTTGGCTGAGCCAGGTCTTAGTTGTGGCACAAGGGATCTTCGTTGTCGCGTGCAGGATCTTTAGTTGTGGCATGCAGGCTCTTAGTAGTGGTGTGTGGGACCTAGTTCCCCAACCAAGGATTGCACCCTGGCCCCCTGCATTGGAGCTCAGAGTCTTAACCACTGGACCACCAGAGAAGTCCCTTGGATCATATTTTAGATTCCACATATAAGTGATATCATGTAATATTTTGTCTTTCTCTTTATGACTTACTTCACTTAGTATGATATCTCTAGGTCTATCCATGTTGCTGCAAATGGCAGTATTTCATTCTTTTTTATGGCTGAGTAGTATTCCATTGTATATATGTACCACATCTTCTTTATCCATTCCTCTGTCAGTGGACACTCAGGTTGCTTCCATGTCTTGGCTGTTGTAAATACTGCTGCTATGAACATTGGGGTGCGTGTATCTTTTTGAATTAGAGCAGAAAACCTTTTCTTAGTCGTCATGATTACATTTTGATCAACCAAGAGTTGAGCCAGCACATTTTTGTAGTCACCTTTGAGTCTGTAAAAGCTCAGGCTCGCGGCAGATTTTCTTGTGGGTTTGGGACAAGGACCAACCTCTGGGAAGGGTCTTAGTAGACTTTTAGCAGGGGAAAGGCCATGTTCTCCCGAGTCCCCTCCTCTGCTCTTGGCCTTCATGTGTTAGACCAGATTCAGGAGTTTTGGCCTGCAGCCTGGAACAGAGCGCTGGATTAGGTGCTGGCCCCGTGGGGAGAGGGGTCCTGTCACCGAACTCCTCCCAGCCCCGGTGCTCAGGTCTCTGACTTGGACCCCAGCCTTGCCCCTTGGTTCCCACTGTCCTGTGACTATGATCTGTGCCTGGTGCCTGTTTACTCCAGGACAAGCCTCTCTACCTTGGGCTGTTTCTTTAACCACAGAAGCCAAGCAGCTGTGAAAATGATTCCAACTATAACTTGTGGGCACATGGCTGCCGCTCAGTATTCACTCTCGAAGGAAGATAAACCCCCCAGATAGCTTTTGAGGACCGACAGCATATAAGATACGGGGATGGAGGGATGGTGCGAGTGTGTGTAATGGGCACAGGGCACTGTCTCTACCCGCCAAGGAGCAGCCAGTCCAAAACACACAGATTTTAGAACTATTTGGACCAGCTTTCTACCCATCCAGGAATCTCCTCTCCACCTCCCCTGACAGGTGACATTGAGTCTCAGTACTTCCCTCCTGTCTTTGGTGACTGCTGCCATCTTTCCCTCATGCCCCACTTGCCCCGGCACGCATGCCTGGGTTTCTCCAGGCTGAACATCCAATTTTTAAGATTTCTAGACCCTCCACACTCAGCTTGCCCTTTTGGGGACCTCCTCCAAGAGGCATCTTGGTGAAATAGAAGGAACACAAGCTCTGCCAGTGGTTTGAATCCTGGGCCTTTAGCTGTGTGACTGGGGAGAAATTACTTAAGCTTGCTGAGTCTCTGTTTCCTTGGATGTCAAGGGAATGTAATAATTACTTTATAGCATAATTGTGATGGTTAAATGACATGAATGTGTCCTATGCCTGGCACCAAGTTAACTCCCCAAATATTATTTATATGTCACCCCGCCACATGGGCTTTCCTTTCTGCTTTTCTTTGATGGCACTTCCAGAACGTATAACCGGATTGCAGATATGGCTTGAACAATGAAGAGTGCAGTGGGGCCCTTTCATCCTTATTTAGGACAACCATCTTCTACTGCAGCCTAATGTGACCTTGCCTTGTGTTGTTGCTGTTTGGGACAGTCACACTACCGGGAGAGCAATACTAGGTTGGGAGTCAAGACATCCGGGCTCTTCTCCAGCTCTTTCCTTCGTTTTCCCAGCAAGTGTCCACTCCCACCGTGTACCATGCACGGGGGTCACGGTGAGCAAAGCAGACAACGGCCCTCCGGCAAGGAGGCAGGGGATGAACAAACAGGCAAATGGATAACACAGTGCCAGGGAGGGACACAAACAGATAAAAAATAAAACGAAAATAAAGCCGGCTGAGGGATTGAAGGAGTTCAGACACTAACTAGCTGTGTACAATTTACCAAGTCTCTACTTTTGAGCAAAGAGACCGATTCGGATCAGTTGTCCCAAACAGTGCTCAGCAGAGCTCAGAATCTTGGGAAGGTGCCTCAGGGGCCTTGATAAGGTGAGGGCGAGAGGTGACTGCCTACTTGTCTACTCCTCCTCAGAGAGGCACCTTTGAAACATTTCTTTCCTTGGCCTCTGTGTGACATTCTAACTGACGACAACATCCTATTATTTTAAAAAAAAACCTTGAGAGCCTCCATATTGGATCGTCGCTGGGTTCTCTTCTAGCTCAAAGCCTGTGAGAATCGCTGGAAGTTTTTCATCTGAGCCGCTGCTAAAGCAGATCCCCATCATCGACTGGTGCATAGGGTCACTACCAAGGTAGCATTTACACTTATTCGTGGGAATTTTCATCTTCTTAGTTTTGGTCTATTGACCTAGTAAGCCGAGATAATTTTGCAACATTAATTCTAACATCCTGCATATTAGTGGTACCTCCCAGCGTTGGTTTCTCTGCTAATCTGTTTCAAATCCTTTTATATCTTCACCCAGGATGTTTATAAAAACGTTGGTTAGGATGGGGCTCAGGGTAGAGTGACATCTTTGGGTCTCTAATAGAGACTACCAGGTTGATCTCACCATGATCAGGAGCCTTCGAATTTTATATGTTCAAATGGTTATACATCCACCTAAGTATAATAAGAGCACCCAGACAATATTTTCCCTTCTTACCTCCGACCATCTCATCTTCTATACTTATTATTATTTTAAAATTTTATTTATTTTATTTTTGGCTGCATTGGGTCTTCGTTGTTGCACGTGGGCTTTTCTCTGGTTGCGGTGAGCAGGGGCTACTCTTCGCTGTGGTGCGCAGGCTTCTTATCGTAGTGGCTTCTCTTGTTGGGAGCATGGGCTCTAGGCGCGTGGGCTTCAGTAGTTGTGGCATGTGGGCTCAGTAGTTGTGGCACACGGGCTTAGTTGCTCTGTGGCATGTGGCATCTTCCCGGACCAGGGCTCGAACCCATGTCTCCTGCATTGGCAGGTGGATTCTTAACCACTGCGCTACCAGGGAAGCCCCCTTCTATACTTATTTAATGGCTACTATCTATCGAGGTCTGGGATCGACCCTGGGGAAACAAGATAAAGAAGACACCAGGGGTTCATAGCTAGTAGACAAGATGGAAATATAAACCGGTAATTGCAGCAACATGATGAGGGCTCAAGGGCGATATGAAGGAACCAGGATGCTGGGAGGAAGGGTTCAACTTTGCTTGGAAACATCAGGGAGATTTTCTGTCGAGACGACATTGCAGGTGATCTCACTTTAAAAAGTGCCCGTGAGAAATGTTGTCCAGAGTCATATGAAATCCATATAAGTGACATCAATGGCATCCTTCTGATCTAGGTACTCAAGAAATATTCCTTGAATTTAATTTAAAAAAAAAAGGGAGGGCTTCCCTGGTGGCACAGTGGTTGAGGGTCCACCTGCCGATGCAGGGGACACGGGTTCGTGCCCCGGTCTGGGAAGATCCCACATGCTGCGGAGCGACTGGGCCCGTGAGCCATGGCCGCTGAGCCTGCGCATCCGGAGCCTGTGCTCCGCAACGGGAGAGGCCACAGCAGTGAGAGGCCCGCATACCACAGAAGAAAAAAAATAATAAAAGGGGAGGCAGCATCGAACAGGTCAGGGAGCAGATGAAATTGAGGTTGGGGGGACGGAGTGGGTAGCTGAGGGACGTGGGAAGCTGAGCTTGGGCAGCAGCGGCGGGAGTAGAGAGGCGAGAAAGTAGGTGGGAGGAAATCAGGGCTTGTTGAAAACACGGAGAGTGGGACTGAGACGGAGCGAGGAGACAGTCAGCACTCTGTTCTGTATCTTGAGCACCTGGGAGTGAGGGTGCTGTTACCCAAGATGACGAGAAGGAAGATAGGTTTGAGTTTCCCAGACTTGCAAGAACTTTGGTGGAATATATTTTGCCTCACCATCTTTTCCCTTCCAGTTCTGACTTTGATTTCAGATTTCCACTGATAACTGCTGAATTAGGAGAGGGTGTCTTCTAGGATGTGCTGGGCGGCAGTAGCGGGGGAGCAGTGCCCATGTCATTTTCCCCAAGGAACTCCTACACTGTGACGCCCCTCTTCCATTTGACCTGGCTGGATCCCTTTCTAAATGTTTAGCTTCAGCTTGGAAGCAGAAGGTCTATTTGCCTGTCACACACTTGTCTCTTGGGGTGGCCAACTCATTCCGGTTCGCCAGGGACTTTCCTAGTTTTAATAACGGAAGTCCTCCTCCTCTGAATCCCTTTAGTCCCAGGATGGACGTGAAGTGCTGGGAGTGCTTGGTGTGCGCACAGAACATTCTAGGTGGCATTGGGTAGGAAATGCATTTGCTGGAACAAAGTGTAACTCTTCAGTCTTTTCTGCCCAGACCGAGGGGGGTGCCTGTGGCCTGGAGGGCAGCAGGGAGGAGCCCAGGACAGCTTTGTGTGTTGTCCCCATGGAGGTCACCCCAGGGCAGAAAAAATGCCCAGCAGAGTAGAGTGGCTTCGAGCAAAGCTGTGGGTTGTCCAGCCACGTCTTTGTGGGGCTGAGCCGGGCCTCCCCCGCTTTACTTTCCCTGCACTTAACTCACTGAATGGAGAAGCTGATGGAGAAATCCAAGAAGGTACAACAAAGGATCAAGCTGGGCTCTCCATCCCTAAGACCACTGCTGCTCATATGCAGAAGTATCCTGGGAGCACTGCTCTTCCCTGGGATGCTGGGATGCTTCCTTGTCACCAGATGCTGCTGCAGGAAGCTGGGGAAGCAAATAGCCAGAGCCACAGTCCTCCACAAAAACATCGGGTGGAAAAGACCAAACAACCGCGCATCTCCTGAGAGAGAGGTGGGCACGGAAGGCCCGTGGAAGATTTTTACTTCCGGCTTCTCCCGCTTTCCCCGAGCCCTCGCTCACTCCCTGGGGAGGGATGTAGGCTGGTGAACTCATGCCTTGCTTCACTTCCTGTATGTAGCACAAGGAAGTCTTTGGCAAATCTAATCTGAAATTTATTGCTCAGGCCAAATCCAGCAACCCCCTCCTGTCCCCCTCGTGTATCACCACCCTCCGCTCCTCCTCCACCCCCCGCAAAGGTTAAACAGTTCCCACAGGGCACAAGAAAGGGTTATTGAAAACAGCAGGTTTTTTTTTTTCCTTAGCTTCAGCACTTCTGGTAAATCTCTGATCCAGCATCTAGTGGTTAACCACTGATCCAGGAAATGACATTTAACGTTTTTATCACTCAGCCAGAAATGGAAGAACAAGGCAAGTCTGTATTTAGGGAAGATGGATGGCTGCCTACCGCCTTCATCTTAAAGGCGCACGCTCTCTTTTCCTGATTGCCTCAGTTGTCGGAGGCTCACGTCCCCCCTCGGTCTGCTTGCTTCCCTGCCGGCCGACCGTGAACAGGAATGGCAGGAGAACGTTCAGGGTCTTGCTGCTCAGAATGGGAACCCAACTGTTGTCAAGTGTGGAAAGGATTCTGGACAGCCCTTGGTTCCCCTTTTTCAGGAGCCATTGCGTGTGGGGACAGGCAGGCAGGAAATGAGTGTGGATGCCCACGGTCCCAGGCGCTCTGAGCCACAGCATCAGCCGGGGGCGGCTGAGCCTGGGGCCACCTGGGCGGGGTGAGACTTGAAATGGAGCCCCGCCTGTTGCTAAGGGGAGGATGGTCCTCAGAGGGTCATTGACCTCCGCACAGGCAATCAGCGAAGCAAGAGCGTTCCACACCACAGACCACAGGGAGACATTGCGTTTGGTTTCACTTGCAGTTTCCCTAAGTCACTGGGTTCTTCTCCATTTTTATCGGTGGTGTTGCCCTTTTGATACGAGGGGTTTTCAGTGCAGCTGCAAAGTGGATTCCTTGTGAAAACAGAAATAACAGCAACAACAACAGTAATAAACGCTGACATTGTTGAGTGGTAAATAGTCCAGATTCATGATCTTTACTTGTCAAGGTCTAGAGCTGGTCAGGGCCATAGCCAGGCAGGATTTGGACCCAGGTGTGTCGTTGCCAAAGCCATCCTGCCCTAGGATGGCTAGTCATCTAGTCGTAAGCACGGCCCTGGTGCCACCTGCTTGCCCAGCCTCTGCCGTACCCGTTGAGCAGGGAATCAGATGCCCCAGGATCCTAACTGTGGCCCCCCACCCCCCGTCGGGTCGGGTGGAGGAGACCAGTCAGTGTGTTGTTGGCCAGGACGCCTGTCTTCCCGTATTAATTAGGGCCCCAGGGTCTCCGATAAAACCTCCAGGTGCCTCCCTTCTCTTAGGAGGAAGCAACAGCATCGTGTTTTTATGAAGAGTCACTCAGGTGCAAAGTCCTCTCCCTCCTCCAGCTCTCTGCCGCCTTCCGCGTAGATTCCTGCCCTGCAGATGTGTCTCCATCACCACCAGGAGGCCGGACAGCACACTGGATGGCCCTGCTTTGGGAGACAGGAAGGTCGGGCTCTGTGCCCCCGCCATGGAACTGAGGGCTCTTGGCAAGTGACCTGTTAATTTCTGCTCTGCATTGTTCTAGAGCGGATGGCGGTGAGGGCCACTCAGCCTCGGAGCTTCAGTTGACCCCTCTGTGTACTTGCTCTGAAGAGGTAATGAAATCTAAAGAGCTCTGAAAAGTAAATCTGTCCCTCCAAATGCGCACTTCCCTCCATGCAGGGAAATAAGTTGCCTTTTGACCTCAAAGCCTTCCTCAGGGGACAGACTTCCCTATGAGTGTTACACCCCCAGGAGCCATAGCCGCAACTCCAGCTGTGTGATTTTTTTTTTTTTTAGAAGATGTTGGGGGTAGGAGTTTTATTAATTAATTAATTAATTTTTGCTGTGTTGGGTCTTTGTTTCTGTGCAAGGGCTTTCTCTAGTTGCGGCAAGTGGGGGCCACTCTTCATCGCGGTGCGCGGGCCTGTCACTATCGCGGCCTCTCTTGTTGCGGAGCACAGGCCCCCGATGCGCAGGCTCAGTAGCTGTGGCTCACAGGCCTAGTTGCTCCGCGGCATGGGGGATCCTCCCAGACCAGGGCTCGAACCCGTGTCCCCTGCATTAGCAGGCAGATTCTCAACCACTGCGCCACCAGGGAAGCCCCAGCTGTGTAATTTTGTACCAGAACGAGCCGAAGAGACTGCTTTCCACCCAGGCTCACTTGAGGGTGAGACTCCCTCCGATCTTCCCCAGGGGAAGGTTCTCCTCCAAGACCCATCTCTTCTTCTCCATGCCCTCTCAGCAGAGCTCTCACCCTGAAGACCAAAGTGGAGTGATCAGAGATTCGTTTAGGTGACAAATACTGAGAGCTGTCTCCTCTGCTGGATGCTGGCGAGCAGAGATGGATCTGTCATGTTCTCTGAGCTCAGGGGACTGCAGTCTTCTCAGTGATGCTTACCTACTAATGTCTGCTCTGGTGGGTGCTACCCGCTAGAATTATTTGGGGGAAACTTAACGAAACACCTATGTCCAGACCCACCTTAAGAGCTTCTTGTTTAATTGGCATTCGTGATTTTTGTTTTTATAAGGTCCCTAGGTGATTTTAACATGCAGTCCGAGCAGAGAGCCACTGATCTAGATGGAGATACACATAAGCTAAAAAAACCTCGACAACACAGAGCATTATATGCTCTGATTTTGGCAAATACAAGTAACTATGGGAGCACACAGATAGGGCAACTTAAGCAGCCCAGAAAGAGTTGGGGAGATTTTGTGAAGTGGGAAACATCACAGCTGAGATGTCAAGAGTAGGAATTAACCAGGTGAGATCAGGACTGAGTGGCAGTGTGGTTAAGAGGAAAGCAAGAAGCAGTTTTCGAGTCTGGGAGAGAAAAAGAGCAAGGCGCTCAGGTGGGATTCAAGTAGTTCAGTATGGCTGCAAAAGCCGGGTGCGAGGCCCAGTCCTGGAGCTGGAGGTGGGACCAGAGGGCAGCTCACCAAGGGTATGGAAGGCAATATTGGGACGTTTGGACTTTATCCTGAGGGCCAGAGGAGCTCCCGAAGAGCCAGAGGAGGGGCTGTGATCAGTTTTGCGATATGAGAAACAGATGGGAAGGGAACTAGATGGATGGCGGGAGGACATTTGAACGTGCTTCAGTGCCAGTTTCCTGAACTATGTTAGAGGTCGGGGGCATAGTGAGAGGTGGGTGGATTTGAGGGATGTAAGAGCATAGAATCAATTTGACGTGGGGGGAAAATGAGAGAAAAGTCAAGGGTGACGTCCGGGTGTTTGCCATGGGCCATGGGCTGTAAAGGCGTGCTGTTCTCTGGGCCAGCCGTGCAGGAGGCTCTCCACCAAGTGAGTAGGGCTGCCTCCATGCCAGGCAGGACTGGGTGGGCCTCTGCTGGCAGCCTGGGCTCCGGATTCTACTCAAGTCTTCCACAAGTGGCTCAGAGCTCCTGGGAGCATCAGGGGAGGGCGTGTATCTCAGTGAAATGAGTCGGGCATTTATTGTCTACTTTGCAGCTTGCCAAGCCTGTTCAGATTCTGTTGTATCCTCTGCCCCCCACCTCCCTCCCTGCCCCCACACACTCAGGGTGCTCATTTCCCCAACTAGCCCAACCCCAGATGCTGGTGGAATCCCTAAGACAAACAATAATAAGTAATTCCCATTTTCTGTGACCTATTACCTAATCTCCATTTTATAACTCTAAGTAAAACCTTCCAGCCCACATCTACCCATATAAGAAATCTTTTAATGGCATGCACACCTAAAAATATCTTTTACGTTCCTCTTGACAAGTTCGTGTCCCCGTAGGCGCCCTACAGGCTCTTTATCTTTCCTGCCCCAGGGACTTGCCCCCTCTGAAGACGCCTACTCATTTCTTATCCCACACAGGTGTCTCCACCCGCTACAACTCATTGATGCCAACTTCAAATATCACCGCCCTCTCTTCCCTGCTTTGTGGGCTGTCTTAGTTCAGGCTGCTATAACAAATTATACCATAGACTAGGTGGCTTAAACAATGAACATTTATTTCTCACAGTTCTGGAGGCTGGAAGTCCAAGATCAGGGTGCCAGCTTGATCGGGTTCTGGTGAGAGCCTGATTCTGGATTCCAGACTGTAGCCGTCCCTCTGTGTTCTCAAAGGGCAGAAAGAGGGAGAGAGAGCTCTCTGAGGTCCCTTTTATAAGTGCACTAACCTCATTCATGAGGGTCCACCCTCATGACCTAACTATCTCCCAAAGACTCCACTTACTAATACTGTCACATTGGGGGTTAGGATTTCAACCTAAGAATTTCAAGGGGACACAAACATTCAGTCCACTGCATGGGCCATTCCTGCATGACTCATAGGTTATATCCTTTCTCCTGTTACCACTCCTTTCAATTCTTTGTCTTCTGATCTCCCTCCCTGTACCTCTGCCATCTACTTTTCTTGCCTTTTGGGGGTCTCTTTTCTGCCTTACCTGTCATATAGTTATTCCGCAAATATATCCAGAAATTATTCTGTAAAGATGTCAAAGTCATCTACGACTTTAGTCTTGATTATTAGGGTTGTTTAGTGTAAAATATAACAGTGTAAGGGAAAATGCTTTGTAAGCGGTAAATCATCAAATAAATGTTAGATAATGTTAGTAACAGGCTTCAAAGGTCTCTTTTTGTTTAAAGAATTAGGTGTAAATTACACCTAGAGACAGAGGTTGCAAAATGATGAGATTACATCCTTAAACTCTCTTGGAAATCCAGCGTCTGCTGAGCTGATTGTTCAGAATTCAGATTCTAAACTGAGATGAAACACTGGAAGGTTTATAGAAAGTTTGGTTTGCCTCCCTTGCTCTTCTTGTTGTTCAGAAAAGTTTGTCCTGCAGGCCATGTGCCTCTTTTTTTTCTTTACTCTTGTCCCCCCTACTTAGAATTTTTCAATCCAACACACATACGTTGGGTCATTATATTCATTCGTTCACTTATGCATTCACCTTACATTTATTGAGTCCTACGATGTGATAGTCAATATACCAAAAGTTCTAGAGATCAAATGGTGGGCAAAAATAGATAAGATTCATGCCCTCGTGAATTTACATCTTCAGGTCAAGTGTGGGTGAAACACAGTAAAATGGTCAGACAAATAACTGTAAAATACCAGCTACGCTGAGTGCTGTGATGGGGAAGTCCACAGCACCATGGGGCCTTATAATGGGCGGATTCGACCTAGGCTGGGGGTGGGTGGCAGGAAGACTTCCCCAAGGAAGCGATGCTTCTGCTCAGATCTGAAGGATGAGGCGGGGTTAATTAGATGAGGCAGGGGGTGGGGAATGAGGGGATTTCAGGCAGAGGCAAAGGTGTGGGGTTTGAAGGCTGGAGGTGGCCAGATTTTGTGGGCTTTGTAGGTGTGTTAAGGATTTTGTTTTTGTTTTTAATCTTAAGGAGTAGAAGTCCTTGGAAATATTTTAATCAAAATAGTATTAGGGCTTCCCTGGTGGCGCGGTGGTTGAGAGTCTGCCTGCCGATGCAGGGGACGCGGGTTCGTGCCCCGGTCTGGGAAGATCCCACATGCCGCGGAGCGGCTGGGCCTGTGAGCCATGGCCGCTGAGCCTGCGCGTCCGGAGCCTGTGCTCCGCAACGGGAGAGGCCACAACAGTGAGAGGCCCGCGTACCGAAAAAAAAAGAAAAAATAGTATTAGATTTGAATAAATGTAAAAAAAATCATGGACCCATCTCCATCCTCTCTCCTCAGGAGATCTTGGTTTATGGAAAACATCAAATTCATGAGCCAGTATGAAGCAGTGAGTTCATTACCCCGATAGTACTATATACAGACTGCTAGGGAAGCGTAAGGAAGAGAGAGATTTTTCTGGGTGAGGGGTGGTCAGGAAAAGCATCAAAAAAGAGGAAATATTTAGGTTGGGTGTTGAAAAATAGTAGGAATTTTCCAGGTAATCAGAAGTGTGAGAAGCGGTGAAGAAATAAGGAGAAGCAGCTCATTCTGAGAAGAAGAAATTGCAAATCCAAACACACAGGCATGAGAGAGCTTAGCAGGTTTGCATGAAGACCCGTCACTTCATGTGGATGGAGACCAATGTTCTCTGGTAGTCACCAGGTATACTTAGCAGTAGCCCAACTCTCGTTCCTTCTGGGCATGTGGTAGCTTTGCACTTCCACCAGGCCCAGATGGATGCTGCACCCGGTGGGTGTGTGTCACAGCTGAGTAACCTCAAGCTTAGGAAACCCCAGTCTTTTATAGTGGACTGTAAGCCTACCTGCCCAAAATGTGTCCTGGAGGTAGATAATATCTTTACTCTACTGGAAAGCAAACAGACTTTCCCTCCATTCTGGAGAGAGTCACTCTCTCTATTTTCCAAAGCTGCTCACTATACAAACATTCTTGGAAAGATACCCTGGGACAAAATTTGTGAGTGCCTCTGTTTTCAAGAAGTACAGAAATGTCAAAGACCCATGGAGAGCTGTCTCCAGCAATATCTTTGGGTAAGTGGAGAAAATGGGTGATGGATGGCATTTGGAGCCCAATTAGGGAGGATTTTGTAGGCCATGTCAGGGAGACTGGACTTTATCTAGTAGGCAGTGGGGAGCCATCGATAGTTATAAGGTGTGCTATAGAGGATAGAGGACAGATTGGAGAAGGAGAAAAATAGAGCTAGGAGGAAGGTTAGGGTTAAATATGTAGGTTTGGGAATTTTAACATCTGAACAGAGCTGAAACCACTGCATTTGATCTCTAGTTAGATTCTATAACCTTCAAAGCTCAGATCAAAGGGCATCTTGTTTTCATAATTTTAAAAAATTATTTTTCGGAAGAGAAGCCTTTTGTCAAAGAAGTCTAATGCAGACTTCCAATGGAGAAATCAGATGGAAGGAGACATACTTGGGTTGAAGCAACAGTGGGAGCCCTGGCCCTCAGCCCCTCACTGTCCCAGTAGACACACAGAGCTCTTGGAAGCCACAAAGCTCACTTTGAACCCACTTCTCTTTTCCCAGCTGGCCCAGGCAGCATTAATTGTTCCTTCCTGTCTGTTCTCTCAACGTTTTGATCTTATCACCGGAGCAGCATTTATCACCTTGAGGCATGTTTGCAGAAAGCATCCTTAACCTTCATCTCTGTATGTCCCAGGGCCCAGGTGGTACCTGACCCACTGGAAGGCTCGCAAGCAGTGTTTGCTGACTTGAACTGAATTGATGTGAAAAAACACGTCAATGAAATAATTATAAAATTACATCTTGGGGGTAAAGCTTCGTATTTTTATTTTAATGAAATAGACAATTCCTAAGATGTAACCATAGGCAAACAAGAATCAAGGAAATAATGAAATTAAAGGATAACTCTATTGTAGTTAAACAGTCTTAGTTTTAGTTTGTTTTGGTTTGTCTAATGTATTAACAAATGCTTGTTCAAGACGCAAAGAGCTTTTTCTTAGAAAGGAGACCACAGTCCAAATAAATAACATCTTTCAAATTAGAGTGAGAAGATTGCCAGGCCTTCCTCAAGTATGTAAATCCATTGTGTCACCTGTGTTTTCATCAGGCAGGGAATGTGTCTACTCTGCTTACTTATGCCAGCGAAATATTTGCTTTTGAAAAAACTGAATAATTTTAAAAATAGCTTTTTTCCCTATCTAGCTGTTATATCTGTGTGGCATTCATAGGTGATTTGGTGAAAACAGCAGTCCCTGGAATCTTGAGTACAGTGCTCTGCATTTTCATGGGGCTTTCTGCTTATTAGTGAATGAATCTGTCTGACTTTTAAGGAGAAGAACACAGCTGGTGGAATTTCTATTCATCCTGCTCTGGTTCTCTCCTGGCCACTGGCTGTCTGGAAGAGGGTCAGCCCTGAGTTACAGTGAGGAGGGAGGGGCACATCTAAGATCTCATTGTGAGGATGGATCCAGGGTTTGTAGGGCTGAGACTTTGACAATTTTTGGAGCCCTCTTTAAGTAAAAGAATGCAAAATTAGGTATGAAAAGTGAATATTTATTTATAATGAGAACAGAAATCATGATATATTATTTTTATTAGCTAACTACTGAGCACACCTTTATAACATTATTTTATTTTTTTTAAGGCAAAGTTTTATTTTTATTTTTTTCTGGCCACGTGCAGCATGTGGGATCTTAGTTCCCCGACCAGGGATTGAACCCGTGTCCCCTGCAGTGGAAGCGGGGATTCTTAAGCACTGGACCACCAGGGAAGTCCCGACATTATTTTAAAAGTTATTTTAGCAACATACTGTTTGATTGTGGTTTTATCTGACAGCAGTTTTGTGATATTTTCTGTAGAAAGAGTAGATTATTCAGTTATTTACCTAGCATAGTTGATAAAATATTTATTTTTATTACAGAGAATTTAGGAAAATTTTTTCCAGCTTCATAATTGATAATGCCAAGAAAATGTTTAGAATTGTCAAATCTAATCAAACCACTATCATGTTTGTTTCATAGAGGAGCTCTAAGATTTCAGGATGTTTGAGATTTTCTTGTGAATTTCTATCTTAAATACTCTTTGAATTGATGACACCCATGTCCTCATTTTCCTGGCATGTTACGAATTTTATGTTACCTTCATCCATCACAGTATTTTCTGTCAGATCAGCAAGAAATTTACATCTTTTCTCAATGTATTCCTATGATTCACTTCTCCTCATTAATTGGATTATCAAATGATCTAAAAGCTTATTACTTATTACTTCTACTTGAAATGTATCCCTTCTCTTCCTCTTGGAAAGTGAATTAATTACTGCCTTTGGTGTGATCTAATTTTATTTTATTTTTTCATTACAATTTGCTTCTTGATGGTAGGATGATACCTATTGATTTTATTACTCATCTTTACTGTTTTTATTTTACATTTCATTATTGTTTTAGTCTGAATGTTCTCATAGTTCTCTAAAAATTTATTAAACTTTCATCAGAAGGCTGTAATTTCTCATTTGTTTTATTAAAACATTCCAAAACATCTTTGACTGTTGGAGGGAGGGAGGAAACTGGTTGAATTATGACTTTAACCAAGCTCCCAGATTGAGCCAGCATGTACCTTGGGAAGGTCAGTCGAGGGCAGGTGGGATTTGGTGGGTATTGCTGATAAATGTGAAGATTTAATGGAGGTGGGGGCAGCTAATTTGGGTTGCAATTGCTACTACCTTGTCAAACCTGCCCAAGGACAGGGAGTATCAGGATGGGAAACCCAACATGAGGAAGACAGAGCCACAACAGGAACAAGGTGGATTCTCCTCAGAGAGTAATAAAGATGCTTTGGAGAAGAGGCAGATACCATGGAAAAGACCAGCTGGTCAGGAAGTCATGGGGGAATGCAGGAACCACAAGAGGCTGGTTAGGCTGGAGTATATTCAAGGTGGGGGCAGGACCAGGATTCCTCCTGCAGCTGCACGTGGGGCTGACAGCATTGCAGTCAGTGTGGTCTTGACTGATTGATTGATTGGCCACATTGGGTCTTCCTTACTGCGTGCGGGCTTTCTCTAGTTGCGGCGAGCGGGGGCTACTCTTTGATGCGGCATGAGGGCTTCTCACTGTGGTGGCTCCTCTTGTTGCAGACCATGGGCTCTAGGCATGCGGGCTCAGTAGTTGTGGCTCTCGGACTCTAGAGCGCAAGCTCAGTAGTTGTGGCTCACGGGCTCTAGAGCACAGGCTCAGTAGATGTGGCGCACGGGCTTAGATGCTCTGCGGCATGTGGGATCTTCCTGGACCAGGGATCGAACCCGTGTCCCCTGCATTGGCAAGTGGATTCTTAACCACTGCGCCACAAGGGAAGCCCCTAGTGCAGTCTTGTTGATGGTTGGTGGGGAGCCCCAGCTGAGAGAAGACTCCTTCCTTCTTCAAGGGACCATCGGTAATGGGGCTGGGTTATTCTCAAGCAGATTGAAACATTTTGAAAAGAGGCAGCATTGTATTGCTGACCATGAATTTTGGAGTCAGAAAGGCCTGGGTTTGAATTGGCCATGGAACTTCTTATCACTAATTTCCCTCTCAACAAAAATGGGGATAGTAGTACATTGTTTTTTGGATAGATATTACATAAATCTTATAAAATAATATGAAGAGCATAATAAATTCCATATTTGTGTAATCCAGAATATTTGTGGTTGTTAAAAATGTTTTGGTTTTAAAAAACGTCAGATATATTTTCATACTTTTGCTGTGTTTTGTTAATTTAATCATTATTTTCCAAATGAAAAAAAATGATGTAAGATTCAGTTATCTCAGACTGATCTCAGAATTCTCAATTTCTACCTTGGCCTGTTTGCTTGTATTGCCAATGCTGTATGTGTCTCACACACACACACACACACACATATTAATGGACATCACCAAGAAATAGAGCCAGAGTCCTTGAACTGATTTTAGAGTTTAAAGAGAATATCTTAGTTCTGATCCCCTCAAAGTTTTTTTTAACAAGAAGATATATTTTACTGATACAATGGGTCCTGATTTTGGAAAGGAGTCTGTTTTAGTTCTCTGTGTATTGATGCTCACTGGCTCTAATTTCTTGGATTGTTTTGTTAGTATTTCTTTGATTATTTTCCTTTATGTCATTTTTTGGGATTCATTCTTTTGATGTGCTGTCCTGGAGGGTGATCACAAGTTCAACTGCAAGCCATCCTCTCACAGGAAGAGGTGAGTTGGACCCATCAGAGCACACTCTTCTGCAGTTAAAGCTGGTAGGATGCACTGGGACCAGGTGGGAAAGAACCTGGTATCTCTTTCCATCGTCCTGTTGTGCATCCTCACCTTCCATCCTGCCAGTGCCTGTGAGATCTCTTTAAGCTCTGTTTGTGATTGTCTCACCTTGAGAAGTAAGGGGGAAGGAACACAAGTATCAGTTTGGGGGGGTTTAGATATGTTAGACCTGGAATTTCCCACAAAATATTGTTATTAGACTTCTGCCCTTGGAGAAGGGTGAGGGGAAAGCCACCTTGATCATGTTTGATGCTGATAGGAAGTAAGATCTGGTTTTGACATTAATGGTGGCTCATTTAGCAGTTAATTTGTCCTACTTACTGAGACCCCACTCCTCCAAAAATCTTCTTCCGGAAGATATAGGAACCTTGGTACAGTGCAGCCAATCACAGTTAGTTCTCAATTCCTCTGATTGAATGTTAAGAAGAAACCAGCCAAAAAAAAAAAAAAAGAAGAAGAAGAAACCAGCCAATGAAAGGCCAGCCCCCATTCTGATATGATGGTCGTGGAGAGAGGGACCCTCCAGAAGCTGGCCATCTCTTAGCTGCTAGGATGGGGTAGGAGCTCCCTGTGAGCCCTGGTCAGGTGAGTGCTTAGGTGCACATCGTGTTTTGGTTGGATGATACTTTAAGACCCAACTTGATGTTTATAACTTCCTCCATAAAAAAAGGCAGGCAAGCAAAAAAATAAAGAAATAAAAATAGAGGCCTGTCAATAGCCAAGTCATAATTTGAGAGGCGTCATTAACAACTTCTTGCCTCATTTATCCTGAGCGAGGAACACTAGTTTGGAAGAATATCCTGCCTTGGGACCTGGAATGAGAGAATAGAGTGATACTTTTTCTCTATTTCCCCCTTTTGTTTATAATACTCCATATCCTACCTTTCAAATGTGGCTAGTGTACAGTGGCCAATTTAATTAAACCACATAGGAGGACTGGGGAGGATTTGGATAAACTATTGTGCAAGAGTGTGTCATTGTCACCGTGGGGCCATAGGAGAATGTGGATGACTCAGCAAAATGCTCTACTTCCTGCCAGTGTTGGATCAGCGGAATGAGAGCTGTATATTGAGAGATACATTGTAATTACTGTTAATAAGGATAAAATTAAAGTGACAGTAAGCAACGCTTTTGACTTCCCACCAGCATTTCTTGTTCAGGAAAATAAATGTCTCCTACAGCAGGTTTAACCAAAGTGGAAGGAACCTCTTCGCCAGGTGAGAATGTCACACCTTCCGCAGGTGTGTGAAGAGTAAGCACAATGAGTGGGAGTTTAAAATACAACAAAGGGATCACGTGGCTGTCCTCATATTGACCCGGGCTCTTTGCCACCTCATGTCTTGTGAGCCAGGATGCTTCTGTTGCAAGTGACAAAGACAGTCATAGCCCAAATGGCTTAAGCAAAAAGGGAATTTATTACCGATGTGATAGTCCCAGGCTTAAGGGGCGTCTTGCTGTCACACTGCTGTCATCACACCCCCTTTCTCCCTGTGTACACTCTGAATCTGCCCACCTTGATCAGACCTCACGCTCAGAGGCTCTCCCTTCGGGGACATGATGGCTGTGCAGCTCCAGACCTCACCTCTTCTCACCTTCAAATCTCGGGAAAAGACATCAGGCCCCTTTTCTAGAGTCCCAGCAAAAGTCCCATTTCATCTCATGGGTGCTGTTGGATTTTATGTTCATTGTGGCCAGAGAATGCAATGCTTTGATTGACTAAGAGTGAAGGAGAGGTGGGTCCCCCAACAAAAACTCGGGGCTGTTGCAGAAGGGAAATGAATGTTAGGGGTGCAAACCACAGCTGTCCACTTTGCATGTGAACACATTCTAGGCCCCTGCTGTCCTCTGGGCCCTCTGAGTTTCTTGTCTAAGTTCAGAGTACCTGGGGTAGAAGGGGGTGTATGGGGTGCCTCCTGAAGGCTGGTTGGCACCCGGGCTGACTCCACCCTCCCTCTCCTCTCTTCAGGAGACACTGCCCAGAGGAGAGAGTTGGTATAAACAGCAATTTTATATGCACTGCCAAAGCTTGGGGAAAGTATGGGCCCCAGGATCTTCTCAAACTATCAGGCATGTAAGAAAAATTAGTGTTCAAATGATCTTCGCCTCCCAGCAGGGGCTTGGTGGCCCATCAGAGGCCCCTAGTTTAGCATCTGACCGTTCCCAGACCAGTAGAGGTCTGTGCCTTTTCTTCTCTCTGTCTCTGTCCCCAGAGGAAAGGCATGGGAGCCACATCACAGTTGACTATCAACTAGAAATCTGGCAATGGTCCCCGTCTTCAGCTATCAGAATGCCTCAGGCCATTTGATTTGGTTGTTATTGAAAAGCAGAGGAAAGTAATTTTTGGTGCTTACTCCCAAGAAAGGAACAAGTAGAAGAAAGTCACTGTTTTTCCCCAAGATACCACAGTTTTGTTTTGTTTTGTTTTGTTTTGCGGTACGCGGGCCTCTCACCGTTGCGGCCTCTCCCGTTGCGGAGCACAGTCTCCGGATGCACAGGCTCAGCGGCCATGGCTCACGGGCCCAGCCACTCCGCGGCATGTGGGATCTTCCCAGACTGGGGCACGAACCCGTGTCCCCTGCATCGGCAGGCACACCCTCAACAACTGCACCACCAGGGAAGCCCAGATACCATAGTTTTGAGAGAGGTTTGACCCACATGTTTTTTTCACATAAAGACTGGGCAGGCTGCAATTAGAGTTTCTCTTCATTGATTATCTTTTTTTTTTAATTAAAAAAAATTTTTTTTAAATAAATTTATTTACTTTGGCTGCATTGGGTTTTCGTTGGTGCGCACGGACTTTCTCTAGTTGCGACGAGCAGGGCTACTCTTTGTTGAGGTGCGCGGGCTTCTCATTGCAGTGGCTTCTCTTGTTGTGGAGCACCGACTCTAGGCGTGCGAGCTGGTAGTTGTGGCTCGTGGGCTTTAGATCGTGGGCTTTAGATCACGAGCTCAGTAGTTCTGGCACATGGGCTTAGTTGCTCCGAGGCACGTGGGATCTTCCCGGACCAGGGCTCGAACCCGTGTCCCCTGCATTAGCAGGCGGATTGTTAACCACTGTGCCACCAGGGAAGTCCCGAATCTTTTTTTTTTTTTAATTGAAGTATAGTTGATTAACAATGTTGTGTTAATATCTGCTGTACAGCAAAGTGATTCAGTTATACCCATATATACATTCTTTTTTTATATTATTTTCCATTACGGCTTATCACCGGATATTGACTAGTTTCCTGTGCTATACAGTAGGACCTCATTGCTTATCCATTCTATATATAAAAGCTTACATCTGCTAACCCCAACCTCACACTCCATCCCTCCACCAACCCCCTACCCCTTGGCAACCACCAGTCTGTTTTCTATGTCCATGAGTCTGTTTTGTAGATAAGTTCATTTGTGTAATATATTAGAGTCCATGTATAAGTTATATCATATGGTATTTGTCTTTCTCTTTCTGACTTACTTCACTTAGTATGATAATCTCTAGTTGCATCCGTGTTACTGCAAATGGCATTATTTTGTTCTTTTTTATGGCTGAGTAGTATTCCATTGTGTGTATATATATATATATATATATATATATATATATATATATACACGCACCACATCTTCTTTATCCATTCATCTGTTGATGGACATTTAGGTTGTTTCCATGTCTTGGCTATTGTGAATAGTGCTGCTATGAACATAGGGGTGCACGTGTCTTTTTGAATTATAGTTTTGTCTGGATATATGCCCAGGAGTGGGATTGCTGGATTGATTGATTATGTCTTAATTAGTTTCTTGATGTCAAGTTCCACTGGATGGTTATGACAGCTGTCAGGGCCTTTCCCACTAACGGGCACATGGTGGCGGTTGGCATCTTCAGAAGAGCTGTGCGGAAGCACAGCCGACAAACATGGGTAACACTTTAAATCCTTATCAATTGTACAGCTGTCTGATTCAACTGAACTACAGCGGTGGCTAATGTAAACAAGGAGAGTGGGGCTGGAATGAGGGGAACCAAAGAGATCCTATTTGAATGGGTCTCAGATCTTCGTCCCATGTTCACTTTCAGGAACATCCCCTACTTCTTGCCATGGATCCCTTCTCACGGAACCATAAAACACCATTCCTGGAATTATTGGGATGCATATGATGCCATAGTATGATTTAGGCAGATATGCTATGTCCAGTTAGCCTCATGATGGAGTGACTACACTATCACTTTTTTCAATAAATAGAAGTGTAAAACTATTCATACATCAAAAGATCAACCAGAGAATCAGGCTACCTGAGGAGACATATGGGCTATAATCATTCCAGCAGAGGATGAATTCATTCTGTCACTTGGAGGGAGACCTAATCCTGAGTCTGTCGTTCCAGAGAGATAAGAATGCATGGTGCATATTCTTCAATTTTTAAAATCTCTCATTAAATTCCATTTCTAAAAATAGAGAATTCACATATGTTCTCTGTAACAAGTAAAATAATATGAAGAAAGAAGGAAAAAGAAGTAGACATCTTTCTCATGATTTCTGCATTCCTATGTCTTTTTCCTCTAGGGTATCCAAGGATAATGACCTATTGTGTATCTTTTCACATCTTTCCCAAGTTAATGCAAATAGATATTATTTTGACTTTTAAAAATTGGACTCACACTGTATACAGTTTTATGCAAACTGTTTTTCTCACATAACAATTTTCTATGGATATCTCTCCAGATCAAAATAGCTAAGTCATTCTTTTTAATAGCTTCACAGTATCCCATGGTATAGATGTACCAAAATCTATTTAATGTCCATTTGATGGATATTCAGAAAGTTTCCAGGTTTTCACCTTTAGGAATAATGCTGCAATAAATACTCTTTAAGTGTATCATTATGAACTAGTGCTTTTTCCCCCATAGGACCTATTCCTTGAAATGGGGTTACTGGGTCAAAGGTTATGTGTATTTGAATTTTTAGTAGCTATGGCCAGCCTGCTTTCCAAGAAAGTGTAGCAATTCCTGTTCTAATAGCAATGTGTGAGAGTGCTTGATAGCACAGAATGCTATAGGTTTTGAATTTAAAAATGTTAAAATTTCTTTTGTCAATCTGAAGAGTAGGAAAAAATGGCATCTCCTTACTGCTTTAATTTGCATTTCCTTACCTACCAATGAGGATGAGCATCTTTTCATATGTTCATTGGCCATTTGGATTTCCTCTTGTGTGAATTGTCCATTCTGTTGTATTGAGTTGGATATTAGTTGTTATGTGTTGCAGATATTCATTCCCAGCTATCATTTGATTTTGATTTTGTTTACCTTTATCTTTTGTCAAAAGATAGTTTAAAAAAATTATGTTCCAGATAATTTAAAAATTACCCAGATAATATTAGTTTTTTATAGACCATTATTAAATACAGTAAACCAAAAGAAGACTATACAAATCACCCATTTCACACCACTCATAGACACCCACCCCCAGATAACTATTTATATTTTGGGGGATATGCTTCCCGACTGTCTTCTACTCATATTTTACTCCTTGTTTTAAAATATCACCACTAAAGGAGAGAACTCTAAATGGGTATACTGATCAGAAGAGAAAGGGAAATTCAAATGTGGGATCCTCTTCAGAGCTATGAAAGGCATATAGAAAGATGCATATAACAGATGAAGGAGTGATGGGTAGTACTCCTCAGGAGGGAAATTTAATGTTCATATTGTGGTGATTCTAAAATGCACATTTCCACTGTAAAGCAATTATACTCCAATAAAGATGTTAAAAAAATAAGTAAGATGCACATTTTGGGGCTCAACTTAACCTCCCTGACATCAGCAAGGGTTTCGTAAGCAATGGTGTCTCACAAACACCGCCTGCCAGGCAGCAGCCAGAATGTTGTTGTCTACACGTGTGAGCTTGTTCATAACTTTTCACAATGTCCCCACTTCACTTGGGTTATGCTCACTCTTCGGAGTACAGATGTTGAATTTAATTGCTATTTAAAATGTCTTCAGAAAGATTTACACTGTGACTACAGTATTGCACACTAAACAATGCAGCCTAAGGCAGGAGGAGTAGGCAAATCCCAGATTTTGAGATAACAAGAGGCTGTGTGAACATGACTGTTCTTAATACATTATGTATATGTTACGGTACTAAAATAATGGTGCATCTTATGATTGACGGTGTCTTAAATTTGATGTATGTGGTATTAAATTGTTTGGTTAAGTAATATATATGGAAAATGTGTTTTTCAAGAGGTCCTATAACATGGCTATGCCCATTTGGGACTATTTCACATATTATGCTTTTGGTACAAATAAGATAAAATGAGTGAAATTAGGGAAATATGACCTGATCAATAATAACATTCAAGATACTTGGAGAAACAGAGTGATAAAAAAGGTAAAGATTGCAAAGTTGCGTAAAGATTGCTTGTGACCCTAGAGAAATGTGGGCACTGGATGGACTTTGGGGGGAGTTTTGTGTTGGAGCCAGTGATGTAGATTGCATGGGACAGTGTTCAAGTCATGGCTGAAAGGAGGTGTTGCACTGATCTTGCAGACTCAGCAGCTTCTTGGATGTGGTGTATGTGGTTATTTCTCCTGTTAGTGTGAGTGAAGCAGCACAGATAATCCAGAAAGCCATGTCACTCCATCTGTCCTGCCTGTCAGCATGGCAGCTTGGAAGCAATCCTGGTCTAGGAGATGGTAGTAGTCACTTTCCTGGTGGTTTTGCTCAGTCACTAGCTTTTGCGTGTGGAAGCCTGTTGCTTTGCTTGCTCTTCCTGCCCCTTAATTCAACCAAAGAGGAGCAAACCCGCCCAGATTGGATGTGGGTGGTTAGGTAGTGGGAAGAGAAGTAAGGAGTTACTGTACACAACCCTCCTTCATAACCTACCCTAGCATCTAACAATATGGTGCCTGTCCATCTAATGGGATTTGAAACTTTCCTTAAGAAAAACAGGACAGGGCTTCCCTGGTGGCACAGTGGTTGAGAGTCCGCCTGCCGATGCAGGGGACACGGGTTCGTGCCCCACTCCAGGAAGATCCCACATGCCGCGGAGCGGCTAGGCCTGTGAGCCATGGCTGCTGAGCCTGCGCGTCCGGAGCCTGTGCTCTGCAACGGGAGAGGCCACAGCAGTGAGAGGCCCGCGTACCGCAAAAACAAACAAACAAACAAAACAGGACATAAGCATGAATATCCTAATATAAAAATAATTCAAATAATTTTCATCTCTGTCTATAGTTTATATTGACTCTTGTTCTTTTTCTGGCTTTATCAGGAACTTGCTAGAACAAATTTTTCTAAAGTGGTTGATTCAGTTAGGGATACACCTTAGCACTTTTCACGGCTTCAACTTGCCACAAAAAAGAATGGAGGCAAAGCATTTAGATACATCTCCTTTCTGGTAGACACAAGTTAGTTTCATGCATTGTTGCCCTAGCAGCATATTCTTTTCATTTGAGCAACCCTGAGATTATTTTTAAGCCCACTGAATGAATTCTTAATTTCAGATATTAATATTTATTTACTCATTTCCAGCCTTTCCACTTGGTTCTTTTAAAAAAAAAATTCATCTCTCTGCTGAAATTCCCCAACTGTTCACTCTTGTTGCCCAACTTTCCTGCAACATCCCTTAATATATTGTCATAATTCTTTTGATGTCCATGTCTGACCATTCCAACATCTGGGAATCCATCTCTGGGTCTGTTTCTTTCGACTATTTCCTCTCTTGACCAAGGGTCACATTTTCTTGTCTCTTCACAAGTCTTATAAATTTTAATTGTACACTGGACTTTGTGTGCCAAAGAGCAGTAGGTGAAAATAAATGATATTTACCTCCAGAAAAAGGCACACACTTTTTTTTTTTGGTCACACCACTAGAGGGGCTGAGTGGATCTGCTCTGTGGCTGAACTGGGGCTAGGCTTTGTTGTAGTTGTAGTTACTTTGTTGTAGTCTTAGTTAGACTCAATTCACCATTACCTTCAGGATCAGAGCAGGAACAGAACTTTCCTTTCAGAGATGCTTGGGCTGTAAACACTGGTAGATTACTGTTCTTCTCGTATTTTATAGCCAGCTACCAACTTTTTGCATGTCTGGGAGTTTTCTTTGCTCTCTATTCCTCTGGCTTTCTCAGGAGTTCTGTCTCTACCCGACTCCCTTCCCCATGGCAGTGCAAGCAGTGAAGACTCAGAGTATTTTGCAAGGGTTCCTCTCAGCTCTCCTGTGCTTCCCCGGCCTCTGGAAGGCTACTGAGGTATAGTTGGTAAGACTCAGGTGCCTCTGAGGTATTCCTTTCTGCTGTCCTCCTGTCCCAGCCTTTGAGAGACTCTGCCTTACAATCAGCGAAGGCCTGGAGAACTCAGGAGGGGTCTCTTCCCACTCTCTAGCCTCACCTTCAGCCTTGAGAGAGTTGCTGCCCTCAGAGCTCTTGGTGAAGTGGCTTGGGTGCCTTCCCTCAGCTCTCCAGCTCTGCTCTCAGCCTTTAGCTGGTGCTGCCTTGCGCTAGGAGAAAGCTCTGTGCGTCTTGCTGGGGAAGGAGGTCGGGCTGGTGTGTGGATCTTGCTCAGGTCTGGTGCCTTGCCTCCAGCAATTTTTTTTTTTTTTTTTTTGCTGCACCACCCGGCACGTGGGATCTTAGTTCCCTGGCCAGGCATTGAACCCCGGCCCCCAGCAGTAAAAGCACCAAGTCTTAACCACTGGACCTCCAGGGAAGTCCCATTGCCTCCAGCTTTTTGCCTATCGCCAGGCACTCAGCAAAGACCTGTGGAGAACAGGGTGTCAACTTGCCCTGTGGCTGGAGCTCATTGGTATTCTAATCTGTCATGCTCGTCCACACAGAACTAGGAGTTTATGAAAAGTTTGGCTGGTTTCTCCCTATCTGTCTATTCCTCCTTTTCACTCTGCCAGGGATGCAAGCAGCCATAGTCTCTTCTCTCCTATGAAGTGTTTATCACTTTCTGGAATTTACTTTGTTTAGATTTCTTCGTGTCCTCAGCATTCAGATGAGTTTTAAAATGATGATTAGTAGCTTCTCTAGCTTGTTCTCAGCATTAGTGGGGAACAATGATCTCATGAACTTCTACATTCTGAATGGAAACATAATACCTGGGAATATTTTAAAATATGGAGCTGCCAGACCCTGTGTCTTGCTCATACTTTTACCATTTTTATGGTTTTGTAATAGAAGCATAATTTTAACAAGAAATACCAAATAACTGCCATTAAGTCAGGAAATGGCACATGGAAGCTGAAATTCCAGTCTTTGGGAGGCCCATCACCTCTACCCACAAAGGTGGGGCATCTTCTAAGCTGGCATTGGCCCTGGCCTCAGTGGTGCACCTAGCAGTGTGGCACTCCTGCCCCTCATCTTCTCAGTGGCTTCCATGTGAGCATCTCTGTCTGTAGGCTGTGTTGTTGACTCATTAAGTAACTTTGAAATCAACCATTAGATCTGAAAACTTTGATGGAAGGAGAAGAAGAAAAATGGTATATCCTCTGTTGCGAATTATCGTCTACACTTCCTCGTGTACGCTGGCTCCTCTTCCTTTCTTTGTCTTTGTAATTTTTTTTTTTTTTTTTTTTTTTACTGGGCAGAGAGTCAGCTCTTGGAAGCTCTTTCCAGTCAAGCCACAGACACCCTCTGAGAGAGCATGTCATACCCTATGTGTCCCTCCCCACCATCGCCCGTGGAAGTAGCAAGTGCTGGGGGACTTCTCAGCTTGCAAGGTCATGTCTAATTACACTCTGTTCTGCTTCAGTAACAAAACTACTTGAATAAGGTTGAAGACAGAGCAACAGACTATCTGTTAGGATTAGCTTCGGCTGTGTGTGACAGAAAACCCAGAGTAACAGTGGTTTAAACACAATAGCTGTTGATTTCTCTTTTAGACATAAAAATCTCAGTCCAGGACATTGCTGGATGTCAGGGATCCAGATTCTCTCCACCTTGTTTCTCAGCCATGTGTGTCCTTGGGCTCATAGTCTAAGATGGTTGCATTCAGATTCTAGAAAAAGGAATAAAAGAAATAGAAAGAAGCTGGACAAAGGGTGCAGGTATGCTACCTCTTAGGGAAGGTTCTTAAAGCCTGTCCAATACATTCCTACTCGTTCCGTTGACAAGAACTTCTTCACATGGCAACACTTAGCTGCCTGAGAGGCTGAGGAACATAGCCTTTATTGTAGGCAGCTGTTTGTCCAGCTGAAAATCAGGGGTTCTGTTGCCATGGAGGAAGACAAGAATGTATATTGAGGGTCAACCAGCAGTCTTGGTCACCAATCAGCTTTCTGGGGAAGAATATTAGGGTTCCAGTCTAGTCCTGGACCTTGAAACTGTTTTTGAAGGGGGAGCATTTAATAGGTCAGTCGCTTCCATTCCAATAACTGCTCCCCTTGCGTCCCTGTTAGCTGTGTGGGTTTTTAGAACCAGAGCAGTGATATGATAACATCCAAGATAACAAAGGAACTAAAAAAGTCATATGGAACAGCTGAAGAAACTTGAGGATCTTTAGATTAGGGGAAAGAAGAGTTGGTGATGACACAATGTTTTCACACATTTGAAGTTCTATCTTGTGAAGTCTGGATGGACCAGAAGGGCAGAATCCAGCCAGTGAGTTAAAGATCTAGGGAGAGTAATACAAGTTCAGTATAAAGAGGGAAACTCTAATAGTAAGAGCTGTCTCAGGAGATAGCACACATTTACTGCTATCTTCCTATCTCTTCCTATCTCTGATAGGTGTTGAGGACAGAAGAGTCAGCAAGAACTCTTGGCTCCTGCCAGGATAACACCTCCTTCTAGTGAGGAAGACAGAAGTTGATCAGATAATCACACACATGTAAATGCAGATCATAAAGTATAACAACTAGGTCTTGGACCGTTGACAATGGGAGAAGCAAGGGACAGTCAGCCATTTGTAGACCTCGTATAGAGAGGATGTGTGCTCATGACAGGTCTAAACTAAATGACTTATGGTCTCTCCTGATCACTTCTAGAAATGTGCTCTGGGTAGTGCTGCAGTAGAAAGAAGAGAAGAGATTTGCCTTGGAGGGCAAAGTGAATTCCAAATTTGTGGGACTTCTGAAATGGACTTCCTGAAGTTCCACGATAGTTCACCATCATTAAACCAGGTTGTGCTAATCTCTTGCCTGGATAGAGGAAGTTGGTTGCACACATGTGATTTCAACAACTTGAGAACTTAAAAGACTTGAACTAGTCGATTTAGGAGAAGTAAAGACCCTCTAAAATCTGTAAATTTTCTGAAAAGTTTCTGAAAATTCTGAAAAGTTTTCCCACTGAGGACTTAAAAAAACCCATAACTCCCTTTTGCCCAAGAAAACAACCAGGAAAGAAATGATAAAAACTCTTTTTTCAGTTCTCTCGATGTCTAAATATATCAATATACAAAACATGGTAATTTTATGAGTGAAACAAGTTATACATAATGCATTTTTATGTTCCTAAACGAACAGCATGACTTTATATCTGTAAAGGGCCCTAAAAATAAGCTTTGCATGTATTTCAATCCCCTGCCCCCAAATTTTCTTTGAAGAAAAAAATTTTTTTGTTCTTCCGTGGCTTAACATTTCTGAAAAATCTATGTATCTGGCCTGTTCCTTTTGTTCTTGCTGCCTTGTAGCTTGTGTTCTATTCCTGTAAAGTTGATGGGTTGAAATTAAATTGTTCTTTTATCCTAACTGATAAATGAGATTTAACTCTCTGTAGTTTACCTGCTAGGGTGTCTAGAGAGCTAAGGATTGGGGATGTGTGTTCTGTCAGTGGTTTTTGCCAAGGTGGGCTGCTTCATTTCTTCCCAGCTTTACTTTCCATGGGGGCCTGCCAGGCACACTGACATGCAGCAAGTTTATCCAAAGGACTCAAGAACCATACAGCCAGAGAGTAATTCGTCTTCATGACACACCCAGGAGGCATTCGGGCAAAAAAGGCTGTTACCACTGTGAGGCATTGGCGAGAGAATCATCTTGGCGTCTGGACAGAGTGGTTGGGGGCCAAGACTCTTGGGCGCTGCCACCAACTCTGTGGGGTCATAGGAAGGTCCCTCCCCCTCTCTGAGGCCTTCACCAAAGGATGAGGGTATTGGACAAAACCTCTGTGGTCCTCATAAGCTCTAACCTTCTATAAATCTATTAGTTTGAGCCCACATTTCAAAATACGAAAGTCACAGCATTGATCTAAGGTTATAAAATACACTCATGGGAGAGTTGGGCTTTCTTGTCTCTGAATGGCACTGCAGTCTTTTGAATAAACGTGTGTATTCACGTAAACCTGCTGGACAATCTTGGTTTACCCTGGGAAGGGTGACAATAACTCTGGGGGAAAGCAGGGTTGAGGGAAAAGAATAAATCCTCCTGGTGCCCCCACACTCTTTGCCATGGCGGTAATAATTTCAACGCCTGCTTCAGACTGTGTCACCTTGAGAGCTCTTGGGGAGTAGAATTGGAGAAGAAATGTTCCCTCACTTTCTGATGCTGTTTTGTTGGCTTATTTCCTTCCAAAATCTTCCCTTGAATGCCCGACTTTGCTTGTAATCAGCCAGCTGTATCCTGGCTTTGAGTTATTCCTGACCAATGTACTAATGACCAGGCTACTCTGTCCTGCTAGTGTGATGAAGATGGCTGAGGAGCTGGGTGACGTTGCTGTCCTCATGGCCCAAGAGTCCATGGGGCTCCTTTGCCCTTCCAGAAATGACTCCAAGGGCAGGATTGCCAGAAGGCAGCCAGAAAGCTTGGCCTTGTTTTGTCTCCAGACTGGTGGGCAGACCCAAGAGGCTGAGATGAACATCTGAATTTAGGAGTGCTCAACGCTGATTCAAAACTTAAGCTGCCCTCTAAACTTTTGAGTGGATTGCCATCAATATGTGACATATACATATGTGCTCTTTCAAAAATGACTAATCTGCACTCAACCACGCTATTTCCTTCCTTACTGCCCACATTCTAACACCCCCAAGGGTGGTTTCTATTTATTGTCAATAAAGGCACTTCTTAGATTGCTTAGATCTGAAAATGAAAATAAATGCCTTAATTTGTATATGAAGTGATGTGGGTTATTATGCATGCAGAAAGTAATTCTGAAAAATTGGAAATAACCTAAATCTCCATCAATGGAGATTACTATAAATTATCAAATTTATAGTAATTCACAAGTGAAATATAAGGCAGCATTTAAAACCATAATGGAAAAGAATACAAAAAAGAATGTACACATATGTATAACTGAATCACTTTGCTGTACAGCAGAAACTAACACAACATTGTAAATCAACTATACTTCAATAAAAAAACATAAAATGATGATGTAGATACATCTTTGTTGATATGAAAAACTATTCTGATATGTGAAACAGGTTAAAACTATATGTTAGATGACCCCGTTTTTGCAAAGAAAAAATTAAGAGAGGATTCACCTAGGCATGTGCAGTTGGGGGAATAAGAAGAATTTCTGGTGTCCATGTGGCCTGGACCCAGGGACTTAATATTTTCACCACATTTTTTCTGTATTGTCACCTTGGTTTCCAATGCTCTGTACTTGTCCATGTATAAAAAATTTGAACAGTGGCCAACCATGGGTGATGGAAATATGGATGATTGTGTTTTCTGCTCGGCAAACAGATTTTTTCCCACAATGAACATTTATTGCCTCTGTGATAAAATAGCAAAAATAGGAAAAAGGGATTCAGGAGAACCTCCTTTTCTTGGGATGTTTCGGTTGAAGTTAATTTGAAGTTCATTTCTAGTTCAAATTGCTGAATCTGCTTCTTCCCCTTACTCTTTTTTGGCTCTAAGTTCTTTCTACTCTGTTATTTTGCATATTCGTGTCCCTTTCCAACCACGAAGCTATCTTGACACGTGGCAGGTTGGGCAGAACCTTCCAAAAGGCAAGTTGGCACTTCGCCATTTGGGTGGATAATCCTGACCTTTTGGAAATTTAGCTCACCTGTAGGGGTGCAGACATTGCCTGGGAAACTAGAGGAGAAAACCAGCAGTAGCCAGAGGAGGAAGAGCTGATTGATATGTAGAGATCTAATCACCACTGTGGAACATCAAATTACTGTTCTCAATTCTTCACAGCACTCAAAGAGAGTTATTCATCAACGCCCTTGTTATGGCCTCATGGTGGGTGGAATATACATCCTGCCCCTCAACTTTGGGTTTGGCCAAAGAGAATATGAGTGGATGGGGGATGACAGAGGCTTGAAAAGAGCCCGCGCATTTGGGCTGCAATTTTGGTACATCCGTGACCCACCATGAGAAGAGCTTCCTCCAGGCAGCTGTTGCCCCATCAGCCAGGGCCCCAGAATAAACATACATGCCTATAGCCCTGTCTGCAGTCTGGAGCCAAGTGCAGCTGAACTGCCACCCGAAGCGGAGCTCCCCAGCTTGGACTAGCCAAAGCACAATCAATCTTGCAGGCTCGTGAGTAGGAGACTAAACCCT
Organism: Hyperoodon ampullatus; assembly: GCF_949752795.1. Classification (NCBI taxonomy): domain Eukaryota; kingdom Metazoa; phylum Chordata; class Mammalia; order Artiodactyla; family Ziphiidae; genus Hyperoodon; species Hyperoodon ampullatus. The sequence goes on from NC_136924.1 coordinate 93,791,854, forward strand.
AGTTGTTTGAAGCCACTGAGTTTGGGGGTGGTTTATTATGTAACTTTACTGGGACTATTTTTGGTTGTTACACTCGTCTAAGTCTGCTAAGCAGACCCACCTGAGTCCCTGCTGGCTGAAAAGGGATTTCTGGCTGCTTGCACATGGTAAGTATGCCCAAACCATCCACAGATGTCGTGGTGATAACCTGGAAAGAAGAGAATATGGGTAATCCGACTTCCCATCCAGGGCAAATATAGCTTTCCCTACCTGATTATAAATGCATTCCAGCATCATTTGAGCTCCTTAAATTAAGGAATACGTTACTAACATTCTAGCCCAAGGTCCAGAGAAATTCAGTTTGCTGTCAATGCCTGACTGGTGAGTGAGTCATTATGAACAGCTTACAGGCCAGGAAGCCCAGACTACACCATTGACTCTGGACTTATTGTCAACCCTACTGTTTTTTGGAGGACTTTGTTCCTTTCATTTTAACTTTGCTCTAACATCCAGCAGGCTGCTGGACAAGTCAGAGGTCGTGGGAGGAAATGGTATTGGAAAACTCACAGACATGGTGGCAGGGATATTGGATGTACTTTGCTTTCTTTCGGAGAGTTTTGCAATCTGGGGGATTTCATTGAAGACAGGATTGTGTTTAGATTCCAAAGTGCAAGCGTTATCCAGATTCACCTTCTCCTTCTGTGCTTGGCAAGAAACGCAGAACTTGCTTGGATGCTTGCCTCGTGTGCAATCAGTTGTTAATGCCCGTTAGATGGCTGGAACACGGTCCCAGGGGGTGCTCTCGAGGATGCAGACTCGGAAAGAGCACACGGAAGTCATCAGTCTGCTCCCTGTAATAACGAGGAAATGAGGTCTCAGCACAAAGCACACCCAGGAAACAGTAGGGCTTTAGCTAGAAACCAGAGCAGCGAGACCTCTCCCCACTGGCTTTCAATGGTACACATAGGTTTTTTTGCCCTTTCTGCCTTTTCTCTGCAGGATACACACTGAACGTGAATTTACTTATGGGGCTAATGTTTTAAATCAATGAACTTTAAAAAATTATAAAAACAATACATTGTCAGTTTTAGGTAGTTTGGAAAATGTAGAAATGTACAAACAAACAAAATCACCTGTGATCCCACAAACCAGACATAGTCACTGCTGGTGTGCTTTTGTATTACCTGACCTCACCAACAATTTGATATTTGGCATACATGTCATTTCGTTTAAAAATTTTTGTAGAAATCACTTTTCTTTGCCATTTCATATTCTTTGAAAACACTGGATTTTAATTACTGAAAAATGATCCACCATGATCTATTTAACTTTTCCACTGTTGTTGGATATTTGTTTTTCCTCCAATTTTCGCTATCATCAATAATGCTGTGATGAGAATTCTTTCCTAGAAAGGGAATGTGAGTTACTTTTTAAAGTCCTCATACTGTGTAGTGAGATGGGCTTGTTAACACACTGCTGTTTATAGATTAGTTTATGTTACACTTTTGATAAGTACTGTGAGAGTCATTAAACAGTTTCACACCTTTTGACTATAAAATTGTATATATTCCAGGGAAATAATTTGAAATATGGCCAAAAATCTATGCTCCAAATTTCCTTTGCTTCATTTTGTTTTTAATAATAATATAAGATTGAAAAGATAAATTTCTCGTATTAGGAAATTAGTTACATAAATGACAGTTCATTCTCCTGATTGAAAGTGATACGGGAGCTTTAAATAATGGAAATGTTGATTGTAAATGTAAAATAAGGATACAAAATTCTAGGTATTGTATCACTTTGACTCTGTGAAGCAACATGCATAGGAGAGAATCTACCAAATATCAGTACAAGATCGAGTGATCTTTTTCTCTCTCTGTACTTTTTCTACTATCTTAAATATATTACTTTTACCATCAGGAAAAAGAGTGTGTTGTTGTTCTGTATAGTCACATAGTAGAGGTGAGGTCACTTCCAGGGAAGGAAGGCATGACTGTCTGTGTGGGTTCCATTTCCTTCCTAACGAGAGTTATTCAGAGAACGGTCAAAGCCATATCCCTGTGCTCTCACCCCTTTAAACAAGATCAGTGCCTTCCTTTGCTCGGCTTAACATAATCTGAACTCTGGTTTCATTTTCCTGAGCATATTTTTCCCTAATTCAATTTTCTAGCTTTCAGACATTTTGATGCTTTTTCAAGAATGAATAAAATCCTATATGTTGGGTCACACCCCTCTATTTTTCTCTTAAATTTTTTTGTTTCAAATCTTAGGTAAAATAGTTCTTCAAGTTGGGTGTGTATGTATATGTACACGTCACCCTGCCCTAGGTAACCCATTAATCTACTTTCTGTCTCTGTAGATTTGCCTACTCTGGATATTTCATATAAATTAACTCATTCAATGTGTAGCTTTTGTGACTGGCTTCTTTAAGTCAGTGTATTTTTTTAAATTAATTAATTAACTAATTTTTGGCTGCATTGGGTCTTCGTTGCTGTGTGCCGGCTTTCTCTAGTTGCGGTGAGCGGGGCTGCTCTTCGTTGTGGTGCGTGGGCTTCTCATTGTGCTGGCTTTTCTTGTTGCAGAGGATGGGCTCAAGGCGCGCGGGCCTCGGTAGTTGTGGCACATGGGCTCATTAGTTGTGACTTGCAGGCTCTAGAGCACAGGATCGTAGTTGTGGTGCACAGGCTTATTTGCTCTGTGGCATATGGAATCTTCCTGGATCAGGGCTCGAAGCTGTGTCCCCTGCATTGGCAGGTGGATTCTTAACCACTGCACCACCAGGGAAGTCCTGAGTCAGTGTGTTTTCAAGTTTCATCCATGTGGTAGCAGGTACCATTACTTCAGTCTTTTCATTGCCATATAATATTCTATTGTATAGATTTACCACATTTTATTTATCTATTCATCAGTTGATGGACATTTGGATTGTTTCCACTTTTTGGCTATTATAAATAATGCTGCTGTGAACATTGTGTACAAGTTTTTGTGTGAATGTATGTTTTCATTTCTCTTGGGTAGGTACCTAGGAGTGAAATTGCTGGTTCATATGATAACTCTGTGTTTAACTTTTTGAGGAACTGCTGGACTGTTTTTGAAAGTAACTGCACCATTCTATATCCCTGTCAGTCATGTATGAAGGTTCTGATTTCTCCACATTGTAGCCAACACTTGTTATTATCCATCTTTCTCACTGTAGCCATCCTAGTGGATATGAGATGGTATCTCATAGTGGTTTTCATTTGCATTTTCCTGTTTAGTGATAAGGAACATTTTTTTCACCTGCTTCTTGGCCATTTTTGTGTCTTCTTTGGAGAAATGTCTGTTTAGATCCTTTGTCTATATTTTAATTGGGTTATTTGCCTTTTTATTATTGAGTTGTGAGAGTTCTTTATACATGTATCTTCTTTGGAGAAATGTCTATTTAGATTCTTTGCCTATGTTTTAATTGGGTTATTTGCCTTTTTATTATTGAGTTATGAGAGTTCTTTATATGTTCTAGATACAAGTCTCTTATCAGGTATATGATTTGCAAATGTCTCTCTCATTTTGTGGGCTGTCTTTTCACTGTTTTGATGGTGTCCATTGCACAAAAGTTTTAAATTTTGATGTAGTCCCATGTATCTATTTTTTTCTTTTGTCACTTGTCCTTTTGGTGTCATTTCTAAGAAGTTTTTTTCCTAACTTGAGGTCATAAAGATTTATTCCTATATTTTCTTCTGAAAGTTTTGTAGTTTTGCTCTTACATTTAGGTCTCTGATCTATTTTGAATTCATTTTTGTGTACAGTGTGAGGAAGGGGTTTTAATGGACTGAATTGTGTCCCCCCCACCCCCAATTCATATGTTGAAGCCCTAACCCCTAATCTGGAGATAGGGTCTTTAGGAGGTAATTAAGGTTAAATGAAGTTATAAGGGTGGGGCCCTAGTCCAGTAGGACTGTGGCCTTATAAGAAGAGGAAGAGACATCTCTCTCTCTCTCTCCTCTTTACTCACTATGTGAAGACACAGTGAGAAGGCAGCCTTCTGCAAGCCAGGAAAAGAGCTCTCACCAGAATTCAACCACGATGGCATCCTGGTCTTGGACTTCTAGCCTCCAAAATGAAAAATATATTTCTGTGGTTCGAGCCACCCAGTCTTGGTATTTTGTCATGGTGGCCTGAGTTGACTAATATAGGGGTCCAACTTCATTCTTTTGCATGAGGATATCCAGTTGTCCCAGTGTCATTTGGTGAAAGGACTATTCTTTCACATTGAATTGTCTCAGCTCCATTTGCTCTTCAACTAGCTCAGGGCTGAGAGTAGAATCTACCCAAATTGTCTGTGAGCAGAGAAGAAATAGTGAAATAAACAACTCCGCTTCCTTCCTCAATTCTTAAGTAGATCAGGGCATTCTAGAATTTTGATGTGAAGCTTTGTTCATGTTATATGTGAACTTTTGAATCTCCCTTTCTTTGCCAGCATTTGATAGAACCTCAATAACCTTGCCTCTGTTTCTATTGGCAAGATAATCAAGCTAGGTTAGGCACGTAATACTTTAGCACCTTATTAATAAAGGCTGTTCTAGTGTCCTGGAGCTTGGCTGGTGTTACTGTGAGGAGTTAGGGGAGGGAAGCAGGAAGGAGGATTGAAAGAGTACATGTGTATAAGTGAATACATACTTAGTAACCATTTTAGTTATAAACCTATAGACTTTTATGGAAATCTAAATCTCAACCAAAGAAAGAGAAGCTTTGTCTCTCCATTTCTTTTTCCTCATAGCCCATGGCCAAGTTTAATTCCTGCTCCAAACCAGCATCGAAAGAGAAAAAAAAAGCAACAACAAAAACCCTTTTGCTCTCTGAAGCACACAGCAGACTCATTGATCTGAGAACAAGTTAGTTCCATTGCTTGCTTTACCTTGCTGCTGGGACAAAACAAAAACCTCCTATAAAAACATGGCTTGTGGGAAAAGGTGGGATTACCCTAAAAAGCTTTTCTTTGTTTCTGAAGACACTCTATTCTACAGAGCTTGAGTTGTATAGCGATCAGGACATGGAGATCATTCCTGGCTAAGCCATTGATACAGCCCATGGCTTGGGCATACCCACAAGGCCTCTCAGGTTCCTCATAGGAAAAATGGAGACAGCACAGTGGTTACTCCGTAAGGCCATGCTCTTAGATTTCCATCTTCAGCTTTCAAGGGGACCACTGTGACCAGCCTGTAGACACAAAGAGGAGGAATCTTCCCTCTACTCCCTTCTCTACTCTTTGGATTGGACAGAGGACTGAAAACCAAACCAGCGACGCCGACACCTCTGTGCATGCATCAGTTAGCAATGCGGCCAGCTGTCCCCAGTTAGAGGGGTAGGTCTAGGGTGGATTTTCTGTTCACATGTTCAAAGCTGAGATAAAGTTTGCACAGACCCTTTTTTCCAGGTATGGAATGCCATGGGCATGTTTCAGGTTTTCGGATTCTGTTACATGCACTAGCATCTTCAAGAAGTAAGTAAGGAAAATGTAAAATAGATGGCTAGTGGGAAGCACAGGGAAATCAGCTCGGTGCTTTGTGACCACCTAGAGGGGTGGGATAGGGAGGGTGGGAGGGAGATACAAGAGGGAGGAGATATGGGGATATATGTAAATGTGTAGCTGATTCACTATGTTATAAAGCAGAAACTAACACACCATTGTAAAGCAATTATACTCCAATAAAGATGTTAAACTAAAAAAAAAAGTAAGGAAGGAAAGTGACCGAGGCCACCCTGGTAAGTTCTGCCTCCTCTTCTTGGTGGTGGGGATCCTGCACTTGCTCCTTCCCTGCGCTGTCCACATTGCATTTCTGGCAGCTGCTGTGGCTTCGGGCCACAGCCTGCTACAAGAATCACCTTTTTTGGTAGAGTTCAGTAGAGCTGGGTGATGTTTTTTCCCCTTACTTCTTTATTAACTCAGACATAACTAGATGTTAAATTCAACTCTCTTGTTGCTTAGGAGATGGGCAGAGTCCCTAAAGTCTGAGAATATTACAATAGGTGCTAAGTAACTCCATGTTGTAAAAGAATATGAAGTTGTATCCCTTTTCAAGACATGCTGAGAAATGGTAAAGCCAGATCCACTAGCATAAATAGTCACCCACCTGCAACCTTTAAAACGAGTAGAAATGGAGAGCTTGGAGTGAGGATTCCTCTGGAGGCAGCTGTTAGCGTGCTATGCCCCCTCCCACCACAGTGGCCTTCCTTTTTCACTTTAGGCAAGTGAGAGGGGCCTCAGGGCAGCTTCTGTATAGCCTCTGGAGTGGGAGGAGTGTGAGGACATGTGGGGGAAGGGATAGTCAGTCCTGAGGTGGGAGAGAAATGACAACAGAGAAAGGGAGCTGCAGTAGTTGTGAGCTGCATTTCTTAGACCACGTGAGAAAGGGGATCCATTTCCATGGACACCAGATGTGAGCCATGTGGGTGGCGAGCCAGCCCGGAGATTTCTTGAAAGGACTTTGTCCACAGTTCTCCCTGGAGGGATGCAGTGACCAGTAGAGTGGACTGCTGGGAGCCTACAGGTCAGGGGGAAGTTGAAACGTGCCCATTTGTGTTAAGTAGGATGATTATTTAACTTTTTATCAAAACGGGGCCACTTTTTGAGAAAGAAAGGGGGTGCTATTACCCAAGATGCTGGGGCAACAGGCTTGAACTGGAACTGTCCCTGCAAACAGGACATATGGCCACCGTGGTGTTAAGGTAACTGAGTGGGAGGTTCCCTTAGCCACCTGCAATGGCCGCCCACACAGGGGTCAGCTTTGCATGTGTGCCAGGTCCCGTGGCCCTGACCCCAGGTCATGCTAGTCCCAGCCATATAAGACAGATGCTCTTTTCCTCCAATCCCTGCCTTCCCTGAATCTGACCAGAAGGGGTCAAAGCAGCAGCTGGTCAAAGCAGCAGCGGGTCCAGGGTGGAGACAGGGAGGAAGATGTCCATGCAGCCCTCCCTGCCTGTAGGCAAACACTCAGTGCCCTGAAGTACTGCCCTGCTGGAAGGGGAGAGACTCTAATATAGATAAAAGTTCAGTATTTTGATTATTACCATGGCCTGGATATTTTAATACTGAAGTGAGGCTGTTTTTGTGACTGGAAATGACCCATATGCCTAGGAAGGACCAGAAGAGCTCCTAGATCTGTCTGAAATCTCAACTAGTGCCAGAGAAAGAACCCACTTACAGAAGGACAGTGGGAGAAAGAAGAAAGTTGCTTTATGACTGTAACCTTTTGAACCTATTTCATTCATTAAGATATGACTAAAAGAGGACTTGAGGATTTCATCTATATGGGGCTCAAGCAAGTATGACTAGTGTGGGGTTTTGAGAAGTTCCCCAAGATGCTGAACAGAACCATTTTTCATGCCCTGAAGTGTAACAGGTATAAAACTCATCTGCTTCCATTGAATTCAATTCAGAAGTCGTGTATCTAGGGTTCCACCAGAGAGGAAGGCAGCCAAGCCCTTCCCATATTCCTGACCCACCAACATGCAAGAGACTAACAGGCTCTGTGGCTCCTGGATTCATCAGGAAGAAGAGATTTCAATTCCTTCCTTAAACGGAAATGAGAATTGAGTCAACTCCCTTCTAGAATGTGAAACCATGGAGACTTTTTGCAGAAGACCATTCCATTGCAAAATGGAAAGAATATGGATCCCTGTGTCACTAATTGGAAGAGAGTGATCGAGAAAGCTACCCATCCAGAAACATCCACATTGGGTTTTGTTATGAACAATAAATACATATTTTATTAAGCCCCTGAAAAAACATTCCTGGCACCCGAGAATCATCAAGGAATACCAGCTAGTGTAATGATTTACTTAGCATCTACTATGTGTCAGAGTCATGCATGATCTCATTTATACTTAAAACAACCCTATAAGGTTCAAGATCTAAGGTCTAGTTGTAAAGTTTGGATTCCATCCTAGGTTTCTTTCTGCTATAGCTTGCTGCCATTCCAGGAGTTACCTATATTCTTCTTAACAGAGGGAAGAAAATATACTTTACTAATTTTGTGGACTGCTTAGGAGTCAAGTATGGTGGTCAAGAGTAGGGACCTTGAAGCAGATGGCCTGCGTTCAAATCCTGCCCTGAGCCTTGCACACTGTGACCTTGAGAAAGATAGCCAAACTTTCTGTGTTCTATAAAGGGGAGTGATAATGTATCTATTTCATACCATTATTGGGAGGTTTAAATGAGTTAATACATACAAAAGGCTCAAGAAGATTCTAGTACATGTTTTAAAACGTTGACTGTTATTATTAATATGCTGTGATGATCTCATTTCCTAGATGCTTGGAGCCAGAGCTCTCTATGGCCCATGGGAGGCATAGAGAGTTCTGGCTCCATCCTGGCACTACGGGGTGGTGATCAGCCCCTGCAGGCCTGATTCTATACTGTTCTCTCTGGTTGGTCATGTGTCCTCACTACTCCTCTCGGAGGTCAGGCTCATCCCATATTGAGCCTTGGCTCATGCCTACCCACCGCCTTTCACCCCCGCCTCCCCTCTCTGTGTATTTAAGACTAGGTTCTTTCCAGCATATTTTATCCCAGAGATTAGATCTGTATCTGTGGTGACCAATCTTTTGTCTCATTGCTTCTCTCCCTTTTCATGTTATTTACTTTTCTTAACAAAGGAAACTTGCAACTTCAGTTCAAATTTCCTTCAGCAAAATTTTCCCCAAAGATAAAGTCCTTCTCAGGAGGCTACTTGGAACAGGAGTCTGGAAGCTTCCTTTTTCCTTTTGTTTGTGGGTAGAGTTTCCTGTTTGCCTATAAGGTTGAGCTGGCCTATCCCCCAATCATTCTGGGAGGAAAGGACCCTCCAGGGGGCCTCCCCCCAACTTTGTTAGCAATGCTCCTGGTGAACTCTCAGTGGCCAAGTCTGAGGAGCTGCAGGCCCCCCCTTTTTTTTTTTTTTTGCATTTCAGCTTATATCACCAGACTCAGTATTGGTTCCACCACCAGGCTAGAAATCACAAGCAGAGAAATAACCTCCTCACAGAGGCTTATCTATCTTCTCAGTACACCCCACTCTGTGGTAGACAAAGTCTATATTAAGGGTGCTAAATATGACAGTGGCTTCAAGAAAGCTGGCTTCAAAGTGGGCCAAGAGTTCTCGTTAGGCAGCCAGACAACAGGCGACAATGTTTGAAGTTGTACCAAGTGTCTGGTCAAAGCAGAGATGGTAAGATAAGAAAAAATTGCCTTAGAAACTGGGAACTCTCAGAAGCTAGAATGTATGCCCTGCTGAGCAGCACATAGAGGCGATTAAACTGGTCTGAAGGAAGGTGAACTGACCAGGGGTGAAAGGCTAGCAAGCAGGAAGCAGGTCCAGATGGAGTGCCACCCAGGTGGGGAGGGGAATGGAAGACAGCTGGGAAAGTGGTGCCAGAGAAGAATCTGGTAGAGCAGGAAACTGGATCCCCTGGCTGCACAGAGGACTCTCAAGTGGAAATGCAGAGGTTATGCCTGAAGCATACCAAGTACGAGGACTTGTTCAAAAAAGGCAGTAGAGCATGGGGGACAGAAATTGAGTTGGAGTCTCAGCCCAACAATTTATTAGCTGGTGGCCTTAGTCAAATTACTTAGTCTTTCTGTGTCTTGGTTTCTTCGATTTTGAAATGGGGCTGATAGTAGTTCCTGTATCTTAGGCTGTGGCAAGTGAACTGATTTACAAAACACAAGCAGAGTCACGGATGTAGAAAACAAGCTGACGGTTACCAGGGGGTAAGGCGGGGGAGGGATAGGTTAGTAGATTGGGACTGACAGTTACCCACTACTATATATAAAATAGATAGCTAATAAGGACCTGCTGTACGGCACAGGGAACTCTACTCAGTACTCTGTAATGGCCTATATGGGAAAGGAATCTAAAAAAGAGTGGCTATATGTATGTGTGTAACTGATTCACTTTGCTGTATCCCTGCAACTAACACAACATTGGAAATCAACTATACTCCAATCAAAATTAAAAAAAAAACAAAACGAATGAATCGAGATAAAGCATTTCACGTGCTTAGCGGGGGACCTGACATGGAGGAGTACTCAATCCGTAAACACTGACAGGTGGCAGTAGTCGGAGCTGCGTCTCTGGGGTAGTGCCTAGAATGAGCTGTTAGTCTCCTGAGGGTTGGGTTGTGCTGACAAAGGAAACTTGATACCAAGTTGGATTCAATAGCTAAGCTGCGATTTCCCTCTTCCTGAGTAGCTAGTGTCCTGGAATTCCTTGCAGGATGGGCATACACATTTCCACACTAAACAATTAACCGATTGGTCTGATAACGAATCTGGGGTAGCCAACTGAGAAGGCGGTCAAGTTTAGAGTCTAGAGTGAAGTGTAACCTTTCATTCCTTGGAAACAGCTAGGTGGAGAAGTGAAAACAATCTATTTTTCTGGATGATTCCCCCAAGGTGATTTTTTTTGCACATGGGTAGCAGGAACGTGGGGATGAGCATAGGTTAAGGTTACACGCTTTAAGTGAAGGTTCTCGGCCGTTAGTGTTATTAGCGTCACCTCATGGGCTTTGCGAGAACACAGATTGCTGGGCCTGACCCCTCACCCGTACACCATTTCCGACTCAGTGGGTCTGTGATGAGTTCCCGGGAGGTGCTGCTGCTGGTCCAGGGCCGACACTTTGAGAACCACAGCTATACAGTCAGATGGACTTGGTTTTAAATGTCCACCATTAGCTACTTTTATAACCTTAGGCAAGTGATACGACCTCTGTGAGCTTCAGTTTTCTCGTCTGTAAATAGAATAATGACACTTCTTGGACTTGTTTTGAATGTTGGTTTAAAAAATATATGACAAGTGCTCAGCACTTAAAAGGAGTAACTTAAGGAGTAGACGTTAGGGATGTAGCAGGAATAGGAGGCTTAGCGCTCTGGAAAAACTGTAATTAAAAAAGATGGACCTAGAGTCTGTCATACAGAGTGAAGTAAGTCAGAAAGAAAAAGACAAATACCGTATGCTAACATATATATATGGAATTTAAGGAAAAAAAAATGTCATGAAGAACCTAGGGGTAAGACAGGAATAAAGACACAGACCTACTAGAGAATGGACTTGAGGATATGGGGAGGGGGAAGGGTAAGCTGGGACAAAGCGAGAGAGAGGCATGGACATATATACACTACCAAATGTAAAATAGATGGCTAGTGGGAAGCAGCCGCGTAGCACAGGGAGATCAGCTCGGTGCTTTGTGACCAGCTAGAGGGGTGGAATGGGAGGGTGGGAGGGAGACGCAAGAGGGAAGAGATATGGGAACATATGTATGTGTATAGCTGATTCACTTTGTTATAAAGCAGAAACTAACACACCATTGTAAAGCAATTATACTCCAATAAAGACGTAAAAAAAGAAAGAAAGAAAGAAAGAAAGAAATGGAGTATTCATAGGCTAGTGCAATGCCCAACACAGAGTACGTGTTCAATAAACATTTGTATAAGAAAAGGAGAAAGAGAATAAAAGGACAAAGAAGAGTAAAGTTAAAAAAAAAAAAAAGGTACTAAAAAGCAGAGCAGAGAAACTGAGCTGATGTTCCTCTGGCTCCTCTCTGCCACGCCATCCGTCATGAACCTGGGAAGGGATGGGAGATCGTGTAGGGCAGAGGCACCACAGGCAGCTCTGGAGAAGCTGGTGGAGGCGGAGGGAGGGGACCTTGGCTATTTTTAGCAAAATAGCTATTTTTGGATGTTTTATCAGGTTAGTAATTCAAGGCAAAAATCGTATCTCAGAAGCGTTTTGAAGGCAGAGAGGAAACTTGCACTGAGGTGTCATCCCCTTCCACCCAGTCCCAGGACTGGACTTGGCTTCTCAGAAGATCACTGAGTGTCCAGGCCTCTGTGGGATGGGGCTCAGGCCATCTCCTCTCTTCAGAATATTCTTCTTCTCTGGCCTCATCTCAGGAAGTGGAAGTTATCTCATCTCTGTGAAGCCTGTGGCCCTTCCACAGGCTCATTCTATTTTTAACTTGTTTTTGTTTTGAGACTTTGGATACCTCAAAAGTACGACCTATAACTTATCTTTATATACCTTTTGCGCTCTCTAGCAAAGGTCCGGCTCAATGTTTGGTAAATTATGAAGGAAGAAAGGAAGAAAGGAAGGAAGGAAGGGATTTGCATGTAAAACTTAAGTTTCTAGGAGGCAGGATGGGTATCCTACTCTTTAAGGGCATCTTCCAAACTTAGCTCAGCACCTGAATACATCAGACATTCAGTAAATACTTTTCAAACACTTTCAGTTAGGATTTGCACCGAGTGTGGGTTTAAAGAGTACTTCTAACTTCTTTGAGTTTTCTCCTTGCCCTCTGTGAATGTTTTCTTCATTCTTTCACCTGTTCAAGGCTTTCTTTCACTTTCTCCTTTTCCAAGAATAAATGAACATATCGAACACATAGCTAGGGCATAATAACTTTCTATTGAAATTTTGCCTTATTTCCCATTCTTATATTTTATAATTACACCATTGAATTATTTTAAGACTCTGCCTCTGGTGGGGATCTCTTCTCTCCCCATGTTCTTTCTCTACCCATAAAGGAAAAAGCTCCCACTAACAATATCTGGGGATCTGCTGGGGATCTGCTCTGCCTTGTGTATCTGTCAGCTCGGGCTACCATAACAAAATACTAGACTGTGCAGCTTAAACAACAGAAATTCATGTTCTCCCAGTTCTGGAGGCTGGAAGTCCTTGATCCAGCTGTTGGCTGATTCGGTTCCTGGGGAGAACTCTCTTCCTGGATTGTAGACGGCTGCCCTCTTGTTGAGGCCTTTTCTCTGCGGTGTATGGGAGGGGGAAGAGAACTCTTGTGTCTTTTCCTCTTCTTATAAGGGCATCATTTCTATCGGATAACCTCCCTCCCCCCATGACCTCACTTAACCACCCCCATCTCCAAATACAGTCACACTGGCGGTAGGGGCTTCAACATGACTATTAGGGGGACACAATTCAGTCCATAACACCTTGGTTGCACTTCTCTTCCAGAGGATGAGTTAACTGAATGGCCGCGAGCCTGACACACCCGTTGAGCTGATGTGTAGGGGCCAAGGCATGATGTGAAGATGAGGGCCTTGTGCCCCACCTCCCGCTTCGCTGGCCCTCTCCTCCAAGGCTCAGAGGCTGGCATTGTGCAGCCACTCGCAGTGAGCAGGACGGCAAGGGGCCTTAGGCTGCCCCAGCTGGACCCCTGCTCGGTCCCTTCCTGTTTTCAGCTGCTGCGCGGTGGGTACATAGGGCCAGCGCTGTGCCCAGATGTCTGTTTGCAACTGAGAGAAGGAGTGAGATGCCCCCCTGAACTTTGATCCAAGCGCTGTTCTCCAATCAGACTTTATGAGAAAGCCCAGTCCTTTGAGCTTTTGAGCTCCCTGAGCACATGTTTTAAATTGCACCTCCCCTAGCCCCCCATCCTAGCTTCTTCCACCTCCTTTACTCCGCTCTTTTATTTTTTGCTCCACGGCACTTTTTGTCTTCTACCATTTCTCCAGTCTATCCATAAGAATCTTTTAATACACTTTCAAGTGGCTTTCTGAAAAAAGAGACATTAACTGAAGCATCTGAATGTTATTCTGTTGAGGAAGGTGGCGTTATATTTAACTGAGGGAAAATGCTTTTTTAGGCACAGCTGGGGGAGAGTACATGAACTGTTATCAAATATCTAAAGCACGGTTCTGGAGCAGAGGCATCGCAAGCAGGCTCTGGAACTTCAGCTGGTGGAAGCTCTTGGGGAAATGGGGATGGGGATGATGGTGCACATTTATATATATATATAATTAGTTTTTCTTTCTTTGGCCGTGTTGGGGCTTTGTTGCTGTGCATGGGCTTTCTCTAATTGTGGCGAGTGGTGGCTACTCTTTGTTGCGGTGCGCAGGCTTCTGTTTGTGGTGGCTTCTCTTGTTGCGGAGCACGGGCTCTAGGTCAAGCAGGCTTCAGCAGTCGTGGCACGCGGGCTCAGTAGCTGTGGCTCGCGGGCTTAGTTGCTCCGCGGCATGTGGGATCTTCCCGGACCCGGGCTCGAACACGTGTCCCCTGCATTGGCAGGCAGATTCTTAACCACTGCACCACCAGGGAAGTCCCGGTGTACATTTATTGAATCCTTTAATGTGTCAGATAGAATGCTAAGTGCTTAATGTGCGTCTTCACTTCTAAGTATCCCTGTGGTGTAGCTAACACCATTTATCCCATTTTATAGTCAAGGAAGCTGAGGACCAATGAGGTTAAGTGACTCATCCTGAAGTCCAGCTGAGGCCTGGCTCATCCCAGGGCCTTTGTGCATGTCACGTAGCTTAAGAAAAGAACATTCTAACAATTTGAGCTGGCCAGCGATGGGATGGCAACGATTACCATGTGGTCTCTGCTCTGAGCCTGATCCAGGAGAGGCTGGGTGACCATCTGTTAGGCCTGCTGCAGAAGGGAGATGCATTTAGACTACTTCTGAGTCTCTTTCCAACTGTAAGATCTTATGAAAACTTCACCGGGCGGTCCTGTGGGAGAGCAATTAGACTGGTTCTTTGTAGCTCTGCTCAATAGAGCAGCATGTCTCAGGCTCTTCCATCTAGAAATTTCCAATGTAAAAGACAAGTGAATAGATACTCCTGAGGGGTCTGGGGCAGGGCTGCCAGAAGCAAAATGTTGTGTCAGATCTGAAAAAGAAATTATTTGAACTTTATATTTATCCACAAAAATATGCTTGTTGGTTTGAATGAAAAGTATTTTAGTTAGAAAATCTTTTAAAATGCAAAGACATTTAAGGTAAAGTTTAAAATCCACCCCCCCACCCCCCGCATGTCTTCATTTCAATTTGGTTCATCAGGAAAACATGCCATATTTACTCTATGGGTTTACACATCCCCAACCCATCACCAAGTCTCATGGGGGAACATTTATCTTAATATGAGAAGCAAGGTAGTAGCGTTAAGACCAACAGGAGGGGAACTTCCTGGCGGTCCAGTAGTTAGGACTCGGCGCTTTCACTGCTGAGGGCCCAGGTTCAATTCCTGGCTAAAAAAAAAAAAGGACCAACAAGGAGAGGCTACGGAGAGGCAGATCGGATGTTATCCCAGTGCCAGAGGGATCTTTCTAAGTAGTGCAGTTATCCAGCAGTGGACGGGACCCTATAAAGAAGTAGTAAGTAAGCAGCCCCTGAAAAGTTTCCAAGCAGAGGTGGGTCACAGGCCTGGGAAAGTTAATAGAGGATTCTACTTTGGGAGTGCTGGTGCCAGAGCAAATTTACGGCCACGATCAAAGGAATAGGTCAGAGCCAGGCTCTCCCCCAGTCGAAGAAGGCTTGGAGAGAAGCCACTACCAGAGTAATAACAACTAATATCCTCCTCACTGTGTGCCAGGCCCTCTTCTCAAAGCTTTAATGTGTCATTCTGTCCTTAGAGTGACCCCTATTATCATCAGCCCACTTTCCAGATAAGGAAATAGAGGCACAGGGAAATTAAGTAAATGGACCCAACGTCTCACAGCCTCTAAGAAGCGGAGCTGGATTTTTGAACCCAGACTGTTGGAGTTTGGGCTGGAACTGGCTATCTTGGTGCCCTCCCTGCCCTTTCTGCCTGTCCCCCAACCTGCGATGCCATTCCTGGGTTCCCTGGTCTGACCTAGAAGGGATTTTGTCCAGGGGAAGGAGGACTGGTGGTGAGTGGTCAGGACACCTGGACTCTGGTCCACACTCCACCACTAACCAGACCTTGGGAGGGTCACTTACCTTTTCTGTTTTTTTCACATACTGACCCATTATTTCTGAGCCTGCCATGGAGGCCATCGTTTTTAACACGTCTTTTACTAAAACTCAGGGAAATTGTGCCCCATCATGTAAAAGTCCTACTCAGCTACCAGTAGAACTGAATTATAGTAAAACAAAATAGAACAAAGCAAACAACGAAAAAAAAAAAAAAAGGCAAAAAATCTACTGGGAAGCGCCTCTCTCTCTCCCTTGGGTTTACTTTTCTAGCCGGCGGCATCCTTTCCCCTAGGATGCTGAACTCTGTAGACAGAGTGTCTTTCTCTAGATCAGGGAATGTCTATCAAGGGGGGTACTCTGCATGGCTCCCAGCACCAACATTATAGTAGGATTTTACTGGACTCCTCTTACAGTGTATTTACAACTTCACAAAAATGTGGATGGGTTGTATCCAGATGGCTGTCTGGTTTCCAGTTTAAATGGCCATGAAATGTATTGATCTGGGACAGTGGCTTCAGCTGTGAATCATTTCTGGGTTCCCATCAGCTATAGTGAGATGATGAGGAATCTTCTAGGTCTCCCAGGGAATCTCTGCTCTAATGTTCCCCCTCCCAAAACAGTGGGGACAAAAGAGACTCACAGCATGGACCACCAAGAGCTTGATCTTATCATAGCCTGGGATGGGTGAGGCAAGTGCCACGTAATTCTTTCTAGAATGCTTTTTAAGTCACCGGAGGATCTCACAGGGAAATTGGGTCCTTGGAAGAATCTCACCCCTCATCTCCATTTTATCTTCAGAAGAGACTCGCCTTCACATGAGGGTCAAATGCAGGCTTGGTGTTTTCGATCTGGAAAATTTGCCTCAGTGACCTGAGGGTCTTACATACTTTGGGTTTTGTAGGTGGCAAGCGAAAACAGCATTGATCTGGTGTCCCTGGAGTTTCTTCCAAGTGACCTAGCAAGACCAGAACAGCTCAGAAGAAGTAGCCTGCTCACTCAATCATCCCGTAAGCGTGTCTAAGTACCTACTAGGTGGAGATACATACATTAATATATGTAGTTATCTACCTACCTACCTATCTCTCTCTCTCTCCCTCTCTGTCAGTCTGTGTCTGTCTGTCTGTCTATCTATCTATTGAGATCTATCTGTCTTGATCTATATATAGATATAACTGCTCACAATATGGGTAAGAAGTGTATTTCATAAACAAACTTGGCAATACAAAGAGACAAGTGCAGTATCAGAGGTGGGTTCAAAGAGCCATGGAGAGAGGACTGATTGTCTTGAGTCAGACAACGAGAGGAGAAGGGCATTCCAGGAAAAGAGCACAAAGGAAGTAAGGACAGGGAAACGCAAAAGAGCTGCCATCACTGGGATCTGGGAAGAGTTCTGTGTGGTCAGCACGGAGGATGTTTATAGAGCGAGGGAAGTATCTGGGGCTGGAAAGATAGATTGAGAAAGATTGTGGAGGGACTTGTTGGCCTGGTTCAAAGAAGTGGGAATGAAAGCAGGGACGAGGTGGGAGGCTGAAGGCAGATGGAGTGGGTGAGGGGTCGGGGGGGTTAAAATGGGAGGAAATGAATGCTGAGAAATTTATGAAGGGAGTATTAATAATATTACCAGCTGACATGTATTGAATATGTTCTATGCGCCAGGCAATGTGCCTCATTCAATCTAATGCTCATAGCTACCCACAAAGATGGGTGCTGTCATTATCTTTATTTTTTTATTTTATTTAATTTATTTTTTGCAGTATGCGGGCCTCTCACCGTTGTGGGCTCTCCCGTCGTGGAGCACAGGCTCCGGACGCGCAGGCTCAGCGGCCATGGCTCACGGGCCCAGCTGCTCTGCAGCATGTGGGATCTTCCCAGACCGGGGCACGAACCCGTGTCCCCTGCATCGGCAGGCGGACTCTCAACCACTGCACCACCAGGGAAGCCCTGTAATTATCTTTTATTTTACAGATAACAAGGCTGAGTCTTATGGAGGTAAAATAAATTGCCCAAGGTCACAGATAGTGAGAGAGCCAAGAGTCAAACCCTGGCCGTCTTACCCAAGGGAGAAATAACTCAAGACAAGAAATGTCAAGAAAGGAGAAGAAAGCCAATTTACTGGTCTTGAGTTATTTCTCTGATTATTTAATTATGCAATCCCCACGTTTAAAGTGTTTTATTTGTTCCCAGTAACCCTTCTTTCCGAAATCTTTGGTTTCAATTGTTCTTTGTCTATGTACCTCTTGTTATTTTCCTCTCTCCGCAATCCTTACCACATTTACACCGTTCATGGTAAAAATCTTTTTAGGGTGCGTTGTATGAAAAGCATAATGCAAAGCAAAAATTAGTCTATGAAATATATTGGCAGGATAAGCAGCATCTATTTGCAGTTTTCTCTGCACAGGTAATTTGTTTCTTAGAGCTGGGGTTTGGTGAGAATATTTATAATGTCCGTTTTGTTTTTCTATAGCATTTCCTGATCAGGACACTGGGACTTTGGGAACTCATGCATATCCACCCCTATCTCAGTATAAATTGAGATGCAAAGTAATTGAACGGGACAAAAAAAAAAAAGAAAAAGAGAATGAAATTGCCTTGTCAGCACCGTGAGTCTGACTAGTGCATCTAGGCAATTTATAAGTATAGTTAGGCTTCTTGGTGTATGAGTCCACCTTTCTCCACAAGTGGGGTGGGCAGAGGAGGTCATGGTAGCATATGCATGGATGATAAAGGTGTCCTTTCACAGGTGAGATGCTCTGAGAACAGTGCCTCCTTGCTCCTTCGTGAGCTCCTATAGTCCTCTTCCTGAGGGGGATCTAAGCCTGCATTCATGGACCCTTACTGCAAACTGCAACAAAGTATGTTTTCAGGAATGGAAGAGGTGGGCTGAAAATGCTTCTTGGCCCACCTGTGGGCCTCTATCTTACCAGCCACTAGGGGCCTTCGCTGGTTGCCTGAGTAGAAGTCAAGAGCCATGGAAGGTAGGGGGTCCTGGAGAGAGGCTCTTTGTCCATCTGTCACGTGACAGTGTCCACAAGGGAAGAAAAAACTCAATGTTTCTGCACGTCCTTAGAAGCTGTCAGAATGGACTTCTAGATTCAGCATCTTCACGTGTGCAGTGTTCTGAAGACTATCACACAGCGGCAGAGGCAGCAGAATTGCCATCACCTCTTGAGGTGAGCCAGTCTGTGAGGGTGCTTGGCCCCAGGTCCTAAAGTTCCAGACGGAGAAGCTGAAGAAGGTTCTCTAAAGCCGTGGGGCCACTACAGAAGCCACCACCAGGAGCTGAGACATGAGGCTTCTTTCTTGTTGGCCGTTCATGAAGCAATGCAGCCACTCTAGAGAGGAAGGATTTTTAGCTGTCACACCCAGGTCTTTTGCTAGTGGAGTCGAGGGGGCCCTGACTGCAGTGGGTTGAGAGAGTTTGAGAGAAAACTTAGAGTCAGCGAGTATAGACAACACTTTCAGGGAATTTTATTGCCAAAAGGGTGAAGAGAGCAAAACACAGGGAAGCCAAGTGGCTGGCAAAGTCAATGAAAGTTTTCTTTTTTAAAGATAGAAATAGTAGCAGTTGGGATGTATGATTCAGAGTTTCAGGGACTGTTATCCATGTATATCAAAAGCATAATGAGCAGTGAAAAAAGTAAGTACAGAATAGAACATACAGTATGATATAATTTTATTTTTTTAAGAAATACGTCTTTTTTAAAATAAATTTGTTTATTTTTGGCTGCATTGGGTCTTCATTGCTGCACACGGGCTTTCTCTAGTTGCGGCGAGCAGGGGCTACTCTTCGTTGTGGTGCGCAGGCTTCTCATTGCGGTGGCTTCTCTTGTTGCGGAGCACGGGCTCTAGGCGCGCGGGCTCAGTAGTTGTGGCTCTGGGGCTTAGTTGCTCCACGGCATGTGGGATCTTCCCAGACCAGGGCTTGAACCCGTGTCCCCTGCATTGGCAGGCAGATTCTTAACCACTGCGCCACAGGGATATAATTTTATTAAAAATGTAAAATATCCCCCCAAATCCTATCATTGCTTTATGAGTATAAATGCAGTAAATATTTTTTTAAAGTCTTCATGGGACTGATACCATTCACCTCAGGCCAAGGGTCACCTGCTAGAGTGGAAGGAGGTACGTGGGATCAGGGAAGAACATTCACAGAGCATTATGTGTATCTAAATGCTTCCTGTTTTTAAACGATTTTTAATTTTTTATTTATTTATTTTCCTTATTTTTTTGGCTGCGTTGGGTCTTAGTCGTGCCGCATGGGTTCTTCATTGCGGCACATGGGTTTCTCTCTAGTTGTGGTGTGCAGGGTTTTTGTCTCTCTCTAGTTGTGGCACGCAGGCTCCAGAGTGCGTGGACTCTGTAGTTTGTGGCATGTGGGCTCTCTCGTTGAGGCGTGCAAGCTCCGTAGTTGCGGTGCGCAGACTTAGTTGCTCTGCAGCATGTGGGATCCTAATTCCCTGACCAGGGATCAAACCTGTGTCCCCTGCATTGGAAGGTGGATTCTTTACCACTGGACCACCAGGGAAGTCCCTAAATGCTTTCTTCCTTTATAAAAAAAACTGAACAAAATATGGTAAATTGTTAAAAATGTGAAAGCTAGGTGGTGGATACACAGATATTTGATTTATTATAGTCTGCACTTCACTCTTTACATTGAAGTACCAGATAATGTAAAATGAGCCAACACAAAAATATCATCATCATCAACAACAATAAAAGAATTCTCTCCCACTTGGAAGGTATCAAATATAGAACTACCAGAATATATGGGGGATAGGTTATGATTTCTTAAGGTCTTTTTTCCCCCCAGTCCCTTAATCAAAACAAAAAGTTCATTCCATGCAAATGTGTGGAGTGAAAGGATTATGAACTAGTTACTGTTCGGCTCTCTGCCATCTCCCTTCCCACCGTGGGGGAGTGTTCTGGCAGATGGAGGTGATCATGAGAAGAGGGGGTGATTTTCTGATGACAGTTCACGTCCATAGAGTAGACCTCTACCTTTAGAGCAACGTTGACACGTTGGCACAAATAATTTTGGAGAGAAGCTAAAGCTGTAAGCTGTTGCCTGGATTGAGCCACATGAACCCACCACTGGGAAATGGAAGGTTTATCAATGTGGGTTTTATTTTGGCCCTAATAAGCATTGAGAAGCAGCCACAGCTGTCTTTCTTCGATGTTCACAGTCACTTACGTTGGCCTCTGCCTCGAGTTTTCTGTAGTGTCCATGGGCTGGATACTGCACTGATGGGAGGATTATGTGACTCCCAGGGAATCAGATGAGAGGGCCCCGGAAAAGCAGTGCCCTGGGGAAAGTCGTTTATAATCGATCAAGATGTGAGTCAGAGGACCTGACTTTTCAAAACAAGTCAGGAAACAGACTAGAACATCTCCGTGGGGTAGATGAGGAGGAGGATCTGCAAGGGATAGTAGAGGTACCTGTCCCTCTCTTTGGGCCGCTTGTATTTTCTGAAGGTCTGATATAAATGTGGTATCTCTACTGGACCAGTGGAAGTTGTAGAGAAGCTGGCCTGAGTCCACGTGGAAGGTTGGAGTATTTTGCTTGAGGATTGCTCAGGATGGAGCCCTTTGGAACGATACCATCCAGATGTCCAGGCCCATTCAGATGGTGGGACGGCAGCTGCTTTGTTGTTCTGTGAGATGAGGCATCGTTCCCGAGCTGTGGAGCTCAGTGGTCAAACACAGTCGTTCAGACACAGCGTCAGGGCAGAGTCACAGGAGGATGGCAGCTCCTGGGCGTCAGAGGAGTGTAGCTAAATACTTCAGCATTTCTTTCTTTTTTTAAATTGAAGTCTAGTTGATTTATAATGTTGTGTTAATTTCTGCTGTATGGCAAAGTGACTCAGTTATACATATATACATTCGTTTTTTATATTCTTTACATTAATATATATATATTTTTAAACATCTTTATTGGAGTATAATTGCTTTACAATGTTGTGTTAGTTGCTGCTGTATAACAAAGTGTATCAGCTATACATATACATATATCCCCATATCCCCTCCCTCTTGTGTCTCCCTCCCTCCCACCCTCCCTATCCCACCCCTCTAGGTGGTTGCAAAGCACCAAGCTGATCTCCCTGTGCTATGCAGCTGCTTCCCACTAGCTATCTATTTTACATTTGGTAGTGTATCTTATTCTTTATATTCTCTTTCTTTCCCACTATGGTTTATTGTAGAATACTGAATACAGTTCCCTGTGCTATACAGTAGGACCTTATTGTTTATCCATTCTCTATATAATCACTTACATCTGCTAATCCCAACCTTCTACTCCATCCCTCCCCCAACTCCCTCCCCCTTGGCAACCACTAGTCTGTTCTCTATGTCCATGAGTCTGTTTCTGTTTTGTAGATCGGATCATTTGTGTCATATTTTAGATTCCGCATACAAGTGTTATCATATGGTATTTGTCTTTCCCTTTCTGACTTCCTTCACTTAGTATGATAAGCTCTAGTTGCATCCATGTTGCTGTAAATGGCATTATTTCATTCTTTTTTTTTTTTTTTTTTTTTTTTTTGCTGTACGCGGGCCTCTCACTGTTGCAGCCTCTCCCGTTGTGGAGCACAGGCTCCGGACGCGCAGGCTCAGTGGCCATGGCTCACAGGCCCAGCCGCTCCGCGGCATGTGGGATCTTCCCAGACCGGGGCACAAACCCGTGTCCCCCACATCGGCAGGCAGACTCTCAACCACTGTGCCACCAGGGAAGCCCTATTTCATTCTTTTTTATGGCCGAGTAGTATTCCATTGTATATACTTCAGCATTGCTAACAAAAGTTTTAGAAATTCCTCCTCTCCCCACCTGACTCTTTGTTAATTACAACCACCCACACTTCCAGCATGTGTTACGTGGATCTGTGCCCAAGAAGAGGTGCAAGGAAGGAGCTGGCCTGGAAAGATGCCTCATATTTCTGGCCCTTCTGCAACTGCTCCCCGTGGAGTCGACACTCCCTCCTGCTACAGGGGAGCAGTTTGGAGTATTTGAAGGTGGTATTTGATGAAGCCCCACAGATAGCTGAGAACACAAACTGCCCTGGGTTTGATGAGCAGAAACATAAAGTGATAATAAATGTGAACTTTTATTTAGTATTATTTCCCAGGCCCTTTTGGACTATGTCTCACCAGCCCCTCGCTACTCAACAATATCCCCATTTACAAACACGGCAACTGATTTTAGCAGGTGAGGGGCAGACAGGAGGTCACAGGCCTAGTAATGGTGAAGCCAGCACTGGAATTCAGGGCTTCCCTGGTGGCGCAGTGGTTGAGAGTCCGCCTGCCACTGCAGGGGACACGGGTTCGCGCCCTGGTCCGGGAAGATCCCACATGCCGCAGAGCGGCTGGGCCCGTGAGCCATGGCCGCTGAGCCTGCGCGTCCGGAGCCTGTGCTCCGCAACGGGAGAGGCCACAACAGTGAGAGGCCCGCGTACTGAAAAAAAAAAAAAAAAAAAAAAGAACTGGACTTCAAATCCCTGTTCTGTCCATTTCCATGCTGGCCTGCCTGCTGTCTGCCAGTTTCTGGATGCTCATGTCTGGTGGGGGCTGTTTGGGTGGTAGCTGCATCCATGGACACCTACTAGCAATAAGGGTTCACCACCAAGAGCTAGTGAGGGGACGGCAAGGTCTCCAGCACTGGGTCTGTGCCACACACGTGGCCCTCACCTCATGGTTGCTCCCAAGGACAGGGCTTCATCTCTCTCCTTTACGGATCCCCAGCGCTTTGAACAAAGGAACCCAACACATACTTGCTGAATTACTCTGTTGCACTCTCAACTCTCCTAGTAGATTATAAGGGAAAGGGACCATGTTAAATGTAGGTGGTGCATCTGCACATGAGCTACGAAGAAGGAGAATAGTGTAGTGAATGTTTTGATGGCTTTTAAGAGATAAATAAACTTCTTATCGTGGCTCTATGCATTTTTAGCCTTGGGACCTTGGTCTTGTTACCTAAGCCCCTCTGAGCCTTAGTTTCATTCTGTGTTGTGAGGATTAAAGGAGATCACGTATAGTCAGTGTTCAGCTTTTATACGTTTAACAAAAATAGTCCCTTCTGCCCATGGTCACTTCCCACTGTGTGAATATATTGGTGGATGTGTGGATTCTACAGGCACTCTCTCATAAATATAATGAACATTTAGTGGTCCCCCTTTAAGTGTTCTGTCCTGTTGACAAACTAGAGAAAGATAAAATGCCATTTAACAACTAGAGGGATTTATTTACCTTTTTTAATGCATTTAAGTTGAACCCTATAGAATTCCACTGATAATTTTATATCCAATCCAAATACTACAGATTTTCTTTTCCATGATTTCTGAATCCTGATTCAGTCAACCTATCCCAGCTCTTAGGCTGATTGGACTCAGCTGCCTTTAATGCTGGTTTTTAAGCTAATTACTTGCATTTGCTGTCTTTATAATCACCAAATACTCCCATTAACACTACCTTGTTAAACCCTCAGGATAACACAAGGAGTAAGTAGTATTATCCCCATTTTATAGATACAGAAAGGGAAGTTTGTGGTGGTTAAGTGAGTTTGCCCAAGGTCACAGGCAAGAAGTAGCCAAGTCAGAACTGGGGTGTGCTGACTCCAGAGTTCAGTATGTCTCCCATTATACTCCAGCTGTGCCCTCTCCACCATCATCAAAGTCTTCATCCTTGGCTATGATATAACAGTATTTGTATAGCTGAGTTATTACCTATTTCTCTTTATCTCTGTTGCCTCCTGGTTTCCTCTCCAGCTATTCCAGCCATTTGCATGCCCAAGTCCTGCTCCAGCTGATTTATCTTATTAGATCCTGAAAAGGAGTATAAAGGAAGAGAGTGTTTGGGTCTGCTTCACTTATGACTTTTCCTAAGATCCCGGCCATATTAAACAACAATGACTATGATTTCAGGACCCGGAAGGTGCTCTTTCGTTACCTGCGTTTCCCCTGGCAGCTGACAGCCCATGTGGGCAGAGTGCTTCTCACTCAACTGTAATAAAAAATTCAATTATTCATCAGTACAGTTGCTGTTAGACAAATGCCCAATTGTTACTCATCCATAGCTAAGTAACCTCCTGCTCTATTTTGGAGCTGTGACAGACCCAGCCCTTCCAGAGCTGGCAGAGGGTTCAGATCAGAGAGCGCTCTGTGTCTTGTTTCAACCAGGAAAGGAAAGGTGAGCCAGAGCTCCCTGCTTGAGCCTGGGCCTCCTCCCCCACCTGCTGCCCAGTGCCACTTGGCCCGAGAACCTGGAGTTAGGAAAGCTGTTGTGGGGAGCTTCGTTCTGCAGCCATCAGGCCGGCAGCTGGGAGGCATCCCGCACCCCCAGTTCACCTGGCAGAGGCTCTCTGGGCGGAACAGCTGCACGAGGCCTTTTGCCAAAGGAACAACTGAATTGCAAATGCAGCGCTGGAGAGTGGTCCTTGATTAGATGACTCTGGCTTTTCTCCTCCACAATCTGTGGCCTCCTCCCTGCGTGTCCCCGGCTGGCCCAGGTCACTGGGAGGGCGAAGCCGGCGGGGAGGAAGTGTCCCAGGTTGCAGCCTTTCACTTCCCCCTTTCCCTTCCTG
The DNA here is from genome assembly GCF_949752795.1 of Hyperoodon ampullatus. Classification (NCBI taxonomy): domain Eukaryota; kingdom Metazoa; phylum Chordata; class Mammalia; order Artiodactyla; family Ziphiidae; genus Hyperoodon; species Hyperoodon ampullatus. The sequence goes on from NC_136924.1 coordinate 93,817,085, forward strand.
GCTCAGCATCTCTCTCCCCCGAGCTCTTCCTCCCTGCTCACCAGTCATCACGGGGTGGGGGGGATTTTCCTGGGCTGAACAGCTTTCCAGGTTTCCTTTTTTCCTACTTCCCACCTCCCCAAATTGACCACGAGATAGATCTCGGCCAGACAGTCTCTTGCACTCCTCCTGCGACCGAGGGCACCATCCTGCCCATTTGGGAGGCCTCCCCCCTCCCCATGTCCCCCCAGACGTCCTGAAGCCTTGTGAGAACTGCTCCTGGTGGCTTCCATGTTCTACCACAGCCCATCTCCATAGGGCAGTCCTTTCTGCCCTCTGCAGACCCCGGGTATCTCCCTGGGGCTCCTACTCCTGGCCCCATCCTGCCTCAAAGCATCTCAGCCTGCTGCTGCCTCTCACTCCTTTGATCCTGGATATCCCAGGCATCTTTCCACCTCTGCCCTCTCTCTCATGTCTCTGCTGCCCTGTGCTTCCTCACCCGCCCCTCCCCACCTCTGAGTCCACTGGACCCTGTGAACCCTCACCCCTGGGTGCTCAGCCCTCTCAAACCACTCTTCCTCCACCCCCTCTCTTCCTTGCAACCTGCCTTTCCTCTAAGGAACACTACACATGTAACTTTCTCCACTGTAGGTTTTCCATTCTCCCATTTCTGGATCATATCACTTTTCTCCTCATTAACCTATGGTGGCTTTCCAGCTCACTCAGAGTAAAAGCTGAAGTCCTCACAGTGTCCCTATGTGATTTGCCCCCATTATACTCCAACGACAATAAACCCTATCATTGTCCTCTTTTTCCCTCTCTCCTCTCCATTTTCTTGAGTCAAACCTGGTCCTGCCTCAGGACCTTTGCACTTGCTGCTCCCACAGGTTATAATGCTCTTCTGCCAAAAATCAACATCTCACTCCCTTCTTCTTCCATATTTGCTCTATACACTGTAACACCCTGGCTCTCCCTCTCCCCACTGAACTAACTTTTTTATAGCACTAGTACCCTAACATAATATATATATATATTTGTTTGTTTATTGTCTGCCTTCCTCCATGAGTATGTAAATTCCATGAGGATAGGGACTTTGTTCACAAATAGTGGAGTGCTATGGACTGAGTTGTGTCCCCCCAAAATGGATAGACTGAAGCCCTAACCCCAGTATAATGGATTAGGAGGTGGGATCTTTCACAGGTGATCAGGGTTAGATGAGGTCATGAGGTGAGGCCCTCGTGAGGGGATTAGTGTCCTTATAAGAGACACCTGAGAACCTCTCCCGTCTCCCTCCACCATAAAAGGAAGCAGGGAGAAGGCAGGCGTCTGCAAGCCAGGAGTGGGGCTCTCTCCGGAACCTGACCACGCTGGCTCCTTGATCGTGGACTTGCAGCCGGACCTCCAGAACTGTAAGTAGTAAGTTTCTGTTGTTTAAGCCACCCAGTCTGGGGTATTTTGTTATGGCGGCCGGAGCTGACTAAGACATGGAAATTCACTAAGTGTTTGCTTAAATGAATGCGTAGGGGGTGAGGAGAGGAAAGCTGGGAATTTTGTGTTGGTTTGTTTGCTCCCTGCTGCAGCTTCTGCCCTTGCGTGAAGGCCTTCCTGTTGAGGCCACTGCTGGTTGCTGTCAGCCACTGTCTCCCTGTAACTCTTTCACAGAGACTGTGGAATCTGATTTCCCTCTTCTTCCTCCAACCCGTTTTTTTTTTTTTTTTTTTTTTTTTGTGGTACATGGGCCTCTCCCTGTTGTGGCGTCTCCCGCTGCGGAGCACAGGCTCCGGACGCGCAGGCTCAGCGGCCATGGCTCACGGGCCCCGCCGTTTTTTAACGTCCACACAGATGCTCTGTCAAACAGCTTCCTCGGTGTCAAGGTCTCCGTAGCTCCCCTGCACTTCACCTCCCTCAGGAACTCGTTATTCCTACACTGAGAACTCCCCGACTCCTGTGTTTCATGCTGTGACCATAACGCCCATCCCTCCGGCCCCCTGTAACCTCCTTCCCACTACACATGCGCTTTGACGTGGAGACTCCTTGGCTCCTGTAAGATTTCTCCTGAGTCAGTAAGCCCCAGGGTTGTCACAAACAGTTGTGTCCTTTGCATTCTGCACAGAATCTGCCACCTGAGGAGGCCGGGGTGGCAATGGACGGGGGTGGGGGAGGAGGGCTGAAGCCCAGCCTCTACTTGCCCTGGAAGCTGTGCCCGGGCGGTACGCGGGCCTCTCACTGTTGTGGCCTCTCCCGTTGCGGAGCACAGGCTCCAGACGCGCAGGCTCAGCGATCATGGCTCACGGGCCCAGCCGCTCCGCGGCATGTGGGATCCTCCCAGACCGGGGCACGAACCCGTGTCCCCTGCATCGGCAGGCGGACTCTCAACCACTGTGCCACCAGGGAAGCCCTGAACTAACGTTTTTATAGCACTACTACCCTAACATAATATATATATATTTTTTTGTTTATTGTCTGCCTTCCTCCATGACTATGTAAACTCTATGAGGATAGGGACTTTGTTCACAAATAGGGGAGTGCTGTGGACTGAGTTGTGTCCCCCCCAAATGGATATACTGAAGCCCTAACCCCAGTATAATGGATTAGGAGGCGGGATCTTTCACAGGTGATCAGGGTTAGATGAGGTCATGAGGTGAGGCCCTCGTGAGGGGATTAGCATCCTCATAAGAGACACCTGAGAGCCTCTCCCGTCTCCCTCCACCATAAAAGGAAGCAGGGAGAAGGCAGGCGTCTGCAAGCCAGGAGTGGGGCTCTCTCCGGAACCTGACCACGCTGGCTCCTTGATCGTGGACTTGCAGCCGGACCTCCAGAACTGTAAGTAGTAAGTTTCTGTTGTTTAAGCCACCCAGTCTGGGGTATTTTGTTATGGCGGCCGGAGCTGACTAAGACATGGAAATTCACTAAGTGTTTGCTTAAATGAATGCGTAGGGGGTGAGGAGAGGAAAGCTGGGAATTTTGTGTTGGTTTGTTTGCTCCCTGCTGCAGCTTCTGCCCTTGCGTGAAGGCCTTCCTGTTGAGGCCACTGCTGGTTGCTGTCAGCCACTGTCTCCCTGTAACTCTCTCACAGAGACTGTGGAATCTGATTTCCCTCTTCTTCCTCCAACCCGTTTTTTTTGTTTGTTTGTTTTTTTTTGCCGTAGGCGGGCCTCTCCCTGTTGTGGCGTCTCCCGTTGAGGAGCACAGGCTCCGGACGCGCAGGCTCAGCGGCCATGGCTCACGGGCCCAGCCGCTCCGCGGCATGTGGGATCTTCCCGGACCGGGGCACGAACCCGTGTCCCCTGCATCGGCAGGCGGACTCTCAACCACTGCGCCACCAGGGAAGCCCCTTCCTATATTTCTTGCACGCTTTCTCCACGTTGCAAATACCAACTTTGCAACGGGGGGATGTGGAGGGAGAAAAAACACAGAGTTAAGTTCTCAGCCTCTCTTGTTTCCAGGGGCAGATACATGGTTTAGTTCCACCAACTTAATGCATCTACAAGAGACTTTGACTCCAAACTGAGTTATACAGAGATGGTCAGGCAGGAGCCTCTGTCTTCCTGGGAGCAGGACAGCTGAGGGCGTTTAGTTGTAGAGCTGGCAGCTGTGGTGGCGGAGCTAAAGCCTTGTGATTACGGCAGAGGCTCGGCCCCTCTGATGGACCAGTCCTGGGGTGTGTTGGAGAGGCTCATTCCTGGACGCCCAGCCAGAGGCTGTTTCTGGGCACCACTCAGGTGATTTCCTGAGCTGTCTACATGGCTCTCTGTTTAAGCCAGCTGAAGCGGATTCCCTTCTAACTAGAGCACCGCCCACCCTAGGTATCCTCTTTGTCTCTCGCCCTTCCCTTCCCAAGTCCTGTCATTATCTGAGCTTCTCTCCTCTTGATGACCTTGCCTCCCCCCACCATCTTTCCTCTGCACCCACCCAACAAAATACCTGCCCCACTCTCCTTTCTCCCTACACCTGGGTAGCTCAGCACTTTGTGGGAGGAAATCACAGAGCTGTGCAAACTGTCATTTGTGTCTCAACCTCAGCTGGGTCACTGTGGATATCCAGCAGTCCTTTTCTTTCTCCTGTCCTGTCCATCTCCCGTTCTCTTCAATAGCAATTGAAAACTTTTACCATCCCCTACATATGTGGCCTCTTCACTCTTAGCAGACAGCCCTTTAGCTTTCTGTTCTATTCACCCCTCACCCCCTCCACACCCCCGGCCAACCTTATGCACCCTCCCTACATTTCCGTAAGGGTCAGAATGTAGGGCACCCCTTTTACTTACAGGCAACCCCACGCGGTACCTCTGACCCAGTCTCCTCCTGCCTTCTCTCTACCTTGCTTCATCATCATCACCATTTGCTCCTGCATCTTCTGTCTTTCTTTCCCTTCTTAAAAAATAACCCCAAAACATTTAGTTAGTTTGCATGTTGATTATTTCATGTGTGACTTGGTTGCTCATATGTTCTCAAGCTGATGTAAGGATTTAGATGTGAGTAAGGGGGTGAGGAAACACTATGGACTGTCTGTACACAGTAAACCTTGCCTGCACTTTATTTTATTTATTTATTTTTTTTTTGGTGTCAGCAGGGCTATATCCCTTTCTGGTAGCTCTGGGGAAGAATATGTTTCATTGCCTTTTTCATAAGCCCTGCCTTCCCTGGCTCTTAGCCTCATTCTCCCATCTTCAAAGGCACCAGTGTTGCATCTCTCTGTGCCTTTATTCAGTAGTCAGGACTTCCTCTGACCACAGCCGGGAAATGTTCTCTCTGATTGATTGATTCATTGATTGATTTATGGCTGCGTTGGGTCTTGGTTTCTGTGCGAGGGCTTCCTCTAGTTGCGGCAAGTGGGGGCCACTCTTCATCACAGTGTGCGGGCCTCTCACTGTCACGGCCTCTCTTGTTGCGGAGCACAGGCTCAGTAGTTGTGGCTCACGGACTTAGTTGCTCCGCGACATGTGGGATCCTCCCAGACCAGGGCTCGAGCCCGTGTCCCCGGCATTGGCAGGCAGATTCTCAACCACTGCACCACCAGGGAAGCCCCTTGCCTGCACTTTTGTTGGGGGTAAACGCATTAGCTGGCAGCCAGCAAAGATGGCCAGTCCGGGCCTCTTGTCCTTGAACAGGTCAAAAAGGGAAATCAAAGAAAACAATTTCAGTTGATTATGGATTCTTGAGAAAACCTTGAGTCTGGATGAAGAGCACAGTTCCAGACTCTCTCTCTCTAACGGCTCCTCGTGTCCGTCCATCAGCTCCTCCACCCCGTTACCACTCCTCACTCCCCGCTGGATCCTTCCCCTGAACCCACTCCTAATACTCTAGTGTTTCCATCTTGGAAGAATGTACCTTCCCTTCACCCTCCCCTGCTAGCACATTCAGACTCCTCTGAAAACTCCCCTCTCGGTCTCTGCTTCCTCACCTCCTTTTGCCCTTTATTCCACCTCAGTCTGTCTTCCAAACCCCATCGAGCTACCAAAACTCTTGTGCTAAGATCAATCATGACCTACGTATCAAACATAAGGACCAATATTTTTTTATCGAAGGATAGTTGATGTACAATATGTTAGTATCAAGTGTACAGCAAAGTGATTTAGTTATATATATTTATATACTTTTTTCAGATTCTTTTTCATTAGAGGTTTTTACAAGATATTGAATATAGTTCCCTGGGTTATACAGTGACTCCTTGCTGTTGGTTTTATATGTAGTGGCGTGTATCTGTTAATCCCGTACTCCTAATTTATCCCCCCACTGATTTATCCATAATTTTGTTTTCTGTCTGTTTTTGTAAATAAATTCATCTGTATTATTTTTTTAGATTCCACATATAAGTGATATCATATGATATTTGTCTGTCTTTGTCTGACTTAGTAAAATTTCTAGGTCTATCCATGTTGCTGCAAAGGCAATATTTCGTTTTTTTATGGCTGAATAATAGTCCATCATGTGTATGTGTATGTATGTGTGTGTGTGTGTGTGTATGTATGTGTATACATATATATATATATATATATACACACACACCAGCGGTCTCCAACCTTTTTGGCACCAGGGACCAGTTTCGTGGAAGACAATTCTTCATGGACGGGGAGGGGGGAATGGTTCAGGTGGTAATGTGAGCGATGGGGAGCGGCAGATGAAGCTTAGCGCGCTTGCCCGCCGCTCACCTCCCGCTGTGTGGCCCAGTTCCTAACAGGCCGTGGACCGGTACCTGTCTGTGGCCCAGAGGTTGGGGACCCCTGATATACACCAGACTTCTCCATCCGTCTGTCGATGGACATTTAGGTTACTTCCATGCCTTGGCTATTGTAAACAGTGCTGCAATGAACACTGGGGTGCATTTATCCTTTTGAACCATGTTTTTCTCCAGATATATGCCTAGGAGTGGGACTGCTGGATCATATGGTAGTTTGCTGGATCACGTGGTAGCTCTATTTTTAGTTTAAGGATCCTCCATACTGTTTTCCATAGTGGCTTCACCAATTTATATTCCCATCTGCAGTGTGGAAGGATTCCTTAAGGGTCTTTTTTTTTTTTTGTCTTCTTCCTGGATTTTCCTGCTACCTCTGACCCTTTGGGACTCCCAGGATACCTGGATACTGAAGTTCTGGTTCTTTATGTAGGCCCCTGATCAAGTCGAGTTCATGGGCTCCTCTTTGCATCCCACCCTTACGTGTCGGTATCCCCAGGGTTTTTCTAGGCCAGTTCTCTTCCCTCTGGATTCTAAGTAGCACCCACTGTCGTTTTCACAGCTAATGACTATGTGCTGGTGACTCACAAACCTGCCGAGTACTGCTGGAAAATTATACAGAAGAAAATTACAGTCTAAGGGTAAGGGAGTGGATTTGTTTTATCCTGAGACAGAAATGCTAAACTTTACTGAACTCCTGCTGTTTATTACTCACCTTTCACTGGGGAGTTACACCACTTTCCCTGAATGGCTCCTCCTTTCCTGGGGCAGAGACTTCCAAGTGAGGGCTGGGAAGTGGCCAGTTTTTTTTTTTTTTTTAATAAATTTATTTATTTAATTCATTTATTTTTGGCTGCGTTGGGTCTTCGTTGCTGCGCGCGGGCTTTTCTCTAGTTGCAGCGAGCGGGGACTACTCTTCATTGTGGTGCGCAGGCTTCTCATTGCGGTGGCTTCTCATTGCAGAGCACGGGCTCTAGGCGTGTGGGCTTCAGTAGTTGCAGCACGTGGGCCCAGTAGTTGTGGCTTGTGGGCTCTAGAGCGCAGGCTCAGTAGATGTGGCACACAGGCTTAGTTGCTCTGCGACATGTGGGATCTTCCTGGACCAGGGCTTGAACCAGTGTCCCCTGCATTGGCAGGCAGATTCTTAACCACTGTGCCACTAGGGAAGTCTAAAGTGGCCACTTTTTGGTTCTACCCATCCATGTGTTGTCCCTTGAGTTACTCTGCAAATATTGACACTCGTGAGACCCATTATAGTCATGGGGAATGTCCTGTGTCCCTGGAGAGCTGCCAGCACTCAGATGGGAGGCTATGCCTTGGGAATGGCAGCTGTGTCTTATGTCCATAATCTACTGGCCCAGTCAGGCCACCCATGGGCCATGTGTCTGCTGAAGCATAATCAGGGTGCCCCATTGTGCAGCATCAGATAAAGAGACTCTTGAGTGGCTGTTGTTGCAGTTTATGATTTTTTTTTACACCAGAATTTGTCTGGGAGCACTGGCAGGGCTCCATGGAGACAGCTAGAGGGACCTGATGCTTTAAGAAGGGCATCCGCTCCTCATGGCACCATCACCCCCCTCAAACTCTCTTCTCCCAGCACAGATGATCTCTCCCATACATTTGGGCATTAATCACCCCTTGGTTTGGCATTTTCTTGTCCCCCACCATCTTGTGCCCATGACCTTCTCCTTGAAGGCAGAGGCCATGGGGGTTATACATGACATATATGACACACTGCTACTGTGAAAAGGCACGGAAAAGTGAGTCCAGACCACGAAACAGGAAAAGCATGAACTCTGAGTCAGACCAACCTGTATGTGAGCTCTGCTTGGTTGTTTACAGATTGTGTGACCTTGCGGGTGATTATTTATCTGAGACCGCACTTGGTTAACTATCATAGAGGAATAGCAATTCACTTGATCACACAATGGTGGCAAAGTTAAATGAGGGAGCACAGATGAAGCAGTTGGCATTTATTAAATGCCCCCAAATGGTAGCTATTAGTAGCATCATTAGTAGATAGACACTTAATAAATATTTCCTGCTTCTCTTTCTTTCTTCTTTCTCCCTGGAGAATTCCCTCAGCCCTGTGACTCATCTGTCAGATCTGCATAGTGCATGTCTCCTCCGCTCTCTGCTGGTTGCATCACACACTTGGGCATCTTGATGAACACTGATGCATACGTTTTTTCTGTTTATGATTTGTGTCATAAGCCCTAGTGTAAGATTCCTGAAGTAACGATCTTATTTTATAGCTTTGAATCCCTACTGGCTTCCACAGTGTTCCAACCATATTAAATACTCAGTAAATATCTGGTGACACAGATGACTAACATTTCACCTTAGACTATAGTCAGACACATGTTGGGGTAAAAAAAATACTCCCTTACCCTTCACTCTATGTTCTTCTCCTGCCCGTGCTCTCCACGTTCCCTTATACGGCCCTCGCTCCACCCAAACTGGGGCCGACTCTGGTAGCCTAGGCTGGAACAGATTGCTGTGCACATACTTGGCAAAGTAATAATCTATTTGTGGATAAGCAGAAATTGGCTGTATTCTCAGTAGAGTTATGAACTGTCACTATTAACACCCATGAGTCACTAACATCATGGTGGGCCGAGTGATTTTTCTGCAGGCTTATAGGGCATGTTATACTAAAAATGCCACCGTCCATCTGTCTAATTACTGTCTGTTCCATTGATGTCAGAGGTATTCAAATGAGCTTCTTTCTTCATGCCAAAACACACAGGGGCTTTATGTAATCCCCAGATTCCACATGTGGGTGAGGTTGGGGTATCCAATAGTGGTGGCTTTTTTTCTTTTTATGGTTTCCAGGACCGTGTATAGTATGATGAGAGAAGTTAAGGAGGAAACTTAAAAAAAAACAAACGAATCCTCTACTTATGCTCCCTGAGACAGATCATTGGCCTCACATCCTAGAAACGGAAATGGTGAGGATTAGATGGAGGAGCACATGGGTTGAATGGCCCTTAACCCAGTAGTATTTCAACCCTAAAAAAACCCCAACATTTCATTGACTGTGCTGCTGGATGTCCACCTTCTAAATCACTCACAAATTTCTCTTGTGACCAGTCCTACTCTAGGACATATAGAAAGGGAATTCTGGGGAATGTGGCTCTGGCTTAGCTAAATGGACACGGTACAAAGCCAGCACAGATAGTAAGTTTGGTTAGCATCCTAGAAAAAGAAAACCCTAGAGGAGAGAAAAGAAACTATCAATCATATCTTTCAATTGCAAAAGTACCCCCTCTTTGTAATTATTAAGCAATCTGTGGGTAGTACTTTGAGATGATGTGGATATCCTGGTGGTTTCAGCATCTACTGATAATCCCTGTCCTTATGGCAAGACTATGTTTAGCTTTGTAAGAAGCTGCCCCATTATCTTCCAAAGCGCTCATACCATTTTGCATTCCCACCGCCAGTGAATGAGAGCTCCCACTGCTCTGCATCCTTGCCACTGTTTGGCGTTATCAGGGTTTTGGATTTTGTCTCTTCTAGTAAGTGTGTACGGGTATCTCGTTGTTTTAATATGCAATTCTCTCATGATATGTTGAACATCTTTTTAAAATTTTTTTATTTTATATTGGAGTATAGTTGATTAACAACGTAGTGTTAGTTTCAGGTATACAGTATAAGTGATTCAGTTATACATATATCTATTCTTTTTCAAATTGCTTTCCCATTTAGGTTATGACAGAATATTGAGCAGAGTTCCCTGTGCTATATAGTAGGTCCTTGTTGGTTATCTGTTACTTTAAATATAGCAGTGTGTACATGTCAGTCCCCACCTCCCAATCTATCCCTCCCTACCACCTGTCCCCCCACCAGGTAACCATAAGTTCCTTCTCTAAGTGTGTGAGTCTGTTTTGTAAATAAGTTCATTTGTATCGTTCCTTTTTTTTTTTTTTTTTAGATTCCGCATATAAGTGGTATCATATATTTGTCTTTCTCTGTCTGACTTATGTCATTTTGTATGGTAGTTTCCAGGTCCATTCATGCTGCTGCAAATGACATTATTTCATTTTTTATGGTTGAGTAATATTCCATTGTATATATGTATCACATCTTCTTTATCCATTCGTCTGTCGATGGACATTTAGGTTGCTTCCATGTCTTGGCTATTGTAAACAGTTCTGCAATGAACACTGGGGTGCATTTATCCTTTTGAACCATGTTTTTCTCCATATATATGCCCAGGAGTGGGATTGCTGAATCATATGGTAGCTCTATTTTTACTTTTTAAAGGAACCTCCATACTGTTCTCCATAGTGGTGGCTGTACCAACTTACATTCCCACCAACAATGTAGGAGGGTTCCCTTTTCTCCACACCCTCTCCAGCATTTATTGTTTGTAGATTTTTTTAAAAGGAATTTTGCCTTTAAAAAAATTTATTTATTTATTTATTTATTTATTTATTTATGGCTGTGTTGGCTCTTCGTTTCTGTGTGAGGGCTTTCTCTAGTTGTGGCAAGTGGGGGCCACTCCTCATCGCGGTGCACGGGCCTCTCTTGCTGCGGAGCACAAGCTGCAGACGCGCAGGCCCAGTAATTGTGACTCACGGGGCTAGTTGCTCTGCGGCATGTGGGATCTTCCCAGACCAGTGCTCGAACCTGTGTCCCCTGCATTGGCAGGCAGATTCTCAACCACTGCACCACCAGGGAAGCCCTGTTTGTAGATTTTTTGATGATAGTCATTCTGACTGGTGTGAGGTGATACCTCATTGTAGTTTTGATTTGTATTTCTCTAATAATTAGGGATGTTGAAAATCTTTTCACGTGCCTCTTCGCCATCTGTATATCTTCTTTGAGAAATGTCTATTTAAGTCTTCTCCTCCTTTGTCATAGCGTGATTGACCATAGGTACATGGGTTTATTTCTGGGCTTTCTGTCCTGTTCCATTGATCTTTATTTCTGTTTTCATATGCTTATTTGCCATCTATATATCTTCTTCAGTGAGGTGTCTGTTCAAGTCTTTTTCCCATTTTAAAATCAAGTTGTTTTCCTATTGTTGAATTTTTAAAGTTCTTTGTATATTTTGGATAACAGTCTTTTTTTAGAGGTGTCTTTTGCAAACATTTTCTCCCAGTCTGTGACTTGTCTTCTCACTCTCTTGACATTTTTTTGCAGAGAAGAATTTTTTAATATTAATGAAGTCCAACTTATTCTTTCATGGGTCATGCCTTTGGTGCTGTGTCTAAAAAGTCATCATCGTACCTAAGGTCATCCAGGTTTTCTCTTATGTTATCTTCTAAGAGTTTTATAGTTTTGCGTTTTACATTTATATCTGTGATCTATATTGAGTTAGTTTTCATGAAGGGTGTAAGGTTTATGTCTAGATTCTTTTTTCTTTTTTTTTTTCTCCCATGAGGATGTTTAGTTGTTCCAGCACTGTTTGTTGAAAAAACTATCATTGCTCCATTGTGTTGCCTTTGCTTCTTTTAAAGATCAATTGCCTAGGGCTTTCCTGGTGGCGCAGTGGTCTTGAGAGTCCACCTGCCAATGCAGGGGACACGGGTCCGTGCCCCGGTCCGGGAAGATCCCACATGCCGCGGAGCGGCTGGACCCGTGAGCCATGGCCGCTGAGCCTGCACGTCCAGAGCCTGTGCTTCGCAACGGGAGAGGCTGCAGCGGTGAGAGGCCCGTGTACCACACACAAAAGAAGATCAATTGTCTAATTATGTGGGTCAGTTTCTGGGCTCTCTATTCCATTGATCTAACTAAGATTTCTTTTTTGGAATGTGCTAATGTAAATGGTAATGCACTTTTAATATCAAATTCTACTATGTTCATTGCATAGAAAATGGATTGACTTTTTAATGTTAACCTTGTATCCTGCAACCTTGCTGTAATCACTTGTTAGTTCCAGAAGTTTTTTGTTGATTCTTCTGGATTTTCTACATAGATGATCTTGTTATCTGTGAGCAAAGACAGTTTAATTTCTTCCTTTCAAATATGTCTATCTTTTCTTCCTTGTCTTATTGCATTAGCTAAACTTCCAGAATTATGTTGAAAAACAATGGTGGGAGGGACATCCTTTCCTTATTCCTAAGGTTACTTTGTGATATTTGCATTCAATTTTAGGCTTTACTTAAAAAAAACCTCTATGCCTATCACTCTTATTCTTATACCTTATACTTCATTCTATTCCACTCTTTCTTGGTAACCATTTGCATTTATTGCTGATTTATATTTTTGTGTTTCTTTTTTGTAAAAATAAGCAAATATGTGTACTCATTTTTATTTTCCCTTCATTCTTAAACAATATGTGGCATAGTAGGTCTGCTTTCCCATGGCTTCACCAACTGAGTGTGTTCTCAGGAATTTGAATTTGTGCCATGAGAAATGGTACTCATTATGAGTTTAGTTTGAAGTTATAGAAGTTTGAATTTCTCTCATTATAGTGAAGTTGAGCTTCTTTTCATGTGCTAAGGCAGGCCCTTCTTTCTTTTTTAAAAAAATTGAAGTATAGTTGACTTACAGTGTATATTAATTTCAGGTGTAAACAAGTGATTCAGTATTTTTATAGATTATACTCCATTTAAAGTTATTATAAAATATTGGCTCTATTCCCTGTGCTATACAATATATTCTTGTAGCTTCTTTATTTTACACATAATAGTTTGTATCTCTTAATCCCCTCCCCTTTCTTGCCTCTCTGCCTTCCCTCTCCCCACTGGTAACCACTAGTTTTTCTCTGTATCTGTGAGTCTGTTTCTATTTTGTTATGTTCATTCATTTGTTTTATTTTTTAGATTCCACACGTAAGTGATAACATACAGCATTTGTCTTTCTGTGTTTGACTTATTTCACTGAGCATAATACCCTCTGGGTCCATCCATGTTGTTACAAATGGAAAAATTTCATTCTTTTTAATGACTGAGTAATATTCTGGTGTGTGTGTGTGTATCTTGCATCTTCTTCTCTCATCTGTTGATGGACACTTAGTTTGCTTCCATATCTTGGCTATTGTAAATAATGCTGCTATGAATATTGGGGTGCAGGTAGCTTTTCAAATTAGTGTTTTCATTTTCTTTGGATATATATACCCTGGAGTGGAATTGCTGGATTGTATACTAGTTCTATTTTTAGTTTTTTGAGAAACCTCCATACTGTTTTCCATAGTGGCTACACCAACTTGCATTTGAACCAGCAGTGTACTAAGGTTCCCTTTTCTTCACAACCTTGCCAACATTTGTTATTTCTGTTCTTTTTGATGATAGCCATTCTGAAAGGTATGAGGTGATATCAAATTGTGGTTTTGGTTTTCATTTCTCTGATTAGTGATGTTGAGCATCTTTTCTTGTGACTGCTGGCTGTCGTCTTCTTTAGAAAAATGTCTATTCAAGCCTTCTTCCCATTTTTAAATTGGGTTGTTTTTTTCTTTGATATTGAATTGTATGAGATGTTCATATATTTTGGATATTAACCCCTTCTCGGTCATATCATTTGCAAATATTTTCTCCTGTATAATAGGTGTCTTTTTGTTTTGTTGATGCTTTCCTTTGCTGTGCAAAAGCTTTAAATTAGGTCCCATTTGTTTATTTTGTTTCCTTTGCCTGAGGAGACTGATCTAAAGAAATATTGCTATTATTTATGTCAAAGAGCATACAGCTTATGTTTTCTTCTGGGATTTTTATGGTTTCTGGTCTTACATTTAGGTCTTTAATCCATTTTGAGTTTATTTTTAGATGGTGTGAGAAAATGTTCTAATTCATTCTTTTACAGGTGGCTCTTGAGTTTTCCCAGCACTACTTATTGAAGAGACTGTTTTTTCCATTGTGTATTTCTGCCTCTTTTGTTGTAGATTAATTGACCATAGGTGTGTGGGTTTATTTGTGGACTATCTATTCTGTTCCATTAATATGCGTCTGTTTTTGTGCCAGTACCATACTGTTTTTATTACTGTAGCTTTGTAGTATAGTGGGAAGACTTGGGAGGGTGATACCTCCAGCTTTGTTCTTTTTTCTCAAGATTGCTTTAGCAATTCAGGGTCTTTTGTGGTTCCATATGAATTTTAGGATTATTTTTTCTACTTCTAGAAAAATATGTCATGGGTATTTTGATAGGGATTGCATTAAATCTGTAGGTTACTTTAGGAAGTATGGCCATTTTTACAGTATTTTTAAGTCCAAGAACATGGGGTATCTTTCCATTTCTTTATACTGTAATCAGTTTCTTTCATCAGTGTCTTATAGTTTTCAGAGTATAGGTCTCTCACCTCCTTAGTAAAGTTTATTCCTAGGTATTTTATTCTTTTTGATATGATTTTAAATGAGATTGTTTTCTTGCTTTCTCTTTCTGATAGTTCATTATTAGTATATAGAAAAGCAACATATTTCTTTATATTAATCTTTTTTTTAAACATCTTTATTGGAGTATAATTGCTTTACAATGGTGTGTTAGTTTCTGCTTTATAACAATGTGAAGCAGTTATACATATGTCCCCATATCTCTTCCCTCTTGCGTCTCCCTCCCTCCCACCCTCCCTATCCCACCCCTCTAAGTGGTCACAAAGCACCGAGCTGATGTCCCTGTGCTATGTGGCTGCTTCCCACTAGCTATCTATTTTATGTTTGGTAGTGTATATATGTCCATGCCACTCTCTCACTTTGTCCCAGCTTACCCTTCCCCCTCCCCATATCCTCAAGTCCATTCTCTAGTAGGTCTGTGTCTTTATCCATCCACCTCACTACAGATAACTCAATTTCATTTCTTTTTATGGCTGAGTAATATTCCATTGTATATATGTGCCACATCTTCTTTATCCATTCGTCTGTCGATGGACACTTAGGTTGCTTCCATGTCCTGGCTATTGTAAATAGAGCTGCAGTGAACCTTGTGGTACATGACTCTTTTTGAATTATGGTTTTCTCGGGGTATATGCCCAGTAGTGGGATTGCTGGGTCGTATGGTAGTTCTATTTTTAGTTTTTTAAGGAACCTCCATAGTGGCTATATCAATTTACATTCCCACCAACAGTGCAAGTGGGTTCCCTTTTCTCCACACCCTCTCCAGCATTTATTGTTTGTAGATTTTTGTTTGTTTCACACACACACACACACACACACACACACTGTATTTTATTTTTACAAGAGATAGACTGACACCAAGCATTGTAAATGGATGACCACAACAAAAGCAACAATGATTGCAATTACCAAACACGAAACATACTCATACTATGTCATTATATTGACATTCAGTCCAGTAATCCTCCACTGTAACAGCTCCTTTACTTTGCAGTGAAAATTGATTTGTATTTTTTTTTGCCTCTGAGTCCTTGTGGGTTTTTTTTTTATTCAGACAGAAAGTCACAAAAATTAAATCATCCTCATCAGTTCACTCAGTCCCATGTAATTAATTTTTTTTATCTCGATCTTTTGTTAGCACTTTTATGAGTTCATCAGTTTTCCATTAGAGTTCTGAAAATGCTTATTCATTCAGTTCAGCAGTATAGTCAGTTACCAGAAACCTGTACTTGTCAGTCTTTTCCATGAATTCCTTGAAGATGAAACCCATTTATAGGAACATATTTGCAAAAGCATCAGAGTACACCCAGAACTGTCAGTAAATGACAAAAGACTTAAAAATTACCACGGTTAAAGATTTGATGAAAGTTCATAATAATGCAATTCACAAGGAAATTTAGTTATTTCTGAGATATACATTTTAAAGTAATAACTAGAATTATGACTTATAACATTATACCAGAACATATAAGATTTTTAGAAATTTCATGTAATGTCTGAAACATTTATATTAACATATTTCCATACAAATAACCCAAAGAAAGTTTAGTATTAGTTGTTTTTTTTTGTTTGTTTATACTGCATGTTCTTATTAGTCATCAACTTTATACACATCAGTGTATACATATCAATCCCAATCGCCCAATTCAGCACACCACCATCCCCACCCCACCGTGGTTTTCCCCCCTTGGTGTCCATACGTTTGTTCTCTACATCTGTGTCTCAACTTCTGCCCTGCAAACCGGTTCATCTGTACCATTTTTCTAGGTTCCACATACATGCGTTAATATACGATACTTGTTTTTCTCTTTCTGACTTACTTCACTCTGTATGACGGTCTCTAGATCCATCCACATCTCAACAAATGACCGAATTTCGTTCCTTTTTATGGCTGAATAATATTCCATTGTATATATGTACCACAACTTCTTTATCCATTTGTCTGTCGATGGGCATTTAGGTTGCTTCCATGACCTGGCTATTGTAAATAGTGCTGCAATGAACATTGGGGTGCATGTGTCCTTTTGAATTATGGTTTTCTCTGGGTATATGCCCAGTAGTGGGATTGCGGGATCATATGGTAATTCTATTTTTAGTTTTTTAAGGAACCTCCATACTGTTCTCCATAGTGGCTGTATCAATTTACATTCCCACCAACAGTGCAAGAGTGTTCCCTTTTCTCTGCACCCTCTCCAGCATTCGTTGTTTGTAGATTTTCTGATGATGCCCATTCTAACTGGTGTGAGGTGATACCTCATTGTAGTTTTGATTTGCATTTCTCTAATAATTAATGATGTTGAGTAGCTTTTCATGTGCTTCTTGGCCATCTGTATGTCTTCTTTGGAGAAATGTCTCTTTAGGTCTTCTGCCCATTTTTGGATTGGGTTGTTTGTTTTTTTAATATTGAGCTGCATGAGCTGTTTATATATTTTGGAGATTAATCCTTTGTCCATTGATTCGTTTGCAAATATTTTCTCGCATTCTGAGGGTTGTCTTTTCGTCTTGTTTATGGTTTCCTTTGCTGTGCAAAAGCTTTGAACTTCCATTAGGTCCCATTTGTTTATTTTTGTTTTTATTTCCATTACTCTAGGAGGTGGATCAAAAAAGATCTTGCTGCGGGCTTCCCTGGTGGCGCAGTGGTTGAGAGTCCGCCTGCTGATGCAGGGGACACGGGTTCATGCCCCAGTCCGCGAGGATCCCACATGCCGCGGAGCAGCTGGGCCCGTGAGCCATGGCCACTGAGCCTGCGCGTCCGGAGCCTGTGCTCCACAATGGGAGAGACCACAGCAGTGAGAGGCCCGCGTACCTCAAAAAAAAAAAAAATTTCTTGCTGTGATTTATGTCAAAGAGTGTTCTTCCTATGTTTTCCTCTAAGAGTTTTATAGTGTCTGGTCTTACATTTAGGTCTCGAATCCATTTTAAGTTTATTTTTGTGTATGGTGTTAGGGAGTGTTCTTATTTCATTCTTTTACATGTAGCTGTCCAGTTTTCCCAGCACCACTTATTAAAGAGACTGCCTTTTCTCCATTGTATATCTTTGCCTCCTTTGTCATAGATTAGTTGACCATAGGTACGTGGGTTTATCTCTGGGCTTTCTATCTTGTTCCATTGATCTATGTTTCTGTTTTTGTGCCAGTACCATATTGTCTTTTTTTTTTTTTTTTTTTTTTTTTTTGCGGTAGGCGGGCCTCTCACTGTTGTGGCCTCTCTCCTTGCGGAGCACAGGCTCCGGAGCACAGGCTCAATGGCCATGGCTCATGGGCCTAGCCGCTCTGCGGCATGTGGGATCTTCCCAGACCGGGGCACGAACCCGTGTCCCCTGCATCGGCAGGTGGACTCTCAACCACTGCACCACCAGGGAAGCCCACCATATTGTCTTGATTACTGTAGCTTTGTAGTATAGTCTGAAGTCAGGGAGTCTGATTCCTCCAGCTCCGTTTTTTTCCCTCAAGACTGCTTTGGCTATTTGGGGTCTTTTGTGTCTCCATACAAATTTCAAGATGATTTGTTCTAGTTCTGCAAAAAATGCCATTGGTAATTTGATAGGGATTGTGTTGAATCTGTAGATTGCTTTGGGTAGTAGAGTCATTTTCACAATGTTGATTCTTCCAATCCAAGAACATGGTATATCTCTCCATCTATTTGTATCATCTTTAATTTCTTTTATCAGTGTCTTATAATTTTCTGCATACAGGTCTTTTGTCTCCTTTGGTAAGTTTAGATATTTTATTCTTTTTGTTGCAGTGGTAAATGGGAGTGTTTTCTTAATTTCACTTTCAGATTTTTCATCATTAGGGTATAGGAATGCAAGAGATTTCTGTGCATTAATTTTGTATCCTGCTGCTTTACCAAATTCATTGATTAGCTCTAGTAGTTTTCTGGTAGCATCTTTAGGATTCTCTATGTATAGTATCATGTCATCTGCAAACAGTGACAGCTTTACTTCTTCTTTTCCAGTTTGGAGTCCTTTTATTTCTTTTTCTTCTCTGACTGCTGTGGCTAAAACTTCCAAAACTATGTTGAATAATAGTGGTGAGACTGGGCAACCTTGTCTTGTTCCTGATCTTAGTGGAAATGGTTTCAGTTTTTCACCACTGAGAACGATGTTGCCTGTGGGTTTGTCATATATGGCCTTTATTATGTTGAGGAAAGTTCCTTCTATGCCTACTTTCTGGAGGGTTTTTATCATAAATGGATGTTGAATTTTGTCAAAAGCTTTTTCTGCATCTATTGAGATGATCATATGGTTTTTATTCCTTGATTTGTTAATATGGTGTATCACGTTGATTGATTTGCGTATACTGAAGAATCCTTCCATTCCTGGGATAAACCCCACTTGATCATGGTGTATGATCCTTTTAATGTGCTGTTGGATTCTGTTTGCTAGTATTTTGTTGAGGATTTTTGCATCTATGTTCTTCAGTGATATTGGCCTGTAGTTTTCTTTCTTTGGGACATCTTTGTCTGGTTGTGGTATCAGGGTGATGATGGCCTCATAGAATGAGTTTGGGAGGGTTCCTCCCTGTGTTATATTTTGGGAGAGTTTGAGAAGGATAGGTGTTAGCTCTTCTCTAAATGTTTGATAGAATTTGCCTGTGAAGCCATCTGGTCCTGGGCTTTTGTTTGTTGGAAGATTTTTAATCACAGTTTCAATTTCAGTGCTTGTGATTGGCCTGTTCATATTTTCTATTTCTTCCTGGTTCAGTCTCGGAAGGTTGTGCATTTCTAAGAATTTGTCCATTTCTTCCAGTTTGTCCATTTTATTGGCATAGAGTTGTTTGTAGTAATCTCTCATGATCCTTTGTATTTCTGCAGTGTCAGTTGTTACTTCTCCTTTTTCATTTCTAATTCTATTTGAGTCTTCTCCCTTTTTTTCTTGATGAGTCTGGCTAATCGTTTATCAATTTTGTTTATCTTCTGAAAGAACCAGCTTCTAGTTTTATTGATCTTTGCTTTCATTTCCTTCATTTCTTTTTCATTTATTTCTGATCTGATCTTTATGATTTCTTTCCTTCTGCTAACTTTGGGATGTTTTTGTTCTTCTTTCTCTAATTGCTTTAGGTGTAAGGTTAGGTTGTCTATTTGAGATATTTCTTGTTTCTTAAAGTAGGATTGTATTGCTATAAACTTCCCTCTTAGAACTGCTTTTGCTGCATCCCATAGGCTTTGGGTCATTGTGTTTTCATTGTCATTTGTTTCTAGGTATTTTTTTTATTTCCTGTTTGATTTCTTCAGTGATCTTTTGGTTATTAAGTAATGTATTGTTTAGCCTCCATGTGTTTGTATTTTTTACAGATCTTTTCCTGTAATTGATATCTAGTCTCATAGCGCTGTGATCGGAAAAGATACTTGATACAATTTCAATTTTCTTAAATTTACCAAAGCTAGATTTGTGACCCAAGATATGATCTATCCTGGAGAATGTTCCATGAGTGCTTGAGAAGAATGTATATTCTGTTGTTTTTGGATGGAATGTCCTATAAATATCAATTAAGTCCACCTTGTTTAATGTATCATTTAAAGCTTGTGTTTCCTTATTTATTTTCATTTTGGATGATCTGTCCATTGGTGAAAGTGGGGTATTAAAGTCCCCTACTCTTATTGAGTTACTGTTGATTTCCCCTTTTATGGCTGTTAGTGTTTGCCTTATGTATTGAGGTGCTCCTATGTTGGGTGCATAAATATTTACAATTGTTATATCTTCTTCTTGGATTGATCCCTTGATTATATAGTGTCCTTCTTTGTCTCTTGTAATAGTCTTTGTTTTAAAGTCTGTTTTGTCTGATAGGAGAATTGCTACTCCAGCTTTCTTTTGATTTCCATTTGCATGGAATATCTTTTTCCATCCCCTCACTTTCAGTCTGTATGTGTCCCTAGGTCTGAGGTGGGTCTCTTGTAGACAGCATATATATGGGTCTTGTTTTTGTATCCATTCAGCCAGTCTGTGTCTTTTGGATGGAGCATTTAATCCATTTACAGTTAAGGTAATTATCAATATGTATGTTCCTATTACCATTTTCTTAATTGTTTTGGATTTGTTATTGTGGGTCTTTTCCTTCTCTTGTGTTTCCTGCCTAGAGAAGTTCCTTTAGCATTTGTTGTAAAGCTCGTATGGTGGTGCTGAATTCTCTTAGCTTTTGCTTGTCTGTAAAGGTTTTAATTTCTCCATCAAATCTGAATTGAGATCCTTGCTGGGTAGAGTAATCTTGATTGTAGGGTTTTCTCCTTCATCACTTTAAATATGTCCTGCCACTCCCTTCTGGCCTGTAGAGTTTCTGCTGAAAGATCAGCTCTTAACCTTATGGGATAACCTTGTGTGTTATTTGTTGTTTTTCCCTTGCTGATTTTAATATTTTTCTATTTAATTTTTGATAGTTTGATTAATATGTGTCTTGGCGTGTTTCTCCTTGGATTTATCCTGTATGGGACTCTCTGTGCTTCCTGGACTTGATTAACTATTTCCTTTCCCATATTAGGGAAGTTTTCAACTATAATCTCTTCAAATATTTTCTCAGTCCCTTTCTTCTTCTCTTCTTCTCTGGGACCCCTATGATTCAAATGTTGGTGCGTTTAAGGTTGTCCCAGAGGTCTCTGAGACTGTCCTCAATTCTTTTCATTGTTTATTCTTTATTCTGTTCTGCAGTGGTTATTTCCACTATTTTATCTTCCAGGTTATTTGTCTGTTCTTCTGCCTCAGTTATTCTGCTATTGATCCCTTCTAGAGAATTTTTAATTTCATTTATTGTATTGTTCATCACTGTTTGTTTGCTCTTTAGTTCTTCTAGGTCCTTGTTAAACATATCTTGTATTTTCTCCATTCTGTTTCCAAGATTTTGGATCATCTTTACTATCATTATTCTGAATTCTTTTTCAGGTAGACTGCCTATTTCCTCTTCATCTGTTAGGTCTGGTGGGTTTTTGCCTTGCTCCTTCATCCGCTGTGCGCTTCTCTGTCTTATCATTTTGCTTAACTTACTGTGTTTGGGGTCTCCTTTTTGCAGGCTGTAGGTTTGTAGTTCCCGTTGTTTTTGGTACCTGTCCCCAGTGGCTAAGGTTGGTTCAGTGGGTTGTGTAAGGTTCCTGGTGGAGGGGACTAGTGCTTGTGTTCTGGTGGATGAGCCTGGATCTTGTCTTTCTCATGGACAGGTCCATGTCTGGTGGTGTGTTTTGGGGTGTCTGTGGCCTTATGATTTTAGGCAGCCTCTGTGCTAATGGATGGGGTTGTGTTCCTGTCTTCCTCGTTGTTTGGCATAGGGTGTCCAGTACTGTACCTTGCTGGTCGTTGAGTGGAGCTGGGTTTTGGCGTTGAGATGGAGATCTCTGGGAGGCTTTCACCATTTGATATTACGTGGAGCTGGGAGGTCTCTTGTGGACCAGCGTCCTGAACCTGTCTGTCCCACCTCAGAAGCACAGCCCTGATGCCTGGCTGAGGCACCAGGAGCCTGGCTCTGAATCTTGACTGTGCCCTTTACAAGCTTTGTGACTTTGGACAAGTTTTGTAATTTCACCAAGCCTCAGTTTCCTTATCTGTACTCAGTGAGGTGTCTTTCCATGGCTGGCTCACCAATATTCTGACCTATGGATGTGGATCAAAATCTTGGGTTGCCACAGCAGCTGCACTGGCCTTCTTCTCTGGAAGTTGTTTAAGACCCAAATCTGCTGCTGCCCCCAACCAACTCCAGTGCCAATGCCTCTACCTTGGGCACCAGTAGCCCTATATTAATCTTGAATTTTGTCAAATGCTTTTTCTGTGTCTCTTGATGATCATGTGACTTTTATCCTTCTGTTAATGTATATCACATTGATTTTGAGGGTATTGAACCATCCTTGCATCCCTGGGATAAATCCCACTTGATCATGGTATATGATCCTTTTTATATATTCTTGAATTTGGCTTACTAATATTTTGTTGAGAATTTTTGTATCTATATTCATCGGTGATATTGGCCTGTATATTTCCTTGTGTGTGTGTGTGTGTGTGTGTGTGTCTTTATTTGGTTTTAGTATCCAGACAAAGGGTAATGGTGGCCTTGTAGAATGAATACGGGAGTGTTCCCTCCTCTTCAATTCTTCAGAATAGTTTGAGAAGGATACATAATAGCTCTTCTTTTTATGTTTGGTAGAATTCCTCCATGAAGGCATCCAGTCCTGGACTTTTGTTTGCTGGGAGTTTTTTGATTACTAATTCAATTTCACTACTAGTAATTTGTCTGTTCAAACTGTCTATTTCTTCCTGACTTAGTCTTGGAAGATAGTATGTTTTTAGAAATTTATCCATTTCTTCTGGATTTTCCTATTTGTTTAAATATAACTGTTCATAATATTATGATTTTTTTGTAACGGTTGTAATTTCTCCTCTTTCAATTCTTACTTTGTTCGGGTCCTCTCTTGTCTTTTTCTTAATGAGCCTGGCTAAAGACATATCAATTTCATTTATTTTTTCAAAAACTGGCTCTTGGTTTCATTGATCTTTTCTATTGTTTTCTTGGTCTCTATTTTATTTTCTTCTCTGATCATTATTATTTCCTTCCTTCTGCTGTTGTTGGGTTTATTTGTTCTTTTTCTAATTCCTTTAGATGGTAGGTTAGGTTGCTTACTTGACATTTTTCTTTTTTCTTGAGGAAAGCCTGTATTGCTATGTACTTCCCTCTTAGAACTGCTTTTGTGGCATCCCACAGTTTTTGGAAAGCTGTGTTTTTATTTTCAGTTGTCTCAAGATGTTTTCTGATTTCCTCTTTGATTTCTTCATTGACCCATTGTGGGTTTTTTTGTTTTTTAAGTATCATGTTGTTTAGTCTGCAGGTGTGTGTTCTTTTCCTGTTTTTTTCTGTAGTTGATTTCTAGTTTCATTCTGTTGTGGCTGGAAAAAATGCTTGATATAATTTCTCTTCTCTTATTTGTTGAGACTTGTGGCCTAGCATATAATCTATCCTGAAGAATGTTCCATGTGAACTTGAAAAGAAATGTGTATTCTGCTGTTTTTGGATGGAATGTTCTATAGACATCTATTAAGTCCAACTTGCTTAAGACCACTGTTTCCTTATTGATTTTCTGCCTGGATGATCTGTCCATTGATGCAAGTGGGGTGTTAAAGTCCCCTACTATTATCATATTGTTGTCAATTTCTCCCTTTGCTTTATATATTTAGGACCTCCTATAGTAGGTGCATATATGTTAACAAATGTTATATTCTCTTGTACTGACCCCTTTATTATATAATGCCCTTATTTGTCTTTTGTTATAGGCTTTGTTTTAAAGTCTACCTTATCTGAATATTGCTACCCCTGTTTCCTTATTTCCATTTGCATGAACTATCTTTTTCCATCCCCTCATTCAATTTCAGCCTGTGTATCTTTAGCTCTGAAGTACGTTTCTTATACACAGCATATAGATTGGCTTTGTTTTTTTTAATCCAATCAGTTACCCTGTGTCTCTTGATTGGAGCATTTAGTCCATTGACATTTAAAGTGATTATTGATGGGTATGTATTCATTGCCATTTTGTTACTTGTTTTCTGGTTGTTTTTGTAGTTCTTCTCTATTCTTCTTTCTAGCTTCCTCCCTGGTGGTTTGATGATTTTCTTTAGTGATATGCTTGTGTTCCTTTCTATTTTTTGTGTATCTATTATAGCTTTTTGATTTGTGCTTACCATGGGGTTCATATATGTTGACTTCTATATCCACTTGTTTTAAACTGAGAGTCATTTAAGTCCACACACATTCTAAATGAGCTCCATTTTTACTCCCCTCCCCCATGTTTTGTGTTTTTATGACATATTTTACATCATGTTTGTCCCTCAACTGTCTAGTATAGTTAATTTTACAATTTTTGTCCTTTAATTTTTGATCTAGCTTATTAAGTGGTTGATCCCTAGCCTTTACCATATATTTGCCTTTACTACTGGGAATTTTTCCTTTTCTGTAAATTTTTACTTCTTGTTACAGCCTTTCTCTTCCACTTGCAGAAGACTCTTTAACACTTTTTTTAGGGTCAGTTTAGCATTGATGAATTCTTTTAGTGTTTGCTTGTCTGAGAAGTTCTTTATCTCTCCTTCAATTCTAAATGATAATGTTGCTGGGTAGAATATTGAGTTAAGAGGTTTTTCCCTTTCAGCACTTTAAATATATCATGCCACTCCCTCTGGCCTGGTAGGCCCTTCTTTCTTTTTTTTTTTTTCTTTTGTGATACGCGGGCCTCTCACTGTTGTGGCCTCTCCTGTTGCAGAGCACAGTCTCCGGACACACAGGCTCAGTGGCCATGGCTCACGAGCCCAGCGGCTCCGCGGCATGTGAGATCTTCCCAGACTGGGACACGAACCTGTGTCCCCTGCATCGGCAGGCAGACTCCCAACCACTGCGCCACCAGGGAAGCCCTGGCCCTTATTTCTTGACTAGACTATTACAGTGGCCTCCTGACTGCTTTCCTTGACTTTGTTCTCTTTTAATTTTCTACAGTCCCACTAGGGAATTTCTTTTAACAAGGGCAATCTGATCATGAAGTACTCCTGGTAAAAGTCATTCAATCATATACACTATAGGAAAAATGTAAGATTTTAGCATGTCATACAAAATCCTTAATGATCCGTTCCCTGTTTGCATTGATTTTAGTCTCCTATCCCTATGCACCCCTGCTCTACTCACTCCAAGTATTTCCTTTTTCCTTTTCTATCATGCTCTTTCATGTCTACATTTTTGTTTTCAATTCCTTCTTTTTGGAATCCCCTTTTCCATCTTCATGAGAAAACTTCTACTCGTCCTTCAAAGCCCAGTTCAAATATCATCTCCTTAATAAAGTCTTTCTTCTCTTTCTCAATAGAGCTACTCATCCCTCTGGGTTCCTATAGCATTTTGCAGCTTGGATGCCAACAATTAGCATTCACCAGATTGTGCTACAATTGTTTACTTTTGAGTCTATCTCCACTACTCTTAGAGCATATGGACTTAAAAAAAAATGTATCTGCCCCTCATCTCACACACTGTGCCCGTTATATAGTGAGTGCTAAAAGAAGTTTTGCTTAATGAGCAAATAACTGATAAGTAGAATTTCATTCCTTCTGGTTTCTGCTGATAGAAAATTTGATATTTTTTCCTCTGGCTTTTTCTTTTTCTAGGATGCTAATGTATAAATTTAGCAGCTCAGTAGTTATGACCAAGCTTATGAGAGTTTCACTGCTTACCACCATCCAGTCTCCTAAGCTAATTTCCTTCAGCAAATCATGAATCATACAATTATTGAATCTTAGAGCTGGAAGGGATGTTGAGGAATCATTTGATCCTTCTTTTCCCCTCACGGTAGCACATGAGCTGCTGCCCCGTGGTAAGTAGGACAGAAGATTGTGTGATTTCAGATTTCAACATCAGCAGAGTATACATCTCTCTTTTCAAGTGTGTTTCCAATAGTGCCTGAAATAAGTCACCATGATTTTGCACAGGATGGGTTACAGGGGTGACATGGTTTTTATTTTAAGGTAAAAAAGTAGATATTTCTTTCCAAGTTAGAGTACAAACATCTTGTCACCAGTACTATCCTAACTGCAGATCTTTTTGATGAAGATATGGTTTAGATATAACTAAAAATGTCTGAAGAGCACAGTTGAGGGTAATTCACCTGTCTATCCCTTTTCATCATCTGGGTTCCTGGTCTCCTAATAAATAATAAAATCACATTATTACAATTTTAATAGTCATCATAACGATTAAATACTAGGCTGTCATGTCACCCATACTAATGCGACTTGAATGAAAATCAGCATTTGACTCCCACTCCCCAAAGCCCTTCAAGATAGGGGCTCCTCCCTATTATCTAAGAAAGATTTATTGAGCCATTAAAAAAAATAGTACTCTCCCCACCCCTGAATCAATTGGTCCACATCAAAAAAAAATCTTAAAAAATAAAAGAAATTGAAGGAAAGGAAAATAGTGAGGCTGGAGCTTAATGAACAAGGAAGAGAGTGGAACAAAGCAAGCTGTAGATGAAGAGGAAGGCAGGGGTCAGATCAAGCAGCCTTTGGGGTTACTGTGGGAATTTGTATTCCATTCTGAGGGTAATGGGAAGACATTGTTGGGTTTTATGTGACCTGTGACCTTTTAAGAAGATCACTTTTAGTTCCCTGAGGAGAATAAATTAGAGGGGGGCAGGGTTGGAAAAGAGACCAGTAAAGAACTGTGTGTAACTGGGGACAGGTAGTGGTGGCTTGTTTGAGGATGGTGGTGACAAAGATGGAAAGAAACAAATGGGATCAAGAACTACTTAGGATGTGAAGTAGACGGGTCTTAGTGATAGAATAAATATTATGGGAGGAGATAAAGACAGGAATCAGAGATAATTTCTAGACTTCTCCAGTCTTGAGCAGCTAGGTAGGTGGTGGTACTCCTGTTTTCTTTTTTAAAATTATTTTTATTAAAATATACACATTTAAAAATCAAACAATACTAAAAAAAGAAAAAAAAGTACAACTGAAAGTGCCAGTCTCCTCCTGTTTCAGTTTTGCTCCCCAGAGGAAACCATCTTTAACTCTCTTAGCTATTTTCTTGGTGTTATCTCTAAATTTCTAGATAATATTGGTGCATTGCTATTTTCTTTAAATGCCTGTTGATCCTTGGCTGTTTATTGACGTTCAAGAGAGGGACCCCAGTGCATGGATTAAAGCTTCGTGTGCATGGCTGCTTTGTTCTTGGTGACTAGGAGGCCCTCTCAGGAGAGGAAACAGACAGTGAACTGGCCCAGTATCGGTGTCTGAGGATTGTTTCTGTGGGGCCTTTCAGTTTCTCTAGGGAAGAAGATGCCAGTCCCTTTGACTCTTATTGTTCTGGGAGCATGGCAGGGGGAAGGGGGCTGGGTCTGCTTCCTACCATAGCACATACAGACTTTCTCGTAATTACCTTATTTTGAGATCTGAATCTTACTCTCGCCCTCCTCTGTGGCTGGTGTCCTGAGGTGGCAAGCTTTAGTTTCTCTGAAGGCTAAACCTCTAGTCTCCTGGCTGATCTACAGAAGGGTTCTGGTCACTTTTGTCCTGAGGATGGAGGGGTGAGGAAAAATCAAGAAATCCAGTTTGGAACACATGATGAGATATGCATAAATGATGAGCTATGCATAAATGATGAGCTATGCATAAATAGAGCTGTGAGGTAGGGAGGTGGGTGGAAGGTTTGGGGGCTCTGAGAGAAGTTTCATTGGGACAGATATGCCTGAAGTCATCAGCACTAGAGGGTATTTCAGACCGTGGAACTAGATGCTGTCATTTGGGAGAGTATAGAAAGAGGTGAGAGGAGGGCACAGGACCCCATTCTGTGGCGCCCCAGCAGGGGTGCAGGGAGCCTGAGGACCAGGAATGAAGGATCTGCGGAGGGGAGGGTATCCTCACTTTGTCTGGAAAAAAACTGATTGCTGAGAACCCAAGTGTCCACCGAGAGATGAATGGATAAACCAAACACAGTATGTACCAACAATGGAATATTATGTGGCCTTGAGAAGGAAAGAGATCCTGATACGTGCGACGACACGGATCCACTTTGAAGACATTATGCTAAATGAAGCAAGCCAGACACAAATAGGACAGTTGCCATATAATTCCACTTACATGAAATACCTAGCACAGTCAAATTCGTAGATACCGAAAGTAGGAAAGGGTAGTTGCCAGGGGCAGGGAGTGAGGTACGGGGAGTTCGTGTTTAATGGGCACAGAGTTTGTTTCGGATGATGAAAAAGTTCCAGATATGGATGTTGGTGATGGTTGCACAACCATGTGAATGCACTAAAATGCCACTGAACTGTACACTTCAAAATGGTTAACGTGGTACCTTTCATGGTATATATATTTCACCACAATAAAAAAAACAGGGGAAATTAGAAAGTATCAGGTAAGACCTCGGATGAAATAAAACAGAGTGATACGGGAAAAAAACCCCAAACGACCCACCCAAAACAGGCAGCTGAGATAAGGTGCCAGAGCCCTGTAAACCTGTTTCGTTGATTGAGGCTGTTTTCCCCTTTCCCCTCCACTGCCTTGCCTGCCCGTACATGGGGTCTTTGTCTAGTCCTTATGAAGGTGGGTGTGGTGTGGGGAGAAAAGGAGAGGGAAGAGAGGGCTGGAGAGGGAGTAGATGAAAGAAAAAATAACATCTAGGGAAGGTGCATGTGTGGGGAGGGAAGGAAGAAAAAATATAGAAGGAGAGGCAGGGGGAGAAAAGCTGCCTCTAAAGGTGTGACAGCCAGGCAAGAGGACAAAGGCAGGCCAGCCCCTTGTTGTCCTGGCTTGCTTCACACCCATGTGACCAGGACTTGGGATGTCGGTCCCGCAGAGCCATGCCCCACAGCTGGATAAGGTCCAGATAAAGTCCATTGAAACTGTCTTTCTGTGCCTGCGTAACTTGATTCTGCAAAGTGAACATGCTACCAATGAATAACATGTATTCGCTCATGTGGTCGTATGTAACTATAACGCTTCTTAGGTGATGCATCCTGGTGTAGAGAGAGTTTATGGAAAATATGTATGGAGGTATCCCTGTACTTTGTCACTACTTCAAACTCACAAGGAAAATGCATGGGAAATATGGTTTTGCTGTACCACACACAAGAGAGTCTTAAAATAGATCCATGATTTTTCTAAAACACTTAGAACACAGGTAGTACTTGCTTATTTAAAGAAATTAGGAAATAAATGTAGACAACAAGAAGAAAATTTAAAACTCCCCTAAATTCTGCTCCCTAGAGATAACTACTATTATCAGGTGATGTTCTTCAATTTCTGTATCCCTGCTTCTTGAATCTGAGCAGGTTTGTAACTGCTTCAACCAGTAGAGGACAGTGGATATGATTTTGGAGGCTAGTCATAAAGGCCATTCAGCGTGTGCCTTGCTTGTTGGAACACTTGCTCATGGAGCCCTGAGTTGCCACATAGGAGGTCTAATTACTCTGAGGCCGCCATGCTGTGAGGAAGCTACAGTCACTTGGAGAGATTGCTTGTAGGCACCCTGGTTCACAATGCCAGCTGAGTCATGGCAGCCTGAGTGCCAGACAGGGGAGTGAAGAGTCTTCAGGTGTGTCAGGCTCCGGCCGTTTGAGTCACATGCTGCCAATCAGTTCTTCACAGCTGGAGCTCCAGACATTAGTGACCAGAGATAAGTCGCCCCCATCCCCTGCACTGTGCCCTAGCCAAATTCTTGACCCACAGAATCTGTGAGTGTGATAAAATAGATGTGGTTTTGTGCTGCTAAGCTTTAGGTTATAGATAACTGGAACACCCAGCTATTCTGTTCTCCTTCTCAGAGACAACCACCATTACCAGTTTCTTGTGTGTTCTATCAAAGGTATTTTATGAATATAAAATCACATATTTAAAATATACTTTTAGTATAAATGGTTGTACACCACACACTTGTTCTGCACTTTGATTTTTGTCATTTAACGGCATATCTTGAAGATCCTTCAACTATACATATAGAGTTTCTTCATTCCTTTATGAGGATGCATACTGTTTTATTATATAAATATTTCATAATTTAATGAGTTCTCTATTGATGGACATTTAAATTGTTTTCAGTCCTTTAGTTTTATAAACAGGTAGCAATTGCTGGAGTGACATTTGTAATTTTTGTGACATTGACTAATTGCTCTCCATGGGGGTTATTCTGTTTTCCTCTCCTAATAGAAATTTAGTTTCCTCAAAAATACCTTGTTTCGTCAAACTTTGTTTTAAATCTCTGCCAAATAAATTGATAAGAATGACATGTTACTGCAGTTTAAATTATTTTATTATTTATTTTTATTTTTCCAGTTTTGAGAGAGAATTGACATACAGCACTGTGATAAGTTTATGCTGTACAGCATAATGATTTGACTTACATCATGAAATGATGTAATTTAGGGAACATCCATCATCTTACATAGATGAAAAATGAAAGAAATTGAACATTTGTTTTCTTGTGATGAGAGAACTTTTAGAATTTACTCCAACAACTTTCACATATGACATATGGTGGTGTTAAGTATATTTATCATGTTGTTCATTACATCCCTAGTATTTATTTCTCTTGTAACTGGAAATTTGTACCTTTTGACTGCCTTCATCCAATTACCCCTATTCCACCCTACGCCTCTGGTAACCACAAATCTGATCTCTGTTTCTATGAGTTGGTTTGTTTTATTGTTTTTGAAGTATAATTGATCTATAACACTATATTAGTTCCTGTTACACAGCATAGTGATGTGGTATTTCTATACTTGTCAAAATGATCACCACAATAAGTCTTGGGATAGGTCTAGCTACAATATGTCACCATGCAAAGATATTACATAATTATTGACTGTATTTCCCACACTGTACATTTCATACCCATGACTCATTTATTTTGCTGCTGGAAGTTTGTGTCTCAACCTCTCTCACCTGTTTCCCCACCCCCTACCTCCCCTCTGGCAACCACCTGTTTGTTCTCTGTAACTACAACTCTGTTTGTTATGCTTCTTCAATTGTTCTGTTTTTAGATTCCACATGTAAGTGAACTCTTAGAATATTTGTCTTTCTCTGTCTGATTTATTTCACCTAGCATAATACACTCTAAGTCCATACATGTTGTTATAAATGGCAAGATTTCATTTTTATGGCTGAGTAATATTCCATTGTTGTGTGTGTGTGTGTGTGTACACATACATACATCTTCTTTATCCATTCATCTCTTGATGGTCACTTGGGTTGCTTTCATAATGTGGCTATTGTAAATAATGCTACAATGAACATAGGGGTGCATATAACTTTTCTAATTAGTGTTTTGTTTTCTTTAGATAAAACCCAGGAGTAGAATTGCTGGATCATATGATAGTTCTATTTTAAATTTTTTGAAGAACCTCCATACTGTTTTTCACAGTGACTGTACCAATTTACATTCTCACTGAGAGTGCGTGAGGGTTCCTTTTTCTCCACATCCTCGCCAACACTTGTTGTTTATTGTCTTTTTGTTAATAGCTATTCTGACAGGTGTAAGGTGATATCTCATTGTAGTTTTGGTTTGCATTTCCCTGATGATTAGTGATGTTGAACATCTTTTTATGTGCCCATTGGCTATCTTTGTGTGTTCTTTGGAAAACTGTCTCTTCACATCCTCTGCCCATGTTTTCACTGAGTTTTTCTTCTTACTTTTTCGATGTTGAGTTGTATGAGTTATTTGTGTATTTTGAATATTAACCGTTTATCAGATAGATCCATTTGCAAATATCTTCTCTCATTCAGTAGGTGGCCTTTTCGTTTTGTTGGTAGTTTCCTTCATAGTGCAGAAGCTTCTTAGTTTGACGTGGTCCCATTTGTCTTTGCTTTTATTTCCCTTGCCTGAGGAGACATGTCCCAAAATTAAGAACAATATCAAAGAGTGTACTGCCTATGTTTTTTTCGAGAAATTGTATGGTTTCTGGTCTTACACTTATGTCTTTAACCCATTTTGAATTTATTTTTGTGCATGATTTGATAGAGTAGTCCAGTTTGATTCTTTTGCATGCAGTTCTCTGATTTCCCCAACAGCATTCATAGAAGAGGTTATTTTTTTCCCCATTATATATTCTTGCCTCCTTTGTCATAGATTGTGTCCATATAAGCATGGTTCATTTCTGGGCTCTCTGTTCTGTTCCACTGATATATGTGTCTGCTTTTGTGTCAGGACCATGCTATTTTTGATGATTGTAGCTTTGCAGTATAGTCTGAAGTTAGGGAGCATGATACCTCCAGCTTTATTCTTCTTTCTCAAGATTGTTTTGGCTATTTGGGATCTTTTATATTTCCATAAAAATTTTGGAATATTTTGTTCTAGTTCTGTGAAAAATGCCATTGGTGTTTTTTTTGGTCACACCATGTGACATGCAGGATCTTAGTTCCCTGACCAGGGATCGAACTTGCACCCCCTGCAGTGGAAGTGCAAGGTCTCAATGGCCAGGGAAGCCCTGCCATTGGAATTTTGATAGGGATTGCACTGAATCTGTAGATTGCCTTGGGTAGTATGGTAATTTTAACAATATCAATCCTTGCAATCCATGAGCATGGTAAATATTTCCATCTATTTGTGTCATTTTCAGTTTCTTTCATCAGTGTCTTATAGTTTTCTGAGAACAGGTCTTTTACCTCCTCAGTTAGATTTATTCCTAGGTATTTTATTCTTTTCGATGCAATTGTAAAGGGGATTGTTTTCTTAATTTCTCTGATAGCTTATTGTTAGTGTATAGAATTGCAGATTTATGTATATTAATTTTGTGTCCTGCAACTTTTTCAAATTCATTGATGAGCTCTAGTAGTTGTTTGGTGGCATCTTGAGGATTTTCTATGTGCAGTATCATGTCACCTGTAAACAGTGACAGTTTTACTTCCTCTCTTCCAAATTGGATTCCTTTTATTTCTTGATTGCTGTGGCTAGGATTTCCAATACTATGATGAATAAAAGTGGCAAGTATGCTGTTAAGTGTGGTCTTACCATGTATGACCTTTATTATGTTGAGGTATGGTCCCTCTATACCCACTTTGTGGAGAGGTTTTTCTTTTTATCATAAATGGATGTTGAATTTTGTCAAGCTTTTTCTGTATATATTGAGATGATCATATGGTTTTTATTCTTCAGTTTGTTAATAGGGTGTCTCACATTGAGTTGTGGATATTGAACCATCCCGTCTCCCTGGGAGACTTGCTCATGGTGTGTGATCCTTTTAATGTACTGTTGGATTCAGTTTGCTAATATTTTATAGAGGATTACTGTATCTATGTCCATCAGTGATATTGGCCTTTAATATTTTGTGATATCTTTGTCTGGTTTTGGTATAAGGGTGATGCTGGTCTCATAGAATGAGATCAGAAGTGTTCCTTCCTCTGCCATTTTTGGGAATAGTTTCAGAAGGATAGGTGTTAACTGTCTTCTAAATGTTTGGTAGAATTCACCTGCAAAGCCATCTTGTCCTGGGGTTGGTTTGTTGGGAGTTTTTAAAAATTGCTGATTTGATTACATTCCTGATATTTCCCTGTTCATATTCTTCTTCCTGGTTCAGTCTTTGGAGATTGTACATTTCTAGGAATTTATCCGTTTCTTCTAGGTTGTCCATTTTATTGGCATATAACTGTTTGTAGTAGTCACTTACTATCCTTTGTATTTCTGTAGTGTTGGTTGTAACTTTTTTAAATTTCTTATTATATTTATTTGGGTCCTCTTTTTTAAAAAAACATGAGTCTGGCTAAAGGTTTATCAATTTTGTTTATCTTTTCAAAGAACCAACTCTTAATTTTGTTGATCTTTTCTATTATTTGTTGTACTCTCTATTTCATTTATTTCTGCTCTAATCTTTGATTTCTTTTCTTCTACTAACTGGGTATTGCTTGTTCTTCTTCTTCCTAGTACCTTTAGGTTTAAAGTTAGTTTGTTTATTTGAGACCTTTCTTGTTCCCTGAGGTAGGCTTGTATTGCTATAAACTTCCCTCTTAGAACTGCTTTTGCTACATCCTATTGATTTGGGGATCATTCTGTTTACATTTTCATTTGTTTCTAGCTGTTTTTAAATTCCTTCTTTGATTTTTTCAGTAATTCATTGGTTGTTTAGTAGCATATTTAGCCTCCATGTGTTTGTATTTTTTTTTGCAGTTTTCTCCATTTAATTCATTTCTAGTCTCATAGTGTTGTGGTTGGAGAAGATGCTTGATATGATTCCAGTTTTCTTAAATTTACTGAGACTTCTTTTGTGGTCTAGCATGTTCTCTATCTTGGAGAATGTTCCATGTGAACTTGAATGTGTATTCTTCTGCTTTTTTAAAAAACATTTTATTTTATATTGGAGTATAGTTGATTAACAATGTTGTGATAGTTTCAGGTGTACAGCAAAGTGATTCAGTTATACATGTATCTATTCTTTTTCAAATTCCTTTCCCATTTAGGTTGTTACATAATATTGAGCAGAGTTCCCTGTGTTATACAGTAGATCCTTGTTGGTTATCTGTTTTAAATATAGCAGTGTGTACATGTCAGTCCCAAACTCCAAATCTATCTCTCCCCCCCCATAACCATAAATTCAATCTCTAAGTCTGTGAGTCTGTTTCTGTTTTGTAAATAAGTTCATTTGTATAATTTTTATTTGTAGATTCCACATATACACAATATCATATGATATTTGTCTTTGTCTGACTTACTTCACTTAGCCTGATAATCTCCAGATCCGTCCATGTTGCTGCAAATGGCATTATTTCATTCCTTTCAATGACTGAGTAATATTCCATTGTATATATATACCAAATCTTCTTTATCCATTTGTCTGTTGCTGGACGTTTAGGTTGCTTCCATGTCTTGGCTGTTGTAAACAGTGCTGCAGTGAACACTGGGGTGCATTTATCCTTTTGAACCATGTTTTTCTCCAAATATATGCCCAGGATTGGGATTGCTGGATAATATAGTATCTCTATTTTTAGTTTTTAAAGGAACCTCCATACTGTTCTCCATAGTGCCTGTACTCATTTACATTCCCACCAACAGTGTAGGAGGGTTCCCTTCTCTCCACACCCTCTCCAGCATTTGTTGTTTGTAGATTTTTTGATGATAGCCATTCTGACTGGTGTGAGGTGATATCTCATTGTAGTTTTGATTTGCATTTGTCTAATAATTAGCAGTGTCGAACATCTTTTCATGTGCTTCTTGGCTATCTGTGTGTCTTCTTTAGAGAAATGTCTATTTAGGTCTTCTGCCCATTTTTTGATTTTTTTTTTTTTTTTTTTTTTTTTTTTTTTGCGGTACGCAGGCCTCTCACTGTTGTTGCCTCTCCCACTGTGGAGCACAGGCTCAGTGGCCATGGCTCACGGGCCCAGCTGCTCTGCGGCATGTGGGATCTTCCCAGAATGGGGCACGAACCCATGTCCCCTGCATCGGCAGGCGGACTCTCAACCACTGTGCCACCAGGGAAGCCCGGGTTGTTTGTTTTAATGATATTAAGCCACATGAGCTGTTTGTAAATTTTGGAGATTAATCTCATGTCGGTCACACTTGCAAATATTTTCTCCCAATCTGTGGGTTGTCTTTTTGTTTTGTTTATGGTTTCCTTTGTGGTGCAAAAGCTTTTGAGTTTAATTAGGTCCTCTTTGTTTATTTTTTGTTTTTATTTTCATTACTATGGGAGATGGATCGAAAAAGATATTGCCGTGATTTATGTCAGAGAGTGTTCTGCTTATGTTCTCCTCTAAGAGTTATAAGGTGTCCAGTCTCACATTTAGGTCTTTAATCCATCTTGAGTTTGTTTTTGTGTATGGTGTTAAAGGATGTTCTAATTTCATTTTTTAACATGTCGCTGTCCAGTTTTCCCAGCACCATTCATTGAAGAGACTGTCTTTCTTCCATTGTATAGTCTTGCCTCCTTTGTCATAGATTAATATACCATAGGTGTGTGGGTTTATTTCTGGGCTTTCTATCCTGTTCCATTGATCTATATGTCTGTTTTTGTGCCAGTATCATACTGTTTTGATGACTATAGCTTTGTAGTATAGTCTGAAGTCAGGGAGCCTGATTCCTCCAGCTCCATTTTTCTTTCTCAAGATTGCTTTGGCTATTCAGGGTCTTTTGTGTCTCCATACAAATTTTAAGTTTTTTTTGTTCTAGTTCTGTGAAAAATGCCATTGGTAATTTGATAGGGATTGCATTGAATCTGTAGATTGCCTTGGGTAGTATAGTCATTGATTCTTCCAATCCAAGAACATGGTATATCATCCCATCTCTTTGTGTCATCTTCGATTTCTTTCATCAGCATCTTATAGTTTTTGGAGTACAGGTCTTTTGTCTCCTTAGGTAGGTTTATTCCTAGGTATTTTATTCTTTTTGATGTGATGGTAAATGGGATTGTTTCTTGAATTTTTCTTTCTGATCTTTTGTTGTTAGTGTATAGAAATGCAACAGATTTCTATGTATTAATTTTGTAAGCCTCAGCTTTACCAAATTCATGGATGAGCTCTAGTTTCCTAGTAGCATCTTTAGGATTTTCTATGTATAGTATCATGTCATCTGCAAAGAGTGACAGTTTAACTTCTTTTCCAACTTGGATTCCTTTTATTTCTTTTTCTTCTCTGATTGCTGTAGCTAGGACTTCCAAAACTATGTTGAATAAAAGTGGCGAGAGTGGACATCCTTGTCTCATTCCTGATCTTAGAGGAAATGCTTTTAGCTTTTCACTGTTAAGTATGATGTAAGCTGTGGGTTTGTCATATATGGCCTTTATTATGTTGAGGTAGTTTCCCTCTATGCCCACTTTCTGTAGAGTTTTTATCATAAATAGGTGTTGAATTTTGTCAAAAGCTTTTTCTGCATCTATTGAGATAATCATATGATTTTTATTCTTCAGTTTGTTGATGTGTATCACACTGTTTGATTTGTGGATATTGAAATATCCCTGCATCTCTGGGATAAATCCCACTTGATCATGGTGTATGATCCTTTTAATGTATTGTTGGATTCGATTGATAGTATTTTGCAGAGGATTTTTGCCTTTGTGCTCATCAGTGATATTGGCCTGTAATTTTCTTTTTTTGTGACATCTTTGTCTGGTTTTGGTATCAGGGTGATGGTGGCCTCATAGAATAAGTTTGGGAGTTTTCCTCCCTCTGAAACTTTTTTGGAACAGTTTTAGAAGGATAGGTGTTTGCCCTTCTCTAAATGTTTGATAGAATTCACCTGTGAAGCCAACAGGTCCTAGACTTTGTTTGTTGGGAGTTTTTTAATCACAGTTTCAATTTCAGCACTTATGGTTGGTTTATTCATATTTTCTATTTCTTCCTGGTTCAGTCTCGGAAGGTTGTGCATTTCTAAGAATTTGTCCATTTCTTCCAGGTTGTCCATTTTATTGGCATACAGTTGCTTGTAGTAGTCTCTTATAATCCTTTGTATTTCTGTGGTGTCAGTTGTAAGTTCTCCGTTTGCATTTCTAATTTTATTGATTTGAGTCTTCTCCCTTTTTTTCTTCATGAGTCTTGCTAAAGGTTTATCAATTTTGTTTATCTTTTCAAAGAACCAGCTTTTACTTTCATTGATCTTTGCTATTGTCTTCTTTGTCTCTATTTCATTTATTTCTGCTCTGATCTTTATGATTTCTTTCTTTCTACTAACTGTAGGTTTTATTTGTTCTTCTTTCTCTTGTTGCTTTAGGTGTAAGGTTAGGTTGTTTGAGATTTTTCTTGTTTCCTGAGGTAAGATTTTATTGCTATAAACTTCCCTCTTAGAACTGCTTTTGCTGCATCCCATAGGTTTTGGATCATCGTGCTATCATTTTCATTTGTCTCTTGGCATTTTTTGATTTCCTCTTTGATTTCTTCAGTGATCCATCGGTTGTTTAGTAGCATATTATTTAGCCTCCACGTGTTTGTGTTTTTTTTACAGTTTTTTTCTTGTAGTTTATTTCTAATCTTACAGTGTTGTGGTTGGAAAAGATGCCTGATATGATTTCAGATTTCTTAAATTTACCAAGGCTTGCTTTGTATCCCAGCAAGTGGTCAATCCTGGAGAATGTTCCATGTGCACTTGAGAAGAATGTGTACTCTGCTCTTTTGGGATGGAATGCTCTATAAATGTCAATTAAGTCCATCTGGTTTAATGTGTCATTTAAGGCCTGTTTCCTTATTGATTTTCTGTCTGGATGATCTTTCCATTGATGAAAGTGGGGTGTTAAAGTCCCCCACTATTATTGTGTTACTGTTTGTTTCTCCCTTTATGGCTGTTAGTATTTGCCTTATATATTGAGGTGCTCTTATGTTGGGTGTATATATATTTACAACTGTTATATCTTCTTCTTGGATTGATCCCTTGACCATTATGCAGTGTCCTTCTTTGTCTCTTAAACAGTCTTTATTTTAAAGTCTATTTTGTCTGATAGGAGTATTGCTACTCCAGCTTTCTTTTGATTTCCATTTGCATGGAATACCTTCTTCCATCCCCTCACTTTCAGTCTGTATGTGTTCCTAGATCTGAAGTGGGTCTCTTGTAGACTGCATATATATGGGTCTTGTTTTTGTATCCATTCAGCCAGTCTTTGTCTTTTGGTTGGGGCATTTAAACCATTTACATTTAAGGTAATTATCCATATGTATGTTTCTGTTGCCATTTTCTTAATTGTTTTGGGTTTGTTTTTGTAGGTCTTTTTTCTTTCCTTCCTCTTTTGTTCTCTTGTCTTGTTTGATGACCATCTTTAGTGTTGTGTTTGGGTCGCTTTGCTTTTTCCTTTTTGTGTATCTATTGTCATTTTGGGATTTGATGTTCCCAAGAGGTTTTGATAGAGCAATTTATATATGTATAAGGTTGTTTTAAGTTGCTGGTCTCTTTCCTGCCAAGAGGAGCTCTTTTAGCATTTGTTGCAAAGCTGGTCTGGTAAGTGCTGTATTCTCTTAGCTTTTGCTTGTCTGTAAAGCTTTTGATTTCTCCATCAAATCTGAAGCCTCACTGGGTAGAGCATTCTTGATAGTAAGCTTTTCCCATTCATCACTTTAATATATTGTACCACTCCCTTTTGGCCTGTAGAATTTCTGCTGAAAAGTCAGCTAATAGCCTCATGGGAGTTCCCGTGTATGTCACTTGTTGCTTTTCCATTGCTGCTTTTAATACTCTCTATCTTTAATTTTCGCCATTTTAATTACAGTGTCTTGGTGTGATCCTCTCTGGGTTGATTCTGTTTGGGACTCTCTGTGCTTCCTGTACCTGGATGTTGTTTCCTGTCCCAGGTTAGAGAAGTTTTCAGCTATTATGTCTTCTCTGCCCCTTTCGCTCTCTCTTCTCCTTCTGGTACCCGTATCATGAGAATCTTAGTATGCTTGATGTTGTCCCCGAGGTCTCTTAAACTATCCTCATTTCTTTTTATTTTTTCTCTCCGTTCAGCTTCAATGATTTCCACTACTCTGTCTTCTAGCTCACGGATTCATTCCTCTGTATCATCGAATTTACTGTTGATTCCTTCTAGCATATGTTTATTTCAGTTATTGTATTCTTTAGCTCTGTTCGATTTTTCTTAACTCTTTGGTAAACTTCTCTGTGTTCATCCATTCTTCTCCCAGGTTCTTTGAGCATTGTTATGATCATTGCCTTGAATTCTTTATTGGGTAGATTACTTATTTCCACTTGAGCTAGTTCTTCTGGGATTTTATCTTGTTCTTTCATTTGGAACATATTCCTCTTTTGCCTCATTTTGCCTAATTTTCTGTTTTTATTTCTATGTATTCGGTTGGTTGGTTACATTTCCTGACCTTGGAGAAGTGGCCTTTTGTATCAGATGTCCTGTGCATTCCAGCAGCACACTCCCCTCTGGTCACTAGAGCTATATGCTCTATTGGTGCCTTCTATGAGAGCTGCATGGGTCTTTCTGTTGTGATGGGCTGACTACTGTGGGTGGTCTGGTAGGCATGGGTGGTCCCCAGTCTAGCTGGTTGCCAGGCCCTGCCTTGTACAGAAGCTGTCAGCCACTGGATGGTGGGGCTGGGTCATGAGGTGGCTAGCTGTGGAGCCCAGGGAAGACCTGGGGCTAATGCTGCCCTGCTGGTGGTTGTGGGACTGGTTCCTGACATGACTGGCTGTGGGGTTTGAGGTATCCCAAAGCTGATGCTGGCCCATTGGTGAGTGGGACTGGTGTTGACCTCCTTGTTGGTGGGGCCAGGGCCTAGGGGGTCCCATGGCTGCTGGCAACCTGCTGGTGGGCTAGGTCAGGGCACAGGTGTTCCTGGGGTTAGTGTTTACCTACTGGTGGGCAGAGCTGTGTCCTGGCTACAAGGCACTGCAGTTCCCAGGAATGATGTCGGCCCTCTTGTGTACAGGCTGGTTCCTGACGGCTTGCTGCAGGGTTTAGGGTATCCCAAAGCTCATATTGGTCCACTGGTGGGTGGTGGGTTTGGATCCCAGGGCTGCTGGCTGAGGGGCCCAAGGTTTCACTGAGCTGGGTGTTGGCCTGCTGGTTGGTAGGGCTGGGGCCTAGGGGATCCTGGGGCTGGTGCCAGCCTGCTGGTGGGTTGGCTGTATCCTGACAAGGCAGGCTGCAGGGCTGTGCTGGCTTGAGGCTGGTGCCTGCCTGCTGGTAGATGAAGCCAAGTTCTGGGGCTAGTGCCAGTCTACTGATGGAAGTAATCAGGTCCTGGGGTCGCTGGCTAAAGGGCCTGGGAGTCCCAGAGCTGGTGTCTGTCTGCTGGTGGGTGGGGCTGAAGCCCAGGAGGTCCTGGGGTTAGTGCCAATGCACTGGTGTGAGGGGCCGGGTCTTGGACCCTCTCATGGACAGGGCTGGGTCCCGGAGCAGCTGTGGGCTCAGGGGGCCTCAAGGTAGCAGGCCTGCTGGTGGATAGGGCTGTGTCTCTGCTTGGCTAGTTGATTGGCCTGAGGTATCTCAATACTAGTGCTGACAGGCTGTTGTTCAGGGCTGGGTCCTAGGAGGATTCCAAAATGACACTTGACAGCACTGGTGTCCATGTGGTAGCATGAGCTCCCAGAAATGGCTGCTGCCAGAGTCTGTGTACCCAAGGTGAGTTCCAGTTGCCTCCTGCCTCTCTGGGAGGTTTTCCAAGGTCAGCAGGTACATCTGACCCAGGCTCCTTTCATATTACTCCTTCTTCCCTGGGTCCCAGAGTGTGTGAAGTTTTGTGTGTGTGTCCTTTAAGAGTAGAGTCTCTATTTCCCTCTGACTCTCCTGAAAGTAAGCCTCATTGTCCTTAAAACTGAGCATTCCGGGGCTTGTCTTCCTGCTGCAGGAGCCCAGTGTGGGGCTGGGACCTCTCTCTCCTTGGAGAGAATCTCTGCAATTGTAATTATCCTACTGTTTGTCGGTCAACCACCCAGGGGTATGGGATTTGACTTTACTGTGTCTCCGCTCCTCCTACCAGTCTCGTTGTGGTTCCTTCCTATATCTTTTGTTGTAGAAGATCTCTTCTGCCAGTGTTGTGGTCTTTCTCATCAATAGTTGCTCTGTAAATAGTTGTAATTATGGTGTGCCCACGGGAGGAGGTGAGCTCAGCATCTTCCTGCTCCACCATCTTGGCCACGTCCTCACAACTGTAGAGCCACAGCTGTGGCAAGTTCTAAGTCCACAAGGCAGGTGAACAGTCTGGAAACTCATGCAGGGCTTCTGTGTTATAGTCTTGAGGTAGAATTCTTTTTCCTATTATTAAATTTCTATTATTATGAGTAAAGTTGAAGATCTTTTCATATGATTAAGACCATGTGTATTCCTTTTTTGATGAACACTTTCTATCTCTTGCCCATTTTCCTACTGGACAATGGTGTTTTTATTTGTTGACCCCTTTATATAGTAAAGATATTAACCCTTGGACTGTAAAGTTAAAATCTCATCACAGTATTTTTTTTCAAAGAATTTTAATATTTGCATGTTGTCAAATTGCTCAGGCTTTACCTTACGGTTTCTGAGTTTCATGGCATTCTTAGCATGTCAGTTAGGATTGCAAGTATCGCACAACTGCAGGAAACCAAAATCTAAATACAGTGGCTCAAGTAAATAGGGTGTGTGTGTGTGTCTCATGGTGAGAAGTCTAGAGATATAGATGGTTGTTAGCATTGGTTCAGCTGTTCAACCTTTTCAGGGCCAATGTCTCTTATTTTACTTTCTTGGTCTTTCCCTTCCGGTCCCAAGATGATCTCTTTAGGGTGCCAGAATGTTTTATTTTTATTGGGAAAACAAGAACATTTCCCAGCAGATTTTCATTTAAGTCTCAATTTAAGTCTCTTCATTTTAAGTCTCCCAAAACCAAGTCACACAACCCCTACAGCTGTAAGGGAGTCTGGGAGAGTGGAGAACAAGACTGCCATCATGACCCATCTTTGGGAGTTGAGACTACTGCCACCCTGAAAAAAACTGGGGTTTTATTTACCTGGGAAGAAGTGGGGGAATGGATAATGGATATGATGGACAAATGATTCACACCATTTGGCACATTAGAAAAGGCTTTCCTCACTTCAAGATTATAAAAAACTATTTCCCCATGTTTTCTTCTAATGCTTTTAGGGCTTAACAGCCTTTCAATCTTTGATTCATTTGGTTTTTATTTTACTAATTTTGGAATACATGTATAATTTTTTTCGTGAGATTACAACTCGGTTGTCTTAACACTATTTACTGAAATATCATTTTGCTTTCACTGGTTTAAAGTTCTACCTTTATCTTATACAAAATTCCTATATGAATTTGAGTCAGGTTCTTGATTTTCTAGTCTGTTTTATTGATGTATTTATGTACTAGTACCATAATATTTTAATTAGCTAAAATTTGGGAGAATAGATTTCTTTCACTATTTTTCCCTCCAGAGTTATCCTAGCAGCTCTTGTGTGTTTATTCTCCAAATGAACATTAGAATCACTTTGTATAGTTCAAAAAAATTTCTGTTGATTTTACGAGGATGACATACAGTTTAGATTAATTTAGGAAGAATTGACATCTTTATGATGTTGAGTCTTCCTGTCTAAGAACACATCACTTTTTATTTATGTAAGATTTGGGGGATTCCCTCAGTAGCATTTTAAAATTTTCTTGCTAATTTTTTAAGAGTTATTCCTAGGTGTGTTATCTTTTGCTTCCATTGTGAGTGAAATCATTTCTTCCATTATAAATTCTAAGCAGATATTGTTTATATACAGACTTTGCTTTTAAAATTTTAATTTTGTATGTAGACAGCTTTAATTTCTTATTTTTTAAATAGATCTTTATTGGAGTATAATTGCTGCACAATACTGAGTTAGTTTCTGTTGCACAGCAAAGCGAATCAGCCATACGCATACACATGTCCCCATATCCCCTCCCTCTCGAGCCTCCCTCCCACCCTCCCTATCCCACCCCTCTAGGTCATCACAAAGCGCCAAGCCGATCTCCCTGTGCTATGCTG
The DNA here is from genome assembly GCF_949752795.1 of Hyperoodon ampullatus. NCBI lineage: Eukaryota > Metazoa > Chordata > Mammalia > Artiodactyla > Ziphiidae > Hyperoodon > Hyperoodon ampullatus. Next base: position 93,860,351 of record NC_136924.1, read on the forward strand.
CTGCTTCCCACCAGCCAACTATTTTACATTCGGTAGTATATATATGTCAATGCTACTCTCACTTAACCCTAGCTTCACCCTCCCACTCCATGTCCTCAAGTCCATTTTCTATGTCTACCTCTTTATTCCTGCCCTGCAACTAGTTTCTTCAGTACCATTTTTTTTTTAGATTCCATATACATGCGTTAGCATATGGTATTTGTTTTTCTGACTTACTTCACTCTGTATGACAGACTCTCAGTCCATCCATCTCACTACAACTAACTCAATTTCCTTTCTTTTTTATGGCTGAGTAATATTCCATTGTCTATATGTGCCACATCTTCTTTATCCATTCATCTGTCGATGGACATTTAGGTTGGTTCCATGTCCTGGCTATTGTAAATAGTGCTGCAGTGAACATTGTGGTACATGTCTCTTTTTGAATTATGGTTTTCTCTGGGTATATGCCCAGTAGTGGGATTGCTGGGTCATATGGTAGTTCTATTTTTAGTTTTTTAAGGAACCTCCATACTGTTTTCCATAGTGGTTGTATCAATTTACATTCCCACCAACAGTGCAGGAGGGTTCCCTTTCACTACACCCTTTCCAGCATTTATTGTTTCTAGATTTTTTGATAATGGCCATTCCGACCAGCGTGAGGTGATACCTCATTGTAGTTTTGATTTGCATTCTCTAATAATTAGTGATGTTGAGCATCTTTTCATGTGCCTCTTGGCCATCTGTATGTCTTCCTTGGTGAAATGTCTATTTAGGTCTTCTGCCCATTTTTTAACTGGATTGTTTGGGTTTTTTTTTATATTGAGCTCCATGAGCTGTTTGTATATTTTGGAGATTAATCCTTTGTCTTTTGTTTCATTTGCAAATATTTTCTCCCATTCTGAGGGTTGTCTTTTTGTCTTGTTTATGGTTTCCTTTGCTATGCAAAAGCTTTTAAGTTTAATTAAGTCCCATTTGTTCATTTTTGGTTTTATTTCTGTTACTCTAGGAGGTGGGTCAAAAAAGATCTTGCTGTGGTTTATGTCAAAGAGTGTTTTCCCTATGTTTTCCTCTAAGAGTTTTATAGTATCTGATCTTACATTTAAGTCTTTAATTCATTTGGAGTTTTTTTTTGTGTGTGTATGGTGTTAGGTAGTGTTCTAATTTCATTCTTTTATGTGTAACTGTACAGTTTTCCCAGCATCACTTATTGAAGAGGCTATGTTTTCTCCATTGTATGTTCTTGCCTCCTTTCTCATAAATTAGGTGCCCATATGTGTGTTGGTTTATCTCTGGTATTCTATCCTGTACCATTTATCTATATTTCTGTTTTTGTGCCAGTACCATACTGTCTTGATTACTGTAGCTTTGTGGTATAGTTTGAAGTTAGGGAGCCTGATTCTTCCCACTCCATTTTTCTTTCTCAAGATTGCTTTGACTATTTGGGGTCTTTTGTGTTTCCATACAAATTGTCAAATTTTTTGTTCTAATTCTGTGAAGAGTGCCATTGGTAGTTTGATAGAGATTGCATTGAATCTGTAGATTGCTTTGGGTAGTTTAGTCATTTTCACAATATTGATTCTTCCAATCCAAGAACATGGTATATTTCTCCATCTGTTTATGTCATCTTTGATTTCTTTCATCAGTGTTTTATAGTTTTCTGAGTACAAGTCTTTTGCTTCCTTAGGCAGGTTTATTCCCAGGTATTTTATTCTTTTTGTTGCAGTGGTAAATGGGAGTGTTTCCTTAATTTCTCTGATTTTTTGTTGTTGGTGTATAGGAATGCCAGAGATTTCTGTGCATTAATTTTGTATCCTGCAACGTTACCAAATTAATTGATGAGTTCTAGTAGTTTTCTGGTGGCATCTTTAGGATTTTCTATGTAAAGTATCATGTCATCTGCAAACAGTGACAGTTTTACTTCTTCTTTTCCAATTTTCTTTTGTTTTTCTTTTATTTCTTTTTCTTCTCTGATTGCTGTGGCTAGGACTTCCAAAACTATGTTGAATAAGAGTGGCAAGGGCTTCCCTGGTGGCGCAGTGGTTGAGAATCTGCCTGCTAATGCAGGGGACACGGGTTCGAGCCCTGGTCTGGGAGGATCCCACATGCCACGGAGCAACTAGGCCCATGAGCCACAACTACTGAGCCTGCGCGTCTGGAGCCTGTGCTCTGCAACAAGAGAGGCCGCGAGAGTGAGAGGTCCGCGCACTGCGATGAAGAGTGGCCCCCGCTTGCCACAACTAGAGAAAGCCCTCGCACAGAAATGAAGACCCAACACAGCAAAAATAAATTAATAAACTCCTACCCCCAACATCTTAAAAAAATTAAAAAAAAACCCCAATACTGGGTTAGAACATGGGAACTGGTGGGTACCAGCAGCCCACCACTACCCACCCAGTTTCTCTACCTCCAAACAGAATTAAAAAAAAAAAAAAAAAGAGTGGCAAGAGTGGACATCCTTGTCTTGTTCCTGATCTTAGTGGAAATGTTTTCAGTTTTTCACCATTGAGTCTGATGCTTGCTGTGGGTTTGTCATATATGACCTTTATTATGTTGAGGTAGGTTCCCTTTATGCCCATTTTCTGGAGACTTTTTATCATAAATGGATGTTGAATTTTGTCAGAAGCTTTTTCTGCATCTATTGAGATGACCATATGGTTTTTATTCCTTGATTTGTTAATGTGGTGTATCACATTGATTGATTTGCATATATTGAAGAATCTTTGCATCCCTAGGATGAATCCCACTTGATCATGGTGTATGATCCTTTTAATGTCCTGTTGGATTCTGTTTGCAATTATTTTGTTCAGGATTTTTGCATGTATGTTCATCAGTGATATTGGTCTATAATTTTCTTTTCTTGTGATATCTTTTTCTGGTTTTGGTATCAGGGTGATGGTGGCTTTGTAGAATGAATTTGGGAGTGTTTCTACCTCTGCAATGTTTTGGAAGAGTTGGAGAAGGATAGGTGTTAGCTCTTCTCTGAATGTTTGATAGAATTCGCCTGTGAAGCCATCTGGTCCTGGACTTTCATTTGTTGGAAGATTTTTAGTTATGGTTTCAATTTCATTATTTGTAATAGGTCTGTATATATTTTCTAATTCTTCCTGGTTCAGTCTTGGAAAATTGTATCTTTCCAAGAATTTGTCCATTTCTTCGTGGTTATCCATTTTATTGGCATATAGTTGTTTGTAGTAGTCTCTTATAATCCTTTGTATTTCTGCAGTGTCAGTTGTGATTTCTTCTTTTTCATTTCTAATTTTATTGATTTGCATCCTCTCCCCTTTTTTCTTGATGAGTCTGGCCAAGGGTTTATCAATTTTGTTTATCTTCTCAAAGAACCAGGTTTTAGCTTTATTGATCTTTGCTATTGTTTTCTTCATTTCTATTTCATTTATTTCTGCTCTGGTTGTTATGATTTCTTTCCTTCTACTGACGTTGGGTTTTATTTGTTCTTCTTTCTCTAGTTGTTTTAAGTGTAGGGTTAGATTGTTTATTTGAGATTTTTCTTGTTTCTTGAGGTGAGATTGTATTGCTATAAACTTCCCTCTTAGAATTGCTTTTGGTGCAGCCCATAGGTTTTGGGTTATTGTGTTTTCATTGTAATTTGTTTCTATGTATTTTTTTATTTCTTCTTTGATTTTTTCAGTGATCTCTTGGTTTTAGTAGTGCACTGTTTAGCCTCCATGTATTTGTGTTTTTTACAGTTTTTTTTTTCCTGTAATTGATTTCCAGTCTCATAGTGTTGTGGTCAGAAAAGTTGCTTGATACGATTTCAATTTTCTTAAATTTTCCGAAGCTTGATTTGTGACCCAAGATGTGATCTATTCTGGAAAATGTTCCATGTGCACTTGAGAAGAAAGTGTATTCTGCCACTTTTGGGTGGGAGGTTCAATAAATATCAGTTAAATCTATCTGGTCTATTGTATCATTTAAAGCTTGTGTTTTCGTGCCACTGAGCGGCTGGGCCCGTGAGCCATGGCCGCTGAGCCTGCGCGTCCGGAGCCTGTGCTCCGCAACGGGAGAGGCCACGACAGTGAGAGGCCTGCGTACCGCAAAATAAAATAAAATAAAATAAAGCTTGTGTTTCCTTATTTATTTTCTGTTTGGATGATCTGTCCATTGGTGTAAGTGGGCTGTTAAAGTCCCCTACTATTTTTGTGTTACTGTCGATTTCCTCTTCATGGTTGTTAGCATTTGCCTCATGTATTGAGGTGCTCCTTTTTTGGGTGCATAACATTTATAATTGTTATATCTTCTTCTTGGATTGATCCCTTGATCATTATGTAGTGTCCCTCCTTATCTCTTGTAACAGTCTTTATTTTAAACTCTATCTTATCTGATACGAGGATTGCTACTCCAGCTTTCTTTTGATTTCCGTGTGCATGGAATATCTTTTTCCATGCCTTCACTTTCAGTCTGTATGTGTCCCTAGGTCTGAAGTGGGTCTCTTGTAGACAGCATATATATGGGTCTTGTTTTTGTATCCATTCAGCCAGTCTGTGTCTTTTGGTTGCGGCATTTAATCCATTTACATTCAAGGTTATTATTCGATGTGTATGTTCCTATTACCATTTTCTAAATTGTTTTGGGTTTGTTTTTGTGGGTCTTCTCTTCTCTTGTGTTTCCTGCTTAGAGAAGTTTCTTTAGCATTTGTTGTAAAGCTCGTATGGTGGTGCTGAATTCTCTTAGCTTTTGCTTGTCTGAAAAGTTTTGACTTCTCCATTGAATCTGAATGAGATTGTTGCTGGGTAGAGTAATCTTGGTTGTAGGTTTTCTCCTTCATCACTTTAAGTATATCCTGCCACTCCCTCTGGCCTGAAGAGTTTCCACTGAAAAATCAGCTGATAACCTTATGGGGATTACTTTGTATGTTATTTTTTGTTTTTCCCTTGCTGCTTTTAATATTTTTTCTTTGAATTTAATTTTTGTTTGTTGGATTAATATGTGTCTTGGGGGCCTCCCTGGTGGCGCAGTGGTTGAGAGTCCGCCTGCCGATGCAGGGGATACGGGTTCGTGCCCCGGTCTGGGAGGATCCCATATGCCGCGGAGCGGCTGGGCCCGTGAGCCATGGCTGCTGAGCCTGCGCATCCGGAGCCTGTGCTCCGCAACGGGAGAGGCCACAACAGTGAGAGGCCCGCGTACCACAAAAAAAAAAAAAAAAAAAAAAAAAAATGTGTCTTGGTGTGTTTTTCCTAGGGTTTATCCTGTATGGGACTCTCTGTGCTTCCTGGACTTGGGTGACTATTTCCTTTCCCATGTTAGGGAAGTGTTCAACTATAATCTCTTCAAGTATTTTCTCAGACCCTTTCTTTTTCTCTCCTTCTTCTGGGACCCCTATAATTTGAATGTTGGTGCGTTTAGTGTTGTTCCAGATGTCTCTGAGATGTCTTCAATTCTTTTCATTCTTTTTTCTTTATTCTGCTCCTTGGCAGTTATTTCCACCATTTTGTCTTCCAGCTCACTTATTCATTCTTCTGCCTCAGTTACTCTGTTATTGATTCCTTCTAGTGTATTTTTGATTTCAGTTATTGTGTTGTTCATCTCTGTTTGTTTGTTCTTTAGTTCTTCTAGATCTTTGTTAAACATTTCTTGTATTTACTCAACCTGTGCCTCCATTGTATTTCTGAGATTCTGGATCATCTTTACTATCATTACTCTGAATTCTTTTTCGGGTAGATTGCCTATTTCCTCTTCATTTATTTGGTCTTGTAGGTTTTTACCTTGCTCCTTCATCTGTAACATTTTTTTGCTGTCTCATTTTTTTTTTTTTTTTTGAGTGGGATTGTTTTCCTGTCTTACTGGTTGTTTGGCCTGAGGCTTCTAACACTGGAGTTTGTAGGCTATTGGGTAGAGCTGGGTCTTGGTGCTGAGATGAGGAACTCCGTGAGACCTCACTCTGATGAATATTCCCTGGGATCTGAGGTTCTCTGTTAGTCCAGTGATTTGGACTCGGAGCTCCCACTGCAGGAGCTTTGGCCTGACCCTGGGCTTGTGAACCAGGATCCTGCAAGCTGCCGTTTCACTTTGGGGTTCCTCCTGTCTCCTTGGGGGTCATGGTCCTGCACCAGTGGCCGGCAGGTGCCCTAGTTGTTGGGAGACGCTAACTGTACATCTTCCCACACCGCCATCTTGACCAATTTCTTATTGTTTATAATAATTTTCAGTGAATTTTTGTGTGTTCTCCAAGAAAACATCGTAGTATCACCAAAGGTTACACTTGTCATTTTTTCTTCTTGTCTAATTCATTTGAATAATACTTAGAGTTATGTTAAACAGAAATAGAAATAGTGATAGACAGCCTTGTCTCATTTATGAATTTATCAGAGACCATATATAAACATATATGTATGTATGTAATGTGTTTACACTTGTTCTATATATATGTAATGTGTGTGTGTATATATTCATATGTAATGTCAAGGAAGTATCCATCTATTCCTATTATAAGAGTTTTTGATGGATGCCTTTTTAGAAATCTTATTTTAGAAAATTAAGATAAATCCCTGAATTTTAGATTTATTGACCAGATGGGAGATATTCCAAGCAGTATGGGGGATAGATTAGTGAGACAAAAAATCTTATCCAGACAGTAGTGTGACTCTTAAGTTTATAAGAGGGTCAGGGGAATGTTTTCAGAATGGAGCATGTTGCAGTAAAACATGTTTTATTTACTGGCAAATGGGATGTATTGTTGTATTGCTCTGGTACTTAATCGTCACACTGAATTGCTGCTTATAATTAAAGGTTAAATCCAACATGGGACATTTTGAAATAACTCCATATTCTTCCGCATACCTGCACTGTTCAGATCTTCCTGGAAAGGAATACATTTTGTTTAAAAAAAAAAAAAAAGTAACGTTTCCATTCATGTTTGCTTTTTTGGTTAACATCCTTAAGTGTAGACACTTTTGTAAAGCCTCCTTTTTGATGTGAAAAATAATAAAACTCCTGATTTGAAATTAGTGAAGGAAAAGAATGTGGAGAATCTAGAGAAAATATTAGTGTTTTTCTTTCTGGGGCAGGTTAAAGTAGATGCAGTAATGCTACCTGAAGACCAAGGCCTCTTTTGATGGTTTTAAGTTTGCAGAATCAATGTGTACTGTCTTTGATCTGGTATTTGGAAAGAGATCGAGCTCATGTTAAACCTCCCAAGTTGTGCTTTGACACTTTGGAGGCTGACACAGGTTTTTACATTATTTTCTACTTCCTGGAATGAGCTTTTTAATGGACTTGATACAGACAGCAGCAGCAAAGAATGAATGACTGAACCAAGTTGAGTGACTGTGCCCAGGTAACAAAGATGGGAGAGGAGGACCCAAGAGAGTTAATGCTGATAAGGATCCCACATGCTTTACTGTTGCTTAAGCTCTCCAGGGAGTTCAAAGGATGTTACAGTATGGTCTGATTACCTCTCCCAGCAACTCTGGACCATAGGTAATAAGTAGAAAGGAAGCTCTCATCTTTGGTAGTTAAATGCTGGAATTGGAACAATGAGAGCCCTGTTCCTCTAGCATTCCCCAAACACTGTACAATGGAAACCCCAGTCTTCTCTGGATTCCCTCTCCAGGTGAGGTGACACTGGCCAGGACTCCTCTTGCCCTCCTCTTAGTTGAGTCAGCTTTGGTTTCCCCCTTGTGTTAGAGAAAGTGAATCCCACACTTCTTTTAATCACAATTGACAATACTGGCTTTGTGGATTCAGCTGTCTCTCCAGTGCCTACTCTTGATGAAGGGTGAAAAGTGATAAGCTAGAAACTGGATTCATTGAGCTGGTTTGGCTACAACTCAATGACCCCAGGCAAACAAGTCTTATCAACTTTCATTAGATCAATTCTAATCCCTGAACTGTGTAATTCTTCCCAAGCTACAGTCCTTCCCATATCTCTAGATGCAAAGAAACTTTGAAAAGTAACCTGCAGGTGTCTGGATGGGGGATTTGGGGAGGAATGTATCACTGACAGATGCAGGTTTTGGTGACTGTTCATAGTGGCATCTATTATATAATTTTAAAGTTTCTGAGAGAGCTCATGTTGCTTATTTTTGAAAAAGTGAAGTGAGGAAAAGGGGAAGGGATAAGAAAAAATTCCCAGAATTGAGTTTTTGAAAAAGAAAGATGAACTTAGTATTTACCTGCAAATTATACTTGTCATTATTATAGTTGTATCAGAATAGTGACTCACATCTTGAGATAAGGATTCAGGGTACTGTGGCAGCCCAGATCAGGCTTCTGAATCTAGAGCTTCTGCGGGAGAGAAATTCACTCCACAGAAGGAACACAAAGTTCCTCTCAGTACCTCTCAGACCATTCGTCATAAAATTGAGTGTAAAACATAGTTCCTGTGGAAACCTCAATTTATGCCCACATAATAGGTGGTATTGAATATGAAGGAGAAAGTATGGATGGGAACTGAAGGGATGAGAAACAGAGTAGAGGTTATGGAAATAGCAGAATGACCAAAGAATAATGTAATCTGGTGTCATTTTGTATGTGGGCAAACAATAACACACATGTTCTTGAGTCAGCAAAAAATTAAACTGTCTAAACATTTAATAAACCAAGGAGCTATAACAGTGATAAAACTTCTATCCAAAAAAATAAAGACTTAAAGTTTATTAAAGTCATTCAGCCAATGCAATATTGAAGAAGAAAGTTGGAGGACTGATACTACCTGACTTCAAGACATACTATAAAGGTACAATAATCATGATAGTGTGTTAGGACTTCCCTGGTGGCACAGTGGTTAAGAATCTGCCTGCCAATGGAGGGAACACGTGTTCGAGCCCTGTCTGGGAAGATCCCACATGCCGCGGAGCAACTAAGCCCGTGCGCCACAACTACTGAGCCTGCGCTCTAGAACCCGTGCTCCACAACAAGAGAAGCCACTGCAATGAGAGGCCCATGCACTGCAACGAAGAGTAGCCCCTGCTCACCGCAACTAGAGAAAGCCCGCAGGCAGTAACGAAGACCCACTGCAGCCAAAAATAAATAAATAAATTTATTAAAAAAAAAAAAGGTAGTGTGTTATTGGCAAAAGAACAAATAGGTCAGTGGAACAGAATAGAGAGCCCAGAAATAGACCCACATAATATAGTCAACTGATCTTTACAGAGGAGCAAAGGCAATGTAATGGAGCAAAGATAAGCTTTTGAACAAATGGTGCTGAAACAACTGGACATCCACATGCAAAAAGAAAAAAATGCATCTAAACAGACCTTACATGCTTCACAAAAATTAACTCAAAATGGATCATATACCTAAACGTAAGATGCAAAACTATAAAACTTCTAGAAGATGACACAGGAGAAAATCTAACACAGGTTGACCTTGGGTTTGGTGATGACTTTTTAGATACAATACCAAAAGCACAATCCATGAAAGGAGGAATTGATAAGTTGGACTGCTTAAAATTAAATTCCATCTTATGAAAGACACTCAACAGAACAAAAAGACAATCCACAGAGTAGGAGAAAACAGTTGCAAAAGTTATATCTGATAAAGGACTGTTCTCCAAAATATGCAAATAACTCTTAAAACTCAACAATGAGAAAACAGCTCAATTAAAACAATGAGTCAAGGGCTTCCCTGGTGGTGCAGTGGTTGAGAGTCCGCCTGCTGATGCAGGGGACGCAGGTTCGTGCCCCGGTCCGGGATGATCCCACATGCCGTGGAGCGACTAGGCCCGTGGGCCACGGCTGCTGAGCCTGCGCGTCTGGAGCCTGTGCTCCGCAACGGGAGAGACCACAACAGTGAGAAGCCCGCGTACCAAAAAAGAAAAAAAAAAAGTCACATCCAGTGGTTAGGACACCACACATTCACTGCCGAGGGCTTGGGTTCAATCTCTGGTCAGGGAACTAAGATTCCACAAGCTGTATGGTGCAGCCAAAAAAAAAAAAAAAAAAGGATATGCAGATGACAAGCACATGAAAAGATGCTCCACAGCATATGTCATTAGGGAAGTGCAATTAAAACAATAATGAAGTATCACTACACACCCATTATAATGGCCAGAATCCAGACCACTAACAACAGAATGCTGACAAGGATATGGAGCAGTAGGAACTCTCATTCATTGCTGAGGAACGTGGGCATACAAAATGGTACAGCTACTTTGCACGACAGATTGGCAGTGTCTTACAAAACCAAACGTAGTCTTACCATACGATCCAGCAGTCATGCTTCACAATATTTACCCAAATGAATGGAAAACTTATGTCCACACAAAAACTTGCATACAGATGTTTATAGCAGCTTTATTCATAATTGCCCAAACTTGGAAGCAACCAAGATGTTCTCCAGTAAGTGAATGGATAAACTGTTCCGTCCAGACAATGGAATATTATTCAGCACTGAAAATGATTTATCAAGCCATGAAAAGACATGGTGAAACCTTAAATGCATATTACCAAGTGAAAAGGCTATGTACTGTATGATTCCAACTACATAACATTCTGGGAAAGACAAAACTATGGAGACAGTAAAAAGGTCAGTGGTTGCCAGGGGTTATAGGGAGGAAGGGATGAATAGACCGAGCACAGAGATTTTTTAGGGCAGTGAAACTATTCTGTGTGATGCTGTAATGGTGGCTACATGTCCTGATATATTTGTCCAAAATATCATAGAATGTGCAACACCAAGAGTGAATCATAATGTAAACTAGGGACTTCGGGTGATAATGAAGTGTCAGTATCAATTCATCAGTTGTGGCAAATGTACCACTCTTGTGGGGCATGTGGATTATTGGGAGGCTGTGGATGTGTAGAGGCAGGGGGTGTGTGGGAAATCTCTGTATCTTCTGCTCAGTTTTGCTGTGAACCTAAAAATGGCTCTTAAAAAATAAAGTTTATTAAAACAAAGACAAAAATAGGTTATTCAGGTCTTAAAATAGTAATTTCATTTTCTGAAACTTGTATTTACATTTCATATCACCAATATGCCTGACAAATGAATTATTTCTTGATTAAACAAAATTTTGAATTCTAAAAATATTGAAAATTGGATAAGGTTGGGGATTTTGTTAAATATAGGGAATATATGTCTAGAAGAAAGAAGCACATTCTCTGATCTTCTACTTCCTAGAAATCCCTCTGTCACAGATTTATATTTTGGCAAAGGTGAGAATGGGCTGGCTACCCTGACAGCTAAACTTTAACTGGTGATTTGCGTGAAGGAGCAAAGCCCTTGCCTGCCTATTGGAAGATGAAATTACCACAAAGAACTTCAGAGGGGCTGCATTTAGATACAGCTCATTATATCTTTTTAATTTTTATTTATTTTTAAAATTTTATTTAATTCATTTATTTTTGGCTGTGTTGGGTCTTTGTTGCCGTGCGTGGGCTTTCTCTAGTTGCAGCGAGCGGGAGCTACTCTTTGTCGCAGTGCGCGGGCTTCTCATTGCACTGGGTTCTCTTGTTGTGGAGCACAAGCTCTAGGCGCGCAGACTTCAGTAGTTGTAGCTCGCAGGCTCTAGAGCACAGGCTCAGTAGTTGTGGCACACGGGCTTAGCTGCTCCGTGGCATGTGGGATCTTCCCGGACTAGGAATCGAACCCGTGTTCCCTGCATTAGCTGGCGGATTCTTAACCACTGTGCCTCCAGGGAAGTCCCTCTTTTTTATTTTTTATTTTTATTGCCTGGGGAGTGTCTCAGCTGAGGGCTTGGGTGGAATCTGGGCTGAGTCTGTGTAGTTGGGGCTAGGAATTTTGCCCCATTGGCAAGGGTAAAGCTTGGCAGAGGCTGGGGGTTACCCCAAAGGAAGACTGGTTGCAAGGAGTCAGACCCCAGGAGCAAGTAGAGAAGCAAGGTGGAGTCTGAAAGGAGATTCCAGTAGGTGACTCATAGTAAAAGTCCTAGGTTAGTTTCAGAGGCAGAGACTGGCCAAACCATGCACAGATGTTTCCTCAAAACTGGATAGATGATTGCCACTTGAGCTGGATTCCATCATAGCATTTATACCTGTTACTCTATCTCTGTTTTTAAAGGGAGATAAAAGGATATAGTTTATGACAGGAAGAAACAAAGATGGCTGTGGGGTTACAGGTTCTACCAAGCTAGTAGGACTGACTGTAGTCATTACTAAGCCAGTTAGTCTAACAAGTGTCTGGGCAACTTGACTGGATGGGGTACAACCAGGAAAAGGTCAAAATTGTTTAGAATGCATTGTCAACTCTTTGCCTATTTTTAGGTACCACACAGGTGAATCTTGCCAATGGAAAGCCCAAGGAACTCTTAGATGGATCAAGGAATGACAAAAGTATCTTTAAAAGCGATGTGTTTACATTTGATCTCTTCAATCCTTTGAATATTTATTGTTTCATTAAGAGATGCTCTTGGGTCTAATGGGATCTCTTTACTTTGTTGGGGCTGATTTTGTTTTCCCATTTCCTCAAACTGCTGGCTGTTCCCTTCTTCCAACCAGGCAGGACTGCCTTAAAAATAGGACTACAGCAGGAATCCTGTGGTGGTTGGAAGAGCCTGAATCTTTTGAGAGCCCCACTCAGCTTTCCCATCTTGAGGCGCTTCCCCTCTACTCAACTCCCTCCATCCCAGTTCTTGGCTTTGGAGGACCAGATCAGCCTTTCTGCCCCAGTTCACTCTCCAGAGCTCCCACAGGGACCACTTGGTCTTGATCCTTCTTCCCTGAGAATATTTCCCAGCTACAAGAGTAATAAAGCATAGATAACATGAGTCAGTTATGTTTCTGCCTTCCTGGAGCTTAAGAAATTTGGGGTGGGATGGGCAGCAGCAAAGATGTGCATAAATAATCACACATCAAGTCAGAATCCAAAAAATCATCATTGGAAACCAGTATATTCATGTAGTGAGTCAACCAATCACTATTTATCAGAGCTAATTTTGGGCTAGTTGTGGTTTGGAATCTAGTTTCTGGATTTTTTTTTTTTTTTTAAAGATAGTCTTCTTTCTGGCTGATGCACTTTTATGGAGTGCCCAATATAGTGGAAACAGCTAAAAGAAGAGATGGGGCGATAGCTTTCTGTGAGGTGATACACACCTTATTCCTGTAATGGACTCTCATGATGAATGCCTTAGCTATTCCAGATGCTTCCAAGTCACTCTATTTCCCCCTCACTACAGAATTGAACATAGAGAGCTAGACATGGAGGGTTCACAAAGTGTCAGTGTACTTTAGTTATGAAATAGGACAGAGCTCCTCCTTTTGAGTAGAGAAATCTGGTTCTGCTTTTGGATACTACCTGTCTGACTCTGAACTTTGAACTCCTAAGATGTCAAATGTTAGATGGCTTTGGTGTGGACTTATTGATACTCATTTAGATGGACCAAGGAATGGCAGAGATATCCTTTAAAAGCAATATGTTTACATTTGATTCATTTAATCTAATAAATTTTATTGAGTTATTAAGAGAAGGGATTTAATGAGATCATTTGTTGGATATAAGCAGCTACGATTTGTAAAAGAGGTTGTTTATAGGTGAGAAAAAGGACTGACCAAAGGCAATTCATACCGTTTGGGAATAAATAAAATTAAGCCCTTAATTAATACTTTACCCTCAAAGTATGATTCATAATCTGGTTGATTTATTGCTCTTTGTGTAACTTGTTGAGATTTTATATCAGGGGCAACATTTCCCATCATCCCTCTCTGTGCTCCTGAAAAAATCAGCCATCCTAGAACACAGGGCAAAACCTTCATTCTACAAAAAAAAAAAAAAAAAAAAAAATTGAATCCCTACTATTTTCCAAGTGCTATAGTAGACATCTACCACTCATTATTTCATTTAGTCATATCACAGCAACTAAAGGAACTGGGTATTACCATTATTTTATAGAGAGTTTCTACAGCTAGTGAACAGCTTACCCCAACCCCAAAGCCTTTCCCCAGAGGGAAAGGTAGTAGGACCATTCAAGGTGAGACCATCTGCTAAGGGTGGGGAAAAGAGCAGAGTAGGTTCCAAAGGCACAATTTACCTATTTACAAAGTTTCACAGGGCCAGTTCTCTCCTGCAGTACAAAACCTGAGAGCTGGGTATCTCCAGGACCATAAGTGCCGCCCATCATAAATTTGTTTGCATCTCAGTCCGGTGTAAACATTTTAGTATTATGAAGAGCAACAGTGCATTGTTTTGCTCTTTTTCAAAGTGTGATGGTTTGGGCTCTTTCATAATACCTTCCAGAGCCTATATAAGTGTTATTATTTGCTGGATTTGGGATTTTTATATCTATCTGATGAGTGAGATTGTTCCATAATTTCCATTTTTGTATCATCCTTATATGGTTTTGGTATCAGGGTTATGTTAGTCTTTTGAGTACATCTTGTACTTTGACCGTTTTGACTCTTTAGTTCTATAGTCAGCAAACAAATGCCTATTTTCAGAAGTTCCCATTTTGTTTATCTCCAGTAATACTATTGATATTTGCCTTAAAGTCTACTTTGTCTAATATTAACATAGCCACTTCAGCCTTCTTATGCTTGCTGTTTGCATGGCATATTTTTCTATCCATTTATTTTTAACCTGCCTACTCCTTTATATTTCAAGTGTGTTTCTTATAGACAGCATATACTTGAGTCTTGCCTTTTTAGCCATTCTGACAATCTCTGTCTTTTATTTGGAGTGTTTAGTCCTTTCCATTTAGTGTAATTATCAGTTTGATTGTCTACAGTCTATTCTTTGTTTTCTATTTGTCACATCCGTTCTATTACTGGTTTCTTTTGGGTTAAATGAATATTTTTAACAATTCCATTTTAATTCATCTGTTAACCTATTAGCATTTTAAAGTGATTGCTTAGACATTACAATATTTATCCCTAACTTTTTTAGAGTCCTAGAGTTACTATTGTATTGCTTCATGTAAAATGTAAGAACCTGGTAACCATATAGGTACATTTATCACCTTCCCTGTTATCATTCTTCCTTTAGTTGTTATGTGTATTACATTTCTGTATGTTATCCCACACCATGACGCTAAAACTTTTGCTCTAACCTCAATTCATTCAAAGTTTTGCCATTTTGGCCACTAGTCTACCTAACAGTTTCTGGAACAAGAATGAAAATCAAGGCCTAGTTTATAGCCTCAGTGGACTCCTTGTTTCTGAAACTGTCCAGGTGTATTTATAAATTGCTGAGAAGCCTACAGGAAGCCACTTTATTGGAACACCCAATTGCAAACTTTCAGCTAATAAACTAGGTTTATTCATCCTCTTTTTAAACTTAAATTGCAGTGAGCATCCAAGCCTCTTTCCTCCCACACAAACCAGTTCCTTGTATTTCTTCATGCAAAATCAAATACTTCTGCCATGCACTTTATTATAACACTTTGGCACCAAGCTGTCCATAAAATTAATATTTTTTATGGTTTTTTTTTTTGCATTTCCTTCTGAAACAATATCTTATGTTTTTTCTGCTTTCAGAATCTGTTTTTCCTAAGACTAAATTGTCTTCTCAAGTATGGGACTTTTCATATCTGATGTGTGCTTTCCGGAAAATTTTCCTCTCTTCTTTTGCCTTCATGTTTATGCTGTTGGTTGGTAGCTTTTGAGGACTGTTTTTTTTTTTTTAATTCCTTGCCTAGGTGTTTTCCTGACTCTTTGTGCCAAAGCCAGTGAACCATACAGAAGCATGCTAGCTATGCCACTGGGTAGCTATGTGACTTCAGGTCAGTCATTAATTCCTTTGAGCTCCAGTTTACATAAAATTATGTAAGATTCCTTCTAGTTCTAATATTCTATTGATATGTTCCTATGACTCAAACTGTACTTTTAGTGACATATAAACACTAGTGGGAGGGGGCTTTGGAACTGCTATAGCAATATTATCAGTTGTTCACACACACATAAGCACATGCAAGTACATATAAACACACACATAGAACTCTCCTCTCTTATTATCCTCTGACACTTATGGTTTTGAGCATCCTTACCTTTAGAAGCTGCTTCTGTATATCTCCTGATTCTCACCCCATATCAAGCTACCTGCTCCTTGCTATTCAAATACCCTCAGTGCTTATATTCTTGAATTGGGCTTTTACCCCTTTCAGCTACCCGGGTGATGCACACAGCTCTGATCCTGGCCTTGTACTCCACCTCTGCCTGCTGAGTTCACCAGGGTTTTCCTCCTTAATCCCTTCACCACACCCTCTCCTTCCTGAGAAAAGGCCATGGAAAAAGTTGGTGAAGTTTGTGAAGTCAGGATAGTGAAAAAGAGAGCTGAGGCTGGCCCAAGGTGAAATGACTACTTAAAGGAAGTTTATTTTCAGTATTCTTCCATAAGTCCTTCAGATCCATTTCCTTTCTTTGGTGCCCCACATCCAGTGTTCTCATACTATTCCTTGCTGCCTCAACAGACACCAGAGGCACCTTCACTGAGTTCTCAGGACTCCAAATTCTACGTCACGGTCATGTCCAACTCTTCCCTCCAGCTAGACTTACTTGTCCTGTGTTCACTCCTTAAGAGTTCTCTAATAGCCAAATCAAGAGGGATCTGTGTCAAAGGCTGACAGTAGTTTGAAGAGTTTCCTTTCCTGGATAACATAGAACATGAAAAAACAAATCAGAAGATCTTGGTTTGAAACCAAGCTCTCCTGCATCAATCTATGTGAACTTCACCAAGTAACCCACCATCTCTTGAGTTTGTTTCCCTTTCCTTAAAGTGAGAGAGAATATCTTTTTCATGGGTTTGTAATAAGGATTTATAGATACAGCACATGCAAACAGTCCTTGTAAGTTCTAGGGTAAGTATAAAGATTTTTACTTGGGAATCAAAAACGCTTCTCAGCCTCACCATCTACATTGTTAATTGGGAAAGAGGTCAGTTCATTTGGAAAAAGATGGATCTAGAACAGCCTCCATACTGAAGTTGTTTCTTATAAATTTTGTTCCCTTGAAGAATGAGTGGAAAAAAGAATAAAATGTGAAGAGAAAAGGTAGGTATGATTTGATGAGTGGAAGATAAGACTTTTGGACAGAAGACTGCATATCTACCTACCTCTCCATCCACTTTCTGTAGAGAGGACCCACCCAGTTGAATAATTGTATCATTTATTGAACACCTACAATGTACCAGGCACTTTTTACATACATTTTCTCTACATTTCAAAGAAACCCTTCAGAACTGTAGAAAAGGAAATGGCTACTCAAAGAAAATGAGTAATTTTTACAGGGTCACATTGCTGCAGAGGGTAGAGCCAGGTTCCAAACTCGGCTCTGTCTGATACCAAAGCCTGTGCTCTTTTCAGGAGACCACCCTGATCTTACTTTTTTGAAGAAGCTTACTGATCCATCTCAGAAGCTACATACCACCCGAGGAACCTGGAGCTCCTTCAAAAACGTTCCAAAACAAAGAGCAGGCATTTTTCAAAATAATTTGAAGTTGACTGGCCTGAGGCTGTTGGGCTGGAACTGTTAGAACTATGCCTGAGCAGTCTCCCAAGAACAGGGTTCCTCTGTGGAGCACCCAATAGGGGGTGTGCTTTGGCAAGTCCGAGCCCATCCAAAGGTTGGCACCCAAAATTATAAAGGGAGGGACACTCAAGGAGCTGCGACATCATGATACCGTATCATTATTTTACATTGGTGTAATTCCTGCTTGACTGCTGGTTAAGCCACTTTATGTGTCTGAAATGGAAGAAGCCTTTGTAGGTAAGCATAGAACTGAACTGGGTGTTCTTTTATTTTCCCTTTTTAAAAAAATTTTTTTATTTTTTTTCTGTTCCATTATGGTTTATTACAGGATATTGAATATACTTCCCTGTGCTATACAGTAAGACCTTGTTGTTTATCCATTCTCTATATAATAGTTTGCATCTGCTAATCCCAAACTCCCAATCCAACCCTCCCCTGACCTTGGCAACCACAAGTTGTTCTCTGTGTCTGAGTCTGTTTCTGTTTTGTAGATAAGTTCATTTGTGTCATATTTTAGATTCCACATATAAGTGATATCATATGGTATCTGTCTTTTTCTGACTTACTTTGTTTAGTATGATAATCTCTAGGTCCATCCATGTTGCTGCAGGTGGCATTATTTCATTCTTTTTTATGGCTGAGTAGTAGTCCATTGTATGTATATGTGTGTATATACACGCACACACACACACACCCCACATCTTCTTTATCCATTCATCTATCGATGGACATTTAGGTTGTTTCATTGAACCGGGTATTCTTCATGGCCAACTTCTCAGCCAAGTGGCAGGACAAGGTGCAGGAGTCCCTAAAGTTGCACCTCTTCCTATATTCATGTTGAATGAGTCAGTCCACACCCTTCAAGGGAAGGGACTCAGTGGTCCTCAAGGGTGGCTTTCCCTTGCAAGTGGCCAGGTGCCATGTCATCATGGGCGCTGGGACAATATTTGAAGATGACCATGGTGTTGAACGCTGGCAGCAGAAGGAGAGAATGAAGCATCCCCCAACAAGGGAGCTATATTTGAGTGTCTAAAACCCTGATTACACCTAAGTAGGCTAAACCAAAACCCAAATTTCCCTTTCAATAGAAAATCTTTCTGTCTCGGGGGATGGACTTGGGGAAAGCCATCACTGGAGTTTTCCATCTTCTCCTGGGTTTTTCTCAGGCAGGGAACTGGATTGGGGGCTATTAGAGAAAGGAAAGGAAAGAGCTCCAAACTGAATTGCCCAAAGCAGATTTCAAAGTCCTTGGAGAGTTTGTATTCATCTGCTGATTTGACTAAGCTGCTCCAAGCAGATGCAAATGGTCTCTGCAGGATTTTACTAGAAGAGGAAGAGGAAGAGGCTGGGGGAGCGGAGGATCTTGCAGATTTCTAGTCCTGGGGGAGGCTTCTCCTTCAGGAGGCTGGCAGAGGAAGGATGTCTGACTTCCCAGGTTGTGTTGCAAGGTAATCTACCTCATTTTGGTGAAGGTCTTGACTTAGGGCCCTGTGTGTCTCGAAAGGGGGACATGGTAATTCAGTTGACTAGAAACTAAAGGTCTAACATCCCTCAGCGGTGGTCATTGGGTGATTTTCCCACATGCAATTCTATAGAATCAGAATTACAGACATTTAATGTTTGCAGGGCAGTGTGTACGTGGGTCGAGGGGAGGGTTTGGCAGGAAAGAGAGAAGGGAACTAACACGGACGCGCCAGGATCGTTACACATTTTCTTCATTGAGTCACTGCAGTGGTGCATTGAGGAAAATAACTCTCCAGCAAACAAAGGCTCAAACATTCAGTGAATTGCTGGAGATAGTGGTTAGATGGGTTTAGAATCCAGTACAGCTGCTGTTCCTCCTATTTTTCCACACATCTCTGGAAAGAAGAGATTCTCACCTGGTCACGTGCATGTTTCCCCTTTCTAACAGAAAAGCAGGAGTCCAGCTGTGAGCAAGATAGTCCGGGTGTTTCACAGCTGGATCTCCGGAACACCCAGACTTCTAGGGCTTTGTGACGTGGCTTTCCCTGTGTTCGGGGCTCTCCTCAAAAGTACTGTTCTAATTTCCCAGTCCCCAGACTGAACCCAAACAGCATGTTTTGTGCACATGTGGGCTGAGTAGAGACTTCCTTAACAAGAAGGAGAAAACAAAATCAAGGAACCTCACAAAGTAATCTAAGCTAGAACAAAACCTACACGTATCCTACAGCTATTGAACTGGAACAAAACCAGATCAAAATGCCCTCAGTAATCCCGAACTGAGGCAGTATTTCCCTTGAGTCGAGTCCAACGGCACAAATGAGTTTCACCGAGTGCTCAGGGGCTCTGTGAGGCTGAGAACATGGTCCACAGAGGATGCTGGGCTGCAGACCCTGGTTCAGACACCCCTGGGGCATGAGGGGCTCCGGCAGCCCGTCACCTGGCTGGGCTCGGACCCCTCGTCTGTGTAAGTGATGGGGTTGTACTTGTTCCACGGTCTCCAAACTCAAACGAAACGAGCGGTGGAAACTTTTTCAGGAGGTGTCCTTTTGGGGAATCCCGATGTGTAGAACTGATAAAAGCAGAGGCGCTCGGGGTGAGCTGCTGTTGATAGCTCAGTAGATCCAGAGTGAAGTACAAAAATAATAACAGGTAATATTTAATGTGCCACGTATGGTACTTTTCTGAGCCCTTTCCGTGATAACTCATGTACTCCGCACAGCCATCCTTTTGAAGTGGGTGCTGCTATGATCATCACCCCCATTTCACATGTGAGGACACAGAGGCACAGCGACGTTAAGCCAATTGCCCGAGGTCAGATAGCAAGTGAGAGGAAGCGTGGGATTAAAGGCAGGCATTCCGACTGCACTTGTTTCAACACTCTGCTCTGTGGCTCTCTCCAGCCAGCTGTGCTGGGGACCAGTCTACGTAAGGGATACAAAATAAGAACGGACTCAATCAGAAACTTGGTACCAATGAACTCAGGTGTCTATCTAGAATTCCTGATGTGACTGGCAAGATGAAGGTTGGGCACTGACGCCCAAGTAGACAGGAGCCTCAGGTGGACAAAACCAACATCTTTGCTGGTAATGCCCTATCTCTGATGCTGTTTTGCTCCTGGCACAGCTGGTCACTCCTTGATGATTTCGCAGGCTGTTCCTGCAGCCCTGAGGCCCACTGTCTAGAAATATCTCTTTGCCTATAATTGCAGTAGGCTCAAGTTCTGAGACCAAAGATTCAGTGCGTAATGCTGTTTACCAGGAATGAGGAATTTATTTTATTAACTCATTTTAAAGCCCTTTAATACGCCTCCCAAGAGGCTGCCTATTTCAGAGATTTGCAAAAGGAAAGCGAAGAGGGAATATGAGTTACAGAACAGTGAAAAGTGTTTTGCCAACATGACAGACAGAAGAAATAATTTTAAAACACATTTGGAAGATGGTTTCATTTCAGTAGACATGTAATATATCTCTGTCTTTTATGTGTGAGTGACTAACACTACCTGGTTATGAATGGAAAGGTAACTGTCTTTTAAGGTAGCTTTAGATAAAGTAAAAATGTCGATATGTTCAATGCATGCAGTGAATTTATTTTGTATGCAAGAGTCGTGTTTTCTCCCAGTCTGTAGCTTGTCTTTTCATTTTCTTTTCACTTAACGGTGACTTTCTTTTTTTAATTAATTAACTTATTTTTGGCTGTGCTGGGTCTTCGCTGCTGCGCGCGGGCTTTCTCTAGTTGCAGCGAGCGGGGGCTACTCTTCGTTGCGGTGCGCGGGCTTCTCATTGTGATGGCTTCTCTTGTTGTGGAGCACGGGCTCTAGGCGTGTGGGCTCAGTAGTTGTGGCTCGTGGGCTCTAGAGTGCAGGCTCAGTAGTTGTGGCGCACGGGCTTTCTCTAGTTGCAGCGAGCGGGGGCTACTCTTCGTTGTGGTGCGCGGGCTTCTCATTGCGGTGGCTTCTCTTGTGGAGCACAGGCTCTAGGCACATGGGCTTCAGTAGTTGTGGCGCGCCTGCTCTAGAGCGCAGGCTCAGTAGTTGTGGCGCACGGGCTTAGTTGCTTCGCGGCATGTGGGATCTTCCCGGTCCAGGGCTTGAACCCGTGTTCCCTGCATTGGCAGGCAGACTCTTAACTACTGTGCCACCAGGGAAGTCCCTTAACGGTGACTTTTGAAGAGCAAGTTTTAATTTTGATAAAGTCCAACTTGTCAACAATTTTTTTCTTTCTTGCATTGTGTTTTTGGGGTCATATCTAAGGAATTTGTGTCTAACTCAAGTGAACTCTTTGACTTTACTCCCGCATTCAAAACACCTATTCAGATACACATGTACCAGGCACCACGCGAGGGGCTGGTCATATAAAAGCACATAAAACACTCTCTTCCCCTCTGAGAGCTCTAGTAGGGACAGGGGCAATGAGCAATCCATGGCAGACAGGCATCTAGTTGGATTTACAGAGTGCTTGCCGTTGGGACACCAAGGAGGGAGTGTGTCGTGCTCCCAGGCCATGGAAGGAGGCAAGGCCAACTCAGGTGGTCTGATGTGGGATGTCATAACCAAAACTGGTTGAGGGGACAGGCACAGCGACCCTCAGAAGACTCCAGAAGAGTGTTGCTAAGAGGGTTTGGGGAGAGAGAGAGAGAGAGTAGTCTTCTACTGCCTTCAAAGAGATTTGGCAGAATTTATGTGTTGGCTTTTACTGGCAGAGATCTACCTCGTCAGTCTAGCAGGAATGAGGTCCTTAAAAAAAAAGGTGAATCTGTAAGTACTGACCGTGAGGACACTGCCCCAAGATTGTCTGCTTTTAATGTCAATGTCTTGGGCAGTTTGAGTAGAGGGTCTTTTGGACCAAGAATGGCATCATCCGCTTTCTGTCTGCTCATACTTCTCAAGATTGGTCTTTCCAGAGGCTCAAAGAGGCAGTGGTGCCAGGAATTCTTCCCTCCCATCATGATGGTGACCATGAAGCATCTGGTTACGTGCCCCTGTGTTAAGGTCCAGTATGTGAATAGTTATTCCTTCACTCAGCAGAGACTTTTGCTCATGGTGTTTACTGTTGTTGCTGCCGTAAAAGGAGAACAAGCAGACTTTCTTGCAGAGCAGGACTGGCCCTGGGGACGATTCTAGGGGAGGAGTTGGCAGAGGAGCACACCGAAGAGAGAGGCTAGCTCAGTGTCGCCTTAGGTTCAGAATCTCAGGGCTGACGGATCATTGGTCTCTTGTGACTCTCAAAGTGTGGTCTGAGGACCAGAAGCATCAGCATCACTGGGGAGCTTTTGGTAAACGTGCCGAATCTCAAGCCTTGCCTGGAGAGGAGAGTAGAAGGGTAGATCTGCCCCTGTTTCCTAAGATGGTGACCGTACTGGCAAAATCTGCTTTGTACCCAGACCCCCAGGTGATTCAAAGCACTTTCAGGTTTGAGAAGCGCCGGTCTGGTCCAGTGGTTCTGAAGTCTCTTGCAAAAACCCCGGCTAAGTGGTCACCTGGGCTCTGCTTAATAATTCCAGGAACAGAAGCCAAGGGCGGTGAGAATGATCCTTTTCTTTTTCGATTAGGCTAGTTAGGCAGATAAGTGGATAGAAGGGAATGAATTGCCCGTGCTCTGATTTACAAGGGCAGGCCAGCTGTTAGTTACCTTGAAAATAGCTCATCTTTATAGCAAACAGACTGCTTAAAAGGTTTGGAGGAAGCAAGAAGAGGACTTTGTTATGGGATTCTGTCCATTTAGCCTCCTTCCACAGTATGTCTAGTATTAGGGAAAATGCAGCATATTATGAGTAACATTAATGCAAATTAGTTGTCATCGATTACTTTGTGTATTTACTTTAAATCACCACACACTTTTTTTCATACTATGATGGACAAATGGATGCTAGCAGTGGCTCCCAGACTTCAGCATGCATCAGAATCACCCGGAGAGCTTGGTAGACGAGATTACTAAGCCCCACTCCCAAAGTTTTTGATTCAGTTGATGGGGTGGGAACTTTTATTTGCATTTCTAGCAGTTCCCAGGGGATACTGATCATGGTTATAGAAATAGTAGCTTCAGATGCATTATTAGCACCTTAGGAAATACCTAAACCCCTATTACTCGACACTGTGCTCTGACGATACAGAATAGAGGGCCAAGTTTCAGTAAGTCAAGGTCATGGGCGACAGAATACCTGGGACAACTTAAATATAGAAATAATCTCACAACACTTTCGGAGACCACTGATTCCAAACTTCTGCTTCCCAAACCTATATCGGAGTTGCTTACAAGCAAAATAAATTGCTTCCTTTTCCATTCTCCTCTTAGTTTCTACCCACCACTGATGGCAGGTAGATAGTTCTGGTTGACTGCAGGACGCTTGATGTTGGGATCGTAAGTGCCTACTGGTGGGCAGGTGACTCCACTGGCTAGTGTGGCTGAGACATTTTGAGTGCGGGGCTGGCTCTGAGCTGTGTGATGGATGACCTTCCAGGTCATTATAGGCCTGGGTGTAGTCACATTCATGCCCTCATCACCTATACGTGCACACCCATGATTTCAGCACAGTTGAGGGGCAGTTCTATTGTGGGAAGACCTAGGGTCCTTTAACTCTTCGAGTCAGGTGAGTCTGCAGCAAACTGATCATCTTCGGCACAGCACAGGACCCAAGCCGTCTCTGACTGAGGTTCCTGCTGGAAAATTTCTCCACTTGCGGCAGCTGCTCAGGTTTGAACTGTTTGCTCTGACCTTTCTGGTGCCACTTGTCTAAAGATTGCCTGCAGACTGCTCTGTGACAGAGGCTTCCTGTCAGTGAAAAACCATGACTGCACTTTACACCGTAATTGAGTGGAGACAGGATTTACTTCATTGGACCACCCTGCCTGTCTGACTCCATTTCATATTAAAAACAGAGACTTGGATTTTTTTTTATAAAAAATTTATTGAGATGATGCAATTATAGGCTTTTCTTTAAAAATTATTTGCAATTCACTGGCCCTGAGAAAAGGCTTTTTTTTTGTCTGTTTTTCTTTTTTGTTACATTCATTTGATTCAGTCCCTTATAAACCCCACACCTCATAAACAACAAGAGATTAGAAATTAAAAAAAAAAATTCTAGATTCGTCCTGGTTTGCAGGTGGTTGCAGTCACAAAGAGAAATCTTCAAGAATGTTCCCTTGGCATGTATGAAAGATTCGGGGAGTTTGTCGTTGTTTAGTGTTGATGCAGATGGGGCCCAAAGGGTATCAGGTTAGTCTTCTGTGGTGTTTAGGCAGGCAGGGACCATTGTCACCCCCCCTTCCCACCCACCCCTCCTGGCTCCTTGGATTAGTCCCTTCCTTACTGCTCAGAAGAGGAACAGGCTGAGTGGGTGAAAACTAACTAGCACCGAATGCTTGGGCAGAGAAACTGCCTTTTGTTCTGTGTGTATTTCCCCCCATTTTTATCTTCAGCTTCCTGGGTGGGAAAGGGTCAGATCGGGGTACGGCCAGGCTGGGTCCCAATCCTCATGCTGTCCCTGGCATGCCGTCTGCTCCTAGGACAAGTCACAGGACCTCTCTGACACTCAGATTCCCCTTCCTCAAAAGGGGAGCTAACGTTTCAGACATGTATTCAGAGTTGGATCCTAGGCAGTGAATGGCGGAGGAGGTGTGGTTCCTTAGGCATTTAGGTCCATCCCGTCAAAGCCATTTAAGTTTCTGCTAAATCTACATTCTCACTTGGACAAGGTGTCAGTGTAAGAAGGTGATGGAGCAGGGGGTTCCAAACATACTGCTGAAAAGAGAAAAAAATCCATCGGTTGTTACTCCTCTTTTCCTGTGGGGATACCCCCGCCCCCCCAAAGGGTGTGGAACATCGGTGACGCTACCTTAGGCAAGACAAAGTTGCCTCGGAACAGAAAGATCTTAGAGATAGCATTACTTCCACGTAGCCCGTCCAGCCAATTGCCACTGCTTTCTTCTGATGGAGAGGAAGCACCCTGGTTACCTCAAGGTGCAGAGAAGAGTAGACGCTAGAGAATTTCAAGGTACAAGCGAGACTGTCTGCCTCGGACCCAGCTGGAGGCAAGTTTGCTCCCGTGCAGCATTCTTCTGAGTTCTCCTTTCTCAGTTTCTCATTTTGCAAGCCAAGACCTCCCACGATGGCAACAGGGAAAGGCCAACTACTCAGATCATGGACGTACTTTTAGTTTGGTCCCAGGTGAAATTTTCGTCACCCCTAATGCTTAATGTTGAAGTGAGAAATTTCATGCTAGATAGATTCTGTAGGTAGGAGATACGCTCTCGGAGGGCAAGGATTGTGCCCGATGCTTGGGAATCTCTCGGGGTGTCTAGCAGGTGCTCCATCAAAGTTGCCTAAATTGAACCTGAAATCTTTCAGGTCTGCAGTGTGTAAATGCTGTATCCCTGGCATCAGTATCACTCAGGTATCCTCTCAAAGAACCAATGAGGAGAACCTTTGCCATTAAGGGAGTGAACAGAAAACCAATAACGGTAATACCTGGATGGACAGTGAAGACTACATTGGAATTGCCACCTTCTATTTCTTCAAGTGGCCGAAGGTGTCAGCCTAAGTCTTACAGACTCTTACAGGATATTGCTTTAAATACAGAAATCCTGGGGGCAAAGGGGAATTTCCCCTCCATAACTCAACTGTAAGACTCTTTGGACAATAAGAGCCCGAGTCCTTAAACCTGGGTGAACGGAATGAGATGCTCTAATCTTAGGGAAGAGTGACATCATGCCCGGGTCTCTGGTTTTATGTCACACAAAGAGAGCCTCAGTAAAGATCCACCCTTTCTCTCCAGCCCTGCAACTCAACGGCTTCACAACACACCAGGTATTTGGCTTAATCTCTCCATTGGAGAGCCAACATCAGTCATCTTAGAGGCTGGAAGATGATCACTGTGTGCTATGGAACGCTCTTGAAAGACATCTGTAGTATGCTGGGATCCAGCTGGATTTCATCCCCGTTCGAGCAGACTGAACCCAAACCCTTCATCAGGGGACAGGTAGAAGGTCCCTGACCTCACCGCAAACCCGACCTTCTGGAAGGTAAGAGTGGAGGGAGTGTGTGAGGGTGGGAGGAGGCCGGCCACTCCTGCGCATCTATCTGTGGTCGGATGAGAGGCGGGAGCATTTCCAGTGTCCTTGAGCGATAGTCAGCCTATTTGTCCCTCCCTCCCCGCAGGCTGGTGTCCTCGTCAGTGAGGCTGGGGCTGGGGGAGGGGTGGAGAATTCCTCCTGCCCGTGTGACCACAACCCCTGCCTGCCTGACTCACTCAGAAATGGCCTGAGGACGTGCCTGGGCATCTGGTGGCTTCATCCGGAACGGCTGCTGACAGTGCAGACACGTACCCGGGGGGCCATGAGATGCTCACCCAACTGAGCAGAGGAAGCGGAGAGAAACGAGGACGGGGTGCTTTGTACGGGAGGTCTAATCTTCGTGAGTAAAAAAAGACTGCACTCCTAATGTTGGATTCCGAGCCTGTATTGGAAGAGTTGATTTAGATGGCTATTGAAAAGGAAAAAAAAAACCCCCAAAACTGCAACAGCTTTCTAAAAATATGTTATCATCGACAGTACTAAGGGGTGGCCCCTTCCTCGTTTTATAAGATACTGTTGACCTTATTTTGAGGTGAAAAAGAGCCACACATGGGTCCATTCTGAAACACAGCTAGGAAAGAAGAGGGGAAAAGTAAGGTATGTGAGGAATTTCCCGTCTGCCCAGGCGTGGCAAACACCAGTAACAACTGAGACTACACACTCCAGGGTCCTCCCTCTCAAATGCCCTGTGTCCTGTGGGGACCAGGAAACTTAAAAAAAAAAAAAAAAAAAAAAAGGCTGGGAATTGAAAAAAATGTAGGTGAGGGTATGAAACTGACTGCACGATGGCCTCTGGGATGCAGCAGAGATGACCCTCCATAACCCACTTTGGAATAATTCATACCCCACTGCAGAAGATCTGTCACCTGGACCGTCAGGCCTGTGTGATTTTTTTTTTTTTTTCATTTTTTTCCCACTTCGCAGCACTTACAAACTAATCCCAAGATGCTGGGGCTTCCAAATAACCTGGACAGCCTTCCAGGCTTATCTTACGCTCTGTGGAACCACCAAGCCCCGAGGTTCTCCCAGCTGGGTCAGGGGCAGCCTGCCGGACTAGCGTTCATCTTTCCGGAAGGCAGCAGCCTCCGTGATGTTTCTGGCCGCCCTCCGATAGGTAGCCAAATGCTGGGATGTGGGTTTGATTTTTGTGGTGCCGGCTATAAAGCACCCAGACCACTGATTGCGTTTAGGTGCCAGCAATTCCCAAGACTCTCCAAAGAGGCTGAACTCTGCTGAAAGGCATCTGAAGTTCCACAACAGGCGAGGAGGGAGGACGGGACGGGGCAGGGAAGGAAAGAGAGCCAGAGAGAGAAGAAGAGAGCTCTCCTTTTCACTTTATCTTTTTTAAAAGCATCTTTTTTTTTTTCTTTTTTCTTTTTTTTTCCAGCCAAGACCCAACAGCAACAGGAACAAACCTGATCCACGTGGCAGGATCAAGAGAACCTGAACCCTTTTGCAAGTGTTCTCTCTCCTGACCAGTTGGGCTTCTGCACTTTGTGAGATTTGCAAAAAATATATATATATATAATAGATATATATTTCCATAGGAAAACAACCTCGATGTCTTCCCCTATATGAATGATGAAAAGTCAAACTGCATGGTCTTAAAAAAGAACAAAACCAAAAACACCATGAAACTTAACAACAGGTGGAACGGGGTGGGGGAGGAGTTACAGAGATTCCAAACGAGAAGGAACCATGAAGATGAGTCCCAGGCTGGTGCCCTTGGCCAGAATTCCAGCGCCGCCTTTGCCGAGTGGTTTGTCTAAGGTGCTCCGGGGTCCCTCACGCTGGGCGAGAGAAGTGTCACTGCCATGTCCGGGTCTCTCCCCTTCCGCTCCGTCACGCCCCAGCCATCCTGGCGGGCAGGGCGCCCTTGGCTACCGGCCCGCTGAGCGGGGGGCTGGTTCCTTCAACACTCATCTTCTTGGTATATTTGTTCATCCAGCTCCTGGGACTCAAGATGCTCCAGACGGTCTGTTCGGCCACTCATGATTTCATCCGGGGTTTTCATAAACCTTTGGAAGAGGAAATGGTGGCATGAAGAGGTTACAATTTCCTAAAGCTGTCTTTACCTTGAACTCTAAAAAGAGAGTTCCCATCGCCTTCACACAGCTGGAGAGCTACTGAACCTGGTCATAATGCTAACTTAGCACAAATTAGAAAAAGTTACCCCTTCCTCTGACTGCCTGAAAGTTGGCAAAACAATGATAAACAAAAGTCTAGGATGACTGTAAAGAAGACGGAGCCGTGTGATGCATTCCTGCGTGACCAGGTGAGGGGGCCCTGGGGCAGCACACGTGTCTGCATCTCTGATTTTCAGAGGGTTAGATTTTACAATAGACCTGTGAGCGCTGTATGTCCATTTCCATCCCAGACTGTGAGCCCAAGGAATGGTATTCAAAACGTGAATCTAATGCAAAGGATACAATTAAATGCTAGGTGGAAAAGCTGGGGAATAGGGCAAGATGGTGGAGCTTCTGGAAATTAGAAAGGCCAAAAGAAAGAATCTTTTTCAATGTTATCACCGCTCCACCCCAAATGCTAGCCATTCATCCCCTTTATTCTGTCTTCCTTTGCAGCTAGGTGCATACAGCAAGCCTCATCTTCTTGGTCACTGGGGTCATTTGGAAATTACATCAGTGCCGTGTTTTGACCATGATTTACATGGTTCAGGAAGGGTGCCTGGCTGCAAACATTCCGTCCTTACGGTGGGAGGGCCCTTTCCACAGCCTACACACCGTTCCCTTCCTCTGCTCAGTACCACATGACCTGTCTTAAAACAGACATTTTCTCTCATCACTTCATGTTCAAAAGCCTATGATGAGGGCCTTCCCTGGTGGTCCAGTGGTTAAGACTGTACTTCCAATGCAGGGTGCATGGGTTTGATCCCTGGTTGGGGAACTAAGATCCCACATGCCTTGTGGCATGGCCCAAAAAAAAAAAAAAAATCCTGTGACGACCACTTATCAAGTCAAGGATCCACTCTTTGGGCCCCTCTGTCATCTCAACCCGGAAACTCTTGTTTTTTACTGTTTACTAGCATTAACCCTTTACTCCAGTCTCGCCAGTTCTTTTTCTATAAATCACAGCTCATGCCACCCTCCAAACTTTTAGCTTTGCCCTTATTTGGAACCCTCTTGACTCCTTCCACTCTCTGAGCCCTACTCACTGTCTGGGCTCTTGTCTCATCATCCACACTGAAATCTCCAAGAGCCCCTCCAGTTTAACACTTCACTTGATTACACACTGGGTTTTATACCGAGAAGCCTTCATTTTGGGGCGAGTCTGGCTTCCGACATTCATTTCCTCAAAAATGACTGATCTCTCCTCACAAATGGCACTCTTCTTTCCTTTTATCTTGTTGCAATCACTGTTGGAAGCCTGTGAACCTTCCACCTACGACTACTTTTCTGCCCATTATTGACGATTTTTTTTTTTTTTTTTTTTTGCGGTACGCGGGCCTCTCACTGCTGTGGCCTCTCCCGTTGCAGAGCACAGGCTCCGGACACGCAGGCTCAGCGGCCATGGCTCACGGGCCCAGCCGTTCCGCGGCATGTGGGATCCTCCCGGACCGGGGCACGAACCCGTGTCCCCTGCATCGGCAGGCGGACTCTCAACCACTGTGCCACCAGGGAAGCCCCTATTGCTGATTTTTTTCAAGCAGTCTGTTCCGTAGCATCTGCAGCCTGTCTTCCACTTTTATCCTGGAGCTAACACTTCTCCCTCAACATCTGGAGTCATTAATAATCCCCTCCAGGCCGAGTCCACAGATGTGCTATATTTGGCCCTCTGAACTACCCCTATCCTCTTTTTTTTTTTTTTTTTTTTGCGGTACGCGGGCTTCTCACTGCTGTGGCCTCTCCCGTTGCGGAGCACAGGCTCCGGACGCGCAGGCTCAGCGGCCATGGCTCACGGGCCCAGCCGCTCCGCGGCACGCGGGACCCTCCCAGACCGGGGCACGAACCCACATCCCCTGCATCGGCAGGCGGACTCGCAACCACTGCGCCACCAGGGAAGCCCACCCCTATCCTCTTTTGACGGCTTTTCCATATTAAGTTTCTGATATTCCACACCAGGCTTGCCCAGAAACATTTATCAAAAGCCTCCATAAGGTATAAAACAGAACTATATATATAAAATATAACCCTCTACCTTCTAGGAGCTTATGACCTACTTGTTGGGGAGAAGGACTTCATATATACAACTATTAAAAATGTAAATCACGATGTGGTTTAGGGCCAAGGAAACCCAACATGATGGAAGAAGTGTCTCAGCAGTTGAAGGAGGTCTCATAAAGGGTAGTAGACTTGAGGCAGACCTGGGGGTATATATGTTAAAAAAGCAAAGGTTAAAGTGATGCACATTTCTGGCACAGGGAACCCTATTAGTGTTGGAGGGCAGCTGGCAGTGTGTATTATCAATTTGGGAGGCAGGAGAATGGACCAGAGGCAGAGATTGCTGAATTAATCTAGGTATCAGTCATGAAGTCTAGACATCAGCCTCCACTGCCAGGGAAGCAATAATAATGCTTCTGCTTTGCTTTCATCTTCCAGGTCTCGTGAGCGTACTTGCTATTGGTAGATTCCAACCTGGAGCCTGCTGGTAAGAAATCTTGGGAAATGTGGTTCCCAGGCTTCTAGCCCCTGAAACATAGACTGGAGCGGGAATGGTGCTGAAGAGCCAATGGACTGTCCAGCACAATGATGACTCAGATGTAAGAAGAGTCAAAGATAACTCTAGTGTCAAGGTTGGTTACTTCAACAATGGTGACGCCACTGTTGACGTAACATTTATTCTGGGGGTGGGGAGATTTCCAGTATTCCAGTATGGGAAGAAGGCCTGTCTTGAACATTTCATGTCTGAGATATTAATGTGATATTTAAGAGGACATGTCCTATAAGAAGCTCTTGGAAATGAAGATTTGGAATTTCAGGGAGATTTTAGAGTTGCATGTAGGGATCTGAGAGCCCATTCACGGAGGTGATAACTGAAGCTGTGTCACGGGATCCATCCGTCCAGGGAAAAAGTATAGCATGGGAAGAACAGAAGCCCAGGACTAAGTTTAGGGTGGAGGATGAAAAGAAGGCATCAGCAGAGCCCGAGAAAGGAGGCTTCTTCGTCCACTTTATTCTACTCTGTTTCCAGCTCTTGAAAAGCCTTCTCTGTTTCTTTTGAAGATCGCAGCTGTTTTTTTTAACTGCTCCTACGTTACCACACGTTTCCAATGCTCAGGCCCAGGTTCTCTGCTCTTTCCAATAAGTACTTATCCCAGTGAGCTCGTCTGCTCATACACAGCGTCATTTTGTCATTTTCGACCCAAATCCACATCTCTAGCCCCATCTGTAACTCTCCTCTGTCCCACCTGCCGAAACGCAGAACCCGAGGTCGTGTTTGTCAATCCCACCTTCTCCCAAGCTTCACTTGGTCTCACCACGTCAATTACCACCAGTGTCAGAGGGCTATGTCTCCCTCTCCTGATTGGTCCTTTAGATCCCTTCTTTTTCCTCTTCTAATTGTTTCTCCTCTCTTGCCTAGGAATCACAATCTATGTGGTAGGTTAAATGGTTGGAACTCATTAGCTGGGAGGAATTCTGGAAAGAGGAATGTCTACTGCAGCAGCTTTCAGACTTTTACAAGGCACTGTCGTAAATATATTTTACATCGTGACACAAACACACACACACACACACCCCTGAATCACAGTTTTCATGAATCAACAGTCACTCTTAATTCATGTGATACAGTCTGATATTTTCAACTCTATCCTTTCCTATTCAATTGTTCTATTTCATTAAAAAAAATTAGACTCATTAAATCTATTTCATGATTCACTAACGGGCAGGGTTGGCAACCTGGAGGCCTAGGTTTGTTTGGTTCCCGGCTTTGCCATCGGCTCCTCTGATTGCTCCCTTTAACTACCATAGATATAAATGCCAGATAATACTGTTTGATCATCGCATTATTTGAAAGGTGAGTCAGATTGTGTTTATTTAGTTTTGGCTTTACTCTAGGTTAGACATAAGTGGAAAAGAAAACAATTTTTTTTTCTTAAATTCTAACAAACCACCACCTGGTATCGAATGTGTAGCAGTGATGGCTTTGAGGATCAGATAGGCAGGTAGAGATCGTAACAGTCTCCCTCCTCCCTCTTATTTGAAGAAAACAATATCCTCCCAGAAGAAGGAAAGGAGAAAACGGAAGTGCTACCTGAACAAAAGCCTTTGTCCTGGCTCCTTCCTGATGATGTTTAGTTTGTAGTAGTGGCGCAGGGCTCTGGACATTTTCTCATAGGTCATGTTTGTTCTGTTCTGTTTGTTCAAAGGCGGAAGAGGGAAAAAAAGCACAAAGACACAATGAAATGAACCTCAGAAAAGACGCTGCAGGAGCTATTCAAATCCAGCTCTTCAGCTACTTCTGTGGCCCCGCCAGTTGGGAAAGCCACCTGCTAATCTGCTCCCTGCCACGCCCACCCCTGGGCTTTTTTCACAGACGTCCTCGCTGAGGTTTCTCCTAAGGTGAGTCTAGCTAACAAAGCACATCCCGCAGTGGCCTCCCCGACTTCCTCTCCCAGGCCTGCGCTCTGCTGTGCCCGAGGAATTTCCTGCAGTTCCCCCTGT
The DNA here is from genome assembly GCF_949752795.1 of Hyperoodon ampullatus. Lineage (NCBI taxonomy): Eukaryota > Metazoa > Chordata > Mammalia > Artiodactyla > Ziphiidae > Hyperoodon > Hyperoodon ampullatus. The sequence continues at coordinate 93,893,356 of NC_136924.1, forward strand.
CTGGGGGGTCATCCTTCACCTTCTGACCCACAGAGAATTTCTCTTCCTTTTTTCCTTTTTAAAAAAATTTTTTAAAATTTTTACAGTGACCTTTCTCAAGCTTGTGTTTCTGGTTTGTCATTTTTAAGGAAGAGATTTTTTTGTTTAAATTCCTGTCATGGAAGCAAGAATACAGTGGTTCCGAGCCCTGGGGTGAGGGCACCCTGTGTGAGCTGCAGAGCGATTTTTCTCAGTGACTCACAGGGTGGATGGTGTCAGTGGGGTCTGGCCATATTTGGTCACGACAGCCTCTGGTAGGTCCTCCTCAGCGGGGCCAGAGCACGGGCTGCCATCCTCCAAGGCTGCAGCCAGGGCAGAGCTCAGCGGTGTCTCCCCTGTGGCCTTCCTCTCCTTCGGCGGATCTGGAGTTGGGCCTTCCTGGTGCCTTGCCACCTCTGCCCCACGGCTACCTGTCTGTGGTCAGGCCTGGATCTTGCTGACTCATTTTTTTTTTCAAGTAGGAATACAGATTTATCTTAATTTTCTTTTCTTTTTTTTTTGGCAGGGGAACTCTCTGCGTATTTTACTTTATTTTACTGTGATAAGAACACTGACCATGAGATTTACCCTCTTAAACTTTTAAATGCATAATACAGCACCTAATACAGGGTTAACTACAGGTACAGTGTCCTACAGCAGATCTCTAGAACTTACTCCTCTTGTTTAATGGAAACTTTATGCCCCTTGATCAGTAACTCCCCATCTCCCCCGTTTCCCCAATCCCTGGCAACACCAGTCCACTCCTGGACTCAATGAATTTGCTTATTTTATTTTATTTTATTTTATTTTATTTTTATTTATTTATTTTTTTGCGGTACGTGGGCCTCTCACTGTTGTGGCCTCTCCCGTTGCGGAGCACAGGCTCCGGACGCGCAAGCTCAGCGGCCATGGCTCACGGGCCCAGCCGCTCCGCGGCATGTGGGATCTTCCTGGGCCGGGGCACGAACCCATGTCCCCTGCATCGGCAGGCGGACTCTCAACCACTGCGCCACCAGGGAAGCCCGAATTTGCTTATTTTAGATCTAACTTTGAGTAAGTGGAATCAGGCAGTATTTGTCTTTCTGTGACTGGCTTCTTTCACTCAGCATCATGTCTTCAAGGTTCATCCATGTTGCCACACGCTGCAGAATCTCCTTTCTTTTTTTTTTTTTTCAGGCTGAAGGATATTCCATTGTGTGTATATAGCGTGGTTTCCTTATCCATTCATCCATCAGTGGATGTCAAGGTTGTTTTACCCACTTTTTACATCTATGCACTTGAATGGTTTTCCTAACTATAAAAGATTTTATCTTTTAAATTCGATTCCCTCTTCCCAAGGTGGAAAACTGTAGGGGCAATCAGACTTCTTGCACTGTTTGCTTTTCAAGGAGATGCTTTAAAGTCAGAGGATAAAGCATTTTCCATGTAGAACTGGGCTTTTGCGACCATGGAAGTTTCTAACCCAGCGGAACAGAAGCGACGCTTCCCAAAGCCCCCTTGTGAGTCACAAAGTGCCACAGTGCATCCCTGGCACCCAGTTCCTAACGAAGGCGTGGGTGGCAGGACCGGGCCGAGGCAGGGGAGTGACGGTTACTCGTAATGAGGCCTATCAGACCGGGAGACTTAACTGGCACCTGGCACAAGGCACAAATGGAAAGGGGCATCTTTAATTATTTCCTCCCCTTTGCAACTAATTGTTTGTCCAGTGAGGAATAAACTAAATAATCATGGGCAGACAGGAAGCAGAAGACAGACAATTATCCTCCAACCCAGGGATGAAGACTAGATTTTGGCCCTACTTTATAGAACGAATATCTGGTGCCCTTTTACCTTATGGTTTCCCCACAGTCGAGCCAGTCCATTGGGATCCACTATCCGGAATATTTTGGATTCTTTGTCCTCCCATCGGATGAAGTTTTCGTACCGGCTGTCAGAAAGCAACTGATAGACGTAATCCCAAAGCAGTCTACAGTCTACAGAGGAAAAGGGCAAGAAAACACTGTTGACAAGGTTGCTTGTTGAAGTACTAAGGGCAAGAATCAGAAAATAATCGAGTAACCACTTTTGCCTCCTTTGGATGGATGGTCTAACTTCCTCGTTTTGGGAATTCCCTGGCGGTCCAGGGGTTAGGATGCCGCGCTTTCACTGCTGAGGGGCTTGGGTTTGATCCCTGGTTGGGGAAGTAAGATCCCGCAAGCCACTCGGCCAAAACCAAAACAAAAACACATCCTCGTTTTATAGTGAGGGGAGCAAGGCACAGAGAGACCTGTGAGGTGGCAGCCTGTGGCCTGTGGAGGCCTTCAGGACTGTCCGGGCCCAGAACTTACCCCCTCAGATGAGGACACAGAGACCGGAGAGAGGAAGGGACTGGTCCACGGTCATGACCAATGACCTGAACTTGAGCAGAGCCCACAGAAGGGACGGAACAAGCTCTAACTGCAAATGAATTGGTTCTGGAAAGGGGCTGAAGACAGGCTGGCAGGTAAAAGGGCAAAGCGTGTGCTCGTGTTCAGAGGAGCAATGTGGTGTCAATGGTGGCGCTAAAGGTTACTTTGGAGGGTGAGACTCAGCGGATAAAGACGTGACGATTGGGGTCGGCTGAAAAGTGGCAGAAAAAGCAGCACGATGCGTGAAAAGCTGTGGGAGAAGAAAACCCCTGTGGTTTGGGGGCTACGACTGTGGGAACCACGGCCAGCATGGTCTTTAGAAAGAATATGGATAGTCTCCTTATAGCTACTTTGGAGGTTTTAAAAATCGTTTTATTATAATGGAATCAGTGTAGAAAGGAACCCAGTGCAGAAAATCCCTTTCTCCACGTGCAAAACCGATGTTGGATCACTTGGTCAGGCAACAGATCTTTCTTTGTACAGGCCAGGTGCTGGGCTGGGACTTGACTTTTGGCTGTGGATTGGCAAATTGAAAGAGAAGATGCAGGCTGTGCACCTTTGCCCTGTTCTAGTGCTTTCTGGATTGGTGCCAGAACCGGGGGTGGCTTGGCCCCTAGCACAGCCTTGATAGGTGGATGGGAGCAGATGTGGACTTTCTAAGTCTAGCTGATGCAGGACTGGCCTCCAGATGAGAATAAGAGACCCCCCCAGTGTGCACTGTTGCTTCTGGGAGCTTTGATGAGCACTAGCCAACATGGCTGGTCGTAAACAATTAATTTTGTTGGACGCCGTGTATGTGTCCTGCACTTTGCAAGCATTATTTCTAATCCTCACTTTACACACTGCATCCTATCTAATCCTCTCGTGCCCGAGGTCACTGGGATTTGAACTCTGGGGCTCCTGCACCGCAAGGTGCAGATTTCCTTACTTCCTTATGTTGGGTGAGGCCTGGCACACCTGCGTGGGGAATGTCCAGTCCCAACCTGGGCTATTTCAGAGCGAGCCAAACATTCACCTCCCGGAGAATGCAACACACCCTCCTCTGGCACATATTTACAAGAGGAAACGAGTCAGGTCGCCTTGGGCAAGTTGCTTAAATCTCCCTGAGGTTCCGTTTCCTCCTTCATGAAAGGGGAATAATAACGTCAACTCTCTCCAGGATTACTGAGTGAAGAGAAAGTAAGGAAAACAATAACAACAGCGGTTACTGGGTGCTATTTGCAGGCACTGGGCTGTGTGTTCTACCAGCCGGCTTGCCTCTGACCCTTAGGGCACCTGAGGAGGCCAGTGCTGTTGCTATTCCTAGTTTACGGCCAAGGAAGCTGGGGCTTAGCGGGTTTGGTCATTGGCTCAAAGACACAGCTCGTGAGTGACACAGGTTGGAGTCTGGAGCCCGTGCTGTGCCACACGTCCTGCTGAGACGTCTATTCTCAGAGGAGAGGGTTAACAGGTAACTGTTAGTCAAGGACTTTTCCAAGCAAGCTTTAACTCTGAGTGTGTCCTTCATGCAGTCCAGCTTTCTCACTGAACAGCAGAAGGAACTGGCCTAAAATGTGGCATTTTCCAGGAGGCTTAATCTTTTAAGGAACTACCATGAAACTTAAAATGACCATACATCTTCAGTACCCCTTACTGTATCTTTTTTTCCCCCGATGGATCTGTGTCCAAAAATTAATGTGACGTGTGGTTTCTTCTGTTTCAGAAAAGGACCCGTGGTGTCCTTCTCAGAAGGATGACTCCTGGAGTTTGAACCCTATGCTAAGAGAAGCTGACCAGAGATTCTGTTACCACCCCTGCCTGCCGCTGCCCTCCTGGTCGCCAGCAGGGGGCGCTGAGGAGCAGGGAGACAGCAAGGGGCCCAGTCCCGGCATCAGGAAGCACCTTGAGAGGTGAGTGCCACACGCCATCGCACACTGAGAATAATCGAGCTCATTTTTAAGGCACTTGTAAGAGGGCGACTGTAGGCAAAGCAGTGACGTAGGCAGTGTCTTTCTCCCTCTCTGCCACCTCGTCTTACACCGTTTTTAGCACAGGTGGAAAAATAGAGAACTGAGATGCGGTTTAATTGTCCAGTTTTTGTCTTACTATCAAATGGCAGATGCATTTTAATTTCCTACAAGCTCTTCCAAGTAGAAACCATCTGGCAAGACCAAATATTATCACACAAAATGCCAGCCTACTAGGAGGAACAAAGGTGTAACAGCTTCTCCATGTTTCCTGACAGGGTCACAATCATTTTTACCACCGAGAGGCTTCATGACACCTTTTGGATGTATCTGAATTGGCAATGTGATTCTCTAGAGTGAATCATTTGAACACAATTTAATAGTTAAAAAAACTGATCTGGTTGTCTTTTGCAGTTTGACGGAAGGAACTTCTGCCCACCGGAAGGTGAGCAATATATTGGCAGTCCCTCACCTCTAAGACTTCCTGGAGCTAAAATGTAAAGTGAGTGTTGTCTTAACACCATCTGCTGAGGGGTTTTCACTTTCATTGTTTCTGTAGCTTCTCTTTTACTGCTTTGGACATTCTGTGTCTCATAAAATGGTGAAGTGCGAACCATTTTCCGTTGGTTCGCACTTAAAAAATGGTTTCCATTTAAAACCATTTTACCGTTTCTCAAAGGAAGGGCTTAACTAGCGCTGGGTACCTACCATGCTGGTTCTTCAGAGGCATCGAACTGAGACCTTTATGTCGTAAATCATTTACTGAAAAAAATCTAGAATGTGATCTGTGTTTGTCTGGCTGGTAAATGAAGGGCAGGGCTTACCGCAGAACAGACCTTACCTATGAGTTGCAGGAACACGTGTATCTTGCAAACTTTTCCCTTTCATCAGTGTGAAAATAACCCCAAACAAGGGGCCAATTGATCATTTTAAATGACACTTAATCCAGCGAAGCCAACTTTAGCTGAGTAATAAAAATATATTGACATTCAAGACATACTGAATTACTCAGTCACTAACAGAGGCAGCAACAGGAATTTTGTGGCATAAAGTAGTTGTTTCAAGCTCAGAATATAAGTGGCTTTTTATAACACTATTGAGTCTTTTGTTTCTTTAGTTAAAAATTATGCCAGACGATAAAAAAAAAAATTGCCTGACCACGCAACTTTTTTCTTTTTTTTTACCAATCGAAGTTCAAGCCATCTGAGTTATTTTTGTTTTTTAAGATTTTAGTTAAATAAAAGGCAGATGCTTTTTAGTTCCTAGGTCCTCTGGAGGCTGTTGCCATGACCCACCAGCAGTTTTTCAGCTTTGTCAAAATCCATGTGTCTGCACAGATACAGTATTTTCTGATCATTGATAAAAATGCTTCATACTATATGATACAATGCACCAAAAGTTCATCTCATTACAAAACACTTGAGCATGCATGTGAAAAATATATCACAAGGTCTTCACTAATTTTAGCTGCATGTGTCTTAAACTAAAGGGCCTTCTCTGTCAAGGCATGTGGGAATTTTAAACAAATGTTCATGATTTGGATTGTCTCTTCCATGAGAGGAAGCTCATGAAAGGGTTTAGCTCAAGTGAAGTGTTATTTTCCAATTGCAGAAAGAGAGTTCTCTCTCTTTCCTGCTGGGTGAGGTACCCTGGGCATCCACAGTTAAAAGGCATTGTTAAATAAAAAAATATATATCCCTTCCTGTGGTTAGGGAGAAATATTTTCCCTCCCCCCCCAGTCTCTTACCAGAGACTCATTGTACAAGCTTATTGAGCAGAGACTGTAAAAAGATGGGCAATTCACACATAACCAACATGGTTTCTAAAGGAAAAAAAAAACCTAGAAACCCATGCTAGACAAAACTGATGTTTAAAAGATCTGAGTGGGCAAGTCGAGTTATTGACAAGTTATTTGAATTTCCCGAAATTCAAATTTCAGGAAAGCATCTAAGAAAGTAATTTTATGTTGTTTTAACTGCCCAAATGGAATTTTAAATGAAGGTCTGTAAACTGGAGTTCTGTGGATATAATCACCAACAAGGAGAGGCCTAGCGTTCCTGTTTCATTGCTTTAAATTTATTATGAAAAACTAATAAATTTATTTCAGGCTCAGCAACAAAATGGGTCAGTAACACCCAAAATAAAAAGTTGCTTCTCTGCTTTATAGCAATGGTTCTAAACGTGGGGCCATCTTGCCTCCTAGGTGGTATTCTACAATGTCTGTGACAATTTTGGTTGTCACAACTGGGGTGGAGGATGCTATTAGCATCCAGTGAGTAGAGGCCAGGGATGCTGCTAAAAATCTTATAATGCACAAAAGAACTCCTCCCCGGCGATGAAGAATTATTTGGCCCAAATATCAAGAGCGCCCAGCTTGAGAAACCCTGCTTATGGAAGCACAGGTTTTACAACATGCAGGGGGGCTATCTGCAGGGTTTTTTTGTTTTCCTCCTCAATTCTAGATCAGCCATTACCTAGAAGCAGAAAGCTGATAAATCCAGTGCAGCCAACCCTGTGTTGATACGCAGAGGTGTGTTTACAATGGGTGCTTGCTGGTGCTTTGCTGTGGCTTAGGAAAACAGAAGCCGTATGTGCACAGCAGCAAGCTGGGAGAGGGAGAAGCTGAGGCAGGGAATACAGATCTATGCTTCCTGGCTTCATCGGGGCAGAGGGACCCGCAGCTGCAAACAAACACCGCTGAACCTTTCCACCTTTGGTTGCAGCGGGTGTGGAGTGAGGCTGGGAAATGCAGAGATCAAGCCCCCAGCTAAAACCCAGTAAGACGTACCCCTCCTCCCTCAGGCGTGGAGGCAGCCTGGGAGTTTGCAGCCAGGGACTGCTGGGACATAGGGACGCTGTTACAGAAATGCACGCCCTTAAACAAACTGGAATTTCCAGTCTCCTCAATCCCCTTCTATTATTTTCTACCCAGTCACTGTGCTGGTACTGTTTTATCTTTTAAAAAAGCTGTCCTGAAACTCTCCTTCTCTTCTTGATTTCTCAGTGGCTCACAATGAAAAATAAAGTGCAGTGACTCAGCCAGAGTGTGAGAAGTCTGGCACCTCGGGATATTCCTGCCGGGGTGAAGGACTCTGTTCTCTCCAAGGGTCTCCTCCATCTCCTCCAAATACAGACAGCGGGCAAAGCCTCAGAGGAGGTAAGAGGGAGTGAAGAAGTTCATCTCCAAGGAAACTAGGGTTCCCTGAAGGGGTGCACTTTTCAGGCCAACATCACTTAGAACAAATGCCCAGACACAGGCCTTCTGGGTTAAGGCCCTGCACCCGCTCCGGTGGGCAGCGGTGCTGGCCATAACCACTGCTCTCGCCTCTGCAGCCCTGGAGCGAGCAAAGAGAAATGGCACAGAGGAGGGACACTAACTGACCCTTAGAAATTACCCTGCTTGGGCTAATGTTGGCATATTGTCTCTTTAGTGCTCAAAAGTGCCCAGAAATGAGTAGTAGTATAATCCTTATTATGGATAAAGAAACCAGGCTTCAGGGACCTTAAATACCTCTGCTTGGGAGACAAGAGCTAGATTCTAATCCTGTTGACTCCGGAGTCCATGCTTTCCCACAGGCCCACAGTGCTACCCCAGCAACCCTCCCACCGGCTGTGGATGAAGGCCCTGGGCCGGGAGCCATAGAGGGTTCTCTGCCCAAGGTAGCATGGGAGGGCACAGCTCTGCCAGCTGGTACTAAAACCCCGAGCCCCCTTGGCTTATGGAGACATCCCACGATCCTGTCCTTTTTTCCAAACACAATATTTACATGCACGCGTGCGTGTGTGTGTGCAGAGGCGCACACACGCATGCACACCACCACACCTTACTGCAAAGGCCTGGGGATGACACAGCCCTCCAGCACTTTCACACAGTCCATTTAGGCTTCTCTTTTATGATGTCGTCTTCCCTTCAGGGCTGCTCCTGAGGCTCATTTATACAGGAAAATAAAAGTCCACGTGACTTACTGGAAACAATGTCACCAGCAGATACCACTGGGGAAGAAGCAGAGATGGAAACAAGAGGGCAGGGTGCAGTGTGACCTCCCCCAGCCTGGGAGCCCTGAGGATGAGCCCCTAAGCTGCTGGCCCCGGAGTCTCAGGCTTAGGTGCCTTCATCTGATGTCAGATCAGAGGCTCCCAGGATTGAATTTCTGTGCACACAGAACTCATCCAGTCAATAAAACCAAATCAAGAGAGTACAGTGCTCTAGGCAGGTGACAAATAAGTGATACGGGAGATTCAGTGTCTCTTTGAGGAGAATCCTTTTGTTTCTATTAAAAATGTAACCCTGAGAGATAATACACATATTTTTTTTTAAGTCTCTCTGAGGATCTGAAAGATTGCCAGGCCAAGCGTGATCAGAGGGTTGCAAGTGAAGGGTCCAGGGTCTGGGGTTGGGGTTCTCTGTTTTATCTGCTTTAAGATCAACTCACCAATGAGATCCTCACAGACCGAGAAGAAGTTCACGTTTGCAAAGAAAATCAAGAGACTTAGGCAAAAGTAGTGAGATGAGCACAAGAAAAGAATGACTCTCTTTTTGGATGGTCCATGGACTCTGAACAACCAAATCTGTACAGACCTCTTAAAGTCCACACTTCTGTGGAGCAGAGGGATGGCTACGAATGGATTACAAACCAGGTTGCCAATGAATCTTCCTCCCTTTAGCAGATTTTTGGATTAAGTCCAAGGAAAGGGACACGCAGATAGGAAGTCTGCTAACTCAGGTTTTCATGGAATTGAAGTTTAAGAGAAAGCCAAAATGACTTCAATTTTTTTCTTTTAAAACTGAGCTGTTGGGCTTCCCTGGTGGCGCAGTGGTTGAGAGTCTGCCTGCCGATACAGGGGACACGGGTTCGAGCCCTGGTCTGGGAGGATCCCACATGCCACAGAGCAGCTAGGCCCGTGAGCCACAACTACTGAGCCTGTGCATCTGGAACCTGTGCTCCACAACAAGAGAGGCCGCGACAGTGAGAGGCCCATGCACCGCGATGAAGAGTGGTCCCTGCTCGCCGCAACTAGAGAAAGCCCTCACACAGAAATGAAGACCCAACACAGCCAAAATAAATAAATTAATAAACTCCTACCCCCAACATCATCTTTAAAAAAACAAAACAAAACTGAGCTGTCTATAGTTAAAACCAAAGCAGGGAGCTTAGTTTGTCTGATGGCATAAAGAGGGATTATTGCCTTATGCCAGCAAAGACACAACCTTTGGCATTTAGAGACGCTGCACCCTAACACCTAGAAAAATGCCCGGCACACAGAGATATGTGTGACTTTTTGAATGAATAATCTTTACATAGTTCAAGTGTGCAGAGCTACACTATTTTCCTCGGCTGTATTTTACTTATGTTAATGACGTTACTGTAACTACTCTGGGCTACTCGGCCATCAGCCTGCCGTCTACAGCTTAGCTCCTTCCCTAGATCACTTGCCCTCGTCCCCTCCATGTCTTAGGCGCGCCTCATTCCCTGAGGTGTGAGGCATTCCTTGAGCGCAGGGACGGCATTTTCTACACCCGTGACTCCAAAGCATCCCGAACATACAAGTGGACAGTCGCGTAGAACAGGGAGCGGTGGACTTTTTCTGCAAAAGGCCAATCAGTCAATATTTTAGTCCAATCTCTGCTGCAACTCCTCAACCCTGCCAAGGCAGCCACAGACAATACTGAGTGAGTGGGTGTGGCCGTGGGCCAGTGAAATTGGATTTACAAAAACAGGCGGTGGCTGATTTGGCCCACAGGCCTGCATTTCCAGTCCCCGGTCCCAAGGAAACAAGTGTGCTGGAGAGAACAGTGGTTGAAGCTGGAGGCTGAACACTGGACGTGTCTTCATCTGTAAAAGATGGGTCTGTAACAGACCCTTCTAGCTTTGAAGTCACCGAGGTCTAAGAGTTATTTTCAATATATACTGAAAACACAGCATCCCCTGGGCTACGCTTCTTCAATTTACGGCGCTCACTGCCAGTACCACTCTTTGGCTATGAAACAGGTTGGCGAGACACAGGCCAGTAAAACGTTTGTGGGCTGAGAAAATGTTAGGAGGTGACAGAGGCTCCCCCGTCCCCCTGCCACCAAGCAGTCCTTTCCTGAGGACAATAAATAGCAAACAGCACAGAAAGAAGCAACTTGCTCCGTGTTGCACATACCACTGGCTGTTCAATAAAAAAACAGAACCCAGGCATCTTCTCTCACTCTCTCCTATGTTAAACTCTCTCCCACAAATGCCAGCCCTTCCAACTTGTTAAACTCAACCACAGTCCTTCCTATTCTTTGAAAAATAAGCAACACCTTTCAAAGTAAGCTATATGTGTCTATTTCAATTGATCTAAGTTGTGGTTTGTATTTAAACTGTCCACTACCTCCTGGATTTCTTTTATTGAAGATTTTAGTTTTTCCACCAGGTAAATACCTAAGTGAACTATCATAACTTTGCATGGGACCTCTTAATTGTGTGATGCCTCCCAATTTCATAGATATTAAAGTGTGAAAAAAAGAAAGAATTGCTAAACTATGGTGGATTTTTTTAATGAACCTGGATTCTTGAGTTTACATTTCTATCTGAAATAGAACAAATATACTAGGCCTTACGTTGTTTTGGGGTTTTCTCCATCTGGAATGACCTCTTTTTCTTTAATCTCCACTTGTCCATATTCTAAGCACTCATCTAAGCCCAGCTAAAAGCCAGCCCCTCCAGGAAGCCTTCCTGACACCTCTCCTCCAACCTCCTACAGCCACTTAATGGGAGTCCTTGGAAGACACCACAAGCTGCACTTGTAGCTCACTGTCTTCAGGTCTCTCATGACAAAGAACGTGTCTTACACCTCCTGGAACACTCCACCCCCATGAATGCAGAACAGTGCTGTAAACACACAAGGGGTCCAAAGGCATACACCCAGGAGTGCCTGAGCAAATGATACGTGATTTACTTTTTGATCCACACACATAAGTCATGCTCTTATCCATATCCTCCAACTATGGTATTTGTCAGTGTGACCCACAGCAGCACCTTCAGTGCCCTCTGGGCTCATTTGAAAAGTGACGTCTTCCCATATAAAAGCTGCTTTATAGAGATCTGAAGGACTTTTATGGCTGTCCAGTAATGACAGAACTTTACATTGTACATATGACTCACCCAATGAATTTGACTTCCAGTAAATGAAGAACCAATTCTACGAGGATCTGAGTAGTCCAAAAAGACACCCAAAGGGTTGGCGTGGAGAGACAGGGACACCCCAAATGAGAAACAAAGAAGCCTGGGACTGTGATGAGCACTGTTCAGAGGGTCACAGGCTCAAGACTAAATGTTAGATCGTAGACTTCTCTCTCGTTTCACCCTTGAGAAAAACAGTGCCTTTTGGTTACATTAGCTAATCCTGGATCTGGTTAAATTAGTGAATACAGACATATGGAGATTATGGAACTTTTGAATATACCAACAGAGTAGCACAGTTTTTAAGAGAGCCATATTAAAAAGTTTCCAGACCTACTAAACAAGGGAAAAACAGCTCTAAGCCTAAACAATTTAACTTGATACATGGGGCTTATCTTGGATTCCTAAGAAGTCTGTGGCAAAGACGGCGTCACAGAGGAGGTGGACAAGACAGACGGTGATTAGGAATGCAGGGGTAGCAAGGGCAGCCCAAGAGGCAGTAGCCAACGGCGCGGCAAGGGCTGTGCTGCAGCCTCATCCGCCAGCCCCTATGTGACCTCTGCTGCTCTGCCGTGCAGTTTCCTCTGTGGTTTCCCCTGTAAACGACCCTTCCATATAAAATGAACAGAGCAATGACAATGATAGGCTACCTCGAAGAGCTATCCTGAGGATTATAAACAAGTAGAAAGTATCCACAAAATGTCCAGAACTGTGGCACAGACCATGCGAGAAACAAGACAAGCAGGGCATACACAGACAAGAAGGAAAGCCTAGCAAGTCCAAGACAGGTCATTTACATCATTCCCAGGAATATACTGACCCCTCCCTCTTTCTCCAGTTATCAGGGGAAAGTCACATGCTTTGCCAAATAAGCTCGTTGCTACCTTATCCCCGTCCTTTCTTTTCATAGTTTCTCTTTTTTCCATTATTAAAAAAACCTTTATGTAAAAGCAGACGGAACAATAATGTAAACCCCGGTGCACCCAACGCCCAGCCACACAGCCATCAGCTTGTGACTAACCTTATTTTATGTACACCCCACCCGTTCCTCACTCCCAACCCTGTGGGATGCTTTTGGATCCCATTCCAAGCGTACATCATTTCATTTTTCATAGTGTTTTTGAACCACGTCATAGTTCTTGGCCATTTGATTTTCTTGATTCAGCATCCCTTATGTAAATTATTTATAACGATAAAATTGAGGTGACATTGGAGGTGCCCTTGGGACCAGAGAAGAATTTAGAGACAAATGACTTAACTAAAAAAGGGACGAGTCAAAGCGGAAGTAAAGCAGCCTTAGGGCCCGTGTCGTCATGGTGTCGTGAGCACTGCTCCGTCCCGAGCTTCAGCTGGACCTCCCGCCTGTGGCATGGGCCCAAGGAGGAAGAGGCACCTCTCACCTTTCCCTGAACAGTTCCAACCTCTCTCCTGTCTCCGTGTCTCCCTCCCGTTACTGGACCCATAATCACCCTCAGCATCGAGCTACCACCCTTCCTCAGTTCCTCCAGTCAAAACACCCCTTTTCTCTCTGTGCTGCTTCCACGGCACTGAATTATCCTCGCATACAGTAAGTACTCAATAAATGCTCGTGCATTGACTGGGCGGGGCAGAGGGCTTATGTCCTTCTGCTTTGGAGCTTAGTGGTTTTCACGTCTGTCTCTCCTTGTAAAATCTAAATCCCTTGAGGGAATAATAAGTGTTCTATCAGCTCCGTGTCCCCTACTTCCCAGTGCATTTATCTGTGCACAGCAGGTGCTCCAAAAATGTCTCGTGAATGGAGAGAAGCTCTAGGAAAAGAGTTAACTTTGCCAAGAGGTTAGAGGATTATAAGCTTCTGGAGAATGACTTCATGTAAATTATGGGCGGGCTAGCAAAAATACAATGTGGTGATTTTTTTCACTGGTTTCCACTGGTTTCTCATTTTAAGGGAGTAAATTTGGGCTTGTCAGCATAGAAGGGAAAGAATTCGGGAGTGGTTTCCTCTGTCCAAATGACACAGCAGCACCAGACTCCAACACCCTAATCCTGCTTTTCTCTCCTACCCCCTCCCAAGGTGAAGGCTACGTGGAGTTGCTGTGCAGAGGATGGAATTACAAGCCTGAATCTGAGACAAAGGTTCTTTATGCTGCGCCTGCTCGTTAATTAGCTGCTGGAAACTTCGGGACAGGGCCATTGACATGCTCATAAACCTTTGATTTCAAATGTTTTTTTGCTCAGCCACGATTCTGTTGTGACTCTCCTTGTAAGCTGGATGGAGGACATTTGTTTCTTAACACTTCGGAGGCTCATAACTCCTCCAGCCCCGTGGCTCATTAACTCGCCCATTAAGGATTTCGCCTCCTGCAGGCAGAAGCCTCCACGTGGCCTCCCAGAGCCTCGGAGGGCACCTAATTGGGACAGTGTGAGGCTCCAAGGAAGCCCGAGGCTGGAGTGTGGCAAGGGCAACGCTCACTTACCTGCTATCCTCCCGATGGGCATGGCGTGCTCCTCAGGCGGGGAGACGGAGACCATGATGTGGTTCATGTACGCCAGGTCTTCCCGATGGGAGAGGTTGATGGGTTTCCCTTCCCGGTGCAGCCCGTCCTCGGAGAGCCGGGACTGCTTGAAATCCACGGAGTGCCGGGGGTTCAGAATCAGAGGGTGCATGATGGGACTGGGCATCAGCTGGATCACCCGCGTGCTCTCCTGCCGGGGGCTGGAGGGCTTCTGGTGGGGCTCGGAGGACGGCGGGCAGTGATTATTCTCCATGGGAGACACTGACAGGGGGTAGGACTCCTGGTGGTTGTTCTCCTGGTGGAGCCTCGGTCCCTGGGCCCTCTCGGCCGGGGAGAGGCGGCGGATCATGTTGTCCAGGGGGGACCGGAGGGGCCGCTGCTCGGGGTCGGGAGAAGGCCGGTGGTTTGTCGTGATGGGTGACCTGGAACGGTGCAACAGTTCAATAGTGGGAGGGTTGTGGTGTACATTCTCCACCGACGGCCTCGGGGTCCTCTGGACACAGTTATCTGTGGAGCAGAGGGAAGGACAATCAGAGACCCTGATGGATGGTCAGGGGACGGACCTCACCACGGTCCTAAAGGCGGCAACCGTGGCACACATGAGCTTGCAGGAGCACCTTTCTTCCTGGGATGCGGGGTCTTTTTCACTGCTTTAAAAAAATTAAAGTGCACATACTCGAAATTCTTCTCCTGCCAATGGACAAGCAGAAAATGTCTACAAACATTCCATTAATCACCTACTAGTGGCTTATAAACACAAGGAAGCCACACGTTCATTCTTTATCATTTTGTTACTCGACTCTTTGACGTGGCTTTTGGGGTCTAAATGCTTTCACTGACTTTTCATAACCCAACTTTCATATTCTCTGCCTCCAGGAGTTGCTGGTATTAATGATAATGATGATGATAATAATAAAGCGATTACTATATATCCTACGTACTGGATTACATTGTTTAAAATTTATAACACACCTAAGCAGAAGATACTAACTACTATTACTCCTATTTAACAGGAGAGAAAATGGAGGCATAAAGAAGTTAAGCAACTCACCCAAGGTCACCCAGCCAGTTAGACTCCAGTAAGATTCTAGAACCTTATGTACCCATTAGAATATCTACTTCTCTGCTATGTAGAAACTAGGGGGGAAAGTCACATCAAAACCTGCTCTAGGGCTTCCCTGGTGGTGCAGTGGTTGAGTGCCCGCCTGCCGATGCAGGGACACGGGTTCGTGCCCCAGTCCGGGAAGATCCCACATGCCGCGGAGCGGCTGGGCCCATGAGCCGTGGCCACTGAGCCTGCGCGTCCGGAGCCTGTGCTCTGCAACGGGAGAGGCCACAACAGTGAGAGGCCCGCGTACCGCAAAAAAAAAAAAAAAAAACCTGCTCTAAGCATGCACAGTGGGCCTAATTTACATAACAACAATCTTGTACTTGAGAGAACATTGAGGATCATTTTGTTTCTGAGTGCACAGTCAGACAGGTAGAGTTAAGTAAGAAGAAGGAGGGATGGACCCCTGACAATACCTCCACCCCATCCCACCTGAACTTTCAAGCTGGAGACATCTGAGGAAGGACGACATCAGAAGTGTACACAGCTCAGGGACTTCCCTGGTGGCACAGTGGTTAAGAACCCGCCTGCCAATGCAGGGGACACGGGTTCGATCCCTGATCCTGGAAGATCCCACATGCCGCGGAGCAACTAAGCCCGCGAGCCACAACTACTGAGCCTGTGTGCCACAACTACTGAAGCCTGCACACCTAGAGCCCATGCTCCGCAACAAGAGAAGCCACCGCAATGAGAAGCACGTGCACCGCAATGAAGAGTAGCCCCTGCTCTCTGCAACTAGAGAAAGCTTGTGTGAGCCAAAAATAAATAAAATAAATAAATTTATATATATAAAAAAAGTGTACACAGCTCAGCAGCAGAAGTAGCTCCATGGGCTGGGTTGAGGGAGGGACCAGCACGTATGTGGCCTTAGGCCCTTCCTGCTAAGGGTTGGAAGAACAAAAATCTGCCTACAAAAATGGAGTTTTCTCCAGGGCCTCATACACATCTTAATGAGGTTTCTCTAGCCACATCTGTTCCCAGAGCTGTCTCACCAAAAGGATGTGCATACTTGCAGGTCCCTGTTCTGGTCAAAGACTTGTCCATGGTTCTAAGTAAAGCAAGTCAAAGATATCTCCTTTATCCATTACGACAACATCTATATGAAGAACATATAAAGGGGATCTGGGAATCTGATAGGGTTAGTACACAGAGACAAAGGTGGTGGTTTCTTAAAGTTTTATATAGGGTTAACAGGAAAATGGGGACTCCACTAGATCTCACAAATCATATGAGACAGTGAACAAAAGAAATACTGTTCATGATAATTAAAAGATCATCTGCCTGAAGGCAAAGGGCTTATTTTGTAACCACTATATAACATGCTGCCATGAATTTAAAAGTGCTTAAACATTGGAATAGCTATCAATAGGAGACTGGTTTAATAAATGACGGTATATCTCTAAATGATGGAGGACTACGCAGCTATAAAATGGAATGAGGAATAACTAAATATTTTGCTAAGGACTGATCTCTAGGCTCTATGGCTAGATGAGCAAAAGCAAGGTGAAGTATTTATGGTATGCTACCATTTTTCTCAAAGGAGAAGGGAATTCCAGTTTCAGTAATGGCAGAGTGGCTTGTATCAGACTAACTTTCCTACATATAGCAATGATAGAATCTGGATAAAATATACTTATAAAAGTTATTGAGGGTACTGGAAACTGAAGGGGATTTTACTATTGCAAGAAAGGAACTGCCCAGAGTAAGATGCAAATTTATACAGCTGTCACTCTGAGGGTCCTTCCCAGTCCATGTAGTGTGAGGCAGCTAGAAAAAGAACAGAAAGTTGCTTGAGATGCCAGGGAGTGGAGTATGAAGCTGCCAGAAGGGCAAAAAAAATTGAGAAAACAAATTCCATAAAGGAGGGACCCTCAGAGGGAGGAGCCACTAACTGGCAATAAAATCCCCTCAAATCCTTAACACATGCTCCTGAACTGCAATGTGCAGGGGGAACTCCAAGGAGCTCAGTGAAAGGTAACAGCTGTACAGTTCAAAGACACGAAATCTCAGCTGCTGGCCATGGTATTGGAGACAGAGTTCAGAGTTGGGGCTCTATCAAGGAAGGCTCTGAAAACACCTCAGGCTGCTTATTACCCCAGAATGGCCACACCTCAGGAGTAAGGACTATGCTCTAGGACAAAGGGATTTGCCTGAGGGCTAAAGGCAAAACTGAAATAAACCTTCCCTGACCAAATACAAGACCAAGCCTCCACAAATTCAGAGTGACTGACTAGTTATTTAACTGCTTGCTAGCAGAAAAATCAACACTCTTCAGAGGAATATAACATAATCCAGAGTCTCTACAATATGTTATATGTAATATTCAGTGTCCAATAAAGACATTCTAGACATGTGAAGGAACAGAAAAATGTGACCCATATTCAAGAGGGATGGCAGTCAATAGAAGTAGACTCTTGAGATAATCTAGATGTTAGAATGAGCAAAAAAGAACTTAAAAGTAGCTATTATAAATAAGTTCAAGCACTTAAAGAAAATGATGGTCATAATGAGTGATAACAGATGGAGACTATCAGAAAAGAAATGGAAACGATCAAAAAGGGTTTTGAACTGAAAAATACAGTACTTGAAATATTGGACTGGAGAGACTTAATAGCAGATGGGAGATAATAGAAGAAAGGGTTAGTAAATTTGAAAACAGATAATAAAAATTAAAAACAAAGAAACAGATCTTCAGTGACCTGTGGAACAATATTAAATTGTCTAAAAGAAATGTAATTGGAGTTTGAGAAGGTGAAAACTTTTTTTTTTTATACAGGTAGGTTGGTATCCCCCCCACACTCTCAACACACATTTTTAAAAACTGAATTATTTAAAAGCAAATTAGAGATTGTGATACCCTATCCTAAGTACTTGTGTGGTCATCTAAGAAAATAAGATGATTTTCCTGCACAGTCACTATAACATTGTAAAAGAGGAGAAAACAGAAAGAATGGGGCCAAAACAAAACAAAATTGAAGAAATAATGGCCAAATTGTCCTCAAATTTGTTAACAACAACAGCAACAACAATATACAAACTTAAAGATCCAAGAAGCTCGGCAAATTCCAAGCAGGATAAATACAATGAAAGCTACATTCAGGCACAGAGTCGAACTGCTGAAAACCAAGAATAAACAAAATTTTGAAAGCAGCCAAAGGGGAAAGAAAAGTTACACCACATACAGGGGAAAAGTTATACTAATTATGGCTAACTTCTTTTTCAAACACCTAGAGAGTGTGCAAGCATGTACACAAAAAAGATATGAATGGAGATCTGTAGAGACTGAAAGGGACTTGAGAGACACATCAACCATTTGTGAAGTAGAGACAGACCCTTGCTTGGATTATGATTCGAACAAACTGCAAACACATTTACGAGGGCTTCCCTGGTGGCACAGTGGTTAAGAATCCACCTGCCAATGCAGGGGACACGGGTTCGAGCCCTCGTCCAGGAAGATCCCACATGCCACGCAGCAACTAAGCCCGTGCGCCACAACTACTGAGCCTGAGCTCTAGAGCCCGCGAGCCACAACTACTGAAGCCCGCACGCCTAGAGCCTGTGCTCCACAACAAGAGAAGCCACCGCAATGAGAAGCCCGTGCACCGCAGCAAAGAGTAGTCCCTGCTCACCCCAACTAGAGAAAGTCCACGTGCTGCAACAAAGACCCAACCAGCCATAAATAAATAAATAAATAAATTTAAAAAAACATTTATGAGATAGCTGGAAAAATGTAAACAGTAATAAAATATCTGATAATATTGAGGAACTATTAGTTTTCAGGTGATGTGATGGCTATGTGATTATGATTTTATAACGGAATTAAAGTGCTTAATCAACCTTGCAGAGATACGGGTTGGGATGACAAGTCAACTTCCTCAGTTTAACCTCAATGTAAATAATGCTTACAGGATACTGATTAGGCCCATGGGGTTAACTTTAATGGCCGGAATTATTAGTATGATAGAAATGATCTACAATCTTTCGGGGATGAAGCAAGTTTTCTTTTCATAGCTAATACAGATCTCAATTCTGCCATCCACAAAAATGAATTTATCTTTTGTCCACGGTTCACTTTTTATGTCACAGAACATGATCATTATAAGCGATATTTAAGACAGTGGCATTCTGAAGTTTCACGTATTTTCTTCTAAATGCCATTTACAGAATCCCTTTCCTTAAAAGCTTATTAAGGATTAAAAATACTTCAGGATGATGAAGACCATGTACTGAGAAATCCTATTTCCTGAATCCATTTCCCTTCTTACAAACTTTAAAACAGACACAGGCGTTGGCCAGTAGCCTGGTTACCTGCAGGTTTTCTTTGATGTCCTGGGCGTCAAGGCTCAGTGGATGGGTGTGCACTCAGGGCAAGCCTTAGGAAGTCTGGGAGAACTATGAGAGGAAGAACTTTTGTGCCAAGGGTAAAAGAGGAACTGATGTAATGTCCTGGAGAGATTTCACTCTCTGTTCCTGCCCAGATTTGGGGAACAATGAAGGAGGGAGACAGTGCTCTGGATGATCCAACTCAGATTTTACTTTTGACTCCGGATCTGGGCAGGAACAGGACTTAGATGGGCTTGATTTATTTATTTCTCTGCAGACACCACTGAAGGAGGAAGTACTTGATGAAGTTGATAACGTTAATGGTGGAGAACTGGAACTGAGGGTATTTAATTCCAGGCTCCTGGTGGTCTGGGCACACCACTGTCAAGGCTGAAAGGTCTGCAACGCGCCCTTCCAAGCTTTGTTTCAGTTTGCGAAGCATGTGCTCACGTATGGAGTGGGCTCTGACGTTGCTACCCTGCTGCCTGCTGCCTCTGTTATTATAAGTTGGCAGCAGGGTATGGAAACTTATGAGACCAGAGCCGACAGGCAGAGAAGCTCCGGACACAGGAAATGCACTAAGCGGACAGTGGGTGCATTAAATCCCCCAGATGTAGGAGTCTTCTGTCTAAAACAAGAAGATGTTTTTTTGGTCTGGCCTTGATGTCTGGGTTTGTTCTTGGTGAACTGCCCAGCTGGAAAACTGGGAAATTATCCACATTGCCCTTGGTCTGAAGGTCTTGCTATGGGAGGGAAACGCACAAGGAAGAGAGAGGAAAAGCCAGTGTGGGCTTAGAAGGAGTGGGGGTGGGGAAGGTACCCAGGGGTGGTAGGGACCCCGTTCTGGTTGAAAGTACTTTCTGATCCCAAACCTTTCTTTTGTAGATCTCCTTTAGACACAAATAATCCCTTCTTCTCACTACCAAACAGCCCCCAATAAATTAGGACTTTAAATGTGAGGATCACAAAAAAAGGTCTGATTTCTTTTCTCATCCTCTTTCCTTTTACTTATTATGAAAGCTTCTCTATTTCGAATTCATTAGAATTCAACCCAATTTAATCACGTTATATAATGAATAACTAGTAGGAAAAAAACTAAAAAACACAGCAAAACTCTGCCTTTGGTTAAAGTCTTGGTTTCTGACTAGGAAATTTCCAGGGGAGAGCAAAGGCTAAGATCAAGTTTACATCTCACACACCAGGATCACACTTCCCCATCGTGCTTCCGCTAAGGCCACGGATGCTAATAAGAGATGGAGATGCAATTCAACAGGCCCAGCAGATAACTCTCACTCATCATCCTCAGCACACTGTGATCCACATTTTTCCCCATGAAAACCCCATTTCCCAGCACAATTTTGTAAAAGATTAGTAGGAGCCATGAATGATATAAAGACCTATACAAAAATTAAAGGCTCTAGACCTTGAGACAGAATTCAAAATAGATTTCATATCCATACTCCCGTTCTGTCACTCCCTGTTATGAGTTGACTTGTGTGCCCCCCACCCCCAAATTCATATGTTGAAGTCCCAATCCCCAGGACCTCAGAATATGATCTCATTTGGGAAAAGGGTCATTGCCGATGTAATTAGGTAAGGTCATATTGGAGTAGCATGGGCCTCTATTCCAATATGACTGGTGCCCTTGTGAACAGGGGAATTTGGACACACAGACATGCACACGCTGCACAACCGGAGAGGACTGTTTTGTCACACGGTCATTACAATATGAATTGAAGCAAAGAACTTTCAGCGATGCCAACCATATGTGAAGTAGTGTCTCAGACGCAGAATATGCTGAGTAAGGAAATGCGGTCCCTGCTCTCAAGGGTACCATGGTCTAATGGAGAAGGCAGACATATCAAAAAACGACAAAAGGCTATAGATGCTGAATTAAGAGTCAAGGCACGCAGGGGCAGGCCACGCCAGATCTACAAGCCGAGGCTCTCCAAAGATTGCCAGCAAACCACCAGAAGCTGGGAGAGAAACCTAGCAGAGATTTTCCCTCATGGCCTCAGAAGGAACCCATCCTGCCCAGACCTTGATCTTGGACTTCCAGCCTCCAGAACTGTGGGACAATACATTTCTGTTGTTTACGCCACCCAGTGTGTGGCAGCCCTAGAAAACTATCCCTACTACCGCCTTTCCAAGAGGTTCAGCCAAGACGTTCAGCCAAGACTTTCCGCTGACCCTTTGCCTGCCCGTTTCAATGTTTCCATCTCACTCAACTCCCTTGTCACATTCAGTAGTCACTGAATTCCCTTGCAGGGCCTGAAGAAAACTGCCCTAGCTTGGAGTGTAGGATTCACAGATGTCTGAGGTCATACACAATAAATCCGAAGGAAGCATCTAGAATTTTATAAGCATTTGGGTGAAAGGGGCTGAAAGAAACAGAACAGGTGACTTTCAGGACTCGGAGGCTTAATCTTCATCACTGGGGGTGGGACAGCCTCCAAGAGGCCACCTCTGCCGGTGGTTTAGTGCAGACGGTGAGGGCAAGTCTACAGCAGCCGTAGACACGAGGCTTCGTGCTCCCGGCCGGACGCTGGCTCTGCTCTTCCCAGGTGGTGGAAAGGAGTCTCCCTCAGTCTCAGGAAAGGCCCACAAGAGAAGCGAATGAAGAAATCAAGGGATGAGGTTACAGATGAGCCAGTTTGCCCTTTGGAGGTAAACGCTGTGCATCATTTATAGGCAGGGGGCCAGGGCGGCACAACGGGAAGGCAGAGGAAGGCAGGGGAGGGGAAGAGTGGAGGGCGTCCTTCTCTGGAGTTGAACACCGCCCCCGCCAACCCCCAGCCCTCTTATCTCAGAGGAATCAGGTGGCATTTCCTGAGGGCTAAGAGGAAATTTCTTGAAGACTTCCTGGTTACCTTGGGAGCCTTGGGAGAATTATTCATGTCTATTACGGACCTCTTGCCCCTAAGACTTTTAGCTCAATGGAGCAAGCTAGCCCCTGGCCTAAGGGCAGCCTCCACACCCCTGGAGGAAGCCAGAGGAGGCAAGGAAGGTGCATGGGTCCCCCCAGAAGGAGGCTGATGACCCCGATGAAAAGTGGCTCCATGCACCACCCCAGGCCTCCATGTGCTCCCATCACAACCAAACGCTCTGAACCAGGTCAGAGGGTGAAAGGTCATGCTGCCCTAGACCACGACATATAGGAGGCAAAGCAGGAAGAAGAGGCCCTGGAGAGGAGAGGAGGGGAAAGAAGAGGGGAATGAGGCTGAGTGCGGGGGAAAGTGCCAGCTGGTGCTCGGGGGCTCTGACACTGCGGACAACAGGAGGTTCTGGTGGGACCTCGTTACCTCCTGCCAGATTCAAGAGTCACGGGGATGAAAGGGGCACAAGAAGGTTAATCTTAGAGTTCTTAAGGGTGAGAGGAGTCGGCCAGATTAATAGAAAGGTTCCAAAGGGTTGTGGAGGACCCATCATGTGCCAGGTACTGCAGGTAACACAAAGTGTAGGCACTGCTTATTTTTCAAACAGGCTGTATCCTGAATTAAGGTTTGCCCTTTAAATGTATTTTCCCATAGAAATCATGCAACAGATGGTGCCCGGTTAACCCATGAAGAAGCCCTAGGATAATGGCACGGGTGGACAACAGGCTTTTCCTACATCCGGATGCAGAAACCTGGTGTTTGCACAAAGCACATGCCATTGCAGTAACGGGACTGCTTAAGAAAATTGGAATTGGAATAGCACAGGGAACTATATTCAATATTTTGTAATAACCTATATGGGAAGAGAATCTGAAAAAGAATATATATATGTGTGTATTGATATATAACTGAATCACTTTGCTGTACACCTGAAGCTAACACAATATTGTATATCAACTATACTTCAATAAAAAATAATTAAAAACCAGAAAATTGGAGGTAAGAAAAACCATTGCACAACAATGTGAATATACCTAACACTACTGAATTGTACACCTACAAATGGTTAAGATGATAAATGTTATGTGTATTTTATCACAATTCAGCTTTTTTTAAGTTTAAAGGAAAGAAGAAAAAACCTGAACCAAATAGTGCTAAGAAACAGCAAATAGTAATAATGAATAGCATTTATCGAGTGCTTGTTATGTGACAGATGCTGCTCTGAGGGCACTTCCCATATGAACTTGACCCTTTCTTACATCAATCGTCTTCAAAAGGTACTGCTATTCTACTTTTACAGATGAAAACAGAGATACAAGGAAGCTAAGCTGGGATCTGAACCCAGGTGGTCTGGATCCACACACGCACCATCACCCTCTCTGGCTCTACCATGTGCTACACGGTTAACGAGTATAACAAAGATGTCAAACCCGGGCCAATGGCCTCCTTGACACTTCAGTCATGAACACGATTCCAGAAAGACTAGAAAACCAGGGTGGTTTTTACAACAACGGGTAATAGGATGTGGCCTGAGCAGCTGGAAGCCTCTTCTACCCTGGTGCCTGCTCAGCAGCTGTCCTGGGGGGCCGGCTCTCAAGGAGCCACCACACGAGGGGCTGGTCCAGGGGTACGAGAGCCAGGGCTTCTGTTCTCAGAGGCCACTGCCTGACTCAGAACCCACATTTCTCCCAGGCCGGGAGATTTTTGTCCCGCTAATAAGTCCATTCATCCTGGGGCGGTCAATGATCCAGCCAGGTTAATTCAGTCCAATTTAGTATGAGTTTTTAATATCATTTACTGAAGACATACACTGGGGTCTCAAAAGTTATCTCTGACATTTTTTGGTTTTCATTTGACAGTTTCAAGTACAGATGGTCCCTGACTTACAGTGGTTCGACTTAGCGATTTTTCGACTTTACAGTGGTGGCAAAGTGATACGCATTAGGTAGATACGCATTAGGTACTTCAAATTTTGAATTTTGATCTTTTTCTGGGGCCAGTGATATGCAGGACAATACTCCTTGTGATGCTGGGCAGTGGCAGTGAGTACAGCTCCCGGTCAGCCACGCGATCACGAGGGTGAGCAACTGATACCATCCTGTACCCAGACAACCATTCTGTCTTTCACCTGCTGCACAGTGTTCAATAAGTTACATGACATATTCAACACTTCATTATAAAATCGGCTTTGCCTTGGATGATTTTGCCCAACTGCAGGCTAATGTAAGTGTTCTGAGCATGTTTAGGGTAGGTAGGCTAAGCCGTGCTATTTGGTAGGTTAGGGGTATTAAATGCATTTTCAACTTTTAAGGATATTTTCAACTTAAGACAGGTTTATCTGGCTGTATCCCCATCCTAAGTCTGGGAAGATCTGTACTATGAAGCAGAAACATCATAAGCAGGAGTGCGGGGACCTGCCAGTATATTGGACCTGTCTCGGCATCCTAATCTCCATGGTTCTTCTACTCATCGTTTAATCATCTGCCCTATTTTCAGGGTTGCAAACACACAAAATTAATAAAAATGTTATTTTGGTCAGCTCATTCATGCTGCAGTGGAATGAACACCGAACCAAGTGGACCTGGGGTTAGGTCTTATCTTTGCCACTACATAGTTATGTGATTTGGAGGCAGGGTACTTTACTGCTCTTAGCCTCAATTTCCTCATCTATAAAGTGGAAATAATATTACCTTCTTTATGGGGTGGTTGTGAAGATTCAATGATTTAAACATGTAAAAGCTTAGAACAGGGCCTGGAACACAATGAGGACACCATAAATGTTAGCTCTTATTTTGTTATTATGAGGTAGATTCATGTACCTCATCTCGTTGAATTATCTCACTAAAATTGTATAAGATTGGGCTTCCCTGGTGGCACAGTGGTTGAGAGTCCGCCTGCCGATGCAGGGGACGCGGGTTCGTGCCCCAGTCCGGGAGGATCCCACATGCCGCGGAGCGGCTGGGCCCGTGAGCCATGGCCGCTGAGCCTGTGCGTCCGGAGCCTGTGCTCCGCGACGGGAGAGGCCACAACAGTGAGAGGTCCGCGTACCGCAAAAAAAAAAAAAAAAAACTGTATACGATTTCCTTCCTCCAAAGTAGTCTCTGGCACTTGGATTTGGTGGGCAGGGGGAGGAAGCAGGGGAAATACTTCCCCCAGTAAAGCAACCATATAAATAGGATGTCTGTGGGCCATCCCAGAATACAGGCCACCCTCCCCACCCCCCATGAAGAAATGACTTCCCTCTACTGCCTGGGCCACGACCATGGGCCAGCTGTAAGGAGAGCTGAGAACGACAGCATTTCCACACCTGAAATTTCTCGTCCTCACTTCCAATCTCCATATCCACCTGGTGACAGAGAGCTGCCCCAGAGCAGAACTGTCACCTTAGAACTGTGTCTACTGCTGCAGAAACAATCACAGCACAGCATGTGCGAATAGTTTCAAATTCAAGTGATTAAAAATCACCTCCCAATTCCCTGGCGGTCCAGTGGTTAGGACTCGGCGCTTTCACTGCTGGGGCCCGGGTTCGATCCCTGGTCAGGGAACTAAGATCCCGCAAGTCAGGTGGCATGGCCAAAAAAAAAAAAAAAAAAAAAAAAATCACCCCCCAGTCTCTTAGATGGGGGCATAAGAGAGGGTGGACTGGGGCTTCCCTGGTGGCGCAGTGGTTGAGAGTCCGCCTGCCAAAGCAGGGGACACGGGTTCGAGCCCTGGTCTGGGAGGATCCCACATGCTGCGGAGCGACTGTGCCCGTGAGCCACAATTACTGAGCCTGCGCATCTGGAGCCTGTGCTCCGCAACAAGAGAGGCCGCGATAGTGAGAGGCCCGCGCACCACGATGAGGAGTGGCCCACGCTTGCCACAGCTGGAGAAAGCCCTCACACAGAAACGAAGACCCAACACAGCCATAAATTAATTAATTAATTAATTAATTGGGGAAAAAAAAAAGAGAGGGTGGACTGAAGGGTCGAAATTATAGGCGGGTCCCCCAAAGAGATCATGGGATGAGGACATTTGAGAAACACAGATCCTGTTCCTCCTCCCTGGAGACTTGTGCATGTCCAGTCCAACAGGGGTGACTCTGCAACGCTGACCCCATTTGGAGGCCAGCCTAGACTAGAAGCATATTTTAATTGCTCAATGAACTTTTAGGGAATCACTCATTCAAGTTGTTCTAACACCAAAGGACCAGTGGCAATCGAATATATACTTTGGCACCAAGCTTTTCTTCTTAAATATTCCATGGGAGCCAAAAGTCACTCACTTCGGAACCCAAAGTATCAAAAGAAGTTGATATCACAACTGCGTGTGACAAAATAAATTTATTTTATAACCATCTACTGGTCTGAAATTTCTAAAGATGTTTTGCCTCCTGGTTTCGGTGAAAGAAGTAGTCTCCTTCCTACATAGCTATCTACGTTATACCTAACTAATTCATAACATGCAGATAAAATGGGTAATCAATAACCAAAGAAAAGGACTCTATTTAAAATGAGATTTTCACTGTGAAACAAGTGAATGATGCTACTCTTGGTTTGACTACTAAGAGGGGTAATGTATAAGGTGAGATAAACGAGAATAGATGTTCAACTTTTCTGAGCATCACCAGACAGGACACTGCTGTACTTTTGTGGATTTTAGTTGCCTGAAAGTAGAGAATGTGTCTTATTCATCTTCATAACACCCAGGGAGACTCAGTCCTTAGGATTTAAGAGCTCTAAGATCTGATACCATTTGGTGGTATTTCCTGTCTTATAACTGGGGTGACTAAGGGCCAGAGAAATGAGACACTGAGTCCTTATGACTGTTCTGGCAGAAGAGAGGATTAGAACCTGGTTTCCTGATGTCCAGATCCCACTCTTTTAAGACATTTAATCTAAGCTGACCATATGCCCCAGTTTGTCAGGGATGGTCCTGGTTGATGCCTATTGTCCTAGCTCACTTACTAGAGTCCCATTTCACTAGCATAAGTGTCTGGGTATGGAGGAAAAGTTATAAGGTTATCGTAATTATATAATATTGCCTTCCCCTCCCAAAACTAAGTAAGGGAAGAGTAGAAATGCTGGTTCTCCTAGACCTAGGTGGTAATCTGAGTACTGCTTCACCCAAGGCATGACACACTTTTAGAGATAATGAATGCTTACAAAATAAAGGGTTTGAATTAGTGTGATCACCCTCCTCTCCCATCAGAGCCTGGAAGGGAGCCTCTGAGCTAACAATGACCTCCAAGCTTCTGGCACTGCCACGTGGCTGCCAGTACGGAAGGTGAGGTTTCAATGTAATGTACTCATAGGGGATATTTGCAGGCAACTGTTGCTGGATTACACAAGATATGTTTGTCCGGTGATATAAATTCCCATTGTGAAATTATGAATGTCTGAATTGGTCAAGTCGGTGGCAGTGATGAGGTGAAGTCACGGGGCGTTGAATGAAGCTTTGTGTTTGTACGTCACTCTGCACGCCTCCCTGTGCCAGCCTGCTGAGGGGCTGAGTGGGCCCTCTCTGGAATGGCCCATTCTCCTTCCATTCTGAGCTCTGGGCCAAGTCAAGAGCAACATACTCTTACATTGTACTGTATCCCCAATTAGGTAGTGTAAATCACTGGGGATGTAATACTGGATGTTTATAATTTCACTTAACAAACCTTTCCCCTCCCCCCCCAGGACCAGATCTCTCTGTATATTAACAAATGCCCATATTAATGTGTTACCATTCACGATATAACCGTATTGATCCTAGAGATAATTCATGTTAAGCTGTAAATATATTCTTTTTGATGGAGGAGAAGGGAAAGGTGGTTGGAGGTGGGGACCTCATACTGATCCATCCACCTCTCTAGTTGGTCCCTTTGTCACCAAAGGCGCCCATATATCTGGAGGTCTGGGGGCCAGCAGACTCTTCACATCACCTCTGTGCCCAGCACAGCTCTTCTCACATGATCCCACCTGACAAAGACCCATGCTCCCTTCTGTGTGTCCACCTGCTCACGTGAGAACAGGCAGAGGATCAAGGACACATACCAGGACGGTGTTTCCTGGCTGACAGCTTGAAGGAACCGTCTCTGAGAACGCGCTACTTTTAAGAGCAGGTCTGAAGCAGAGCTACCTGATCTACAGGGTGACGCAGCCCTTGACCTTGGCCTCATTAGCTCCATCCTTTTACCTACTGAGCTCACCACAGCCAACAACATAGCACTTGAGAGCGCAGCTCGTTAGGGTGTTGGTGGTGGCGCATGTGTATCTGCTCGGTGGGAGGGGGCTCTGAGGGTGGCCAGCGTTTTCTGCTGAGTCGCTCCTGCCCATGAGGACGACAACAAACACACCTACTTGGGAGTCAGATCAGGCCAAGGGGAGAGAAGGAAGGAGCTGTCATAAGATGAGACCAGCAGCCTCCCATCACAGCTGAGGATAAACGGGGAAATAGAAGTTCCAAATGGGATTTTTTTTTTTTTTTTAATAATGAGTAAAAGAGAGAGAGTGAAAAACAAAACAAAACAAAACAGCCCATCACACGCCTTTTGTGTGTGAAGAGGCAGGGTAGGCAATCTAATTCCTGCCCTCATCCTAAAGCTTCAGTAAACCCACCTCCTCCTCTCTGGAGTAGCTGTTGGCTATTACGCAAACAGGAAACGCACAGGGCAGGAAGGGTAAAAGAACGGAGAAACCCAACTGCGGTGGGGGGCAGCTGCTAAATTCAGCAGAGGTAAAGCTAGAGGAAGACGGGATGAGACGCACAGGTGGGGAGACTGCAAGAAGCACTTGCTTCCTCTCCATCACGGAGGCAAGGGGACCTGCTGTGAGCTGGGCACAGGGGGGAGATGCCGGTCGGGTGCCTGAAGCCAGGCTCTGCTCTGTGACGTGTTAATGAGGGAAACACGTAACGTCTCATTCTTAAATCTGCCAACAACAAAACAAAAATAGTCCTGCTATGGGGCATGTTCGATCAGTTGAAGGAAATGCCCCTGAAAAAACCCCAGGGCTGTAGGCCCCTCATAATCTGGTCTGAAGGACAAGTTTAAAAGAATTACGTTGTGGGGCTTCCCTGGTGGCGCAGTGGTTGGGAGTCTGCCTGCCCTTGCAGGGGACAGAGGTTCGTGACCCGGTCCGGGAGGATCCCACATGCCGTGGAGCGGCTGGGCCCGTGAGCCATGGCCGCTGAGCCTGTGCGTCCGGAGCCTGTGCTCCGCAACGGGAGAGGCCACAGCGGTGAGAGGCCCGCGTACCGCAAAAAAACAAGAAAAAAAAAAAAGAATTACGTTGTGTCCCCAATCTGGGCAGAAGGATGTGGACGAAATGCTCCCCAGAGGCACGGTGCATCGCTGTTCAAGAGAACAGGAGCAAAGTAAGCTTCTTATACCCTATTTCTGTACCCAAGCACCTGCTGTGGAACTCTGCCCGGGGCCACAATTCGATTCTGGTCTTTTGTTGTGTTTTCTACCAACGCTTTGATTAGGACCAGTGTATCTCACCAGAGCAGAGCAGTGCGTGGCACACCTGAACTAAGCACTCACAGTGAGCACACTGCAAGACACTGCCTCCGGTGCACGAGTACTAGACCTCCTTGGGCCCCCGCAGAGTTCACAGCGTTTGGGTCTCTTTTCTTCCTCCAGCTTAGGTTACCCTCTGCTCAAAAATCTTCACTCCCCACTGTTTCCTTCCATAGCCCGGAAATCAAAGTCCTCCACGTCCTGATTCTAATCTTACCTCCTTGGACTAGCTCTGCAACAGCAAAATGGTGATCATTGTTTGTTTGGTTTTTTGTTTGTTTTTGAATTTTTGGTTGCGCCCCATGGCATGTGGGACCTTAGTTCCCCGACCAGGGCTCGAACCCGTGCCCCCTGCATTGGAAGGTGGAGTCTTAACCACTGGACCGCCGGGGAAGTCCCTGTTGATCACTGTTGAAGTAGGGGGAGGGGATGGATCACAGGGCTTTAGTTAGTTTATTCTATTTGGGGTCTGTCTGAAATTTTTCATCATCAAAGGTAGGGGGAAAAGAAACGTAAGCTCTATAACCCAAGTCATGGGTTGCTCTCTATTCCAAGGACTCCCTCCATCCTGGGTCCTCCTGGGACGTTCTCCACTTCATTCCTGCTTATCAGACCTTCACAGAATCCTACAGAGTCACCTCCTTCATGAAGCTGAGCCTGCTGCCTGTACTGGCTGTAATCTCCCCTTCCACTGTCTCTTTATAGCACCTGTTATAATTATTCTTTGATACTTACATGTGTATCTATCCCATTTCCTCTCCTAGATTGTGAGTTGCAGAGAACCAGATCTTATTCATCTCAGCATTTCCCCCAGGGTCTCAAACAAAATCAGTACCCCACAAATGCTCGTTGAATGAAAAATGAATCACATGAATAAGAACGACTTATCAAAGGAACAGTGGAACCTCTGGGATTTGGCTATGTCTCAAGCAAAGAGAGAGAAGCCTCCTGGGTACCTTCTTCGTGGTTCTGATGCAGGATGACTTCCGGCTGCGTGTGTATCGAGTTTCCGGGGTGGAAGAACGGTGAGAAAAGAATCCGAGGTTTCCTCTGCTTCAGAATATGCTGAAGGAGTTCATAGAGCACATCACCTGGATAGAAAAAGGAAATAAAAATAGGGAAATGGCAGTGTTTTGTTCAACAACTATTTGCTGAGCTTTGACTTTGCGCCTGGCACTGTCCTAAAGACACAATGGTGAGGAAGACAGGTCTGCCACCTATCCACGTGGAGCTTATAGGGGACAGGATGTGGCACTGAAACTCAGGTCAGAGCCATGCAGGTTTTATTTTTTTTTGAACTTTTTTGATTATGAAAGTCATATACAAAAATTAGTATAAAAATGCAAGAAGAGGGGCTTCCCTGGTGGCGCAGTGGTTGAGAGTCCGCCTGCCGATGCAAGGGAAACGGGTTCGTGCCCCGGTCTGGGAAGATCCCACATGCCGCGGAGCGGCTGGGCCCGTGAGCCATGGCCGCTGGGCCTGTGCGTCCGGAGCCTTTGCTCCGCAACGGGAGAGGCCACAACAGTGAGAGGCCCACATACCACCAAAAAAAAAAAAAAAAAAAAGCAAGAAGATAGAAAGAAACAAAAATCACCTATAATCCTATCCCTAAGAGACACAAGCCTGTTAATACTATCTACAGTATTATCTGGTTATAGAATTAGAATCAGGCTTATCATAGTTTAGTATCTCTCTTTTCCCCTCCACATTATTTAACTGCTTTAGTAGCTGCATTATAACAGCCTGTCACAGGGATGTACCAGACTTTATTAGAAACTTAAATTGTCCCAATTTATTTGCTACTATTTTTATAAAAAACATCCTTTTCACATCTGTATTTGCATTTCAGATTATTCAAAGAAGAATTACAAAGTCATTAAGGATGAAAAGTTTTAATGTTTCAATGACAACTCATGGATTCTTCATAGAAATCTTCCCAATAGAGAAAAACGTGCCTTTCTGATCCACCCCAATCCCAGGCAGGAAAAGAATAAACGTGAAAAAGAAATTCACAAGTCCGGTCAGAGGTGCTAACTATTAAAGATACCCTATAAGGAACTGGCATGTTCTGGGATGCTTCCCTCTAAAAATACACACAGGCACTGCTCCAAGGTTCCACAATCTCTAGAAAATCATCTTTAGATGTCAGCACCTCGCAGAGGATGGTAGGGGCTGGCTGGGGGCCTTCTGTTCTCTTTGGTATTGGAAGTGTCCACTGAGTTGTTAATTAGCCAAAAAAGCTGTCATGGTCTTGTCCCTCCCCTTTGACTTAGATCCAAGTTAAAAAATGCAGGTGGGTGCCTCAAAACCCCTTAGGGGTGGGTGATTAATCATTAAAATACCACAGGCTTTTCTAACTGTCCCCCAGGCCCTTCCACATACAGATACGCAGTCAACAATTGTACCAAACAGTGGGCTTTTGTCTCTAATTTTAGACACTTTTAACAGATACTTTAATTAACAACTTAATTTAACTGCATATTTTGGGCTATTGCTAAATTATTTTTTTTTCCTCTTCAACTCAGCCTGAATCCGAGAAACACTCCAAATGAATTCCTTTGTTTCTGCAAACTTCTGCACCTTTTCTTTTGGTACCAAATATAAGTTCCACGATACCCCGTCCTAAGTGATTCCTGAGATGCCCTGGTGTCTTTCCTTTGATTTTGTTCCTTCCTCTACCTTTGCATTTTGGTCATTATTAATATAACTTACTGCCACTGTTTACTACTGTGATCAAATAGAGCAAAAGACTTCTAAGAACTGAAGACCCCATGTCACTTAAAACAGGCGAGGAACCGCAGAGGTGTTCTGAACCCAACTTAAAAACGTTCTGTGTAAGGTAGACCCGTGACACATGACTGCCTTTGGAGCTGGGAAGGCTTTGGAGCTCATCTAATTCAAATCCAGTAGTCATGGTGATGCTGTCTCTGATGAGACAAGGATACAGAGCCTGAAATACAGTCCTATTTTAATGATTCATATTTTAATCGCTTACAAAAATAAGTCCCTAATCAACATTTTGTGTCTTGGTTTAGTGTAAATGTCTTCCTGAACTTTTCCGAATTTACACGGCCTCACAACGCTGGGTTCTATCCTGTGGGTTTGAGCAATGCTTTATACCGGTAGTAGCTGAAGAGAAAAACGAAACCACTGAAAACAAATGCGTTCCTGATGATACTAACAAAAATGGTCAGTTATTAGTGTACCCACGTTGGAAGGGGAGGCCCGGAAATACAGACGCAGTGTGTGGGTGGGTGCTGGACTCTGCTGGTTTGGATGCGGGCTGGTGTGAGGGGAGGGCCCGGCAGCCAGGGCTGGAGCCCCGGCTCCTGTTGTGCATCAGGCGACCTTGAGCAGGTCCCTGAACTTCTCTGCGAAATGCAAACACCTCCCTCAGAAGAGGATGTCGTGAAGCAGGGCCTGGTGCACGTCACACGTGGTCCCTCCTTGGAGGTCACGCGGGGTGCTGGAGGAGCTCTGGGTATGGTGGCTGCAGAGTGGGCAGGTCACTTTCTCTCCCGTCTCCATTTCTCTACGTGCACAGAGAAAGCGAGGCAACAAAGTGGATGCCTTTGACCTTCTCCAGGCCTCAGTTCCTCATCTGGAAAATGGCGATCTTGGCAGTCTCTACCTCCCGGGATGCCTGTGAGGACCGGATGAGGTAAGTGTGTAATAAGCGCATCACAGCACCGGACAGTGAGAACTCAGCAAACACCAGCTGTTGCGTGACCACTGCTGTTCCTGCTATTATTATGGATATCATTCAAGTGGTTTAGGACAGACCGGTAGACCCCCGAAGGAGGTCTCAGGAGAACAGAGGAAGACTGTCTGGGTCATGGTCAGTGTTATGTTCCCCCTTCAGAAAGGGCAAGGTGAAGTGAGGCCATTCCCCCACTGGGCTAAGCCTGCAGCGGGGCTGATACGTGCTCTGCCCTGTACTCTCCCAGGCCTTCTGTACGGCCTCTTCCCAGCCTCTCATCCCAAAGCTGGCGAAGGGAGCCCAGCAGAGAAGGCCCGTCTCTGAGTGAGGAGGAGAGAGCTGGAGAGGGGCCGGCCAGGCAGAGCCCTGCCAGTTCTTTAACTCAACCACAAGAACTAGTAAGGTAACACTCGTAAGTGGCACCTGTGATAGCTGGCTCGAGGGTGGAAGCCTGGGCCCAAGGTCCCGGGCCAAGAAAAAACTTAATTCTAAGACTGCAGAGTATGGCCACAATTGGACCAGTCCATCCACAGACGTGTTTCCGCAGCAACCAGGAACTCAGTTGGGGAATGTGGCTGGCTTAGCACAAACGCATCACTACTCTGGGGGAAAAACCAACCCGCCGTGCGTGCCATGTGTGTATGATTGGCAGGAACAGTGTGTGCCTGGTAATGGCTTGGAATCTTAGACTTAGAGAGGATGCTATAGGTTTCCTAGATGGACTCAAACTTGTGATCAGTAAAAGTCCCCTGCCTCCTCTTCCCCTGCCAAGAAGTAGCTTTGGCTGAGTACTTCTGTGATGGGTAGCCGGCCACAACGTAAGCAAACCATTTCTGGACAGCTCTAGTCGACAGAAAGTTCTTCTGTTGAGTTGGAATCTGGCCTCCTCTGCAATCTCATGTACCTCGGTTCTTAGTTATCGTCTCTGGAGCAGCACAGAACATGCGTCCCATCTACAACAGTTTCCTAAATAAATAAAGACGCTCCCCCCACCATCCTCTTCCATCTCCAGTGGCCCCCGATTCCTCCGATACCCAGTCAGTTTTCTTGCTACATTCTTAAAATCTCCTTATACACAGGAGATCACATCTCAAAAGTGATCTCAACAAAAAGATCTCTGGAATAAAGAACAGATTTAAAGAGAAGTTATGGGGCTTCCCTGGTGGCGCAGTGGTTGAGAACCCACCTGCCAATGCAGGGGACACGGGTTCGAGCCCTGGTCTGGGAGGATCCCACATGCCATGGAGCAACTAAGCCCGTGAGCCACAACTACTGAGCCTGTGCTCCGCAACAAGAGAGGCCGCGATAGTGAGAGGCCCGGAAGAGTGGCCTGTGCTCCGCAACAAGAGAGGCCGCGATAGTGAGAGGCCCGCGCACTGCGATGAAGAGTGGTCCCCGCTCGCCGCAACTACAGAAAGCCCTCGCACAGAAACGAAGACCCAACACAGCCAAAAATAAATAAATAAATAAATAATTTTAAAAAGAGAAAAGTTATATTTGTTTGCCTGCTGTATAAAAAGCATGAGCCATAGCACTATATATCTAACTAAGCTAATGACCACTGGCCTGAATTCAAAGGCACTGTTCAAAAAACTCTTGGCCTGTTCGACTCTTGATAAATCTTCTCTGACTTCCCCGAAAAGAAATAACTAGTGCTAACCATAAAAGATGCTCCTATTGTACTAAGCAATGAAGTCAAGGCTATTGCTTAAGGGATAACAGCTTTTGTTAGTTTCTCCATATATCTTCAGGCATACACACATGGTTCATGTACCCACAGGTACGTGCACAAGTGGATTTGCCTCGAAGCTACTGAATTTCAGGGACCTTTATTTGTATAGTCCCATGAAAGGAAACCTAGAACTATGTGCTCTCAAATTATAAATTTCAGGTCCCAAAACCCTAGATATACTCCTAGGTGCGCGCACACACACAAGAGAAACCCACAAACTAAACACACATACAATTTTGTATCAGTGATCTTGATGTTAAAAGCCAGGCAACTACTTCCAGAATCCTAAATTCTATTATTTTATTTGCAATTTATTTAAAACGAACAGGAGCGAGAGTGAATAAAACTGCTGCAAGTTGCCTTAGCAAAGACTAGTGTCTGAAGACCAAGAACATAAAGATGCTGTTTAGGGGGTTAAACATATCTAAGTTTCTTTACTTTTTTTTTTTTTTAACATCTTTATTGGGGTATAATTGCTTTACAATGGTGTGTTAGTTTCTGCTTTATAACAAAGTTTCTTTACTTTCAGAAGAAAGAGCTTGGGCTCTGGAGCAAGGAAGTCCCAGGTTTGAATCCTGGTTCCTCTATTCAACAGCTGCATGCCCTGAGGCAAACTACTTTTCTCTTTGAGCCTTAGTTCAAGGCTTAGTTAAATATTCTTTTGTCTCAAATGAGAAAAATGCCCAGACTCGGCAGGGCTGTTAAGAGGATTAAATGAGATAATGTGAACAAGTGCCAGCCGCACGTCTGCCCTCCTGTGCGCTCAGGAGATGGTACCCCTTGTGATTATGATAATTATTAACAGATGTGTCTCCAAAAAGTCTGGAAACTATTTGTTCTGCTTCGATATTTTTGTCTTTAAAGGACATGCATAAGTTTCATAAAGTCACATTCATAAGAATGGAATTTTTTTCCAGTTGACATCATTTCATACAGATATTTCTAGTTCATGGTTTCTTTCTCTTTCCTTCTAGTTCACAATGTACCTTCAACTTCTTTCTATAGGGTTCTTTCCTTTAGCATTTAAGCAGCTTCGTTTCCTGTCTTCTACACACACACACACACACACACACACACACACACACACAGTCCTCATCTTCCCCTCCAGGTGCTGCTCCTGTTTCTCTCCTCCCATCGCAGCCAAACTCCCTGAGGAGCTGTCCAACTCTTATCACCACACCCCTCTCCGTCCACTCCTCGGGGCCCTTGGTCTCCACTCCAACCCTCTCTCCAAAGCACTCTTGCTGAGGTCACCTCCCTGTCATCAAACCCAAAGGGCAATGGTACTTGGGGACTCGCTGCCTCTCAGCAACATCCTCACCACTAGTCACTGCCCACCCCCCAACCCTTAGAACACCCCTCGGCTTCAGACATTCCTCCGTCTCCTGGTTTTCTGCTCTCCCTCCTTACCCAGCCTTTAAGGCTCCCAGATCTCCCATCGTCTTTCTCCCTGGGTCATCTCATCCCCTCCCGTGGCTGCAATCAGCTTGTCTATGCTAAATCTACTCCAGCCAGACCTACCTCCTCAACTCCAGAACCTTCACTTACCTCCTTCCTACATACGTCCTCTCGCATGTCACCCGGGCACCGCGCATCTTACGTGTTCGACACAAACGCCTTTACAACCCACGTGGTGTTTCCTAGTGCAGTAAACGCCCAGCTGATTGGGCCAGAAACTCGGCACTCGTCCTTAACACCTCTCTCCCTCTTATACGACACCTAATCGGTCACCAAGACTTATACTCTGCCTTCTAAATACTGCTTCAATCACCCCCTTTTCTCTGCTGGTCCATCTTAGTTTAAGTCACCGCCATTGCGCCTACCTGCCGGCCAAGCCGACGGCCCTACATCTCACCTCCGCACTTCATTATGCCGGTCTCTGCTTCAGACCCTGAATGGCTTCTACCTGTCTTTAAAATAACATGTAGGGCTTCCCTGGTGGCGCAGTGGTTGAGAGTCCGCCTGCCGATGCAGGGGACACGGGTTCGTGCCCCGGTCCGGGAAGATCCCACATGCCGCGGAGCGGCTGGGCCCGTGAGCCATGGCCGCTGAGCCTGCACGTTCCGGAGCCTGTGCTCCGCAACGGGAGAGGCCACAACAGTGAGAGGCCCGCGTACCGCAAAAAAAAATAAAATAAAATAACATGTAAAGTGATGAACATGATCTGCAAGGCCCTGTACGATCTACTGAAGAAATAATAAGTGACTCAATGAATGGCCGTAAAGCTACAGTGTATTCCTCTGTATTTATATTCTCCGCATTTTTTTTTAGCAAGTCTCCTATTGGGGGTGGCTTGGGCATTTCCAGTTTTTACCATTATAAATAGAATTGCTAAGGGCATCTTTTTTATCTCTCTATTGGATTGTTTCCTTCAAATATTTTCCTAAAACGGTGTTATCAGTGAAAGCGTATGATTAGTTTTCAAGTTCTTATTATACACTGCTTGCTCTCCAGAAGGCTGGGACCAGTGCAGAGTGTCATCTTCAAGACTACCCAGAGCCTCTCCCCCAGGCGTTTCACATCGTTTAACTTCTTGGGTTCAGTAGGTTTAAAGCAGAAGCGGGGCTTCCCTGGTGGCGCAGTGGCTGAGAATCCGCCTGCCAATGCAGGGGACACGGGTTCAAGCCCTGGTCTGGGAAGATCCCACATGCCGTGGAGCAACTAGGCCTGTGAGCCACAACTACTGAGCCTGCGCATCTGGAGCTTGTGCTCCACAACAAGAGAGGCCGTGACAGTGAGAGGCCCGTGCACCGCGATGAAGAGTGGCCCCTGCTCGCCGCAACTAGAGAAAGCCCTCGCACAGAAATGAAGACCCAACACAGCCAAAAAAGTAAATAAATAAATAAAATTAAAAAAAAAAACAAAAACATAAAGCAGAAGCGTCACATTATTGAAAATTTGCATTTTTCTGGTGATGATTTACTATGTACACCTCCTCCTACGAAGATTATCTAAAGTAATGCATTCTTACATTTGCAAACTGTTCTCTTTTCTCTTTCTCTCTCTTCCGTTTTTACTCAGAGATTTTAGTTTCCTTCTGACCAATTCTTTAAAAAATAAATAAATATATAAATGAAAGCATGCACAGTGTGGGAGGGATACTTTTCAGATTTGTCAGAAAACTCTCTGCTGGTCCTCTCTGCCTGTGATAGGTTCAAAATGAAGTCCGAGGCCTCGGCTCCTTCAGTTTCATCATAAATTCCACAGTGAAAACACCAACGCAGACACAGGCCTGGGGGATCCCACTGGTGGCCTAACAAACATTCCCATCATGGGATGGCTTGGCTTTCCAACTCTGCTCTATCTTAGTTTCCAAGCATTCCATTCAATCCATTTTTGTAGGCTGCCTGAATTACAAACATTTTAATTTAATGCGGAGTGCCTTCTGTGACCGTAAAAATAAACCTACTCTTTTACTTAGGAACAAATATGTGAAATTCAGTTGATATCTATGTCTTGGACACAGAGATCCTGGGGAAAAAAAGGGAGCAAGTTGTGCGAAAATTTGAATATTATATTTAAGAGGAGAATAAATCATTTAGAAAAGACATCTAGTAAGACAACTGCCTTTACGTGGATACAGAATATAAGGTAAGATAAAGCAAAGAATAAGCTTGTGAGAAAATACAAATACCGTGACATAAGTATGCACTGTTAATTAAAGGACGTGTTGTATGTTTTACATGTTAAAATATGACTCTGTACAGCAGAAAGATCAGTTATCACCACCATTTCACTGACGGGATAATCTAAGTGCTAAGAAATTCAGTGACTTTCCTGTAATTGACTTATCTAAGCATTTCTCTGATGGGTAATACACATATTTTTGGCTTGTTTTGCTCAAAGACACAGCAAGGGAAGAAAGAAGCCACTCTGGGTGTCTTCAGTCAAGGGTCATGTCTGCTGGAACTCCCACACTTCAGGGCTAACATTCCCCTCTGTGACCCACGCCCTCAGACCCTGTGACTTGAGTCTAAAACAGCCAGTTGATTCAGCTACTCAATTCAGCAAACCACCCACCATTGCTTAATAGAGATTAATAGGCAAGTTGGTTTCCAAGGAACTATATGTAGATAAAGACTGGTATTTTCAGTTTAAAGAAATTTCAAAGAAATTTTACTATATTTGAAGATCACAAGCAAAGCATATTTCCAAAGTCAAAGGTTCTGGTGGCTGGGAGAGGTTTGTAACATCACACCGCAGTACGGTAAAAACTGATTTACTTAGTAAAACCCCAATGCACTTTTTGCTGAATTGACTTGAAGGAACTTTGAAAATATGTTTGTTTTGCTTTTTGCTTTTTTTTTTTTTTTAGCATTGATAGAAAGTCTAACATGAATTAGATTAATAACTTTTTGTTCATTTAAATAATGGATACATAAATACGTTCCACCTGAATACCTCTAACTAAAAGTTAGTATCAGGGCTAACTTGCCTGTTCCGTCTTATTAATGTTTTCACAGTCTCAAAGTGGTCAAGAAACATATTAGAGTTATTCATTGTAAGACATTCATTGAATTCATAAAATTCAATGAAATTCCTTTGAATTTAAATCATCCCAGACCATTTAATATGGTAACTACCTAGTCGTTCAAGGACTAGGTACAATTACCCTGTCCAGGTGACATTTTATAAAGCTGAGATTCCTTTACGTTTTTTCCTTAACTTTGAGAATGTCATAAATATGTCATCCTGTTGTATCCTCTGATTGAGAGATTATTTCAAAAAATAGATCCCATTTATTTTCAACCTTGACATCTTCTGTTTGGAGATGATATTTTAAAGTACATTCTAGTACATTCCCTATTTTATTCTAGTGGTTGAAAAGGGAGGACCTTTGTCCTGGAGGTGGACAGGGTAAATGTAGTTTGTTAAATTGGTCAAAGAATGCGGAGTTCAGAGAGGCTACCATATTTGACTTAAGGTATCTCAATAGTTCAAGTAATTATAATTCATTGAGCTCCCATTCTCTCCTCTCTACATTTGGAATGAGTAGTGTCAAGGAATGTTATTTCCAAAGAAAGCAGAAGTCTGGGTGAGGCCAGGCAGGAAACGTGGCTGGGAAGAATCTATAAACATCCATTCATGGTGATGGGCCGGCCACCAGGTACTTTTGCTTCATTCTAGCAGCCCCATGACTAGTGAGAAGCTGCTGCTTTGTCGTAGGCAGCAAAAAAGATCCAAGGGAAGACAGGAAAAAACCGGGTGAAGTCTAGGTTTTACAAGGTATACAGGTCGAAGGAGACCAAGTTCTTGAATATTTATTTACTGCCTGTAGGTGGGAAGTTGTAAGGTTTATTGGAAGATTAACACTTTCAGTGGTCGAAGTTGGGTTGACTTGTTCAGAGTTGAAGGGAGTTTAGGATCCCCTTGCTGAAAATCCCATTTTATGGATGAGGAAAATAAGGGCAAACGAGGTGATGTGATCTGCGGAAGAGCCACGTGTAGAACCTGGGCCTCACGACATCTACACCAAAGGCAAAAGCAAAGCCCGTGTCAGAAGAAGCAGTACCAAACGTTACACCGAAGAGAGAAACAGGTTTTCTATTTATACCTTGTCTCTACCTAAGGAGAATGTGAGCAGGTGTATCACGCCCTCGTCACCCTGCTGGCTGGCTACTTCATGGGAAGGGTCTTCTCAACTCCTGCTTAGTTCTGTCTTCCAAACCCTCTGACAATCCTCCCCTGTTTGTGATAAGTTTTCTTATGGCCCCTACTGGCAGGTATCACCTTGATATTCTGTCCATGGCTTTCTGGTTGATGCCTTAATTAAATTACCTACGGTGTAAATTTATCTTTATGCTCAGCTTGATGTAATGGGGATGATACTCAAAATGATTATTCTCAGCTTGGCCTGGTTCCTGTCTCAGATTCTGCAGAACAGGATGCATCTTCCTGGATGTCCTGGCATCGCTTGGCCAAAATGCCGGAAGTATTATTATTTTGGTGTCACTGAACCTATTCTGGATGTCAGCATCTTGCATGAGGACCATAGCAATAGCACTGTATCTTGCTTCCCTGCTTTTAGCGACCCAATAAATCCACCCTATGCACTGATGGCAAATGTCTATACCAAAGGGAGAGCTCCAATCATATCATTCTCCTGATCAAAACCTTTCAGTGGTTTCCCATTACCTGCAAAATAACACCCAATCTCCTTAACCTGGGCTATAAGGTACTCTCAGGTTGGGTCATAATTCAACCAGTATTTATTGAGTGCTGACTGAATGCTGCGCTAGATGCTGGAGACATGGCAGCTTAACAGGACACAGCCCTGTCCAAACTGAACTCTCTACTCTGGGAGAGGATACGGAATAGAAAACAATGACATGTAACACAGTGTGTTACTCGGGGTGTGTGTGTGCGTGTGTGTGTGCACGCGTGTGTGTGCGTGTGTGTGTGTCAGGGACCATGACAGA
Source organism: Hyperoodon ampullatus (assembly GCF_949752795.1). Classification (NCBI taxonomy): domain Eukaryota; kingdom Metazoa; phylum Chordata; class Mammalia; order Artiodactyla; family Ziphiidae; genus Hyperoodon; species Hyperoodon ampullatus. The sequence continues at coordinate 93,934,997 of NC_136924.1, forward strand.
ATTACGAAATGCTCTGAGATAAAAGAGGACCAGCACGTCACCCAGACTGAGGCGGGGAGAGGTGGAGGAAAGGAAGGTGGGGTGGAATCAGGGATGCAGGGATAGGAGCCAGGGAAAACATTCCTGGAGAAAGTAGCAGAACTTGAGACATGAAGAGGCAAGCAGACACGTGAGGGGGGCGGTGACGAGTGACGATGAACAGTGTCTAGCTCATGTGGCCTCCTCTCTGGGTTCCTCCTCCACACAAACTGGCCTCAACACCTTTCCTTACCTACCTCTTGCTCACCCTTCAAAGTCCGGCTCCACTACCACACCACTGAGCCTCACTGGACAACCCAACTGGAAATCATCTCTCTATCCCTCAAGTCCTTCAGCCCAAACTTCCATCCTCTGATGTGGAGCTGCCCAGGGAACATTCACGGAATGAATTTCTACTGCCCGGTCCTAACCGTGGCTACGGCACCACGTCCCGACTATCGCACCAGCCTTATGCTGCCTCTTCCACCCGTAGGGGGGCTTCCTCACCGCCACCCAAACACACCAAAAATTAATGCTGCTCCAGTGACCCACCCACTCAGTTCCATCCTTCACGTCCCAGAGCAACTTCACTCCTGCTTTCCTGAGACCCACCCGACTCTGCTCTCTCTTTCCCCAGCTCCCTGTGCCTTCAGGTTCAGGGCAATCCTGGCTCCTGTCCAGCTTTCCACGTGGCCCACCTGGTAAAGACCTGGCAAAATGGCAAGGGCGTACTGACAGGTTTTGTGTATCTTCGCTCCCAGCTTTGAGCAGAGAGAACCTAGTTTCACAAGGAAAGTTGAGAGGTCACCGGAGAGAAAAATAAATCAGCAACAAAAAGGAACACCTGAGAGGTGGTGGGGGAAAGGCAGATTTACAAAGACTCTGGGAGGAAAGCGTGCCCAAGGTCTAAGTCAAATCAAGTTAAAATACATCACTGGGTTTTCCTCTGTTTGCCTGACATGAGTAATTTCTCCGGAACCCTAAAGTGTTAGAGCTGTTTTCCTCCAGATAGGTAACTTTGCCCCTTTGAGTATAATCTGTGAGTTTCCACTGGAACAGAAAAGGGAAGTGTTTTTGCATTAAATTAAAAGGAACTATTGAGGTTCCTTTTAGGTTAGTTTTATTTATTTATTTATATCATTGTTTTACGGTTTTCTTATTCTGAGGCTACAGAAAGAATCAATGATTGAAGACCAAATGTTTCAGGTAGGTTTGTGTCCCTTATAAAACCATAGCAATGATCTGTTTTTCAGCCTTAATTTAAGTTTTCAAGTTTCCATTAGCATCTATACTTCTGGGGGAACCTTTCCTTTTATCATTTCCTCATATAAACGGTTCTGCTGCAACTGGGAAAAGCTGGGGCGATACTGTTCCATACACACCCTTATCTTACCCTTTGTGATGGGGCTGTTTCCTCGTGGCGGTTAGCTAGTGTATTAACTCCCGGCCAGCCTCCAGGAGTAAATCAGGGTGAACGTAGCTGGGCACTATGGCAAGACCTCCTGCGGGACCCCTGCCCTCAGTCAAGAAGACACGGTCTCTGCCAGACAAGTTGCATCAAAGTGGGGCTGGCAGTGAGACTTGACAGAGGGAGGGCCCGTCAGTCCTTGAATAACTGCCCTCAAGAGGCAGAAACCTGAGACCAAAGTTCCCCTTGGACATATGGAGTTCCCAAATCTCTGCTTCAAAATATCCATCAAGTGTGAGAAATGAAGTTGGAAAGTATATTTGAAAGTTTAACCCACGTCAGGAATACACTTTGCAGGTACAAAAGCTCCTTACTGAATGAAACCTTCCCATGTGGGTTCAGGAGCCCTTATTTTGACCAATCTTTCTAGTTAGATGTGTTGCTTGTATTTTTCAGGGGTTCTACAAGCTGCAAGATGCATTACTTCAAAGAATTCAGTACTTCTAAAGGAAATCACTTGAAGCCCTGGGCATTTGTTTCTAAACTTGCCTGGGCTACTAGGATCTCCACCTTTCCCAGCCCTTCTCTCTTGTTCCCTTGATTCTTCCTTCCTTTCTACTCCTCCTACCTCAGCAGTGCTCATTCCCCTTCCTCTGCTGTCTTTTGTTATTTTGTTTTTGTTTTTGTTTTCTTTGGCTGCACCATGCAGCATGTGGGATCTTAGTTCCCTGACCGGGGATCAAACCCGCATCCCCTGCATTGGGAGTGCAGACTCTTAACCACTGGACCGCCAGGGAAGTCTTCCTGTCTTTGTTTATAACTGAGCAGTTTGCAATCTACACTCACGCTCAAGCATCTCTTGTAAAAGTCTTCAGAATCAGAAGCCAGGCAGAGAGAGAGGGCCAGAACGCATTTTCTTCCTTATTTGGTGGTGCAATGAGATCCCTTAAGTTCCAGGGTCTATAGGTCCGAACTGGGTTACTTCTCCTAACCTTAAAAGTCTCCCCTGGACCTGGAAATTCTTCCTCTTCTCCCTCATACTGGCCTACGTCAGCAGGATCTGTCCTCTCCTAAGCTGGGTCACTGTCCTTGCGTTCACGGTGACTTGATGTGGAGATGTCTTGGGAGGCTAAGTGGTGACAATGGCCAACTCTGGCTACCAGACGTTCCAGGCTGAGCCCGCGTCCGGAGTCCAGACCCTCACCTGAATGAGGAGACCGGTAGCGAAAGTCCTCTTTGGTCAGGATCAGGAGGGCTTTGCCATTCATCTCAAACGTGTTGCTGTCAATCGGCCTTAGAGAAAACTCATTTTCAGCCCACTTGAGCCACTGGGCTACGTCATCTCTGCTCCAGTACATTGGCTGCAAGCCTGTTGGAGAGACAGCAAGGCAGAAAGAAAAGAGAGAGAGAGAAAAAAAAGGTCTTGTCAGTTAGACAGCTGAAATAAAGGGCAAAGATTTCCAAATGGTTAATGAAATTGAGTCTCCGTATCTGAAGAGCCCTTAGGTTCCACTCTGAATCCCAGGTAAAACTCAACCTTCATGAGTGGCAAAGTGTGATATCAAATGAACTTTTTATTGAGAGGCCAAATGGGGGGAAAAATCCCTTTTTATGTCTTTAAGGAACCGTAGGTCTCACAGCCCTGTCCTTCCTTGGCCGGCTCCAGCTCCAGGGGTGTCTGGATTCCTGGTCTGCCCTGAAGGTGCAGCTGTGGAGTGGGCCTGAAGCACCTGAGGGGGCTCAGAGTCATGACAAATGTCAATGGGCAATCAGAGCTGGGGTGAGAGGGAGGGAGGGAGACGCAAGAGGGAGGAGATATGGGGATATATGTATATGTATAACTGATGCACTTTGTTATAAAGCAGAGACTAACACACCACTGTAAAGCAATTATACTGCAATAAAGATGTTAAAAAAAAAAAAAAAAGAATCAGAGCTGATCTGATTGTAGCCCAGCGACCTTTCAAAGTGAGAATGTTCCAGAGCGGGGCTTGACCTTCCAGAGATGCCAAATAATGAAGTGTTCCCTGAAACTTCTTCCAGGAAGAGCAACTCACTCGCCTCTGGGAAGCTATCAGGCTAGCCTCTGGGAATGAGAGGGCAAGGTAAGGATAAAAGGTCTTTCGCCTGTTTACTGTACTTGCTGATGTCAGAACTTCCTGGTAGGGGTGGTACTTGAAGTCTGAGTAGGACCAGGAGCGGGTGAAAGGGAGGGCAGCCACTGAGGCTGAGAGGATGGCTCGGGCTGGGTCTCTGTCTGGAAGCCTGACTGTGAATCTATGTTTTTATTTGATTTTGCAGTTGTGGGAAAGCTTAGACACATCATTCAAGCGGTTTAGAACAGTCGTTACCAAAGTGTGATCCAGGGACCCTTCAGGGTTCCCAAGACCTTTTCAGGGTATCTATGAAGTCAAAACTCTTTTCATAACAATATTAAGAGGTTATCTGCCTTTTTCACTCTCATTCCTTCATGAGCATATGGTGGAATTTTCTAGAGGCTACACAGCATGTGATATGACAACAGACATGAGAATCTATCCATTTTCTATGAAGCTAGACATTAAAGAGACTTGCAAAAATGTAAAACAATGAATGCCACTCTAATTTTTTTTGGTTTTGGAAAATATATTCATAAATATATATTTATGTTAACATATACTTGGCTTATTTTTCAGTGAGTTAACCAATATTTTTATATATATTATAACCAATATTTACAATTTTCAGTTTTAATTTCCAATATGGTAAATATAGATAGATATAAGCCACATGAGCAAAGCTCTTTGGGGTCTTCAATAATTTTAAAGAATCAAAAGAAATCTTGAAACCAAGCTGTTTGAGAACTGAGGGGTTAGAAGAAGCTAGATGCTCAAGAGTGCTTTATTCTCTAAAATATCGTATGAATTAATAGTTCAAATACAACAGAATCAGTGTTTGCTAAGAGGAGCGTCAGTCTCTCTATTTAGTTACTTCGGCTTGCTAAGGAGACTCCAAGTGTGTGCTCTGACAGTGTCCTTCAGTTTGATCCTGGAAAGAAGCACCTTTCATCCTTATGTCAGGCATGACAAAGAACTGTCTGGTCTATCTGGATGGGCTGCTTTTCCTCCCAGGTGGACTGGGGAATGGAATGGCTCAGATGCCCTTGAGAAGATCCAGGGCCTCTGGGCATGACAACCGGCTCTGTCTTCCAGGTGGCTTCTTTGCAAAGTCTAGTTTTAAAGAATGGCAGCTGGCTTCCTTGGACTCTGGGGAAGTCTCTTTGAAACTGGTCCACCAATAAAGCACTATGGGCACTGAAATAATTAGAGATGGGCATTGAGAGTTTTTCCTTGGTTTTTAAGTTTTTTGATTTTTTTTCATGTGAAAAAAGGGGCATTGTAAAATAATAACGTGTAGTATGTTACTGCTCTATGATCTTTAGAATAAACACAGCCACTAAAGCATTCAAGGTTTTGCTTTGGACTCTTGACTGGGCCAAGAAGCAATGCCTATTAAAAATGGTCCTCGGCTTCCCTGGTGGTGCAGTGGTTAAGAATCCACCTGCCAATGCAGGGGACACGGGTTCGAGCCCTGGTCCAGGAAGATCCCACGTGCCGCGGAGCAACTAAGCCCAGGCGCCACAACTACTGAGCCTGCGCTCTAGAGCCCGCAAGCCACAACTACTGAACCCGTGAGCCACAACTACTGAGACCGTGAGCCACAACTACTGAGCCCACATGCCACAGCTACTGAAGCCTGCGTGCCTAGAGCCCATGCTCCACAACAAGAGAAGCCACTGCAATGAGAAGCCCATGCACTGCAACGAAGAGTAGCCCCCGGTCGCCTCAACTAGAGAAAGCCTGCCCGCAGCAACGAAGACCCAACGTAGCCAAAAATAAAATAACATTAAAAAAAAAAAAAAAAAGGTCCTTGGGACATAGATGGACTTGGAGGGCCTTATGCTAAGTGAAATAAGGTAGAGAAGGACAAATACTGAATGATATCACTTAAATGTGGCATCTAAAACATACAACAAACTAGTGAATATAACAAAAGAGAAGCAGACTCACAGATACAGAGAACAAACTAGTGGTTACCACTGGTGGGGGGATGCAATATAGGGGTCGGGGGTGGGAGGTACAAACTACTGGGTGTAAGAGAGGCTCAAGGATGTATTGTACAACATGGGGAATATAGGCAATATCTGGTAATAACTATAACCTTTAAGAATTGCATTTTTAGGGACTTCCCTGATGGTACGGTAGATGGGACTCCACGCTCCCAATGCAGGGGGTCCGGGTTCGGCCCCTGGTCAGGGAACTAGATCCCACATGCATGCTGCAACTGAGGAGGCCGTGTGCCACAACTAAGGAGCCCATGAGCCGCAACTAAGAAGCCCACCTGCTACAACTAAGACCTGGTGCAACCAAATAAATAATACATTAAAAAAAATTGCATTTTTAAAAAGTTAAAAAAAAAGGTCCTTGGAGATAGGAGGTAACCCAGCTCTTCCCAATGACCTTGAAAATGCACATCTGGGATCACAGTGAGGTGTGTGTGTGGGGTGTGTGTGAAAATGGTTCAGCAAGACCTCGACTTCTGAACTGGTTAAAAAAAAACAACACACACCCTTAGAGTTGACGTCCTGCACTCCATGGTGTCACCTCTGGACGGGAACAGCAGAGTGATTAGTTATTAGGACTTTTCCCTTCTTTGCCTTCACACAAGGGGCAAGAGCACAGCCAGCCTTTAGGGGATGAATGTGAGGACCAGGCAAGCGTGGCCTAAGGAACTGCCTTGAGGCAAGAGGGCCGCAGGGCAGAAGACGCTTGGTCAGAAACAGGAAAAAGGACGGGGTAGCTTATTGGAAGAGGGAGTGCCAAAGCAAATACAGAACCGAATCCCGCTCAGGAGGGGAAATGAAAGTAAAATGCTGAAGTTTCTGCAGAGGAGACACTGAAGCAAGGGAGGCGGGTGAGAAGGGGGCGGGTACACAAGTAGTAATTTGAGGTTCTTTATATTCTATGGAAGAAAATACGCATGAGTAATCTTTTCCCTAAATACAAGAAGAGTCGCACACTCCAAACAGCCCTGCCGGTTAAGAACCACTGTTTCTCTTTTCACTTCCCATTAATCTCTCCCACAGCCCAGCCCCCGAAGCAAGCGGAGCCATCACGTGGAAACCCCCTCACCGGGGACCCACTGAATGCTTATGGGCTAAGGGGACCCGGCAAGTCTCAGTCCGTCCCGGGAGCACCATGGCAATCCTAGCAGTTTGACAAAAGTGACCCCGACAGACTAGGCTACCTGCTGGAGGCCAGGCAATAAACTGATCAGAATCACCGCTCTTCCAAAGAGAGAATGCGGACACATTCACCGAGCCGGAAAGAGGTTTGATAAACTTTGGGGTTCAAAGTCAAGTCCCACTGCTATACCCTTTTCAATTCAACAGAAGAAAAAGGTCCTGGTGTAGGATGCGCTCTGCCATTCTAACTGAGGAAAAAGAAGCTTCCTTTCCTCAAACCTCAGGGCCCTAAGGCCTGGGTGTTACAGCCTTGGATGGAGAAGACACTCCCATTGCATCAGGACCATTTAATTCACTTAACAGTCACCCAGCACCATTTTGAGCACTTGATAAATATCAGTTCATTTGACTGCACGCTCACAGTAACCTATGAGAGAGGGTTTCAGGTGACGCAACTAAGGCCCAGTGCATTTAAGGGATTTGCCCAAAGGCACACGACCCCAGGGACCAAAAAAAACAAGAGGAGCTGAGATTTCGAACCCAGGGCACCCGGTTTCCGAGTCTGTGCTCTTACTCACCACATTCTGCTGACCCATGTATTTCCCATCCAGATTCATAACGCAGATTGAGTTTCAACATCTATTGGGGATTCCGAAAAGACTGAGTGAACTGAATCCTCCCCCTCCGAGACTTTGATCCTGGGAGGTTTCTCAAGTTATCGACAGACTAAAAATAGAGCAAAAAAAACCCTGTAGATCCCTGGAGAAATAGATTTATACATGGGAAGAAGAGGGAGATGTAGGCGAGACTCTGCTTTTAATGCATCCAGGAATAAGGTTCTACCGTCACTAGCTACTTGCTCACAGGCACTTGCTGTGCACACACCGATCCTGCGTAGACAGTTGCTAGTGTAACAGAACACGGGCAAGACCAGGGAGGAACGCATCACATGTAACTTGTTTTACAGTTACGTCTTGCAACGTTAGCTCAACAAAGTTGGAGAATATACACGTTAATGATCACTAGTAAAAAGAAAAGAGAGGGAGACCATTATTCCACACCTACATTATGCTACCCCCTGTGCACATAACAAGCCTGTGAAAGCCACCCTAAGACCCGCATTTTTAACGCCAATTAATTTCAGAGCATAGTTGAGAAGGACTTTGCACAGAAGAAATGAACTGCTATGATTAAGAAAATTACTAAGAATTCCACCGCACTTTTTTTCCCAAGTGGGTCAAGTCAAGTTCATGGGGCTGTAGCCTCCAATGACATACCCAGACCCTTAAACTTCCTTGTGATAGTTCTCCAATTCCATGTTCAAAGAAGCAGCCACATTCATCAGTACACTCTTAGCCTCGATTCAGACTTTTTGAGTTATGTTTAAACTAACGACGGAAAGCATGCTGAGAGATAGGAGCCTGGATTTTATTCCCAGATCTGCCATTAATTAACATGTGATGCTGGGCCGGCCACTCAGTTTCTCTTTGGTTCAGTGGCTTCATCTGTAAAACGAGGGGCTTAGAGTATGTGATCTCTCTTCCCTTCTGGGTTTAATACGGTCAAGACGCTCCCATTTAACTTGTATCCTAAAACCCAAAGAATACAAGCAGCCGGGACCCTTTTTCTACAGAGCTACTCCGTGCTCACGACAATGACCCTGAGATTTTGTAACTTCCTGAAGGCTCTTCTGAATCACAGATTCAGGAAAACAGATTAAGTTACTTTAAATAGAGTTCGGTGCTTACGAGTATTTTTTTATATTCTAATTCTTGGAAAAGTTATAACCCGGTTACGGCAAGAATAAACAACATTTTAAGAAGGTGTTTTCACGTGTATGACCTCAGGTAATTCTCCAAAAAGCCCTGTGAAACCCACTGTGGTCTCATTTCAGTTTAACAGATGAGGAAACAGGGGCTCAGAGCCATTAGAGGATGTCGCTGGTTTGCGTAATACTCAACTCAAGCTCTTTTGCTATAGTAAACATTCATCAAAAACACCCTTTATCCTAAATGTTCTGTGTACACAGGAACTGGCTGCAGATTCTGTGGCTTAGAGGACAGGATCATAGAAGACAACTCCCACTGCCTCCTATTCATTAGGCAACTGAAGCTGGGAAAAGTGAAGAGATGGAATCAGGATCAAGCTGCCCCAGGTTCCCTGACTCTTTCCAACCTCCCACAGTGTCTCATAACTAGATTCGATGACACCGAACAGTTCCGTAACCCTTGACACAGTGAGGAAGGTTATCACTTCCTTGCTTAGTCATCTTGCCTTAAGATTAAACATCCTTCATTGGTCCAAACAGAAGTTGTGTACTGCCTTTTCTAGAGCCTTACAGGCCTGCCTGCCTCCTCTGGAGATGCTATTTGGCTGCCATTCCTAAAAGTAGTACCAGAAGCAGGACTAGAACCTTTCTATCTCTGGACAATGTTTTTGTTCATCCTAATAGCTAACAATTATTGAGCATTTACATGAGTCTTCACTACGACGATTACTCCTTCTCATTGTGTAGAGGAGAAAACTGCCACACACAGTAAATGGAAATGGTGGTGCTGGGGTTGAAAACCAGGCCCCAACTCTTAACACCCCACCATATGGATTCTCCAGTTGCCCCCTCCGTATCGAGGTTCCACATCCAACCAACTGCAGATCAAAAATACTCAGAAAAAAAATTCCAGAAAGTTCCCAAAAGCAAAACTTGAATTTGCTGTGTGCTGGCAACTATTTTCATAGTGTTTACATTGTAGTCACAATAAATGACATAGCATTTGCAGTGTGTTAGGTATTGTAAGTAATCTAGAGATGATTGAAAGTAGATGGGAGGATGTCCATAGGTAGGGGATATGCAAATACTACACGAGTTTCTCTAAGGGACTTGAGCATCTGTGGATTTTGGTATCTGAGGGGGTCCTGGAACCAATCCCCCCATGCAGATACCCAGGGATGTCTGTAACAGCAAACACTTACCAGCATTTACTGTGTGAAAGGCACTGTTCTAAATGCCTTCTCTATGCAACTCATTTAATCTCCACAGCAATCCTGTACAATAGAAACATTCACTATCCTCATTTACACAGGAGAAAACTGGAGCACTGAGAAGTTAAGTGATGCAGCCAAAGTCACATACCCAGTGGAAGAGCCAACATTTGAACCCAGTTGGTCTAGCCCGAAGTCCATATTTATTGACTCCTTGCCTCTCTGTCTAAGGTTATTTGGTGTTTTGGCAGGACATCAAGTTAAATTCAGGATTTTTAAAAAGAGAGAGAGAGAGAGAGAGAGAAAAGTTTCAGTGACTGTGTGAACTTTCACGTGGTTAAACATGTAGGCCCAGAGCACCAGCACGGAAACTCTACTTCCCAGCTGTGTGATCTCGGACAAGTTTCTTAACCTCTCTGTGTCTCACTTGCCTCAACTGGAGAATGGGGACAACTTTCAACTTGTGAAGCAAGTGCCACTGAATCATAGATGACATGCTTGTCAAATTGGCAGATGACATAAAGCTAGGATAGAGTAAGATGATACAAATGATGATATAAAATACAAAGGACAGTATTTGGCATAGAGCAAAAGCACTTAACAGTTATTTACCGTTATCATTTTTATAATCTCCCTACCCTGCACATCTATGGCTGCTGTTTGGAACCCAACTGTAAGAAGGTGTATTAATCAGTATTAGATTTCATCTTGCTATTGTCCATCATCATTCCAGCCTGCAGCAGTCCCTCCAGATTCGGACCTATCTCTAGTATCATCAATACTTTGTAGCTTCCTGTCAACTGTGGCTTTGATTAGCATCTGTCACCTCAACAGGTTACTGACAAAGTGCTGATTAGGTGAGGGCTGACAGGAGAACACTCTGGTGACACACTAGCCACCTTCTTTCAGATGGAGACTGAGCCAGTTATTGGCTCCGTTTGGGTACAGGTGTTCAATTATCAACGCATGTAAATACTCTGATATTTGGACTACATCTTTCCAGTTCAGCCATAAATGGAACCATCTGAAATTCAAATAAAATGCTCTCTTGATGTCCAGAAATACAATAACTACAAAAGTTACAGCAACCTTACTGAAGAAGATGAAGAGAAGCAGGTGGTTGGTTCCTAAGGGATGACTTTTTCCTAAGTGCTTATAACATGTATGTTTGAAACTCTCTCCTGAGTTTCATCTGAAAGTTATAACAGGTTAGCTGTTTTTAGTCTGTACATACTGCCTTTTTTCCTTCTTCTGCTCTGAGTGTCAGGTAAACAATGGCTCATATTCTTTCTTTTAGTGCCTCTTCCATTTCCCGCAATGCTCAGTGGCCTTTCAGTGTCAGTGGCCTTTCACCCTTGTAAGTTCTTTATTCTGGGATGTCATTTGTCTGGGCCAAGAGCCTTGAACTTATTTAGAACAACTTAGATTCACTTTTACAATCAATTCACCCATCTTGGGCTTCAATTCCCTCATGTCAGTTTGTACTACCTGTTTCAGTCTGACAATCACCCTCCTTGATGGAAGAGAGGGAAGAAAGAGAGAAGTTGCCCAGTTTTGTTTTCTGTTTGCCACCCAACCCAATCTGCATGCAGATACCGTGCTTATTCTTTCACTGCCCCTCCAAACACAGTTTTCTTAAGCATCTCCCATAGTTTTTAGCTCACTTCGTTTTAACATTCTAGATCTAAAAATCTCTCCTTTATATGTTAAATTGTTTTGTTGTTGAGGCACAGTTGATGTATAATATTATATACATTATAGGTATATAGTAATCCACAATTTTTTCAGATTATACTCCACTTACAGTTGTTATAAAATATCGGCTATGTTCCCTGTGCTGTACAATATATCCTTGTAGCTTCTTTATTTTACACATAGTGGTTTGTACCCCTTCTTCCCACACCCTTACATTTCTCCTCCCCCTTCCCTCTCCCCACTGGCAACCACTGGTTTGCTCTCTGTATCTGTGAGTCTGCTTCTTTCTTTATTATATTCACTAGTTTGTTGTATTTTTTAGATTCCACATATAAGTGATATCATACAGTGTTTGTCTTTCTCTGCCTGACTTGTTTCACTTAGCATAAGGCCCTCCAGGTACATCATGCTGTTGTAAATGACCAAATTTCATTTTTTGTTTTTTAAAAAATTTCATTTTCAGTACCTTGTTCTTTCATCCACTATATACATCTTTTTAAAAATCTGAGCTCATTAGACTGGCACACAGAAAACAGTGGTAAGGTAAATTGGCATGATCTTTCTAGTAACTAACTTGGTGATAGTTTAAGAGCCCTGTAAATGTTAACTTCTGAGAATCTATCTTAAGAAAATAATTGAGGATACAGAGAAATCGTTCATGCACAAAGATGTTCATTGCAGTGTTATTTTTAATAGTGAAAAACTGGGAACATCAATAAGGAAATAGTTAAGTAAGCTGTGAACAACATGTCTGGTAGAAAATTATGCAGCCAGGAACAATATTTATAAAGAGTATCTATTCATATGGAAAATCACAAAATAGCATGTGTGCATATATACTATAATCTCAAACAACTTATAGAAAAATATTATAATGCAACATAAAAATATTAACAGCAACTGTCACTCAGCTGAGTTACAGGTGATGTTTACTATCTCCTTTTCAGTTTTTTATTTCCCAATTCTCTCTATTAAGCATGTGTTACTTTCATATTTAAAAGGATCTACTTAAAAATTGAGATCATCAGAGAAGGTCCCCTCATCAGCCTCATCCGATTCTTTAGTTGTCCTCCTCCCTTCTCATGCCCTGTGCAATTGATATGTCAGAATTTCATTTTCAAGAGCACCCTGATTCTCTAGACTTGGTTTTAGCCCCTTTCAGATCATGGGCCCATAGGTAGTTTTCCCCTCAATTTAAGTCATTTCCCTTCTTCAAGTCAAGAAAACACATCTGCTCATGCCTTTCAATTCCCTACCCAATTCCAAGATGATGTTTTCATTCTCAGCAAAATTTCCATCATTTCTACTTCACCAGCCAATTCCTCCTCATTTGTCAGACATGTGTCCAAATTAGCAGTGCCCCTCATTGCTGCTTCAACCTTCTGGGAGATCAAACTGCTAACTGGTAGGCACATGTGTTAAGAGTTAAAACGTGCATGTGTGTAGCTGAAGGCGATTTCAGCGATTCTCACATCATGTTTGGCACACGACGGTCCCCTGGTAATGCCAGATGCTGTTTGGCCAAAGAACCCCAATGCTAGCACTCCACCTTGGGCCAGCTCTGCAGCCTGTCACTGCCACCCTCTCCTACCAACATTCTCACCAGGTGGGACACTTCTGATCTGTGCAGTTCACTGCCATAACCAGATGCTTCTCAGACAGGTTGGGACCTGGGACCCACTGCTGCAGTGCCTGCACCTGGAGAAGCGTCTCATGGAGCAACAAAATACAAAGAAACTATAAGGAACTAAAAATAACTGCGTGCATGTGCAGTTGGGGTAAATTATGGACAGTAAGAGACAAAAAGACCAGAGAGCCCAACTGCCACTTCTGAGGAACCGGGAGCAAAAGCAAGGTGTCGGGAGCAAAAGCAGGGTATTGCGCGCGCCCCCTGCACTCAGCACCACAAAGGGGTGGGCAAACGATCTAAGCCACCCCTCCGGCCCAACCCCTGGACACACCCCTACCCTCACCCCATAGAAGGAACTAGCTTAGCCCCCCAGTCAGGGAGCGAGCAAGCAAGGGAAAATGTTACTTTTTCTCACTCCCCACTGCTGCAGCAGGGGCCCCAGTAAAGCCTTGCCTGAATTTCTTGTCTGGTCTCTTATCAATTTCTATTGATTAAGGAGGCCAAGAACCCTGGTGGTGACACTTCCACATTCATGGCATCCCAGCAACTATTCTGTGAGGGAGCTAAGGTTGGCACAACTGTATTTGCAGAAGAAACTGAAGCTCAGAGAGGTTGAGGGACTTTCCCAAGGTCACAATGGACCTCAGACCAGAACTCCAGCTCCTGGTCTTCTGTATATGTCCAGTGAACTTCCTCTGGGTCAAAGGAAATAAAGGATATAAAAGCCCCTTGCACTTTAATGCACCATAAAAGGCACTCTAAAAATGCAAAAGAATTAGGAATAATAAATCATAACTCAACTGGGGCAGGTTGAGTTGCAGGTCTGGTTTAGCTGCAGATCCAGAATGCCGAGCCCTTTCTGACCTCTGCAAAGGGGGTGCAGTGGGAAGGGTTTCTTAGGATAAATAAACACTCCAAAATAAAACAAAGTTATCATCAGAGGCTGTTAAGCTGCTGCTTCCCAGAGCACTTCGCAGGGGTCTTTTCTGACTCCTAACCCTTCCCCACAGGCTGAGTGCCCCCAGCCCACACTGCAGTCCTGGGTAGATTCTGACAAGCTCGGGCATTCCCGTTCCTCTGGGTCTGCCTCTAACTCTGGATGTGTTATTTGCTCAAGACTGCTCTCAGCACACAAATTCTGTCACTAGGGGACGTTCCAAAACATTTCCTATTTTTTGTCCTCCAGGTTACCCTGTATCTCAGCACTCAGTTTCCAAGTGGAGGTTGGAAGGTTATTCTGGTGTCTTTTCAGCTAAAACCCCAAGAGCAAGAATACTACACATTCACGTTTAGATCCAAAGTCCTATTCTGTTCCCTGGAAAAAATCTTTCCTTACAAACTTCATTTTGTGGATTTTTCTGGCTTTCACTCAGTTTTAGCCACAAAGGGGTTTTTATCAGCAAACCTGTTGACAGCAAAACTGGCCCAGGGCCTCCTACTCATGCTTACAAACATGAGTGAGACCATTCCTCCTCATTTGTGCCTTTGGGCAGCAAGCCCAATGCGGAGAGAGGCATGGAATATTTTAGATAAAAACCTGGGTTTGGGAGTCAAACAGTCCTGAGTTCAAATACTGGTTCTGTTACACCTCTGAACCTCAGCTTCCCCAGCAGTCAAATGGGGCCAAGAATAGTACTTACCTCCTAGGGCAAATTTAAATATGGAGTGAGATAACCCAAATAAAGATTCTGCACCCTGCCTGGTAAACGGGAAGTGCTCAGTGCATTTTGGGCGGTTGGGCAGGGCAGATTTGTTGTATTTTGTCACGTCTTCAGGAGACTGAAATACCTTCTGCAGCTCACTGGAGCCTCAGAAGCTGGAGCAAGCGTTCTTGGGAGCCATGTGAAGGGTCTAGCAGGAGCTACGAGCCCAGCACAGGGCTTTAAGGAGGGGGTTGGCGTTATCCCTGTGCAGGCTGGGAAGCAGGTGAGAGGCCGGAGGAAGGAAGGCTGGGTTAAGAGCTCACTCAGGTCTGGGATTAGGGTAAGGCAAGTGAGGCACTCACTTCGGATGTAACATTTAAGGTAGTGCCAGAAAACTCAGGAATCACAAAAAATAATGATAGTTTAATGCATTACTTTATTATTATTATTATTTTATTTATTTTTTTTTTTTTGCGGTACGCAGGCCTCTCACTGTTGTGGCCTCTCCCGTTGCGGAGCACAGGCTCCGGACGCGCAGGCTCAGCTGCCATGGCTCACGGGCCCAGCCGCTCCGCGACATGTGGGATCCCCCCGGACCGGGGCACGAACCCGTATCCCCTGCATCGGCAGGCGGACTCTCAACCACTGCGCCACCAGGGAAGCCCTAATGCATTATTTTAAAATCAAAATAAATGCAAACATTCACAATGAACAAAATATCAACATTTTACCTAAAGTCACATTGAAAGGAGAGATGATGGGGACGGTGTCCTGATAAAGGAGAACAGGGCAGTTGAGAGCAGTACCTCTTAAGTTCAGGAGGTAACGGACCCCTTTGAGAATTCAGTGGGAGCTACCGACCCTGTTTGGAAATGCATAGACCCACGCACACCGATATTCGCCTGCCATTTCCAAGTGGGTGGACTAGCTGAAGTTTATCTACGGACGCTCAGAGGATCCGTTTAGAACTGATTTTAGCCTCGTGCATGCAAGTGGGTCTGATGAGATGGTCTAGGGATATAATGCAAACACCCAATTAGGTTTGAGGACAGAAACACACACACATCTCTTCTGATATTTGGCGGGGGGAGAAGAGCGGAGAGAGGCAGGCAGGCTGTCCTCTGCTAACTCTGAAATTGGCGGGGGCAAGGGTGGCATGGGCAGTGAAATGATGAAAGCCAACTTGGGGTCATTTCCTTGTGAAAGGCACACACCTGACCTTAAGTACAAAATGTCCCCTCTTCAGGTACTTTAGGACTCATGGCTAACATATTGCACGTTTTCATTCATACTGGTGAAGGTCAATCGCTGCAAATTAATTTATGAATGTGAGGCAACTGGGCTGACCTAGCGAGAGACTCTTGAAAGACGAATTTCTAAAGGAAGGAGGCAATTAAGGGCAGAATTTCTCAAACTGCAGGGCAGAGAGCTACGTTTTTATTTTCAACTTTACTGATATTTATGCACACAAAAAAGCCCAATTTTAAGAAGAAATAAGTATGTAGGAAAAATAGATATGAAGAGAGTTGAAATGTTCCTCAAATAGATTTAGCAAGCAAATGGAAACTGGTTGTGGAAAGCTGGTGCAAGAAGGTTTTTTAATCCTCCATAGAAATGGATGGGGTACAGAGAATCTAAAGATCTTGTTGGATTTGCACGATCCACAGAACACAGACGATATACTACGGATGTCCGTGTAAACAGGAATGAGCAGCCTTTCTGTCCCCTTTTGCTCTTTTAAACAGCACAGGATCGTCTCCTGTGCTTGCCAGCCTGCAGAACATTCCTCTGCAAAGTGTAACAAGAGCAGAACTCATTCTCGTTCTGGACGGGCAGGGACTCTCCCGTGTGTGGTTCAGCTGCGCTTGGTCCCTTCCCTCCCGGATTCTCCTTCTTCCAAGGAAACTAAAAAGCAGGCTGCCTTTTCTCAGGATGGAGAGTCCTTATGCTCACTGCATCCTCTGAGGAGACCAGGAGGCTGGAGGTGGAGGGGAGACTCTAAGAAGCATTTACCTTTCACCACGCTAACTCCACAGACCTCAGCAACATGTCCAGGGCCCAAAAGGCAGATTGCACCAGGGGTTCAAGCAACCTAACACACTTGTGTCAATAAAGCAATGCTTTTCTGGAAAATGCCTTCTTTGAATCCTTCTTTTCTTCCCTGACTCTTTGGAGAGGGATTCCAGTGTTTTCGAAGGCCCTGAGGCTGTCCGAGCAGATGCTGATTCCGCGGGAGGAAGGACAGGTGGCCTGTGAGCACAGGCAGGATGAAATCACTTCAACGGCCTCGTGGAGGCCTCGTGAAACGAAAAACATCAAACTTGGGGCTTCCCTGGTGGCGCAGTGGTTGAGAGTCCGCCTGTCGATGCAGGGGACATGGGTTCGTGCCCCGGTCCGGGAAGATCCCACGTGCCGCGGAGCGGCTGGGCCCGTGAGCCATGGCCGCTGAGCCTGCGCGTCCGGAGCCTGTGCTCCACAACGGGAGAGGCCACAACAGTGAGAGGCCAGCGTACCGCAAAAAACAAAAAAACAAAAAAACCCATCGAACTTGGAGAAGCAACTTCTGTTTCAATATACTTGTGTGTGTGAGTGTGCGTGTACGTGTGTGTCAAGATCACTCTCCACGCCTCATCCCCTAGTTCCTTCTTTACCGAGAGGATTCACGGGGAAACGTGAATCTACTTTCAGAGATGGATTCACCTAAAAAGCTGTCGTCTTTTTTTCTCACCAGTTATATTCCCCAGTATCAGAGTTGTGAAGGTTACTAATCCCTGGATTTCCAGGCTTAAGACGATCACTCGGAGTCAGGAAGATCTAAAAACCAAACCAAACCAAGCCTTGCCCCCTAACGGAGCAGCGGACACACAGGCAGAGGCAGGGACACACACCTTCCGCTTTACCCGCGGCCCCAGATGCTGGGAGGTGGGGTGACTGGGCCAGCTCAGGGGTCAAAGGGGCACCGAGGGACCCTCCCTGGCCACAAAATGGCTTTTTCTTTGGCTCTGTCATCCGGTCTGAAGTTATATATTATTCCCTCCTTTGGATGAAGGCATGGAGACCTCTGTGGGAGGGAACGCTGGTAAAAGGAACACATGGAATCAATATCATCCTTCACACTTTAGCTTTGTTACACAGTCGGATGAATGAGTCAGAGGGATGAGTGAGCAGCTCTCGAGTTTGAAGGCTCGTGGGGGTCGCCACAGCCCAGGGGCAGGATGCTAGAGGCACCAAAAGGAACGAGATTTGCACACTTTCACCGGCAGGGGTTACGGCTTCTGACTCTCCAAGGAGCTTTCAGATCTGCCCTAGACAAGGTGTGAGCGCTACAATAGAGACATGAGCGTCCTGAGCTCCGGAGAGGCCTGGGTCCCCCTGTGAACAGAACGAGAGGCACCTCCCTCACGACACCAGGAATGTTCACTCACAAAGTGCACACGTGCTTCTGAGACGCTGGGCAGAGGCGGGGCCAGGGCAAGGTCTCCAGGTGCTCACAGGCTGACCTCCTGCTGTCCTGCTATTTATAAAGCATGCTGCCTACTTTAGTTTCTTCGCAGGAATTGCTAATTTGCTGGAAATATTAAAATTGTCCTTTCGCAACTTGATTATAAAATGAGATTCAAATCCTGTTTCTTGGCACCTGCTAGCTCAGCAACTATAGAGGGTTGAAAGGTGGCCCCCAAAAGACGTTGTCTGTGTTCTAACCCCTAGAACCTGTGAATGTGGCCTTGCTTGAAAAAAGACCTTTGCAGATGTAATTACGGATCTCGAGATGAGATCATCCTGGATTGTTTGGGGGCCTTAAGTCTAATGACAAGGGTCCTCATGAGAGAACATGGAGGAGAGACACAGAAGAGGAGACAGCCGTGTGAAGACAGAGGCAGAGATCAGAGTGGTGCAGACCCAAGCTTGCTTATTAGTTTTCCTTCTTCAGAGGCTCCTATTAATCACATACTGAAATCCCTCTGCCCCTCTTCAATATCTGTCCCTTTCTCTTGAAATGTATCTCTCTTTTTTTTTTTTTTGCGGTACGCGGGCCTCTCACTGCTGTGGCCTCTCCCATTGCAGAGCAGAGGCTCCGGACGCGCAGGCCCAGCGGCCATGGCTCACGGGCCCAGCCGCTCTGTGGCATGTGGGATCTTCCTGGACCGGGGCACGAACCCGTGTCCCCTGCATCGGCAGGTGGACTCTCAACCACTGCGCCACCAGGGAAGCCCTGTATCTCTTTTTTACTTTTAAAATGTTTGCTTTTCTCCTTCCATTTCTCTTAAAAATTACCTTTTGTATATGTTCATCTTGTATTCTTACTAGTTTACTTTTCATTTTTTTTCATTTAAAATTCTTTCCTGAGTTCCGTCATCTCATTTCTAAGTTTTCCTAATTCTGATTTATGTTGGTTTTTTCCCCCCCATATTTTATATCATTTTCTTAATGTCTTTCAGCTCATTTGGACATAGGTCACAGTTCTGAATTTTTCCAAAGCCATGTCTTTTTGGCATGCTTTCTTTAGAAATATTATTCTGCTTCTGATTTTCTTTTATCTTATAAAAACTTTGTATGGGATTTGAACTCACTGCTTTTCTATTGCTTGTTTCCCTGTGAAATTAGTTTTCCTGAACTTTTAGAACATGGCGTCATTCTAACTATACAAAGCTCTCTCTTCCATTACATTCATGTCATGTTCAAATATACCACTGCTGAAATTTCCTGGTTCTGTTTCCTTATGGGGACTTTTTCCCCTAAGTTTCTGTTGTTCCCACCCTGTCCAATTTGATTCTACTCCGGGCAGCTTCTCACTGTAGGGTCGTTCTGGAGGAGGACCTGGTTGCTTAGTTCCAGAGCTCACAGTGGCTGAAAAGCTCTGGATCCTTCAGACCTCCCTTCAGGCTACCTGTACTCATCCCTCTTGGAATCAGTGAAAGGACCCCCACTTTCAGCTATTCCTCTCAGACTGACCCTCTATGCTTTCCTGTACTATTGGGGGCTTTTCCTGTTCTAACATCTAAAAGCCCCATTGTATCTTGGGAATAACCTGTCACCTAGTTTTGTCACTGTTCATGGGTTTGAAGTTTTGCTATTGAGTTACTCTGCTCTTACCTGGGGGTTCTAAGAGATTAAAAACTATGCTGCTGCCTGTGCTGTCATCCCAGACTCTGTCCCAGAATAATTTCTATTGGCAGGGACAGCATCCCTCTGGTGTCTCATAAAAAAGAGCACCGATCTTCTTGTGTCTCTTGATGAACTGTTGCTGGGTTTTGTAGCAGTAAGCAAAAATGTGATAATTAATGTGAGGCGTCTCTCATACAGAAGGCTAAAAAGCACATGAAAAGATGCTCAACATCACTAATTATTAGGGAAATGCAAATCAAAACTACGATGAGGTATCACCTCACACCGGTCAGAATGGCCATCATCAAAAAATCTACAAACAATAAATGCTGGAGAGGGTGTGGAGAAAAGAGAATCTTCCTACACTGTTGGTGGGAATGTAAATTGGTACAGCCACTATGGAGAACAGTATGGAGGCTCCTTAAAAAACTAAAAACAGGGCTTCCCTGGTGGCGCAGTGGTTGAGAGTCCACCTGCCGATGCAGGGGATACGGGTTCGTGCTCTGGTCTGGGAGGATCCCACATGCCGCGGAGTGGCTGGGCTCGTGAGCCATGGCCACTGAGCCTGCGCGTCTGGAGCCTGTGCTCCGCAACAGGACAGGCCACAGCAGTGAGAGGCCCGCGTACCGCAAAAACAAAAACAAAAACCAAAACAAAAAAACTAAAAACAGAACTACCATGTGATCCAGAAATCCCACTCTTGGGCATATATCTGGAGAAAACCATAATTCAAAAAGATACATGCACCCCAATGTTCATTGCAGCACTATTTACAATAGCCAGGACATGGAAGCAACCTAAATGTCCATCAACAGAGGAATGGATAAAGAAGGCGTGGTACATATATACAATGGAATATTACTCAGCCATAAAAAATGAAATAATGCCATTTGCAGCAACATGGATGGACCTAGAGATCGTCATACTGAGTGAAGTAAATCAGACAGAGAAAGATAAATATCATATGATATCGCTTATATGTGGAATCTAAAAAAAGGCTACGAATGAACTTATCTATAAAACAGAAAGAGAGTTACAGATGTAGAAAACAAACTTATGGTTACCAGGAGGTAAGGGGGGAGGGATAAACTGGGAGATTGGGGTGGACATATATACACTACTATATATAAAATAGATAACTAACAAGGACCTATTGTATAGCACAGGGAACTCTACTCGGTACTCTTTAATGGCCTATATGGGAATAGAATCTAAAAAAGAGTGGATATATGTATATGTATAGCTGATGCACTTTGCTGTACACCTGAAACTAACACAGCAGTGTAAATCAACTAGACTCCAATAAAATTTTTTTTTAAATGTGAGGGGCCTCTGACCACACCAAAGGGGGCAATAGCCCTAAGTGCAAGAAGCACAGACACAACACCAGAGGGAAGACACAATGTAAAATGTCCGTGAGCCTCAATGGGCATCGACGTCAAGGCAGGGAACACACGGCTTCCCTAAGTGAAAGGACTAAGAAACTATTCTAGTGAAGATAAAACTTCCAAAGGGAAGGAATTTCTAGTGGGGATTAAAACAATAGCAACAATGACAACAATACAGACAGCTGACCTTTCACTGTCTTTCCACACTTCTTCTCATGAAAAAGTCAAGGCTGTCAGATGTCAAAAACTGCAGAGTCTCTAAAAATTCACAAAGATCTCAGTGACTCAGCCTGCAGGCTAGACATCTCAGAAGTCCTAGATAACAGTGAAGATCTCCCCCAAATGAGTCTTTCCTCGGCTCCGTGACAAACTGCAGCTCAAAGAAAGATGGAGTTCTGTGTTCGTCACAGATTTCCCACAGAAGCCCGAGGAGGAGCAAGTCATCTGCTCATCTCAGAAGGAGCCCCGCAAAGCAACGAGCCGCGGGATGCCAGAGGCTCTGCAGGTGTGGTCCGTTTGCCGTCCGCCCTCACTTAGCTTTCATGCTTTTTAAAAACCTTCTTTCTCATTAGAGTCTGGTCAGTTTAGAAGACCCGACTCAACCCTGACAGGCAGGTCTCATCAGAGGCTGCAGCCGCAAAAATGATCATTTTTAAAAATGGCTTTTTTACTGCAGCCCTTGGAAACTTTGCAAGAAATGGATCGATTTGAGATATTCAAGCTGAACTGTCACGCTTTGGCCAAGGGGAATAAATCTTTCCCATTCTCCGTGCCTGTTGCCAAATGCCGCTTCCAGGAAGCAATGACTGTCCTTTCGGGAAAGGAAACAAAGCTCAAATGTTCTAGCGCCTTCCCTTCACTTCACCCCCTTCTCTTGTCTCTGCTGGCAATTCACTGACAAAAGCACTTTGCAGTCATTGCTCATTTGTATGAATAGGCATCTGAGTTAGTGATGTCCAAATTAGTGATGCCTGGCCGGGGCAGCTTCCTAAATAATGACGCCTGATCGTTTTGGCAGAGCCGGGGGCCCGTGGGAAGCAGGCTCGCGGCCCGTCGTCAGGTTAAACTCTCTTCCGGTTTCATAACAAAATCTCCCCTACAGACCTGGCTGTGTAAAGTAGAGGGTATATATATTCACTGAGGCTTTCGCTTAATGAGATCGGGACTCAGGACCAGGGCAGGAGGGTGGGGAGGGTGCGGGAACGAGGGACCCATGCTGGAGTGTTCTAACGCAGACTAGAACACAGAAATTCAGGATTAACACAGAAACTTCCTGACATCTGCTGTTTCTTTCATTTCAGTCTGGGGCGATGTCACCTGGCACTGTTCCAGGGGAATTCCCATCAGTCCCATTAAAACACAGTTTGTCTAACTGTGCTGAGGTCTCCTCTGTCCATCTGTCTCCCTATTCCTCCACTCACCCAGCCATCTAACAAATTAGGCCCCCACCCCGTGCACTGCATCTTGTGTCAGGTGTGGGGTACACCGAGGTGAATGACACACGGATGCTGGTAGGAAGAAAGGAATGTAAAGAGACGTTGACACGTCTGTGCATGAGTGCAAGACCGGGGAAGACTTACTGAACTGAAGGATCAGGGGACAGCTTTCCTGGCAGAGGGAACGGGGGATACAAGAACCTGGACATGCGAGAGAGCAAAGCCAGTTTGGGAAGCTCTGAGTAGTTCAGTGGGACAAAACACGAGGTGTTCGTGAATATGTGTTTAAAGGAGGGGAGGGGGCGATGGAGCAGCTCCACGTTGATGCCTAACTGGCATCTCAGACTTAATATGTCCCAAACCGCCCCCTTGCTGTCCCCCATCTAAATCTGCTGTACCCAGTCTTTCCCATCTCAGAGAATGCCAAGTCTATTCTTCCTGTTGCCTACGCCCCACACCTTGCAGTCATCCATTCCGGCAGCAAGTGCTGTTGGCTCTGCCTTCAAAATGTATCCAGAATCTGGGACTTCCCTGGTGGTCCAGTGGTTAGGACTCCACACTCCCAATGCAGGGGGCCTGGGTTCGATCCCTGGTTAGGGAGCTAGATTCCACGTGCTGCAAGTAACAATCCCGCAAGCCGCAACAAAGATCCCGCGTGCCACTACTAAGACCTGGCGCAGCCAAATAAATCAATAAATATATTTTTTAAAAAATGTATCCAGAATCTGACCACTCTCGTCACCTCTGCTGCTGCCACTTTAGTGCCACCCACCATCACCTCTCACCTGGATTATTGTTACTGGTCCCGAAACCGTCCCCCAGCTTCCACCCTTGTTCCCCTACAGTCCATTCTCAATATACCGCCAGAAGGATCCATTTAAAACATGTCACTGCTCTGCTCGAAATCCCCCAGGGCCCACCCCCTCTCAAGCAGAGTTAAGCTCAAAATCCTTAAAATGACCTTTGGGCTCCACATGATCTAACCCCTGTCTAAACCCGCTTCCTC
The DNA here is from genome assembly GCF_949752795.1 of Hyperoodon ampullatus. Lineage (NCBI taxonomy): Eukaryota > Metazoa > Chordata > Mammalia > Artiodactyla > Ziphiidae > Hyperoodon > Hyperoodon ampullatus. Next base: position 93,958,530 of record NC_136924.1, read on the forward strand.
CCAACTTTCCCCTCCCTCATTCTGCTCTACCCACCCTGACCCCTTTGCTTTTCCTCACACATACCAGGCACATTCCTACCTCAGGGCCCTTGTACTTGCTGTGTGTTTAGCTGGAGTATTCTTCTCCCAGACATCCCCACTTCCTTCAAGTCCTCCCTAGACATTCCACATAAAACTACAAACCTCTGTTCTCTCACTCTTCCTTATCATCTTCCCTGCTTTATTTTCTCCATAGCACTTATCACTATCAAATCTATATATTTTACTATTTATCTTGTTTACTATTCATTTTATTCACTAGAACGTAAACGGATTTTTTTCAACCTGCTTTGCTATTTATCTTTTTGGTGTTCACTGGACTGAAGAATAGGCACATTTAAAAATCTTTTAAATGCAACTTTATACTCCGGAAGACTAAATGAAGCAAATATTACTATCATTAAAGTTATTTTATCTTGACATCCAGTCTCTGAATATGCTTGCAAAACTCCTTTGTTATGACTCCAAGGTAGACTCCTGATTAAACATATTTTGATCTTTACTGTAATTAGTTACAAGAATCTAAGATAGCAGTGAAAGAACTGTTCTAAGTACTGCTATATCCCCGATGCTTCAAGCAGTTTCTGGCACACTGCAGGTGATCAATATTTTTGAATGAACGAGAAGCTATGCCCTGTGAAGAAAAGATGGTGTATCACAGTGTGGGTTTAAATCTTGGCTCCCTAACTTACTGTGTGATGTTGGGCAAGATCACACAGTTTCCTCAACTGTAAAACTGGGATAGTAAACAGGACGCACATAGGGGAGTTGTGAGCACTCAGAATGTTGAGACGTGTGTAACGCTCTTAGAACAGTGCCTGGCATTGATGAGGCACTTGATAAATGTTAGCCATTTTTAGAAAGGGCCTGTTGTACTAAGGAGTTTAGACTTTATCCTAAGGCTGCTTGGAGTCATTGAAGGATTTTAAACAAGGGAGTAACATAATCAGATCTTGTTTTCCAATGGTCACTCCAGCTGCAGAGTGGAGGATGAATGTGAACAGGGCCAGACTGGTACAAGATCAGTCTGAAGGCTGCTGTAGAAATGGAGATGACAGATCATGTTAGCCTGAACTAAAGCAGAAGGAATGGAGCAAGAATGGGCTCAAGATATCAACGGAGGTAGAACTGTCAGAACTTGGAGATGAACTCAGTGTGGAGGAAGCAGTCCACAACAAAATCCAGGCTTCTGATCCCTGCCACCAGACAGTGGTGTCCATCCATCCCAGGCTGCAGAGGACTGATGGGGAGAAAGTGTATTTTGTTTCATGTGAGGTGACTGTGGGCTAGCTAGGTGGAGAGGTGCAGTCCCACACAGTTGTATACGTGCGCCTGGTACTTAAGAGAAACATCTAGGTGAGATATAGAAGATATCTGGGAGTCATCATCATACTGGAGATTCTTGAAGCTACTGCAGTAGATGAGATTTAAGGAAAACACTTAAGGAGCAAAGTGTTTTAAAAAGGTGTACGTACCCTTTAAGGGGCAGCAGGAGACAAGCCAGGGGAGAGTGGCACCTCGCGGGCCAAGACGGAGCGAGTCTCAGGAGGTAGTCAGACTCACGACGAGAGGCAGGATAAGGAGGACCAAGGCATGTCCAGTGGATTTAGCATCAGGTGATTCTAGCCAGAGCGGAGGTGTAAGGGGGGTGGAAACCAGCTCCCAGTGGGTTGAGGCACGCATGGGAGGTGAGGAAATGAGGAGTAGATGTAGACAATCCTTGCACAAACTCGGCTGGGAGGCGGAACAAAGAGATGGGGTGGTCGCGAAGAGTGATGTCCAATCCAGGCAGATTTCTTTCAAGATGGAAGGGACCGAGATGCAAATGAGAAAGAGGCTGAGAGCAGAGAAGGGAGACGATCCCCAACTGGGGAGGCTGGGGCACAGGAGCTGAGCTCGGGGGAAGGTGCCCTGCGTGCAGCGAGGGGAGATTTCTCGTGCTGTGACTGGAGTGAGCAGTGAGCTGGGCCTGAGTGCAGAGAGGCTGGGGTAATGGAGGGGGAGGGGAGGGAGGGGAGGGGGAGGGGGAGGGGGAGGGGTTGTAGGTTAGGAACTGCGGGGCCTGAGTGCACACCAGCTGCAGGGAACGGGAGAGCGCTGGCTGGGGACAGTCTAAGGCTCGAAGAGCAGCATCCCGTGGAGGAAACACACTGACCCAGTCTTTTCTGGAAATGCAGATTGTAGGCTCAGAGACATCAAGCTCCAGATCGCAACTGGTATAAAGCCAAAACCACAACAAATATGCCGTCAGACTATACAGTATTCCCAGAGAAATCCTCCTCAAGGACCATCCCCATTGCTTCTTTGATTAAACAGCTTCAAGGCTCCCCATCAAATACATACAGAATAAAATCACTCTCTTCACAAAGGCGTTCACCACCCTAATGTGGCTCCCACCCGAGCCCTTTCACCTGACATCCTCTCCTGCCTGCCCTGGTCCAGCCACTCCCTGCGCCCCTCTGCTCATGGGCTTGCTGCTTCCGACCCGACCCTGCTTTCCCTCCGGCTTTCCCTGCTGGAACGCACCTCTCCTTTAAGGCCTGGCACTAAAGGCATTCTTTCCCTGATGCCTTCTTCCAAAAATGTCTTTTCTCCTGTCTTTTTGCTTCCAGAGCACCCTGAAGCTGGAGAGGGGACTTCCAGAAGCTGTGTTAAGTTAGGTTTATCCATGCTTATGCTTCTTCCCCACTGGGCAATAAGCTCCGAATGCAAAGCTTACTTGTCTCTGATGTGGTACCACCCTCTCCACCATGGAACCCAGCCTGGTTGTGTTCATGCACTTGACCTGGCATGGTGCCAGGCTGGGGTGTGCCTTTTGTGGCCACGGAAAGAGCGAGAAGCCTTTTGACAAGTAATAATGATTTGTGTATTAATATTGAGTATACCCTATGAGTGCTGTCTTTCTGGCTAGAAAATCCTACTATTGGCTGGGTAGGCATTGAGCTAGAAATTAGGTCTAGGGGTTAGAATACTAGGCCAGTGTATAGGACATTTGGGGCCCTAGTCAGTTGAGTTATTCATTGGCTCTTCTCCCTTCCTAAGGGTCTCTTCCGTTTGCTTCTAAGAGAATAATTACTGAAAACTTCTGGCATGGAAAGGAAAAGCATAAATTGAGATTTTACTATATACCTGGTGCTTTGGAGATTCTATCTGTTTGATCCGTACAGTAGCTCTGGAAGGTGGATGTTACTGTCCTCATTTTTTTCAGAGGAGAAAACGCAGACACGGAACGTGGGTTAAATGACCTACAAAGATCCTGTGCCCCGTGAGCGGTGGGACCAGGACTCACAGCCCAGACCGCTTGACTCCCGAGTTCAGATCCCCACACCCCCAGTTCACAGCACATCACCAGGTGGCTCGAAAGCCTGGAGCGTATAACCCTAATAGCACACGCTGTCCATGGCTGGGGACTGTGAACGTCTGAATTCTGCGTGGGCTGTGCGTCCAATGGAAGGATGGAAAGAAGCTGGTGTCTGATTAAAGTTTCCATTTGCTCCAGAGAAATATCAAGGAAAAGCAGGAGATGGTTTAATCTGAGTGACTTAATGCTAGCAAATTATCCGCTGTGGTATGGACCCTCCAGCTGACCAACTCCTTTCCAGCCTTCCTTACCAAGCTCGGGGCTCCCTGGCACCCCTGCATCCTTTGGCTTAGACAGAGGAAGACGGCTGAGTGTGGGCTCATGGAGAGAGGGGGCCAGGGAAGCCGGGAAGACTTCAGGCGCCCTGTCCAGTATCTCTGCACACCTTGAGATCTGCCCTCTATCCAATAAAACTAAAAGGGTCAGGTAGCTGAGCACTGGGTTTGAGGCAGCAGTCTTTTTAAAACACAGAGCTGTGTTGCTCCTTTGCGTAAACATTTTCAGAAGCCTCCCCGGGCCTCCTCAGCCCCTGCCTAACTCACCATGTCTCATGGACCTGCTTGCGATTCCCAGAGGCGCCACATTCTCTGGCCTTTGCACGGGCCACCCCGTCTGCCTGGGATGGGCCGCTGCTGTTTTTGGCCGAGTGAACCACGCATGCTTCAAAATATGCTAAGATTTCTCAAGGGTCACCTTCTTGGTGAAGGCTTTTATAAATTACCACCCCAGGAAGGATTTGACGTGTCTCATGTCATCCTCAGAGGCGGTGAATAGTGCAAAAAACAAACAAACAAAACTGTGATGGAATTGCCTTTTGCATAATTTTTGAGTTTCAAATCCTACAATGATTGCCGGTTCCAGGCATTTCTACTATACCCAGAATACTGTTCTTTGCCCCCAGTCAAATGAATCTGTTTGTTGCATCCTGTCCACAAATACCCTCAAACCTAAGTCATCACACCCTTTACCTGGATGCCCTTTTCCTCTGAGTCAAATCATGGGAAATGGAGATGTGAGCTTACATCTGGCAACAAAGGGCTTTCAAAGGCTACACCTCATCTGGCCTTCACAGCAGCCAGGTGGGTCAGTGGTACAGACATTATTGTCTCATTTCCAGCTGAGCATGCAGAAGGGAAGGAGGCCGACCGGCTTGCTCTAAGTCGCCCAACTAGTTCAAGGTTAGGGCCAGGATTAGCAGTGAGGACGCAGGCTCTCGTTCCAGGGTTCGTCTAATACACTGAACTCTGAAAGTAGAGGTGGCCCTGTGGGTCAGTGTCCTCAAAGGTACTCTCCACACTCATCCACCTGTTTACAACCAGGCCCTGGGGAACCAGTCACCTTAAAGCGTGACCCTACTCTATCAGGGGATTATGGGCATCAGGGAATTGTGGATAAGGAATCGGAAGACTTGTGCTCTGGTTCTGGCTTTGTCACCTTCCTTGTTTGGATAGGACTTAGCTAAGGCACCACTGCCTTTGGAAATGTTTTCTCCTCTGTAACACGGGGTGACTCTTTCTATCATGCCTACCTCGCAGGGCTGTTGTGAGATCACACGAGGCAATGGACACGAAGGTCGTCCTTCGACATTACGACATGGCTGCATTCAACGATAAGCAGATACCCTATTTGCGGTATGCTTCGACTTCTCCAGCCAAGTGTGTGAACTGTTGGACCACAGGAGAGTGGGGTATATCCTTTTCTGTTGCTTTAGGGCCTCTGTTTCCTTCTCCTTTAGCTCTTGTTCGGTGCCAGCTCCCAGCTTTCTGAGCTGAACCTGCAGAAACAGCAGCCAGGTCCCTGCCCCTGTACCAGGGCTACCCTGGTGGAAGTTGGCATCACGCTGGATGCAAGGCAGAGGTAGTGGGGGAGTGGCACTCTGCTCACATCTCTTCCCCTGGGGTGGCTTTTTAAAAAAAATAAATTTATTTATTTTTGGCTGCACTGGGTCTTCGTTGTTGTGAGCAGGGGCTACTCTTCGTTGTGGTGCAAGGGCTTCTCACTGCGGTGGCTTCTCTTGTTGTGAAGCACAGCTTCTAGGTGCATGGGCTTCAGTAGTTGTGGAATGTGGGCTCAGTAGTTGTGGCTCACGGGCTCTAGAGCGCAGCCTCAGTAGTTGTGGTGCACGGGCTTAGTTGCTCCGCAGCACGTGGGATCTTCCCGGACCAGGGCTCAAACCCGTGTCCCTTGCATTGGCAGGCGGATTCTTAACCACTGCGCCACCAGGGAAGACCCTTGGGGTGCCTTTTGTCATTATTAACCCCTTTCCTAGATGCCTGTAGAATTCTAATTTCTTAAAGTCTCCTCATTGTTTATCGCACTTGTCTTTCTATATAAGGTTTCCTTCGAGGAAAATGATACAAACCACATCTCACAGCAAAGCCTGAGAGAGAGGTGCAGAGCTCAGGAAGGAGGGCCATGGATCTGAGCCACTGTGATGTGGAGGCAAAACTACTGTCAGTCTCTGCATGATGGTGTCAAACCCTGGCACGACTCAGAACACCTAGCAGAGATGGGCTAAGATATCAGAGAGTAATGGTGGGGACAGTTTAGGATGATCTCTCCCATACCTGGGTGACAATATTTATGATACTTTATATCTGCTATACCTGCTCTGAAAAAGAAATTTTGTTTCCTGGTCAGATTTGAGCTGTCATCACCTGTAGCTTGAACCCAAAACATTGAAATTTTTTTTTGTTTAAACAAGGTTTGGTTTATAATGCCGGGAAAGGATAAAATATTTAAAATTGGGCTTCCTTGGTGGCGCAGTGGTTGGGAGTCCACCTGCCGATGCAGGGGACGCAGGTTCGTGCCCCGGTCTGGGAGGATCCCACATGCCGCGGAGCGGCTGGCCCCGTGAGCCATGGCTGCTGGGCCTGTGCGTCCGGAGCCTGTGCTCCGCAACGGGAGAGCCCACAACAGTGAGAGGCCCACGTACAGGAAAAAAAAAAAAAAAAAAAAAAAAAAAAATATATATATATATATTTAAAATTGGTACTACTCTGGGAATTCACGGTCGACTTGGATCCCCTTAAAAAAGATCTGAATATAATAAAATAGATACAACATAACAAACTCTATTGAATACAATTTCATTTTCTTTGATTCCTGAGTGGGTAATGCAGGAGCTTACAGAAGTTCAGGGTCACTATTATAAATATCAGCTGTCATTGTACTGGTGAAATATATAACGTGCCAGTTAATAATAGCTTTACGAAGTCACAGAAGATCAGATAATAGAGGTTTTACTGTAACTGGGTTCACGATGGTTAAGAGAATCAATACATTTTCCAAAAGAGCCTAAATCACTTCTAGGAAATATCTCATGTTCTGTGAGAATAGAACAGGATTTACAAGGAAGTGCTTGGTATTCCCTGGAAGAAAGGTGCTATATAATTGTAACTTGTTCCTTCTGTGCCCAAGGCCCTATCCACTAACGATACAGGCTCTCCTTAAATGGAGTGGAAGATTTCTCCAGTCTTTTCCTAAATCCAAGGAACAACATGCAGCTCGGGATGGGCACATCACACGAAGAAATCTTTTAAGGTCATGTTCAGAAGGACCCTTTGCTTAAAGGAACTTGGACTGGAATTAGAGCTCTCAGCTCTGACTTGAAGAAAGAGAGAGAGAGAGCCGGGAATGAAGGAGAGACGGAGGGAGAGAGAGAGAGAGTCACACCACACACCACTTAGCCACCAAGGACAGAGTTTCTGCGCTGTTTCATTAGAACACGAAACCTATTCTGTTGACTACGAGTCCTCTGTGAGCCGAAATGAAGTTAGTTCACTTCCTCAGCGTCTGGGGTCCCATCATTCTGAGTCATGGCCACATTAACTCTGCTACTGAAAAAGCAAGAGCGTGGCAGCATGGCCAAGCCCACGGCACCACCAGGCAGGGAAGGTTTCCCCCCCTCAAAGCACGACAGCGGGACGGGGTGCCCTGGTGGTGGGCTGCAGAGAGAAGGGGAGGGGAGGACACTTTCCTTTCAATACTCGCCACTTGCTCTGTAGAATTCAGTCCTCCCTGCCTGGGGAGGATGGACATTTCTGATTTCCTGTATCTCTTCTAACACAATGAATCTTGCCATCCCGGGAGGGCAGCTTAGCTGTGGCTCTGGCGGGACAGAACTGGCCTGGCTGGGGAGCCACTCAGCAAAGGGAGGACATTCACCCTGGGCTTCCTGGGGTCTCATGAATGTCAGGGAGCCCCGTGGCAGGGAATCACTAAGTGAGAAGGATAAAGACCAGTCGGGGTCCCTGTGCAGCTTTAGGGCAGATTTCTATTTCCCCTTATGGTGGAGAAGCAGATTCCAAACTGCATTCAAACACAATACGGTCTCCAGCAAGGAAGAAATGAAACCCTTTAAATCTTCAGCCCTTCGTGTGGTGCCCTCCCGTGCTGCTCTAGGGCTCACAGAAGCCTTTTGTTATAGTCCTAGGAATGTGTACTTAATAGAGAAAGCGTGGTTTTGTGGTTGCTGTGAAAGAATACCGAGCGGGGTGGAATAGACCTGCCTCTCAAAGCCTGATGGTGGCCTGTGTCAGGGAAACAGGGAAATTCACCAGAGACCGTGTTTCCCCAGCGCTCTCCCAAAAATGCAGGAGTGAGGGGCACGAATAATCCCAGACGAGCATTAAATGTCCTCAGGTGAGTGAGTGTCAGTGACAGGGGAGCTCAAGGAGGTTTGCTGCATTGCTGGCGGTGACTAATGTGGTGGGTACCTGAGAAGTATTCCCGTATCCTCCCCTAAGGGACTTGTGCAGAAAACAGGCAGTCCGCTTACTGTGACTGAGTCTGACAGCACGCAGCCAAAATACTGCAAGGAATTAGAGGTGGAGGGGACCTCAGAGCTGATTGTCACCAGCCTTCTGGTAATCAGGCAAGATTCGTGCGAGATTCACATGAGGAGTGTGAATACTGTCCATTTCTCCAAAATGGGGACACTAGCTATGATAATGAATAAGGAAATGATAAACAGCACTCTGATCAAGTGGAGAAAGGTCCCTGATGAACACATACCTCATTCCACATAAAACATTTTACAGTGTTATATAAATTTTAGGTAAAGCCAAGGCTTGGAATCAGTCAGCATTAGGACATTTTTACTGCCACGTGCATCTGATTTCAAAGTGATGCTTTTAGACAAGGTCAGCCTTATGCAAAATTCTGAAGCAGGCAAATTCCATCTCGGCTCCCCACTTCTTTGCCCTTTTCCTTTCAATGACAGCACAAGGTATCATGGAATAAGGAGAAGCACAGGCTTTGGGTCAGGCAGCTCTGGTTTAAGTTCCAGCCCTGTCCCTGACTAGCCTATGACCTGGGCAGGACACTTCATCTCCTGTCTTCATTTCCTCATCTGTAAAAAGTAGATCTCAACTCACAGAGATTGCTGTGAAAATTACACGTGTGAAAGTGCTGGGTCCTCAGCAGGCACTCAGAAATGTCACCTTCGTTCCTCCCCTCCCATCCCCCCGTCCCCCAAACCTGTGTCTAGTGATGTACACATCCCCCCATCCATTAAAACACACTTCCAGGAAGAGATCTAAAAATGATTAATGTTCTAGTGAAATGACCACCCAGTGCTTAATGAGCCATCTCCCTAGTCTATGGGCTTTTTTAAACAAAAATCCACATTCAAGGGGTAAAAGGCTAAGAGTAGAAATCCAGGCACTAAAGGAAGGGCCAGGAAGTATTCTGAAGGCAGCAAGTCTTTTATGGAAACTCTGAAGCCAGACAGATAAGCAGATAACTACAGTGGCAGGGTCACCATGGAATGTTCCAAAAGACACTGCTTCTTGGAATTATCACCGGCCTTTGCTAAACCGTCTTTCCTTTTCCTATCGGCTGCCAAGCATTACATTTATGGAAACAGAGGATTTCTCAATTTTTAGTTAGATTCTAAAGGAGTCCAGTAATCTAGATACCACCAGAGTGTGAAGTAAAAGATTGGTTGAGGTTGAGATCCTGTTATAAACAGTATCTGGGTGACAAGCAGAGAAGAAAAAAACATAGAGGACCAATTATTTGCTGTACCACTGCTATGTGTGGTGGTATGAGCCTTGCTTTAATAAATGTCATGCAACTAAGAGTTTAAAGAACTTTCTGACTGTTGGCATTGCTTCAAAATGGCAAGACTGCCTGTGAGACACTGAGGTCCCACTCTCAGAAGTGTCCAGGCAGAAGGTGGATGGTCATCACCCAATGAAGCCACAGGTGGAATACCCATACCAGGCAGGGGTAGACCAGATGACCTGGAATGTCCATCTAAGCCCAGGAATCCTACTCTAAAGCTATAACAGCAGCGGCAAAGAAAAAAGAAAACAGTAAGTTTGAATCTTCCAGAAGGTGTAGGTTATTATTAAAGATGGACCCAATTCAGCTTTCCAGGTTAATCCTAATCAGAAACAGAGTAGAATCGGATATGCGGCTCTTGCTAATGTTGATAGGCATCCATGTTTTAGATCGGCTCTTGCCAGCTGGAACCTCAAGACACAACAGGTATTTCTGTCTTAGTATGGCTCCTCTTATACTAATTCACACTTAAATTTTAAAAGAAACCGTGGATTGTGGCACACAGATGCTGGATTCTGAGCCGTAGGGCCTCTGACAAAGACACAGATACTCACACATGCACCCCTTCACCCCTCCCCCCATACCTACACCCAGCTCTTTCTAGGTCTTCAGAAATGCATTTGAATTATTAGTCTGCGCTCTTTCTGGAGTAAAGATGTGTTTTTCCTCGTGGGTTTATACTCAGGGGTTTCCTGTTTGAAACTTGGTGCTATTGTGGCCCCCTCAACCCCTCTGTGAATTCTCACTCTGGAGCATCATAGCCCAGAAGGACTCAGGAGAAAAGGGGGTTGGGGTTCATGACCCATGCTCAGGGTCAGCTCACAGAAGTCTTTAAGTAAAACGCTCGATTTCTTCCCCAGATTCCTGAGATGAGTTTTACGGAGCCTCAGTATAGCCTAAGGGACATCTGCAGACACCGATCCCTCCCAAAGGAGGATGCAGGAAGGCAGGAAACTGAAGATAAGGAGCTGGTTCTACTTAATCAACCATGCATCGCATGCCTTCCCTGTTTTATTTAAAAATTTAAAAATACACACACAGACAAATATATAGTTCAATGAAATTATAAAAATGTACACTAAGTCAAAACATAATGATGGTTTGGAAATGACCCATTATTTTGGATTATCCATATCATTCTCCTCTTCTTAGAACAGAAAGTCAATAGTTGAGTAAGCACTTCTCCTGTTTTACTTGTTTATTTTCATTCCTCCCCTCTTACGTCTTCTTTCCTCCTTTTCCTTCACATCTCTTCAGGTTCTTTCCTATATTCATTTTGTGTCTTTCCTTTGCTGTGTCTTTACTGTACTCTTTTCTCTTTCTTGTCCTTTCCTTCCTCCCACTTCCTATCATTATAAATAGGTCGCCCAGGTATCCCTGATTCCCTGAAGTCACATTTGTCTACTCAGCCTTCCTCTTCCAAGCACTCCTTTATTTTTCCTAGGTACACCTTTTGGGTTCCATGACCCAATTCCAATGTGTGGGGTTTGTTTGGGGGCGGGCAGGGCACTTGCCACACAACACCAAGCAATTCTCAGACACCAGCATAGTGTCCTACAATTCAGCAATTCTGACACTATCTCCCTGGAGAAAGCATCCGATTCCACAGGTTGAGGGCTCAGTCTCACAGGACTGCCTCCCTCTCCCACAACTTCAGACGCCAGACGCAAGGCCACACTGACACCCGTGCTTCTAACCAACAAACGATAAATCACAAGTCCCCACCACTTCCTCCTTCCTGGGTTCGATTAATATGCTATAGCGGCTCACTGAGCTCAAGAAACATTTCACTTACTAGATCACTGATTTATTATAAAAGGATATTATAACTCAGGAACAGCCAAATGGAAGAGGTGCAGAGGGCAAGGTGTGGGCAAAGGGCGGGAGCTTCCATGCCCTCTCCCAGCTCACCATTCTCCCAGTACCTCCACAAGGTCACCATCCCAGCACCGTCTCTGAATCCAGTCCTTCTGGATTTTTATGGAGGCTTTATTACATAGGCATGATTGACTCTATCATTGGTCATCGGTGACTGATTCAACCTCCGCCTCTCTCCCCTCCCGGGGATGGGGGGGGGGTGGGACTGAAAGTTCCAACCCTCTAATCACATGACTGGTTCCCCTGGCAACCTGCCTGCATCCTCAGGTGCCTCCAGAAGTCACCTCCTTAACATAACAAAAGATAACGGTGCCACTTCGGGCACTTAGGAAATTCCAAGGGTTTTAGGTCTGTGCCAGAAATGGGGATGAAGACCACATACTTATTTCTTATTATAAATCACAATATCACACCTACTGTCTTTTACTATTTTTCTCTTAGCGCTTTGTTGCCTGGTACCATCCCCTTCAATGTAGTTTTCTAGGATACCTTGTCAGGTACTTTTTTCTTCTTATTGTATCCTATGGAGAAAATGGGTGGTGGATGGATGGAAGTGGTGTGGCCACAATTGTGGAGAAAAATACAAAATTCACGTTAAAGCTAGAGTTGCTTGCATGGCAACAATAGTTTGTGGGGTCCAAGCCCATAGTTGAGATTTTGGACTAAGCTATGTATGCCGCCCTTGCTGTCAAATGTTTGAAAACTTTGCTGACAAAAGAAATGGTTTATTCTGAAAATTCTAGGAATGTCTTGTAGGTATTCTTTTTCAAGTGAATTTTATGTTTCTCTTTCATGACCCTTTCACTGATTTACGGGTGGGTATATTGCTGATGATCACTGGGGAAGGCGGCTGCAGGGCAGGAAAGAGAAAAATATATGCTCCTATTACTTAAGAAGAATGTGCTAAGGTACCTTTGGTCAAATAACTGGTTCAAGAAGTAATTCCTATTTTTTGCAAAACTTCTTGGGGCGAGAGTAAAGGTGATAGGATCCCACCTAGCATTCTTCTCTTCCCAAAAGGAAATAAAATCTGTGAGTCCAATCAAACAGCCATGGCTCTAGCAACAAAGGCACCTCTGGCCAGATGCATCGTGTTTCACTGGGAAGGTGGCTAGTTTACATAGATACATGCAGGTAAAGCCTCCCCTCTTTAAATATATGTTCCTGCCTGGCAGTGAGTAAAACATAAAGTGGATTATTTGCTTAGTCTTTACCTATTATTTTATTGTGAGACTATTCTTTTCTTTCTCATCCACCTTTCAACAGGCTCAGAAATGAAAAAACTTTCATATCTGAGGTTTCACAGCGCAGCTGTCAACCTGATAGCCTCGGGCCCCACCTGCTCATGACTAACGAGCCCTGCAAACTTAAGAGACTCCAGCCCAGAGCCACTGTTTCCTAAGCGGAAGCCTGGCCACGCACGTGTTCCTTGAAAGCCCCTGTGATGCATCTGTACTTTTCTTCACTCTACCGATCTTCCCTGCTACTACAACACATTCCTGCATGTGCTTCATAAAAAGTAATGTGTGAAATGTACTATCAAAATCTACCTAGTCTCCAATGTGCATTTATTTTCTTTGACATTCTTTAAGATCAAAATTGAGTAGATGCCTGTTTCTACTACAATTTACAACTGCAAGTCATTTCTACTGAGCTGTAAAAAGCCATACAATTACAGCAGTTGCATGAGAACCAGACTGCCTATTTATAGATAACTTTACAGCCTAAGCTTACCTGGAGATTTGAAACTGGTGGGCCTCAGACTCTGCCTGCATCTTTAAAACCCAGAAAGAATTCTACAAAACCAAGACCATTCGTCAATGTGACAATTCTGCTTGTTGACTTGAATGGGGAGGGATACCACCAAATGACTATTAAAAGTCACTGTTTTCCTTTAAGGAATATTCAGCCTGTTCAGAAATGTCAGGTCTTGAGTGAAGGCTAATTCCCGGGCTCAAAGGATGAGCTCCTAGAGTTGAGCTCATCAGCTTCTTTGGTGCTGGAAGAATGAACACCACGTACGTGTGCCCTGAAGTTCAAAGGTCTGAAACTTGCCAATTTATCCCTGCACTGAAAGTGCAACTCTTTGGCCAATTCTTTAAAATAGCAATTATCTTACAACTCAAATAAAAATATATTAAAGCTTAAAAGTTCCCTGAGGACAAGGGCCTCCGCTTTAATATTTTACTGTCTGTTGTCTAAAGCATTTAGCATGTTGCCAGGCGCACTGTCAGGAAACTTTTTTACATGAAAACCTAGGATGACTGTTTCATTATCAACTTACATTGACTGCCCAGGACAAAGGGGTATAGAGCTACCCATCTTTCTTTGGTGTCTGCTTCCTTAATAGTTCCCAGCTACTAATTGATAAACTTCTTTTTTTTTAAATGTATTTTTTGAAGCATAGTGATTTACAGTGTTGAGTTAATCTCTGCTGTACAGCAAAGTGACTCAGTTATACATATGTATATATTCTTTTTCATATTCTTTTCCATATGGTTTATCACAGGATATTGAATGTAGTTCCCTGTGTTATACAGTAGAACCTTGTTGTTTATTCATCCTCTATATACTAGTTTACATCTGCTAATCCCAAACTCCCAATCCTTCCCTCCCCCACCTCTCTTCCCCGTTGGCAAACACAAGTCTATTCTCTATGTCTGTGAGCCTGTTTTTTTTTAAAAAAAAAAATAAATAAATTTATTTATTTATTTTTGGCTGTGTTGGGTCTTCATTGCTGCGCACAGGCTTTTCTCTAGTTGTGGCGAGCTGGGGCTACTCTTCGTTTTGGTGCATGGGTTTCTCACTGCAGTGGCTTCTCTTGCTGCGGAGCACAGGCTCTAGGCACACGGGCTTCAGTAGCTGTGGCACGTGGGCTCAGTAGTTGTGGCTCGTGGGCTCTAGACCGCAGGCTCAGTAGTTGTGGTGCACGGGCTTAGTTGCTCCGTGGCAGGTGGGATCTTCCCGGACCAGGGATCGAACCCGTGTCCCCTGCATTGGCAGGCAGATTCCTAACCACTGTGCCACCAGGGAAGTCCCTGTGAGTCTGTTTTGTAGATAACTTCATTTGTGATTTTATTTTAGATTCCACATACAGGTGACATCATATGGTATCTGTCTTTCTCTTTAATTGGTAAGCTTCTTAATCAATCTTCCTGCAGTATTTGTTTTGCAGTATAATTGGAATACCGTCAAATTCTTATCCTTTAACCTTTCCACCATCTTCCAAGTCTATCTTCGTCTGAGGTGTGGACAACAGAAACTTCCTTTTTATTAGACTTTTGGGTCCCAGAATGATGCCTCTCAATTGTTTCTTACTTTATACCTTTCACTTACTTGATTTCAAAGATTATTCGTCAACTTGATATCTTGATTATACTGTTCTACTGAGCGGCTGCAGCGACTCGTCACTGTCCCAAAAGATCACTACAGCCCCTCAGTAGAACAGTAAATACATGATATCATTTAATGCTCATAACTCTGTGAGGTAAAGTGTCTGGTTTACAAGAGAAGATCCAAGATTTTGCGAGGTCTAAGGTTACTCAGGTAACACAGTCATGGCTACTCACTGCTTGTAGGACAAAGACCAAAATCTTTAACATGACGTTGCCTCACTCACCCTTACCATCCTCACCCCTCCCAGTTCTGGTTTCCCATGGCAAATCCGCCAAATGTCAGTTGGCTGGTCTTACTATTCCTTGAAGACCAAATCCTCTTCTGGGCTCAGGGCTTTCTGCTCCCCTACCCAGAAATAATCCTGCCTCCTCTACCCGATTAACTCCTGCTAAGCTTTTAAGTCTCCTCCTAAACGTATGTCATGGACTAGGCCAAGTTCCCATGCTTTGTGCTTTCAAAGCCTCCTGCAGGGCTGCATCGATACACTTATCCTCGAGTGTAACTATCTGAGTCACACCTGTGTCCATCCCTTCCCCTGTCCAAGGTCCCACTAAACTGCAGCAGAAGCATAAAAAAGGTACAAACCCGTGAAGAGACAGAATGGGAGAAGCAACAATGGTAGTTGAGAGGGGTACGCAACATTTTAGAGGATGGAAAACAGATGGACAATTGGTATCTGACTCAGCAGAGTGGGACAGCTGAACCCTACCTGCCTGCGAGGGGACATGCCAGCAAGACACAAGCTGGTTTCCCTGACAGAGCCGCCCCAAACCTCAGAAACTAGAGGTGCCAAGTGCCTGTGAAGGCAGGACAGAGCAGGGGAGGTGCTGTGGGCATCTGTACTCCATCCCTCCTCCCCCGCCACGCCAGCCCAGCAGCTACTCCTCCTGGTAGATGACAAAACGTTTGCTGGCTGGAATCAGGTTGAGTCAGAGGATGAGAAGGTCCTGGAGACAGCAAGGCTGAGAACACAGGGGAATTCAGTGGGAATCCGCATAATGAGTGATAAAAGCTCAAGCCCCTCCCCAGCTTGGCTCCTTCCAAGCAAGAGACCACAGGATTTCTTCCGGGGCAAACTCACTTGCCCCAAAGACTTGTGGAGTCTGCCATAAGACAGCCAGATTTCCATCCAATTGGACCATTACAGTTGGACCCGCCAGGCATCAAGCCCCACCTGTGCACACAGAACTGCCAATCGCCTTTTTGAACAGACACCTAAGAGTCACCATCCAAATTAAAAAAACAAACAAATGACACATCAAGTGGTGAAAAGTGCTATGAAGGAAAACAGTGCAGGGTAAAGGGGATGGGGAGCGGAGCGGGATGCCATTTTGGATAAAGCTGTCAGGGAAGCTTCTCTAAGGAGGCGATATTTGAGCAGAGACTGTGCCATGGGAATAACTGGAGGAACAGCCTTCTAGGCAGACAGATAGCAAGTGCAAGGGCCCTGAGGTGGGAGCACGGGCAGAGTGCTCTAAGAAGAGCAAGAAGACCAGTATGGCTGAAGAGGAATGAGCACAACAACAGGTGATACAGACTGAGACTGGCGAGGTATACAGGGTTTATCGGGGCCAGATCACACAGGGCCCGGCAGTCCATACTCAGTGTTTCTTTTTTTTTTTTTTTTTTCACGGTACGCGGGCCTCTCACTGTTGTGGCCTCTCTCGTGCGCAGGCTCAGCGGCCATGGCTCACGGACCCAGCCGCTCCGCGGCATGTGGGATCTTCCCGGACCGGGGCACGAACCCGTGTCCCCTGCATCGGCAGGCGGACTCTCAACCACTGCGCCACCAGAGAAGCCCTATACTCAGTGTTTCTAAATGTAACTGGAAGCCAGTGGAGGTTTTGCAGCAGTGAAATGACACAATTTGATTTCCATTTTACAGCGGATTACTCTAATTGCTTTGCGGGAAATGGCTGGTTTAATTCCTGGGGAAGCATCAATCTCCCCCACTACACTGTAAGCAACATGAAGGCAGGGGCCCTATCTGTCTTGGTCACTGATATATACCTAGCACATCACAGTAGACAGCAGTCACCCGGTAAATTATCTGTTGAAAGAATGAATAGAACAGCAAAAGTAGAACTAAAATTAGTTCTAAGAATCCAAAGCCTGTGGTCCTTCTAACACACTAAAAGATAAAGACACACGAAAAGACTTCCAGAAAAGATAAGGCTAGCAGAGAGTCCTGTGGGACTTTCATACGATTTTGGTGAAGACCATCACATAATAAAAATATCTTGGTTCAGTCTACAGCTATTGTGACATCACTGTGATCTATTTTAAAGTAAGAATACGTTGAAAATGACAATTATCCTTATGTAGGCAAATTGTGCTAATTAGTGTTTACAATGACAGTCACTATTTATAACATATTCCAGTTAATCCCAGTCTATAATATGAAATCATACATAATACCAGCTGTAAGTTACACTGCAAACAGGCCCTATTCTTCTTCTTTTTCCAAGTGCCCCCAACTAAATCACTGTTTTGCATTTCCATATTTAAAGCTTATCCCAAGACATTTTTACAAAGATATTTTTCCTTGCCTTTGTAAGTACATTACACGCAGCATCATCAATGAGAATTCACCATTTTGAAAATCAATACTCAGTTCATGAGGGAAGTTTATCCTTACAAATAAGTTGAAAAAATGCACAACTTTTACACATTCTAGAAACAAAGTCCGAAACGCTGCTCCCTTTTTACTTTTATGATTCATTCATTCAACAAACATGTATGACACTACATGCCAAAAAATGAAAAATATCATGTATAGAAAGATAAACAACGGTCTCTGTCTTCGAGGAGTCTAACAAGCAGACTTCTTATCAGCCAACAAATTTCTTCCTGGTTAATTATAATTTCTTTCACGCTTCCCTAATTTGCACGAATATAACCACAAAACGCCACCTATAAATAGTCCAGTTCATTGATTTCCTCTGATGCTGGAATGATCATTTCCTATAAAGAAAGCAAGAAAGAACCCCAGCTTGTGGCAGAAGTTTGGGGAGGTGGGACTCATAGAAGCTTCCACTGAATCTAGGACATTCAAGAAAGGAAGGCCACAATACCCCCTGAACCAGGAAATAACACCTATTAAGAAACTTGTAGAGAAGCGAACTTGGCTTGGGGCAAATCAAGTGATTAAGAGACATCCTTCCAGTAACTGTCTAACCATATGGAAATAGCTAGAAAGAGGACAGGGGGTCAATTATTTTTATTATATGACAAGGGCAGGGCAAGTAGTAATGAGGCTACGGGTCACCAGGGAAAATTCAGGCTAATTAGGAGACCAAGCTTTTAAACTATGAGCTGGGCTATGAGAGTTGCTAAGGGAACCTACAGAATTCTCAACACTGGAGATATTCAAAGTTCAGTTCAATCCCAAGGGATGAGTTAGGAATAATTAACTTTGCCCAAATGATAACAAACAACAAAATAATCCACCAGAGGTCCAGAGCAGGTCAAATGAACATAAAGCCTATCGGAGACATTTGCGCTATGGTTCAAGGTTGGTTATCGTGTGGTTTATACCCCAGACAATTCACACTTGGTGTTAAGAGAGCCATGTCACATGCCTAGTCAACTGTGTCTGCCAATGACAAGGATCAGCCAAAATTCCCAGTCTCTATGCGATGGCTGAAAAGAAATGCTTGTAGTACTCATGAACCCATAACATTGAAGAGTCGTAGGCATGTATCTAAACATGGGTTGAAAGAATCAGATCCAGAACCTTGAGACACGTTCCAGAGCCCTCTCAATGCTTCCAGACAGAAGGTCCCTGCAGATACCAGTCTATGTAGAAATCTAAGCAGTCCTTTTAACTATGAGGGCTGATCTTCTAGGAGAACTTGCTGATCGTAAGTTTGAGCTTCTGGAAAATGCCGCCCAAGTGAGACTCTTGAGGCTTCTGTACACTTGCACTTTCTTGCCCTCTTAGACTTAGAGAAAGTGGAGACAGACCTTCCCAGCCTCCTGGGCAGCTGAGGTTTGGAGGCTTAAGTGGTTTGTGTTATCAGACCCCTGCAGTGTCCTAACCAACAGGAAGTTTCCCCAGAGTTTCCATCGCAGGAAATTTCCTGTGAGGAAGCCCTTACTGCACAAACAAAGAGTTCTTCAGCCCCCCTGCCCCCCAGAACCTGCAGAGGCAGCTGAAGCAGTGTGGGCAGACGGGGGTGGGTGTGTAACGGGCGTAGAAGGCAGCAGGGGGTGACGGGAAGACAGCACGCAGCATGGGAAGAAATGGAGGGGAACAAAGCAGCTCTTTTACTTCCGCTTACTAACTGACACGTGTTGGCTTTCACCTCCGGGTCAGCAGCTTCATCCCTGGCCAGACTGAACATGGAGAGAAAAGACCGAAGCAGAGAGAAGGTCCTGCTGGTCGAACTCCATCCTTAACCTCTGAGTCTGTTTCCCCATCTGTACAGCAAGGGGGCTTGTGACAACTAAACGAGAGAGTTTAATCCATACATTAATACTAGTCAACGATGAGGTACCATATAAATATAAGATAGTACTAGCTTTACCATAACAATATCTTCACTATAGCAAATGCCTGGATGAGAGTATGTTATCTGCGGAATAGCGGGGTCTCTCCCTGGGATGACCATTCTTTATCCTAGTCTCCGTCAAGGCCATCGAAATGACACAGAGCACCAGCTGTGGAAAGGGAGCCTTCAATTACATACCTGAATGTTTGGGTGACATCAAGAGTCATTAAACCAGCTTTTATTTTCCCAACTGCAAGGAACATTTTTAAAATGTAGGAAATTGGTCTAATTGCTCTAGGCCACAAGCCGAGAGTGGCCTCTTGAACTAAATCAGATAACTCTGTAGAAAAATTTTGCCTTTTTCTTCTAAAGGCCAAGGTCAGAGTTTTAAAAAGAAAGGTCAGTCGAGATGTCTCTTTTGCTCTCTTCCAGTTAATTCATGTTTCTCTGTTCCCATATTTGCCATTCTGATGTGGGGAATCTCCTCAGAATAATGTAAAACAAAAACCACTCATCCCACATGATGCGGACAACTTTTTCAATGAATGCAGCTCATTTTTTGTTTCATCTGTATTTTTGCTTTTATTTTTGAAACCGTGACATACTTGTGTTACTTCAGAGGGCAGACTCAACACTCAGATGACGTTTGCCATGCAATATTCTGGCTTTTTAATTCTTTCTGGTGAACATCTGGCCACAGACTCTCGAAGAACATTTTAAAATTTGACCCTCGTGTTTCAAGATAATTCTGGGGGTTCATTCTGTCAAGGGTCAATACCACTGCCTTTTGTTTACAGACCTGTTGCAAAAACAGGCCTGCATTTCAAGCTTCTGGAGTAAAAAGAGGGGAACCCCCCCAAAAGAGAGAGAGACAGAGAGAGAGAGAGAGAGAGAGAGAGAGAGAGAGAACACATAATTTCAGAAGGAAGGGGGCAATGAAAATAGAAACTAAAAATGTGACAATGGAGCCTGCAGGTCAAAGGACAAGAGAGGACAACACATACAGATAGTCAGCAGAGCACACAGACACATATTTTTAATAATAACAAAGGACATTCAGCCTGGTTGGTATTTCATGACGTATTATCACGAGTGTCTTTCGCTTAAGCCCCATCGTTAAGGCCTCCCTGGAACCTGCCCCTAAAATCGAATGGATTCCACTTCACAAGCCTTTATTAAGCACAAACCCTGTGGCAGACGTGGCCCCTGTCCTCGAGGAGTCACCCTCCAGCAGCGGATGTGGACACACAACTAAGCAGAATAATGAATTCCTGTCCAGCGACCAGCCCTGGACAGTAATAGGGGCTGTGCCCGTTAGGACAGGGTGAGAGGGATGGACGGCGAGACACACAGGTGATGCACAGAGGACAGGATACTTCTACGTGACCCAGAACACGGCGTGGGCTGCTTTTCAGTCCTTAGCTAGTCACTCCCCTCCCCCATGCCGGCTGGAGCTCCCCGAGGACATGAGCCACCACCAGGCTGTGACTCTGACTCTGCAACTGGAACATAGCCCTGCCCTTCAGAGGTGGGCTCCAAACGGTGGTGAATGGAGGCTGTAAAGAAGTAACAGGCACTTGGGTGCAAGAGAGAAGCTCTAGGAAAAACTTCCTTGAAGGCAAATCACCGGAGCTGAGGCTGAGAGGCCCCTCCAAGCCTTTCCTCTGCCTTGAGCCAGAACCAAAGCTGAGTAATTTCCAGGTTGTAACGATGAGAGACTTGAGGGAAAAATCCGTCTATCACTCTCACTATCATCCGCTTTGGGTTAGGCACTTTTCTATCCATGATTTAATTCTCACACCAATCCTGAGAGAGGGGAAAGTTTTTTGTTTTTTTTTTTAATTTCCCAGGTTAGACAAAGAAGCTGCAATGCAGAGAGGTAAAGTGTCTTGCCCTTTTTTTACAGCTAGGGACTAGGGAGCTAGTCACAGCCCTGTCAGCCTTGAAGCTCCAAGGCCTACGCCACCTCTGCAGTGCCACAGAAACTTCCCTACCGGTGGCATCCAGCTCTGCCACGCAGCCCACTCAGGGGGCTGAGAAGTCTGGCCATGAGGCTTTCTTCAGAACTTCATACCTGAATGAACCAACCAAAACGCAGGGTTCTCCTGGTGGTTTTGGTTGCGCTTATAAACTGGATTTATTTATCCAGTCTTTCACTATAATTCCGTGACATTTCTTTAACGTTTTCTTAATCAAATAGAAGTCAGCCCAAGAACCAAGTTTCTCGTCTTGTCTCTTCCAATACTTGGGATGAACAAACATCACCAGCTCCAAGGCTTGGACACCAGGAGCCATGAGGGGGCCCTGAGGCTGATGAGGGGATTCCAACTAGTTCGTGGGGCTCAAGAGGAGGTAGACATTGCATGCAGGCTTACCAGGGGCGGGGGAACGGGAGGACACGCATGGATAACAGGACAGTGCTTTTTGGGGGGGACCCTAAGGAAGCGTCTGGGATGGGTGGCCATGAAGGGGTTCTCTTGGAAAGTTTCAAAGCTGTATTCACCCATTCTCTCCTCAGGCTCCATGGATAAAAATGTCTGTGGGTAGCTGTCTCCTCTTCTTCCTCTCCCCCCGCCCCGCCCCGCCTTTAGTTAATTGCAGCTGTGGTCAAGGGCCTGCAGCCAGAAGTCCCACAATGCACTTCTCCACAGGAAGTTCCCAAGATCTCTTCCTGAACAGGAAATTTCCTGTGGTCCAACAGACATTCCTCTCAGCGTTTATCACTCACATACATTTGTTTTGGCAGATACTGGGTCTTGGGTAAGAACAACAAGAAACGGTTGGAGGGAAAGCTACCCCGGGGGGGGCGGGGCGGGAGGGGGAAGCAGTTATTGTCAGGAGAAGAAAGTGTGACAGGATTGACTCCTATCTCAAAGGAAAACAAATAACTAGCAAAATGAACTCAAGAGATATGAAATGTGTGAGAATGTAAATACGACTTCCACTGCTATGTACCACTTGAATTTTAACTTGTAACTCAGAGTGAAGGTAAGCTGGCTTTTGGGGGTGGTGAGAGGGGACCAATTTCAAAGCACTTTGCAGAATTTTACTGGGGTAAAATCTGGGTGCTTATAATGAGCATGGCTACAAAGTGATTTAGATTTTAAACATTTTTGCAATCTCCTTACCTATGTGCCCTAATATAACTTATTTCCTCATTTCAGAATCCTTCCGACCTCCCCCACGTCTAGGGCCCCAGTCTACCCTTTCCTGAGTGGCTCACAAGCCAGGATTTCACATTTGTCTTACTTCTCTGGAGCTGAGTCCACATGTTTGGAAGCTCCAATGGGTGGTAAGAGGAACGTGCAAGTTCTTGAGAATTATCAGCATCATTCTCCCTCCTAACTGGCCTTCTGACTCCTGTCTTAGAATCCATCATCCTTCGCATAGTTCCCAAAGTAGTTTTTCTAAACACACACAAAGGAGCACATCCCTTCCTTAACTAAACTCCTTCAATGGTGGCCCCCAGTTTTGGCAGTAAAGCTTAATTCTTCCGCTAAGCACTGCAGGCCCCTTTGGCCTATCTTCCCAGTTTTATTTTCTACCACTCCCCTGCCCTCCAGTCACCAGCTTCTGGTAGTTTCTAGAGCCAGTCGTGCCTCTTCACTTCTATTTGCCTTCCCCAAACCTGTCTTTACCTTTACTTTCCTTCATGACCCCATCTTAACCCCTTTTTCCTTTCCTAAGTCACTTGCTTCTCCTCTGTGAGCCAATGACAGGAAATGCATCCCCAATCACCCTATATTCTAATTTGTTGGTTAGTTATCTGTCTTCTGCAGAGACAAATTCTTTGAGGGAACGAACTATCTTATTTGTTTTTGGAATCACAGTACAAAGGGCATGTGCCTGACACATAATAGTTGATAGGTATTTGTTGGGAAGAGAATCTAAAATCTTACCCTCGTGTGGGAAGAAACACTAGGGGAGGGTTCTTTTGTTTCTACTAAAAATAAATAAACAAATAAACAGACTACACAAAGCTATCTTGTGTCACAAGCATTCAAGCCATCTTGTACTTTAGTCTACGAGAGGCACAGAACTGAAATCCTTTCCTTCAAGTCATGCACTCTTGGAATGTCCATTTTCTCCTGTGCATAACATCAGTCCTATTTATTTTACTTGGGTTTTGGCTGTAGTGAGATGCTTGGCGGTCTGCCTCAGTGGCCCTATAACCTTTCCAGCTGGGCTTACTTAACCCCCTCTCTGTAAGTTCAACTCCACCCAGACTCCAGGCCCAAACCTGCCATTTATCAAGAGGAAGCTTGAGCCCAGTGGTTCAAGGAATCAGCACCCCAATTGCTGGTTTTATTGGTGCTTGCTGTCACTCAGAAAAAAAGTCTTTCCTGTAACGGGGTCCTTCATCTTGGTTTCCCACCCAGCTTTATATTCTACTCCTTCTCCAGGACAGTGTCCTAGGACCAAATCCCACTTTCTATGGCTGAGTTTCTACTATCTGCTCTTGGACCCCTTTTCCAAAGTTAATGTTAGACCCCAGTTCCCAGCTACGAGCCGGCCTGCCTACCAAACTCACCAACGACTGTCGGGCCTGCCTTCCTCCCACTGATACTGAAACTTCCCCACTTGCCCTGACTCTGTGGGCACAGCTGAGGTTTGGAAACTGAATTTCTGAAATAGAATATCCTTTCATTTCTACATTCCCAGTGCGTGGACTAGTGCTAGGCATTTGTATGAATAAAAATACTAGTGTCTGAAAGAATGAACAGGCTCTCAAAAAGTTTTAAGCTTTATGTATGGAATGAGCTGGATTTGCTGGAAACATCAGAGTGGAGGACCAACCAACGATTTCTAGGTTCTTACAGGAGAGAGGATCTTTCACTAAAGAAAGGATGTCTAAATGTTTCTCAAGAAGAAGGAGATAAAGCCCTACTTCAAGGATTTATCCCTCAGTGCTGTTCAATTCCTTAAAACAAAAGAGAGAGAAAAAGGAAGTCTGCAGAGAGAAAGCCTGTCAATGCACAGCCTTGGTGTCCTTGGTGGGTTCCATGCACGGACAGTACACAGCAAGAGCTCTGCTTCGATGGTAAGTGATGCAACTCTGTGAATATACTAAAAGCCACTGAACTGCACACTCTCAATAGGTGCATTGCATGGTTTGTCCATAAAGCTGTGGGTCAGCCGACCTCGTCTAACTGCAGGCCTCCAGCGCCATCAGCCTTCACTGTGGGCGTCTCCAGCATGCCTTTCGCACAGCGCTTCTCAGTTATCAGCAGGTTAGGGGTCAAATCTGAGGTCACACAGTGGTTCTTAATCTAACAGTAATTTACGGGATTGCTGTTGGCTTCATTAGGGGAGGTACCTAAAAATGGCGTTTACTGAGCCAGACAAATTAATAAACTGGGTCAGACTTTATTTTCTGGAAAAAAAAATGGTAAGTGATGGATAAGAAAAAAAAAAAAAGGTAAGTGATAGATAAGAAAAAAAAAGGTAAGTGATGGATAAGAATCGGTGCCACCTTTAAGATGATCAGGACCTTTAATGCCTGTGATCACTCTGGGAGGTGTGGACAGTTGTTTCCACTCTTCTATTCCTACCTCATCGGGCTGGGAATCAGAAGGTGTGGGTTCCAATCCTCATGCTGTCCTTCACTAGCTCGATGACCCTGGACAAGTCATCTACCTTGTTCGCCAAGTCTCGGTTTCCTCATCTGTAGGCTGTGGATAACACCACCCAGCTTGTGGGCAGTCGTGAGGGCTAAGGAAAATGACAAATGTCATGGGGCTGGCATGTAACAGGTGAATGGGAATCTCGGCCAAGGAGCAGAAGATGCTATTAGTCAATGTGTTTTTCTCCTTTCCTTTGTGCTCTGTGCAGAAAAGCCTCAAACTCAATGTACCCTCTTGTCTCAAATGTATAACTAGTTCTTTTCACGTGAGTTTCACTCACAACGTCTTTCCTTCTTTACAGGACAGCAGCTGAACTGGAGGCTGAGGTGTCTGCATTTTATTTGTGCAAAGAGTAGTCTTCATTCAGAGGCCAAGGGAAAATATCTGAAGAATGTGGCCGAGGTCACCTGATCATCATGGACTTGCTGTGGCCGCTCAGATCAAGTTCATCGCTTGATCTTCCTGGGCTTTCTGAAGTTGAGCTAACAGATAAGGCTGGGGGGCCTCTTTGCATCTTAGCCAACATTTATTGGGTCCTCCCTATATGCCAGGCACCGTACTAAGTGAATGGTTTTTAGGAAATCAGCTCTGTATAACCTGCAATGGCTCCCGATTGTAACTCAAGACGTTCACTTTGGCTCTAAGAAGTCCCCATGTCGTGGCCTGATTTCATTGGAGAGTGCCCCTCCTCCTTGAGTCACTACCAAGGCCGGAACAGCTGGTGTTCTTCTGCTAACAGGGCTCTGGTTCCAAGGATGGGGAATTGCAGGCAAGAGGTTTTGTGAGGCAGGTCCTGCCCTGAGGCACGCCGGCCACCAGCAGATGGACAGAGGCCCTGCTCTTCAACTTCAGGGCCGCCTCCAATTTAATCCATGTTTAAATTTACCTTTTAAATATATCCTGCTTTAACGACTCCTGCTTTATTTTTACAAATATTACACTCTGAGGTTCAATTTGAAGGAAGCAATTGTAGATATTAAAGGAAAAAAAAAGCATTGATGCAGCTCATAGCCAATGAAACACTTACACATACACACACACATACACATGCTGATTTACTCTTAGAGGACTTGTGAACACAGAACCTCAAACAATGGAAGGTTAGGCAAACAACATAGTATTTATGCCATTTTCCAGAGGAGTGCCATGGACGTTCAAGAAAGGTTGCTTTGGTCAAGTCAACGGTCACAAAACACGTTAAGATGTGTAAGATGATTCATTAAGTTTTGAGGGCAGTTACAGCGAACGTAGGGAACGTGGTTCTTTTCTTTCAAGTATTCATCGCCAAATGGGAAAGAGAAAACAAATACATGGATGCATCCATAGCAAATACCACTGACGTCTGCATGGGAAGATAACGAGGCACCATTTGTTTCTGGGAACCACCAAGTAAAACAATGGCTCTCTCCTGCCAAAATCCAGACTCCTAAGGATACTGATGCCCACCAATCTAAGATGACTGTTTAATCTTGCACAGGCCCCACAAAGGGGCAAGGGTATCGCATAAAACTAAAACAATTTCAAGAGATTAAACACGTAGGTGCAATGAAACCCACAGGTATGAGAGGCAGGTGCCTTGAGTATGCCGACCTCTCTGCTCACTGAGTATCTTCTTCAATTCCACAGCTAGCACCGGGAGGCTATTTTTAATCCCCAGGCTGTAGACAGCTGAGTTTGGTTAGAATAAGATATCTAAGTACCCAGGCAGCAGCGAGACGCCAAATGCCCGGAGCTCACCCTATAAAACTTGCTTGTACCCAAGCAGTGGAGAAAAGAACGTGCTTCCGGAGATCCCTGGGCCAGAATGGTTGAAAGCGTCCTGAGCTTAAGGGTCAGACAGGGGCCGGTTTTAGAGGTAGCATCTCCCCTGTCTTTGAGCTTAGCCAGTGTGCAGGTCCAAGAGCTATTTTAAGTGCACCTTGGAGCCGTTTCTATCCGCACACCCACACCGATGTCCAGGATGGAGAGAGAAAGAGAGAGGAAGGGAGGGAGGCTGACTGATTGACTGGGCTTTACTGCTTCTTCCCCGACTTCCGTGGGCTCCCATTGTGCTTCTAAGAAAGCAGGATTCAGCGGGCGTCAGTGCTGCGGGCTATATTTATCGCCTTCCAGCTGCCCAGTTGCTGAGCTTTTCACAATTACAAACAGCGGGAGAACAAGACGCCTTCCAGAGAGGCCATTTTCTCATGGTATTTATTCTAGATTTCTCTGGGATGATCTCAGCATTCATATCTTTTTGATAAAGGAAAAAAAGAAAAGGGGAGAAGGAAAAAACCCGGAGGTGGTGGGCACAGTCCTCTGAAGCCACTGCAAAAGTGGGTTATTTCTTCTAGACACAAAAGGACGGTGCCTTCCTGGGCTTTATTTACCGTGCATCCAGGTTGATACCTGGGAAATCGCCTGAAGAGTCATACAGTGCTACACAATGTAATTGTGAGTCGAGGTAGCCACTCATCCCTGGCTTTCTTTTCTGCCTCCTGAGAGGCAAACTGGAGCAAAAGGTATTAACGGGGCAGGGAGGTAGGCCACTGGCTTTGGAATCCAACTTAGACGGAATCCTGGCTGCCACCATCCATCTGTGTGACCCTGAGTAATGTCCTTGAGTTCTCTGAGGTCACCTGCCCTAATAGTCCCTTAAGAGCGTGACTGCTGGTTGTGAATGAGACGGCATGTGGAAGGAAGAGCGGGCATCAGCTGGCTTCCTTTGGCGTTTTCTACAACACCTTCTACAGCCCTGCCCAGCCCAGGCTGCAGCACAGTGTCCTCTGGGCCAGGCACCTGGGGTGAGCAGCCCAAAGCAGTACGGCACAGTGGTATCCAAAGAGGATCCAACAAGTGAGTAGATGTACAGTGCTCAGGGCCGTGCCTGGCATGTAGCCAGCATGCAGTAAGTGCTACCTGTTTTTATTTTACCCACCCAAAGCTCTGCTATTATTCTCCACTGTTCCAACACGAGAATATAGAATTCCAAGATACATTTTTGGATAGTTTTTTTTTCTTTTTTTTTTTTTTTGCGGTACGCAGGCCTCTTACTGTTGTGGCCTCTCCTGTTGAGGAGCACAGGCTCCGGACGCGCAGGCTCAGCGGCCATGGCTCACGGGCCCAGCCACTCTGCAGCATGTGGGATTTTCCCAGACCGGGGCACGAACCCGTGTCCCCTGCATCAGCAGGCGGACTCTCAACCACTGCGCCACCAGGGAAGCCCTTGGATAGATTTTAAAGGAATATTCCTTAGAGTCAAACAATAAAAATTTTATAAACTTAATTTAGTGGATATGAATTTGGTTATTCTGCCATTTTGCACTCTCCATCCCAGCCCCCAACTATGGTTTCTATTAATTATTCTATAATTATACAGTATAGTTCTATAATTCTATTTATTATTCTATAAATTATTCTTGCAACACTGACT
This sequence comes from Hyperoodon ampullatus, assembly GCF_949752795.1. NCBI lineage: Eukaryota > Metazoa > Chordata > Mammalia > Artiodactyla > Ziphiidae > Hyperoodon > Hyperoodon ampullatus. The sequence continues at coordinate 93,986,802 of NC_136924.1, forward strand.
GCTTTTGTTAAACAAAGGGTCCCTATTAATTCTCAAATAAAATAACCGTTTTAGAGCTTTCTGAGTCACTTAGGTGGAAATAAAACCTAAGGCTTTTTAATTTCCTCCCTTCTCTCCCTCAGCTGCACATAAGGGTTATTTGGTTTTACAGTAGATGAATGAAAATTGAACCCCATTAGCAGATGAGACCTGACTCTGAACAAGGATTAATTTAAATGTAATCCATCAGAATTGCGTGGGTTCCCTCAGGAGTGTGGATTTTGTCTAAAGTAAATGCTTAGCTGACTCTGGCCAACACTTCAAAAGTGTCTGCCACTGGGAGAGCAGGAATAAATGCATATCTATCCACAAGAACCTCTTCTAATTCTTTCCAGGTATAATCTGATTTAAACAAAGGGATGAAACAGCATAAAGAAAGGGGCCAACGCACTATGTAAATGTTCTGTACAGAAGGAGAACCAAAGGCCCAAGACTTTGGTTTTCAAGCTTTGTGTACATGTGTGTATGTATTTACTGTGTAAACACACACACACACACATATACATTTATTTGTTGTACAAATTTACTTGTTTGTTGTGTATACAATACTTTGTTTCTAGTCTCAGTTCTCAGAACGGGCTCCTTTGCTGTCTTCTTAAACTACCCTCGACATGATAAGTGCTGTTGATGATGTGCTGGTTCCTCCCTTCCCCCAGAGTGGTTCTTAAAATGTCTCACTTCTCTCTTCCCCAGAAAACTGGAGTTCTATTTTGTTGTGTACTTGGAACCCACACCTGAAGATTCTAATTCAGTAGGTCTGAGGTGGGAAATGAAATCTTTTTAAAAAGATCATCAGGTGAATCAGCTGTGCAGCTAGATGTGAGGACCACTGGCTATGACTATTTGAAAATGTAAAAGTATTATCAAAGTATATCAAAATAACAGTAGAAATTAACACTTACATGGTGCTATGTGCTAGTCATGGTTCTAAGAGCTTTACATATGCTAATTAGTTTATTATTAATTTGTATATTGATTTCTTTATTGAATTAAAGGGTGCTGGTGTAAAAACAGAACAAAAATCTAACTGGGTTTTAACCAGATCATTCGTTTGATTTCTTATAACAAAGGAGATGTAACAATTTGTGCCCATTAACTGGACATAGGAATACAAAGAGACAACTACCTGTTCCTTAAGTAACACCTTAGAGAAATTCTACACAAGCAACATCTGTGATACAAGTTGTACTTGTCAAGGTTTTTAAAAAATTAGCAATAGTAGTAATAATTTCAATTGACAGTGAAGTTTCTTTCTGAGAAGGTTTAGTGTGATATATACAAGAACACATATATTTTAGACATCTCCCTATGGCAGAGAGATTGTCCGAATTTATCTGAGTTCGAAGACGTTAATTTTAGCTCTGCTCTCTTTCCCCAAACTCCTCTAAAATAACAGCAAAGAGATTTTTAAGAAGGCACAAGGACAAAGACACCAGGAAGAGGAGATAAGAGCAAGAAGGAAAGGGGGGTGGGAGTGGAGTACAAAACAGAAAAACAAGCCAGAAACTTGAAAGCAGATGAACCAATCGTCATTTACTTAGAAGAGACAAGAAAGTGGAATTCTAAACTCATAGTAGGGAAAGCTGTGAAATAACCAGATGCACAGGGCAGAACCCTGGAACTGGTGGAACTGGTTACATCTGAAATCCTGGACCATCCTGTTGCTGCTTCTCCTCTAACCTGGCAGACGATTACAAGTTCATGCACTAGAGTCAGTAATATACAGTGACATCCAAAAGAGCTGACACCAAAATGACTAAGTGGAATTAACTGAAAGTTTCTATATGGAGGATTAAAAGAATGCACGTATGTTGACCACTGAGACCTCTCCTCACCCCTCCTCCCACTGCACTCCAGGGATGTTGGCAGCTAGACGTATACTCTCTAGGATGGCTACCGAAGCATCGTCCATCTCTGGGGAATCTGAGCAACCAAAGGCAAAAAACCTGGAGATGCTGACACCAAAGGTATCTCAAGGAAATGCCCAGGCTGGTTCTTCTTGTGGACGAGCCCACCCATGGATGTAGAATTTCCAATCAGTGTGCCATCAACTCTTCAGTATGAGCAGACAAGCAGAGATGACCAGATGTCTGAGCATAAAAGAGAGCAAAACACAACCAACCAGCAAACAAACAGAAAAGGGCAACGTGGAGAAAACAGAGACAACGTGGGGAAGAGAAAAAATAAGTAGAATAATTATATGCTTCGATAAGAGAAGATATTGCAACTCCAAAACGAGGACAACACGCTATAACGAGGAACGTGTCCAGAAAAACAACAACAACAAAAAACCCAGTTGTGTATTAAAGGGGTGACATCAGGGATAAAAGTTCAATAGAAGTAGTGGGAAATAAAGTGGATGGATCTCCCAAAGAGGAGCTTAAAATATAAGCAGGTGGAAAATAAAAGAGAAAAGGAGAGAAAAGTACAGGGCCAACATCCTCATAATGGGAGTTCCAGGGAGAGGGCTAAGAAAACAGAAGAGGAAATTTCCCAGAAGAGAAGGAAATGAACATGCAGATTGAAATGACACGAACGGATTAATACAGACCCACACCAAGGCACGTGACAGGGAAATTTCAGAACTTGGAGGATAAAAATGCTCCCAGAGGGGGGCCTCCCTGGTGGCGCAGTGGTTGAGAGTCCGCCTGCCGATGCAGGGCACACGGGTTCGTGTCCCGGTCCGGGAAGATCCCACATGCCGTGGAGCGGCTGGGCCCGTGAGCCATGGCCGCTGAGCCTGCGCGTCCGGAGCCTGTGCTCTGCGACGGGAGAGGCCACAACAGTGAGGCCCGCGTACCGCAAAAAAAAAAAAAAAAAAAAAAAAATGCTCCCAGACGACAAACAGGCAAACAAAAATAGTTCCACACAAAGGGCTAAGAATCAGAATGGCGTGTTCTTCTCAACATAGCACTGAAGGGCCATACAATGGAGCAATGCCTTCAAAGTTCTGGGGGAAAAGTATTTCCTGCCTGGAACTATATACTCAGTCAAATGATCAAGGATAGAGAAAAAAATAAAGATATTTTCAGACAGGCAAGGTCTCAAAAAATGTACTGGCCACCCTCCACTTTTAAGAAGCTATTGGAAATGGTCCTCCATTAAAACAGGGAATAAACTAAAACAGGGAAAAAGCATGGCATTCAGGAAACGAAATCAAACTCAAAGAAGAGGTAAAGTGAAGAAAGGTCCAGATGGCAGCTGGGCACCAAGCTAAGCCAAGACCAGAGCAGGTGGAAGGCTCTGAGAGGCTCTGCTTCAGGATTTGTAACACCTACTGCATCCGAATTAGCCGAGAGAGAGGTGAGGCAGAGAGTTTGAATTACCAACAAGCACATAAAAAACGAAGTAGTATGTACGTGGTAAAGACACCATAGTTATTAACCCCAGGGAAAACTGAAAGTTACAGGAAAGGAAAAGTAATCCTTATAGACTATATGAGTCAGATGCAAATAGCATTGATATAATCGTAAGATGTAAACACTAAATACTGATCTATCTGAAATTATGATTACTTGGATGAAATTATCCAAAATTATGATTACATAGTGGGGGGGCTGGGGTAGGGGACAAAAAGGATAAACTGTCATTTTCCACGATGAGATAACATTAGATAATGTCTAGAAGTGAAAAATAAAGAAGTACAATAGATACATGTATATGTATAACTGAATCACTTGGCTGTCCACCTGCAACTATCACAACATTGTTAATCAAATATACTCCAATATAAAATAAAAGTTAAAAAAAAAGAAACAACAACATGAGCAAGTGATTTAAGAACTGGAGGTAAATGACAAAAGAAGCAGTTAAAACATTTGAAAGTGTTTCTCTCTGGTGAGCAGGAAATCAAGAGTGGCAACAGTGAAGTGGGTGGCATGGAAGATTTTTGTAACTAACCTTATAGAATTGTTAGCTGTTTAAACTCCATACATAACAATATTGGTAACCAGAAAAACCAAATAAAGTTATCAGAAGAGAAATGATGGCTCCCGGGAGAAGGGACCCAGAACAAACCACACCAGATGCTAAGTTTCCTTTTCATCCAACGACAATTCCTCAAGTGCCCATGATGTTGCTACACTTCATGGACCACTTTGTACAATTTTTTTTTTAAAGACAGAATTACTGGGTTTGGTTGCACACTATGGAGGGAAAAAAGAAGACTCCATTTATGGGCGAAATAATCACATTAAAGTCTTATTAGTTCGGTACTTTAAAAATTATTTTAAAACTTTTCAGAGTATCACTAGGTAGTATTAACATAGCCTCATGCTAAACACGTATCGTTGGGGTCCCTGATCCTGAGGAAATGATGTCAAAAAAACCGCCTGGGGTCCAAAACAATTTATTCTTGGTCAGCCTTAATCTCTTAATGGGTATTTGTTGAAGGGATTTTTGCTGTGTTGAAGGGAAAAGCATGATGAATGAAGCCTGGACTCCTTATAAATGTTTTCTTACTGCGGTTTTCTTCAGCAATTAATGTTCCATGCCAGGGTGTTCGGGTGAAAGAAATCTGCTCAAGAAGGAAAACTGGGATTTCTCACTGAGTCCTTTAAGGGAAAGCTTTTCCTTTTCCTTTTCTTATTTCTTCTTTTCTCTTTCATTCATTTTTGGTTGGATTTGATACTGGAGGGATACAACTTAGGGCTCGTGCTTTGGAAAACTGCTAATAATCTATATAAGAGCCTTGGTTTTTATTCAAAGCAGCAATTTTAGCCTCCAGGTAAAACAAATCACTGTGATCCCTTAGACTGTTTTTGGTAATGGAAAACATACTGACCTAATCCTAGCTTAGCTACCAACTCACTGCGTGATCTTGAACAAGTGGTCTAACCTCTCTGATCTCACTTTGCACGGGGGCAGAATGAAGACCGCGTCCCGGCCTTTTCACCACCCAGAAGTCTCTCACCAACGCTTCCAACAGAAATATAACGTGAACCAAACCACATGATGTAATTTTCAATGTTGTAGTCCCCACAGTAAAAAGAAGTACGAAGAAATAGTTGACATTACTTTTAATAAAATATTTCATTTAACCCTATATATATGTAAAATATTATCATTTAAGCATGCAACCAGTATAAAAAGTAATGAGACATTTCAGGTTTTTATACTGAGTTTTGGAAGTCTGGAGTGCATTTACACTTAGAGCAAAGCTCAAGAAGATGAGCCGTGTTTCAGGTGCTCGACGGCCACGTGTGGCCAGAGGCTACCTGGACTGCACGTCACAGCTACAGGCACTGTGTTTGAAAGATTTTGCGTACCCAACAGCAGTTACAAGGAATAACTGATTTACTCTCATGTTCGTAACTCCGGCCAAAAGCAGAGCAATCTCGTGCTTCCCTAGCTTGACTAACCTTACAATACTGTTGTCAAATATAGAATTACCATGGGGCATGTGGAATATCAAAACTGACTCATGGACACACCCCCATTACCCTTTTCAGACTCTTTGGGGTCTGGAGGCCATCACTGGACTAGATAATATAATACCTTAGGGTCTCCCCCAGCAAGACCCTTTGGTAATTTCAGCGTTTGATCACTGGCAACAGTATCAATTATGCAGGTGCTTATCAGTGACGTCAGTATTCAGGGGTTTTAATAGGGAACGGGTCATCTGCCCGGGGAGAGCACTGGAGGGGGCTGGCATCTGCTCTCGTGATACGAGCCAGTTCTCCAAGGTCACAGCGCTCCTGACGGCTCTCATCAACCCCAGATGCTGCAAAGGGAAACAGGAGGCATGCACGATGCGTGCAAAGAATTTCTGTACTTTCACGATGGAAAAGTCTTTAGAAGTCACAGAGTTCAGGGCTCTCTGTGCATCTCTGTTCTCCAGGAGACTTGCCCAAGATCACATATTTGTTCAGGGCTAGAACGACTGTCCTGACTCTTGATACAATGCTCTTTTCACTTACAACTTAAATTCCACACATTGAAAACAAAACACACAACCGTAAGACCTCTCCTCTAGAAATGAGCTGAGTGTTCTCAAGAAGAATCATATTTGTGCATTCAGAAATATAGAAATCCCTCCGTTTGAGGAAAGCATCCTAGGAACTTGCTTGGAAAACAGGATTTCTGAAGAGTGCACCAACGATTCTGCCTCTACACTGACTTTCCAGCCCATGGTTCCGATCTACAGCTCCTGGACTGGAGCTGCAATATCCATCTCGATTTCCAGCCTCCTGCCCACCCTGCTTGCTTCAGACTGGCCCTCACAACCGTAACTGGCATGAGCCCATCCCCTGACATCTCTCCCAATGCTACTGTTCGTCCTGCCATCAGGAATCCGGTGGTTTTTCTATACTGACAAACTCCTTAGTTTGTGTCAAGTCTGAAGTCAAGGGGAGATTCTGTGAGCAACCAAGGGCTCTCAGTTCAGTCCTGAATGGGTTTTTCCAATTGCTTGTCTTGTCCCTATAGTCTACTTGTGCCATTAAATGTGCAAAGGTATACAGAGTTATACCACACCCTAGATTATCTGTTTAATATAAAAGGTATACAGGGCTTCCCTGGTGGCGCAGTGGTTGAGAATCCACCTGCCGATGCAGGGGATACGGGTTCGTGTCCCGGTCCGGGAAGATCCCACATGCCGCAGAGCGGCTGGGCCCGTGAGCCATGGCCGCTGAGCCTGTGCTCCACAGTGGGAGAGGCCACAACAGTGAGAGGCCCGCGTACCGCAAAAAAAAAAAATCTATCTATATATATATATAAAAGGTATAGAGTTATACCACACCCTAGATTATCTAACTGTTTAATATATTGTACCATGTTTAATACAGTGCTCCTTTAAAGCTGTCCATTTACCTTTACTTCAAAAATCTGAACATAGGGCCAGTATATAGTTATGCTCAGTATTTAATGGTGAAATTTAAACGGAAGTAAAATAAATCGTGAAAATAGTATCTCCCCCCAAAATGTATGCATGTATGTATGTATGTATGTATATCAGAAATCCTATTATTGACTCACAACGAGAGTATAAGGATTCAATCTACAAATTATTTGCTTTATTTTGGAATGGTGTCAATTACACGTGCTATTTTCAATTATTTCATACTTATCAGAAGTTCTGAATAGCAGTTTATAGAGCATGTCTTTCATTAGGGAAAAGTGAGAAAACAAATTAAGTTGTACTTAATTGATACAGATTTTGTAGGAGAGGAAACTATTGCAAAACATGGGATTCAGGCACAAAAGATATAACAAACATGAAGACTTGGTAGAAAGGACCACGAAAAACAGCATCGTACCGTACTCCCCAGAGGAAGTGATGGTCGATAAGCCCACGAGTACTGGAAATGCAGGTACATTTTTAAAAACAAAGACCCTTGCCTATCCTCTGAATCCCAAGACAGCTTCCATCCTGTGCTTCCAAATCCTCTTTTCCCGCCCGGATATGTGGTCACTTTTTGTAGCCAATGGCTGAATTATGCAATCAAACCTGCTAAAAACAAGTGCCAGAATTAGATGCCAAGCACAGAAGGCATGCTATTGGCAGCATCCTTCATCTGGTTCTCAAGTTCCCAGCTAATTCCAATGTCCAGAGTTACTCAAGAGTTTGAGCTGGAGGATGCTGAAGAGTGTGAGTGACGGGACTAAAAAAGGATGCAAAGACTGGCACCAGCCGAAGGCAAGGCTGTTTGCTACACGAGGAGCCAAGAAGCCAGCCCCGTGGCGTCGTGGCATCCTTCTACTCTGCAGGGGAAGATACGTGAAGCTTGATGTATCACGTCTTTCCAACAAGGGAGCCAGAGTAAGGGAAGAATAACATTAGCACTGCCATTAGCCCTACTGATTATAATGGTGGAGGTGGTATTGGGTAGGTGTGGTGAGGGGGTGAGTGGGGGCTGCTATGAAGGCCTCACATTTAAGCAGACATCTGAAGGAGGGGGCATGGTGGATGGACCATGGGAATATCTGGGAGAAGAGCAGCCCAGACACAGAGAACAGGAAGTGCAAAGGCCCTGAGGTAGGAACATGCTGGGACTGACTTTCCATCATGTCTTTCTTGCCAAACTTATGGTTAACCAGCTCCTAATGTGCCTCTCTGCTTTCACAGCCCTCCCTCCTTCTACTTTCCCTCCTCTTATCCCTACAGCAGCTAGAATGACCCTTTAAAAATCAAAGTCAGACTATGTCAGTACTCTGCTTAAAATTCTCATTGGCAAATTAAAAGCCAAACCCATTATAATGGCCTAGAGGGTCCCCTCCCACATCATCCTGCTCCCAGCCCTCCTTCCTGACTCAGGCGTCCCTCACCTGTCACACATCACTTCAGACACACTTGCTTCCCTGCATTCCTTTTTTTTTTTTTTGCGGTACGCGGGCCTCTCACTGTTGTGGCCTCTCCCGTTGCGGAGCACAGGCTCTGGACGCGCAGGCTCAGCAGCCATGGCTCACGGGCCCAGCCGCTCCGCGGCATGTGGGATCTTCCCGGACCGGGGCACGAGCCCGTGTCCCCTGCATCGGCAGGCGGACTCTCAATCACTGCGCCACCAGGGAAGCCCCCTGCATTCCTTTTAATACACCAAACACAGTCCTCCCTCGAGGCCTTTACTGCTCTCTGTGCCTGGAATGCACTGACCCCGGAAAGCACGTGGGCTCGCTCGCTCCCTCACTTCTCTGTATTGTTAACTGCGGCCTCTCCTATGGCAGGTACTCAGCATTTACTGCGAGAATGAGTCTTACCATGTCCTGCCTCCCCTCCAACACCACGGTGTTGAACGGCACAGGGAAGACCACACAGACAGACAGACAGACTGGTACCAACACGGAGCCTCGGTCACCCAGTCGGAGGCAATGCCGGGACCCCGACCTGCCCAGACATCTGCCCCTGGCTCCACCAGCCACTCTCCCGTTTCCTTCACTACCACCCCCTCCATCTAAATCGTCTCAGAAAACAAAATGGAATTTTTGTGGGAAATTCCCATCAATTGAGCCTGCTCTCATTCCAACAATTATCCTATATTTATACCCACTTTTCTTCTAGTTCCACTGGAATGAATAGCCATCCACCTACTGAACCCTAAAGAATCCCTACCTCCATTTTTGTTTTGTATCTTTTTTTCCCCACTTCTGCAAGACCCAGTTCCATAAATTACCCCTTACTTCTCCTGTATTTTCAACTCTCACCAACAATTCTTCACGGCCAAATACCTTCCATTAAACAAACAAAGAAAACATCAAGGGAAGCCTCCTACACTGTTGGTGGGAATGTAAACTGGTACAGCCACTATGGAGAACAGTATGGAGGTTCCTTAAAAAACTAAAAATGGAACTAGCATATGATCCAGCAATCCCACTCCTGGGCATATATCTGGAGAAAACCATAATTCGAAAAGATACATGCACCCCAATGTTCACTGCAGCACTATTTACAATAGCCAGGTCATGGAAGCAACCTAAATGTCCATCAACAGATGAGTGGATAAAGAAGATGTGGTACCTATATACAATGGAATATTACTCAGCCATAAAAAAGAATGAAATAATGCCATTTGCAGCAACATGGATGGACCTAGAGATTGTCATACTGAATGAAGTCAGACAGAAAGTTATCATATGATATCGCTTACATGGCATCTAAAAATAAAGCTATAAATGAACTTATCTACAAAACAGAAATAGAGTTACAGATGTAGAAAACAAACTTATGGTTAACAGGGGGTAAAGGAGGGGATACATTGGGAGATTGGGATGGACATATACACACACTATATATAAAACAGATAACGAATAAGAACCTGCTGTATAGCACAGGGAACTCTACTCAATACTCTGTGATAGCCTATACGGGAAAAGAATTAAAAAAGAGTGGATATATGTATATGCATAACTGATGCACTTTTCTGTACACCTGAAACTAACACAAGAGTGTAAATCATCTATACTCCAATAACAAAGTTAAAAAAAGGAAAATATCAAATGAAACACTCCTTTACCCACTGTTGCCTTCCAGCTTCTCTCTTATCGATTCCAATCCATGGTCCATCAAAGAGACATCTATAATTACCTTTTCCCACATTAACCACAGCAATAAGGCTTCTTCCCAGCTCTCCCCACCTCAAAAACTGTCTTGCCTGGGTCACTGATGACTTCCCTACTTGTAAAAGCCAAGGACACCTTCAATCCTCATTTTACCGGACTTCTCCGCAGCATATGGTTCTGGAGGGTCATTCTTTCCCTCTTGAAATTCCCTTTCTTTGGTCTCTCCGTGCTTTTCCTCCTGCCTCTCGGGGAGCCCGTTTGACAGCATCTTCCTTCACATCTTGCCACCCAAGATAATGGGCTCCCCAAAGAGTCATCTTTTCTGCTTCCTTCCCTTACTCTCCTCATCTGATCTGTCCCTAAACCTGGCTCACTGAACACACTTAATGTCACTTGACTATTTCCCATTCACAACATCCTCCCTCCCGTAGTTGCTTTAGTTTGGACTCGCATTTTTTCTCACCTGGATCACTGCCGCAGCTTCTTACCTCATCCCATGCTCTGTGTTACTGCCTATGAAAGCTTTTAGACATAAATCTGGTCACTCCTCTCTCCTCTTTAAATCCCTTGAACGGTACTTTATGACTTTCAGGGTAAAATCTAAACTCCTTAGCATGTTGTATCTTTAGCTCCTCAAAAACTGGCTCCTACCTCCTTCTTCAGCCAGTCAATAGATTTGTAGTTATTGTTTTACATATATGTATACTTCTCATATTTTTAAAAAGTATTTATTTATCTACCTGTTTATTTGGCTGCATTGGGTCTTAGCTGTGGCATGCGGGATCTTTTGTTGCGGCACGTGGGCTCTTTGTTGCAGCCTGTAGGCTTCTCTCTAGTTGTGCCACGTGGGCTCTAGAGAGTGCGGGCTTAGTTGCCCCGTGGCATGTGGGATCTTAGTTCCCCAACCAGGGACTGAACCTGCGTCCCCTGCATTGGAAGGCAGATTCTTAACCACTGGATCAACAGGGAAGTCCCAATACTTTCCATATTTTTCTTATACATGGAAATAATGTAATTGAATTTCCTGCATCAACACACCTGAGGTTACACTATATATCATTTTATACTTAAACAAACCAAGGTGGCATATTCTCTTGATATTATAGTTGTAAGTTAATGTTTGGAGAATTTTCTGAAAAGGTATTTAGAGAGAAATAGCACAGAAGCGAGAAAAGCTGTCTCCTTCTAAACTTGTTACCATAAACATCTACATAATGGATTGTTTCCAAATCCTTCCAATGATCCTCAAATCCCTGTTTTTCCATAACATTAGTGAACATTCCACAGAGTCAATTTTAAGATGAAAAATAAAATATAAAACCTCATAATTGTTCAATGGGAGAAAACACAAATATACACATAGTCATGAGTAAAGAATAAAAGACACTTTCACTCAATAGATTTCAGATACATTTTAGCTGTTTTACCAGTTTAAAAGCTCCTCTCACACAAAACTACAATTCTTCTTTTTCTCTCTTGAAAGCACACAGTATGTAAATTGATTAACCATCTGTTTATTACCACTGACCCAAGAAGATCTTTTCCCTAAGTCTAACTATAAGGTTTTAGGTTCACCATGAATAGGATTAGCAAAATGAAAGAGGGTACTTGAGAAAGATTTTTCAGGAGAGCCAAGGAGGACATCTTGACTTCAGCAAATAATGTGACAGTCTGTCTTGACATTTTCTTATGGGTTAAACTGAAATGTAGTACCACTGTACATATTTGCAAAAATGATGATGTGTCATTTACAGTATATATGGTACGTGGCATATAAAACAAGAGATGTATATGCCATAAAATACTACACAACCACAACATACTTGTTACTTATAAAGATTGTCAGTGCCTAGGTAGAAGGCAGTCTCTAGTGAAATGCCACAGGGCTCTTTCACTGATCCTGTCCCATTCAATTTTTTTGCTTCCAAATAATTAATATAAAGACCTATAGGGAGGGACTTCTCTGGTGGTCCAGTGGGTAAGACTCCATGCTCCCAATGTAGGGGGCCTGGGTTCGATCCCTGGTCAGGAACAAGATCCCACATGCATGCCACAACTAAGAAGTCCACATGCCGCAATGAAAAGATCCCGGGTGCCACAACTAAGACCTGATGCAACCTAAATAAATAAATAAATGTTAAAAAAAAAAAAAAAGAACTATAGGGAATACTCTTCTAACCTGGATGACATAAAGTAGAAAAGAAGCAATTCTATAGCAGGATGAAGACATAAGATCAAAATTGCCTCAGCCAATTTAAATAAAATTTAACAGGATTAAATGTAAAGGCAGGGCTTCCCTGGTGGCACAGTGGTTAAGAATCTGCCTGCCAATGCAGGGGACACGGGTTCGAGTCCTGGTCTGGGAAGATCCCACATGCCGCGGAGCAACTAAGCCTCTGCACCACAACTGCTGAAGCCTGCGCTCTAGAGCCCGCAAGCCACAACTATTGAGCCCATGTGCTTCAACTACTGAAGCCCGTGCTCTGCAACGAAGAGTAGCCCCCGCTCGCCGCAACTAGAGAAAGCCCATGCACAGCAATGACGACCCAACACAGCCAAAAACAAATAAATTAGTTAATTAATTTTTTAAAAAAAGTAAAGGCATATATTTAACTTAAAAAAAAGACCCACAAAAGCATAAGGGAGGAGAACTCTGACTTTGGCTAGAGTCCAAATAAAAATGTTCAACGTGAGTATAACACAGATACTAAAGTGCTAACATAACTTTATGTCACACTGATAAAATAATTGCCTATTTGTTCATTCAACAATTAGTTTGCACATACTGGAAGAAAAATACTGATAGAGGAATAGTCCCATTCCCTTAGCCCAGTGAGTATGCAGACCGCACCATCACATTAATAAAATTGGGGGTGCAGGGACTGAGGGAGCTCAGCAGGAAGACGAGAATGGTAGGTTACTCAGGAGGGATCCTCTCAAGTGAGAAGAGGTTTAACACAGAAAACAGAAGCCTGAAGGGGCAAGAGAATCACCTTCAAGTGTATGACCACTAATAAGGAGGATGGTTAGCATTTCTAGAGGATCTGCTAAGGGCCAGGCACAGGGTAAGGTCCTCTCTATTATATTTTAATCCCTGCAAAGTAGGTATTACTTTTCTTATTCTACCAATGAGGAAACAGCATTTCAAAAAAGATTACATATCTGCCTAAAATTCATCCAGCTGGTAAATGGCAAAGGGGGGAACCAAATCCATACCTGATTCTAAAGTTTTGTCTGTTTCTAGAATTAACATAGATGAAACATGTCCCACCTGGTCTCACAAGACAAAACTAGCACCAAAGAGCAGAGTGAGGGCTTCCCTGGTGGCGCAGTGGTTGGGAGTCCGCCTGCCGATGCAGGGGACGCGGGTTCGTGCCCTGGTCCGGGAAGATCCCACATGCCGCGGAGCGGCTGGGCCCGTGGGCCATGGCCGCTGGGCCTGCGTGTCCGGAGCCTGTGCTCCACGATGGGAGGGGCCGCAACGGTGAGAGGCCCGCGTACCAGAAAAAAAAAAAAAAAAAAAAAGAGCAAAGTGACAGGGGAATTTCAGAAAAGCCTTATCCCATCTGGAGACCTCCAAGAACAGGACAGGAAAGGGGAAGGGACGTGCACCTCGCTGACCGTGTCCAGGCAGAAGGCGAATGTCCTGCTCTACCCAGGATGCTGGAGAGACATTTGTGACTTTGGTGACAAGTTGAAAAAAATGTCATCTCTGAGGCCCTTTACAGCTCAGGTTCATTGGTATGTAGCAGAAATTGCTAAAAGCCAGTTTTTAAAAAGTAAATAGACACTTCCACAGAGTTGCCCGAGTTAAAAAGCCAGGCCCATCTTTTTGTTGCAGTTGGGCTTTGCCACTGTTTCCTGGTAGAGGCCAGCTTCTCAGCACCCAGGGGACGTGGAAACAAAAGCTCCTTGGGATTTGCCTAATTTGCTAATTCCTCATACATGAAAGTGGAGGAGAGCCAACAGAGAAGACAATCCACTGACGGTCTGTGTGCTGACCTGGGGAATGCCAATGTGGACCCCCTTAACTTTGCCGTGAATAAAGAGCCCGCAGGACATGAAACAAGACGAAGCCCACTGCTATGCACTCATCTATTTTTATTTTTATTTGTTCAAATTCTGAGACTGTGTTTTCTTTCTGTGCTGATTTTATTTTTATTTAAAAAAAATTTGGGGGGGGTACAGTTGATTTACAATCTTGTGTTAGTTTCAGGTGTACAGCAAAGAGTGAAGTAAGTCAGAGAAAGACAAATATCGTATAACGTCGCTTATATATAGAATCTAAAAGAGGCTACAAATGAACTTATCTACAAAACAGAAACAGAGTTACAGATGTAGAATAAATTTATGGTTACCAGGCTGTAAAGGGGGGGGAGGGATAAATTGGAAGACTGGGATGGACATACACACACTATGTATAAAATAGATAACTAATAAGGACCTACTGTATAGCACAGGGAATTCTACTCAATACTCTGTAATGGCCTATATTGGAAAAGAATCTAAAAAAGAGTGGATATATTTATGTGTATAACAGATTCACTCTGAAAAGAGTGGAGATATATTTATGTGTATAACAGATTCACTTTGCTGCGCACTCATTTACAATCTCACACTAGACTTCTATACTTTCATCTGTTCAGTGTCCACAAACTCCTTCTGTTTCGGGGAATCCCAAGATTGGCAGGGCTTTCTTACCTGTTCTCTGGAACATAGCCTGGGACAATCAGAGGCACTTGCCCCGGTGTTTGAATCTGAAGGTAGTGACCAATCCCCCAGGATGGCAAGAGAGTATTCATGGCAGGGCCATCAGTCTCATAAATTCACGTGTCCACTGGCAGCCATGTGCGGTGGCATTCTAAGAGGACTGTCCCTGGGGCATGATCTTGTCTGAGCTCCTGGCGACTGAGCCTACCTTGGTTTCTGCCACTTTTTTTTTTTTTTCCAGTCACGCCAATGACTTACCTAATATCTTTCCAATAAAAATTTTTCTGATTAGGTTACACATAATTTTTGTTGTTGTTGTTATTTGCAGGTTAGAATACTTCTAACAGTGTTCTATCACAGAATGAGTTTGGATGAATATTTACTCTTGTCCCCGTGTAGTTAAAAAAAGGATAGAGGCTACTAAATCTAAAAACTACCTCTAACATAAACCCAGATGTTTGTTCTTCTCAAAAGCTGGCAACCTGGTGACAGAGAAAATCCCAACTTAAAAAAAAAAAATCTGTTCATTTATTAAATTATAGGAGATAACAATTACACTTCCATTAATCAACTGTGTGATAAATGATGACTCACCCACTGGTTCATTCATCTGGCACGTATTTATTGAAAGCCTTCTCTGTGCCAGGAAGAGGCAAAAGGAGTGATTCCTTAGGAACCCTTTCGTTTTGGGGGCATCTATGTAAGTACGGGCAGAGAAGGCTGAAGGTAGAACGTTTGTATGTTACAGACACAGAAAAAAATACTATGGGAAAAACCTTTGAAAAAGTCATGCCAGGGGCTTCCCTGGTGGCGCAGTGGTTGAGAGTCCGCCTGCTGATGCAGGGGACACGGGTTTGTGCCCCGGTCCGGGAAGATCCCACATGCCGCGGAGCGGCTGGGCCCGTGAGCCATGGCCGTTGAGCCTGCGCGTCCGGAGCCTGTGCTCCACAACGGGAGAGTCCACAACGGTGAAAGGCCCGCGTACCACACACACACACAAAAAAAAGTCATGCCATTTGTTCGATACTGCATAAGACTATTTCGTACAGACTTTATCCACTCATTTAATTATCCAGCACACTAGGCAAACACAGAGGGGGATAACTGGTCACTCTCTGCAATTCTCCTTACACGTTTTACCTCCATGAAGGATTCTCATCAGGTACTGAACTGTAATCGTGAGAACTGCTATGCAACCAGGTTTTGAGTAAAAACCTGGCTCGCTGGAAAATTTGAGATATGAACGATGCTAAAGCTCCAAGTTTTCAGGGTATCATGCTAGTAAGCACCCAAGGTTACCTCAATGATTATTTTACCAACTCTGGGGAAATTCTTCAACGTGATAGTATATATTTTCCTTTTGGCAGAAAAGAGAAAAATAGCAGAGAGTCAAATGGTTGCATCACTTGAACTATGCCATTTCCATCCTGGAAATGTTTCTGTCTTGGTTCCCTAGGTAGAAAAGAAAGTGGGCTTTCTTGTGGGAGCTGTTTTTAGCATCTGATTTCTTTTTTGAGAAATTCGTTCCTTTCTTAATGTGAATGATTAACAAGACTAGCTTTCAAGTACAGTTTTAGATCAGAAGCGAGCACATCACGGGAAAAGTCAAAGGAATTTTAAGGTTTTAAGATGGGAACTCAGCAGATTTGGCCCCGAGTTCTGGGGAAGGGTTTGTGTGCTAGCTTTCTGTTGCAGTGATCCTCCAAGAACCAGAAAAAGTACAGGCTGCGAAACAGCAAATCATTTCCCAAGTGATAAAAAGTTGAATTTTGAAGAAGGATCTATTCAGGAAAGCACGCACGGACCAACGCAGTGACGCGTGTGTGCAGATACGCAGAGGGGAGTCGACAGGCCTGTTTCCAGGTTTGCTTGAAGCCTAAATCTGTGAAAATACACAGCAAAGTACTGGATCTAGTTCTGAAGTATTTGGGGCCCAGCTACAGGAAGGACAAAAACCACACTAATATCTACTTCCGATGTAAATCTGGTTCTGGTTGTTTGGGAGATAAAATAACTACCAGCCCCAGTCTGACAGTTTGGCGACGTTCAAGAAGCTACAATAAGCGACAGCCCTAGGGCTGTATGGCTTGAACAAACAGTTTTATAAAAGAACCATGTGTCCGAGCCTCCAAGACCTTTTACCTGAAATGACCCACATGTAGGGCTCTCCAACCTCAGAGAAAGAACGTGGCTTTTATACCGTGCAATTCAAACCCAGTGGACACAACGCGGCTGGTTGAAAGGTGTTTGAAAGAAGAGTGACTTTCAGAAAGGGAACAATAAGAGCTCTTGGGCCCCAGAGGGGAGCTCCCTCTTTCTCTCCTTCCAGGCAGGCGTCAAGCAGCTGCAGGCTGAGGGCACAGTGATTTGCCTCCATGAGAGGGTGAAAGGTGGACATGTAGGTGTCGCTCAGAACTTCAGTCCGCTTCTGTCAATTCAGCCCAAATACACACGGGGCACTGTGCGGCACCCTAGAAATCTAACACGGTCCTAGGGTTCAGGAGGAACACTGACCAGACCTCATTTTCTGGGGGGAAAAAAGGTTTCTCGGGGGGAAACCTCTCCTCAAATGACTTACAATAGACAAGGTCATATCAAAACCAGGCGTGCACCAGGCCTGCTGCCTAGGATGACAGTTTCATTTACTGAGCACCTGCCACACACCACACGATGACTCCCAGAAGCTCACCACCCTTGCGTCCAACAGGTCCTGAGATCATCCTCCCAGGGATGAGGAAAACGCGACCCTGTGACATTCAGTCTGTAGGGCTCCAAAGCCTATGCCTCTACTGGGCATGGCTCGTCCTGAGAACAGAAGTTCCAGTCTGACCAGAGGAGATCTAGCCACTCATTGATACTTAAGAGGCATCTATGGGGGGCTGAGCTCTTGCTGCATTCTGGGGAAAGAAGGGGTGACCCAGGCGGCACAGTCCCAGCCCTCATGGACCCTCTGGTTTGGGGGGAGGATAGACCGGGCACCCATGTTCTAAGCAGGGAAGCTGAGAGCATGCTAGAAGCACAGTCGGGGTGTTGGCAAGTCCTCAGGGAAGCTCAGCCTGAGTAAGTGACCTAAGCTGAGGCCTAAAGACCTACTAGAATGATACTGAATTTATCTTGCTAAGTTAGGGGTAGGTGGTGGTGCAGGGGAAGGGCTCAACATAGAGAAGAGAGTGGCAACCAGAAGAAAGAGGAGGGAGAATGTGATCTGTACAGGAAACAGGAGAAGGCCCGGTGTGGCTGGGGAGAGAGCCAAGAGGCAAGTGGGACCCAGAGCCCTCAGGGCCTTGCAGGCTGCTGCATCCATGCCACGTGTAGCAGGAAGCTCCTGAGAGGGATGCAAAGAACACAAGCCCAGATTTGCATTTTAATACAATTAATCTAGGGGCAAAGCGGCCAGCTGGAGACAGGAGTGACCGCACTTTCATAGGCCTCTGTGGACAATAATGCTAGACAATGCTAGAAAAAATTATAGTAAAGAAGGAGAGAAAAATTCTTCCCACAATCCTTTCACCTAGAGTAACCAGAGTTAACTATTTCCCTGCATTTCCTTCTGGTCTATTTTTATATATTAAAAAAGGGAGGGGGGATTATTTTCAGGAGAGAGATCTGTATCCTGCCTTTTCAAAAACCTGATTTTTTTTTTTTTTTGCGGTACGCGGGCCTCTCACTGTTGTGGCCTCTCCCGTTGCGGAGCACAGGCTCCGGAAGCGCAGGCTCAGCGGCCATGGCTCACAGGCCCAGCCGCTCCGTGGCATGTGGGATCTTCCCGGACCGGGGCACGAACCCGTGTCCCCTGCATCGGCAGGCGGACTCTCAACCACTGCGGCCACCAGGGAAGCCCCCAAAACCTGATTTTTAACTGCTGTATAATATTCTAGCCTGGGGACCTGCCCTAATTTACTGAAGCGATTCCTTGTTGCTAGCGACTGCTGCTCTACTCGTCCACACGTACGAATCTTTGTCGGCATCTGAGTTTGTTTCCTAGTGATGGGTTTTTAGAAAAGAATTACTGAGCTAATGAGTATAAAGCTGTTTAAAGGTTCTTTATCCATGTGGTCAAAGTGGTCAAAGGCTATGCTCCCTGTATTATATTTTTGTTCTCATGCCACTGCTGTTGTTTTTTTGTTTGTTCGTTTCACTTGTATATGGAGGCCTCTTGTGTGAGTTGCTGAAAGTCTGGGGTAACCAGCTGTGTCAGGTACAAATAAACATCTCTGTCTCCCCACAACTCCATCTAAATTGAGAATTAACGTTAAAAAAAAAAAAAACCTGGGCTTCCCTGGTGGCGCAGTGGTTGAGAGTCCACCTGCCGATGCAGGGGACACGGGTTCATGCCCCGGTCTGGGAAGATCCCACATGCCGTGGAGCGGGTGGGCCCGTGAGCCATGGCCGCTGAGCCTGTGCGTTCGGAGCCTGTGCTCCGCAACGGGAGAGGCCACAACAGGGAGAGGCCCACATACCGCAAAACAAAACAAAACAAAACCCTGCCAGTTAAAAAAAATACAAATTGGTATTTTATTATTTTGTGTGTGTGTGTGTGTATTTATTTATTTTTTGGTGACTTATTTAATCTTAGTGCTCAATCGCATAAAAAGATGCTCAATATCGTTAATCATCAGAGAAACACAAATTAAAACCATAATGAGATATCACCTCACACCTGCCAGAATGGCTATCATCAAAAAGAACACAAATAATAAATGTTGGTGAGGATGTGGAAAAAAGGGAACCCTTGTACACTGTTTTTATTTTCCCTTGTGCACTCTTGGTGGGAATGTAAATTGGTGCAGCCACTGTGGAAAACAGTATGGAGGTTTCTAAAAAAATCTAAAAGTAGAACTACCGTATGATCCAGCAATTCTGCTCCTGTGTATATATTTAAAAAAAAATGAAAACACTAATATGAAAAAATACATGCACTCCAATGTTCCCAGCAGCATTATTTACAATTGCCAAGGTATGGAAGTAACCTAAGTGTCCATCAACACATGAATGGATTAAGAAGATGTGATACACACACACACACACACACACACACACACACACACACACACACACACTGGAATACTACTCAACCATAAAAAAGAATGAAATTTTGCTCTTCGCAATGACATAGATGGACTTGGATGGTATTATGCTAAGTGAAATAAGTCAGACAAAGACAAATACTGCATGAAAACACTTATCTGTGGAATCTAAAAAGGAAAACTAGTGAATGTAACAAAAAAGAAATAGATCTAGAGAACAGATCTAGAGAACAAATTAATGGTTACCAGTGGGGAGAGGGAAGGAGGGGCAATATGGGGCAGGGGATTAAGAGGTACAAACTACTGTGTATAAAATAAATAAGCTACAAGGATATACTGTACAGCACAGGGAACATAGCCAGTATTTTCTAATAACTATAAATGGAGTATAACCTTTAAAAATCATGAATCACTATGTTGTAAACCTGAAACTTACTGTACGTCAACTATACCTAAATAAAAAAAATTTATAAAAATGGGCTTAATCAGTTAAAATTTTTTTAATGCTCAATCGAACATAGACGTCAGGACCCCACTGACTGGGACTTTTTAATGCCACTGTGATGCAAGGACTTAGTCCTGGCATGCCCGTCTCCACCTCACTGGAGATTCACTTTGAAATAAGAAATCAATTTCCATCACCCCATAACTCCCTGGGTGCGGTCCTAAGCTCCTTCTCTCACACCACTCTGAGCTCCCAGGCTGAGCTCTGACAACTCCATCACTGGTAAACTGGTTTGCACACCCAGTACTGGTGATAATTATCCCCTTCAGCATCACCAACAAACACAGTTAGCAGGCTTGGTGCCCTGCGCTGCAGCAGATGAGGCAGAAAGTGGATTAAACAGTTCCCCACACTCCAGAAAACCTCGGTCGAAAACAGATCATAGTAGCTTGGACAGACCTGAAGAACTACAAGAAACAGAAACAGATCGGTACAATCAAGCAGTCGATGGCACGTCGACATGGACACGATACGACCACAACGCTTGGGGCAGGGAACTCCTGTTGCTACACTAGCGGCTCACTGACCATTTCTTGGATGTGATGCTTGTGTGGTGCTTTATCAGGTGCCACAGCAGGAATGTTTATAAACGTAGACAGAATCAACACGGGGAGTGACCTGATGAGGACTCATAACTAGGGCGGTGAGGGTGTCTTCTGTTCGCATCTGGTGGGTGGGTGTCTCCCCTCTTGGGTTGTAAATGCCACGAATGAACGGGGAAATCCATCTGCTCCTGTTCACCATGGTTTCCGCAGTGCCTATCATCTGCCTGGCACATGAGGTGCTCAGCTAATATTTGTGAACACAAACTTTCGGAAAGACATTTTAACAAGTCATAAAGAGAGGAGTGTCTATATTTTATTCACAGGATAACCTCAGCCCTCACCATGGGGCCTGCCACAAAAAAAAGTCTGGTAAACGTTTGCTGTGAATGGCTAAGCTTTCTTCTACAACCCCTTTGCGGGGGGATTAGAACTGGCGCGAGGAAGACCGTCGCACACTTGTCAGTCTCCCGGGCTCTGCCGTCGTTTCTGTCACCACCTTCCAAGGTTCATAGTCACGGGAACATCGGCCTTACCCTTCCAGATCCCAGCATCTTCCTTGACTGTCAATCAGTAACAGCTGAGCTCTAAAACCACAGTTCTGACTCGAGGAAACAAATGACCCTCAGGTGCAAGGTGACACGACCATACACGGGTAGAGAGTTAGGGACACAGCACACAGTGAAGGCACCTAACCATGCCCAAATCTGCAGAGATCATGTCTTTATACATGGAGCTGCTAAGCAGAGACACTCAGCAGAGACCTACACGTAGGAAGAGGGAGGACTAAGTCCCTAGCCTGCCCCGTGGGGCCTCTGTCCTCTAACGCATAATCCAGAATTCCCAGGGGCTGTCTAAAGCAGCGCCTTCCCTCAGTCAGAGGTTACTTAACACGTTACCAGTTGTTCATTTTCCCCCCAAGTTCCTTCGAGGGGCAGGGTGGTGGTTATGGTGTGCTCTTCAGTGTACTGGGCATGTATTTCACCAGATAAATTATGCTAGAAAAGGTGGTCGGTCGAAACAGGTCTTACCAGTATTATATTCCAGATAGGTTAGAGTTAAATGGGCTTTTGTGAGATAAATGGACATCTGAACACCATTTATTTACATTCGTTTATTTGTCGTGGGGTGGGGAGGGGACATGCTCCAAGTACCAATAAAGTTTTGGGACGCCCATCCTAAGATGCAGATTGACCCTGTGATTTCCTATCTCCGAAGTGCCAGGACAGGTGTGCAGGACACTCTGATGATACAGCGTCCGTAATCTCTGCACCCAAATCCAGCCCTTGACTTTCTGAGTTCCATCTGCACAAGCCCCCGGGTTCTGATTGTAAACTCTCTGGGGTGGTTAAAACACAAGCTCTCCATGCAGTTTCCCAGGTGGTGGGCTCTGCTTCAGGCCCAGATGAAACAAGGTAGTTTACTGACTAGGAGGATCATCACTCAACCCTGGACACGAACCTGCCCAGAACTTTCCAACTTACCCTCCTTCCTCATTTAACTCGCCCTCTTTCATTAAGAGCAAAACCAAAACAACCAACCAAAGCAATCAACCAAAACGCCTCTCCTTTTCCTTCCCATTCTTCTTCCATCGGCCATGCAGTTGGGTCCTGCTCCCAAAGCCCTTCCCCTCTGCTGTCAGGGCTCCAGACCTGCCCTCCTTCCCGTGACGGCAGCCGTCCATCCCCGCTTTCTTCACTTTCTCTCTCGTTCTCGGTGGCAGCACCAGAAGACGGAGGAGGACACACATCAACACAGCAGCAGGCCGCTCCCTTTCCCAACTTTCAGGTCAAATACATCCCACTGCACCCCCAGAAACAGGGGTGTTTGCACCGTAGCCACGGGAGAGGGTGCTCCAGAGAAACCTTACCTGACAGGATTTCCTTCCCACACCTGGGCTTGAGATTCTGGGGTTTGTTTATTTGTTCTTTTGAGGGAACAAAGTATACTCTCCTTATAAATACATGCTCTGTTTTGCTCAACTGCCATTCTTTTTCTATTAGAACCTTTTCTTCTGAAAGCCCTAGTAGGCAGAGTTTATGAAAAGGCGCTTTGAGTATAGGCTTAGCGGGATGGATCCATGCAGAAAGTCTCCTTCAAAAGGGATCATGACCCTCAATTATCTCTAAGCAGAATCAAAAATATGAACTAACATATCAATAAAATAATGCAGATTTACATTTGAACAGGGACAGCTAATGTTCTAGAATAGGAATTGTATAATAAAGAAACCACTCTCTAAAATTCTAACTCTCCATCCTGTTCATTCTGATGTCACTTCAAGAATGTTTCCATTTTCAAATACTACTCAGCCATAAAAAAGAACAAAATAATGCCATTTGCAGCAACATGGATGCAACTAGAGATTATCATACTAAGTGAAGTTAAGTCAGAAAGAGAAAGACAAATACCATATGGTATCACTCTTATGTGGATCTAAAATACGACACAAATGAACCTACCTATGAAACAGAAACAGACTCATGGACATAGAGAACAGACTTGTGGTTGCCAAGGTGGGGGGGGGATGGAGAGGGATGGACTGGGAATTTGGGGTTGGTAGATGCAAACTATTATGTTTAGAATGGATAAACAAGGTCCTACTGTATGGCGCAAGGAATGATATCCAATCTCCTGGGAGAAACCATAATGGAAAAGAATATTAAAAAAAGAATGTATATATGTGTAAAAAAATTTTTTTTTCCATTTTCAACAGATCAGACTCAGCACAGTTGATTCTCAGGCAAAAAGATCTTTACTAATATACATATATACAGACATATATACATGCATGCATATACATATATACAGACATATATACATGCATGCATATACATATATATAGACATATATACATGCATGCATATATATATACACACACTCATATATATATATATATATATATATATATGGCTGTTTTAGCTCTTGCTGAACCAAATAAAAATTGTTTTTATGTCAACGAAGTAAACTTAAGACAAAGAAGTGACAAGGAAAATGGTAAGATCAAGATTTTTTATACTTAAATCCTGATCATGGCACTTCCTAAAACCAGTCTTGGAAGTAGCATTACAATGTGGACAATCTACAGCTCTTCCAATATTATGAATCTAAAATAAAAATTTTAGACTTTTGTTGGTTAAAGATAGACCAGAGAGAATCACAAGACAAGTTTAAACCGAGCACTACCATTATTAGTTGTTCTTTTTAACCTTGCAGAGTGTGGTAAAGAACTATTCTGACTTGGTGGTGGAAGGGAGCTGCCGCCTTGCTTTGGTTAACATCAAGTTCATTAGTTGCCTTATAAAGGAAATATGCACTTGCTTCCTTGACTCACAGTGGGGTTAATTCCCCCATAGCCCTAGGAATAAATTTCTTAGAAATTTCCCTTTGGGGGAAAAATTGGTCCCCTTTAAATGTGTATGACAGAAACCATCCCCCCAAATCACCCATCACCCAACTGCTCTGTGGTCTTGGCCACAAAGGATCTCACTTCAGAGCAGGCCCAAGCCCAGTGATGGGCACAGACCTGATCACAGAGAACTATCTTCACTGCTCTGACACCTTTGATCACTGAGTCATAAGATTCCCCAGGGAAGAAATTATTGAATTACATAATTGTTCTTCCAAACTCGCAAGCGTTCTCTCTTGTGGCTTAAGAGAAGTGACTGATTGCCAATTCTTTCTTCAAACTAATTACCTTTAGTAACCAAGGCTCCAGAAAAACAAACTCTTCTGTTGGCTACCCAGACTCCAGATTTTGGTTGTTCGTTTCAGAGATGAATGTTTAATAGAGATGAATCCCACCTTACACCTTCCAGGTGTTTGAAAGTTTCCATGCGTATCATCCCAACATCATCACAGTTTTGATGGTGATGGGGATGGCACACTGTATTACATTAATCAGCTATCTTTTTTGACTGCCAATGTATCATACTAGGGGCTTTCAGTATAGTTGGATGATTGACTATTAGAACTGGTGGGGGGCTTCCCTGGTGGCGCAGTGGTTGAGAGTCCGCCTGCCGATGCAGGGGACACGGGTTCGTGCCCTGGTCCGGGAAGATCCCACGTGCAGCGGAGTGGCTGGGCCTGTGAGCCATGGCCGCTGAGCCTGCGCTCTGCAGCGGGAGAGGCCACAACAGTGAGAGGCCCGCATACCACACACACAAAAAAAAGAACTGGTGGGAACTCAAGAATCTAGAAAGTAAGAACCTGCAGGTAAAGTCAGAGCTGGGTCCAGAGGCCAGGCTTCCTGACTCTAGGTCATACTCTCATTCCACTGCAACATAGTTCTTTGCTGTGAAAGCCTGTTTAAACCTTGTGTAAGTTCAGTTGCAATTCAGGAGAACACCATGCGTTCTATGAAGAGTCTTGGTTTACTTAGAGGAACCCAAGTGGTTAAATAGGACATGTCATTGGTTATTTCAATTGAAACTGCATGATCAGAACTCTGTAAGGAAGGGAATTGTACATCCATACTTCTTGATTTCTTCCCTTCTATTTGCTGTGAGGATCCACTTTCTCATGGGAACTTTAAGTTCTGAGTGTAGAGCTGTCACTGACGCCATGTTGATCTGTTACCATGGAGATCACTCTGGTAACAAACAAACCTGCCACAGTCCAGACACACAAGTGTCTCATTCTGACTCCCAGAAGGATTATTCTACCCCCAACTTCCCCCAGTTTAAAGTTCATCTCTGCTAGGATTTAGCTCTAAAGTTGTGGAGATTGACTTTCAAATGTCATTAAAAGTATAAATACTCAGAGACAAGAAGTAAGGCAAGGGTGTCTCAAGACTTGAACACAACAAAGTTCACACACAGCAACTGCTCCCTAGGTTGGAGTTATGGACTCAGTTATTACATTACTTGACAAGGAACCAAAGGTAAAATGTGGTGGTGGGGGAGGACACCATTGGAATTCCCACCTAACACTTACTGATCATCAGCAATGCACTGTTTCCACAGTATCTACTCATTCCTGTGAGCTGTGAACTGTTAAAGCACTACTAAGAGTTAATCCCTACCTTTTCAGAAACTGGAGTTCTCTCCTAGACGGTGCAGGTCGATGGCAATGCTGTCACCGTCGGTCTCTAACGCAAAGACAAAGAGACCTGATGTCTCTCATCAATTAAAGCCTTGTCAGAATCACTCTAAGCCTTGTGCAAGTGCCCTGGACCAACCAGGAGGGTGGAACAGAGCCACTGCTTATTCTTTATTCACAGAAGTCAAAAAGGCTTTCTTTCTCTAGTGTAGAAAAAAGCGAAAAAAAAAAAAAAAAAGCTACATTTGTGCCTGAGACCTCGGTACCCTTCCAGAAGAAGGTCTATTTTAATTTCCCCTAAATCTTAAGGTTACTGGCGGGCAGGCAGAGGGAGCAGGGGCTGTGGTGCATCAGGCTGACCGTGGACAGGTAGGACCTCCCTGTTAGGATTCCCGGGAGTTACAGAAGGGAGAGGGAGGCTGGGACTGCCAGGCTCGTGTTCAGAAGCTCAGGCTTCAAGCTGGGCCTGGACCACATGCAGACATGAAGTTCTCTGACTGCATTTATGATGGGCAGAGGCAACTCCAGCTCCCGACAGCGTGAGGTGAACAAAGGAGGTGAAGCTTCCTTGCTCTGCACAACTAGAGCTGAACCCGGGCCACTGCCTCGGTCCCTTGGGGGCCTGATGGTCAGTGCAACTGTTAAGCACGTGGTTAGACACTGTCAACTCCCAACATCCAAGGCCTGGCGGGCCACTTGGGGAGCTCAAGCCCAGTGGCTTCGGTTCTTTCTCCCCACAGCTGCTCACTGACATTTTTCTGATCTGAAGGGCAGGGAATATTAAACAGAGGCTAGAACTGGAACTTATTAATTAGCAACTTTCTTTCCGTTTTCATTTGAACGGAAAGGATATTGAATTTCATCCACCTGTCAGTCATCTCGCTCCCTGCAGCACCTCTTCAGCTCCTGCAACTCCTGTGTTAATATGATCTTCCTCGGGGCTTCCCTGGTGGCACAGTGGTTGCGAATCTGCCTGCTAATGCAGGGGACACGGGTTCGAGCCCTTGTCTGGGAGGATCCCACATGCCGCGGAGCAACTAGGCCCGTGAGCCACAACTACTGAGCCTGCGCGTCTGGAGCCCAAGAGAGGCCGCGATAGTGAGAGGCCCGCGCACTGCGAAGAAGAGTGGCCCCCGCTTGCCACAACTAGAGAAAGACCTCGCACAGAAACGAAGACCCAACACAGCAAAAATAAATTAATTAATTAATAAACTCCTACCCCCAACATCTTCTTTAAAAAAAAAAAAAAAAAGATCTTCCTCCTAGTGGATTCACCCCTTGAGATGCTGCCAGGTAAGAAAAACATCCAAGGAATCATCCTATCCAAGTGACTGGGATGCAGGAGAGTGCACACCAGCTCTTAAGCTAAACCTGCCCCACCTCCCTGCTTCTCATGTCCAAACAAAATAAAAAATCAACAAAATAAATAATCAAGCAATCAGTCTCTTCCACACCCCCCAACTTCCTCACCAGAGGAGCAAAGGAGCATAGTGTAGATCCAGTCACAGCATTTCAACAGTACTTTCTTTTCTTCCACCTTAAGCCCAAATGAGGAATATAGTGTAATGAAAAAAAGGAATTTTTTTTGAAAGAGCCCACTGGCAGCTAGAGGCCAACGAAAGATTAATATGAGAGACTGCATTTCTCTGCAGGAGAAGTGACACCGTTTCTTCCCTTACTGTGAACTCCATACGACACCTACTTAAGTGTTTTGCTACATTTGCCAATGTACTCTGAGTCTTTTATAATTAGACACCATCAAAATCGTATGTTTCTCTCAGATTTTCTCCAGGATATTATCTGTGTTTTAATTATAAATGAATTTTTACCAATAAAGATGTTAAAAAATATATATATATATACACATATATATATAAATGAATTTTTTAAAATATTGTGGCCTTTATTGAAAAATAATTTTGAAAGTCTATATTCTTTGGGGAAGAAAAGTGAGATTAAGAATGGGAATGAGGGGCTTCACTGGTGGTGCAGTGGTTGAGAGTCCGCCTGCCAATGCAGGGGACATGGGTTCGTGCCCCGGTCTGGGAGGATCCCACATGCCACGGAGCAGCTGGGCCCGTGAGCCATGGCCGCTGAGCCTGTGCGTCCGGAGCCTGTGCTCCGCAACGGGAGAGGCCACAACAGTGAGAGGCCCGCGCACCACACACACAAAAAAAGAATGGGAATGAGGAGGAGAAATTCCAGAGCTATTTTCATGATAGTCAAACAAGTAAAAAATAATAAAACAACGTTGGGCTATAAACAATAGGGCACACACTGAAAGGTTACTTGTACAGAGGAAATTTAATAAAATCAAGCAGAATCAAGACAAAACATGTTCTTTCTGTAGAGACTTAAAACATGTCCTTGGATGGAAGTTTTTTAGATATTTATTTATCTCTTATAATTACCATTTACTGGCACAGTAGGAGCTCAGTAATTACTGGTTTTGTTGAATGATTATCCAAGTTTTTTCTTTCTTAGACTGATTTCCTACCTTGCTCATCTTTGTATTCCTAGCACTGAGCATAGTGTTTCTTCAAATCAATGCTTCTCGAATAGAACCAGATTTGAATTTTCTTCCGAACAAGCCCAGATAGCCACAAACAATATTTCCAAGGAATTTCACAAGGAAAAGGATGCAATCTGGCACCGGGCACTGTTCTTACCCACCTGAAACATGGCCAGCAGACTTCTGTCCTATTTTGCAAGGTGTGGCCAGAGCTGGCCAGTGAGGTTCTAGGCCAATTTGGCCCCAGGATGAACCCAAACAGGTTCTCTTCCAGAGGCAAAGGGCAGGGCTATATTTGCTCAGTTTATGCCCAGGTATATGATTTTCCACACTGGAAAGCTGCAGGCTTTTCTGCCATTACAAGAGCCTGATGACTATGAGGTTAGTTTTGTTTCTTTTCAGGGACCCGGTATAGGTTTAACTCCACTTCTACGCACTGAGGTCAATTTCGTAACAATGGACAACACAGATGAGATGCACGGAAGAACACAGGTTTGGGAGCAGACAGACCTGCACTCAAATTCTGACTCTACCACTGACCAGTTCTGTGTCCTGGAGCCAATTACTTAACGTTTCAAAGCCCTAGTTTCTGTCTGTGTGAAGTGAAGATAGTATCACCTACCTCTCAGACTCGTCGGGAGAAAAACATTAATGAGACAATTTATTAAAGCACCAGTAACACACAGTACACACCCCAAAAACATAAGCTGTTTTGTTTGGGGACTTCCCTGGCGGTCCAGTGGTTAAGACTTCGCCTTCCAATGCAGGGGGTACGGGTTCAATCCCTGGTTGGGGAGCTAACATCCCACATGCCTCGCAGCCAAAAAAACAAAACATAAAACAGAAGCAATACGGTAACAAATTCAATAAAGACTTTGAAAATGGTCCACATCAAAAACAAAAGAAGGGGCTTCCCTGGTGGCGCAGTGGATGAGAGTCCGCCTGCCGATGCAGGGGACACGGGTTCGTGCCCCGGTCCGGGAGGATCCCACGTGCCGCGGAGCGGCTGGGCCCATGAGCCATGGCCGCTGAGCCTGTGCGTCCGGAGCCTGTGCTCCGCAACGGGAGAGGCCACAACAGTGAGAGGCCTGCGTACCACACACACACACACACACACAAAACAAAAGAAAACAAAGCAGCAGCTGTTTTGACTCAAGGCTAGACTTGTCACCATTTTGTATCTGTGACCTTCTAAACGGTATCTAATTTTTCTAGCTCTTTGGTTTCATCAAATCAAAAATGGGTGCTGACAAGACTGTTTTGAGGCAAAATTAGTAATAGTCCTTCACTTACACAAACGGAAGATGAGGCAAAGAATAATGTGGCAGTCCTAAAATTACATATCAGCACACAATAAAACCTAACTGGCAGGACCAGTCAGCATCATGCCCTCTATCTTGGAAGCCTATTTGGACAAGGATACCCACGATGGGAACAGCTTAAATAAACAACCACTTGGAAACATACTGAGTATCCCCTGGAGCAGCTGGAAGAAGGTAAACCAAAATACTGGGACAAGTTCTCTTAAGGAAACTGCCACGTTCAACCCATGACCCTAATAATTTTCAAGTCAGCATTCACTCAGAAACACCCCAAAACAAACTGCTGTTGCTGACATATCTGGCAAGCCTCAATTTTTTCCTGTTTACATCAGATATACTAATTAAAAGTATCTAGCTTTCTGATGCAAGTTTCTTCATCAGACAAGCTGTTATACAGGGGATATTTCTTCCTTACTCTTCAGAATAAATCCTGTAAGCAAAAGGCAGGGACCTCTTAAAATTGATTATACAATGTCAGAGTTGAACAGAACTTATTAAAGTCAAAGAGTTGGACTTTCCCCAATTTTACAGATGAGCAACTGAGGCTCAAAAAGGTTAAATAGCTCACCCTCATCTACAGAGCTACTGAATGACAGCCAGGATTGAACCCTGGCCTCCTGACCCTAAGTCCAAGATTCTTTCTGCCACACCATGTGACCCCTCTAAACTTCACACTGTTATTTTCCCCTTCAGAGCCCAAGCATACCGCACACATATAAAATCTCTAATAAACATCTGCCAAACTGACCTACAAATTCTACAATTCTGCTGTTTCAACCTAATATGGTATTTCAATCCCCAAAGATCCCAATAGTGACTACAGAAACAGTGCTATTTGGCCAAGGCTTTAAAGGAGTGTATGAAGTGTTTTTGAAATCATAATCTAATTTCCTCACGACAATGTGAAACAGGTGTTGCTGCACCCATTTTAGAGATAAGGAAACCGAGACCAAGAAGTTAAGTGACTCGCCCAAGGTGACACTGCTAGTTTTATACTGTTAGAGCTGGCACTTGAACTGAGACATCTGATTCCAAAACCTGTGCCTCTTCTACTTCATTAGCTTAAGCCTAATTAACACTGACCCCAAATAACACTTCCACCGTTCCTTCTCCCGGTCTGCTCCAGAAAAAAGGAATTTAATTCTTAAGGCATCTTCAGGTCAAGTTAAAAAAAATCAGGCTGACTAAACTACATAAAATTATAAGTTCAGGTATAAGGACATCATCCGCCCAGCGCAGACCCTCATTTTCTTCGACAAACCAGACTTCAGACCCAGCTCCCAAGACCAGAAGGGCACTTACATTTACTGTCTACAAGATTTTTAAAGGCCAGCCTGAGGAAATGGCTGCTTTTTTTTTTTTTTTTTTTTTTACCCCATTGCTGAAAACATCTTCAATCATTGCTTTGTGTCAAAGGGCGAAAGAAAGAGGTCATTTCTGTGGGTCTTGGCAGCATGGGGCTCTCACAGAACCTATAAGGCCTCCGTGTAGGTCAGGATTGGGTGAAGCCACAAAGAAAGGCAGCGAGAGAGATGCTCCCAGCCTCCCTGCCGGCTGCTCCGAGAGCGGTTAAAGATAGAGATGGTGGCTTCTAATGGCAGGGGTGGGAGGGAGGGGGATGCAGGGGGCTGCGAGGGAAGGTGTGGGGGGATGGATAGAATCCAGCATTCAGAAACCTGTCAGGATGGGATTTATTTTTGTTCTGTGAGGGAGTATAATAGGGCTTTGCCTGCACTCTCAATAGCTGTTTTGAAGTGAACCCGGCTGGTATGTCTTTAATTTGTCATTTCATTATGAAACTGTTTCCCTTCCAAGAAGCCTTCAAGTCAGGAAGCTCTGTCTGCCCACACAGGAAATTCCTTTGCTTCAACTTCCCCAAAAAGGAAATTTCCCTCAGAAGTGAGCCCAGCATATGCCTTTGAGCAGAGCTGTTTCAAGAAACTTTGGCAGCTGAGTCCTGAAAACACCCCTGGCTTGCTGGCTCCGACTGGGATGCTGGGATAAACAGTGTGGCTCCCTCCCCCCGGGGGATGGGGACCCCATTGAAATGGTCCCTGGCCCCCCTCGTCCTCCCTCTCCTTCATTCTCCTGAGCCCTTGTGCCGGCCAGCTCCCACCATCCTGAGCTTTAATTCTCCAAGTCACACCCAGAGCTTTAACTCTCCAAGAGGTAATCCGTACCTGTCACTTTCATCAAGAAATAGGCATCCCTGATTATTTTTAACTGTAAGTTTTGCAGCATCATTTAACTTTTTAAACTCTATACATGCATAACTTTGATTTAAAAATTTTAAATTAGTGTTAGGGGGCTCATCTGAAGAGGGAACAGAGCTTGCACTGTTTGCACAGGATTATTTAAAGCAGAATTTGAGGTAATTGTGTGTATTAATCTGCTTCTTCCAAAAGGCACAGACTCCAAAAAAAAAAAAAGAAGAAAAAGAAGAAAAAGAAACAGGCATCTCCGAAGACATACCTACATCATACACGGGCACTTCAACACAAAGCACCCATTCTTGTCCTCAAGCCCACACACACTTAAGATTTCTGGTAGAAAGACTGCAGAATTTCAAACGAAGAGGGTGCACAAAAATAAAACAGCCAGTTATAGTTCCCAAAGCACTTACATGGCCAAATGACCTTTTATCAAGGGTGGTGGGTTTTTTCTACACAAACTTTCCCGGTGAGGATCTGAAGTAAAACATGGACAGGGAGAAAATATCCCAAACCACAGCCTTATAAAAATTAATCTCTCAGACATACTGTGAATGACTAAGTGGGTGAGAGCCCAGAGCAGCTGTGCTGAAGTGAAGAATAATATATAATATTTTATGAAGCTTCTTAGTACAGAGGCATTAGCAGAAAACTGCCAGACTCACAGTTAAGTTTTTAATTTTCCATTTCAAATCACTTCATTAAAAAAAAAAAGTTGTGAAAAGGAAACGACGCAGAAACCTAAAGCACAAAACGAAGGAGTGATACTGAACTTCACACGCTGTATCACAAGCGATGAGACAAAGAGAGACACAGACAGATGAGGAACTAAGGCAGCCCTGGATTTTCACCCTGTACTTAAGACTGAACTTGAACGGCAGAGCGATAGGGTCCGATCTCATTACGCTATTCGTGTGCCAGGACTCAGTAGGGATATTATTTACCAGGGAGCAGAGAGATATATAAGGGCCTAGCAAGACTCCTATAGCCCACTGAAATCTGAATATAGTAACACTGAGGTTTGGGGTTGTGGTGGATGCTTTTTCGTGCAGTGGATTTATGATTTGAGTTTAGCGAATTATTATGTTTTTCTAAAATTTATGAGGTTTTAACCACAGTTGGATCGCAGAGGGGGATGCAACACTATTTTTCAGGTTCTTAAAGAGAATGGTCCAGGGACTAGCTCTTTGGCTCAGCCTGGGAAGAAAGGTGTAGAGTGGAGGGGCTGACCTGCTCGGCCAACTACTAGCTCTGTGACTTTGGCCAAGTTCCTTAACCTCTTTAAACCTGACCTTTCATCAGTAAAGTGAGGATAATAAAACTCAGTTCATAGCTCTGCTGTGAGGATTCAATGATATAATCCATGTGAAAAGCCCCTACTGTAAGCACCGAATACATGGAAGTTATTGCTCCATACGGAGAGCTCTGAGGAATCTTCCTCCCGAGACCACATACCCGCCCCTCATACAAGCCACCCACCCCCAGCCAGCCCCTTCAATTTCCACACAAGCCAAGATGTTCCTGGCCACTTCAGCTTGAGACCTGGATTAACAGCTCCCTTTATACCTGTGCAATCAAACAATTAGTCATCCCCAAGGTAGGGACATTTTGGTAGGAATGGTTGAAAAGCTTAAGGATTCAGATTTACACCCCCAAGTTCACCACTCCTCTCAAGAAAATGCAGATGACTTACACATTCTCATGTTGACAGTGAGCTAGAGAGGTCCAACATTGTTTGGCCAATACGGATTCTGGCAACGTCTTGAGACCAACAGCCAGGCATAGTAAGTATCAGATTATTCATCCTGGTCTCACAGGTCCAGGTTCACAATGTTTTGTCTACATCGAGGGGTCTGGATTTTCCATCTAATCTTATGTCTGTCTCCTCCAAGGGGAAGCCAGCCCCCAGCAAAATCATGGAGTTTATTTCCAACTCAGCCCCCTCCCTTGACCTTCCATGCTGACCACAGATCTTCTATTTCAAAAGATTCGATTTGATAAACTAATTTTCATGAAGACATTAAGGGGCTTCCCTGGTGGCACAGTGGTTGAGAATCTGCCTGCCAATGCAGGGGACACGGGTTCGAGCCCTGGTCTGGGAAGATCCCACATGCCGCGGAGCAACTAGCCCCGTGAGCCACAATTACTGAGCCTGCGCGTCTGGAGCCTGTGCTCCGCAACAAGAAAGGCCGTGATAGTCAGAGGCCTGCGCACTGCGATGAGGAGTGGCCCCCACTTGCCGCAAGTAGAGAAAGCCCTCGCACAGAAACGAAGAGCCAACACAGCCATAAATAAATAAGTAAATAATTTTTTTAAAAAGGCAAAATTCCTTTAAAAAAAAAGACATTAAGACATTCAGGGACATAAGGTATTCATTATCTCTATCCAAGGTATCCTCTGCTATCATGACTATTTACTTTTAAAAGTGGAGCCAGGTGGAAACAATGCCTGATCCAAATGGAATGTATCTGAGGAGAATTTCAGGTACCATGGTAGTTCACCGTGGGAAATATTCAAGTGCGGGGCACTCTTGTATCACGGCAGCTGAGTGACCACACACTCTGCTGAAGCATAACATGGGCCCTGTTCACGGACAACGATAAACCCTCTGTCCTGGACCCAGAGTGGCACTGTCTGGACAATACAAGTGTAGAAGCTAGCCACTTTCTGAATCTCAATACTCCTTCAGCAAACAAAGAAGCACCAGACGAGAGATGGCTACATGGCTGAATGTACAATGCCAACCCTACGATACCCAGTTGTTCTTCTTCAGCTTCGTTCCCTGGATCAGTTTGGGTGGGAGGAGTCATCACAGAAGCTCCATGGAGCAGATGTCTGGAGTAATAGCTCTGAGACAGTCCCAACCAAATTCCCCACCCTGCACACACCCAAACATACATGCACACTCATTTGGATTTATCTGAAGTAGAATTTTTCTTTGCCCAGGAATCAAAAGAAAAAACTTCTTCTTTTATAAGGCCCAAACACATTTTACCTCTGTATAGAGTTCTGTGGGTCTCTGAAGTACCTCTCAGCATGACCAGAGAACTACAGGAGAGTTTAAAAGGGCGTTTATAACCCATGACTCTCAAGTGGAGACTATCTCTCTCAGGGAATTTCTACTTTTGTGTTCCTAAAAGCCCTCTAAGTAAAACCCCAAATATCTGGATGAAGAGTTGAATCACGGCCAGACTGTAAGACCAGCAAGAAGCCCACACCACGCTTGACGGAACTGCAAAGAGGGGAACACGAACCGTCTGTCCAGGGTGGGGATTTTGTGAAGCGGCTTCACTGCCACATTGCAGGAGAAGTGAAAAGAGTAAGTGTGAGGGTACAGTGCTGTGAGAACAGCGGTGTGGAAGGAATCAGAGTGAAAAAGAAAGGGAAGAAGAAATATGCCCAAGACAGAGAAACCCTCCAACACATCAGAATAACAGGTTTGTGAACCTGCCTGGCCGTAGGGCTGCTTCCTGGATTCAGGCTCCCGAGGAGAAAGAGTCATTTCATTTCCCCAAGAGGGTTGGCGCCAAATCACTGGCTCATATTTGTTTCCCTACAAAGAGCTCCTGATATTGGCGACCCAAGAGCTACTTAAGGAGGTAAAATAAAACCCCTCATCAGCTTTGTTCACAAATCACTGCTGCTTTGGGCGATTCTTTTCTCCCTAATCCTACACCCCCCTTTCGCAGCTTTTGGCAATAAGTGGATGATTCGAGTAACTAGCTCAGGGCCTCTACTTAGAAATCGTTCCTTGGGTGTGAGCTTTCATGCCCAGGGGATGGTATAAGTGTCACGGATTCTCTCTGCTGGCTGCGCGGATGGAAATGTACTTTAAAGCGCAGCATCAAAGCTTTCACTTTAGAAGCTGAAAGGCTTCATTCCCTTGCCCACTGGGCTTTTTTCCCCCCATCATTAATTAATGCAGTATTAATTGTGCATGTGTGATGGGGCCGGCGGAATGAGGGGAGTGTGGCCCATCCATGCAGATCAGCTGGCTCTGTAAAGCCCGAAACCCAGTGCACACCACCTACAGACGGAGCAAAATGCAGACTGTCATTTTTTACAGGTTACGGGAAAGGTAGACAAGCCCCCAGCTGCTGAGGGGATTCCCACACATCATGCAGTTGGGGTCAAGGAGGTAGTTACCAGAAGTCACACCTGTGCATCATGCACTAGGCAAAGAGCCAAACTTACAGACGATTCTCAGGCCAGAAGGGGGGCTTGGAAAACGGGGGAGCAGGCCTGCGGTTCTGCTGTGAGGTCCTGGGACCCAGGGGAAGATGCGAGCGGCTGAGGCAGCCTTCAGGAGACCTGCCAGGCGGAGCAGCTGGCTCGGGTTCCCAGCCCACAAAAGCATTAACCGATCTCAATCACGGGCAGCATAGGGAAGCACCCAACGGCGGCGGCGGGGCGTTGAACTGCCGTATTTCCTTGCAGGAGGGCATCCTCACAAAACAATCACAGCTAAAGTCGGGGACGATTGCCTGCGTCATTAAAATACCACAATCTGCACTAAAATGTGATGCTGAGTGCTCGAAATCAAGTGAATGATCACCATCCTTAGCATTTACAGATAATGCTCCACTGCTGCTGTGCCTTGTATTTCTCTACTGGAATTAGAGAACAAGAAAATGTCTGAGCGGGGAAGAGCCAGTGATTTTACACACTCAGGCCACTTCGCTTCATAGGCGAGGAAACCACAACCCTGGGAGGAAGAACAAGGTGTCTGAGACTACCCCACCCACCACGGACCACGCTGGGCCAACTCTCCGAGGAACGACCCCAGACAAGAGCGTCCGCTGCTCTGTGACCCTGCAGTAGAGTTTCCCAGAACACAGGTCAGATGGGTAAACCAAGGCAGCAACATATGCGACAATTTTTCCGAAGAAGCGTGTCAGATTAACAAAAAGCATTACGCAGTGAAATGGTTTAACCTGTGAACCCAATAATACAACCATCATTCGAACACATCACCTTTCCTACTGTTTAGTAATAATCTGGGAGGTAGATTATCTCTTTAAAAAGATGGAAAATCGTGGACAACAGGCACCTCTTTTCACTTCATTTGATTTTGTTTCTAACACACCAGCATTTATAGATACCTGAAAATAAGTTGCAGACATCAGTCTCCAAAGATGATTGAATTTGAAAATTTATCTTCCTGTAATATTTCTTAAGATAGACCTCTCAACACTCACCTAGGTACCTTTTTTTAAAAAAGTGATTGTTACCTCTCTCCTTGCAAACCTTCCCCCTCCTCTTTAAAGCGGACCACTTTAGTGAAAGTCCCCAGACCAGAAAAGAGAATTCAGCCCTAGCCGAACTGGTGAAACAACATGTTCCCTGCACAGCCCTGCACGGATGAGAATTTTCCTCCCAGGCATCCCATCTACACCCACCCCCCCCCAACACACACAGAGCTCTTTATCTAGGGTCTACATCTGCAGTCTGCATTTCTATTACTGAAATCTTAGCACCCCATTTGAGGCTATTTCTATCCAAGATCTAGAGGAAACAGAAATAGAGAATAATTTCAGAAGAATGGGGTTTGGTCCACCTACCAAAGATGGAGGCAGTAAATATCAGGGCGGGGTGACTAATTATTCTTAGGAATTTACAGTCAGCATGTGGTCAGAGACAGGGACCATTTAAGTCTCTCAAATCCTGCCCCACTTCGCTTCTGAAGAGAGCAGAAAAAAGAGCTACCCTACCCCAAAACACACATAGATGGTTCAGGCGACTGAATCAGAATCTTCTGATGGCAACAGTGAAATCAGCAACACGCGAAGGTCCGAGGTAACACTGACCTCTGGAAATACATAAAGATGAAGCGGGTAAAGTCATGCCTGTCAGAAACTCCAAGAGTCTGAGCTCCTTTGAACTCAGGCATGCAGCAAAATGGGAGAAACTATCTGTTATTTGAAGATGGAAACTTGCTCACCTTTGTAGAGACTCAGCCCAATCAATATGCTTTGTGATAATGGGGAGGTCGTGGGGAGGAAGCTAGGGAAGCACAGTTCGAGTCAACGTCGTGTTGAATCTTTATCACACCAGCCAGCGAGTGTTACAGAGATACGTGTGAGGCTGGCCACTTAACTGATGGACGGGGAGTCCCCAGTCTGCAGAACCCTAATATGCCAAGAGAAAGACCACAGCGGTACTGATGGTGGGGAAAATCCAAGGGGAGACAGGAGAGAGGACAAGGAAGAAACGGAAATATCATTTCTTATTTCCTGTTGTTCAAGTCTATTCATAGAATGAGCTGGTTCCCATCGACCTTTCTTCTTAAATGGATCTTTCGCTTCATCTGTCATAAAACTTCAACACTGGGTGTAGAATGGAGCCGGGTATCTCCAGGCTCATGTAACTATCCCACAGCACCAGGTAGGGACAACCCATAGCCAGTGACTTCCAAATGTCTACTTCGGAATTCCAAGGAAAGCGAGAGCCTTCCCCCCAACTCCCTGCAGGACCGCAGCCACTTTGTTAGAGCATTTGTCAGAGGAACTGCCTTAAATGTACACGGAGTGCACGGCACGAAATGTGAAGTGAAAGAAAAGGTCGATTGACCTCTGGTTATATATTTTTTTTCTTAAAAAAAAAAAAAAAGACATCTATAAATAGCTGCATTTATTGAAGCTGCTTCCTTATCAGGAAGCATGCAGCTAGGAATTAACGTCTGCCTGCATCGGAAATTCTTGCAGACAGCAAACCCAAAAAGGAAATTTCCCCTCCAAAGCATCCTGGCTGTTCTGTTGTGGCCTGTTTTTTCTCTTTGAGCTCTTTGAAGCAGCTACCCACGGCCCTGTGCGGCTGGAAAAGCAGAAAGCCTTTGAGCACTTGAAAGTAAAAAGTGAAGGACCCCTAAGGAAGGCATGAGGGGCACAAAAGAGAAAATGCTGGTGGCTGGCCATCGTTGTTAGAAGTCACGACTGCTTTGTCAAGATACTGAGAAGGAAGTCTCCTTCCCCATGTCCTTGCCTCAACTCTGCTGGTGATGTCACCGTATGTCACAGGCAGCTGTGTGAGGAGGGGCCATTTGGGGAGGCCTGATAATGGCTGAGGATGGGGGAGCGTCTGTCAGGTCTGAGGAGGTGGGCAGGGAAGGTTGAAGAAGAAGATGGCAGATTTGGGCAAGGCCAGGGAAGAAAGTTGTTCTAGACAGAGGTACAGGTACGGTGAGGGAGGTAAAGGCCCCGGGAAGGAGTGCCCCAGAGCAGAACCAAGCTCACGGAAATCACAGTCAGAAAATAAAGCTTACTTCCATTGTGACCTAGGGAAATCAGTCTCAATATGTGCAGACAGAGCTCCAGCCCTTTCTTTAATGAAACAAGCAAGCACATCCATACTTCTCTTGGCCCTTGAAAGGGAAGATGCACCTCCTCAACACAGAATTTACCAGTTGTGGAAACTGAAATAGAGCCCTCATGAGTTCCTGGCCACTGTTCACCATGCACTGT
The DNA here is from genome assembly GCF_949752795.1 of Hyperoodon ampullatus. Lineage (NCBI taxonomy): Eukaryota > Metazoa > Chordata > Mammalia > Artiodactyla > Ziphiidae > Hyperoodon > Hyperoodon ampullatus. The sequence continues at coordinate 94,026,162 of NC_136924.1, forward strand.
GCAAGATGCCACATACAAATTAGCTCTGATACTTATAAGAAACCCTCATCAACTACATTTCAATGAATTTTTTAAAAAAAACCCACAGAAAAAACAAAACAGACCCAAAAAAAGTTGCTAAAAGAGTAGATCTTAAAAGTTCTTATCACAAGAGCAAGAACTGTAACTATGTGTGATGACAGATCTTAACTATGATTATCTCCAGGCTCATGTAAATATCCCACAGCACCAGGTAGGGACAATGATCATTTCACAATACATACATATATTGAACTGTTATGTTGTACATCTGAAATTACTGTGTTATATTTCAAAAAAATTTTCCGTATTTTGATAATCATTGTGATTATGTAAGAGAATATCCTTGTTCTTAGAAAAATACACAGAAATATTTACAGGTAAAGGTAAAAAAAGAAAAGAAACCACCATCAGTAGGTGTTTTATGAAATTAGAGCCTTGGAGAGGTGAACTCATCTCTCTAATAGAGAGAGGCAGCCCTGGGATGCCAGCCCGTTCAGGTCTGTCCGAACTCAAGTCCTTCATATTGCTGTGCTTTTTCAACCAGAAACTCCGAAACAGCAGTGGGCCCTGTTCCCAAGAGGTCATTCCTGATGAAATGCCAGGGAATGTGGGGACTTGGGTGGGCCCTTTGTGGCCAGCGCTGTCCTGCTGGTGGCAGAGAGATACTGGATTTCAAGCTCAGCTCACTAAAGAGGGAGGCGCAGGAGGAATGGGTGAGCAAAACTGAAATAATGATCCATTGAGACAGGCCAGCCCGTTGGGAGGCTCAGCACAAATGAACGGCCAAGCGCATTACTGGAGCCCTAGCTGTTCCCAGTCCCCGCATCCAGGGCTACCCAGACGCCAACAGTCAGCACTGCCTCTGCTTTCAAGTCTGAGAGACTCTGCCATTATGTTTTCTCCTAAGAAGGCTAAATGGTGACTTCTGAAATAGAAATCACGTGAGATTCTTCATGTGCCACGTGAATGTGAACAATGCAGTGTAACTATCTGAGCCATGGTCATTGCATCAATAAAATAGGATTAGGAACACCTAGCACTGCTGCATGACTAAATGAAACCACATATATGAACACATTTTGTTACTTATAATAATATAGAATACTAACTAAGATTATACTTAATTCCCATTTTTTGCCTCTTCTTTGGGAACGGAAAGAACTCGAACGTATATAAAATTGTTGGCTGCTCCACTCAACAGCAGAGAGAAGCACTGCATCTCTTTTCAATCTCCTGGCTCTAACCGAGCTCTGCTTGTCTCGTGACTGTCTTACACTCGGTCACTCTGCTGAGACTGCAAAATCGCCCAAGGGGGTGAGCCACGAGGTAACGTTTCCAAAGGAAGGCATTAAATTAAATTATTAAACACACGAGCAGGAGCAGTAATGTAAGAATTCTGAAAGATTCACAAGGAAAGGAAGGAGAGCCAAGGTGTTCCAACTCTAGAAAACTCTGCGCAGCTATTACCGCTATTTATGAACCCGCAACGTCATAAACCGTAACCCTATTAAATGTGATGAATGAGTCCTGGGTTCCGATTTTTAAATATCAATTCACAGGAATTGCAGAAGAGCAAACTGGCACCACAAACGGCAAAGGCTTCAGGCAGGCGGCATCACGTCAGCCTGTGATTAGAAGCAATTCTGTCGACTAAATGCGAGATGATTCTGTTAAAAGGAATTTAATAAGGAAAAGGCGCGTTCAGTGATTTAAATTCTGCCCCGTGCATCTGAAATACACGCACTGTGGTCACGTGGGCGGCCCGGGGCATCGCGATTTGAGGCTGAGTATTTCACAGGGCTGGCATCAGCTCATAAGGCACCTTTTGCTGCCCCCTTGGCACCCACCGGCCATGAGTTTAGAAAAAGTGGTCCTGGGCAGACAAACTAGAGAGAGTCTCTCCTTCACACTAGGAGGGCCCAGTGAGGCCGTTCACCGCTCAGAGAATCAAGAGTGAACTTCTCCAGGCACTCTCGGGGCTCCACGGTCCTGCAACTGTTCTCAAGGTACCATGAAAGGTTTACGTTCCCTTTAAAGAATGGAACTTTTCTGGACTTCCCTGGCGGTCCAGTAGCTAGGACTCCATGCTTCCAAAGCAGGCAGCGCAGGTTTGATCACCGGTGGGGGAAATAAGATCCCACATGCCACGTGCAGCCAAAAAAATAAATTAATTAATAAATTCAAAGAATGGAACTTTTCATTTTCACCTACCTGCTGTAATTGTCACACTTCAGCTCTTCTAGCCTCAAGCTTTAAACAAAAATTTAGTACCCTACATGGAAGGAAGGAGGAAAAAAAAACCCTTTCTATCTTCTCAATAAACAAACTTGTGTCTGCTCTCCTGGTGCAACAAGCAAGTTCCAGGAAGCTGCCGCAGGACTCCGGGGGGTGGGGAGGGCAGGGAGGAGGCCTGACCAGGATGGTACGGGGCTGGTACCCCTCCTCTCCTTGGCCCCGACTGCCCCTGCCTGTGCCTTTCAAGTCCTCTAGAATCACCACTTTGGGCTTGCCCCAGTTATCACTTTGTTTTTTTGTTTTTTTGTTTTTTAAATCAGAGGCAAGTAAGAGGAAAAGCCATGACTTTCTACTTCTCAACAGCTTCCTAAGTTATCACACTGTGTCTTCAGCTTGCCCTGTGTTGGCAGGACAAAATGGTGAGAAACCTGCAGTACGAGAACCTTAAATATTATGATCCCTGCCTTCCGCCCTAACCAGGAAAGGCTATCTATTGATTTAAGAAGGAAAGGAGAAGAAGAAAAAGGGTTAAGAGAGAAAGGGTTTATCTGGAGATCCATGAGGACAGGGGGTGAAAAGAAGCCACTCGGAGGCATACCAGTCTGGTGAGTATCTCTTTAAAACAAGCGGCTAAAAATGCTTTCAACCCAGCAATACCATAAATGTCCTGCTGCCGTCTTGGCTTTCGGATTCTTCCCCGTACTTTCCATGAGCATTCCGCTGGGAATTGTCTGGAATCCCAGATTCAAACAGCAATAACCCAATTCCCTTGTTAGAATATTTATTTTCTTTTTGGTTTGGAAACCCAGCTGGGATGCATCCTCAAGTATACGACATGGCCTCAACCATCCTAGGCACTCCAGGAGATGTTTCTCAAACAGCACAATGGGCAGCAGAGTGCTGGAACAGGACAGGGAGGCCGGCAGCTCAGTCTCCTGTGGAAAGTCCCAGCTGAGGACAAACAGCAAGAGCCTGGGAACCTCCACTTTCAGAGGATTCATTCCAGATGTGGGAACAAATGGTGCTACCATAGGGCTGATGCAGATTCCAAGGAGGGCTCTAAAGTCAGGCTGCCAGACAGGAGCATTCAGGCAAAATCATCACCATGACCTGAATCCCTAACCTAACAACTGATTATGTTCTAAGGCCAGCAGTAATGTGCTATATAGTTCTATATCTGATAATTCTCTAGGTGGGCATCCATCCACCCATCCATCCATCCATCCAAGGGAGATATGCAAACTATTTAACAACTGATCCACCAGTTAGAACAGATTCCAGCCAGAAACCAACCCTCTGGCCACATTAGTGAATAGTGGCTAACTGTCAACCCTGAATTCATCCATCCATCCAAGAAGTACCTATTAAACACACATCATGGCCTGACAGATAAAAGCCCAGGCTCTGGAGTCACACAGAACTGAGTTTGAACTCTGATTCTATCTCCTACTGACTGTGTGACCTTGGCAGGTTACTTACATTCTCTAAGCCCTAAATTCCTTATGTGTGACATGGATATAACAAAAATACCTACAAGGATCGCTGTGAGAATTAAATAAAATAATTTCCATAAAGGACTTCCCATAGTGTCTGGTACAGAGGCATCCCACAATAGCTATTAGCTACTATGACTGTGTGCTAGGCACACGGCAGGGCCTGACAAAACAGTGGTAAAGCAGCACTGCTGTGACTCAATGAGGAAACTGTCTACCCAAGAAAAAAATTAAAGTGTTGGTATGGAAGAAACAGTTCCAAGTAGCGAAAATGATGTCTTAGGTGAGATCATAATATTTTCAAGTTAAGAGGGCTGTTGAACATTCTCCTGTCCAATCACAATTTTGTATGGTAGGAAAACTGAGTGTTAGGAGGACTGACTCACAGTCAAACAGCTAGTCTAACAGCAGAACTAGTTAAGAATTACAATCTCCTGATGGTCAGTTCGTTGTGTTTGTTAGTTCGTTTTACCATAGTAACTTTTTACGGAGAGGCAGTTCTACCGTAAAAGAGCTTACATATGTGAAGTCATCCAGAGACAAACCAAGAGTTAGGGTCTTTTTGGGGGCTGGGGGATGGGTTGTGTCAAAGTACAGGAAGAAAAAGTCATGAAACCTCAGCCTATTTGGGACAGGAGTTCATTATTTCTGTTTCTCTCTTTATGGAGACTTCAGGCTCCGTAAGGGCAAGGAGTTGAGTCTGCTTTGTTCATTTCTGTATCCTGGCATCCAGAAGAGTGCCTGGCACAGTGCAGGTAATCAGTAACTATTTGTCGAACGAATAAATGAAGGAGATTAGGTAGTAGGCGTGCTTTCTCTGCATGGCCTGAGTATGTTCCACCCCAAAGTGAACGGTCCTGAAGTGAATAGCTTGGTCATAGAACAGCTTGGGGAGGAAAAAAAGGCTATCAGTGGTCTCTTTCCCAGGCTGTCTGCTCACACCACTCCCTGGTGCCACAAAACTCCATTTTGCTGAGTACAGCCGTGCCCTCGATCATGACCATGGCACCTTCACAGCCCCAATCTCTTCTTTAAAAGTTCAGTGTGGAGAAGAGAGCAGACTGAAGCTGGAGTGTGCTGACCCTAGTATATACCAACTTTGTAAACACTGATGGATGCAGCAAGCTGGAGGAGAGGAAGGGTTCTCATGACCCCCAACTCCCTTCAAGGATCCCAGCCACCACCCTCACGGTCGGGGAGAAGGGGTACGCCAGCAATGCACGCGAGTACCTCCCAGCATCACAGTCATGTGATCTGCTGGATGAGCACAGAGAGAGGAAAGAGAAGCCTGCATCCTCTCTTGCTGTTCCCCACTCTCAGCGGCAACCTTCTGCTTTCTGAGGAGGGATGGGCCAGGCGGAGCAGAATAACCTGGGAAGCACAAGCACGCCCGAAAAAGACGGCGAGTACCACTGGGCTACCATTCAAGTCATGAGGAATCAACTAGGGAAGGGCCAGGGTGACCGCCACCCCCCACCCCCGCCGTGTCGTGTCCTCCATAACCTGGACTCGTGCCCTGAGGCTAACAGTCTAGCCAGAGAACCTGGCATTTTCTTGGACACCGCGACCAGGGTGGCAATCAGGTGATGCATTCTCCCCGGCTGCGCTCGGCATGCTGGATCATCGGGGCTGGGTGGCAGCTCAAGAAACAAAGACAAAAAGGAAAGGACAGGTGCTGGGTGCTTTGGAGCCTGGCCCCAGCGGCACAAGTGTGGAGGCCCCGACGCCCTGCTGAGCTGCAGCGCGGGTAGTATGTCATAGTCAGAGACGAAATGAACACGCAGAGAAACGACAGCCAGGAAGCGCAAGCTTTTCAAAGCCATTTGCAGGTGGGAGGGCGCGAACGATGCCAAAGCAGCTTCGGGAGGTCGTGGGAAAACCATCTCAGAGCGCGCCCCTGCCCGGCTTGCAGCCCCGCCACCCCGCCACCCCCGCCCACAGCGGTCGATCCTTCTGTCCGGCTGTCGGTCTGTCCGTCCCGTCCAATCCCCCCACCACCGCCCCGTCCATCCCGAGGCGCGCGAACACTCACGCAGGTGCGCAGGCAGGCGGATCGAGTCTTCCTCCATCCTGAGCGCTCGGGGCACTGGCACATGAAGTGGCGTCGAGGAAGTGTAACTGGGCACCGGGCTCTCGGGGGGTGTATATGAAATCCGTTCCTGCTGTTAAAAAGAAGCAGCAAGAGGGGAGGGGGGAAAAAGACAGTGAAAGCCTGGAACTGAGGGCTGACCTCCGCGAGGGGGCGGGTTCGGGGCATCTCTAGACACTGCTCCCCTCTCTAGGCACTCTGTGCAGCTGTCTTTCAGATCGCCAGCATCAGGGATTTGTAACAAAACGCGGGAAAAGTTTAAAATCGGGCTTTTCCTTTGCACTCGGCTAAACAGGTGTCCTTTTTTTTTTTTCTCTCTGTACTAGTTGTTTGTTCCAGTAAAAAGAGGGGAGGCAAGACCAAGGGAATGAAACAATATGTCTAAGAGAATGGCGTTAAAGACTCCTCTCTCAAAAATTACTCTTCCGGTCCCATAATTAATGTCACCAATACATTAAAACCACCTTCCCTCTTCTCTGGCAATATCCCCATCTTCTAATCCAAGTAGGATTCCACACTCAGATCCAATGAGAGGTGAGCCCAAAAGAATGGCTTATAAGTTCGAGATTTTAGTTAATAAATCTGCGAGCAAGATTTGTCTATCACCTACCTATCTCATGACACAGCTAGCACCACCAAAAATCTCCAGTGTTTCATTTTTCCCTTCATCGCAGGGAATTATCTGCTACATCAACAGTGATCTCCTTGTCCCCTTATGCTCCATCTTAGAATCAATAATTCCTTTCCTTCTGAAGCATTTCAGGGCTCATGCAAAGAATAACCTGCATTTAAGGAAGTATGGTTTAATCGAAGATTCTCACTCAACTGACAAGGAAAGGGGGAGGGGAGACCCAGCACATCCACTGTTTAAATTCAAACAGGCGGCGTTTGTTAGATCAATTAAAACAACTGGATGGGATGGGAAGGATTAGTTTTAAGTTAAAAACGTGCCAACTAATGGCCAGAAACCAACGATGGTGTAAAGCGGGGAGAGCAGTGCAATTTGCATCTTAGATCGACAAATACCAACTAGTCTGACTTGCAGTCCATACATAAACCACAGAAACTAACAGAAGTTGTGTTTAACAGGGCAAAGTAAAGTGGGACACACATGGTCCAAAAATAAGATGGGGCGGGAGGAGATCGGTAAGATGCCGTTGGGAAAACAAAAATCGAGGAAAAGAAAAATCACAGATTCAAATAAAACGAAAGGGGTGTTTACGTATTGGAAACAGTTCTCTAACATTTTAAACTCCATCAAATACGTAAAGGGAAGCAGGGGAGTCCCCAGCCCTGTAACCAAACTGAAGCTTCTCTTCTGCTCATAACCTGGAAAGTTTGGCAGCTGTGGCAGGAAGTTTCGACTTTAAATGAATATATACATATTTTTGTAATTTCCGAATGGAATCACAATACCTTCCCTGAGGCATCTTCAACCTGCAACTAGGGCCTTTGGAGTATTTCTGTCTAAACATACGTCCTCAAGTTTCCTGGTGAATTTCTTAATTAAGGGCAGACACATACACCCTAGATTTCATTTCTGGATCAGTGGAGACCTCTTGCGAAAGGTCACCCAGAGGCAAAACCTTCAACTTCACTTTTCTTGAACTTTACCAAACATCACACATATTCTGAGCAACTCTAACTTAAGGAGGAGTTATATTTGTGGTGTTTGGCTTGGGGTTTTTGAGGTGAAAAAGTCAAAGACATAAACACACATATGGGAAACATACGAAATCTGCTGAGGGGTTTTTCAAGGTGAGATAGGCTTTTTTAAACATTTTAAACATAGTCTGTTTTTCTAGTTTAACAAATTCTCCATACACTTCACCCCTTGAATAACACCCCACTGCCACCCCAGTCCCAATATATGTCTCGCTATCTTATCTACCATTACTTTATTCCCAGAAATAGCTTTCTGTTTTGTTAGGGTTTTTGCAGAACTGAAACTGTTGATGAAGAAAACACGGTGCAGCCAGACAGCTTTCAAATGGCATGGCATGAGTGTGAGAAAAAAAGAAGATGGCATTTCCTAAGACGGTGACTTTCTCTTAAAGCAAGGAGAAACTTACAAGATCCTATAACTAGTCCACATGCGTGAGAGGCCACCTCTTCATGCTCCCTCACCCTCACCAACTCCATCAAGGATGGAGCCCTCAAGGCAGATTTTACTTTCTTGGGGAAATATACCTCCAGCCTGCTGATAAAAGAGTCAAGCTAGGTATCACCTTTAAAATGTATATATTCTGACTTGCTAAATTATCGTTGTGTTGTACCTTCTTTTCACTGTACTTTCTTTGGAGGCAGCCCCCTGTGTGTTTACATTTGTGTGTGGTTCCCGGTCCTTCCTGGTACACTGAACGCCACACTTCAGGGCTTGCCCTTGGATTTTTTTTTTTTTTTTTTTTTTTTTTTTTTTTTCGGTACGCGGGCCTGTCACTGTTGTGGCCTCTCCCATTGCGGAGCACAGGCTCCAGACGCACAGGCTCAGCGGCCATGGCTCACGGGCCCAGCCGCTCCGCGGCATGTGGGATCTTCCCGAACCGGGGCACGAGCCCGTGTCCCCTGCATCGGCAGGCGGACTCTCAACCACTGCGCCACCAGGGAAGCCCCATTGCCCTCGGATTTTTATGCCACACCCCCACACGTCCAAACAATTCCAGATGAAGACAACCTTGCTATTTCATGATGAAACCGATAAGGAGAAGGGCGGACACCGAGTGATTGTGGAACTTGAATGCCTCTCACTCCCGATGATGGATTCCACCCAGCAACATTGCGACACCCTAAGCCTGGGATGGGAAGCTCTTTTCAAAGGTTTCAATGAAGAGATTTGTCAGTAACAAAAGAAAGGGTGGGTATCTTGACCAAGAGGGGGAAAAGCAAAATGTGCTTCTAGGGTCTTGAGCAATTTGCTAGCGGCTGTTACACTACCGTGACCCTGGGTTTAGCAGCCAGCACAGCACTCAGGGGACCCCGGAAAGGATGCCGCCCAGTGTGTGGGCTCCTTCTGAGGAGAAGCAAGCACACACCTGGGCATCCCCCACCAGACTTATGTCCCTTGTCTCTCTGTCAATCTCTAGGGTGACTCATATGGTCCTCATTTTAAAATCTGTTATTCTAACCATGCACTTAACATCTACCCGGGCACAATCAGTAGACTATCAGCAGTTAGAAATATGAAACAAACACTGCTATCTCTGAGGGAGACATCCAGGCAGAGGGGCTTAAAGAGACTAACATCCGATTCCCCCCGATAACGGAGACCTCTTTATTCTCAGAACTGCCTCTATGGTCCAACCCCAAGGAAGGGAGGGGGAACCCGCTTGCAGCGCTTTCACCTCGAGAGCAAATTGTCAGTCGGATGAAAACCAGAAGTGTTTTATTTTAACATTACAGAGGGGAATAACGATTTCCCCAAGAGGATTATAACCACTGCTCTAATTAAATTAAAATGCTGCCGACAGTGACATTAATGCATTCAAGCGTTGGAGGGGGATACACTGCCAGCAGAGGTCAATGATGTGACTAAAAATGCCGTGATGTGGTTACATTATTGTTTAGATACTGAAAAAGGAAACATGCTGCTCTCAAATGTGCAGACACAACCTATCAAACCAACGGGCCGAACAAAAGGGAGCACTGCCATTTCTAAGGCCAATTGTAATACCTCTGAGTAGGGGGGTTGGAAGAGCAGCACAAAGCTCTGGAAGGAGAAAATAAGGCTAAAAATAGTTTTAGGCAAAGGATGAAATGTAAATGTTACTAACCATCATAGAAAGCTTTCAAAACATTAAATGGAATGCGGAGTTAGGGTTGCTACAAGCACACTATTGAAAGTGAGCTCTATCCCCGACCATGAAGGGTCACAAGGTGACCCTTCAAGAGGCAGTTCTGAGAATAAAGAGGTTTCCATTACTGGGGGGAATCAGATGTTAGTCTCTTTAAGCCCCTCTGCCTGGATGTCTCCATCGGAGATAGCAGTGTTTGTTTCAAGGTGACCCATCTAATGCTGCTCATTAAAAAAAAACTTTTTTATTAAAGTATAGTTGATTTACACTGTTGTTAATTTCTGCTGTACAGCAAAGTGATTCAGTTATACATATATATATACATTCTTTTTCATATTCTTTTCCATGATGGTTTATCACAGGATACTGAATATAGTTCTGTGTGCTATACAGTAGGACCTTGTTGTTTATCCATTCTATATATAATAGTTTTTGCAACTGCTAATCCCAAACTCCCAATCCATCCTTCCCCCACCCCCCTCCGCAACCAGAAGTCTGTTCTCTGTGTCTGTGACTCTGTTTCTGTTTCGTAGATAAGTTCATTTGTGTCATATTTTAGATTCCACATATGAGTGGTATCATACGGTATTTGTCTTTCTCTTTCTGACTTACTTCACTTAGTACGATAATCACTAGGTCCATCCATGTTGCTGCAAATGACATTATTTCATTCTTTTTTATGACTGAGTAATATTCCATTGTATATATGTACCACATCTTCTTTATCCATTCATCTGTCAGTGGACACTTAGGTTGCTTCCATGTCTTGGCTATTGTGAATAGTGCTGCTATGAACGTAGGGGTGCATGTATCTTTTTGAATTATAGTTTTGTCCAGGAGTATATGCCCAGAAGTGGCACTGTTGGATCATATGGCAACTGTATTTTTAGTTTTCTGAGGAACCTCCATACTGTTCTCCATAGTGGCTGCACCAATTTACATTCCCACCAACAGTGCAGCAGGGTTCCCTTTTCTCCACGCCCTCTCTAGCATTTGTTATTTGTAGATTTTTTAATGATGGCCGTTCTGACCTGTGTGAGGTGGTATCTCATTGTAGTTTTGATTTGCATTTCTCTAGTAATAATTAATAATTCTGCTCATTTTTAAACCAATTGCTTAGAACCTGTGACTACTGCATAAACCAAGCTTATATGTCTTGTGTTCAGTAGGAGAGTGGTGTTTATCCTTCCTCCACGCCCACCCCATGGCTGCCTTTTACGGACAAGAGATAAAATCTGAATATTATTATCACCAAAAAAGGCTTTCCTTTTCAAAATTATTTAATATAGAGCTTCTATAAATCATGGGGATCCCCCAGCGCATTTACACATTTGTTTTTACATCACTAACTCTTTGAAAAAGCTGAAAGGCTGAGAAATTTAGAGCTTACTGACCATTAAATACTAACCTTCTGGAAATAAAGATAAGGCATTTCTGTAACAGAGAAAAACAGAAATAAAGTCTGGTTGTACAGTCCACCGTCCCAAATCTGGGGATTCACTAACTATGGATTGAAAACATGCAGGGGAAAACAAATTTCAGAAAGTTCCAGAATGCAAAACTTGAATTTGCCATGTGCTGGCAACTATTTACATAGCATTTACATTGTATAAGTAATAAAGAGATGATTTAAAGTATGTGGGAGGATGTGTACAGATTATATGCAAATACTACACCATTTTATTTTATATAAGGGACTTAGGCATCTGTGGATTTTGGTATCCTCAGGGGTCATGGAATCAAACCCCCCTGCAGATACCGAGGGACAACAGTACTTGCAAAGAGACGGTTTAGAGGTAATTTCAAAGATTTCTTAACTGTAGAGCTAAGATGCCCTTGATTTAGGAACTTTTTCCAGAAATAGCCCCCATCCCCATTATGACTGCCAGGATTACACCAAAGATGATTTCTAAAGCCTGTGTAAAGTCTTGAGGACAAAGAGTGTCATGGAAACAGTGGTGCCCATGGACCATTTCCCAAGGAAATACAGTAAAAATGCTGCAGGTGCACTTTTCATCCTGCTACACTTAGGTGTCCCTTCACTGCACTGAAAACCAGCAACACAGACAAGAGGGGAAACAGTAGGTACCACAGGTACAGTGGTCGTGCTAGTAATATTCAATATTTTGAGGGAAGGATTTCCTTCTCTTTTCCACCCTGCAGATTCTTAGGAAAGCTGCCTGGGAAAGCTGATGCTTCTACTACAGTCATCTTCTATAGACTAAAAGAAGAAATCTCTCCTATGGGAAACTATTTATTGAGATTTACTCAACTGAAGTCTGAATACACAATTATTTAACTACACCCTTCTGGCTGCAGAATAATTCAAAGTGGTGGCTTTGGCTTCCATGAAATAAGCTTTCATTAATAAGCAAAAGCAACACATCATCAAAAAACTGAATAAGACTGAATTCTGAGCTGCACAGTTTTCTAGGTTTTTGGTGCCAGGGGTGCAAACAGAATACACAACAACCTAAACTAACACACTCTTGATTGCCAAGTTCTTTCACTTGAAAAACTACACTGAATATTTTGTTCACCCCCAAATTTAGCAAGATCAACTTAAAGGACTTGTGGAAAGATGCAAACATCACTCTTCTTTGCTAAATTTACACACAGCCACAGTCCACGATATCTTTCGCAGCTTTCGAGAAAGAAGCAGTGTACTTTAGGATCTGGGGTGAGAATGGTATACCTTAGGATGCGAGGAGTTCAAATAAGAAGTGCGAAGTAGAAAACCAGGTCCATCAAATCACAGCAGTGAAGTTGCGATGCTGTCTTTACCTCCCACAGAGGCTCCAGGAGACGCCTAAACAAGTGACCCGAGCCGGTTCCCCCCTTAGTGCCTGGCTCCTCTCCTGAGGGAAACAGCCCTCTTGGTGCTGAGTCATCAGATTTTTACACCCCAATTGGTCTTTGGCTTTCAACATGCTTGCAGTCATTTCCAGCAAGAAAAATGGGAGTACCCCATGAAAACAGAATGGGCAGGAGCTACACTCCTGGTCTCTGGAGCTATCTCCCTTGGTCACCCAGACACCCATTCAGCCCTTGGTGGGGAGGGTACGCCCCACAATCTACATTCACACTGACGTGGGGATCTTCTGAGGAGCCCGGCTTCACCCGTCCAAGGAGTGCTCTTGCTTTGGGCACTGAAGAAGATGGTTCGGGACCCGGACTATGTAAATTCCTACATGCTTAGAACTGAAATAGACAGTCCTTTTCCTCCCCTTCTTAAGGCTACTCTACCCTAAATGAGAAGACAGCATATTGTGTCTATCAAACAGATATAAGTCAAAGCACCTTAAGTCTTTCTTTTGCCCAGAACTAAGTTATCGATGCACAATTGGATGAAAGAAAAGAAGCATTAGCGGGCTTCTCTGGTGGCGCAGTAGTTGAGAGTCCGCCTGCCGATGCAGGGGACACGGGTTCGTGCCCCGGTCCGGGAAGATTCCACATGCCACGGAGCGGCTGGGCCCGTGAGCCATGGCCGCTGAGCCTGAGCGTCCGGAGCCTATGCTCCGCAACGGGAGAGGCCACAGCAGTGAGAGGCCCGCGTAACGCAAAAAAAAAAAAGAAAAAAGAAAAAAAAAGAAGCATTAGCAATAGGCCATGCAATCAAGCACTGCTGTAAAAGGCCATTAAGGTTTTGTTCTCCCTGTGATTGTGATGAAATCTTTCAGCGTTCATCAAGCATCCACTAGCAGCCAAGGCCTGTACCAGGCATTACGAATTCTACCACCATTAAGTCCTAGAATTTCTACGATGGCCCCAATATTAAAAATTCCGGCCAGGGCATGGAAGCAACCTAAATGTCCATTGACAGAGAATAGATAAAGAAGATGTGGTACATATACATAATGGAATATTACTCAGCCATAAAAAAGAATGGAATAATGCCATTTGCAGCAACATGGATGGACCTGGAGCTTATCATACTAGGTGAGATGGAGAAGGACAAATATCATATGATATCACTTACATGTGGAATCTTAAAAAAATGGTAACAATGAACCTATTTGAAAACAAAACAGAAATAGTGTCACAGATGTAGAAAACAAACTTATGGTTACCAAGGGGGAAAGGGCGGGGGACGGATAAAGTGGGAGACTGGGATTGACATATACACACACTATATATAAAATAGATAACTAATAAGAACCTACTGTATAGCACAGGGAACTCTACTCAATACTCTGTAAGGACCTATATGGGAACAGAATCTAAAAAAAAGAGTGGATATATGTATATGTATAACTGACTCACTTTGCTGTAGAGCAGAAACTAACACAACATTGTAAGTCAACTATACTCCAATAAAAATTAATTTTAAAAATTCTGCATCGCTTTACCCTTAAATACATATGGGTACTCATACATAAACACTTATACTCCTCAGAACATATGTCCCAATCTTGGTTGAAAAATATAGTCATTGCGACAACCAGGGAAGGAAGCTAGCATTAACGGAGCGCTTGGAATATACTTCCCACGAAGCCTTCATTTTATTTCAGACTCACAATAACCCTGTAAGGAAGGCACCAGGACCCCCATTCCACATGATGTGCCTGATCTGAAGATGGCAGGGGAGAAGCAATCTGTTCAAGTCACCAGCTCGGGAGATGGTACAGCTGGTAAAAAGAGGAGACATAAGAAATTACACTGAAGTAGGGCCAGCCCGTCCACAGTGGCTTCACAACTAATGGTGACTCCCACGAGGTAAGTTCAAGCTTGTAAGAACAGCTGCAGCTTTGGAATATTTCATTGCTTTTGTGCCCTCACTCCTCAGAGAATTCCAGGGGGGTCCCTGAGGGTCGCTCCACAGGGGCCCCGAGCCAGGGTGCTGACTGTCTTAAGCCTGTTGTTTCTGCTACTGGGAACAAAGATGGCAGGCGTAAGTGCCTTTACCTGAAGGAAGGGGACTAAATGCAACGTGAGAGGGGAGTTCTCCTGGCATGACAGGAGAGACACTAGAATCATCCAGGGATGCGTGTTACCTGTGGGACTCCATCAGCAGAGCCGTCAGGGCATTTACAGATGGCTGGCGCCTCTGAGGACTCCACCTCGTACTGAAAGCTCATCCTAGGGGATTTTTAAATAAAACCATGTTCCTTTTCTCTCTAACCGTTTCTTCGACAACCACAAAAGCCATTTCCCTTACTCAACACCTTTCCATTTATCCAAGAGCAGCAGATCTGAACGTACAGGTGAGACGAACAGGAGCCGTGAGGAGGAAAGGCCCCGTCAACATTTATCCGGGGCCTGTTCGTGGGCAGAGCTCTGAACACAGGAGGAGCGAGTCTGCCTCTGGGAATCACAGTGGCTGCCATCTAACGACGCTGGTCCAGGGGACTGAAGATGCACCCTCTCCTTCTCGCAAATGAGGAAGGGGTGATGGAGGCACTAAGGGGGCTTGTGGGGGGGAAAGACTGAAAGGATCCAAATAGATGTCTTCAAATTCGGAAGGGCTAGTATAAGGCAGAGCGAAGGCTTCCCCTTAGCCCCCCAGAGAGCAGGGCCGGCCACACACACCTGTGCCCTAGGAATGTGTGTCTGATTACTGCTCTCCTTAAAGCCAATTTAAGATGAGGCTGAAAGGTGACTCTGAAAGGTGTTCCTGCGCTGGGAATTAACTCAAGGAGAACTTGAAGGGGCCTTGTAACTAAGTCCAAAATGCTGCTTCTGCGTGATCTTCTATCTCCTGGCGAGTCAATGCTTATTAATTACATTGTGGGCAGAACAGAGCCAAACAAAACAGGAAGACCACGGTCCCCCTTCTCCATCAACCAGTCCCCAGAGGCCCCTCACACCATCCGAGGGGCCTACCCAATATAATTAGAAAAATGACTAGTATCTACAACTTGGAGCAACCCTTTCGAAGACAAGCACCAAAGACAAAAACTCAAATAGATTTCTCTATTGTCCTAATTTTAAAACATTTTAATTAAGATCCTTTCCAACCCTGAGATGCTATAAATCTTTTTTTTTTTTCTCTTCTGAACTTCTTAAATATTTCTGACATGAGTAGTAATAAGCAGAATCTCAAGCTGTGATTCCTTTTCATGCCAGGTTGTGGTTTCCAGGGAGGTCTGTGTGTAAAGGATGCCTAGCTCATTTGGCTGGAAACCAGTGCTGACGGAGGCAAGGTCACAGGCTTTAGACCTGGATAGGAAAATGAAATGCACGCCACCCCATGGCCCAGATTACACCCCTAATCCCTGCCAGGATACAGGTGACTTCTTTTAAGGTGGAGATTAGGTGAGCTCGGCAACAAACATCACCCCTACTGGAAACCCCAGAAGCGCACGTCCTACTGACAGTGGGGTCACTTCAGTATAAGAAAGGTGGTGTGACTTCATACAGAACCAGCTGGTGTCACCTCTGGGAAAAATACCGTCTTGCTGTGGGATTTATTCACAAATGCCCCTAAGCTTTTGATCCACCTTTTGAGAAAGGGTCACAGAATCCTTTCGTCCTAACTAATTCTAACAGCAGAAGAAACAGGTACTCAAATGAACAGCAGCTTATATCCTGGCCACAACCAAGTGAGGCTAAGTTCGGCTCTTGATTAGCTGCTTTCTCCTCCATTAATGCTGTTCCCTCTAATGATCTGGCTATTGCAATTAGCCAATCTGCAGTGTCCCTGCCTGGGGCTAACAAGTAATGAACTGCGAGTGTTACTGTTTAGTTGTATCAAGGGCGCCATTAGAGAGAGCTTCTCAATTTCTCCCCGCAAAGGAGAGATACCTTCCAGGCATGTTCTACCTGCCCGTGGGGCTGCTTTCCCACTGCACTCACAGTGCCCCTGGGTACGAGCTCCCGGGGGACTCATGGGACCTTAAGATTGGGACAGAGGAAAGGATGAGGGTCAGGCTCCTGTGGAGACCAGAGGTGGAAGCAACAGAAGAGCCCCAAAGAGGTGCTTTGAACCTGCACATTAACCACTGATTCCTCCCTCCCTCTTCACCTGCCTTCTCCTGCCTCATAAACATTCCCCCCAGCCCCAAGCAGCTTTCCTCTCTCTGTTACAGCATCACTCTGGGCTTAGTCCATCTTCATTTCTTTCGTGAACGACTGCACCTGAAAGTCTTACAAAAGGAAGAGAGAGAAAGAGAAGCTTTTAAACTCACACCCTCAGCTGATTGCTGGAGGTGACTGGAGGGGAGGCAGCTCAGACCCCCTTTACAATTGAAAAGACTTTTTGTCCTGTGATGTATCTTTACAAAATGTCGACAGCTGAAATGGACCACACACGGAATGAGAAATGTGAGGCTTTAAAAACAGGCTACCAGAGCAAGATTGGCCTTCTAGTTCAAACGAGGGTAATCCAGAGAAATGCTGAAGAAAGTCTCTAAAAGAACAGCCCCACTGAAGTCTGCGTGAAGTCCCGCAAGGCCCTAACTAGATGCTGCCCATTTCCAGTGAAATAGGAGACAACCCGGCCCCTCCGACACACCTCAATCAGGAAAGGAGAAGGCTGGGTTACAACCACTGCCAGGGTCAAGATGAACAAATTCCCTTGCTCTACATATATCAGAAAATGCCTGGGTTGCATCAGGCTGACAAAGAAATAGAAATAGAAAAAGCCTTGTAAACTATACCTAGAGTAACAAGTGCAAACGAGGTCTGGTACAGATTCATGTCTCTGGGAAAATGTTTCCTACCAATATAATTTTCAACAAAACCCTATTAAGAACACTATACTTGAAAAGCACCATAAAAGACATGTCAACAACTCCTCAGCGTATGCCGTCTGAGGAACGGGCATTAAAATACCCAACCTTTACCATCACATAATGTTATTTTAAAGGTAAGTCACATGAAGCTTGTGAAATATTACACGTTTCTTGAAACAAAGGCTCTCTATAAATACAACGCATCATTACAATGAGAAATTTGTATTACAATGAGAAATGTGTAAAGTCCCAAATAAAGCACTACTTTTTATGCATGCCATAAGAATTAAACCTGCCTTCATGGTGCAGAGTGGGAAATTAACTGAAGCCACAACTGAAGACGGACCGTGACCTCATATATGACTGACTGAAGAATCAGGGAAGAATTTATCTGCCTGCCCAAACTGCAGCCTCTGTAACTCAGAAGTAACCTATACACCATCTTGAACATTGATTAAGAGGGTCACGCACCTGCATCTCCTCTTTCAGAAAAACTTTTCCAGAAGTAATAACCATCCTGGCAAGTAATTTCTTATAAACTTTGTCAGAAACCATAGACGTTCCCTGATCTTTAGACACATGACTCCTTACAGGGACTCAGAAAAGGCATCCTTCCCTCCACTGTGGTCGTGGTTAGAAAGACCTGGGAGTTTGGATTTTTTTTGACAACTGATGACTGAAAACAAGTTCTGCTGCCAAGGTGAATATTATTATGAGAAATGCTACCAGCATTAGTAGCATTCTAAAAACTTAATGACAGGAATGAGAATGAAATATAGAAGCCTGTGTGTGTATGTGATGACAACAGTCATTAACAGAATATGAAGCGGCTTGAAATAATAAAGAAACTCATGCGCTGCACTCTTGTAGCCCTGTTGTTAAGACTAATCATTTATTTTACATAAGATCCTGTGCCTTCGTTACAACTACTGTGCTTGACAGTACATGAAAAATATGCTTGAGTTTCCACATACTTCAGGGACTCAGGATCATCTAATCATTTGGGAAATATACATTTTTTAAATCAGGTATTCTGAATCTTGGCTGCACATCAGAATCATCTGGAGAAGCTTTAAAAAAAAATCCCAGTTATCAATTAGCAGAGGCAAACTATCGATATTATACATAGGATGGATACACAACAAGGTCCTATTGTATAGCACAGGGAACTATATTCAATATCCTGTAACAAACCATAATGGAAAAGAATATGAAAAAGAATACAAAAAATTAAAAGATTGTCTTTAATTGCCCCCCCCAAAAAATCCCAGTACCCAAGTCAACCAGCCAGGTATCAATATAGATATATATATATATTTTTTGCGGTACGCGGGCCTCTCACTGTTGTGGCCTCTCCCATTGCGGAGCACAGGCTCCGGACGCGCAGGCTCAGTGGCCATGGCTCACGGGCCCAGCTGCTCCGCGGCATGTGGGATCTTCCCGGACCGGGGCACGAACCCATGTCCCCTGCATTGGCAGGCAGACTCTCAACCACTGCGCCACCAGGGAATCCCCAGGTATCAATATTTTTAAAGCTCTTCGTGGGATTCCAATATGCAGAGAGGTAAGGCTGAGAATCAGTATCTTCAATCAAGACGTAAATAGAGTAAATCCAGACACATGCTAAATGATTATCTTTCACAGTAGTTTTTTAGAAACCTTATTAACCCATTTGCTAATTGTCCTTCCCTCCTGAGTAAATTGCTACTGTTCTGCCTTTAACCATAAAATAGACATTATCGGTGTAATACAGGAAGTTCCCGCCTGATGACTACCTGGCCCACAAAGGAACAAGTGCCCCAGAAAGGTGTGTCTGCAGTGGTTCCTCTTCCCTCCCAACTGCCTCTGGAGTTCCCCCAGCCCCACCCCCAGGGGTGCTGCTCAGCTTCGCTTTCTGGAGCTCCACCTGGAGCCCATGTTCTCAGCACCGGCTGCACTTGACGTGGGTAGCAGGACCAAGACAAGGGTAACGATGGAGAAGCTAGAGGAAACGAAAACCCATTCCACTTCCGGATTGCCCTCCCTCTCCCTACCCACACCCAGAAGGGTCTGTCTGTCTTCATGTGTTCAGGCCCCAGACCCCCTCTTTCTGGCTCAAGAATCCAGCAGCTTGGAGTCCAGGGGGCCTCTTTTCCCCAGGTGAGATGCATGATCCCCATGATGGCTGCCAGGGCTGCCTGTGTGCCACTCGAAAATGGCGAGTGGGATACATCATTTCCCCAAAGTAACCTTGATACTTGTGATTAGGTCTTTATTTTTGCACATGAACTGTCAACTCTAACCTGGGGGAAGGTCTTGACCTCCAAGCAGCTGACTTCTTAAAAAAATCTTGGGGCTTCCCTGGTGGTACAGTGGTTGGGAGTCCGCCTGCCGATGCAGGGGACGTGGGTTCGTGCCCCGGTCCGGGAGGATCCCACATGCCGCGGAGCGGCTGGGCCTGTGAGCCATGGCCACTGAGCCTGCGCGTCCGGAGCCTGTGCTCCGCAATGGGAGAGGCCACAACAGTGAGAGGCCCGCGTACCGCAAAACAAACAAACAAACAAACAAAATCTTGGAACCCTAAACGAGTAGAAATCTCCAGCCCGCTAAGGTCTTCACCAAGATGGTTGAAAGTCCTTCCATGACATGCTGTTATGTCCTCCTAACACCCCTAGGAGTCATATCACCAAAACCAGCACAAAACCTACTTGACAGATGTAGGAACTGAGGTGGAAGGATTGACAAGATTCTTGAATGAATCCCGTAACTGCTCTGGAGGTAGCAGAGTCCTAAACCCAAAGATGTCATCTTTCTCTGGAGTTACCTTCTGTCTCTAGTGTTGTTTAAACTCTTGGTCATCATGATAAAGTTCTGTGTATAAAGTGGCCCTTAAGGGGAAGCGTAGCTCACTTAAGAACCTAGCTGATTTATTCATTCATTCCTTGATAAAAATCATTCTCCAAAGAAGCCACTGGAAACCAAAGTCCTTCCAATAAAACAAAATTTTCAACAGTTTCCAAGCATCTTGATGTTATTAGTATTTTATCTCTTCTTCCTTTAAGCAAAATACAATCCTAAAACAGTGATAGAACTGTGGCATGAAGATGGCTTTATCATCTGAAATTCACTCAGGTGCTGAAAGCCCTAGAGTGGGCAGTAATTCTCTTTGCGTCTTTCAGAAGCAACTTGCAAGCTACCCTGTGAAAGCCGGCTACAGCATCGCTAGCCAAGCCTCACCAGCAGTGTCAACAGTTCTGACATGGAGATGCCAACAACTGAAACCTATCAACAGGAAGATCTGGAAAGTTTAACCAAAAGTTGAAATACGGACTCTACAAATCACTTGGAGCTTGTAGGGTTGAAACAGGAGCTTAGAAAAAGGCTAGGGCTTCCCTGGTGGCGCAGTGGTTGCGAGTCCGCCTGCCGATGCAGGGGAGATGGGTTCGTGCCCCGGTCTGGGAGGATCCCACATGCCGCGGAGCGGCTGGGCCCGTGAGCCATGGCTGCTGAGCCTGCGCGTCCGGAGCCTGTGCTCCGCAACGGGAGAGGCCACAGCAGTGAGAGGCCCGCGTACCGCAAAAAAAAAAAAAAAAAAAAGAAAAAGGCTAATATTTCCTTTATTGCTATGGAATTCCTCTCTAGTTGTATTACTTTATATTCCTTGCCACAAGCCAATCAAATCTATGCTGACGGGGCTTCCCTGGTGGTGCAGTGGTTGACAGTCCACCTGCTGATGCAGGGGATATGGGTTCGTGCCCCAGTCCGGGAGGGTCCCGCGTGCTGCGGAGCGGCTGGGCCCATGAGCCATGGCCACTGGGCCTGCGCGTCCGGAGCCTGTGCTCTGCAACGGGAGAGGCCACAACAGTGAGAGGCCCGCGTACCGCAAAAAAAAAAAAAAAAAAAAATCTATGCTGACAATCCCCAAGATTTCTGCCTGAAGAAAAGGTGAATGAACCAGGCAGACACAAATGACAAAGCACTGATGTAGTATACAGTTCTTTGTTCTCATGAGAATCCGTGGTTTCTGAGTGGGTGAAAAGCATTTGAAAATCATTCTGATGAACAGAAGAAAACTATCTTCTCAATGAACTTACTCTTATTAAAACCCATTTTCCGGGCTTCCCTGGTGGCACAGTGGTTGAGAGTCCGCCTGCTGATGCAGGGGACACGGGTTCGTGCCCCGGTCCGGGAGGATCCCACATGCTGCAGAGCGGCTGGGCCCGTGAGCCATGGCTGCTGAGCCTGCGTGTCCGGAGACTCTGCTCCAAAACGGGAGAGGCCACAACAGTGAGAGGCCCACATACCGCAAAACAAAAAACAACAACAACAACAAAAAAACCATTTTCCAACTGTCAACTGTCATAAATCCATCCATATAAAAGACCACCGTAACACAACGGGGAAAATGTGTCTCTAACTTTTGAAGTCTAGCAACTTCCCATAGGAAGTCCTAATCACACTTCCAATGGATGCCCTAAGGCATTATCTAGACAAGCACGTTTGACAGAAATATAATGCAAGCCATATGTGTAATTTAACATTTTCTAGTTGACGCAGAAGAGACAGACGAAATTAGTTTAAATAATATATTACATTTAACCCAACATATCCAAAGTATTCTTTCAACGTATAACCAATATATAAAGCTATTGAGATATATTACTTTTTTTATACTAAGTCCTTGAAATTTACTGTCTAGTTTACATGACAGTTCAAATCAGACACTAAATTTTCACTGCAAATACCTGATCTGTCTTTACAGTTCACGGAATTTACAGCCGAAAAGGTAAATTCGCACACCCAACGCTGTTCCAAATAAATTTTTAAAGATTTTTAATAACTGACTCAAGTACATTTTAAAATTCAAATTGATTAAAACTAAATAGGCCAAGAATTCAGTTTCTCTACTGCACTAGCCACTTCTAGTGCTCATAGCCTCACGGAGCTGCTAGTGACCCTATTGTACACGGCAGGTTAGATCCTGGGGCAGCGAGCACCGCACGGGGGGGAATGCAGGACGAGGTGGGACGCGATCGCACATCCCTTCAGAAACATCCTCAAGTCTGGACGGACGAGGGCTACAGATGACCCATGTTCCTTGTCCTTCATTTCTCCAACTGCAGTAGTCAGTCATTAGAGTCACCCAGACTGCCAGCCATTTACAGAGCAGGACGAAGGGGCTAGAGGTCCTTCCTGCCCCTGTACTCAGAGACAGTGAGCTCTCAGCACTCAGCAAAAATACACAGGAGTTTAGGCTCCATCAGGTCAAGTCTTTTACTGTCTTCTTCTGTGTCATTCTGTCTTTCTCTCTCTCTCCTTCTCCCTTTAACTACTCGACCAATTTCCCTGGGAGCTGAAAAACAAGTTCGTGCAGGACGTCACCCTGCAGAGTTTCAGCTCTCCTCCCCGACACGAACAGTCACTGTGCATTGCAACCTTTCCTCATCTGGGTCATTCCTGAACTTGGCCACAATCCTTAGGAGATGCCCAGAAATATAAGCCAGCTGTAACTCCTAAAGCTCTGGGGCACGTGGTTGAATACTGATTAGTTCTCCCATCTAGAACTCTGAACCACAAAATCGAGGTTCAGACTTCTCAAAAGATAGTGTGCCCTCATCAGAGGAAATGTGTATCTAATTAGACGAAAACAGAATTAAAGCAGAAAGAAAGCTCCCTAAGGAGTAAAAGACATGATTCAACATCCCTTGAGAGCAAGTCTGGTTCAGACCCGCCCTCACCTGCCTGACCTGACTCCACGCAACAGGTACAGCAGATGTTGAAAAGGAACACAGGCTCCCTAGGCTGTGACTGACGTTCCACCTGAAGGACCTTCTTGAAAGCAAGAATGTTCCATAAGGACCTTTGATAAGGCACATCCCCCTCCCCCAAATACTCAACCTCTTACTAAAACTAACCTTACAGTTTTAACGAAACTTGTACGTATCCTTTTACCAATGCTAACCGTCCTTATCTGCTTTCCCCTACTGGCAAGACTAGAAAACAACATAAGTAGAAGCCTGAACAAACAGTCCTCCATATCCTCCGCACTGATTCTTCCCTCTAAAACTACAAAAACTACAAAAAGTGGGGAGGTGCAGACCTGAACCTCAGTTTTCTCAGCTACAAAAATGGAGACAATTGTGCTCACTGATTGATAAGGTTCTGAGTAAAGTGATTCAGTTAAAATAGGTAAAAAGGCCATGCCATGGGCTTCCCTGGTGGTGCAGTGGTTGAGAGTCCGCCTGCCGATGCAGGGGATGCGGGTTCGTGCCCCGGTCCGGGAGGATCCCACATGCCGCGGAGCGGCTGGGCCCGTGAGCCATGGCCACTGAGCCTGCATGTCCGGAGCCCGTGCTCCGCAACGGGAGAGGCCACAACAGTGAGAAGTCCACGTACAGCAAAAAAAAAAAAAAAAAAAAGGCCATGCCAACTATGATGCTATTATTCTTATGCCATGGTTTCCAGAGCTTTCAGACCAAGGTCCAAAGACTCGTGCTGATTCACTTGCCCATTCCTTTCACCCAGAGCAAAAAAAAAAGAAAAAAATTAATATGCACTGTCTCACTACATTATACCCTTTTATGTACGAACATTAGACATTAGATCATTGGGAAGAGAAGAACGGGTACAATTTTCCTCAGTTCAGACTAGAAAACTACATCAGTCTAATTTCTAGAGGCTGGCCTCGAGTGTGTTACATCCAGATTACAGGACAAACACTGGTAAACTGGGAATCTCTGAATGGCCCTGAGTATCCTACGACCTAAACAAAAATCCCACTCAGTTCAAACCACTGTCAATATGCGCTTTCTAGTTCAATAAGAGTGTTTAGAAAACTTTTTATAGCTGACTGTAGGTTTTTTACTCTACCGTCCCGACCCAGAGCTTTTAGCATTTCCTCCCCATCCAGAGACTCAGCTGTAGGTCCCCCTTTGGGACTTCCCATCCTGCCTTGTGCCAGGTCAAGTCTCTCCAGCCCATGTTTGCCTGACGTCCTCAGCAGACCTTGCCCTTGACTTTGGATCTGGGTCTCCTCCTTCACAGTTCCTTGTTTTCAGGTCGATGATTTGCTACAGCCTGGACTTTCATTCTCCTGTGTCTATGTCCACGGCTGGGGGTCTACCTCACCTTCACGTGCTTCTCAGACCCCCAAACCACACTGGAGCCCGAGGCCCTCCCTCTCACCCAGACGGGAAGGTTGTCATTGGCAGAACACTTGGCCTGAGCAGGGGGCCTTGCCTGTCCTGCTCACCACCATGTCCCTCACACCCAGGGCAGTGCCTGTTGGCTCATAGCAGCCCTCGTTACATATTTACTGAATGAATGAATAAGCCTTATTAGACAATCTCACTCAGTGCATTTCTCGATGCCAACACAAACTCACCTCTGGTCCCGTGTTTTCCCCGAGGGCCATCTAGTGACTTTTGGACACAGTTTTAAGTCCAACTGTCTACATAAAAATCTTGCTACAAGCTGCCAGCACTGCCCTTCTCCTTTTCTTCTCCTCTCCAGGAGACACGTTCCCTGCCCTATTACCCAGTTAATGTGACTTGTTCTTAGGCCTTATTCCGGGTCGGTCCATGTTCCTGGAACACCTTCCCTCCAAGGATCCCATCTCATCAACTCTGCTGCCTCTCGAGAGACTTAATAATGAACTTATACTCATCCCAATGCGGCCATCATTCCTCAAAAATACTTTAAAGACACCTCTTTCGGGACGTTCAGAAGCAACTACAGGTACCATTTTATTGCTATTTCTTGGATCTGACCAAGAACAGTTTCAAGTATAGCTTGGAAGCCTTACTCATTGGACTTGATGACAAATGCTTACAGCTATGTCCACAATTTAACTCCCACCTCAAGGACCGAAGTTGTTCATTGCTCTAAGTATCTGTGAAATGTTTCTTTCCCAGCTCGACTAGAAGAGAGCGGGGACACAGACCGTGTCTGTGCTGTTAAGTGAATTCCTCCGTGCATGGCGCCTGATACACTGTACATACACGACTAACGACTGGTGAGTCAATGAACAAATGATCTGAAGGCCTTTCTAAAAGATTCTTCTTTGATTCAACAAATACATGTCTGGTACTGATAGATGCTGAGAATATGGAGATGAGTAAGAAAAAAAAAAAAACACCTCTGTCTTCTTTAGGAACTTAATGTCCAAAGGGGAAAAGATGACTTAAGGGGAAAGGAAAAGAAAGTATTATTTACTGTCAACCCTTATGTAACAGACACGTATCACATTTCACTGAAATTTCCCTGCAATCAAATAAGCATGACATTTAAATCCCTATTTTAAAAAGACTTAAAAAAATTGGGATTCAGCAACGCTGCATAACTTACATAATGGTAATAAGTTACAAGCCAGTCTTTGAACCCAGAGCCTACGGACAGCAAAACCTAGATCCTTTCTTCCTTGGCACAAGCAAGGGGTGTACAATTCAAGGAAATGTTTTGTCTTTTAAGTGACTACTTTTGAAACTCTGAAGGAGATACATTTACATGGATATCTGGGTGCTGGTATGGGTCTACCCTTTTTTAGCCTTACCCCATCCATACTATTCTGGAAATCATGTTAGGTGACTTTAGCCTTATCCCATCCATACTATAGGTGATTTAAGTCTTACCCCATCCATACTATTTTTAGCCTTACCCCATCCATACTATTCTAGAAATCACATTAGGTGACCAACCAACTCTGATCTCCCTAAGAAGTACTCCAGGGACTTCCCTGGTGGCGCACTGCATAAGACTCCACACTCCCAGTGCAGGGGATCCCGGGTTTGATCCCTGGTCAGGGAACTAGATCCCACACGCATGCCACAACTAAGAGTCTGCATGCTGCAACTAAGGAGCTGTAGAGCCACAACTAAGGAGCCCAGGAGCCACAACTAAGGATCCCGATAGCTGAAACAAAGGAGCCCACCTGCCACAATTAAAGAGCCCACCTACTACAACTAAGACCTGGTGCAACCAAATAAATAAATAAATATTAAAAAAAAAAATACTCCGAAGACCATCTCCCTTAGCTCTAGCTCACACGGGCATCAAGAAGCCTGAGGCTTATTCACTCAGAGGTCCATGACCCCCGATCTGTGCCAATGTTGGGGTGAAGGTTCTTTTAGTAGAAGTTGCCATGTGAATATAGGTGGGCCTACGAACACCCACGGAGGGGCAGGTAGACTAGGCAGCAGATAAACATTGGTACACAAGGAGCTGGAAGGAAGGAGGAGGCTTGGAAGCAGAAACCAGTGTCACTACAAGGGGCCAACTTTGGGACAAACATCACAAATGACCAAGACATCTGCTCATTCTTACTAAGTAGAAGATGAAAAATGGAGTCTGTCAAGTTTCATCTCAACGACATTTGAAAGAGACGAAAGATGTCATATGGTTATCACAAAAGACATTAAAATCTAGGGACCGTGTTTTCCCTTCCCTTAGATTTCTCCATTCAGTTCTAAAACTATTTTTGAGCCTACACAGTGGTGGTGAAGAGCTATAGCTTGGAGATACTCAGGCTTGTTTTGAATCTTGGCTCCTGCACTTACTGCATGACTCTGGACAAGTGACTTAAGCTCCCCAAACCTCAGTTTCTTCATCTATAAAATGGGATAATGATAACACTGGTTCTATCTATCTCAAAAGGTTGTAAAGGAGAAAATACATTAGAACTCAGCACAGGGCCTAGCACATAAAAAGCTTAACAAGCATCCATGACAAGAACACGTGCCAGCATGGTGGTAAATCTTTAGGACATACAGATACGCACACATACAAAGACGGTCATTTTTGAGGTGGCTTAGGGTCTCCATCTGTGGTAGGCTCAAGATATCACATAATTACACAGAGGACTGTGTGATGAAAGACACAAACGGTCATGTAAAACTACTGTCCATGAGAGAGCTTAAGTCACTATCAAGTGCCTTTGCAAACCATCTGTTTTCAAGCAGGAAAAAATAGGGAAAAAGGAAATCAAAAGACTCGATTCCAATAAAGATGCTGCAATAAGCGGAAGTGGCCACTGCTAGGTCTGCGTGTCCTAGGACGATCAGACAATCCCTGTCTCTGGATTGGGTAGATACTCGAGGAGAGAGAACTCAGTGTACTTTCTGTGACACTGTTACCCACGCTCTGCCCAAAGAGAAAACGTGCCTTTGCTTCTTTGGAGGAGCATGTGAGTGGCTACAGCTGGAGCATCAGGCCGAGCGGTCTGCTGAGCAGAGGTTTCCCAGCCGTCTGCCGTGAGGATCAGGGCAGGCGGCCGCCTCTCAGCATCAGCTGCACCTGGATTTGCGGATCAACTCTTCAGTATCCCGGAGCACAGGGCGGGTGGTGTGGGAGGCGCCTGTGTTGCTCTAATAATGAGCACATTTCGTTCCTTGCGTGGAGGTAACTGGTTCTTGCTAATGACACCTCTTTCCCAGTTGGTTGCATAAACACTCAGGGGTGGTGTAGCCCAGTGTGAGTCGTCAGGAGGAGGGCCTGAGGTACTTACTCAACCAGCGTGCACTCACTCTACCTGTAACACACACCTTTTCTGTAATCTCTGAAATTAAACAGAAGGGAATGGGAACGAGGTGAGGTGTCAGGGAGCATATGGTGCAGGAGGAGGGGCTAAGGGAAAATGAAGAGGCCAAGCAAATACATTCAGCACCTTCTATGCGCCAGATGCATAAGATATGATACCTTTCTGTTTCATAAATGAAGACGGCAAGTCTCAGTGAGCTAAAAGAACCTGGTTTTTCCAATGTCACACAACAAAGTGGGGCTAGAATCGGAATCAAGGGAGGTCAAATTCCAAAGCCACGATTCTACATTTTCTCCCCCAAAATGAGGCGTAAGGATCTTTGGCAAAATGAAAAGTGGTACCATGGACTCAGGGAAGAGAAGATGGTAAAAAATAGATTAGAAAGTTTTTGAAAGTTCTAGGGGTTCGCAAGGCGATTGCAAACCTGGAGTTGAGCAATTTAAATAGAAAAGAGCATATTCTGACATCTGGGATAATGCATTTAGGCCCAGGGTCGGGGTATTGGGAGAACAAGAGTCGCTTTAGATTGCCCAGAGGCAGGGAAGGGGAAGGGATGTCTGTGCGTCGGGTACAGCCAGAGAAACAGGGCAGCGGCCCACGCCTGAGAAAGCAGCACATTCGAAGGACGGATGAAGAAGACGAAGGGGTGGAGAGATTGATACTGAAAGGAAACTGTCCTGCTTGTGAGCAGAGCTTAGTGAAGGACACGGAGTCCATTTTCTTTCTGGCCTCTCCAGCTTCCTACTTCCTGCTTCTTTCCTCACAGCCAGTTTGAGCAGAAAGGGACCCTAGCAATCGAGACCAGCATCCTCACTTTTCAGATGGAAAATCTGAGACCAACAGAAGTATCTGCAATCACACTTCTTGTTTCAGAAATCAGGTAGTGATCAGTTCTTGTTTTTGTTTTTCACCATATTCTGTTGTAAAGAGAAAAAGGGCAGACAGGAGGAAAAAAACAAAACAAAAACAAACCACAACCAAGAAACCAGAATTTTTAACTTGTAGACACAAAGATATCCCTACTTATCGCGACCTTCCCTGATTCCATGGCCGTGTGCTTTGAACCTTCTACCAAGTGGCATTAAAGGTGTGCACTGCACTGCTCACACAGTACCTTCTAGGTCATTTCTAAGGCACCAGGCCAAGCTGAAGGTTAGGACGGCAAGGCCGAAGGATGTCTCTTTACGCAGGGTGACCCTCATGGTTGCTTTCTTGGATGATGCACCATCCTGGCTGACCTGGGGTGGAGGTGATCCCTGGGATGTGGGATTTCAAGGCTAAAACCAGGAAAGTCCCAGAGAAACCAGGACGAACTGGTCTCCCTATTGCCTTAAGGAGGGCCACATTCTCAACCGAGCTCATGGACCCATGTAGATAAAATGCGTTTAGCTGGACGTTTTAGCTGGTATGACACCAGCTAAGCGGTAGTTCACATTTCAAGTTTTTACAAAAAGAGGCGAAATGAAGATTAATGACTGTAAAAAGCCTTGAGCCCTGGGGGAGGAAGGTATTCTCAAAGTAGGAAGTGTTAAGTCCATAAAAGAAACAATATGAGAATGCAGTGGGGCTTTTTCATACCTAACAAGTATGACTAAATCTCTAAACACTTCCTGTTCCGTCCCATGTTTTTCTGAAATTTGCTTTTCCTTATTGGCCAAGAAGATAGAAAGAAAAAAACAAAACCATTCTTTCTTCTCATAAGAATAACAGTGGGGAATTTCAAAACCTCCAAAGACTTCTAAAGTTTAGCTCGCTCTTGCTGTCAGATAGAAATATTGTGGAGAAACAAACAGCCCTCATTTTTTCTCCATAGGCATCCTAAATTCTTTGTACGTATAATTTTGGGCAAGTAGAAAACCATCTGATTAGAAAAGACAAATACTTACACTTAAGTAGCACCCATGCATTCAGCCATCTAGTTGTATTTTCAATAAAAAAGTTTCTGTTGTCGTTAAACACTCTGACAGGTGCTGAGAATACAATGCTGAATAAGGAGAATACATTTTCATTTTAGTTTTCACAATCACCCGAAGATCAAAAGCTGGGTTTTGGGACTTAATCCTGATTCTTCTTATTGCAATGGAGAAAGCAAGCCACCCTAACATAAAACCTCACATTTCAATCATTTCTCCAGGGCAGTCCTTCCCAATCACAAAGTGCAGCAGTGCCCCAAAGGCAGCCCCACTTTCTCCTTTTCTGGGCCACCAAATACACAGGACGCACTCAGCCTAGAATGAAAGGGTGTAAGTCAAGGAAGGGGTTACACCAGGGAGCATGTCAATGGTTTCCCCTGCTCACAAGGTCAGCTTAAAGCTGTCCTCTACTCACATTTGAGAAAGGAGCTCTTCCACCTCTTCTAATCTCCTAGAAGCACGATTTGAATATAAAGTAATTTTCTAGGCAAGGCCAAATGGTAGCCCACAGAGGACCCTTGGGGGAGGCTTTCTCTCTGTCCACTTCCACTCTAATGCGTTGACTGCCATACCCTCCAAAGCAAAAGGGGGAAATGGAACCAAGCACACAAGTCCCGCCACGTTCTTGAGTAGAGAGAACTGCCGACACCAGTATCTGCACCCTAGGATGAAGTCTAGAGGACTTGACATGAAGGGTCATGGGAAGCAGAGCCCGAACACTGTCAGACGTCCACCCAGCAACACGGCCCGTCCAGGTAATAATGCCACCTCACCAAAGAGTCCATGGTCACTGAACTCAGCTCTCCCCCTGTGCTGCGATGGACCTTCAGGCCCTAGAACCCTGGGTCCTTCCTGCATGGGGGCCTCCTGGGAGCCTTAGTGACTTGTACTTCTGTACACAGTACGTTGGCCTCTTTGAGTTTAGCAATTCCAGACCAGGAGCCTTATTGGACTTCCTCTGTTTATATAAGACTCATCAAGCAGGTTATGCTGCTTTTCTGCCACTTTTCCTTCCAGACACCTCCCAAATGCCAAGGTATCAGGAAGCAAGAGAGGGGTAGGGTTTTCTCACCACAATCCCAAAGGCCTACAAAAGCATGTGGAAGCCACAGGCTTTGCCAAAAACCTGCTGCCGAGCCCTTCAGTGGTGGAGTATGTTTTTCAGGATGGTAAGGGAAGGGTTGTCAGGTAAGGTCAAAGTCAAATGTACGGTTTCTGTCGTTACTGCTGGTCTCTTTCCAGAGAGAGTAAAATGCACCCCTTGAAGCTGGCAGCAAGTCCTGTGCTTGCATCAATACTCATTTTCACTTGCATGGAAAAATCCCCCGCCCCATAGCACATAATAGGTTCATGAAATCCCCTCTTTATTTTGCAGATCTAGAAAAGGTGGGAGAGAGAAATTAAATGCCTTTGTGAATCAGCAAAACAAACAAACAAACACCTAGGGATAGAACCTAGGACAGCTAGTCTTCCAGCCTGGACCCTCACATCTGGCACACCACAGGGAAAATGGTTATTTTTTCACTACAAAAGAGATGACCTTCAACTTCAGGCATGTAAGGTACAAAAAAAATCTTGAAAGACACCAGTTATTTTGTGGAGAGGAGAATCAATAAACAGTAGCCCAGGGCACAGTTCTTTCCAGAGGTCAAGATGGTATCTAACCAAGGTCAAGACTGTAGGAACCAGAGGTCAGAGGCCACTAGCTAACCCCTGGTATGAGTCAGTCCTATTGAGACTGCCTCAAGGTCAAGGAGAGAATCCTCAGACTGCAAGCAATCTCCCCAAATAGGAATTGGAAACTAGCTATTCCTGTCGACCTCCTTTTCATTCATAGTAAAGGTTGCCATGGAGCAACCAGCTTAGATGCTGGGTGAGTCCCTTTATGAGGCATGAACCCAAACCTACCACTCTGCAATCCCACCCCCATCTGTTCCAAGATGGCAGAAGGAGTCTGCGGTTAAAGGCACAAAGCCTTTGAACAGGTCTTTGATCCTAACGCTCCCACCCACAGGAGCACACCCAGAGATCAGATAAAATCCGGAAAACACGGGCAAAGTTCAACCAACAGCTGCCCCTTCTAGGCCACGAACTGGCACACCTGGCCATCTGGCAACTGTTCCTTTAGCGGACCTTAACCTGCCTGAGCAGGAAGCAGTGATAAGGCTAAAGGTAGTTTATGTTCATTGCTGTGGTTTCTCACACTTGAGCAGAGCTCAGTCTAGAAACAGAACCTTAAACTGCTGTCCATCAGATCCACGGAAGGTCAGAGCCAAAAAATTAACAGAGATAACGTACACCAAGTGTTCTGTAAACTATAAGGCCCTACCTAACAATAGTCCATATAATTCTGTTGATATTAAACAGTGCTAAAAGTAGAATATTAAATTGTAAATAAACATCGATAACAGCTACGGAACAAATGGTGAGCGCAGGGCTGAGGACTTGAAGAGGCAGGTACAGGTGTTGGTTGCTATGTAAAAAGGCTCCATTTCAAAAACCTTTTAAAGTGGTCCAAACGTTTAATAAACGATAGATAAGTTTAAATGATTTCCTTCCATTATAAATGTCTATGGTCCAATTCAACAGTAAAATCAGTGCCATAATCATAACTTGGGGGCACCTCCAGGTGGCCTCAACACTAGCCCCATCTCCTTTATCACCACAAAGGATAGGAATCCGATTTTGTAAGGTGTAGACTGTTCTCTTGTGAGATGTACCCGTTCTTGCTAGCGTACAATCCATCCTGAATGAACATCCAGCAGTAAGTAGGAATCAACAGGCAACAGAAGCCTTTACACGAGCCCCAGTTACTGAACTACAGCTCACCGGATCTCGTAACTGGAAATAGAGCCGTTTTCTCCTGCCAAGGTCAGCTCCCGTGGAGTATCTGAGGACCACCTGGTCAGAGCAGCCTGCACACAGCTGTGGACCACCAGGCCCGTGGGCTTCTCCCCCACATGTGTGATGCAGCCTCTACAGAACATTCAAGACACTGATTCCTTCACTTTTTATCACGATGTAAATCAGGTGTATTCCCCACACTTTTAATCACGCCTCGTAACTGGAAAGCCAGCTCCACTATACGCTGGAGGCTATATATCTTCTCAGCTCTTCTGATTCCTTATTTATTCTGAGGCTTTAGAATGATTATTCCTTTCAAGTGACTTCATGCGTGACATGGATGAGGGCGATGAGGAACACAGAGACGTAAAATGATCGAAGGGAACTTGGACACCACAGATAGAACAGGAAGCCCCCAGCTACACTGCCCCTAAGGGGAGAGGGCCCTAAAGGATGGGTGTACGGGCTGCGGGCACGTTTGTGTCATACGAGGTTCCTTTCGTACCAGGCTCCCTGTTGGAAGAGTCAGACAAACGCCACGTTCAACAGCTTGTCATGCCGGTGGTGTTCATTTATTCTCCAGGGCAGGCTACCTCCTCAGAGCTCTGCCTGGTGTCCTTCCCCCGCTGCCTGTGCACGGTCTGCTTACCCTCCACACATCAGAGTCTGTCTCTTGCCCGACAACAAGTTCAAATCTTGGCACTGACATTTATGAGCTGTGTGACCCGGCACAAGGGACCCGGCCCCTGAATCTCAGTTTCCTCGTCTGTAAACTGGAGATAAAGATGCCAATCTTGGAAGGCTGTGCAGATTAAATGAAGTCGTGTGTGTGTGTGTGTGTGTGTGTGTGTGTGTGTGTGTGTGTCAAAGGCTTCCACCTCAGAATTACACAACGTCTGGCACACAGGAGGCATTGGCCTTCCTCTCTCTAGCCTGAACTGATCCTTACTTTCCAATTACTTTGTGTTCCTACATTATCTCCCCACTTAGATTGTGAAGAATCATGCCGTTTTCATCTTTCCTACCCACCACCCGAGCCGTGTGCACAGTGGGTGCCCAACCTGACAACTGCGGCCCAGGGTACTGAACACATGGATCACTTCCCCCACTTCTCGTCACAGCTGGTAATGTTTCCTGAGGAAACTACTGTAAGTGCTGGATACAGCTGATCTCCCCTGTGACCCACCAGGACCTCATGCCTCTTCTTCTAACACACCCCTTTGCCACCTGGAATGCCCTTAAGAACTCTCAGAAGCCAAGTTATCCATTCATTTGATCACTTCTTTTTTTTTTTTTTTTTTTTTGTGGTACGCGGGCCTCTCACTGTTGTGGCCTCTCCCGTTGCGGAGCACAGGCTCCGGATGCGCAGGCTCAGCAGCCATGGCTCACGGGCCCAGCCGCTCCGCGGCATATGGGATCCTCCCAGACCGGGGCACGAACCCGTATCCCCTGCATCGGCAGGCGGACTCTCAACCACTGCGCCACCAGGGAGGCCCCATTTGATCACTTCTTGAGTGCATTTCTCTCGAGGACACTTGGTGAGCCCATAACCATTTCCTGGGTACATACCATGTGCCAACGAGAGGCACTGTGGATCCACACTGGTACTCGGAAATGGTAAGACATGATGCCCCCCTACGCTTGAGGCCACCGAAGCGACTCATACGGATAGATAATACACACTCAAAATAACACAGAAAACCAGACACTAAGAGAAGCGTGTATATGTGAGTCCTGTGGGACAAAGAAGAGGAAGTTGTAATTCAGCCTGCAAACACTAGTCTGAAATTTTTTAAATATATACTGCCTTTGAGATGGACCTTTCACACACGTAACCTTGTTGAAATAGGAGGTCAAAAGGAAACCCCATCGTGGTCTACTACAAAACAGATCAACACTTAAGACAAATGTCACTCCAGAGAAGCTCTCAGGATTGCCAGGTCCTTGTCAGTACCTTCTCTCATGTTAGGCAATGTGCAATGCAAAACAAAAGAATTTTCCTGCAACTCAAATGTGGAATTCTGTCCAATCCATTCCACCCATATTCACAGCGTGGGATGTTAAGTATTTAGCACCAGACTAGGTATTGAGTAAAGAAAAGAAAAGAAATATAAGTCTTAAAAACTGTCTGCCGATTCCAGGCAGCAAACGGATCCTGGAGAAAAGATGTGCCCTGACAGTAGGTGAACCTGATGGGGAAAATGGGCAGGAAGCAGGCAGCAGCCAGTTTACGATGGAAGAAATGCATGGCCATAAGACTCCAGTCTTCCCAGATGGAAAGTTGGAGAACCCGAGGGCAGGAGGACAAGGCCCACCTGTGTGGACACTGGAGTAGCCCCACCTGAAACCTTGGTGTCATACAATAAGGAGGGTCTCCCCTACCCAGATTCATGCTAACGCAAAGTGCCTGGTGAAAAGCAGTGTGGGAAGGCTGTGAAGGTCGCGTGCATGGACCACAGAGCCAGACAGGTTCCACGTCTAGCTACGCAACTACTACAAATGCCTTAATGAACTGGCTAAGCAGTTAAGACTTTCTTCCTACTTCCCTAAGGCTTATCATTATTTCTCAGGTCCCCCCCCGCCAACTCTTTGTTCTTGTACCAACTTGACCCTCTGCTGATACACAGAGCAGAAGTAAAGGCGTCCTGAAGGGCAGGTCTTGCCCGTCTCTGTACCCACCCCCCCCACTAGGATGTAGCAGAGGGCCCGGCACACAGTAGCTTCTCGATCAATGTTTCTGGAACACCCGGTCATGGGTCAAGCAAAGGGAAACAATGAGAAGACGGACCCCTGAAACATCACATAGTTTACGACTCTCCCCCGGGGGTAACTTCCCCCAGCGCTAACTTCCCCCAGCGCTGACTGGCACAGATCCACCCACGTGATCGGCTCCAAATACCGAAGATCCGCGAACATGCGTGGAAGGCTGTATGCGGAAACCTTAAACCCTGCCGTAAGCCCTGGCCACATCGACTGTGCAAAACTAGCCCCCATCAGGAACCATCTGAGGGAAGGAAACCCAAGCTGCATGAGTAACCAGAGACCTGGGCGGCTGACCTGCTTGCGATCTGGAAGCGGTCCCAGTGTAATGGCAAGTTTAAACCAGCTGTAACCGGGCGACACCTGGCAACCCACTTCCCTACAAGACCAAGAGTCAGGCTGACCGGTGGCTGACCAGCAGCGGGGCGCGGGGAGCTGCTGTTGGGAAGCACCAGCCCCATGGGGTCAGGGAGCACAGGGTAGCTTCAGATGGCCAGCTCTCACTCCAGGGACCCTCGGGAGTGTGGGCTCCCCCTTCCCCAACCAGGGGTCCCACAGGCTTCCTGGAGGCTCTCAAGGACATCTTGCCTTATCCCAGGGAGGACCTGCTGAAAAACTTTCATTTCACTCCAGGTAGCAGCCAAGTAAAAGGGGAGCTTTGTAGACGGTTGGTGATACCACCACCTCGCCTGGGCGTACGGGGGCCTGCATTTGGGGGAAGAAAGGGCAGAGGCTAAACTCACCACTGTGTTGGTCAAGGAGAAGCAGGAGAGGATAGAAGGACCAGAAGGGAACCCTGATGGATCTGTAAGGATGACAGGATTCGTGTAATAAACGCTCACCAAACTCCTACTGTGTGCCTGGTACCACCCTGGGACACTGAGACAAAGAAGGGGGTGGTCCTCAGAGATTCAGACTCTGGGAGATCACACTTGATGACAACAAATGTGTATTATTTTCTCTTGAGAATATTATTAATGTTGTTACAACACTGATTATGGAGATCACGAGAGAATGGGAGGCAGGTAGGAGGGGAAGATAATAGAAAGAAGGGAAGCGGGAAGCAGGAAGTGAGAAAAGGAGAGGCTTGTTGTGCACATTAAATGGGATAATCCTTGTACAGGGCTTAGTCAGGCTCTGGCATACAGTAAGTGCTCAATAAATGCTGGCCACTGTATTCACCGTCATAGGGACCTACAACTGCGTCGTGCTAGGCTACATTGAACATATACGATACGGCGGGCAATCATCTAAGTAAGGGCTTACCTTGTGTTAATTCATTTAATGTTCCAGCCTATGAGATAACAGTATTCCCATTTTATACATGAGGAAACGTAGATAAAGCGATTATGTCAGCTCCAACTACCCAGTCACACAACCGTCGGGTGAGAGTTGGTGGTGGGGGGTCAGACCCAGGTGTCTGATTCCCGAGTTCATCTTCTCATCCACGACACCCATGGTTCTCAAGGTGGAACCTGGGAACTTTTGAGATTTGCAAATTCTTGGTCCCAAGCAGACCCAGTAAGCCAGAAACTCTAGGGGAAGGGCCCAGCAGACTGTTTTTAAGAGGGCTCTAGGTGACTGTGATGAACACCAAAGTTGGAGCACCACGCCATTCATTACGGTATAGTGCTTCTCTGTACAGTGGCTAATTTAAGGCGGATAATAACACACCTCTCCCTCACTGGGACTGGGCTCGCCTGGCAATGGGCAAAGGTCAAAATACTTGGGTCGTGCAATTCTCTCCGATTAGGGAGTACCCTGGGGTCGGGGCTTGGGAGAACAATCTCAGTGGTCCTTATTTTCAGAGAAGTCGATTTGGTTTCTCTGATTCCATCCTGTGATGTAAAGAGGAGAGGCGAGGAGTGGGTGAGAATCCCTGGATATTCTTAGGATGGTTTAACTCCTTCACAGCGTGGGGTCCCGAAATATCTACCACTGGATTAAAAAGGGAACTTGAAAGCTTTGCCTCTAACGTGTTAATTTAGCTTCTGACAATGCACTGCAGGTGCATTGAGTTGTCTGTTCTTTTCTCTGAGAGTTAATTCAGTGACTCACACCGACCATCCAGTGGGTGGATTAGCGAAGCCTTGTGCTTCTCGTCCCCGGGAGCGGCCCAGCTTTTGGCCATTTCACTGTTCATTAGCACCTCTGCTGAGGATAGGCAAGGAAGAATGAAAGGTGAGGAAACTCAAGCTGGTCAATTTTTCTCCTTGTTAGCAGTTCTGGTGAAGACTTGGTGGGAGGAGAATTGTTATTGGCTAAAATGAGACACAGGGATGATCTACAGGCTCTGAATTTCCATGCCCACCCCCCGACACGGTCAGGCTAGCCTAACTTTATAGTGTAGCCCCATCGACAACTAAATAGAAGCATAACACTCAAATTCTAGAATTTGTACAAAGGTAGCCTGTGATATCTTCTTGCTTTAAATTATAGCTTTTGGGCTTCCCTGGTGGCGCAGTGGTTGAGAATCTGCCTGCTAATGCAGGGGACACGGATTCGAGCCCTGGTCTGGGAGGAGCCCACATGCCGCGGAGCAACTAGGCCCGTGAGCCACAACTACTGAGCCTGCGCGTCTGGAGCCTGTGCTCCGCAACACGAGAGACCGCGATAGTGAGAGGCCTGCGCACCGCGATGAAGAGTGGCCCCCGCTTGCTACAACTAGAGAAAGCCCTTGCACAGAAATGAAAACCCAACACAGCAGAAATAAATAAATTAATTAATAAACTCCTACCCCCGACATCTTAAAAAATAAATAAATAAATAAGCTGAATGTTGAAAAAAAATTATAGCTCTTAAAAATGCCAA
Organism: Hyperoodon ampullatus; assembly: GCF_949752795.1. Lineage (NCBI taxonomy): Eukaryota > Metazoa > Chordata > Mammalia > Artiodactyla > Ziphiidae > Hyperoodon > Hyperoodon ampullatus. The sequence continues at coordinate 94,064,305 of NC_136924.1, forward strand.
GGTCATGGACAATTTTGATGACAGCTGGAAAAGCTCAGAGAAGTGGTCACATCTCCATAGATGCCATTTTCAACAGTTGACTTTTCCCACCTTTCTAACTTTCCCTGACCTAACTGAGTACATGCATCTTCATGCTCATAAGAAAAAGAAACCGAACATGAATTAGGCACCTACTATATTCTAGGGTGCCAGACCTTCTGCTGGCTACCTTAGAAACATCATCGCTTAATTCTAAAATGACTTGGCAAGAAATTTTTATCCTGACTTTATAGGGAAAACCAGAGAATTGAAGCTCCAGTAAGGGCCAGAGCGAAAATCTGAACACAGAGCTGTCTTCCCCGCCCCCAGAACCTATGCTCTTTCCACTATGTAAGTCAGCCTCTGTTAATCACAAACACCTACTGTACAGCACAGGGAACTCTATGCAATATCTTGTAATAACCTATAATGGAAAAGAATCTGAAAAATTAAATATATATATATAAAATGTAGCTGAATCACCTTGCTGTACACCTGAAATTAACACAACATTGTAAATCAAGTCTACCTCAATTTAAAAAAAAAACCAAGTCAGGCTCACGGATAAGATTTTTTACATCCACACAGAACTGTCTGGGACAGTGCTCTCAAGGCTTATTTGAGGGATGCTTGTGCTAAGCGCCCCTTGTGACTAAAAAGATGAAGCCCGTACCTGAATGCCCTAATAGCATCCTCAGAAGCCCCTCATGATGTCTTCAGATATCTACCTTTCCCCTTCCATCAGCTCTAATAAATCCGCTTCCACCCCTTTACCCTATCTGTCCAGACAGGCACTGATCTCGTTCACAGCTTCAGGTTGGTGGCAGATCAGGCATTTCCTGCACAGCAGAGGCCTGAGGCCACGGTGGGAGAGGAGGTCGGAAAAGACGCCTTCACTTCCTGGATGACTCAGCGCCAGCAAGTGTGCCAGGATGCCCATGCAGCCAAAGCCATGCCCTCGGTGTCACTACCTGGCCGCTTCCCCTTTCAGGGAGGGAAGGACCTGAACCGTCCAGCGTGAAGGCAGACGGGCGAAAGGGGAAAGAGGCTCCGTTCACAGTCTCCATCCCTATCTTCCCTCCCCAGTGTCTGCTCCTAACCCAGTGCCCAGGTTTTAGCGCCTGAACTTGCCTTTCTCCTCCCCAAGCCTCGCCGGCCAGGCTGCCCTCTGCAACTCTGCCCCAGCGCCCCCAAAGAGCCACGGCACCTCAAGTCTCTCACTGGGAGAAGCTCCGAGGCCTCTGCGTGTTGGCCAGAGATAAATTCACCTTTATTCAGCATCCTGTAAACTCGCAAATGGGCTTGCTTCATCACTGGGCATCTGGTCCTTTCTGGCCTTCCCTGGTGAGTGACTTACTCTCAGTGCAGGAAATACGACAAAAGCTGGTCCTTCAGGAAAGAAAATCTCTTCCCTCCCCTGTCCACAGCACTCATTGTCTCCAGCACATTCTAGTCCGAGAAGATCAGTATCTTTCATGGGTCTCAAGTTTGTTGGGATTTTTATATGCATTACATTGCCCAAAGAGGTTGTAAAATAATTTGGGGCAAGGACCCTCTTTTCTTCACCAAAGAACATCCATAGGATGCTGGACGGCCAGGCAGGGCCTCCTAATTTGAGATGCAGGCCTCCTGCCTGGAGCAAATGGATCCCAGACTCCAGGGAAGTAGGTCCCCGTGGCCCCAGCTCAGCTTCCTCTCCCCGTGGGCTCACCAACAGGGCAGCAGCGTGGCCAGCCCTTGGGAAGCTTCAACATCCTTGAGTTCATCTGGTCTGCTGCCAGGTCTGGAGTTGCCAGAGAAATCACACTGACTGCCCTACCAGACTGGATGAAACACTAAACAAATGCACCCTGCCTGGCATCAACCGCTGCAGGAAAGAGAGGGAAGTGCAGACCCTCGGCAGTTCCCGTCTGAATGACTCTTTCTGAATCACAGGGCAGGGATCAGCCGAGGGCCCTCACATGACGGGGCTGGAGAGTCAGGTAGCCCCCAGAGAAATGCCTGCTAATTCCAAAGTACAATCCTGAGCACCAGGCTGGCTTCCCATGTGCAGTTCCAGAGGACCTGTGCTTGTCTGGGCCTGCCCGCGCCATCCTGAAATCCTTCATAACTTTCAAGCAAGGGACCCTGCGTATTCCTTTCGCCCTGGGCCTCACGGGATAAGTAGCCAGTCCCGCCAAGCGCTTCAACTTCAGTCAAAGATGCACTGCAAAACACCTAGTAAGTCTGAGAAGCCGTGCCAGGAGAAGTAGGGTGTGACCAAGCAGGGTGTGAGTGAGGCTTCGGGCTGGCAGGGATGAGCTAGGAAGGATGACCGCCCTGTAGAGAGGAGGGAGCACGGGGTGCCCGGGAGGAGACAACGCCACCTGCCGCGGTGGCGCCAGGAAGAGCTTCTCAAATACACATACTAAGTACTGCTCCCTTGGGAGCACTATTTTTTGGAAACTCTCCCAATCCACCTCAAATCTTTGATTATGGGCCTCACTTTCTCACCCTCTGATTTCTACAAAGTCTGACTTTTCCCTGGTGTTTTAAAGAAGTAGCTCATTTTAAAAGCTGGCCTTCCATTGGTTTGTTCTTTTCTCCTCACCTGGAGAGAAATGTGCAGGAGGTGAGGGCTGTTGGGATGGAGAGGACACCACTGCCAGGCTGTTAATCCTCGGCTGCACGTCCAGACTCTGTCAGCTACAGAGCTGGCAGCGGCCGTAAGCTGTACGGGGTCGAACACCACCACGTACCGGGACGTGGACCAGGACAACAGGGGGGAATATCAGGGCCCCTCACAGTCTAGGGTCTGGCTGGGCGCCAACTCCCCAATGATCATCAACAACATCAAACTACAGGAGGAGAGCCGTCCCCAAGGGTGTCCTCTACAAAGTGGCCTTGGGCGAGCTTTCCCAAGTTTTTCCAAAAGGAGCCAAAAGACAAAGACACTGCTTCTTTGAATGCTTCCACAGCTGTCTTGTGATCACCTGCAGCCATGAGGTTAAGCCTTTTATTAATGTCCTCAGACACGACAGCAAGAGACGGATGGATGCTCCTTACTCCACACCCGCCCTGCCACCCCCATAGCATCACAGTATTACACTACAGGGGAAAGCAGCTATGTCCTTTTCAAAAGGGCAGTCGCTCTCTTTAGTAGAAGGAAACATTCCAGAGCACCCCTGCCTATCACTCCAGTCTGTCTTAATCCTCACACACGGCCTCTCCTCCTGAACCATGAGATCAGCAGGAAGCAGAGATGTTTTACGGGCTGTGTGTCACTCAGCGCTGCCGACTCGTCCTAACCAGTGATGAGATAAGGGACCCCAAGCAATCGCCATCAAGGCTGGAAATGGGGTACCCTGGGTTCCAGGTCTGTCCTTTTTCGGGAAAGCGGAGCTGGGTGCCTGCTTCTTGGCAAAAGGAAGAAAATGACGTTGGGCAGATGCTGCCGTATTTGGACCAGGAGAATGTTAACGTGCAGCAGACGGGGACAGCAGGGACAGGCAAAAGAAAAGTTTTTCCCTGAGGCCCCGGGGAAGCCCTCACCTGTGCACCCTGAAGGCCGGAAGCGCCCGCGCCACCTTCTGAAACACCTGCTCAGATGAGAGCCTGCTGCAAGCCACGCCGGCACTTTCATCAAAATCCACAGAATTATTCTAGATATAAGAGATAAGGAATCTGCACCTACACATAAGACGGGGCTCAGGGGCTGAGCCCTCTATGGACTTTGTGCCACTGCCTGAAAGCCACCAAGGTGTTCTCAGAACTGGACGGCACGGACAGGTGTTGAATTACTCAATACAGGAAGAAATAAGCAAAACCTAACAGCCGCTCTGATGGCTTTTCTGCTCTGATGGCTCTTCCACTCAACTGCGTAAAAGGAAAATCCAAGAATCTCAGAGCTGGAAGGGAAGAGGGATCCTCCTGACTGGGTCCACTGTTTCACAGGTGGAGAAAGGGGATGTGGAAGGTAGGTAAGCTGGCACGATGAGTCTTCCTGAGCATCCTCAGAGCAGGCCCAGACAGGGCACAGAAGAGAGAAACCAGTTCTGCTCTGCCCAAGTCTACCAATTTCAGCCCCAGATGGACCAACTTCCACCCAACACTAACATAAATGCCAGTGCAGAAACTGAGGCAGTCTATCTGGAATGGAGACTACTTGTTCAGGGCAACTCATCTGGGTGGCATAAATCAGTACCAGTCACCAGATCACGGCCCTGAGCTCCCAGACCTCCACCTAATTGGGTCCAAATGGTCTTAAACACAAGGGTAATAAGCAAACTGTTGCTTTCTTCAACTTTTCAGTATCAGACCCAGAGTGTTCAGCAAATTCTCTTTGACCAAGATTGCAGGCTTAAGACAGCTAGGTCAAGGGTCACTGTTCTTCCCTGGGCTCCCCTATTTATGTGAAGAAAGAACTGCTGAATATTTATTATTAGAAGAAAGCTAATAAAGAAACCCGATAAAAATTCTCTGATCTAGGTTAGTTTTCCCCTCTTACACGTCAGATTTTTTAAGGAACTCAAAGCCTTTAGTACTTCCAAAAGTCATGTTTTGTGACTCTGACCAAAGTTAGAGAATCAGCTGTCACAAATCCCCAATTCATGATCATCAGAGAGAACAAACCCTTGTCCAAAAATAAGAGCAATGGCTGACCTTCCTTTAAAAGATCAGCTCATGGTCGGGAGTGGGAGAGAGCGCTGACTCAGGAGCCGGCGGGGCACAGCAGTGAAGAACACAGCTTAGATGGGACAGACAGACCTCCAAATCCCAGGTGTGCCTCTTATGAGCTGTGAGTTAACCACAGGGTCACTTAACTCGCTGGGGTGAGTTACATAATCTCTGAGTCTTGGCTTTCTCATCTTTAATATATTTTTTAAATTAATTTATTTATTTTTGGCTGCGTTGGGTCTTTGTGGCTGCTCAGGCTTTCTCTAGTTGCAGCGAGCAGGGGCTACTCTTCGTTGCGGTGCGCGGGCTTCTCATTGCGGTGGCTTCTCTTGTTGCAGAGCACGGGCTCTAGGCACACGGGCTCAATAGCTGTGGCTCGCCGGCTCTAGAGCGCAGACTCAGTAGCTGTGGCGCACGGGCTTAGTTGCTCCGCGGCATGTGGGATCTTCCCGGACCAGGGCTCGAACCCACGTTCCCTGCGTTGGCAGGCAGATTCTTAACCACTGCGCCATGAGGGAAGCCCCACTTTCTCATCTTTAAAATGAAAATACCAAGGCTTCCCTGGTGGCACAGTGGTTGAGAGTCCGCCTGCTGATGCAGGGGACATGGGTTCGTGCCCCGGTCCGGGAAGATCCCACATGCTGCGGAGAGGCTGGGCCCGTGAGCCATGGCCACTGAGCCTGCGCATCCGGAGCCTGTGCTCCGCAACGGGAGAGGCCGCAACAGTGAGAGGCCCGCGTACCGCAAAAAATAAAAAAGAAAATACCTAAGTGAAATAAGTCAGAGAAAGACAAATACTGTACAGTCTCACGTATATGTGGACTCTAAAAAAAACTGTAACTCGTAGGTACGGAGAACAAACTGATGGCTGCTAGAGGCAGGGGAGGGAGGGTGAGGATGGGGGAGGAATGTGTGAAGGTGGTAAGAAAAACAAATGTCCTGTCATGAGATAAGTAAGTCCTGGGGCTATAACGCACAGCACGGTAACTATAGTTCACAGTACCGTATTGTACTGAAAATTGCTAAGAGAACAGATCTTAAAAGTTCTCATCCCAAGAAAAAAAGAAAAGTTTGTAATTGTGTGTGGCGAGGGCTGTTAACGTATGGTGGTGATCGTTTTGCAGTATCTACATATACCAAATCATTATGTTGTACACCTAGAACGAATACAACGTGATATGTCAATTTCATCTCAATTAAGAAATAAAAACGTAAATAGAATGAAAATAGCACCACGTACTTCATAGGACTGTTGTGAGGATGGAAGGAGGAATGCAGACAGTGTGTCTACAGACCCCCTGGTACTCAAGGTATGTCCAAGAACAGGGAGCTGAGCTCCAGTCCTGGCTCTGATGGTCACCTGATAGCTCGGTCTCTTCCTCTTTATCTTCAAAATAAATAATCATTAGGATCTATCTTGACTGGAAGCTCTAAGACAAGGAGGATGCTCAACTCTATGTGATCCAGTCTATCTTGGCCAATGAAAGAAATGACTTACAATAATTATCTAACATTGTACAGTTTTTAAAGCACATGCTCAGAAAATTACCAAATGTTGTCACCCCAAGAATTCCTACTGGCTTGCATTAAATAACAAAGACAGACATCATCTTCCACCTCTGAAAAGCCTCTCAAAACTATCTCTACATTTTACGTCCGCCTGCCACTGCCCAAGATCAGGGCCTTGGCACGTAACCTGGAGCATATCTGTAATCATCTCTGCATTGGTTCTGATGCTGCCATGGTCCCCTTCCTCCAGTCAAATCCACAGCCATCAGTGTTCCAACACCTTCACTGCTTTCCAGATGCCTTCGCTGTAGCCCAACCTCAGGAGCACGCCTCCCTTACCCTGTGTTCCAACCACTCACTTTCCCAACGCAAAGGTCCCCTGTTCCCTCTACCAGGAAGTCTGCTCCGATCCCCTAATCTGAAATAATCACTTCCTCCTGACCTTCCACAATATTCTGTCTACATGTCTACATGTGTCTTACACCACTGACCATTTTTTGCCTCAAGTTATAATTACTCACCTCAGTGCCTATCTCTACTGCTGGACCCGAAGTCGTGTTTTTTCCATCTTTGGTTCTTAGCCTCCTGAGCCATGTCAAGCCAGCCACGCATGTAATAGGTAGTCCATAAAGTCTTACAGAATTATTACTTAATTGGTTAATTGGTTTCAGCAGGCTCCTAATCAAATCTATGCTTGAAGAGAAGCAGCAGGGCTGGGTAGTTAGGCAATTCATTATCACAACATCTTTTCCATCACCTTGGAAAGCACAGAAAGCTGGAGGGAAGTCCATGAGACAGTAAGCAGGAGGCTGGTTAAGTTTTCACTGGGAGCAGGGAGCAGGGAAGAGCAGCCCTGCTGATACCTGTGCCCAGAGCTCTCTTCTCTGCCTTCCCTTCCTTCTCTTCCTCTGTCCTCTCTCCCTTATCACCTCCATCTCCTTCTGACCTCTGATCCATTGTTCACTCAATAAGTATTTAGTGAGTGCTTACTATGTGCAAGGCATTGTTCTGGCACTAGGAATGCCACCAAATGAGGCCACTAGCTTACATTCCAGAGCAATGCATTTCCAACTTGTGTCATCTGAATCATCCGGGGATCTTGCCAAACAGCAGAACTGGACTCAGGGGGTCTGGGGTGGGCCCAAGCACCTGCATTTCTAATAAGCTTCTGGGTGATGCTGATGCCACCAGTCCATATTCTCTGTAGAAAGGTTCTAGACTAGAGCAGTGGTTCTCAACCTTGGCTGCACACCTGGAAATCACCTGGAAAGTTTTATAAAATACCGACGCCTGGGCTTCTTCCCCAGAGTTCTGATTTAATTGTTCTGGAGTGCATTAGGATTGTAAAAAAAAAACTCCCATGGTGATTATAATGAACGTCCAAGATTGAGAACCACTAGTGAGAGGTATAGATAGAAAATAAATATTTATTTCAGACAGTACTGTGATGGAAAAAAAACTAAGGTAAACACAACTGAAAGTGAGAGATTATATTAGTATATGAGGTGATCAGGAAACACCTTTCTGAGGAGGTGACATTTGAGCAGATACCTGAAAAATGTGCAAGAACAAGCCATGCCGTTGTCTAAGGGAAGGGCTACAGGTAGAGGAGACAGCACGTGTAAAGGCCCTGAGGTCGCCGTGTGGTTGGCGTGTTTGAGAAACAGCAAAGGAGACTAACATACAAATACAGGCCCTAGGAGGCTTCACTGAAACAATAATTTACAATCATTGTAAAATAGTCAATCCTAATGGGAAGTCTAGGCACACGAGACCTGAAGGAGTTCAACATGAGTAATGCTTTAAATCTAAAAAACACTCTGAGATGGGCAAATATCTGAAAGCAAGGGAAATGCACGTGGATCTGTTAGGTCACTTACTCATCCCCAAGAAATGTATCCAATAAATATTATTATCCCCATTTTAGAGATAAGTGACCAGAGGCTCAGAAGGGCATACTCACGTGCCCATGACCGTAAAAGGGCGAGATTAACTCCAGTCTGAATGACCTCAAGGTCTGCTCTCTTTCCATGATAAATTCATCCCACACTGGGTTGCTCACCTTTACTCTCACTTCACACGTGCTCCCACCTTGGGCAGACTGGGAGTTGGGTGGCGGGGGAAGCAGGAGGGAAGGGGAGAAAAGTTCAGGAGGTAAAGGAGGCCCAGAGAGAGAAGCTGGAAGGACAGCGGCCTCCCCCCACACGCCTTCAGCTCCTGACTATTCACGGCTGATGCTCGTAAAAGCCCTGGGAGCTCGTGAGGGTGAATTTTACAGGTTGATATGGCCGGGCCACTGCACCCAGCTACGTGGGCGAATAGCAGTCTACATGCTGCTGTGAAGACAATATTTTAGATGAGATGAAATGTAAATCAGTGGACTATGAGTAAGGCAGATTATCCTCTTTCATATGGGTGGGTCTCATCCAATCAGTTGAAGCACTTAATTAAAAACAGACTGGCAGAAACTAACACACCATTGTGAAGCAATTATACTCCAATAAAGTTGTAAAAAAAAAAAAAAAAAACAGACTGAGGTCCTCCAGGAGGAGGGAATTCAGCCTCCTATTGTCTTCGGAGCTGCAACATCAACTCCTCCCTGGGTCTGGCCATAGAGATTTTGGACTTGGCAGCCTCCACAAGTGCATGGTCTCATTCCTTAAAATAACTCAAGTCTGTCTGTCTGTCTCTCTATACTTACACACACACACCCTATTGGTTCTGTTTCTCTGGAGAACCCTGATTGATACAGATGGCACGGCCAGTAACATCATTCCCATTTCGGATGAGAGGATGCATCTCTGAGAGGCTTCCCGAGGTCACACTTCTAGGAAATGAAGGACTGAGACTGGGGTCCAGGTCCTTTACACCCCTCACAGACCACTTGTATAGCTGGCATTTCACCTTAAGTCTCAGACCAGATTAAAATGCTACAACTCTGACCATACACGGAATGTTTTTAATAGCATTTTTATCCCTTAAAACAGATTGGGTGGATGAAACAGGGAATAAGGCAAATAAAAGGAAAGCACTGCACTTTGCCTACAGCTGGTACGATCACTGTCCTTCGGACTCCTAGGATTGCTAAAAAAGTGAGACAGGAGGGTCCCTGTTTACCACAGTTTAAACCTTCACCCGAGGATTAACCAAAGTGCTTTTTTAGGAGGCTTCCTTGATGGGCTGGAAAATAATGATGGGAAATTAACACAATCACAGATGCCACACTAAAATTTCAGGACTGAAAAACACCCAAAAGGGGTTGGGGTTTGCTGGAGCCTTGACAAAACAGGAGACAGAAAGTGGAAAAAAACAGAGAAAAGTGATTCAGTGATGCAATTCCACCCACGGCGGGTAAGGTTGGGAAATACCGCACAATTCTTCCTCAAAAAATGTTGATCAAAATACTTGTTCAAAAATAATGATGTTGAAGAAAACAAGGAAATGACATATAAATCATGACTTCAGATGAGTATTCCTCTATTTTTTACTCGTTTTTGAGTACTTATGAGCATGTCCCTAAAAGAACCCAGAAACCATTGTGAACCTTGTATGACCGGTGTTTTGAAAATACTTTAGGGAGAAATGTTTGGGAAGTCAAGAATGCAGCAAGGATGTCCCACAGAAAACAATGGCATCCACAAACATTCTCTCTCCCTTGAAAAAGGAATTTGGGATCAGAAACAGTATCCCTTCTCTCCCGGAGAGTCCAGGACAGAGGGAACCAGGATATATGAAGGAAAAAGAAGGGAAGTATTTTAAAAACAGTATTTCTGACATACACACACTATTAGATATAAAATAGATGACGAATAAGGATCTACTATATAGCACAGGGAAGTCTACTCAGTACTCTGTAATGACCTATATGGGAAAGGAATCTAAAAAAGAGTGGATATATGTATATGTATAACTGATTCACTTTGCTGTACAGCAGAAACTAACACAACATTGTAAATCAACTATACTCCAATAAAAATTAATTAAAAAAATTAAGTTGGGGCTTCCCTGGTGGCGCAGTGGTTGAGAGTCCGCCTGCCGATGCAGGGGACATGGGTTCGTGCCCCGGTCTGGGAAGATCCCACATGCTGCGGAGCGGCAGGGCCCGTAAGCCATGGCCGCTGAGTCTGCGCTTCCGGAGCCTGTGCTCTGCAACGGGAGAGGCCACAACAGTGAGAGGCCCACGGATGGATAGATAGATAGATAGATAGATAGATAGATAGATAGATAGATAGATAAATAGATAGATAGATAGATAGATAAATAGATAGATAGATAGATAAATAAATAAATAGATAGATAGATAGATAAATAAATAAATAAATAAATAAAGTTGTGCAAATATATAGCAAAAAAAATAAAGTTCCCAAATAATATTTTATACAGTTAAAAGAAAAAGAATATTTCTACACTTAAATGGAGTAACTTCTGCTGCTTCTGCAATTAGGATGGAGAAACGAACCTCGCAGGTAGAGAGACTCCTAGGACTCCTGGTGGATGATGTCCTTCTCTCGAGGCACTGCTATCACTGAAAAACTGAATGAGTCTCCACGAAAGGGTGGAGCGGACTCCTTGAGAACCCGTTTTGGAAACTGAGTTGTGTTGGACCATTTCACTTCTTACCAGACGGGAAAGAGAGTTAAAAACACTGAAGAAACAAGAATAATAGGTGGAGCCAGTGTGGGAAAGCTGGGGGACACAGTTGGGAACAAAAAAGAGAAAGGAGGGGGAAGACCGAGGCCAGGCTCCGCTCTCCGGGGTCACCCAGATCCCCGGCAGGGTGGGCAGACCTTTCATACGACTTGCCCAGCTCGATCAGTTAGCAGATCCCCGGCAGGGTGGGCAAAGCTTTCATACAACTTGCCCAGCTCGATCAGTTAGCAGCGGTTATCTGGAAGGGCACCGTGGTCATTAGCCACATTTGCCATGGTGCTGGGAGGGAGAGGAAGTGCCAAGTACCTGCTAGGCCTGGCTGCGGCCTCGGACCCTCCAACCTAAGGGGTCCTCACCTGAGTCAAGTGAGGGGTCGCCTGCTTTCAAGGGGCTGCACTACAGTCTTGGGACCTGTTTAAACACAAAGTAGGGGTGGCTTTCTTGGTGTGACCTCAGGGGAGGCTCAAGACCCCACCCGCCCCTCATCATCCTAAAGGCCCCTACAGAACTTCTCCTAGGGGCTCAGGAATTGTGGCCACAAGAAGGCTGCTGTCAAAGGACCAGAGCTTTCCAGGAAGGGCAATAAATTCCTACCAATGAGCTCATTAGCGTGGATCAGCTCCTCAAATGCCCAGGCTATCAACACGCAGAGTACAGGGCCCCAAGGCAGTGGGCGTATTTTGACAATAGCTCTATTTTATATTTTCAGAGTACTTACCAATTATAATGTGTTTAAAAGGCGGTAGGAGCGGGACCTCTGAGCTCAGACTGCCTGGATCTAAGTCTCACTTCTACGACCTTCCTGCTATTTTCCCACTGCAGAGTGAGCACGACGACAGCACCTACCACCTGGGATTGTTGCTGGGAGGATAACATGGGCTAAACAGGTCAACAGGCACCTCGATCAGTAGCTGGCACAGGGCGACACATCATAAATACAGACTGCCCACTGCCCCCAACCCTCGGAGAGGTGAAGAGGTGGGCTCAGAGAACTTAAGTGTCTTTTCTGGTGACAAACAGAACAAGATTTCACGTAGAAGCTACGGAAACATGCAGGTATGGTTTGCACGTGTGCCGGGAAGGGATGGATGTACTTGGGGTTGGGGGAGGGAGGTAGAAGAGAGTATCTGAGTGACCAGAGAAAGCCAGCGGACTTCAGAAGGGGACACAGCACTAAAGAGGAGACAAGGGACTTCCCTGGCGGTCCAGTGGTTAGGACTCCACGCTTCCACTGCAGGGGCCATGGGTTCGATCCCTGGTCAGGGAACTAAGATCCCACATGCCACACAGCATGGCCAAAAAAAAAAAAAAAAGCTAAAGAGGAGAAAAGAGTACTCCAAAATCAAGGTTTCTCTTCCATGGCCTAGGTCGGAATCAGACAAATGCTTTCCCAGCGTGTGACTAATATACTGCGGCTTTCCTGATGTAAGAATACTCTGCTCGGGCTTCCCTGGTGGCGCAGTGGTTGAGAGTCCGCCTGCCGATGCAGGGGACACGGGTTCATGCCCCGGTCCGGGAAGATCCCACAGGTCGTGGAGCGGCTGGGCCCGTGAGCCATGGCCGCTGAGCCTGCGCGTCCGGAGCCTGCGCTCCGCAACGGGAGAGACCACAGCAGTGAGAGGCCCGCGTACCGCAAAAAAAAAAAAAAAAAAAAGAATACCCTGCTCATCAATTCTGTAAGGCTACCGACGTGGCATGTGGAGAAGTGTGATGTGCTGTATTAGTCAGGGCTTTCCAGAGAAACAAAACCAGTGGCATGTGTGTATACACATAGGAAGAGATTTATTTTAAGGAACTGGCTCATGTGTTCAGAGGCTGGCAAGTCCAAAATCTGCAGGGGGGTGCTGGAGACCCAGGCAGGAGCCTATGCTAGAGTTCAAGTTCACAGGCTGTCTGCTGAATCCCCTCCTCCTTGGGGGAGGTTAGTCTTTTGTTCTGTTCAGGCCTTCAACTGATTGGATGAGGCCCACCCACATTATGAAAGGCAACCTACTTTACTGAGTCTACCGGTTTAAATGTTAAGCTCATCCATTAACACCTTCACAGAAACATCCAGAATAATGTTTGACCACATATCTGAGCAGTGTGGCCCAGCCAAGTTGAAACATAATATGAACCATCACGTATGCCCTTGTTGCCTTCAGAGATTCCGTCTCACAGAAAATTATGAGATGTCCGATGAAAACATATGAGTTCTACAAAGACTTTCACAAGAAGTTTTTTTCAAAAGAAGGGCAGGAATAAAACCGACCAAATTAAAGATGGTTAGTAACTCAGGTGGGAAGGCAGGAGGGTTCATTTTATCGCTCTGCTTTGGAACTCACATATCTTCTTGTGTATATAGCAAATAGTACATAGAAGAGAAAGGGAGAAGAACCAAGCCTTCCGGCCATGTAGTGAGGCCCGCACCTCAATCCAGCCTCCTGACCCCTCCTGAACAGCACTCTCGCCTTCTCTGATCATTCTGTCTCCTCCATCCATGGGCTGATATTCTAGATGACTCTTCATGTGCTTAGCCCTTTCCTTCTCAAATGGATTTTAAGTCCCTGAAGTTCTGGGGCAGTTTCTCACAACATCTTGTTATTCTCCCAGGGAGTCTAGCCGAATGTCTGAGTAACTCAATAAAAACTCACTGAGGGCTGCAAAACAAGGCGGGCGGGGCAAGCGTAACAAAAATAAACCAGCGGAAGAGCGGAGCTGCTTGAGGGGTGCCCGGTTTCAGCTGTATAGAAGGTGTTAACAGCTCCAAAAGTTGGCTGGAGGGTCACATGCATGATTTTTACATGCCTAGAAGGTATGTAACATGCCCACCCCACGTGGTGTTCCACAAATGGTACCTGTGTTAATCAGGATAACACAGCAAGGCCTGTAGATGGGGATACACACAAGACAGGTGGGGCCTCTGAGATGTCCAGATCGCGAGCAACCAGTGGGAAACACCTCCCAGGGATGTGGAACCGCAGCCCCAAGTGTCCTTAAGAAACATACCATGGCACCATAGCCAAGTGCCCAAGCAAATTTCCGATCCTTCAGCAAGCTTCCTGCCTAGTCCAGTCAGTAGCTGGGAGGCAACAGGACTCCCCGAAGAGCCAGCAGTAGGAGTGTGCTTTCTTCAATCCCTAGTCCACACACTTAATTTTTCTCGTCAGGACTCCGCAACCCTGAACTCCAGCTGCCCCCACTTGTCCCATGAACCCTAGCTCTGGCTTACTCCGATTTTGGTTAAAGGAGATCAAGGCTGTGTGTGGTGGTGAGCGCCCCCCCATGTGGGAACCAAATGTTAGCCTGGAGAAGAAGTATAGCTTTCCGTGTGTGCTCACCGCAGAGCTGGATGGGGATGCTTTCTCTACTCACCGAACTCTAGGGGATCAGGTTGGGAGAATCATAAATACAGCTGCTGAGAGAGGATTGGATAGACTTCAAGTAGCTTATAAATGGATCCTGTTCAAAGGTCACTGAATATACTATAATTTAGATGGAGAGAAGGCTGAGATTAAAATTCCCGTAGCCGTGGTCTAAGTCCAGTGTCATCACAATGAACAGGCGAATATGGCCCTGGGAGGTGACACAAGCAGCTTTGTGCCACATCAGCTCACCGGCAGGGTAAGAACCAGATCCAGGTCCCTCCCCTCCATGACCAATTCTCTTTCCACCATGCTGGACTCTAGGATAGCTCATTTTGGCCACCTGCCACAAATAGGACTTGGAGTTTGTGTAAACCGGCACTGAATCAAAAAAAAGGTCCAGATTAGATCGCACAAATCTATATGAAGGAGGCTGAAGGTCAGTAATTGAGGGGAAAAGAAGTCTCGCCTGACACTCAGAGAAGGAACCTCGTCAGGGCCAACCCAAACTAAGACCCTTTCGTGGACCCACCCCTAGGACCTACGCATTGGCTCCAACGATCCCCAAACTTCTCACGTTTAGAAGAAAACCCTCCTTCAAGATGACAGAATTCTCAACATCAGCCTGCTGCCTGGAACCAGAGGGAACAAACGAGGGCATGAAAGGGACTGTTGGAAACGCAGGGCACAACTGGAACCAAACGTCTGTGTCCAGCTCCCGTGGGGAAATCCTGCAGCTCAGAGAGGGCGTGATTCCCAGGGACGCAGAGCTCTGGGCTCAGGAAGCCACTTCTCAAGGGTGAGCTGCCCGCTGGCAACCCCCCTCATGGAGAACCAGGCCCCACAGCAGGATTTCTTTCTTTCGCTTAAGACTACCCTTTCGAGAAGCAGGGGACGAGAATTTTTGTTTTTCCTCAGCAGCACATTTTTTTTTTCACCTCCAGCCTCTTGGACACCAGGGCTCTTCTTCTGGAATCTGAAATTGAGCACTCTTGTTTACTTTCTTACTAGTTCCCTGAGGTTTGATTGTTGATGTCTCGCAAGTTGCTGATTAGCATTCTGACCTCAGTTCCCTCTTCAGAGTCGGCCAAAGGAGCCCGAGAAGTTAGCCGCAAGCGCTCCCTGGGAACAACAGGCCCTTTCTACAAAATACAGGTTTGTCTTCCTTTTCAGACACACAGGAGTTGGTCCCTTGGCGGATGGGCCTCCCAGACTGTGCAAAGTGTTCACTGGAGAGCCCAGGGCTCCCCAAACAAGAGAAACCAACTTGCAGACCCCGTGTCCAACGGGGTCAAGGTGTCACCCCGATTCCATGTATAGAACTCGAAAGGTAAAACATGTGCCCCATCAGAAAGCAAAGAGGTACAGCCCCGGGGCTTCCCTGGTGGCGCAGTGGTTGAGAGTCTGCCTGACAATGCAGGGGACACGGGTTCGAGCCCTGGTCTGGGAGGATCCCACATGCCGCGGAGCAACTGGGCCCATGAGCCACAACTACTGAGCCTGCGCGTCTGGAGCCTGTGCTCCGCAACAGGAGAGGCCGCAACAGTGAGAGGCCCGCGCAGTGCGATGAAGAGTGGCCCCCGCTCTCCGCAACTGGAGAAAGCCCTCGCACAGAAACGAAGACCCAACACAGACAAATAAATAAAAAAAAAAAAAAAAAAAAAAAAAAAAAGAGATACAGCCCCGGATGCAGTCGACCTGGAAACACCTGGGTCCTAGCAGTCTGGGCCTGGAAGCGCAGCTGGGCTGCGGGAAGCAAGCCTGACAGGCAACTCTGCCACCTTCACCCCCTGTCAATGTAAGAACTCCTCTGAGCTCAGTCCACGTCAGACTCACTCCCTCGTCTGACCTGCTCTCAAAAGACCCTGCTGTTTCTCTAGCACTTAAACTTTAGGTCAATAGAAAACAGTGCCTGTCTAGGTGAGGCCTGGGCAGCCTAGAAGGTACCGAGGCCTCTCCACCACCGAGACCCAGAGGACACGGATTCCCTATGTTACTAATAAGGAAGAATGAATACTCATTCGCCTCTAAAGTTCACAGCATCAGGTTCTCTACGCTTTTTTATTTGTCTTTGGGACCGCTTCACAAGAGCCCATCTTGCACTGCGTCTGCCTTTGCGGTGAAAAAACGTGGAGTCTGGTCCCTGCTCTGCCCTTTACCAAACCGGGCGACTTAACCTCTTTGTGCATCAGCTTCCCCGCGTGTGCACAAGGACAAGAAGAACGCCACCCTGCTTTTCTCACACGGTTACTATCAGGATGGAACCAGATAACAAAAGCAAATATTTTAGAAGCAGCTTGACAAATGAAAGGCGCTGTTATTCTCATTCCAAGGGCTCAGACGCAGGCGCTTCGGCAGAAGGAACACTTGCTCCTTGCCGTCCCTGTTCTAAAGAGGTCTTGGCAGGGGACCTCAGAGCCACTGCAGCCCAATGCCATCCAAGGATGTGTGAAACCATGGGAGATCAGGGATGGCTTCAAAACATTGGAGCCCCACTGCTACAATAAGTCTCTCAGAATGATTCTGGAAAAACCCACAGGCTCAAGGCTCTCGTTGCATTTCTCTGTGCTTCTATGGTTATTAAAAGCACTTAACACTGGTCAGAATGGCCATCATCCAAACGCCTACAAATAATAAATGCTGGAGAGGGTGTGGAGAAAAGGGAACCCTCCTACACTGTTGGTGGGAATGTAAATTGGTGCAGTCACTATGGAGAAAAGTATGGAGGTTCCTTAAAAAAACTAAAAATAGGGACTTCCCTGGTGGCGCAGTGGTTAAGAATCTGCCTGCCAATGCAGGGGACACGGGTTCAAGTCCTGGTCCGGGAAGATCCCACATGCTGTGGAGCAACTAAGCCCATGCACCACAACTACTGAGCCTGCGCTCTAGAGCCTGCGAGCCACAACTACTGAAGCCTGCGCACCTAGAGCTTGTGCTCCGCAACGAGAAGCCACTGCAATGAGAAGCCCGCGCACCACAACGAAGAGTAGCACCCACTCGCCACAACTAGAGAAAGCCCGCGCACAGCAACGAAGATCCAATGCAGCCAAAAATAAATAAATAAATAAATAAAAATAGAGCTACCATATGATCCAGCAATCCCACTCCTGGGCTTATACCCAGCCAAAACTATAATTCAAAAAGATACATGCACCTCAATGTTCATAGCAGCACTATTCACAATAGCCAAGACACGGAAGCATCCTAAATGTCCATCGACAGATGATGAATGGATAAAGAAGATGTGGTACATACATACAATGGAATATTATTCAGCCATAAAAAAGAATGAAATATTACCATTTGCAGCAACATGGATAGACCTAGAGATTATCATACTAAGTGAAGTAAGTCAGAGAAAGACGTATTATATGATATCACTGATATGTGGAATCTAAAGAAATAACACAGATCAACTTACTTACAAAACAGAAATAGGCTCACAGACATAGAAAACAAAACTTATGGTTTCCAAAGTGGAAGAGGGAGGGATAAATTAGGAGTATGGGATTAACAAATGCACATCACTATATATAAACTAGATAAACAACAAGAATTTACTGTAGAGCACAGGAAACTATATTCAATATCTTCTAATAACCTATAACGAAATTTGAAGCTGTATACCTGAAACTAATGCAATATTGTAAATCAACTATAGTTAAATTAAAAAAAAAATTTTTTTTAAAGCACTGAAATGCAGGCAGCTGAACAGACTCCCAGCCTGCCTTCTCATGGTGAAGAAAGCACAGAGGTAGCAACAGTGTGGTAGGCTGACGGGGGTTAGAATTGTCTCTTGTGGCCTTCTACTCTTCCCCTTGGAATATTCTTCTGGCTAGGAGGGAATGCCCGTGGTTCAAAATAATTTCCCTGGAAAGCTCCATCAGCACGGGACAGTTGGTAAGGTGAATTATTTGGATGTGGGTGGGACTATTTGTTTGTTTGAGAAGAGGTGATTTTTTTTCCCTTGTTTTAATTTTATTTTGTTTTGCCCTTTTGTTAATATGTGAATGGTTTAAGTGAAGCATCCCAAGATCTGGGACTTCGTGTCCTTAAGTTAGACCACAACAGACCAGACTAAATCAAGATTTTTTTTTGGCTACTCAGGACAAGAAGTGTCGAACAGTCCAAAGCATAGAGGCAGTTCGCCACAAAATCACTCCATTAGCTCAGTGCAGATAATCTAATCTAGAGTGGCTCAGAAACCATCTGAAGGCCAGGGGCAGAGAATATAAATACAGGAGTCAGATGCCTGAAACACACACACACACACACACACACTCCCAGATGACTTACAAACCAGGAAAACTAGGTTTTTAGAGAGGCTTTGGCTGTTTTCGAAAAAATTTACAGACTTTATCAGTGGCATGTCACTGCGAATTGCTTCCCAGAGTTAGTGTCTGGGCACTAGCCCATGTTGTCTCCTGTTTTGTACGTCACTATATGTCTCCTCGTTTTAGCACATTCTTACCTGATGCAGACGCAACAACAGGAGAAAAGGCCTCGTGAACTCACTCTCCTTGCCCGTTCCTTCCACTCTCATCCCCCTCCCCCTTCTCTTTAACCCCAGGCGAGCATCCCGTCCAGGAGACCATTACCCACTGACTGGTCTTTGTAGCACTTTTCTCCCCTTGTCACCCCTCTTCTCCCCCACCGGGGCACACCCTCAACTCGTTCATTCATTCAACCACTATTCTTTCTTTTTTTAATTTTTATTTTATATTGGAGTACAGTTGATTAACCATGTTGTGCTAGTTTCAGGTGTACAGCAAAGTGATTCAGTTATACATATACATGTATCTATTCTTTTTCAAACTCTGTTCCCATTTAGTCAACCACTATTCTTGAGTACCTACCACGTGTCAACATTGTGCTTGATGCTAGAAAAACAGTAAAAAACAAAACAGACATGGTCCCTGTCCTCCTGGTGTTTACCTTGTAAGGGTGAGACAGACAAAGGAATGAGGGGGAAAAAGAAGGAATATTTGCAAGTTGTAATCATTGTTAAGAAGGACACAAACAAGAGTGAGATTAAAAACTACAGAAGGATACAAATGAACTTACTTACAAAACAGAAACAGATTTAGGCTTCGCAAACAAATTTATGGTTTACCAAAGGGGCAAGGTGGGGGGAAAGGATAAATTAGGAGTTTGGGATTAACACACACACACTACTATATATAAAATAATCAACAAGGACCTATTGTATAGCACAGGGAACTCTACTCAGTATTCTGTAATAACCTAAATGGGAAAAGACTCTGAAAAAGAACAGATACATGTATATGCATAATTGAATCACTTTGCTGTATACCTGAAACTAACACAACATTGTAAACCTTCCAATATAAAATAAAAATAAATTTAAAAAATGAAAATACTACAGAAGGAGAACCTGAATATCCTTTGGGATGACCAAGACAGCTTTTCTTTTTTTAATGTTCAAAACCTTAGAAATACACATTTATTTTGGGTGTTGACACTTATACTCACAGGGCAGTCAATGACCCATCTAATCCTAAACTCTCCTTCTAATCTTAAAATGGAAAGGAATTACATAATTGAGATCCTTCAGTCCAAATCCATCAGGAAGCTCTCCAGCTCAGCCCTCCTAGCCTCCAGGAAGGAAACTCATCACCTCCCAGTGGGTGGTTACAAGGCATCCTGCTAGGCTCTGTGGATCATTCAACATAACTCCCACAACTTAACATGCATTTCCTTCCATTTAGTGCTTCTTCGGAACTTAAAAAATTTTTCTTTGATTAGTCAACTGCACAGTGAAAATCTGGCCACTGGATTAAACCCTCCAGAGGGCAGAGTGTGTGGTTTAAACGTCTTGGTATCATTCACACAGGTTTGCCTGTAAATAGTCTTCCATTTTTTTTTATATTGAAGACAACTAAGTCAGCCCGTTTTGATCCCCCAAATTTCTCTAAACTTATCTCTTAAAATCCATCTCCTACATCTTTTTTTTTTAATTTTTATAAATTTCTTTCTTTATTTTTGGCTGCATTGGGTCTTCGTTGCTGCACGCGGGCTTTCTCTAGTTGTGGCGAGCTGGGGCTACTCTTCATTGTGGTGCGCGGGCTTCTCACTGCGGTGGATTCTCTTGTGTGGAACACGGGCTCTAGGCACGTGGGCTTCAATCGTTGTGGCTCGTGGGCTCTAGAGCGCAGGCTCAGTAGTTGTGGCACATGGGCTTAGTTGCTCTGCAGCATGTGGGATCTTCCCGGACCAGGGCTCGAACCTGTGTCCCCTGCCTTGGCGGGCGGATTCCCAACCACTGTGCCACCAGGGAAGCCCCTGTCCTACATCTTAAGTTGTTTTAATCTCACTCCTCTTGATTCTCTATATTTATACACACTTTTAAAGCAGTGACTAAAACAGGAAAAAATATTCTAATAAGGAACTGACTAATGCAAAGGTTAGCAAAAGGGTTATTTTCCTTGAAACTCATTTTATTTTTAGTATATTTCAGCACTTTTTCCTCAATCAGCTTTTAGTCAACTAATGACTCTGGGTATTTTCTTTCAGTACTTGTACCAAGAGGTATTTTCCCTTTCTGTATGTGAATGTTTGGGGCCCTCCTGACATATCACTCTTTTAAGAGTACTGACTGCTGAATTCCATTTTCTTTAATTTTCCAGAGTAATTGCTACCATTTTATGACTTAGAATATACACTGCATATGGGCAGGGACTATGTCTTTTCCTGTTACGCTGGCTTTCAAAGCACTTCTTGAAGAGCTGAGTTTTTTGCGGACCATTAGAGAAGCTCTGATGGCCGTGCCACTGATTTTTGAGCTTTGTTCTTCAAAGTTGCAGTTTATTCACTCATAAGAAAGCTTGAGTTCTTCAGTTACCAAGACATCACAGGGTGAGCAGAGAGCATTCCCCATGCAGCTTGGCCCATCTGTTCTAATTAAGGTTATATTCCAACTATTCTGTGTGTATTACATACAATCTTAACAATTGTATCTTTCTAGGTGTTAGAGCCCATGTGGAAGACTATTAAAACTACGCCCCCCCAAAAAAAAAACCTACACCCAAAAGTGCATTACTGAGTAGCAAGCCTGGAGGTCGGAACCTGTCCAGTTGTCCTTTATAAATCAATCTCTTCTTGCCACTCTGGTTACAATAAGAGCTCTAAAGGAAATTTGACAAAAACAAAACTCTCAATTGGCGTTGAAATGATAAGGATTTCAGAATATTAAAAATGGCTAGCTAGGTGGGGCTGGTCCTACGAACTCTGATGTCAACAAACCCGACGCTACTGACCATGAGCAAACTCTTGTCTGTGGCTGCCTTGGTCCAGGCCCTCAGCATCCCTTGCCTGAAACATTGCAACCACCTTGCTACCCCACTCCCCATGCCCACAACACACACACTGCTCTCCAATCCCCACCTCTCCTACTCAGATCCATCTACCACTCTGTCAACCCACGGATCCAATCGGGTCAGTCTAACTACATGAAGCGGCCAACTGTTCCCCCGAACCAAACTCCTCAGCATGGTGTTCAAGCTCCTCTAAGTCCCCCACCATCCTCCCACCCCCTCTGCTTTCTACATCCACAGCCCTTGGCTATTCTTCCAACAAACCACACGTTTTCACTTGCCTTGGTTCAGGCTATTCATGGAATGCCATCCCTTATTTCTCTGTCTTGAACACCTATTCCTCCTTCAAGGCCCATTTGAAATATCACCCTTCTTTGAACTTTTCTTAAATTTCACTCACAGCCCTCAGCAGATGAGCGGATCCCCTGTGGTACCTTTTCTAGCACTTAGCACATGATACTGTAGTTAGCAGCATATAGAGTTGTCTCCTCCAGAAGACTGTGCAATCCATCTCTGGTCAGGGGACTTCCCTGGTGGTCCAGTGGTTAAGATTTCACCTTCCAATGCAGGGGGTACGGGTTCGATCCCTGGTCAGGGAGCTAGGATCCCACATGCCACGCGCAGCCAAAAAACCAAAACAGAAGCAAGATTGTAACAAATTCAATAGAAGACTTTAAAAATGGTCCACATCAAAAATATATATATATTAAAAAAAACCAAAACTCTGGTCAGAAGTAGAGCCTCTGGGCTTCCCTGGTGGCGCAGTGGTTCAGAGTCCGCCTGCCGATGCAGGGGACGCGGGTTCGTGCCCCGGTCCGGGAAGATCCCACATGCCGCGGAGCGGAGCGGCTGGGCCGGTGAGCCATGGCCGCTGAGCCTGCGCATCCGGAGCCTGTGCTCCGCAACGGGAGAGGCCACAACAGTGAGAGGCCCGCGTACCGCCAAAAAAAAAAAAAAAAAAAGAAGAAGTAGAGCCTCTGACACCTCGTAGGTGCTCATTTGTTGCTCTGACATTAATTGCCTCAGTTTTGCTACTCAGCTCCCCAGAAGAATATCATTCAGGCAGAACAGGGCATGCTCTTAGGAATGTCATTCTAGGAAAACGCCAAGGATAGATCTGGGAGAAAAATCCGCTTCTGGCTGCAAAAACTAAAAACACTGAAACTCTCAAGTCTTAAAAAGACAACGGCTGACTTAACGGAATGAAATTCTGACACACTACAACATGATGAACCTTAAAACGATGCTAAGTGAAATAAGTCAGTCACAGTACGATTCTACTTATACGAGGCACCTAGAATACTCAAATCCATAGAGACGGAAGGTAGAATGCTGGTTACCAGGGACGCGAGAGAGGGAAGAAGGGGACATTCTTTTTATTTTAATTTTTAAAATTTTTTATTGGAGTACATTTGATTTATAATGCTGTGTTAGTTTCTGCTGTACAGCAAAGTGAGTCAGTGATATATATACATATGTATATATTTATATATATCCTTTATCATATCCTTTTCCATTATGGTTTATTTCAGGATATTGAATACAGTTCCCTATGCTATAGAGTCGGACCTTGTTGTTTATCTATTTTATACATAGTAGCTTTTATCTGCTAATCCCCAACCCTTGATTTATCCCTTCCCAACCCCCTTTCCTCTTTGGTTACCGTAAGTTTGTTTTCTGTGTCTGAGTCTGTTTCTGTTTCATAGATAAGTTCATTTGTGTCATATTTTAGATTCCACATATAAGTGATATCATATGGTTTTTGTCTTTGTCTGACTTACTTCACTTAGTATGCTAATCTCCAGGTCCATCCATGTTGCTGCAAATGGCATTATTTCATTCTTTTTTATGGCTGTGTAGTATTCCATTGTATGTGTATAAGGAAGGGGCATTCTTGTTTAACTGGTACTGAGTTTCGGTTGGAGAAGATGAAAAAATTCTGGAGACGGATAGTGGAGACTGTTGCATAACAATGTGAATGTAGCTAGTGACACTAAATTGTACACATAAAAATGGTTAAAATGGTAAATTTTATGTTATGTATATTTTACCACACTTCTAAGTGGGGTGGGGCAGAGACAATAGCTGAGAGTCAAGATAATTAAAATGTAAAAAACATAGACACATGAAGGATAGTAGATACAGTAGATTTGAATCTGTTCACAAACTCTGAGATTCCAGGAATGAGGGCATCCCCCTCAGAGCCTTAAAATGTAAGTTTTAGAAATAATGGTTGGAAGCCCTGAGTTCCACAGTAAGAGTATATGGAATGTACTTTATACCTTTCACTCAATTCAATCAATATATTTTGAGCACCTCCAGTGTTCCAGGCCTCATGCTAGTAGGTGCGGAAAGATAGCCAAGGTTTATAAAAACAAATACAAATGTAGTCTAGGAGAAAGTCAGTTCACGGAAGGTTTCCAACAAGGGTTCAGGGAAGGCAACTTCATAAGCATTTAATGAAGGAAGTTGGATGCTGACCCTGGTCCATTTACACCTTTGCATCCCCACCAGGAAGTGAGGAGGGGGCACTTGGTATGGTCCAAGTCCTTCCAGCTGAAGGACTCTGCCATCCTCCATGCTATGGAATATATATATATATATATATATACTCTATAGCATAGAATATAGAATATATATTCTATAGCATATGTATGTTATATATATATATAAAACAATATGTAATGCATGCTATATGACATGAGGGTGGCCACAACACTTTGGATGTTTGGCTAGATCTGACCCAGTGTGACATTTTCCCCTCCTCTTGACCTCTATCTGCAGCTGCTCCATTCTGCAACTCATGAAAAAAGCTCAATAATCAACAAACCTTCTCTGTATTTTATTTCCCCTCGGTATTTATAGATTTTACAGTATCTTGCAGGATAACTCTCTAGTTTCCAGAAATACAGAAGAAATACACACGGAACTGGATATTTTTACCCTACATTCCAGTTTCTAATACTCCAGTCAAACCTTGCCCATCTCCCAACAAGATCCATCTACATAAATAGTTTTACAGGGTGAAGAAACAGACCTATTCTGCCTTTTCTAGATTATTGGTGTTTTATGGAATAATAAAATGCAAAATGCTGAACTCGAATGTTTTAAATGACTTAATATGAACATGCTGTAGTCTATCAGCTTTGAGGAGTTTGTAAGTTTGGTTTTTTGGATGTGTATGCAGCAAATCCCACTAAATTCTGGTTTCCTTCAATTTGTCCCATATGTCTTCAGGAAAATGAGAAAGCCTGGTTCAAGTAGAAAAGAAAGAACATTGTCCCTCCGTTTTATTAATGCATTCTTAAAGAAACACCCTATTCCAAGTATCCCTTTGCAATACTGCAGTGATTTAAGTATCTGATAAAGGAGAGGGAGAATTCTGAACATGAGTAGCATTATGTTCTAATGCAAAGATCTTCAAAGTAGTAGTACTATGGCAGGAATCCTCCTGCCTATGTTCCCACCTAGGTATTTTCTGTCTGCAAACCTTAGGCAGGTTATACAACCCCTAATCCTCAATTCCCCTACCTGTTAAATAGTTTAGTAATAGTTAGTTAACCTAACTCAGAAGGTTATGCTGAGAACTGAACGAGCCTGTGGGGGGGGTAAGCTCTGAGCACATATCTGGTGGGCAGTAATTGTATAGAAAATGTTAGTTTTGGTTATTAATCACATTGTATTCTTACTCTAATGCAACCACTGGCTGCTCTGCAAATTTCTGGAGCTTCTTAGTTCTCCCTGCTCCTACCTTCCCTTACAAGGGTAACAGGGGGGAAACTGAGGTTACATCCATAATGAAATTTGAACTGTAGGAAAACATCAACTCCCTTGCTAGTTTTGAAGGGACAAGTTGCCATGTGTGGGGTGCCTGTGTTGGGAGGCCCACAAGATAAGGAGCTGAGGGCAACCTCCAGCCAACAGCCAACAAGAAACTGACACCCTCTGTCCTATAACCGCAAGGTACTAACCTGCAAACAGAGGCAGATTCTTCCCTAGTCAAGCCTCAGATGAGACCACAGCCCTGGCTGACACATGAATTGTGGCCTTGTGAGACCCTAAGCAGACAATCCAGATAAGCTGTGTCCAGATTCCTGCCCCACAGAAACTGTGAGATAGTAAATGTGTGTTGTTTTAAACCACTAAGTTTGTGGTGATGTATTATGCAACAATAGAAAACTAATATTAATATGGGGATTGGGAATGCCAGCAGATACACACAGTACAAAACAATACACACACACACACACACACACACACACACACACACACAAGGATTCCTATGATTTAATGTCACTGCTGCGGTGATTTAGCTTATTGGAACACTATGGTAGGAAAGGACAGTAAACCAAGGTATTTAGGAGCAAATGGGAACAATCTTCTCCACAGAGACGGGGTATGGAAAAAAAAATTACAGCTTTCTGTGGCATTTCACCAAACGAGTAACAACCAAAAGGTTTTGTTTTCAATTTACTTTCAAATTAGGTAAGTCAGCCTTTCTGGAAACCAAATTGGGCAAGAGATTTTGTCAAGGTCCAAATCCTCTTGCCAAATTACATTACCTTATAGGCATGATTGGAATCTCTGGGGACTTAGTTATGGGAAAGGCCCACAAGTCAGATGCCCGGATCCGAGAGCCAACATGCAACAACTTAGTTCACGTTGAATAAATGGGCCCAAACCAGGAAATCAGAAAAGCCTTCTGTTAAGATGTGGGTTCTGATTCATTTTCTAGTTAAGTACTAAAATTTCCCAGTTCCTCTTGCAAAAAGACACGATCCGCCGCTTGCTACTTGCCCAATGCTCCTACGGTAACAACCCCTTCCATCTTATCAGTATCTCCATTTAAACCTCTGACCTTTGTTTAATTTGTTAATTAACTTTATTTTTGGAACAGTTTTAGATTTACAGAAAAATTGAGACGATAGTACAGAGTTTCCACATACCCTCTTGCACAGTTTCCCCTTCTGTTAACATATTACCTTGTTATAGTACATTCGTTAGGATTAATGAGCCAATAATGATACATTATTATTAATTAAAGCCTCTGACCTTAAATTCTTAACCAGTCTGAAGCCTTCTGAAATATTCTGCACAGAATCAGAAATTCAACAGGTAAGATGGTTCACTGGAGATCACCTAGTCCTATTCTCTAATTTTACTGGACAAACTGTGAGGCCCATGGAATTCAAATGACTGGCTCAAGTTTAAAAGCAGAATCTTTGTATCAGTACAGACTTTAAACTCTTTCTTGAAAACAGAGAGGAGGAGCTTGTTTCTCTCTTAACGTTGCCTTTTGTCTTTCCTGCATCTGTCTGTTCAGATGCCTGCAGCCTCTGCTAGGCAGCCCCACCCCCCCTTGCCAGGGAAGCATTTCTGTGAAGTACCAACTATGAATGCAAGGAGATCTCAAGTAACTGCTGGGGATCAAACAGGCTGGGGTGATATCCATCACCCACCAAGGTTCTGCCATTGCTGTCAATCCCTGAGAAATTCCAGCCAAGTCACAACAACAAAAATAAATTACTGGCTCCACTGCTTAAGTGATGAGCTAAGGTAGATCATAATCATACTCCTTCCACACAGATTCACCAACGGCAGCTTGGGGGAAAAGACAGCAAAAAAAAAAAAAACACAAAAACAAAAAAAAAACCTATTCATTCAAATGTAACAAACATTTACAGAGCCACTGCCTACAATTTCTCTATAATTTATCTATCTAACAAACACTGAATATCAATCATGTGTTTCACCACATCACTACCAGAAATGAAAAGATGACGTAAGAAACAGTCTTTGCCTTCAAGGAGTTCGCAGTCTTGCAAAGAAGTCAAATATTTAGCCGTTATTATAACAACAGAGACCCTTTACTGAGCATTTACTATACACCAGGGTGGTTCTAAGTGTTTTAGGTGGATGAACTCCCTCAATGTTCATTGCAGCTCGACGAGGTAGCCTTTATTTTTAATCCCTAATTGACTCACATACACACACACACAAAAAGGCATGGAAGGTTGAGTTACCTGCCCAAAGTTCACACACTCAGTGTTTTAACAAATATTTGCCTGCTGTGTTATACACACTGCTCTGGGTGCAGGGGCGACAGCAGCAAACAAGAGAGATGAAAATCCTGTTCCCGTGGAGTTTCTGTATTAGTGGAAGGAGAAAAATATTAAGTAAAAAATAAGTAGAATCAATGTCAGAGAGTGACAGGTGCTAAAGAGAAAACAAAGCGGGGAAGGGGAACTAAAGGGTGTGTGGAGGGGGTCGGGCAGGTGCTATTTTAGAAAGGTGGCCTAGAAGGGTTTCCAGCAGAGACCTGAGGGGGTCCCGAAGCAGCAGAGTGAGGACTCGTGCAGGCGGCTGTGCTGCATCCTGACACTTACAGCCCTGCCACCATATACAGGGTCAAAAGGGCTAGGGAGAGAAGCTCTGACTTTCCCTCTATTCATCTCCTTAAAAGAGCTCTTTTTTCTCTTCTGATTATAAAAGTAATGTGCCCTTCTTGACAAAAAAATTGATTTAAAAGTGGGTTTTCATGTAGAATCTAAAAAAAATTGATACAAATGAACTTCTATACAAAACAGAAATAGACCCACAGACATGGAAAACAAACATGGTTACCAAAGGGGAAGCAGGCAAGGATAAATCAGGAGGTTGGGACTAACATATACACACTACTATATATAAAACAGATAACCAACAAGAACCTACCATATAGCACAGGGAACTCTATATTTTGTAATAACCTATAAAGGAAAAGAACCTGAAAAAGAATATATATGTACATATATATGCATATATACATTATACATATTATATATATGACTGAATCACTTTGCTCTACACCGGAAACTAACACAACATTGTAAAACAACTTGTAAATCAACATTGTCAATCAACATTGTAATCAATTTTTTAAGAAGTGGCTTTTCACAGAAACTTCTATCCCATGGAGGCTTGGCTGAAATCCTTAGAGGGGTTCTCCACATCTGCCATGCAAAGGGCAAGGGAGAGAGGGCATCATTTAATGGAAGCAGCCCTGGACCAGGATTCCAAAAGCCCAGATCTGGTCCTAGCTCTGCCTCTAACCAAAACGTGCTTCTGAAACCAGAGAGAACCCAGGGCAACTCCGGCGTCCAGCCGGAAGAATTCTAACATCCCACGAAAGACACCCCGTGAAAGAGACCCAATCACTTGAAAGCATGGCCCCTGTGGCTGCTGGTCCCTCCCTCCCCTCATCACTATTCCTCAGCCTCCTTTCTCCATCCTGTTCTACCCGTTGGTCCATATCCCCCACTTCAATATTTAACTCTCATACGGTCGAGAAATCCGTACTTCCATTTATTAGAATCTGTTCGAATCACAATGATTTCCTTTGAATTGGGGTTAGATTTGGTAACGTCCTGAAAAGAAAGGACAATGTACCTTCAGTTCACGACAGATCAGTTTGACAAGTAGGAAAATGCCAGAAAACAAAATGTCTCAAATGGGCCTGTCTTCCATATCTTTTGGCAGATTTCAGTAATATCCAGTATACAGAAGTTACACATGCCGTACGCTAGGGGCGGTACACCATCCTTACCCGACTGTTCCCCCATTTTATTTTTTTAATCACATGGTGATCTAAGGGAAGAAAAACACAGTGATACACGGACACAAAATGAATGTCGAGCAGAACTGTCTCCCAGCTCCTTGAGGAGAGGGAAAATAACATTTCCGTGGGGAAGGAAAAGAATATTTTATTCCATGGACCAGCAGGAATAGATCTTCTAAAGAGAGAGATGGGACAAACACACACCAAAGTACATGTGGATAAATTGTTACGACTTTGAAGACCTAAACATATGAGAGCAGAGAGAAGGTTGTAACAAACACAGAGACAATAACCAGGTGGAAAAAGAGTTTTCACTGGGAAAAGTTCCTTAGGGGAGGAGATTTTTCAAGCACTGTTTTGAAATTGACGGACAGCCACGTTTAGGTAGATGTGCCCACTCTGTCTGTTTATAATCAATCTCCTTTTTAACCTCGGCACTGAATAATATTAAAAATGTATTAAACATTACAGAAAACAGTCCATGTGGTTTCAAAAATGGGCATCTGACTGGCACAGCTTAAAAGGACGGACTGAATCTTCTTATGAAAGCAACATATGGGCCGAGGCATTGGTGGAACAGTGGTTAGCGTAGCTGGCTTCCAAAGCAACATATGGGTCCAAAATTCAAATCATTCCATAAAAAAACCACTGTAATATATTTTGTGTGCATTACCTCTCATATAACCCTCACAATAACCCAGTGTAGGAGCCAAGTATTAGTGGCCCATTTTTCAGCTGAGGAAACTGAGCCTCGGAGGTTAAATAACATGCCCAAGGTCACAGAGCTAAAAAGTGGCAGAGATGGAGTTCAAACACAGGCTGGTCCATCAAACTTTAAAAGCTGTGTTCTTAACCAGTGTGCTAGGTGAGTACACAAACACAAAGAAATTATAGCTCTAACAAGGCGAAACTAAAATAAAGACTTCCCCCAAAGCATCCAAACTATGACACTACATTGTGCCGTAGCATAATAAAAGGTGTTTCTCTACCACCATGCAGTCAAATAAAAATTTTATTTGGTACAACTCCATCCACCCTCCCCAAGTGTGTGTGTGTGGTGTGTGTGGTGTGTGTGTGTGTGTGTGCGCGCGCACATGCGTGCGCACTGGGGCTAGATAATCTCTCTAGTTAGAGGGAGAACTGGTCATAGAGGACTAGCTGTTTTCTCCGAGAAGAGACCCCCTGCTGTCCGTCAGTCCCCTCTGGTGCTCCTCCTTCCCCCCAAATCACCGTTCCCTCTGCTTGTCAGTCTTCGAGGACAGGGGGTCAGTGATGGCCGCGAGTAAGCCCAGTGCTTCATCACTAGAAAGCAAGTATGTGAAAGCAGCCGGGGGCAGAGAGAGGGCAGAGAGAGAGTCCTGGGGCTAAAAGCTACCGGAAGTAGTTGACTGACTCCCCAGCATGTGCTTTTGTTACCCCTACAACGGAGTTATCTTGGGCTAATCCCTGGAGAGAAAAACACTACTCCATAACCCCAGACTGGTACTGAATGCTACCGTAGGTGAAACCTGCTGTCCAAGCAAACAGGCTGAGTGGGACCAGAGGTCAGTGGGGTCTTCCCCCTCCCCTGGGCACATGCCCAGGCCTGCCCTCTTAGCCAACCGGATACGCCATGAGGGGAAGGGTGACGGACATCACTAAGTACCAAAGACCCAGCTGACCGGCATGGGGGTGGGGTGGAGCGTGGGCGTGAGTGGAAATGACCTGGCTCTATCTCCAATTCTCGAAGCTGAAGACACTCCCCAAACACAAGCACGTTTGATTTCTCACCTGCCTCTGCTTAACTGAGCGGGGCATGTTCTAGTCAAAGCCAACCGCTTGCCAGGGCCCGAGTGTGCCACATCCTCCAGGCCTCTAACTTCCCTGAAATAGTCCACCCCTCCCTCCTTCCCAGTCTACCCTGTGAACTCTTGCTCATTTCCCAAATATCAGATCCAACACTCTCTCTCCCTCCCGCCCCTGGAAGCCTTCTCTCCTAGGGAGAGGTGAGCTCCCTTCCTCTATGACCTACGTGTTACAGCACATGCCATAATGCATTAAAATGCTCAGTTTAGAAACATCCTCTCCCCACTAGATAAGAAGTTCTTTAAGGGCAAGAACCATGCCTTATTTATTAAGATGGAGCCTGCCTGGTTGGTGGCAGGTGCTAAATAAAACAATGCAAAGAACTGACTTGAGTAGACACACGGAAGCACCAAAAAAGACTGGTCTCAGAGGGATATGGTTTTACCTCCAAAGAGTTTAAAATAAGACAAAGTCAGCAAGCACTGACTGCATCGAAGCCACGTATAAAGAAAGCGCCTGCCGGGCGCCCAGAGTCGTTCCAAGCCTCGGGGTGGGACCGGGAAGATGGTCGGAGGAACAATGTAGAAATAAGACGGTGTCTTGTCTCTAAGTTCATATGCTACTTCTTCACACCAAACTGAAATAAAAAGCACAGGGGACTTCTCTTCCCACAAATGTTCCTCCAGCTCACAGTACTGCTGGTTTCAAAACAATGAAGTCAGATACACAAAGTAATCCCTTGCACAGGGACAACTGATTACATGTACAAGAATATTTATAGCAAACATGTTCGAGGTAGCCAAAATCCCAGCACCAACCTGTGTGTCCATCAACGGGAGACTGAATGACTAAATGGTGTATCATCACACGATGGAACATTCTAGAGCAGACAAAGCAATGACCTACACTGACATGGAGCAATGCAGATAAACAACAGCAGTAAAAACATTAAGTTAAAAAGTCCCCAAAGGGCTTCCCTGGTGGCGCAGTGGTTGAGAGTCCGCCTGCCGATGCAGGGGACACGGGTTCGTGCCCCGGTCCGGAAAAGTCCCACGTGCCGTGGAGCGGCTGGGCCCGTGAGCCATGGCCGCTGAGCCTGCGCGTCCGGAGCCTGTGCTCCGCAAGGGGAGAGGCCACAACAGTGAGAGGCCCACGTACCGCAAAAAAACAAAACAAACAAACAAAGTCCCCAAAGATTATATATAATCTGATACCCTTTTTATCAAGTTAACAGACAACTAAAATGAGATACACTTCTGTATCGATACATACTTTTTATATGTTTCATGTAGTCCTTTTCAGGACTCATATAGTTGAAAGAGACTGTACAGAAAGGAAATGATGCACACAGAATTCAGGTGATGGGTTACCTGGGGGAGGGAAAGGAGCGGGACTAAGATGTGGGGAGGACCATCATCCAGTCACATGTAGGTTATTTTCAAGAGCTTAGCTTTTGTTTCAGGAGATGGGTTTATGGTTACTTATTATTTTAATTTAAATAAGTTAAAATATAAAGATAATGTGTCATGAAGTAAGGATTATGATTAATCCAATTCTTTGCATATAAAGCCCATGAACAGAACAAAAAATGAAGTTACAGGAATATCGTAGCACGGTGCCTGAATCTATGCAAAATGCACAGGTGTCCTGTCAAGGGGGTGAGGAGGGCAGAGAGAGACCAGCTCACGCCCCACACTGCACGAGCTGACTTCCCGCAGCCAGGCTGTGTTCCCAGCCTAGGTCATCAATTGAAAAGAGGCAAGAAATCTGCATCTACACGTCCCACTGTCAGTCCTCGGAGCCCTCTGTTTCCTCTGGGCATTTGCAGGAGGAACTCAAGCCCTGGAGAACGCCAGATACACTTGGGTTACCTCGGCACCACACAGCACTTATGGACCGGCATTAATCTCATCTTTGAATATTCTGACCCCTTCCCAATTGCATCATAAATTCATGTTTGTGACACTGAGTACATGGAACTTCTGGCAAGAACATCACCGTATTTGTGCATGAAAATCAATCAGTTCTGTCTTCTTCCAGAAGTTTATACTAAGCAGACAAAGCTCTCGGATGGTTTGGCCCACATGCCCTGGAGAAAGGGTGCAGCAGAGTCTGAGAAACAAACCGAGGAGGAAGGGAAGAGTCTCCCAGTGGGAGACAAATGATTCTGGGGAGGACGCGCCCCGGGGGGGAAAACGTGGTCAGCCAGGACACTGATACGCATCCAATGTCCACAAAAAACATGGCAAAGAACGCCTGCTGCTCTGAACTCCCTCCAACCACGCCCCTAACCTGAAATTTCAGTTGCTGGCAGTTTATTTTGTTCTTTTATAAAAAGCTAGGCTGTGAAACATTGAAACCAGAAAGGCAAATGTTCTCTGCTCACCTAAGCCTGCCCATTAGCATAACTGTGGACATTTCTATGCCAGGATGACGGCAAACAATCAAAGTTTTCTTCCTGGAGGTGACTGGAGGAGAGGTAGCCATGGTTTAAAAAAAAATAAAACAGGAAAGTAAATGTACTGTGCTGTGCCTCTAAACACTCAAAGCACGGCTAGCCATCCCCTGCTCCCCACCACTGCAGTCCATTCCCTAAATTTCAAGCAGGTCCCTTCCTCTATTTATTTTGGCTTTTGGGGGGGATCCTTTAATAGAACGAAAACGTACTAGGGTACCCCTCACCCTCCAGACACAGATGTTCACGCTACTTCCACACTTTAGAATGTTCTTCCACACCCCCAGCAAACACCCCACATTTCCCTGAGTCTTGGGCCTCCTTCCCAGTAAATAATCTCAGTGATATCTTGCCAAAACATTTTTTTTAATTAATTAATTTATTTATTCATTTATTTTTGGCTACGTTGGGTCTTTGCTGCTGCGCACGGGCTTTTCTCTAGTTGCGGCGAGCAGGGGCTACTCTTCGTTGCGGTGCACGGGCTTCTCATGGCGGTTGGCTTCTCTTTCTTGCAGAGCACGGGCTCTAGGCGTGCGGGCTTCAGTAGTTGTGGCACGTGGGCTCAGTAGTTGTGGCTCGCGGGCTGTAGAGCGCAGGCTGTAGAGCGCAGGCTCAGTAGTTGTGGCTCATGGGCTCTAGAGCACAGGCTCAGTAGTTGTGGCTCATGGGCTCTAGAGTGCAGGCTCAGTAGTTGTGGTGCACAGGCTTAGTTACTCCGCGGCATGTGGGATCTTCCCGGACCAGGGCTCGAACCCATGTCCCCTGCATTGGCAGGCGGATTCTTAACCACTGCGCCACCAGGGAAGTCCCACCAAAACATTTCTTAATCACATATTTTCTCTGTCTAAAAAGAATGACAGATGGAGTAAGTAACCTTTGTTCCCCGTCCTTCCCACATTTCCAGGGGCCCCAAGGCATCTAACAGGAACTTGGTTTGCTTGGAGCCTGTGTTTAAATCCTAGATTCATCAGCATGGCAGAGGAAATTGTGGCTACTCCCTGTAACCTTGCTCTGTAAATGTCCACAGTCCTGAGCAGGTGATCACAGAGGATTCCTCTAATTAGCCCTTGGGGACCCAGAGCCAGGCTTGGAGGGGCAGCTGGGGCTGCAGTTATTCCAGAAGATCCTCCGTGTGCCCGCAATGTCCTCCTGAGTTTCTAAGGCTGCTCTGAAATGTGGTTTTGCATCCTTTGGCCTAAAATCCAGAAAAGAGTCAAGGGATCCCAGAGGGGGAGTGACACCACCTGGGGCTTTCCCTTCTTCCAGGTAAGTAGGCAGGTCACCCTCCAGCACTTAGCCCTTGTGAGAGCTGCCGGGAAGACGAGTGGGACACGGAGCTTCCAGCGCCTGATGACCGAGATCTGGTAGTTATTGATCCCTCAAGGCCAAGGGAGAAAGGCCTCATGGAAAATCAAATAAACCACTGGACATTCACAAGACTGAATCAGAAATGATCAGAAAGCCAGACTCAAACCATAATAGTTGCCCTGTGACACACCCAGGGTTCACTGTGAGAGCCATCCTCCCAGGGTGCTGGCTGATCATGTTATTTCCTTGGTAAGTTCATTCACTGGTTCTCTAACTGCTTTTCCCATCAAGTCCAAATGCTTTTCACTTGCACTGAAGGCCTTTTAAATATGCCTCTGAAACCTCATCTCGCACTCTTTCCCTGCCTACAGCGGCTGCTTCCGTGAGGTAGTCAGCTTCCTTTGCCTAAAAGGTGCCCCCTTCATCAGGCATCCCTAGACCACCCCGGTATGGATAAGACTGTGGCTGTGGAGTGAAGCAGCCCAGAATCTTAATGGGGGTCCCACCATCCCCTTGGCCTGTGAGCCAGGCCAGTTGGCAAACGTGCCTCAGTTTCCTGACCTGTAGAACAGGAGTGAGAATAGAAATGCCCATCTCACACGGCTGACATGAAGACTAAGTGAGTGAATGCCTGTAAAATCCTCAAACAGTACTGAGTACACGGTAAGCACTCAATAAATGTTGCCTGCTGTCATTATTATCATTTTTCTAGTTCTACTGCAATGAACTCTCTCCCTCTTTTAAACCCCTTTAGCACACATCTGCAGTTGGCATTGATGACATACTACTGCTTTTTGAGGCTACTTATCTTCTTATACATATATCTTATCTCCATTAGGCTACAAGTTCCTTGAAGGTAAAGACTGCAGCTCATGTGCTTTTCTTTCCCTACAATGTTTGAAAGTGTCTTAAATTCAGGAACACAATAAATGCTGCCTATTTAACAACACACTCATACCGATTAAGCGCTACTTTGGCTATAACTGTACTAAGTTCTTCACATGCATTAGCTCACTTAATTTGCTGCTTTCTCATACTCCGTGAACTTGACTGAGTGTTGAACTCCCAGAGACGTGTCTACCCAATTTCTTATTTAAAAAAAAAATTGCCAAGCAAACTTAAATTTTGAGAAAACAGATACTACAGAGCATTGAGAATCACAGCAGATGAAGTTGTTGATATACAATCTAGGTACCACTCCAAATATCAATACATCCCGGACCCCTCTTGACGATCAAGGTGTGCAGAATGGTTTCTGAAGGGCATGAAAGCTCATACAAGAGAGAATGAGGAATGCCTGACAGATGTAAACAATAATTTCCTGGTTTGCCTTTGACAGCTCCAGGCCCTGGAAGAGTGGTTGAGTACATAAAGACAAACTGAATCTACCATAAACTCTCTAACTCACTACGGGTACCCCACGTCCTGGGCAGAAAAATCCAATAGTTAGTCCCCAGGGAACACAAGGGCACTGGTGTTTGGCAGAAGATAAATTAGGATGAGTAACAAGTTCATATATTGCAAAACTATCCACAGACGTGAATGTAGCTGATGGTTCAACCTAAGATACCAGAAACTTTTTCAGGAGTGAAGGCGACAGAATTTTCTAGATTAAATCGAAAATAACGTTTTAAGCTGTTTTACAACACAATGGAATTTTACTTTGGGTTACATTCAGTGATGAATACTAACCTTGAAGCTTTTCTTATACAAAGAAAATATGTGAATCAACAAATATCTCCTCTGTGGACTAAATGAAATGTCTACCAATGTTTAGTCTGACTGCGGCTAGCTGTGTTTGAAGAAAAGGCTGACAAACTCTTTGTGTGTATATGTAAAGAATGTTTCTTTCAAACTCTTCTTTTAATGGCTGAGAAGAAAAATGCTAGAATCATCCACTTTTGTTCAATCATATGAACATAATACCCCATTTTATCTTTGTTACAGAAAAGAATAAGACAAGAATGTACCCTAATTTGCTATTACATTTAAATCAAGTTTGACAAAGACCATCTTCCCTCTGCATCCTTTCCCTCCTCCATATTACCCACGTATATATTCACATGCACATGAAGATACACACATGTGTGTATGTGTATTGTTGGTTTCTATACATTCATTTCCCACTTCCTGGTTTTTATCCAGATAAGAAGAAGTATTAAAAAGTCACAAGAAAAAAAAAAGTCGTCACTTTTACTTTACCCAGAATCAGGAAGTGCCCCCAAATCTCAAGAGGGAACCTGCCCTGCAGAAATTAGAGCTCTACTATTATAGAGATAAGAATTTGAGCCCTTAGGACCTTATGTATTTCAAAGGGTCTTTAAGTAGCCTGACTTTTCAGTTTCTTCTTTTTTCTGGAAGGTCAAGAGGCAACTAAGCATAACTGACAAACAAATCAGCCAAAAATTATCACGAAGTTCAATATCAGTGCAGTCTGGGTGGTTCTTTCTATTTATCTTACCAAGAAGGGAAACACTGAAAAGTTACATATTACAGATGATGACAACTAAAGCCAGCATTAATGGTGAAAAAAGTCTGCTTGGTTGGCTGAGCTTGCACAGGTCCCACCACTCTTAGCGTGCTGACTGCACACCCTCCGCCCTGAAGGCTGTTCCCAGCTCCTGCTACCCACCTGTCTCGGCTCCCAGGACGCCTCCCCAGGGCTCCCCTGACCACCGTGCCTGAAGCCCCCCCGCCCTCCACCTGGGCCACTTTCTGTCCTATTACCCAGCACTCAGCATTCACAGAAATGATCTTTTTATTTTACTCATTTTGTGTCTGTTTCCTCACACTAGAATATTGCCTCACGGATATTAAAACCTCCTAGCCCTTCCCTTTATAGGCTGTATGCTCAGTGCCTAAAACACGAGGTATCACATTTGAACTCCAGATATTTGATAACTTGAAAGAATTACCGTTAGCTTCGTTAGGTGTGATGATGACATTTTGTTTATTAAAAAAAAAAAAGCCTGTTAAAGACGCACACTTAAGTATTTATAGGTGACGTTACGGGAGAATTTATACTTCAAACTAATAGGGTGGGAAAGAGGTGAGAAGGGTGGCCATAGGATACAGAAAGAACAAGATTAGTCATGCATTGATCAGTGTTGAAACTGAGCGATGCGCATATACAGTTCATTGGCCTGTTCTCTTAACCTTGGAATATGTGTGAAAATTTCGTTAATAAAATCTTAAAGTTTAATGGAAAAATGAAACAGGTCATCTTCTGTATATTTAACCGAATATTTATTTGATCTTAGGGTAGAGAAAGCCTAAGTAAAATATCAAAGGAAAAAAAAAACGCAAAGAATTTTTTTAAAGCTAAATAAAATCAGATGCTCATTTAGTTTATCAAATTAGCAACGAGTCAAATCAAACCACAGATGAGAATCCATCTATGACGCACTGATTTATCTACCACTAAGAAAAAAAGAATGTATCACAATTACTTTGTACTTATTGAAAGAACTCTTAGATATACACGAGGTTTACATTCATCTTGGGCAAAATACTAATAGGAAAATAAGTGAAATTAACTGGTCATGCTGTCCCTAAAACGTCGTACATGCAGGGCCAACTCCCTTGAATCACTGTGACTCCACTGTCAATGTCCGTGACAAATGACCATCCTAACTCTCTGTCCATGTAGCAATATGCATCTGAGGAATTAATTATCAATTAATTTTGCAACACAGTGTTTAGGAAGGTCAGGCTTTCTTTATGCCCATGTTTGCACAGTAATGAATCAAACGCCTCTTCCAAGAGAGGAACTGAACACAGAAGTTTGGGAGGCAACTTTATGAAGTACATACTATTATATGGAATCCTACAAGAAAACCGGTAACATCGGGGAAAAAGTAACAATAGTTCCTGAGGGAATTTCTCTGTGGGCAGTCTGTTTCTGAGTTTACATTCTGATGGCATTTCTAGGATAACAAACTCAGGTTCATGGTTTGCCCTCAGTTCTTTGACACATGAGAGTTACAGAGAGGAACAGCCAGGCTTAAAAAGAAGTCTGAAGGGAGAGCTGATCCCGCTTTCCTCTTTCCACTTCTAGTATTCTGAACCTATATATAAATGAGCCAGTGGTAGTCTACTGGTATATGCATCATGGCTAAAAACAGATCAATAAATGAATTAATAAATGAATAAGTGAATTTCTCGGGAAAGGATGAGTAAATTCATTTATTAGTGCTCCTTTTACATTTTTATTTTACTTTAGTTGCATTGTAATTTAAATATCTTATTCATCATGTAGGCATTAGTACAAAAAGTGTGGCTAAGTCTGTGTGTTATCTGTGAAATGTGAAGTGAAAACGGTCTGGTAGAAAGTGAAACAAATTTCATGAGTTTATGTCTAGTAAATGGAGCCTAATCAAGGCAGAATCTTTAAATTAAAAGTGCTAGCCTTGACGATCAACGCAAAAAATGTACATATAGGGCTTCCCTGGTGGCGCAGTGGTTGAGAGCCCGCCTGCCGATGCAGGGGGCGTGGGTTCATGTCCCGGTCCGCGAAGATCCCACATGCCGTGGAGCAGCTGGGCCCGTGAGCCATGGCCGTTGAGCCTGCGCGTCTGGAGCCTGTGCTCCGCAACAGGAGAGGCCACAACAGTGAG
Source organism: Hyperoodon ampullatus (assembly GCF_949752795.1). NCBI lineage: Eukaryota > Metazoa > Chordata > Mammalia > Artiodactyla > Ziphiidae > Hyperoodon > Hyperoodon ampullatus. Next base: position 94,103,577 of record NC_136924.1, read on the forward strand.
AGGCCCGCATACCACACACAAAAAAAAAAAGTATATATGCTGTATAGATTTGCTCACTGAACTATGGCCTGAAGCCTTTACCCAGTGGTGAGAATGAACACCACACTTACAGTCAGGAACTTCATTTCTAACTTCAGTCTTACCTCTTGATTTTCAGCATCATCCCATGCAAGTCACTGGACTTTCGGGTTTATGATGTGTGAAAACAAAAAAATACCAGAAACCCACCAGAAAGGGGCATAAAGTTGGCTAAAAAGTGTTAACAGCTAACTTGAACAATGTAAATAGCTATCTAAGGCCCAGAAGCCAAATCTTTAGCACACTGTAACAGAAAGAAAAGGGGGGACCGTGTCTGCTCCTCAATACACGAGCCAAACGAAAGTTATCCTGAAAAACAAAGAAACCCAATGGACTTGGTGGTGCTTCAGCTGCTATGAACCCAGATGCACGTGACTTAGAGCTGCCTCAGCACGACAGAGATCACCCTTATCCTCTTTCCATGTGGAAAGCACACCAGCCACATTACAAAGCAAGGAAGTCTAGACTCAGTGGGATGCAGAGAAGAGAGGCTTGCCCAGTGGGCTTCCAGAGAAAAGGTCAGCTCGCTCCTGTGCCTCCAGGAAGTGTGGACCAGAACCAGGGGACCTTGAAATCTCCTAACTCTCTCTATATAATATTAATGACGATGCCCATTTTCCTTGTCCGCCCTGGGATCCAAAAGGAAAGATGCGGAAAGGCGCATCACAGAGGAGTGAAAAATCTTCTTAAACAACAAGCCTAAAATAAAAGGTCTCAGAGTCACTTGAAGGAATGGGCCTCTCTCCACCTTCTCCTCCTCGAGGGAGATGGGCTGAAAGATGGAGAGATTGGCGCCCGGTCGACAGATGGGTCCTGACACAGGCAGGACTGTCTAGGAGACCCCGGGAGTGTTCAAATTACAGCCAGGAGAAGAAGTGGATCATCAACACCGTTGGGGAAATGCTCTAATTAGTTTCCAGGTAGATTGCTTTGCTGCTGGAAGGCGAAATAGGGACAGTCCATCATTTTAACAAATACTTTGCTATCTGTCCTTCCCCTCATGTGAGTCTTCCATGTAGGGAGTTAATCCCTGGCTGCAAGAAAATCAATGTGTTCAGCTGAGTCAAATTATATGCGAGGTGATTGCCCTGATGCAGTCCCTGGCTCAGCTGGACATGAACTTCGACTTTTGGGATGAGGTCAGCTTTAGCTTTAGCATCAGCACTAAGGGGGACAGGGGTCTGCAATCAAAAACAAAGGACGCAAAATACTCCACTATCAGAAGTCATTTAGAAATAAGGAAAATGTCAACACTGAGGATGTTAAATAATAGGCATGGGTCAACTTTGCAATTTGGTTTCTAGACTTTTATCAATAGAGCTGGAATACACTGATTGCCCCCAACAGCTGTAGGGTTTTTATTTTTAGCAGCTACCACCTGAAGGGGCCAGAAGAGTTCCCTTTGTTTCTCATGGGAACACAGATTTTTTGAATCACTCACATGGCTGAGCAAAATGCTCCCAGAAAGCATAAGATATGAAAGATTGAAATCCCGCCTGCATCCTTTCAGCGTTCAGAAGCTATCAAGCTGGATGTCTCAACTTCTACAGAGGAAAAAACTACCAACCAGAAACGTTGAGTGTCTGATCCAAAGACACAGCTCGTCCTAATTCCCAGCCAAGTGCTAGTCCCACTACATCATGATGGCAAATGAAAATGAAATCAAGAGATTTGTAAACTCAAGAAGAGTAATATGATGAGAAGCGCTGTGTGAGACCCAGAGGATGTCACAATGATGGATGTCAGTTCGAGCGTGATTCCTCCCCTAGACCGCTCACAGACCCTAGAACTAGCATGCTTGAAAGTATGGAACTGCCTGTTCCTCTGGCTCTGCTATCCGGAGAGAGACAATGGTCTATGAAAGACACAAATCACTGAATGTTACCAATGAGGGAAATTCTTCCTAAATGTGCCAGTTCCCTGTGAGTGGAGAGAAGAATGAGAGAGCGACAAAAATAAATACAGTCAAATCCCGTGATGGCCCCATTTAAAAAAAGGTTTATTTATAGACTGGAGAGACATCAAGATCATTTAACATCCCCTAAGTGAATTTTGCAGCAGCCCTGCAAAGAGTGAAAGATCACTCTATGGCCCCAGTTTGCAGAAACCAGGGAAGGGATGGAAGGAGACTGGGGAGAATAACCAAGCTTTCCTCAAGAAGGAAGGAATGTTCTTAAAAACATGTCCGTCTGTCCGTCCGTCCATCCGTCCATCAATCGCTAAGAATGGATTCTACCTAGAACACTGTACACACTGCTGATTGGCTCTTCTTTTCACACAACCATCGGACCTTACCATGATTTCAATGCTGAGAGCCGAAGAGATGGGTAGAGAGAAAAAATAATCCTTCAAGACACGATCTTTTCCCAAACGTTCTTACCCCTTAATTTCCCGCACGTTCAGACTATGTTGAAGATTTTACACACATATCCCACAGTGGAGAAGAACATTTTCTTTTCAACTCAAATGTTATTAATAATCATATTAATGCTCTAGCTTATATGGACAACAACAACAAAAAAAGAGGTATGGTCAGAGCGGAAAAAAGGCGACTTGGAGAAGAGAAACACACTTCTTTCTGCGAGATGAGAGGAAACTGGAGGAAGAAGGTGCCGGCATGTGAGCTGTGGAGAACATGGCATAAAAAGACCAAAACAGGGCTTCCCTGGTGGCGCAGTGGTTGAGAGTCCGCCTGCCGATGCAGGGGACGCGGGTTCGTGCCCCGGTCCGGGAGGATCCCACATGCCACGGAGCGGCTGGGCCCGTGAGCCGCGGCCGCTGGGCCCGCGCGTCTGGAGCCTGTGCTCCGCAATGGGAGAGGCCACTGCAGTGAGAGGCCCGCGTACTGCAAAAAGCAAACAAACAAACAAACAAACAAAAAAAGACCAAAACAAGCCTCTCCTCGTCAACCACCTAGATCTGTGAGTCTCGTTAGCTAGTGAAGCCATGTGGCTAACCTGCAGGTTAAGCACTCAGTACACTTCCGCTGTAACCTCAGGGGGTTTCTTTACCTTGATGTCTGATCAAACATCAGCATCAAGCATCACACATTTACAACCTTGTAATAACAGTGGGTAGGCCAGGCTCTCCTTTCAATTCTCCAGGGCCTCAAAGCACTCTCCCTTTTTGTTCTATTTTCTTGCCCAAAGTTCTTTTAATCATAATATGATATGTGTGGTACTTGGTCATTCATAAGCTTTGTTCTTTAATTTATTCAGCAGCAAACACACATCAAGTACCATGTGCTACTATTTACAATAGCCAAGACATGGAAACAACCTAAATGTCCATCAACAGGTGAATAGATAAAGATGTGGGATATATATACAATGGAATATTACTCAGCCATAAAAAAAGAACGAAATACTGCCATTTGCAGCAACATGGATGGACCTAGAGATTATCATACTAAGTCAGAAAGAGAAAGACAAATACCATATGATATCACTTATATGTGGAATCTAAAACATGACACAAATGAACTTACCTACGAAACAGAAACAGACGCACAGACATAGAAAACAGACCAGTGGTTGCCAAGGGGGAGGGAGGGATGGTTGGGAGTTTGGGGTTAGCAGATGCAAACTAGTATACATAGAACAGATAAACAACAAGGCCCTACTGTAGAGCACAGGGAACTATATTCAATATCCTGTGATAAACCATAATGGAAAAGAATATGAAAATATATATATATATATTTATATATATAAAACATACACACACTATATATATAAGATAGATAACCAACAAGGACCTACTGTATAGCACAGGGAACTATATTCAATACCCTGTGATAAACCATAATGGAAAAGAATATGAAAAAGAATATATATATATATGTAAAACATACACACACACTATATATAAGATAGATAACCAACAAGGACCTTCTGTATAGCACGGGGAACTCAACCCAATATTCTGGGATAACCTATATGAGAAAAGAATCTAAAAAAGAATGAATATATGTACATGTATAACTGAGTCACTTTGCTGTACACCAGAAACTAACACAACATTGTAAATCAACTATATTTCAATAAAATAAAAAAAATTTTTTAAGTGCCATGTGCTAGACACCCCGAGGCCCCTGGATTATAGAGATGGGTACAATGCAGCCCTTCATCCAGAAGAGTCTGGCCCAGGTGCAGGCACCAAAGCAAAGGATGCCACAGCGAGGGGTTAAGTGCCACAGCTGCCTGCTCGAGGGAGCAGGGAGAGCTGGAGCACAAAGCTCTGCCACGGGAGGTCGGAGGGCCTGAGAGACGTCGAGGATGAACAGGGGCTTGTCAGGTGGGATGTGACCAACGTTAACGCAGCAGATGCTCTTGGCAGCCCTATAAAGCAGGTGCTACTCTCCTCACAGCACCCCTAGGTAGGTGCTACCACCCTCATTTTACAGTGAAGGAACGGGAAGTTTAAAGAGGATAAATGATTTGTCCCCTAAAGTTACAAAGTGGCACTAGCTTGACCCCATTACACACCCAGCCTGTTGAATCGGAGGCCTGTCTTCTTCACCATGGCAACTCCAATAGTATCCTGGCTATCACAGGTGCTCAGTTCGTATTTGTCCAGTTAGTCCATGTCATTGGACCCTATCTCTCATGTTATTTTAGCTATAGCCCAATAAACCAAGAAAGATTCACATAAACATCACATAGCAGGCCAACTGCTTAGGAAACAAGGTCAGGTCTTCACGTAGGGCTATCATGTCAGGCCAAAGGCTGTGTGTGTGTATGTATGTATGTATGTGTGTGTGTGCGTGTATGCGTGTATGTATGTAAGTATATTTCCAAAGAGTCCTGATATGCACGTGCTATCTATATGGTCTTATTCAGAGTCAGGAAAGAACTTGGATTCTCAGCAGGAGTTCAGTTCAGCTTTGTAATTAGTGGCAGAGAGAGAGAGAGAGAGAGGGAGGGAGGGAGGGAGGGAGGGGGGAAAGGTTCCTCAAAAGCCAGACCCATCTACCTTCCTCACCTTTTCCAGAGGCAGCAACTAGAATTGATCTGTGAAGGCTTTTCCTGTCTCACAGGAACATCCAGAGAACCGCAGTGTCTTTGCAGGAAGGAGCAAATGATAAGGGAGACCTTCCTTTAGATGATTTGGTTTGGATTTAACGGTAAGCAGAGAGTCCATTTTAAAAAAACCCACCACAGCTCATGTATAACTCAAGATTCTGAATTCACAACTAAAAATAAAGGACTCCATGTTGTCCTCTGCATCAACAAACTTGTAACGGCCTGACTACATCTGACAATACTGCAGATCCGCTCAGCGAACAGTCCTGCAGAGCCTGAGAGGAAGTATCGGGACCTGAAGAGCATCAGACACTGAGCTACATACAGAATTAATCAAAGATCATATTCTGTTTTCCACACGTCCCTTCAGTCAACAAGTATGTATGGGGGCCAACTCAATATCCAGCACTGTGGTCACAGACACAAAACCAGGGTGGGCCCTGACTTAATGGGCTTATTGTCAAGTGATGGATATAAACAGGCAATTCCAAGACCAGGTAATAGAAATTTCAAAATGGGTGCACTGAGCAGGACATCTCACCCAGACTCCAGGGGCCAGGAGGAGTCTCCTGGAGGTGAGACCTGAGGATGAGTAGTCAGTTGGGAGAAGAAAGATGGGAGGAGTGTTTCCGGAAGATGAATGGCATGTGCAAAGGCCAGGAGAGGAGAGGATGGTATCTGTGTAGAATCCTCAGGAGCTGGTGTGGGTAAAGCAAGTCTCAGAAAAGAGGGGAGGGGCGGGGACACGCCACACGGGTGGGCGTCGCAGACCAAGAAAAAGGCATAAAGCTTGCCTGCCCCATCACTGCCTCGCTTGGCAGCTCCCAGCCCCAGCGACTGTTTGCCATCATCTCCAGAGCCATCGCCCAGCCTGGGTCCCTTCCAAACTAACGAGGAAAGTGAGTGACATGAACAAGCGAGTAGTGGCCATAGACTGTGGCCAGAAACACAGCGCAAGGAACAAGATAGGAACATTCAACTCGCCTTCAGTGGCTTTTTCTTTACAGTACTGTTTCATTTACCAATTTCTAGGTACACTTAACTCCTCCTTAAATATGTTTTTCTGGGAGGGGGAGGGGAAAGCCCGTGTCTGAGCTTCAAATTGACATTTCCTCTGAATGTACACTATGCACCGACTTTAAGGGCCGTATCATGAAGTTTGAGAGAGTGCATTTTCCAAAGGACTGACTGTACAGATGCCCCTGCTCGGTGACATATAATAGTTTTCAAATACATATTAGCATCACTAAAGGACTTCCAAGGGCTTTTTTTGTTGTTGGATCACTTGCTTCATTTTTGCCCTTTGTAGCAGAAGTACAAATGGCAATCTCTACGAGGTCCTTGCTGAATGCTTTCTGGGTAATTCTGAGATCAAGCCAAAAAGACCCAGGAGCTACAGGTGCTTTGGGGCAACAGGATACCTTAAGAAAACATTCCTGTGTTCTTGTTCCTTATAGTAATAAACTTGCGTGGGGTGGAGAACTAGGCTCACCTCTGTGGCTACTGCTAGGTCTGTAACTGTTAAATAAATATGCGCCCACAGAGAGGCAAGTCCTGCCCCAGGAGCTGGAGGGGGCACTGGGGGGACCTACACAGCCCAGGATGCATTCGATTCCTTCGATAAGTGTTGACCGAGGGGCTGCAGCTTCCCTCCAACATTCGTCGGGCCGTGGCCTCCATCACACGACCGCCAGGCTCTGTATGGCCCTCGGCAAGGCGAGGATGCAGCCCCCGGCCTCCTGAGCCCCAGCACCCCGTTCCCAGCTGCTGAAGGACAAGGGAGCAGTGAGAGAGCAGAGGCCGAGCTGTCTCCCTCCTGACCCCTCGCCTCCATCATCAGGCCGGGAGATGGACACTGACGCTCTCCTGGAAAAGAGCAGGAAGCAGCTGCCTCCCAAGGGCAGGGTTGCACAACCCGGTCACCGTGGGGAAAACACCAGAAACAAAACCCCCAAAATCCCCTAAGTCCTGAGCCACAGGACACATTTTAGCAGGGCCCCAGATGGTGCCGAGCCAAGGGTGTTTCCATTTTCTGTTTTCTGCACATCTTCATGACACGAAAGAGACTGTCACCTCTTGGAATCGTAAACCCTTGAGGACAGGCACGCTACGACCCACAGCTTTTAGAATTTTCCAACATGGAGCTATGGTACTACTTAATGAAAATCACTCGTGAAACAAAGTATTACTTTTTCTTTTTCCACTTTAAAAGCCTGAGCTTCCCTTCTTGGGTCACCGGCCGGCCATCTGCTCTCTGGCCCAGAATTCCTGCTTTCCCTCTTCCTCCACACGCCCATTTGCACATCCTCTGGCATTTTACATCGCTGTGTCCCAGGGCCTGTGCAACTCGCAAGCACAAGGACTTCCCAAAAATCTAGGCAAAAAAAGGAAGGAAGCTAACGATCCGGCCACGCGAGCTCAAGCCCTTTATTGTTTGCTGGATTCCTCACATTGTCCTGCCTGGGGGGCGGTGGGGACGTCTGCTGTCCCCAAGGTCAACGCCAGCCAACGCGTCACATGTGCGTTACCGTTACCTTGTACCTTTCAGAGGAAGCGGGTACGGGTACGGAGGTCATTCTTTCTGAGTAAAGGAAAAGTCTCTGGGATACATTTGCATTGGCAGAGGAATAAAAATGACACCTGCTCCAACCAAATTCCATGAGCCAGCCGCTCCATTCCTGAGCTTTATTACTGAACTGCACTCACAACAGTCGTGAATCACTGCCAAAGCCCGGTTTGGAGACCACGGGCCAGTCTGACCGGGCTGGTCGGGGGAGAGCAAAGATCACTGCGACAACAGTCACTGGCAATTTCGGGCCAGGATCAAACGCGGGACCATTAGGCACGAAAACAACTGAAAATGGAATCCGGCAATAAACATGAGACCAGCCCTCTTATGTAAGAGCTAAAACCGATGTATTTGGAACAACTATAAAATGGGGAGGGCTTGGGAGGAGAAAACGCTGATTTGTGAAGGAATGCGATCTTTTATCCAACATCACTGCTCCTCAGACACCTCCTATGTGAACTCTGTATGACTAACAAGTTCAAGGTTTAGACCTGGCTTTGCTGCCTTTTCACACGTAGAACTCTTCTGAGCTGTCCCTCAGTTACTCAGGCAGCAAAAGGTTTAATGCCTTGATTGCATTCCTCCAGATGCTACGAGAGCCTTTCTTTCATTCCGCTTGCACTATGACCTCTCCCCTCCCGCCCCAGCCCTCCCCGGAGCCATCCAGTTCTCACAGACGTCCCCACACTGTTTCTCGCAGAAGAAAGCCACACACACCCCCTCCTCGCTCAGCCCTCCCACCGCCTCAGAGCGCTGCCCCCTGGCAGCCTGGTCCACGCCCTCAGAACACCCGGGCCTGGCGCCACCAGGGCCACGAATGGGCCGCGGGAGAGCCGCTCACAAGTACCAGCTCCAGCAGCTGAGATGCTCTCCCTTCCCTTCTGTCACTGAACGTTCAAGTTCCAGGTTAGTGAGCAAGGCCGGGTTTTAGAGCCTGGAGCATCCCCCAAACAGGGAAAAGGCTGAGGGACTCGCAAAGGGCTTTCTCATCATCACGCGGTCTTCCCAGGCAGCGAGACGGCAACAGCATTCATCCCGGGAGGACCTGGGGTTTCCCACAAAGCAGGTGGGGGCTTCCGATGTTCCAGGACACTCAGCTCAGCACCTTCCTTCCCTCACTCCAATCCGGGGCTCAGTACCGCTGGGTGGTCCCTTTCCGGAAGACGTGGCAACTCGGAAGAGCAAACATTTCATAGCGAGGACCCCAATTACACGGGGTGAGGGTCACCGAGGTTTCAGTAAGGTGGCCGTCCGCCACGGGTGGCATGGTGTGTGGGCTCTTCTGCTGATGCCCTCTTAAATTCTCCTTTAGCTCTGCCTTTCGGTGAGTAGCACTGTCTATCATATGCAAGCTTTGTTTCACGCCATGAACGGAGGACAACTGTATTAGCCATACGAGTCTGAGTTCCCGTGTTATTTAATTGCTACGCTGCTGTGTTAACGAAGTTAGGAGGGGGGGGGTTGGCAAACACGTAGATCACCTTCACGTACAGATATTTGTGGTTTTATTTTTCCTTCTGCCAGCTTGCCTCTCTGTTTCAATTGCCTACCATCTGCCTTTGAACAATCTAAGTGCGAGCAGATAGGTTTTATTTGGAGGATGCAATGCTTTGAGCTCATCCTACAAAAGCATTTTCATAGAGTGGCGTTCAGAGTATCGGTTGCTTAATAGGATCTCGGAGGCCATTCAGTTTGGGCCGGGAGTTGGTTTCTTTTCACAGTCGAAGTACATTATAAAATTAAAAACTCATGATCACAGTTTTTTTTAGCAGAAGGAAACAGAGTGGTCAGGGGGCTGGAACCAACCTCTCACCTTAAAATGAGCCCTGAAACACCCAGCGGGAGTGCAGGCAGCCGGACAGGGGAGCAGATGGTGTGTTATGTATAAGGTCTATTTCCCACTCCACCGTCCTTAATCGCTTTGAGTTTTCTTGTTTTTTAATCCAAACATGAAGACCTTCTGAGTTTGTGGTTTTCTTTACATGACCAAAAACACCCAACTGAAAAGGAGACATGTTCACTCTGTTCACCTGGTTGATTTAAAAAAGTTTTCCCACTAAGTAGAGTGATTTGATGTGAACTGATCTGTGATTTAGAAAATACTCCTAAAATAAAACCACCTACTGAGTTAGAAATCAGGAAGCTGCCAGGGAGTCAGAAGACCTGGGTTCTAGTTTGAGTCTTGTCTGAAACTCTTCAAAGCTGTAGCTCTAAGTGTCTAAATCCTAATTCTAATGACCATCTTCTGAATGACAAGTGCTCAGCAGTCAGAACTTTTTTTTTTTTTTTTTTTTTTTTTTGTGGTACGCGGGCCTCTCACTGCCGTGGCCTCTCCCGTTGCGGAGCACAGGCTCCGGACGCACAGGCTCAGCGGCCATGGCTCACGGGCCCAGCAGCTCCGCGGCATGTGGGATCTTCCCGGACCGGGGCACGAACCCGTGTCCCCTGCATCGGCAGGCGGACTCTCAACCACTGCGCCCCCAGGGAAGCCCCAGTCAGAACATTTTTAAACCCTACAAGGCAAGTTTCAAGGCGTTAATACTTATGGCAGTGTCATGCTTTAAGTGGAAGGAAATTTCACCTACCACCAAACCATATTCAAGCTTTACTTCTCATTTACAAAGAGGGAATTAGTATGTATAGCTGGCCTGGTCTTAAAACTGAGCCTATAAGCCACCTCCCTAAATCTTCTCCCCACTAGTTTTAGAAGAGTGAGAACTTCTCTGCTTTCATTACTAAAATGAGGTTGCTCTTCGGTGGGGTATGACTCAAACAGAATTCCCTCAACTCTTTCCCTCTTTTCCCAGAACAGGGTATGTTGAAACTACACTTATACCGAAAAATCTTACAAATGGGCAGTCATAAAACGTCAAAGAATATGGCTACTTCAGTAAAAGTCTGACGAGGAAAGCCCATTTAAGGAAATGCAGTTTTACTACTTATATGCAGTACACTGTGCACTTAAACTCTACTATGAGAAAATTATAATTCCCAATAGGCTAATACCCTACAGTGATATATCACCAACATTAAAACTCCTAACATACAAAAATTAATTATTAGCTGCTGAAATTAAAGCAATAATTATAATAATATCTAAGGCCATTAACTGAAAAACTCATACATTTAAACTGGGTTTCTTACCCAAACTGAATGAGATCCACATAAATTACAAAAAGAGTAACTTTTAAGCTTCTCCTCTGTAAGAATTACATGAACTATTTCTCAATTATTATAAATTTGGAATTATCACTATACCCAAAGCTGCCAAAAACCTACTTTCCTTCCCCTGTTTCCAAAGGGCTTGCTTGATATAAGTTCCAAATACTCACTATTATGTCCCTTTAGCAAATGTAGGTAATGAAAACTGGTATAATAATCCCTAACTAATAGGAAGGAATACCAGCGTACCCCAAAGAATCAGACAAACTTAAAGGGAAAAAGGAAACAATAAACTACAAAATGAACAAACCAAGATGAACGAGTACTAAAACAGTAATTTGGGACAATGGACTATCACCTCACAGCTGTCAAAGTGCCTATCATCAAAAAGAACACAAATAACAAATGTTGGCAGGATGTGGAGAAAAGGGAACCCTTGTACACTGCTGGTGGGAATGTAAATTGATGCAGCCACTATGGAAAACAGTATGGAGGTTTCTCAAAAAACTAAAAATAGAACTACCATACGACCCAGCAATTCCGCTCCTGGATATACATGCGAAAAAAATGGAAATACTAACTTGAAAAGATACGTGCACCCCAACGTTCCCAGCAGCATTATTTACAATTGCCAAGACAAGACATGGAAGCAGCCTAAGTGTCCATCAACAGATGCATGGATAAAGAAGATGTGGTGTGTACACACACACACACACACACACACGCACACACACATATACACACAATGGAATACTACTCAGTCAAAGAGTAAAATTTTGCCATTTGCAGCAACATGGATGGACTTAGACGGCATTGTGCAAAGTGAAATAAGTCAGACAGAGAAAGATAAATACTGTACGATATCTCTTATATGTGGAATCTAAAAAAATACAACAAACTAGTGAATATAACAAAAAAGCAATAGACTCACAAATATATAGAGAACAAACTAGTAGTGACCAGTGGGGAGAGGGAAGGGGGAGGGGCACAATAGGGGTAGAGGGGACTCAGAGGTACAACCTAGTAGGTGTAAAGTAAGTTACAAGGATATATCGTACAGCACGGGAAATATAGCAAATAGTTTACAATAACTATAAATGAAATATAAGCCTCTAAAAATTGTGAATCACTATATTGTACACGTGTAACAATATTGTATAGCAGGGGGCTTCCCTGGTGGCGCAGTGGTTGAGAGTCCACCTGCCGATGCAGGGGACACGGGTTCGTGCCCCGGTCCGGGGGGATCCCACGTGCTGCGGAGCGGCTGGGCCCGTGAGCCATGGCCGCTGAGCCTGTGCGTCCGGAGCCTGTGCTCCTCAGTGGGAGAGGCCACAACAGTGAGAGGCCCACGTACCGCAAAAAAGAAAAAAAATATATATATATATATATAGTATAGCAACTATATCTCAGCTTTAAAAAACAATAAAATAAATAAAACAGTAATTTGGGGAAGGAACATGATTCGGGCAGAATCATCAAAGAACAAAGAGAAGGGCAAGAGAGGGTGAAGATAAGCCAGAGGCCACCAGGGGTGCCAGAGTGCCCAGTCCTGAGACGGAGCAAACCTGTTTTTGGAGAACTCAACGTCAGCACACACAGTTTTAAAGGTTCACAGACCACACATTATGTGCTGGAGGGTGAGGGTTTCTACTCTGGGAATATGAATGAATGCATGACGAAATGAAGGAGAAAATGTTATCTTAATAAAGAAAAAGAAGGCTCGCATCTGAACCGAACATGGGAAGTGCTCCCCAAAATAACTTTACAGGGAAAAGAAAGACTGGGGGAGGATGAGGAGGAACCCGGGAACTGAACGGGAAAGTTAAGTCGGCTAATAATAGAGACAGAAGGAAGTACTGCGCCCCAGGAGATAGAGACGCAAAGGAAGAAAACGCAGGCCGGCCAGCCTGGGAATCGCGGGTAATTACCCTATTGCACAAGAGGCTGTACGGCCGGAGCCTGACCAAAAAAAAAGAAAACGTCCATCTCTCCCCACCCTCCAACTTCTTTTAGATCAGACTTCGAAGTCACTTACAGCACAAGCTTGAGATTGGCCCCTGCAAGCCTTAAAGAATTCAACTATTAACTGTGAACAGCATTTTGATGTTCTGGGAATGTGTGTGGGTTTGATGTGGTGTCGGAACCGAAGTAAAGCTCAGGAGAGGGGAAGTGAATTTATGCAAAACTCATTTTTTTTTTTTTGCAAAACTCTTTAAAGATGAATATGTGTGTGTGTGCGCGTGCACATGCGTCCACGTGCACACGTGAGTGGGTGTGTATATACTTAGACCCAATTGCAAAGTGAGAGTTGCAAAGAGTTTTGGGGGTCTGAAGACACGGCCCTGAGGTCAGTCCAGTACAGCTGGAGGAAAGCCAAGTCCAAGAGCACCCGGGGCAGCTGCCTGCCATCTTAGAGCGCAGGACGTGCCAAAGGAATCAGGCTGCTGGCCGAGGAGTCCAACGTCCTGCTCTGAGGATGGCCAGTAAGGAGGCGTGTGCTCCTGGGCGTGTATAACAGAGCGAGCACACCTGGCTGGGCAACTGTGCAATCTGATACCACAGGGGGGAAACTTCTTCCTGATCTCAGCGCGTGATCGGATTCTGCCCTGAAGCAGAAGGCTTAAGTGTCCTTGCAACTTTTATCCAGAAGAAAGGCAAACAGACTCACTCCTCCTTCTCAATACCAGCCAAGGGTCATAAAAAATGAAGGAAGTACAGAGGAGACCCACAGTGTGGTGTCTTCGGTCACGGAGTGTCACCTTGGCCACGCTGGAAGGCTGGCTGGCAGGAAAGCTATGCTGCAACAGGCCTGATCTCACGCAATTTTATTTTTGACAAGAGCTAAGTTGTTAAAATATAACAGCGCACCCTTTTGTAAGCCTTGCCACATAAACAAAAAACACTGAGAAGTCCTTTATCAGATGACGTGTCACAATTTAGGGTTCGGAAAACACGGTAGCTCCTGCTGGGGGATGGGGGATGCCCCCCTACACACAATTTCATGGGCACTTGTTACTTCATCCATATTTCTATTTCAACAGCTCCTTAAGGAATGCGTCCTGAACCTTTCCTCGTAGGCAGGTCAACTTTTAAGCAACGCAAGTGAAACCAATGACAGACGGCCCTAATGTAGTCACAGAGGTTGGAAAATGTGTCCCTAGGAGGCTGCTACAACTGGGACTGTAATCCTCGCAGGACCGAAAGGGAGGGAGTCCCAAGATTAGACTGTCCTGATGCTCAGGAACCCAGCGCCCACCAGGGCTAGGCCCAGGTTCCCCTGCTCCCGGAAGGGTAAGCTTACCCTCGGGTCTGCTAAGGCCGGAAGGGAGAGAGAGGAGGAAATGGCCCCTCCATCAACAGCCTTGGCAGTGGAGAGGCTGGGCCAGGGGAGTGACAGCGGGAGGGACGCTGGCGGCACCACGTCGTCCGGGTGTGAGGTGTATGAGTTGAGGGTTCTGAGGAAGGCACGCGCTCCGCGGCTACCGGCACCCCAGCAGCCTCATGAATGTGTCTTTTCACTGGGCACACACGGCCCTAGGCTTTGCTGCTGCCCAACGCGGCTCAGAGGAGCATCCCTGCAACAGCGCCCAGCCTGCCTGCCACACAACCCCTCGTGGAGCCTGTCTGGAAGGCAAGGGGAACCTAGGACACCCTGCGAGGACAGAAGGGCCTGGGGGTCAGGCACTGTGGAGACGCCCCCCCCCCACTACAGCCAGGAAGAGCCCAAGGCCGGCAGGGCTGGCGGGCAGCTTTAAGGCAGCTCTGGGAAAGAGAGCCGCTGGCAGATGACAGTTTGCGGGGAACCGTAAAAGAGCCCTGGCTGGGGTCTGGCTGGGTTCGGGAAGTTGCAAGTTTTCACCTACCCTGATGCCCCAAATCCCACCTGTCTCTCAATGGCAACAAGCGCAGGGCGAAAAGGAGTCACCTGGGCCCCTACGGAAGGCCCAGGAGTGTCCGCTCGTACCTGAAAATACCTGGCTTCTCCAGACGGGTCCATCTCACATGCGTCAGATTGTTCCTAACTCTGACACACTCCCCTGACAGTCCTGTCTTTAAGGACACAGCACTGAGTTCTCCACTGTAAATGGAAATCTTGAGGCTGTCATACCATCCATATGACAGGACCTGGGGCTGGTCTTCTAGTCCTCGCTGCTTTAGCCCCCAGGGCAGCCCACTGGGAGGGACCTAGAGCTCCAGAGCGATCATCCCCCAGCTAAGTGTGGAAGAGAACAGGGATCTGGAGAAGGAGGCTGAGGAATTGACGGACGGAAGGGTCAGATCCCTCCCTTTGCCTGGAAGGGCAACCCCGGACTTCGCAGGAAGCTCACAAGCCGCCCTACTCTCGGGTCACCTCCGCCACCCAGTGAGCAGATGGGTGAGGCAGAGAGCAGGCGGCGGCCCCTCGTTCCCGGAGGATCGCAGCCAGCAGGGTCAGGACTGCACGTGCTACAACTAACAGCCCCCAGCTCTCTCTCCCAGACCCGAGAGGCATCCTCAGCCAAGCAAAGAGGACGGATTTGATAGGTTCACTCCTTTGGGGCTGTCCGTGCTTCATCCCACACAACCGGCCTCAAGGTTCTCAAGCCTCGTCTCCAGCTGCCGATGCTCCTCTCTGGAATATGGGCGATCAAGATGGAAAGATCCAGCAGGTGCTGTGTGTGTACGTGTCGGTTCAGGGACTGAGTCTCAAGGGGAGACTTAGGTATTGGGATTAGTCCTGACACTGCAACAGAAATGAGGTCTCTCCCTTCCTTTCTCCCTCTACCTTCAAGGGGTATTTACTCAGGACTTCAACTGTGCAAGGTTTTCAACTTACACTTCTCTCATGTAGCACAGAGCGCAGCACCCACCGAGCCCGTGAACAGAAGATTCATAAATACTTGCTGATTTAAAAAAATTCCATTCAACTAAAGGACACTGGACCTTCTCTGTGCCGGGCACTGAGCTGGACACTGGAAATATAAAACGAATCCATCTGACTCCAGATAGAGGACGAGGCACAAGCAAACCATAACAGGATCACTGCCAGTAATGGAGACAAGTTCAGTGAGGCTGTAGGATGCCGTGCCTGACAGCACCGGGGAAGGCTTAAGAAACGGGATTCAGATGACAAGCTGGCTAGCAGGCAGGAGGAGGACCGGGGCAAGGTTCCAGGCATAAAAGTTCATAATGTGGTTTGGGAGAACGACAGGTACTGGTTGGACTACAACGTGGGGCAGGAGGGTGGAGATGATCCTAGCGATAGAAAGGCAGCCTGTCCAGGGCCTGGATGCCCTGATAGAGAGCTGGGTTCCATCCTGAACTGCAGTGTCAGCAAGGGCCTGGTGTGATCAATTTCTTGTTTGCCAAGAATCATTCTGGGCTGGTTGGGGAGGGGCGGGGAGTGCAGGGTGGAAGATCATGGGGGAGACAGCTGAAGAGTCCGGGGCCAGGGGGAGACAGTGTTAGTCAGCACGGAGAAGAAAGAACAGCGTGAGAGACATGGGGTGTGGGCCGCACAGGATCCAGGAGCCCGGAGACGCAACCGTGGATGAGTCCGTGAGTGCCCCGTGGACCAGAGAACGGTCCTCACTCACCACCCTCGTCTTGGATGGCTTTTGTGGCCACACTGGCCTTTGGAGGAGAGAGAGGTGACTTGGCAGAACTATTATTACTACCCCCCTTTTGGCCCTTCTCCCCCGTGATTCGTATCCTGAACAGTTTTCTGTAGCTCTATCTTTACGCCCTGAGACTCTGAGATTCTTTTAATAGAAACCTCCACCAAGGAAAGCTGCCATCTTCTCTCCCATTAATCCTCCTCATCAGCACCTCTTGGCAGTTATCTAACCCACATGGGACAAAAATAAATAAATAAGTAAACAATAATAGTAAGGCTCTGCCAGGCTAGCAAACTGATCCAGGCAGGGGATTATAAGAGACACCTGTTTTTCAACACAGCAGCTGCGAACACAGTAGAAGCGTGGCGTCCTGGAAACAAGAAAGAGTTCTCATTAAAATCCAAGAGTAGCAGAAACTGCCATGGACCAGTTTTCAGCTATGTCACCTGAATGTGAAAAGAAGTTCAAATAAGACTAGACACATAAAAGGAGCTGTGCTTCACTGAACCTGGAATCTGAATGTTAGTTTGCTTATGGGGAGGTGATTCACCTATTCATCCAAGTATTCTAAATCCTTAAAGCAGCTATTATGCACTTAGGGTGTTATCATAAACATACTAAAGCTTTTTGAAGTCTGGTTGATCCATACCCCGTGCTGACCAAACACCTCTTCATTTAAACCAGAACACAGCCCAATGGAGAAAGTGGACACTGACATAGGAGCAAATAGACAATATTTAAAATTATCTTTTCAAGATACATGCACCCCAGCGTTCACAGCAGCACTATTTACAATAGCCGAGACATGGAAGCAACCTAAGTGTCCGTCGGCAGATGAATGGATAAAGAAGATGTGGTACATATATACAATGAAATATTACTCAGCCATAAAAAAGAATGAAATAATACCATTTGCAGCAACACAGACAGACCTAGGTTATCTAACTAAGTGAAGTCTGTCAGAAAGAAAAAGACAAATATTATATGATATTACTTATATGTGGAATCAAAAAAATAATACAAATTCTTAAAAAATTTACAGAACAGAAACAGACGCAGACATATAAAACAAACTTACGGTCACCAGAGGGGAAGGGGGGTGAGGAATAAATTAGGAGTACAGATTTAACAGATACACACTACTAGATATAAATAGATAAACAATAAGGTTCTACTGTATAGCACAGGGAACTATATTCAATACCTTGTAATAAACTGTAATGGAAAAGAATATAGATAATATACACATATATGGATAACCAAAGCACTCTGCTATATACCTGAAACTAACACAATATTGTAAATCAACTATACTTCAATTTAAAAAATTATCTTTTCAGTTCATTCACCAGTGAAAATACACACACACACACACACACACACACACACACACACAATCTTCCAACATATAAGCACCACAGGCAAACTGTTTCATAGCTGCAATATGTACACATTACCTTTTCAGACCAGACCAGGGAGATGCTCTTAGAAACAGCTTGTTAACAAGCCCCTCGCATTGCTGTTTAACAATCCGTTTATAGCCCATCAGGAAGTCAGCCCTCCAAGGAGATATATTTTACATCTACATGTAGGGTTTCTTTGCCACAAGGCTGGGTTTCATGAAATCTTTCACTCTATACACTGGAAAACAGATTATGCCATAATTGCTGGGACATATGATCCTATGAGCATGCAATACATCTGCATATATACAGAGTCACAAGAACAAACCTTTGGAATAAAAGCAGAATGATGTCCAAGGAAGCACAAGCCACCCCATACAGTCCCGACTAGAACTAAAAATAGTGCAAAAAGGCCTGGTGTCAGCTACCCTCGCACTGTTCCCTCTAGAACACGCTACTTCTAACCTCCAGTGTTGGTTTTTAAGCTTGAGCCTTCAATAACTTTACTTAGAAACCTTTCCCTGACCCAAAGAAACTACTTTCCAGGCTTTGGATTGTGGAGCAATAGTTCAATGCACTTCAATTATGAGGCCATTAACGTACACAAGATGCAAACAAAGAGCGAAGCTGAAATTGTGAATTTCCCCCAAAGCCTAACATGTGTGCCCCGGGTACACTAGGGCCGGCTGAGAGATTACCTTTCTGGCAAATGGAAACCCCTGAAGCTCTAAGTACCGTCAACTGCCCAAAGTGCAGCCAGCTGGACCAACGCTTGCCTCACCCCGCCTGGGGAAGCGTGAGGCCAAAACTTCCCCAAAGTGGCGCAACCCTGTCAACACAGCCCCAGGCGGAGTCCCAGAAGGATTAAGAGAGAAAAGCACCCTAAGTATATACAGGACCCCAAGAAGAATCACAGGCACCAATATGGGGGCCAGAGCTGTGAAGTGGATTTTTCCTAATAATCCATTTGGCATGTAGCCTGGCAGTCCACAAACATGTGCATCGGGTAGGATAATGAGATTTGCCCAAACTAGGCTCTGCAGGTCATCCTAAAATGGACCCAAGTAAGAAACAGGAGGTGTTGTGAACTCATTTTCACCTATAACCTAGATAAAATTAACCAAGAGGTAAGAGGACGATACTCCCGTCCACCCACACCCTCGCCACAGCAAACCTTTAAACACCACAGCTAAAATGGAAATGTACCCAGAACCATCGTCCCCTTAAACGGGACTGTTCAACACCATGGCTAAGCACAAAAGCAGGCGCAGGCATTCCCCCTACCTTACAGAAGCTCCATTTGGCCATTTCACCAAATTTTTCGAGACAGACAAATTCTCAGAAAAGCAGGCTAAGGTTAACAGTGACTTGCACCCCAGGGCCCGGCTCGTCCCTCTGCTGGAATAACAGGGCCTTTCGGCGGGGTGCGCGTGGCTTTCTGCCTTTTCTTGCATTTTTAAGGTTCTTTTCCCTCCGAGGCCTCGTCCCACACATCTCCAAGCAGAGCCCACGACCTTGCACCCAGAAAATGAGAAATAAATCTGCCGTTGATGTCAGTGGTTCTTTATTCATTTTCTAGGGTAGGGAGCTTAGAAAAGCCAAGGTGCCAGCGAGGGTGGGAGCATGTAAGACGGGTATACTAATAGGTGCCCTACTTGAGATGTAACCCAACACCTAGGTCCCTGTGCCCATCTCCCTCCCGTCTGGGTGAAAGTTAAAGATCCCCTTACAGCATGCTGAAAGAGATTAGAGGATCATCACTGCAGCCTTCCTGTGCTCTGCAGCATTCCCCCAGGATTCCATCGTATCCAAAAACTGCTTCTGACCTGCAGCTGACTTCTGCTTCCGAGAAGCGTGCCCTCACCACTCATGCACGGCCCCGCCAGGAGCACAGAGCCTCAGAGACGCAGAAGAGCAGAATGCCAGCTTCAGAGAGCGAGCCTTTGTCTCTCTGGGTCTGAGGGCAAAGACGCTTGCCTTCCCGACGGGTACAGTCTCCCGTTCCACCTCACCCTAAAGTGCTCAAGTCAGCAGACCCGGGGCAGGACTCGGGGGCACAGAGTCAAACACGGAGCTGGCAGCCTTCCAGGGGACGGACTTGAGATGTCGTCAGCCAAACTGGGTCATTCATGTCTCCACATCCGGGAGACGAGGAGACTTACCCAGACTGGGGACCTAGGCCACTCAGAATTCACCCTTAAGTGACAGTTCTCCCACCCAGTTCACCTCACTTCGGAGACAGGCCAGATCAAGAGGTGTAGAGTGAGAGTGACCCTGACCTGCTGTCCCCACCCATCACTGGCCACGACTGTCAAGACCATTAGGGGAGCCACAGTCTCGACAGAGCAAGGCACTAGTCAAGTGAACTCATGACCCGGATGTTTCAGATCTCCCAGGTCTCAAGTCAAAAGGAGGACACGGCAGCTACCAAATGCACCAGGGGGCCAATCTTTCAGATTGCCCAGTTCCCCAAACCAGATGTGCTAACCCCAGGGCAGGAATTTGGACAGGAGAGCACACACAGAGGCCCAAAGAAATGAGAACTCACTTCTGTCCCTTTGGGTGCCCGGCCTGTGATCACAAACCTACATGCGAAAAGACAGTGCTGGACCAGATGGCTGAGTCAGGAGACACTACCATGTGGTCTGCTCTGGCAGGAGGCCGACGTGACGGTCAAAGATAGTGTCTGGGAAAGATATATGGTCTAGAACAATGAAGGAAGGAAGTAACATGGAAAAAAAGTGGCCTTCCCTTGTCTGAGCTTCCGCAAAGCAGTCCAGAAAAGTACTCAGCAAACGCCTGCTCCCCTTTTATAAAGTCTCAGGTATGGTTTCTCTTGGCTACACCAGTGGCAGATCTATTTATCCGAGTACTAATTATGAGGCTTCAGACAATACTGGTCCCAAACTGTCTCTTGACCTGGAGTCTTCGTCAGGGATGCCAGCACTGTTCTGGTCACACCATAGCCAGGCTGGCACACGCGAGGCCACCGCTGCACACCTAGACCCACACTTTCCGCAGAGACCCAGGGAAGTGTTAGGGACGCAGGTGACTTCAGAGACAGAAAGGCTGTTCTTTGGGGGTTGATTTTTTTTTTAATTACAATGCTGATTTCTATCTGTAGCTCATTTCTTCCAGGAAATACTTGAGAGTATCTCATCTTTGGTTGCTGCTTCCTCGTGCATAGGGGATGTGACAGAATCAGGCATTAGGGACCTCATGATACAGAGAAATCTTCAGAAAGATGAAGTCACCTGGCCTCATCATAACCCACCGGAGAGGGCTGCAAGACAGCTGAGCAGAAAAATCACCAAAGTTCTCTTGTGTTTTCCAGGGCGAAGGGAGAGGAACGGCTCTCCAGACCTAAGCTCTTTCCTCAACGGCCTAAAAGTGCCCACACCTGCTTCTGGGGACGGCGGCGGAGGCCGCGAACATTGTCTCCACTATTCCTCAAAAAGGGCTGTTTTCCAGCCCCCATTTCATCTTCTCATTTAACATGGATATCAATGGAAAACGCAGGAACGCACTGTAAGTCCACAGCAAAACACTGCTAACAAATACTTCAGCCCCCCTCTTAACATTTACTAAAAACAAAGGTTCCCTCATGCCCCAAAGTTACAAATTTGGCTTCTTCAAACTCTTCCGTCTAAACCTCCACGAAGAGCCATCCACTCCTGACGCTTGGATCTGGAAATTCACCACCCACAGCACACAGTGTCTGCTCTGTGGTCAGACAGACACGGGGCTGCGCGCCACACAAAAGCGGACTGAAGAATGGATGCTCCCTCTCGAGCCTCGGCCCGGTCGCAAAGAATAAGCGACTGTATGAACAAGCAGATCCCTGAATAGGCTTGAATACTTGAGGGCTGAGTAATAATGCCCATCAGAGGCACTGTACGGTACTTCCAGGCTTCGGGTTTTTTCCTTTCCTTTCATCTCTGGAAACTTATTCAGAACCCTACTAGCTCCGCCCTCACCATTTTAAGATGCAAGAGGCATCTGTTTCTACCACGTAATTGCAGCTGGCTCCTTGCCCCTGTTAGTGGGGTCTGTATTCAATGAAAGTCAAAAGCGAGGCTTTGCTGAGCGCTGACTGAGCGACCCCAACCCCGGGAGAAACTCATGGCGACAGTGATAAGAGCCCAGCCTGGGAGTTGGCCCACCTGCAAGGCCTGGAGTTTAGTTCAGGCGGTGCCACAAACCAGCCACGGGAGCTCGAGCAAGACCGTAACATCTTTGAGCTCCATTTTCTCAACGGTATAATGCAGGCACAGGACTAGAAAATCTCTCGCCCCTTCTAGATCCCTGTGATGGGAGGATATATAAAGAGGGAGAAGAACTAAGTTTGGGTGTTTTTAAAACAACGTAAGGCAGTGCCAACAGCCCCCAAAGATAGGGGTTTTTTTTTTGTTTTTTTTTGCGGTACGCGGGCCTCTCACTGTTGTGGCCTCTCCCGTTGCGGAGCACAGGCTCCGGACGCGCAGCCTCAGCGGCCATGGCTCACGGGCCCAGCCGCTCCGCAGCACGTGGGATCCCCCCGGACCGGGGCACGAACCCGTGTCCCCTGCATCGGCAGGCGGACTCTCAACCACTGCGCCACCAGGGAAGCCCAGATAGGTATTTTTATTACCACTTCAGATAACAGGTTCAAGCTTAAGATGAACAAGTTCAAGAAGCAGGATTCACACTCAGGTCTGTCTACTACAGGGTCCTTCCTTCCCCTAGAAGCTCTTCACGGTATGGCAATGACTGGTCCCCTCTTCTCGGGAACTTACCATCCCCTTAAGGGAAATCAGTGTTACAGAGAAGAACCAATGAATAGCATCAGGCAGAATAAAGTGCAAATCAAACTCTGAAGCACCGCTGACTGGAACTACATGGGAGCAACACTCACAGCACTGAGTGTACGCACCCACGGTGCTCACACCAGTGGGGCCGCACGCCCTTTTCAGGTCATTCAGGAAATGAGATCGTTTTCCGTGTGTCTGACTCCCACATACAAAGGGAAAATACCCCCGAGGAACACACGAGCTCTGGTGAGCGAGCAGATTTACTGGGCAGCTCTTTCCTGTCTTCTTTGGGGAGTAAGGTATTATTTTCATAAGTCATTCGTCCAGATAGCTGAAGCGTGGCCTTCTAAAAACGTAACATTATTTCTATGCCAACCATTTTCGTTGGATAGCTTTCCAAAATGCATGACACTATTTCCTAACTTCCTAAATCTCATAATTTACAGTTTGTCTTCAACTTGGACAAGGTCATAATGATGATCATTAATACTGTCGGTCATAGTGTGGTGCCAGGCAAAGGGGTTTCACTCTCTAGATATGAGTCCTCACGATGAAGCTATGCTTTCTGAGGTCTTGTCTGCTTTTTGCCAATTTTCCTGGTGTTAGTGGAACATGGTCCTGGGACAGAACACCTGGATCCTGACTCCAGCTCAGCTATGAAGAGCACTGTGATCTCAGGCAGGCTATTTAAATGCTGCACGAGTCAGTTTCCTCATCTGTTTCATGAGAATTAGGGCTTGGGCTTTCTTAGTCCCTTCTTAACCCCCTCCATGCCATGTCTCTGTGTGCTTCCTTCTCTATGTCTGCTCTGAAGACAGGCTTCATGAAAGCTGTTCAAATCCAGAAATGTATAAAGTCAGAGGGCCCCAATTCTCCCTTCATTCTGGGAAATTAGAACAAGGCCAGGAGGGTCAGATATCAAGCTATCAAGAAAAAAGATAGGGCTTCCCTGGTAGCGCAGTGCTTAAGAATCCGCCTGCCAATGAGGGGGACACAGGTTTGAGCCCTGGTTCAGGAAGATCCCACATGCCGTGGAGCAACTAAGCCCGCGAGCCCCAACTACTGAGAACACAGGCCACAACTACTGAAGCCCACGCACCTAGAGACGGTGCTCCGAAACAAAGAGAAGCCACCAGAATGAGAAGCCCACGCATCGCAACGAAGAGTAGCCCCCGCTCGCTGCAACTAGAGAAAGCCCACGTGTAGCAACAAAGACCCAAGGCAGCCAAAAATAAATAAATAAATGTATTTAAAAAAAAAGAAAAAAGATGATTCCTTTGGTGGTGGGGGAAATCAGGGAACACCTGAAGAGACATCAAATAGATTCCTAGAATTCACACAGTATCTTCAGGTGGACATGAGGGATGGTTTTTAAAAAGCATTGCATTCATGGATTGTGTTAAAAGTTTGAAATTGAAAAAAAAAAAAAGCAGTGGAAGGAGAGAGACTGACCAGGGTGTGACCAAGGTGTCTAGCTCCGAGGGTGGGCAGGATGAGAGGACACGGCCCTGGCCTGTCACCCACCTGATCACCTGATGACGGGGTAAGGAGACACTGGGGGAAAGCAGAGCGAGGCAGAGAGGGAAAAGATTTCTGAGAAAAACATGAAAAGGGCACAAATGAACCCACCCACAGACAAAGTATCCCGAGAGGACATCAGGGATTGGTGTACAAATGGGAGATCTGGACGTCCATTCCAAGGTGGGTGGTGCGACGTGACCATCTGGCTACCCTGCCACGAGAGGGCCGGTCAGGGGGCACCCACCCAGAGAGGGAAGGAGCATCTCTGCCGGCTCTCTTCCCACCTCTCATCGTGGCCTGTGGGAAGCTCCCCCACAGCCCCATTACTCTTGGTTTCCTAACTTTCTTCATAAAGGTGGCTGTCCTTGAGTCTTGGGTCAGGAGAGAAAGTGCTTCGGAACTGTAGTCCCGAGATGTAGACTCGGTGAAGCTCGGGCCAGAGCACAGCCTGGAAGATCTTAGACCAATACATCGCTTCACGGCTATGGGCTTCAGGCTCCTCCTTTGCAAAATAGGGAGAAAACCTGCATCCCGGAGTGAGTAGTAAAGAGCAAATGAGATAATGTAGGTAGAACGCTTAGGCCCAGGACCAGCGCACAGCAGCATCCAATAAACGACGGTGGTGATGATGGAGGAGGACCACCACCAAGGCCGCTCACAAACCCCTGTAATTACCCAGACTGCACAAAGCTCCCAAAACGCAGGTGTTCCACAGTTTTCCGTACGCTTAGTCCACAGACCTGAGTGAGCAGTTAGCTCATCTGGGGCTCCACACCTAACAAACACAGGCTAATACCTTCCTTGTCACCACCCCACATACTCCCCAAATTCAAGGTCATTTAGCCAAAGACCAGGCTGAACTGTATACTTTCACTATCTAAAAACAAAGGGTGATCAAGCAAATTAACAGAGCAAGTAATATACTGACGGTACTGTTTTGATGCAGGAGGTACAGTCTCCAGCACCCAGCAGCCCTCATTTCTCACCAGCTGATGGTGTGGACACAAGTCATTTCTGCCTGTTCACACGGAGGCTCAGCCTGAGACGCCCTGGAAAGCCACACTCTATTAGGCTGGTTCCTGTATGTTCAAAAATCAATGAAAATGTGTTTGTTTTTTAATAGGCTATCATTCTAACTTCTCACTAACTTTTCTCTTTCTCTCTCCAAATACTAGGCTTGGCAGCGAATGGTCTTTAAGCTGGGCCCCTTCTGGCGTGGGAACCCTGCGTCAACTTACACTCATGCTATTCAACAAATCCACACAGAGATTGGTTTCTACAACAAATACGGCAGTGAAGGACTCTGCCAGAAAACCAAAGCCAGTGCTTCTCCTAAAGTAGCATTCACAGAGACAAATACTTCGTTTGTATACCCCACACCCTAGGGGGCTTCGTTTGGCACTGATTCACTCAGCCGGGAGATCCACACCACAGGGCAACTTTTCAACATCCGTAACAGAATGCACCTGCTCTTCAAGTTGGTCCCCACACCCCCTCCCCACCTGCCCCCAACCTGCCTCAGTGGCTCAACTCAGATGCACAGTTTAGTTCTGCCTTCCTCTGGTGCCCATATTTGGGGTGTTTTTCCCCTTCACTTACCTATGCTAAAGAGGTAAGCTACTTCCCTAGGACCAGCTGCCATGTTTTTAGCTGATGCAGAGCCTACTGTGTATATTATTTTTTCATTTTTGTGGTACGCGGGCCTCTCACTGTTGCGGCCTCTCCCGCTGCGGAGCACAGGCTCCAGACACGCAGGCTCAGCAGCCATGGCTCACGGGCCCAGCCGCCCCGTGGCATGTTGGATCTTCCCGGACCGGGGCACGAACCCGTGTCCCCTGCATCGGCAGGCAGACTCTCAACCACTGCACCACCAGGAAAGCCCCAGAGTCTACTGTGTATAAATTAAGGTGCATATTTGAGCCTAGGGCCCCCTCAAGGATTCCTCAGAAAAGGCCCTGCTAACAGGTCCAGTACCCCCAGCCCAAAACAGAAGTACCAGTCCCTCACATGGTATAAAAAAGTACCACTGCACCCCACCATCCCATCTTTGGGTATAAATCCAAAGAACTCAAAGCAGGATCTCAAAGAGGCATTTGTACACCCATGTTCACCACAGCATTATTCACAACACCTGTGAGATGAGAGTAACCCAGATGTCCATCAACAGATGAATGGACAAAGAAAATATGGCATATACATAAAATGGAATATTACGCAGCCTTGAAAAAAGGAAATCCTGTCACATGCTGCAACATGGATGAGCCTCCAGGCCATTATGCTAAGTGAAATAAAGTATGATTCCACTCATATGAACTATTTAAAGTAGTCAAAATCATAGAAAGAAAATAGGAAGGTGGTTACAGAGGGCTGGGAGAAGGGGAGAGGGGACATGGGTGTTGAGTGAGTATCGAGTTTCAGTGTTGCAAGATGAAAAAGTCCTAGAGATCAGTTGCACAACAACGTGAACAGACTTAACGCGACTGAACTGTACCCTTAAAAATGGTTAAGATGGTAAATTTAATGTTACATGCTTTTTACCAGAATACAAAAACTTGATTGCTGTAGATGGTGGTGCAAATACAAGTCCATGAAGCCCTTCTTCCCTCACCCCCACTCCTACTCCTTCCTCTTCTCACGTCTAACAATATACCCTCTGGACCCAGGGCTCCCACACACACCACCTTCCTTGGCACGTACCTCTGTGCCCTCATACCAGCTGGCTTGCGATTAAAATGGACCAAGCTGGGACGTGCCAGAGAGTATGCAGCCTATTGTATCGAATTTCCTTGGCCTCTTATAGGGATGCACCGTGAACGCAGCCAGTGAGGGACAGGGGTCTGAGAACCAGGGGGTCTGCGTTGCCCTAAGCCTGGCTCAGTCACCGATCAGCTGAAGCAAACAATTTAGCTGTGTGGACCTCCTCCCCATAAAAATCAGACGTTGTAGGGACTTCCCTAGTGGCACAGTGGTTAAGAATCCTCCTGCCGGGCTTCCCTGATGGTGCAGTGGTTAAGAATTCGCCTGCCAATGCAGGGGACAGGGGTTCGATCCCTGGTCTGGGAAGATCCCACATGCCATGGAGCAACTAAGCCCGTGTGCCACAACTACTGAGCCTGTGCTCTAGAGCCTGCGAGCCACAACTACTGGAGCCCACATGCCACAACAACTGAAGCCCGCGTGCCTAGAGCCTGTGCTCTGCCACAAGAGAAGCCACTGCAACGAGAAGCCCGCACAGTGTAACAAAGAGTAGACCCCGCTCACCGCAGCTAGAGAAAGCCCGCACACGGCAACGAAGACCCAACACAGCCCAAAATAAATAAATAAATAAGAATCCGCCTGCCAATACAGGGGACATGGGTTCAAGCCCTGGTCCAGGAAGATCCCACATGCCACGGAGCAACTAAGCCCGTGCCCCTAGAGCCCGCGCTCCGCAACAAGAGAAGCCACTGAAGTAAGAAGCCCGCGCCCCGCAATGGAGAGTAGCCCCCACTCAGCGCAACTAGAAAAAGCCCGTGCGCAGCAATGAAGACCCAACACATCAAAAAAATCAAATCAAATCAGACGTTGGCCCAGGTGATCTTTATAGTCTCTCAGCTCTTAGATTCTCAAAGTTCCCTGACTCACTTGCTAAAGACCCTGGGGAAAACTTAGAAGCCTGCTAATCTGAACCTTCTCCAGTGATTCCTCAAGCCCCTGTCTTGTATCTTTTACCCAGTTCCATGTTGTTGTTTGTTGAGACGCAAAAGCAGTTTTTGAAAATTTTATCAAAATAAGAAAACATTATTATTAGGCCAAAATTCTACCAGTAATAATTTTTAGGCAGACACCCAAGGGAGTCCTCTAGGCCTCCCTGTGACAGCAGAGTGGCCCTAGTAAGCACTTTATGCAAGCCTGTGGGTGAAGTGTTAAGTCACTCCGAGCACACAGGACAGAGAGCGGAAAGGGCACTGACCTCCTTCCATGCTTCACTGCAAATCAGCAAACATTACTGACACATTTCTGAGCCAGGTGCCAAGGTGGGCACCAGGACGCAAAGATAATCGCCATTAAACCCAAGGAGCTCAGAGTCCAGGAGGGGAAACCCAGAGACTCCCAGAAAGCAGCAAAAGAGAGATTTCATTCCGCTAAAAAAGCCAACCAGTACGGAGGGCAGAGAAAGGAGGGGCCAGGGATGTTAGGCAACTATTTTTCTGCACTATCCTGGATAGTTCTCGCCGGCCGCCCAGCCGAGCCTTACGAAGGGCTGTGTCTGCTGGGCCATAGTTACTTTCAGCTGCAACTTGGCTGAAGTTAACACTGAACAGGTGACTTGAAGGTGAAGGCTGATGATGGAAAAGATAGCCTCTTGCTTTCTCCCGTACCCAGCAGTCAGCCACACGATCCTCCGAAGAAAATAATTTGACTTTTTACAGAGTTAGGTGACCCTGTCCTTACATTTAAACAACCCCAAATGGTCAGGAATGGAAGCATTTAATCTCTCACGATGAGAACGTCCAGTGCAGACAAACAGTGGGGCGCAGCCACAGTTTGTGTGACCTTGGGCTGGTCAACCTGTCTTCTGCTATAAACATGTGTCTGATATTAACTTCCCTGCGGTGCCCGGAACATGTTTATAAAGTGCAAAAGAAATATAAAAGCCAATATCAGGTATTCATCAGCAACCACCACCATGAAAGTGATACATACAAAGATGTCACTGACTGATTCAGAAACTTTCACCCTGGAAATTCCACCGAAATCATACACTACTCTTTTCTAGCACAGAAGTAAACAGAGTACTTCCCTCTGTGGCTGCCTCTGGTCAGGCTCCTCTGTGCTCCATCACACCAGCTGCTGAGGAATTTACTGCCTGCTGACCAGCTGCTTGTAAGGAATGAGAGCCAGGGAGGAAGGTTTCAGGAGTAGACAGGAGGAGTGAAGGAAATCTCTCCACACAGAGAGCCTTCCGTGTCACATGTCCTCAGGATATCAGAGCCATCAGGTCATCCTTGAAAGCTCCTGACACTCATTCTCTGCTCCACAGAAAACTTCATTGTTTACTGGACTGTAGAAAAAAATCCCAGTTCTTGTGGGTTCCCAGCACACATTTTTTATTATGCAGTCACTGTACCACATCCCAAGGACTAAGGGAAACACCGCACACATCACCAGAGCATTTTCAGACAAGCTAGAATCATCCCAGTCCTTGATCTCCGGCGCTTCTTACTGGAACGTTGCAAACTAAACAAACTCCGTGGAAAAATGCACTTCACATATGTGCATTTAAACATATGCACAGTCCAAGCAAACAGTCATATTCTGGTTCCATAAAGAACAATCCAAAATAAAAGTGATACTTTCATTACTAGTAAAGACCATTAAATCTATTCTAATTACAGAGAAATACAGAGTGAGAAAAGAGGCTCCCGAAAAGAACTGAGGGGTAAACGATAAGGAAAAAAATGATATACAGACTACGGCTGCAATTTTTATGCCACATGTAAGACAGTGTGCTGTCTGGGTTTGGGAATGATTCCATCCGTCTGTGTGTAAGGAAAGGGCTGCTGTAGCCTCCCACTGGGGTACGATAAGATGAGCACCTGCAGTACCCAAACATAAGCCCCTCAGAACAGTGGGCATATGCAGTCTCTTTAGAAGAGACATCAAGAAAAGTCGCAGAAAGGCTTGTTTTTTGTTGTTTTCACCCTAAAATCACTATCTCATAGTTGGTCCAGGTTCTCCCCAGGTCAGATTGATTGCCATCGAGCTAAATACAATTTACTGATTTCATACCCTAGTATTTAGTTACCTCTGTTTGTGTTATGAAGTATCAGATAAATTAGGTCAGGCATACCCTAGGATTTTCCTGAACTCGTAGAATCAAATTTATACAGAAAAAGAAATTGGTTTTGAAGTATAAACCTACCTAACATCTTTACTCTGACACCTCCCTGCCACCGCAGACATACTGCTATCATCCCCAGATATGTACAAACACAGAAACCCGAAAATTCCACTGGGCATTTTTTTGCGAGGCAAAAACAAAGAAACCCAACCCACCTTTTCAGTTCACATTAGCCCTAATTCAAACCCCATGAGAATCTTTCCTGATAAGAAACACTAACACCTGAGTATAATTGTGAAACCCTAATAAGCAAACATGATAAAATACTGTTTCCTCCTAACAGATCCTATGGAAAAGCGGAGTTAAAGCAGGAAAGGTTTCTCGAATTCACCATAGATGAAGAAAACTGGTTACTTGTTCATTGTCTCTGCAGGGTCCCCTCAATGAACATTTAATGGGCCAAGCCACAAACAAACTTCAGGAGCTTCAGCCTCTCACAGAAGCAAAAGGCTTTTCCATCTGGGTACTGATGGAACAGTGAAATGGAAGTGCACACCAAATGCAAGGACGGGCAAAATAATTGGGGGAGATGGACAAATCAGTCTGCCTCCTCACGGTGGCAAACTTTACGACAACTTTCTAGAGGCAACAAACCGCAGCACCACTAGCCTTTATAGACACACACACATATATAAATGTACACACACAACTACTTGAAAGGTAAATGCTGTGTTTGCAAACATCCTTCACCATCCTGCATTTACAATACTGAAAACCATGGCCAGAAAGCTGGGAGATTTCTACTCTTAGCTCTCCTCTCTGCACTGTCAAACTGGGAAGGTCATTTTGTCTGGTCACTTAGGTAATTCTCCCTCTCTGCAACACGGGAGTTTTCTACTTTGGGATTGCTCAGCGTTCATATGCATCAGAGTAAAATAACCATTCAGCGACTTTATTCACCTTGGTTTAAAGGAAAAAAAGAGAAAGAAAAGAAATTCATTGTGCAATGCCCAGGAAAAGCTGACACGACGACTGTCTCTCCGACAAGCGCTTGCAATTACAATGCGGGGGTGGGGGGAATCTGTCTGATCCGACTCTGTGAGCCCTTAAAAAAAAGAAATGATTCCAATCCCAATGGAGCCGGAGAACTTTTTTTTCTAAGGAGACCACCCCTCGGGAACAAAAGTTCCATTTCGGTCACATGTTGGGAGTAGGAGTAGGAACCAGGCTTTTTTTTTTAAAGGCGCACTAATTACGGGGGTGTTTTACAGTCCTGGAGACCACTCGGGCTCCTCCAGACCGACGGTAACTGGCATTTCATTGTCAAAAAGCAAAGGGGTGAGGTGAGGGCGCAGGAGCCGACAGGGCGCTCGGCGGGAGGGGGGGAGCAGCAAGGTTACACTAAAGGGTACGCTGCCGCCGCGAGCCGCGTCTCCTTCCCCGGCGCCCCAAATAATTTCCTGCGAACAGAGCGACTGCAACAGTCCCCTCGCAACTGAAGAGCCCGGTACGACTGGCCGGGCCGGTGCAGCTCAAGGTTTTCCACCCCGGAGAGGGAGGGGGAGAAGATCTTTACCTTAATGCTACACTGAGCAGGAGTCTCAGACATGTCTCACAGCGAGAGAGATCAGGAAGTTCTCAGTTTTTTTCCACTTTCCTTTCCTCTCCCCAACCCAGAAACGCTCCACGGCCGGCCGGACGCGGTCATTTAAGAAGTTTCTTGCAGCATCTCTCCCGGCGGCCGCCCCGGGGGGCCGCGAGCGCGCGGGGCGGGGCGGGCGCCGGCGGAGTCGCCGCGCGGGGCGGCGGGGGCGTGGGAGCCGGGCGGCGCGGCGGCGGGGTCTGCAGGTCGCGGTGCGGCGCGGCGACCCGGGACGCAGCCCGGCCGGCCTCCCGCTCTCTCCTCCCACCCGGGCCGGCGCCCCCGCCCCCCGCCCCCCGCCCTCCCGCCGCTCTCCCTCGCTCTCTCTCTCGAATGTTTTCCTTCCTGGAAGAGAGAAACTGAAAGGCAGAACTGAGAAAGCTCTTTGCTCATTGATCTTGAGAGTTTCAGTGCAGAAACTGACGTGAATTCCCAGCACTGAGCTCTGCCTCTTAAAGGAGCCACCAGGAAATAAAAGATCGGGTTACAGCCCCGCATCGGAGAAATAAAAGCCGGGCCGGGGTGGGGGAGGGGCGGCGGCGGGGGCGCGGGCGGAGGATCCCGGGGAGCGGGGCCGCGCGAGGCCGCGGCTGCTAACTAGGCGGGCGGCGCGGCCCCCGCCGGCCTGGCGCGGGGCGTCCTAGGCTCCGCTGGGCCGCCGCCTGGCTCGCGGAAGACACGCCGAGAAACGTTCCATCGGGGCCCCAGAAACCTCAGAACAGGTTTTATTAAACGCCTCCCCCTCCCCTAGCTCCGTCTCTTGGATACATTGAAAGGCACAGGGGTTCCCCACCCCCCGCCGAGCGCAGACGCAATGAAAATAATTATATAGGAAGGGACATTCCGGTAAGGACGCGGAATCCGAAGGAGGAAGTAAAACAATAGCCTTTGTTCTGCTTCTCGACCGCGGCCTCTTTAAGAGAATCCACCAGGAAATGGGAGATCGGGTTACAGCCCGCACCGGGGTAAAGGGGCGAGCTAGCGAGCGAGCGAGCGAGCCGCGGAGCGCGACGTCGGAGACAAAGCGGGGCGGCCGCCGTTAGAAGCCCAGCCTGGCCGTGGGGGATTCCCCGCGAAGGTGGGCGCCCGGAAAAGAGGAGGCGCGCGCGCCCGCCAGGCCGGGGATGCGGGCGCTGCCCCAGCCGAGCACGCGTCCTGGAGAAGGAAAGGCTGTTGGGCGGTTATCAAAGGCAGTTGAGTTCCTTTTCCTGACCCCCCCCTTCCTCCCTGTTTCGAAATCCTCTTTTTAAAGCAATAGCGGCCGCTACCAACCGAAATAGGTGACTCGACTGCAAAGTTGACAGGAAGTGTTCCTGGAGATAATACCCCTCCCCAGGACCGCTTCTCTGAAACCGTCATTGGTGATGGGACGACCCCGGGAGCCTGCCGGGGGAGGAATATTTGGTTGGAAAAATTGAGAGGAGGTTAAAGCCTGTCGGGCTGAAGGTTCTAGCCTTGAGTACGTGCAGTCTGATCACTCTATTATTTTTATTGTTATTTATAGTCTCTGAAAATGCTCTGAAGTGTCCACTGCAGAAGGTTGAGAACATTATACTTATGTTTAAATTCTAAACCCTGCTAATACGTACGACTTTAATGTATGGATGTGTAATAAATTACAAATATATAAATACATACGTATAATGTGTGTCTATAGTATATACAGATAAACCAGGACAGATTTCCCAGATCCTCCCCATCCTACGGATTTTTCCTACCCACTTGCCTTCAACTCTCCACATAATAAATTGTGTTCAGACTTCTTCACACGCTCATTCGAAGAACACTCTGAACCAGAATTTATTAAAGGGGTTGGAATGGGAAAAGAGTCCTGTTGCTGGGATGGTGGGAATAATGGGATTTTGTGAGTCTCCGAGGACCTCAGCAGTCCATGTCACCTGTCACAGGACTTGTCCTTCCGGAGAGCGCTCATGTCCACACCAACTCTTCTGCCCTGGACCACCTGCTGCTCCCCACCTCAACCCACACACACGTGTCTGCCTTTGATCCCTCGGCTGGTGTTGCAGGCGTTGGTTCTGATGTCCCATTGCTGGGTTAAGTCTTGTAAACCTCTACATCCCTTATTTATCAGCATGATCTTTGGCAACTCACTCTCTCAGCTTGGGTAAAACGGGGTGGGGAATATTACCTACCTCCTAAGATTCCTGTGAGTATTTATTAAATGAGCAAATATATACAAAGTGATGAATTATCTGAGTTCTTATCACATACTTTATCTGCTCAGTGAACGTTAGCTACCATTATTTAACCTCAGGACTGAATTAACTCTCAACTTCGTTCTATCTCCTCATTACCTTCTCCAGGTGACTCAACAAAAGTGGCGTGTAAAGGAGACTGTGTGTGGTTCCAAAGCAAAATACGCAGTAGCAGCTGTGGAAAACACTGCATTTAGCCAGGGGTTGGTGATTTCTTTCCGTAAAGGGCCCAACAGTAAATATTTTAGGCTTTGTGCCCCAAGAGACAAAATTGAGACTATGTAGATACTTATATAGCAATAGTGAAAACAGATATCCACAGTTTTTTTTATTGACAAAATATAAGGTGTAATAATAAGAGTTGTAATGAGAGGAATGGAACTCTTTTTTTTTTGAGGATAACATTTCACTTAGTTAAACCCCAGTTTAAACTAAATGTTCTCTATCATCAAAATTGACTGCAAATGTTTATCTGCTAATGGTGATCTGTCATGAGATTTTACATATTTCATTTGGAAATATCTTTTCATCCAGATAGGATACTGCCAAATGTACGTCCATGAGCATATGGTTTTACTTGAGCATATTTATTGCTTATAAGGCATTTATACAATTTTATTGGAATTCTATAAATTCTCTTGATATTTCCCCTTTAGCGTGTTATTACATTGCAGATTAATCACTTCCAATTGAAAGGTAGAAGTGCCTGAACTGCACAGTGAAGTGGATTTTAAATATGAAAATATCCTTTTCACTTGCATCAAAATCCAAAAACCACTGTTGGAACTGTAGTTTGAGTTCAGAAAAATAGAACTGCTGCAAATTTGTGTTAGAATGGACATCTTGCTTCTTGTTTTAACTTTTGACAGCATAGGAAATGTATAAAGCAGCTTTATATTATTTGTGATGCAAACAATGTTAATTGTGTCAAAATGATTTAACTGCAGTATAAGCTTCACATATAGCTATATTTTGCCTTGTAGTTTTAGGTTTAATTCATGAAAAACAGACTTGATAAAGTCTGTAGCAAAACTAATTTCCAAAACCACTCAGTAATAGTAGTTAAGGGAAGTTGTTTTCATGCACTCATTCCCATTTGTCAGGTGTTTCTCTAGTCCTTGTTTCCTGACTTTTTTGGTGTAATTAGGTATTTTTTTCATATTCCATTTAAATTCCTAGATGGTCTTTCTAGTGTTTCTTTTTTGCATTAAATATAGTGGTTGCTCTAGAAATTACAATCTGCATCTTTAATTACCACAATCTATCTTCAAATAATATTATTCTATCTCATAAATATATAAGAAACTTACAACAGCATAATTTCATTTATCCCTCTCCCATCCTTTATGATATTGTCCTATATTTTATTTCTACCTGTGTTACGAAACCCACCATACATTGTAGGGGGTTTTGGGTTTTTTTTAATATTGTAAATATGTGTGTATAATGAAGGTACTAAAATATGTCTTTTTTTTTTTTTTTTTTTCCGGTACGCGGGCCTCTCACTGTTGTGGCGTCTCCCGTTGCGGAGCACAGGCTCCAGACGCGCAGGCTCAGCGGCCATGGCTCACGGGCCCAGCCGCTCCGCGGCATGTGGGATCTTCCCAGACCGGGGCACGAACCCGCGTCCCCTGCATCATCGGCAGGCGGACTCTCAACCACTGCGCCACCAGGGAAGCCCTAAAATATGTCTCTTTTTAATCTGTCCAGCTATTTATCCTTTCTGGTACTTTCTTATTCCTTCTTGCAGATCTAGTATCATTTCTATTTGGCCTCAGGAACTTCTTTGGCATTTCTTGTTGGAGATAAAGTCTCTCAGCTTTCTTTGTGTCAGAATGTCTTAATTTCACATTCATTTTTGAAGGATAATTTTCAACTGTGTATAAAATTTTAGGTTGACAGATTTTTTTTTTCCTTTTGGCACTTTAAACATTTCATTCCATCTCTGTCTCCATTATTTTTAAGAGTCATTTGTAGTTCATATTTTAGCTCCCTGTGTGTAATGTCTTTTTTTCTCTGGCTGTCATTAAGATCTGGTCTCTAAATTTGGTTTTCAGAATTGTGACTAGGATGTGCCTACATGTGGGGTTTTTCTTTTGGTTTGTTTGTATTTATTCTTCTTGATGTTGGCTACAGTTCTTGGACCTATAAGTTGGTATCTTGCATCAGTTTTGGAAAATTCTGATCTGTTATCTCTTTGAATATTGTTTCTGCCCATTCTTTCTACTCTACTTTTTTTTTTTCTCCAATGATACAAGTGTTAGACCAACTGACATTGTTCAATAGACCCAAATTATCTACTGTATTTATCATTTTTTCTCTTTGACTTTCAATTTGGATGCTTTCTATTTATCTCTTTTCCAAGTTTTTTTCCTCCATTATTGTCCAACTTACTGTTAAGCCTATCAAGTTCTTTACTTCTGATACTGTATTTATTTTTAGCATTTCCATTTTTTAATATTCTCCATCACTTTTCTGAAGTTGCTCATATCTTTATTTATGGGTTCTACCTTTTTAAAGTCCTTTAGCATTTTTGTTATAATGTGATAATTCTCAAATGTGAGGTTTTCTTGGTTAACTTCAGTTGGTTTCCTTACTTGACCATAAGTTACATTTTCTTGCTCTTTTGTATGTGTGTCTTGATATTTTTTACTCCATGCTGGACATTTTATGTAAAACTACATACATTTTCTGTAAAAATACAGTAGACAATGAATTAAATATTTTCCTCCAAAAAGGGCCACACACATTCTCCTATAAGACCACTAGAATTGGAGCTGAGTAGATATAATCTATAGTTGAGCTAGATGTGGGCTTTGTTGTAATTTTTCAGTTTGATTCAATTCACCACGGGTTTCAAATATTTTGAAGGCAAGATCAGAACTTTTCCTATAAGCAAATACTGTCTTAGAGCTGTTATCTCAGCTGTTCTGCCTTGCTTGATGTCTTCATTAGCTATCAAGCCTTCAGGTAGGCTCTCCCTTCTCTCCTGCCCTGAGCCTCAATTTTTCTTAGCTGAAGGCCTGGAGTGCCATGAGTTTTCTCTCAGCTCTCCCACCCTCTACAAGTCTTTCTTAACTAAAAGCCCAATGTGTCTCTGAGAGTGTCTCTCAGCTCTTCTTCACTGCCCTTCTGTTTATGGCCCTATCCCAGTAGTTAGTGAATATCAATGGGAAAGAATAGTGAGGTAGCAGAGTTTCACTCTGTGCCTGTGATTCCTCTGGATTCTAATCTGTCATATAAGCCCACCCACAGCCATTAAAATTTGTTAAAAGTTAGGCTGATTTCTCCTTGCCATCATCTATGGTGAAGTCCTATACTTCAGTCAGGGGTGAGAACCACTGTGGATCTTTTCT
The DNA here is from genome assembly GCF_949752795.1 of Hyperoodon ampullatus. NCBI lineage: Eukaryota > Metazoa > Chordata > Mammalia > Artiodactyla > Ziphiidae > Hyperoodon > Hyperoodon ampullatus. Next base: position 94,140,759 of record NC_136924.1, read on the forward strand.
TACATTTGAAGGATTGTCGTTTTCTGAAACTTAATTCACTTAGGTTTCTTTGTGCTCTCATCTCTCTGATGGTTTTTTAAATTATAATTATGTAGATTATCTGGTTTGTTTTAGGTGTTAGGGAATGAATTATGGTCTCTTGTGACTTTCTACATACAAACTGGAAGAGGAACCTGAATGTCTAGTCTTTATCCTCCAAAAGAGTGATGAGGAGTGGCGAGAAGTGGGGAAGAATGAAGTTAAGAACCATGTGGAAGTGGATGTGCTTAATTTAAAAACACAGCCATTATTGTAGTATAATGTTATGTTTTTACAATGAAGATAATAACATTTAAAAAATATAAACTGCAAAAAAAACCCATCCACATATCTCTGCCAAATCAGAATTCCTTAACCTAATGGGCATGCTTCTGTAAGAAGGATCTGTCGTAACTGGTGGGGTGGGAAAGAAGAGGAGAAATGTTTCTGCTTATCCAAAGAAGACATAGGTTTTTAAATCGTAAGAGTCACTGCCTTAAACTATATATTTTATTTACTATATCAGTCAGGGTGCATTCAGGCAGAATTACTCCGTGTGTGTGTTGTGGGAGTGTATTGTATATATATATATAGAGAGAGAGAGAGATTGTTTTGTTTTGTTTTGTTTTGTTTTTTTGCGGTACGCGGGCCTCTCACCGCCGCAGCCTCTCCCGCTGCGGAGCACAGGCTCCGGACGCGCAGGCCCAGCGGCCATGGCCCACAGGCCCAGCCGCTCCACGGCATGTGGGATCCTCCCGGACCGGGGCACGAACCCGTGTCCCCTGCAGCGGCAGATGGACTCTCAACCACTGCGCCACCAGGGAAGCCCCTGATTGTGTATTTCTGATGCCATGCTGACTGATATAGTAAAGGAAATATACATATATACAGCAGGCAGTTGGGAAGAGCAGATCTTCCAACTGGGTGAAACCAAGAAATGGGTGAAATCTATGCTCAACTATGGGTGAAATCAAGAAAAAGCTAGAACTCAAAAGCATGAGCTGGAGCCCATGAGAATGGACTGAAACCCATGTCAATCTCATTGCCTCTGACCTTGATGCCCTGGGTGTCCTGCACAAGCTGGGGCCCGCCTGGCTCAGGAGTTGCAGAAGCTGAAGGAGGATCATGGTGAAGGCAGAGCAGTCAGTGGCTC